>NC_064638.1:580675265-581925265 GCF_023864345.2 Schistocerca serialis cubense | reverse complement strand
TTTTAAAACATCACTATTACACCTGCTGTCACCATTAAAGAAGTAACACAGGTTCTACACACTGAGAAGCTGTGCTGTGCATGGCTTTCTTCTGCTGTGGTCAGAAGAAAAAAAATCCATTTCTTGCTATTTTAATTGCTGGAATTAAAACACGAGTGATGAACGTATATACAAAAACCCTAGTTAGCTCCAAGAAATAGGTGAATTGTAATAAGACAAAAGTAAACTTTTATGCATTGTGTTGTGAGAACTTTCCTAATCTGAAATTCTTAATCTGAGTGGCAATATAGAGATCAGAAATAAGTCTTTTCTGTGCATTTATGACTTCATGCTGCCTAGAATGACAAATGTGTATATTGAAACTTCAGTTAAGCTGTGATGATTCCTTTACAAACTTTTTCTCCACCCAAGTTCATTTCAATTTAGTGTTCCATCTATATCTTGACAGCGTAACTTATCTCACATTGTTTGCCATCATTATGTAGTATGGAAAGGATGATACTGTAATTTCTAATATAGAGTGCTGAAGTGAAATTTATCATCATCCTTTTGACTTCCTCTAACAACATTGTATTTATCAGTGACGTTGTACGATATTAGAAATCTTTTGTTCGTGTGGGAAAAAATTGCATAATTGTGAGGAGGAGGAGGAGGAACTGCTGAAGCCCTCCCCCCCCCCCCCCTCTCTCTCTCTCTCTCTCTCTCTCTCTCTCTCTCTCTCTCTCTCCCTCTCTCTCTCTCTCTCTCTCTCTCTCTCTCTCTCTCTCCCTCTCCCTCTCCCCCCCCCTCTCTCTCTCTCTCTCTCTCTCTCTCTCCCTCTCCCCCCCTCTCTCTCTCCCTCTCTCCCTCCCCCTCTCCCTCTCTCCCCCCCTCTCCTCTCCCTCTCTCCCTCCCCCTCCCCCTCTCCCTCTCCCTGCCCCCCTCCTCTTTCATCCCTTTCCTATACTGATACATTTCAACCTTTATTATCTTTACCTTTGCCTTTATCTTTAAATAGGTACATTTAATTTTTTAAAGAACTGAAGATGAGATGTGTTGTCCTGGTTGTTTTTAACTCCCTACACCGTTTTCGTAGTTAACAGGTGAGCAATGCTACAGTATCTCAGAGACGTTAGATTTTAAATTTTGATTTTGCCTGTAAAAAAAACATTAGTACTGTTTGCTCAAGTGTTTTGATACAGAGCATTCAATTACGTTGTACATATAATTCCAGGAAATGAACCGGGCAAATCGAACAAAAGAAGATATCCAAATAATGAATTTGCGAAAGAAAACTAGAAAAAGAACACGCAAATTTGAGATTGATGGAGTTGTTGTGACAACAACAACTAGTAAAGTTATATATGGTGATGAAGAAAATGGAAGGGTTTATGATGATCACATTTTCAGGTTTGTTTTCTATTAGTGGCATGATAGTAGTACAGTAACATGAATCTGTGTACTGTTTGTGTATTAATATTATTGTTTTGTTTCTCTAAAGGAAGCAAGAGTTGCGTGAACTGAAGATGTTGCAAAAACAGGAGCAGAAACAGTTTCAAGATCTATCCTTCAAGGCACAATTTGCTAGGGAACAGCAGGTTGGTATTTGACTTTGTCTTACTATTTGATGTATCAGAAGGAAAATTCAGTTCAGAAATCTTTAAAATCATAAGGAATGCCTGACCAGTACTTACCTTCAAGAGACGAAATTCCTTCTAGTACCAGTACAATAACTAGCTTTTGAAACTATTATGGTCAAAAAAGGAATAGGTTTGAAAGGAGGTGCCCACTGCTTGCAGTCAAGTTGAGAGGACTCAACTTTTGCAAGGAAGAGAATATAGAATGTTAATTGGTGAGAGGCATCTGCCTGTTGTTATTAAGATAATTGTTGATGATCATTTTCTCCTGTCATCCTCACAATAATTGGTTTCTTCTCAGTCTGGTCTCTAAGGAAATTTGAACTCTGTGAATGTTGTCATAACTGGGCATTCGTATTTATGTTAGGTTTCCTGTAGTACAATATACCCATTATGCGATGCATTTGTTGTCAGTATGCTGAAGTCAGAAAACTCAAGACTTGGTGTGCCTTCCCACATGCAGAATAATTTGAAAGTTACAGTAAATATGGAAACGTCCAGAATTTTGTCTCGTGCTTCAATTACCAGAAGTCTTTTGCAGAATTACAGCTGGTTGTTGTTCTCCTCCCCCCTCTCCATCCCTCCCCCCCCCCCCCCTTTCTTCTCCTCATATTATGTTTCTTATTTCCTAGTGACAGAATTGCGTATAAAATCATTGAGAAATGAAAGATATTAAATTATTATTATTATTATTCTGTGTGGCTCAGTAGCCTGGTGCAAGCAATTCAAATGGACATCACTTCAGCAACCTGCATGGCCCTGGTAATCATATTTGGGAAAGGACACCGACAGTTTAATGTGGAATCTGAACCACATTTTTTCTTGGTGAATCTTCACATAATTGAAAGGTGAAGATGTGTTTAAAGGCAGACTGAAATATTCTGTGGTCCAACCAGGATTCGATCCCATTACCTTTCAGTTTCCAGACATGCGCTTTACCACTAGATGTTTGTTTATAACTGCCACATGTTTTTTATTGTAACTGTTAGGTAAGTAGCTGGTTTGATTTTTAGATCCAACAGAAAAGTAAAACCTGGGGCAGTGAATAACACAGTGCTGCAGTCAGATAGTACCGACTCTAATAGAGCAGTGGTGCAATGAAGCAGACAGTGAGATTAAATCTTTTGGAAGCACAGAAACTTAATTCTGGAAACTGATGTTTTTATATTGTGTTCATGTCCTTTGTGCCCCATTTTTGTTGACAGTTATCCGTTGTTTGAATTGATATGAAGATTTATTTCCAAATCCCATTACTTACAACTTTCATGATACCTTCTGCATCATTGATCCAAAAGACAACCTGAGAGATTAGTACATCTCTATGACATAAATGTAGTAGTCAAGCTGTCTGACATCTGCTCCAGATAATCAACCAAAGAAACAAAAATCAGCACTGGCTCATTCATGTGATCATCTCATTATATGGGTAAAGATGAGCTACCAACATATTCCAGCTGTAAGATGACCATCAGAGATTAAGGAGTAATGGAGAAACTGAAACGATTGAGTACTGGGAAGACTATGTACTTACATTTTACATGAAACGTACTTTAAACGTTAAGACTTCCCTGTGACAAGCAGCTATAGAAATTATGATTTCAGTGAGCAGCTCAAGGTCCATATTACAGTGTGAAATAGCTTTGTCAAAGATGTTTAATGAAAGATGTCATATAAAGTCTCTGACAGTGTGCTGCATTGGTTGTATGATACCTTTTATGAAAGTTGGAGTGTGGTGGTAGCTTTCATAAAAGACTTATCAAATATCTTTGACAGTGTAATACAGGCCCAAGTGGCTGAAGAAGGGAAAGAGCCCACACTTAAAACTCTGTTGATTCCTCATAACGCTCTCATGTCTTCTGATACTCCTCCATCAGAAGAATCCAACCTCCCTTTTTATTTGACGGCAGTGTTCTACATCCAAAACAAAACTGCCACAATCTATGCTCAGTAGGGTGTACTTTATGTGATACTTCTGGCTTTTCTGGGAGTTATTTAGGATATATGTATGTCAGGTTTGATGTCAGGTGAGATTGTGTGTGCACCATGATATTTCATTGAGGCAGCTGCCAAGTTTCTTAAGGTGATTGATGTCAGTTCCTAGACACTAGCAGCATGTCAGGCAGTTGCTTTAATAAAATATTGCAAGATTTACACAGTGTGTTCCAATGGCAGAGATGAGAACTGTATATTCATATTTGTTTAATAAGTAACTGGCACCTTTTGAACACAAGACCTGAAAAATGCTTCACATATAAAAGTTGTGAAGATGGGAAACCTCTAAAATAATTGTAGCTGTACATACTGTTGATACGAAGAGGTGACAGATTTGACAGCAGTGGCTGTAGAATCACTCTGTGACTTACACATTTCGTTACAGGATAAACGCTTTGAACAAGAACGGCTGACACTTGTTCGGAACTATGAAGCTGACTATGAAGCATTGGTGAGAGCACAGAAACAGCAAGTAGAAAGAGCAGAAGCACAGCAGGAGGCAGATCTTCGAATTGCTTCAAAGAAGATTCGTGCTGAGCAGGTTAATAGCTGTAATATTAATTACTCATATTCTTCTACCACTTCGAGGGAAAGTTGTTGTAAGATACTAACAAAAGGACCTAATAGAAGTATGTGTATTATTGCCAAAGTGTTTATCTTCTTCCATCTGTCTTTAGAATGATCATACAAAACTTAATTTGCAAGCTTTTGTTTATTGTTAGAAGAAAAACCTGGAACTTTTCATGAGTTACTTTACATACTATTCCTTTTTGTCTCTTTCCATGTTATTCTTTTTCTTTTAATCAGTATGTGAAATGGAGGAACATGATTATTTAAAAATGTTGCTTTCAGGAGAGGGATCTGAAACAGTTTAGAGAGGGACTGAAACAAGAGCTGAGACTGTTGAAACAAGAAGTAGACTTGATGCCTAAGGAACAACGTAAGAATGCATTCCGTGTTAAAAAAGAACGCCTTGAAGCAGAACAGGAAGAAAAGGTTAGCAATACATTGCATTTAGTATACTACCTTTTTTTACTGTTAATCCTTTCTCACATTCCCTCATAACATATTTATCTGTCATCACTATACTTTTGAATACTTTAAAGTATTTAAATGTCTAGTTACTGATTTTTCACCAGACGTTTCATCTGATAATAATACACATATGTAGTGTGGGTAATTTACCTCTATATATCAAGTTCTCTGCTACAAAGAGCAATAAAATTTCAAACACTTTATTGTAATGCCCACTTTTATACACTTATTGTGTTGTCCTCAAAATGATTAATATAGTCTTTCATTCATAGTCTTATCCAAAATTTTTGAGAAAGTAATGTATTCAAGAGTAGCTTCACATATCTGTACAAATGAAGTACTAACAAAATGTCAGTTTGGTTTCCAGAAAGGTTTTTCAACAGAAAATGCCATATATGCTTTCACCAATCAAATTTTGAATGATCTGAATAACTGAACACCACCCACTGGGATTTGTTGTGATCTCTCAAAGGCTTTTGATTGTGTAAATCATGAAATTCTGCTAGACAAGCTCAAGTATTGTGGCATGAGTGGGACAGTGCACAAATGGTTTAATTTTTACCTCTGGAAGAGTGCAGAAAGTTGAAATAAGCAGTTCTCATAATATGCAAAGATCAGCACATTCCTCAAACTGGGGAACTATCAAGAATGGGGTTCCACAAGGGTCGGTCTTGGGTCCTTTGTTGTTCATTAATATATATTAATGACTTACCATTCTATATTCATGAAGAGGCAAAGTTAGTTCTCTTTGCTGATGATACAAGTATAGTAATCACACCTGACAAACAAGAATTAACTGATGAAATTGTCAATAATGTCTTTCAGAAAATTACTAAGTGGTTCCTTGTAAACGGACTCTCACTGAATTTTGATAAGACACAGTACATACAATTCCGTACAGTAAATGGTATGACGCCATTAATAAATATAGACCTTAATCAGAAGCATATAGCAAAGGTAGAATATTCAAAAATTTTAGGTGTGTCTATTGATGAGAGATTAAATGGGAAGAAACACATTGATGATCTGCTGAAATGTTTGTGTTCAGCTACTTATGCAATAAGGGTCATTGCAAATTTTGGTGATAAACATCTTAGTAAATTAGCTTACTACACCTATTTTCACTCATTGCTTGCATATGGAATCATATTTTGGGGTAATTCATCACTGAGGAATAAAGTATTTATTGCACAAAAGCGTGTAATCAGAATAATAGCTGGAGTCCACCCAAGATCATCCTGCAGACATTCATTTAAGGATCTAGGGATATTCACAGTAGTTTCTCAGTAATATACTCTCTTATGAAATTTGTTATTAACAACCAAACCCAATTCAAAAGTAATAGCAGTGTGCATAACTACAATACTAGGAGAAAGGATGATCTTCACTATTCAAGATTAAATCTAACTTTGGCACCAAAAGGGGTGAATTATACTGTCACTTAAGTCTTTGGTCACATACCAAATAGTATCAAAAGTCTGACAGATAACCAACAAGTATTTAAGAAGAAATTAAAAGAATTTCTGAATGACAACTACTACTACTACTCCATAGAGGAATTTTTAGATATAAATTAAGAAAAAAAGGGAAAAAAACCAAACAAACAAAAAAATTATAAAAAAAAAATTTTTAAAAACTTTTTACATTAACTTAATTATGTTGTTAAATTAACTTAATTATGTCATGTATTGGAAAATTTGACTCTTTCCACATCATTATGAAATATCGTATTCATGATCCATGGAACTAGTATTAATCTAATCTAATTCATTACAATTATGTATATTTTTATCTAGATTTAATATCAGGTTTGTTTATGCAAGCAATTTCTGTGCCACAGGAGAAATTGTTCCTTGAAAAACTGAATGAAAATCATGAGTCGTCATTGAGAAGACTGAGTGAAACCCATAGGGAAAAGATAGCATTAATGGAAAGACAGTTCCTGCAGCAAAAGCAACAGGTAATTATAGTCTTAGTTGAATGCTGTGCCTAAAAGTAAATACTTACATCCTGTAAACAGTGTGGTCCAGCGTTCCCCTCCCCATATATATTGACTAAATAATTAAGTGTAGTTATGTGATATCCAAGTTTCTCGTGGCATATGCAGTATTCAAATAATATACTGGAATGCAGTCGGGTGACATTGTCGATAACTGTCAATATTTCGACAGGAGGACGCCCTGCCATTTTCAAGGGTCATTGGCTGCAAGTAGGTGCTGTGCAAGGGAGTTAATAGATCTCTCTCTCTCTCTCTCTCTCTCTCTCTCTCTCTCTCTCTCTCACACACACACACACACACACACACACACACACACACACACACACACACACACACACACACACCACTATAAACACTAGCGCCATCACAAACTAAAGGTAACCGACGTCACAGTGAAATTAATAATCAGCAGGTGATGTGGCATAAACTCTGGCCCTCTGTTTTTTTGACAAGGAATAGAACAGGATTCCATGCAGAATTTAAACAGAAACTACTATCTCTGTGTTGTCGTTGTGGTCTTCAGTCCTGAGACTGATTTGGTGCAGCTCTCCATGCTACTCTATCCTGTGCAAGGTTCTTCATCTCCCAGTTCTTACTGCAACCTACATCCTTCTGAATCTGTTTAGTGTATTCATCTCTTGGTCTCCCTCTACGATTTTTACCCTCCATGCTGCCCTCCAATACTAAATTCGTAACCCCTTGATGCCTCAGAACATGTCCTACCAACCGATCCCTTCTTCTAGTTAAGTTGTGCCACAAACTTCTCTTCTCCACAATCCTATTCAGTACCTCCTCATTAGTTATATGATCTACCCATCTAATCTTCAGCATTCTTCTGTAGCACCACATTTCGAAAGCTTCTATTCTCTTCTTGTCCAAACTAGTTATCGTCCATGTTTCACTTCCATACATGGCAACGCTCCATACAAATACTTTCAGAAACAACTTCCTGACACTTAAATCAGAACTCGATGTTAACAAATTTCTCTTCTTCAGAAACGCTTTCCTTGCCATTGCCAGTCTACATTTGATATCCTCTCTACTTCGACCATCATCAGTTATTTTGCTCCCCAAATAGCAAAACTCCTTTACTACTTTAAGTGTCTCATTTCCTAATCTAATTCCCTCAGCATCACCCGACTTAATTCGACTACATTCCATTACCCTTGTTTTGCTTTTGTTGATGTTCATCTTATACCCTCCTTTCATGACACTGTCCATTCCGTTCAACTGCTCTTCCAAGTCCTTTGCTGTCTCTGACAGAATTACAATGTCATTGGCGAACTGTAAAGTTTTTATTTCTTCTCCATGGATTTTAATACCTACTCCGAATTTTTCTTTTGTTTCCTTCCCTGCTTGCTCAATATACAGATTGAATAACATCGGGGAGAGGCTACAACCCTATCTCACACCCTTCCCAACCACTGCTTCCCTTTCGTGCCCCTCGCCTCTTATAACTGCCATCTGGTTTCTGTACAAATTGTAAATAGCCTTTCGCTCTCTGTATTTTACCCCTGCCACCTTCAGAATTTGAAAGAGAGTATTCCAGTCAACATTGTCAAAAGCTTTCTCTAAGTCTACAACTGCTAGAAACTTAGGTTTGCCTTTCCTTAACCTAGCTTCTAAGATAAGTCATAGGGTCAGTATTGCCTCACGTGTTCCAACATTTCTACGGAATCCAAACTGATCTTCCCCAAGGCCAGCTTCTGCCAGTTTTTCCATTCATCTGTAGAGAATACGCGTTAGTATTTTGCATCTGTGACTTATTAAACTGATTGTTCGATAATTTTCACATCTGTCAGCACCTGCTTTCTTTGGGATCGGAATTATTATATTCTTCTTGAAGTCTGAGGGTATTTCGCCTGTTTCATACATCTTGCTCACCAGTTGGTAGAGTTTTGTCAGGACTGGCTGTCCCAAGGCCGTCAGTAGTTCTAATGGAATGTCGTCTACTCCCGGGACCTTGTTTCAACTCAGGTCTTTCAGTGCTCTGTCAAACTCTTCACGCAGTATCGTATCTCCCATTTCATCTTCATCTACATCCTCTTCCATTTCCATAATATTGTCCTCAAGTACATCGCCCTTTTATAGGCCCTCTATATACTTCCTCCATCTTTCTGCTTTCCCTTCTTTGCTTAGAACTGGGTTTCCATCTGAGCTCTTGATATTCATACAAGTGGTTCTCTGTTCTCCAAAGGTCTCTTTAATTTTCCTGTAGGCGGTATCTATCTTACCCCTACTGAGATAACCCTCTACATCCTTACATTTGTCCTCTAGCCATCCCTGCTTAGCCATTTTGCACTTCCTGTCGATCTTGTTTTTGAGATGTTTGTATTCCTTTTTGCCTGCTTCATTTACTGCATTTTTATATTTTCTCCATTCATCAATTAAATTCAGTATTTCTTCTGTTACGCAAGGATTTCTACTAGCCCTCATCTTTTTACCTACTAGGTCCTCTGCTGCCTTCACTACTTCATCTCTCAAAGCTACCCATTCTTCTTCTACTGTATTTCTTTCCCCCATTCCTGTCAATTGTTCCCTTATGCTCTCCCTGAAGCTCTGTACAACCTCTGGTTCTTTCTGTTTATCCAGGTCCCATCTCCTTAAATTCCCACCTTTTTGCAGTTTCTTCAGTTTTAATCTACAGATCATAACCAATAAATTGTGATCAGAGTCCACATCTGCCCCTGGAAATGTCTTACAATTTAAAACCTGGTTCCGAAATCTCTGTCTTACCATTATGTAATCTATCTGAAACCTGTCAGTATCTCCAGGGTTCTTCCATGCATACAACCTTCTTTTATGATTCTTGAACCAAATGTTAGCTATGATTAAGTTGTGTTCTGTGCAAAATTCTATCAGGCGGCTTCCTCTTTCATTTCTTAGCCCCAATCCATATTCACCTACTACGTTTCCTTCTCTCCCTTTTCCTACTACCGAATTCCAGTCACCCATGACTATTAAATTTTCATCTCTCTTCACTATCTGAATAATTTCTTTTATTTCATCATACATTTCTTCAATTACTTTATCATCTGCAGAGCTAGTTGGCATATAAACTTGTTCTACTGTAGTAGGCGTGGGCTTCCTGTCTATCTTGGCCACAATAATGCGTTCACTATGCTGTTTGAAGTAGCTTACCCGCACTTCTATTTTTTTTATTCATTATTAAACCGACTCCTGCATTACCCCTATTTGATTTTGTATTTATAACCCTGTATTCACCTGACCAGAAGTCTTGTTCCTGCTGCCACCGAACTTCACTAATTCCCACTATATCTAACTTTCACCTATCCATTTCCCTTTTTCAATTTTCTAACCTAGCTGCCCGATTAAGGGATCTGACATTCTACGCTCTGATCCGTAGAATGCCAGTTTTCTTTCTCCTGATAACGACATCCTCTTGAGTAGTCCCCGCCCGGAGATCCAAATGGGGGACTATTTTACCTCCGGAATATTTTACCCAAGAGGACGCCATCATCATTAACCATACAGTAAAGCTGCATGCCCTCGGAAAAAATTACGGCCGTAGTTTCACCTTGCTTTCAGCCGTTCGCAGTACCAGCACAGCAAGGCTGTCTTGGTTAGTGTTACAAGGCCAGATCAGTCAATCATCCAGACTGCTGCCCCTCTTCAGGAACCACACGCTTGTCTGACCTCTCAACAGATACCCCTCTGTTGTGGTTGCGCCTACGGTACGGCTATCTGTATCGCTGAGGCACGCAAGCCTCCCCACCAACGGCAAGGTCCATGGTTCTTGGGGAGGGGGGGGGGGGGGGGATCTCTGTGTATAAGTTTCAATTTAAAGAGGTTCCTTGCAAATAATATCCAATAACTGGAAGTGCTTGCCATAATCTTCATGTTGTTATATTCCATAGGATGACCCGTGCCAAGACAATGTTCTGCAATGGTGAATTTGCTTGGCTGTTGCAAATGTGTGTACCACTTACGCCCAGTACACCAGTCCTCCACAGTCCTGATAGTCTGAAAAATGTATAATGTACCAGAAGAGCAAGGAATACGGTAGGTACTTGCCTTACACAAGCCAAGATTATCCTTTGCAGAACCTAAAAGAACTCTAACGTTAGACAGTGATTGAAAAGCACACTTCACATCATATTTTCGCAAAATACAACCAATCCTGTCCAAAATGCTCCCCTGCGTAAGGCCAAAAGTTCATGGACTTCGGTGCCACCTTGATATTGTCTGCGCTCAACCTGTGTGGTATTGTCTGCACTCAACCTGTGCGCATTTGGTTGATAGCACAACGCACATCTGACTATCTGATATCTCTGTCACTATAACCCTTCTGACAAAAGGTGACTTCAAGATAACTCAGCTGACAAACTCCCAGGGTCAGAGAAGACATGGACCATGTGAACCAGCGTATGAAGTACATCTTCATGTTGAGCCAGATGGTGACAGCTAACAGCCTGCAGGTATAAGTCACTGGGAGTAGGTTTCAGGTACAAGGTTCATACAAACAGCATACTCCAGTGTACCATCCACCTTCCTCCTGACCAACACATCAAGGAAGGTAATACAGCCATCCTTTTTCACTTCCATTGTCAAATATATATTTGGGTGGATTGAATTCAAGTGTTTTAAAAGTCTTTCAAATTCTCACTGTTTTGAGGTCAAACAAAAAACATATCATCTAAACATCTGAAAGATACACAGGCTTCAAAGCCACTGACTCCGAGGCACATTCCTCAAAATTGTTCATAAATAGATAATAGTAGTTGACAGTGAGCATCCCGTCGCAATTCCATTTGTCTGCTCATAGTACTGGTCATTGAATAAACAACGACCAGCACTCTGAGCAGACAGATGGAGTTGTGATGGGAAGCCTGTTGTCACCTATGATTGTCAATTTGTTTATGGGAAATTTTGAGGAAGCACCTTGGAGTTGGCTGCATTGAAACCTGTATGGTGGTTTTTGTTTATTTTTGCAAGAATTTGAAAGACTTTAGAGCACCTAAATTCAATCCACCTGAATATTTCTTTCACAATGGAGGTGGAAAAGGATGTCTGTATTCCCTTCCTTGGTGTGATGGTCAGGAGGAAGGTGAGGCAGATGGTACATAAGGACATGCCATTTATAGGAAGCCTACTCCCAGTGACTTGTACATGCAGCTGATAGTTGTCATCATCTGACTCAAAGTGAAAAGGTACTTTGTACCTTTATTCACAGGGCACGCATCATCTCGGACCCTGTAGTTCATCAGCTGAGCCAGCCCACCTTGAAGTCACCTTTTGTCAGAATGGTTATAGTGAAAGACAGATCAGGTGCATGTTGTACTAACAACCAACTGTGCAGTGGGTGAGTGACGATAATACTGAGGTGGCACCAAATTCTCTGGCCTTTTTGCCATATGCAGGAAGCATCTTGAACAGGGTTGGTCATATTTTGCAAAAATATGGTGTGAAGTGTGTTTCTCAATCACCATAGGGTCCTTTTAGGTTCTGTAATGGACGATCTCGGTTTGCTTAAGGCTGGCGTCAATCGTATTCCTTGCACTTGTGGCATGTCAGACTATCAGGACTGTGGAAGACTGGTGTACTGAGCATAAGCAGAACACGTACTTACAACAGCCAAGCAAATCCACCATTGCACAATATTGTCTCAACACCGGTCATCCAATGGAATGTAACAATACGGAGATTCTGGCATGCACTAGTAGTTATTGTGATAGTGTTATTAAGGACACTGTTGAAATTAAATTAGCAAGAATCCTTATAAATAGTGATGACGGTTTTTGTTTAAATACTGCAAGGAATCCTGCTCTCTCCCTTGTCAAAAAGCAGAGGGCCAGATTTTCATTAATTATTAATTTCACTATCAAGAACTTGTGACATCAATCATCTTTGGTTTGTGAGGAACAGGCGTGCGTGCATATGTGTGTGTGTGTGTGTGTGTGTGTGTGTGTGTGTGTGTGTTTTTGTCAGGCATTGAAGAACAGTTCGTGAGTGAGCACCCACTAATATGCATAATTTTTAAAATATTGATTCCGCAGTAAAAAATGTGAAAGTTATTATCTGGTTTGGTCAACATCCAAATTTCAAGCCAAATTAAGTGGACCATTTTAATCCATAATGGGGAATAATTCGGGATAGAGGTGAGATACAGCAAAATGTTTTATCTAAGAGTAGAATGAGGCAAAGTGGGTCACCCAATGCTACAAACGGCCATGACCTTGAACGTGACTCTCATGGTGATTTGGAGATCAATATGATTTTTTAAAGATAGGAATCCCAATATTTCATTTAAAATTTGAAAAAAAGTAGCAAATTTTATGTGTAAAATGATACATTATTTAAAGTCATGGCAAGGTTCAATGAAGGTCAAATAAGCAAATACACTCCTGGAAATTGAAATAAGAACACCATGAATTCATTGTCCCAGGAAGGGGAAACTTTATTGACACATTCCTGGGGTCAGATACATCACATGATCACACTGACAGAACCACAGGCACATAGACACAGGCAACAGAGCATGCACAATGTCGGCACTAGTACAGTGTATATCCACCTTTCGCAGCAATGCAGGCTGCTATTCTCCCATGGAGACGATCGTACAGATGCTGGATGTAGTCCTGTGGAACGGCTTGCCATGCCATTTCCACCTGGCGCCTCAGTTGGACCAGCGATCGTGCTGGACGTGCAGACCGCGTGAGACGCCGCTTCATCCAGTCCCAAACATGCTCAATGGGGGACAGATCCGGAGATCTTGCTGGCCAGGGTAGTTGACTTACACCTTCTAGAGCACGTTGGGTGGCACGGGATACATGCGGACGTGCATTGTCCGGTTGGAACAGCAAGTTCCCTTGCCGGTCTAGGAATGGTAGAACGATGGGTTCGATGACGGTTTGGATGTACCGTGCACTATTCAGCGTCCCCTCGACGATCACCAGTGGTGTACGGCCAGTGTAGGAGATCGCTCCCCACACCATGATGCCGGGTGCTGGCCCTGTGTGCCTCGGTCGTATGCAGTCCTGATTGTGGCGCTCACCTGCACGGCGCCAAACACGCATACGACCATCATTGGCACCAAGGCAGAAGCGACTCTCATCGCTGAAGACGACACGTCTTCATTCGTCCCTCCATTCACGCCTGTCGCGACACCACTGGAGGCGGGCTGCACGATGTTGGGGCGTGAGCGGAAGACGGCCTAACGGTGTGCGGGACCGTAGCCCAGCTTCATGGAGACGGTTGCGAATGGTCCTCGCCGATACCCCAGGAGCAACAGTGTCCCTAATTTGCTGGGAAGTGGCGGTGCGGTCCCCTACGGCACTGCGTAGGATCCTACGGTCTTGGCGTGCATCCGTGCGTCACTGCGGTCCGTCCCAGGTCGACTGGCACGTGCACCTTCCGCCGACCACTGGCGACAACATCGATGTACTGTGGAGACCTCACGCCCCACGTGTTGAGCAATTCGGCGGTACGTCCACCCGGCCTCCCGCATGCCCACTATACGCCCTCGCTCAAAGTCCGTCAACTGCACATACGGTTCACGTCCACGCTGTCGCGGCATGCTACCAGTGTTAAAGACTGCGATGGAGCTCCGTATGCCACGGCAAACTGGCTGACACTGACGGCGGCGGTGCACAAATGCTGCGCAGCTAGCGCCATTCGACGGCCAACACCGCGGTTCCTGGTGTGTCCGCTGTGCCGTGCGTGTGATCGTTGCTTGTACAGCCCTCTCGCAGTGTCCGGAGCAAGTATGGTGGGTCTGACACACCGGTGTCAATGTGTTCTTTTTTCCATTTCCAGGAGTGTATGTTTTTAGTTCTAGTAGGGATTAACACAGAATAGAGGAAGAATACCATAAAATGCAATGTTAGATACAAATTGCAAGGGACATTGCGAGGAATGAGAGGTGTGGGAACTCGTTGTGTGACTTGTAAATCAATGATCTACATTTTTATTATGTTGTTTTTCTTGAAAATGACAAAATAATGTTTACACATTTCAATGTAATTATTTTTACTAATAAGTACATTAACTGAAACTTAAAATTCAAATCTATCTTCCCTCCTTTAAAAACCGAGTCGGAAATAGAGGTTCTCGTGAAACAAGACTCAGCCTTCGAATGACCTTCTGTAATTAACTTTAAGGTTATGGTAATTGGCAGTCAAAAGTGACTCGTGTTGCCCCTTCCAATTTGTATCTAACATTGTATTTTCTGTATGCCTCCTGTATTATGAGTTAATCCCTAGTAGTACTGAAAACATATTTGCTTATTTGACCTCTGTTGGGGCTTGCCATGTATAATGCATCATTTTGCATGTAAAATTTGCCATGCTTTCCAAATCATAAATCAAGTATTAGGATTTCCATTTTAAAAAATCACTTTAACATCCAAATTATCATGAGTCACATTCAAGGTCACGGCCATCTACAGCAATGCATGACTTTTTTTGCCACCTACAACTTTTACCTAAAACATTTTGCTATGTTCATCTCTATCCTGAATTACTCCCCATTATGCATTAAAATGGTCCACCCTGCATATGAAAAAAATACAGGAAGTATGAGAGGTGTTAGATCTAGCAGACTCCTGCTGATGCCTGCCCTCGTTTGAACAATGAAGAATGGTGTCTTCTCCAAACATGTTTTGCGACTTAATTACTAGTATGCTTGCAAGCATGAAGGCTATGAGAGAAGAAAGAGTGGGTCAATCCCTGTTAGTTAATGCAATACAAGATGGACATCTGAGGAAAGTAAACTATAATTTTGTGTCCTTGGTGTTAAAATGTGTTTGGCTGCATAAATATTTATCACACTCTGACAGTCTTCACATTGTAATTAACAAAATGACAGCATTCAAATGCATATGACTGGCTAAAGGTATTTGGAATGTTAGAACTGAACTAAAGGTTACTGTATGGCTAGGGAGAGACAAATGTTACTCTGCAAATCACAACAGTCAAGTTAACACACAATTGTTCACTTGCATCCTATTAACATTGAAAATATGAAATTCCCAATAAAACTGTTTCCAGGTTCTGATAACATGACAGAGGTAAAGAAAGAAAAATGGGGTGAAAATGGTGACTATTATTAAATTTGCTCCGTATCTTCTTTCTTCGGCATGCAGCCATCAAGTTTTATAATCCTAGGTTATGTATTAATTCTCAGTACATTTAAAATAGCTTGTGTATCTCATGCTGTAAGTGTGTAAAAATTCTTTCCAGTTAATGCGTGCTCGTGAATCAGCACTTTGGGACATGGAAGAGAGACAAATACTTGAGAAACAGCAGCTTGCCAAACGACAACTTAAGGATGTTTTCTTCTTACAGAGGCATCAGGTATGACCACACATATATCAAGAGTTTAAAAAATATGGTGTATCAAAAAGAATCATCTGATTAATAAAATCATAACTAATATGTTATTTGAGATATGTGCATGAACAACATACTGTTTGAAGGAGCAAACTCTCAAGTTTTACAGGGTCCCCGCTGTGCACCCTCTTCAGTTCTAGTAAAAATGGTGTTGGGACAACAGAAAGTGTTTTGTGTTCTATGTTTTATGCAGTAGTGGTCAGTAACAACTGTTCAGCTGGACTTTCATACTAGATATGGTGTGGATCCTCATACAGCACAGAGCATTAGATGATGGCATGAACAATTCCGGGAAACAGGTTGTTTGTGTAAAGGCAAATCACTGGGCCGTCGTTGAGTATCTGACACAAGCATCAAACGTATCCACCACAGTTTCACAAGGAGTCTGCAGAAATCCATTTGCCTTGCAGCTCAACATGCCCCCGATGTCTGTCAGGTGTGTGTTGCATCGACGTTTACACGTGAAACCATACAAAATTCAGCTACTGCAAGCTCTCCGTGAATGTGACAAACAACATGTGGAGTTCTGTAATTTCAGTTTTGCCAAGATGGAGGATGACAGTTTTCTTCCACGCTTAGTATTTAGTGACGAGGCAACATCTCATTTAAATGGAAAGGTGAACTGTCATAATATGAGAATATGGGGTACGGAGCAACCACATGAAGTTGTACAACATGAGAGGGACTCTCCAAAATTTAATGTGTTTTGTGCAGTTTCATGCGGAAAGGTGTATAGTCCCTTTTTCTTTGCTGAGAATACTGTTACAGGAAGCACATATCTCGATACGCTTGAGAGTTTTCTTTTCCCACAGTTGGAGACTGATTCGAACTACTTCATTTAACAACAAGATAGGGCACTGCCACAGTGGCATCTGGAAGTGCGGGAATTTTTATATCAAAGGATTACTGAACAATGGATCAGTTGCAAAGCGGGCCAAATGATTCAGCCTTACATTACTGGCCTCCAAGGTCTCCGGACCTGATTGTATGTGGTTATTTCTTGTGGAAGTTTATAGAAGACTGTGTTTATGTGACTCCATTACCAGCAACAATGAATGAACTGAGACATAGCATAACAGCTTCGGTGAAAGCTGTTACTCAAGACAAGTTCACTGGATTGTGTTACTCAAAACAAGCTCACTGGACTGTGGGAACAATTTGAATACCGCATTGACGTATGCTGTACATCTCAAGGGGGGTCATTTTAAACACCTGTGGAAAGGTATGAAAAAACTTTTTTGAGTTTTCCCATTCATCAAAAAACAAAATTAATTGTATATGTTTACTAGTTTCAGGAATATAGATGCCAAATCGGATGATTCTTTTTGATACACTACATATCTGCCAGTTTAGCTAAGGACCAAATTGTGCACTATTTGTACAAATGTTCACTTAATGGTTTTGTCTTGTATTAGTGACAAGAAGGGCTTCCGTCATCTTAAATTTCATGTTAAAAATTGATAGAAGGGGACAATTTCTGAAGTCACCACATCCACATCAAAATAATGTGTTCCAAATACACAATGTTTATACATTTCTCCCTCTCAACTTTATGCTGTTTCATAATGCCCAGAAAATCCATTTACATGGATTGTAGTAGCTTGATTATCTTCTAAAAGTTTTCTTTCAGTTAGCAAATTAGTAGAAATTAATACAGAATCAATACTTTTTTGTATCCATTATTAGTATCTCAACTCATACAGCTGCGGATGATCAACAGTACCTGCTCTTTTAGTCATGCTTGTAAATAGTATCGCAAGTGTTTGATGTTATCCTCAATTCGTTTCTCTCCCATGTTAATCTCTCCATGCTTCCCATTACTATAATCTCTTCAAAACTGCTTTAGGATTGACACTTTGGCAGGAGCCACCTGGTGGTACAAAACAGACTTGCCATGTCCTCCTGCACAGAACACAGACATGATAACACATTTAATTTTTACTCACTCAAACTTGGAAACTGTTGGATGTATAAAGATGGAACTAGCATCAGTGTCTCCTGGAAGGGCTGCACTATGTTTTCATGGTATTTTTTATTCATAATAACAAATGAAAAGTTTATGAAAATATATTTCTTGACAGAGTCACTGAATTTTCGACATGGAGAAACTGTTTTTGGTATTTAATTTGTGTGTTCTCATAATATGAACCAAATTGTAGGAACACCAAATATTGTGTCACATTATTACAAAAAAAGAAAATAGTAGTAGTCTTCTGCATTATATACCCATATCATTGACATGAATTTGTAGAAGGTTTTTGGAAAATATTCTGTGTTCCATCCTTATGAAATACCTTGAAGAAACAATATGTTCACACAAACCAGTGTGGGTTCAGAAAATATTCTTGTGAAACACAACTGGCTCTTTATTCGCACAAATAAATGAGTACTGCTGACAGGGATTTTCAAGTTGATTCCATATTCCTAGATTTCCAAAAGGCTTTTGATACCATTTCCCACAAGCAGCTCCTAATAAAATTGCATCCATATGAATTATCATTTCAGTTGTGTGACTGGATACATGATTTCCTGCCAGAAAAGACACAGTAATTGAAGGGAAGTCATCTGGTGAAACTGCAGTGACAACTGGGGTTCTCCTTGGAAGTTTATAGACCCTCTGTGGAACTTAATGTACATCAACAATTTAGGAGACAATTGGAACAGTTCTCTTAAGCCTAGTTTACACTAGAGCAAGTGGAAGCAAACACAAGAGAACGAGCGTTTGCAGAGAGTTTCAGTGTTCACTACCCTTCACTTGTATCTGTGAACAAACATCTACGCTAGAAGCAATGAAAGAGAATGAGAGATAATGAGCACAGCCTATGAAAGCTGTATTATTGTTTTTTGACTCACAGGAAATAACAATATATAGTTAGGGCCACAGTGCAATTTTAGTATTCAGAGAGGATTTTTCTTCATACAAGCACACTGTTGCTGATGAAGGAAGCAAAATCGCATAGGGAAAGTAGTAGTTAAATGTCTAAATTTTGTACATAAGTGTGAAAAGCTTGGAGGTAGTACAAATGAAATTCAGCTGCAGCTCCACTTTTCCTTAGTATTATCACCAAACATTGCACATACACTACTGGCCATTAAAATTGCTACACAACAAAGATGACGTGCTACAGACGCAAAATTTAACCGACAGGAAGAAGATGCTGTGATATGCAAATGATTAGCTTCTCAGAGCATTCACACAAGGTTGGCGCCGGTGGCGACACCCACAACGTGCTGACATTAGGAAGGTTTCCAACCGATTTCTCATACACAAACAGCAGTTGACCAGTGTTGCCTGGTGAATCGTTGTTGTGATGCCCTCGTGTAAGGAGGAGAAATGCACCATCTCGTTTCCGACTTTGAGAAAGGTCAGATTGTAGCCTGTCGCGATTGCGGTTTATTGTATCGCAACATTGCTGCTCCCGTTGGTTGAGATCCAATGACTGTTAGCAGAATATGGAATTGGTGGGTTCAGGAGGATAATACGTAATGCTGTGCTGGATCACAACGGTCTCGTATCACTAGCAGTCGAGATGACAGTCATCTTATCCGCATAGCTGTAACGGATTGTGCAGCCATGTCTCGATCCCTGAGTCAACAGATGGAGACATTTGTAAGACAACAACCATCCGCACGAACAGTTCAACGACATTTTCAGCAGCATGGACTATCAGCTCAGAGACCATGGCTGCGGTTACCCTTGACGCTGCAACACAGACAGGAGCGCCTGCGATGGTGTACTCAACGATGAACCTGGGTGCACGAATGGCAAAACGTCATTTTTTCGGATGAATCCAGGTTCTGTTTACGGCATTATGATGGTCGCATGCGTGTTTGGCGAGACATAGCGGTGAACGCACATTGGAAGCGTGTATTGGTCATCGCCATACTGGCATATCACCCGGCGTGATGGTATGGGGTGGCATTGGTTACACGTCTCGGTCACCTCTTGTTCACATTGATGGCACTTTGAACAGTGGACGTTACATTTCAGATGTGTTACGACCCATGGCTCTACCCTTCATTCAATCCCTGCGAAACCCTACAGTTCAGCAGGATAATGCACGACCGCATGTTGCAGGTCCTGTACAGGCCTTTCTGGATACAGAAAATGTTCTACTGCTGCCCTGGCCAGCACGTTCTCCAGATCTCTCACCGATTGAAAACGTCTTGGCAATGGTGGCCGAGCAACTGGCTCCTCACAATACGCCAGTCACTACTCTTGATGAACTGTGGTATCGTGTTGAAGCTGCATGGGCAACTGTACCTGTACACGCCATCCAAGCTCTGTTCACTCAACGCCCAGGCATATCAAGGCCATTATTATGGCCAGAGGTGGTTGTTCTGGGTACTTATTTCTCAGGATCTATGCACCCAAATTGCGTGAAAATGTAATCACATGTCAGTTCTAGTATATTATATTTATCCAATGAATACCCGTTTATCATCTGCATTTGTTCTTGGTGTAGCAATTTTAATGGCCAGTAATGTATGTTTGTTGATGCTTTTTTGCTGGCTTCTTTTTACAAAAGTAAAACACTAATTGCCAATGACTAACATAACCTAAGGAAAGGCTACACGCTGGTTATTAACAACTGGAGACATTTATATTAGTGATTGTTTTGTCTCGGATGGTTTCTGATATCTGCAGTGACATGCAAGTATGGTGCAGTAAAATAATGAAATGTGAAATATATGTTTGACATGTTGCACCGGCTACTTGATAAAATCTGTTGCGTAGTTCGTTAGAGAGCAGATAACATGATCTCAGGCAAATCATCTCCATTTATAATCAAAAATCTCAAACAAAAACTGGGTTCACATGGGTGGAACCAAGTTTCAGAGTGTTTGCAGATGGTGATGTCATTTACTACCTAATAGTTATGATAAGATCAAAACTAATTGCAGTTTTTTAAAAAACAAGATATCTGCATAGTGATTAGCTTTGTTGACTGATGAGTTGTGGGTCAACAGTTCAAACCCGGTAGCAAGCAATTACCTGTCACTTTGTGTTTATCATTTCTCATTTCTGAAAGATTCTTGAAATATGTTTGTAAGGCTTTGTATCTTGTGCAATATCAAATATCCAATGTTTATGTAAATACTAGCATTCTGTTTTTGGATTTGGTCTGTAGTGTGGTTACAATTTACAATGTGACAATTTTTTTTGTAGATGCTGATTCGACATGAAAAAGAATTGGAACAAATAAAGCGTATGAATCAAAGGAAAGAAGAGGAACTATTAAAACGTCAAGCCATTGAGAAACGTGCATTACCAAAACGCATTCGAGCAGAGATGAAAGCCAGGGAAATGATGTTCCGTGAATCAATGCGCATTAGTATGACTATTCAGCCCAGCCCTGAAGATGAGAGAGAGAAGCTTAAGAAGGTAAGTGCAAGCTTTCAGTGTTTACTTCAAAAGTTTATATAAATCAATGCTGTTAAATCAGGTTGTGAGGGTTACGTGTTTTATACAGATATTGTGACATTGGTATGCTTATTATTTAAGAATTTGACTTGTGTTATGTTTCTAAATATGTTTGTTTGGTTGATTATTTTCCCATGTTGCATTTTTAATGTTGGTTAAAGTATCAGTTGCCCAGTATTAGATAAAGTATTCATATTTAACACTGAAGGTAATGAAGCTATGCAAGTATGTAGAGAAATGTAATTTATTTTAATGTAAAAAATCAGTAACTATAATTACAGTAAGGTTTCTCCCAGAGCAGTTACATTAAAGTGGACTATATGGGTGAGAAATTAATTTAGGAATGCCATGGGAAATGGAAAGGTGAGTACTGAGAACAGTGAGTAATTGATTGCTGTTCCTCCAGCACTCAAAGATAATTTGACAGCCCTACTACAGAAAGAGACTCCACAGAAAGAGTTAATTGTGCATTATAAGAATAATGAAAGTTTGAACAGATTTGTCTTCTTGAAAGAAATGAGTTTCATGCATCATTATTAATTTCCATTTTATTTTTATTTTGTGTTCTAAGACATTTCGACTGTTTAGCCATTCTCAAGAAAACATTTAACCCATTATCTCCATATGTTTTGGGTTACAGTTATTGGAATGATCTGTTTCCCATAAAGCTTGAGGCTGTAAGTAATTTTTTAATGTGAGATGTATGTCAGCTGTCATTATGTGTTTCTGAAGGTTGGGTATTATATTTAAGGTTTGTCCAAACATCAATATCCAGCAGTATGCAGACTAATTCTGTTGTTCATGTATACTGTTTAAAAGTGTTTGCTTCACATTGATAGACCAGTGGTCTTGTTTCCTCTTAAGTTTGTCAACACAGGGGATCTTTTTGCCTATAGGAAAATAATATGCAAAATAAGATACAATTATTTCTACCAAAGTGATTTAAAAGTAATACAATAATCATTTTTGTTCATTATACAGGGTTATTCTAAATGATGGACCCATTTTCAAAACTTCGTATTTATTCAAGTACAAATCCAAAATGAACAAGCTTTGTACCAGTGAAAAGAGGAAGTTTCAAAGTTTTTTTCATACTGTGTGATATGAATTTAATAAATTTAATGATTTGTAATTAACTAGTTAATTAGTTAATTTAATAATCAGAAATGTGATAAATGTTAAATGTGGCCACCATTGGCTGCACAGCAAACATCAATGCGGTAGCCAAACTTGTCCTGCACATGCAAAAGCATATCTGCTGTTACTGAGTGCATGGCAGCAGTGATCTGGTTGCGCAGATCATTCAGAGAGATTGGTAGAGGTGGGAGTAAACAGCTTCCTTCACATAACCCCATAAGAAATAGTTGCAGGGTGTGAGATCAGGAGATCAAGGTGGCCAAAAGTGCAGAGCCAGGTCCTCAAGTCCACTGTGACTGATCCAGTGCTCAGGAAGGGAGTCATTGAAAAAGCCTCTTACATCAAGGTACCAGTGAGGCGGAGCTCCATCCTGTTGGAAAATGAACTCCTGGGAATCTTCCATAACTTGAGGGATCAGCCATTGTTCCATCATGTCCAGGTACATGATTTCCGTTACAGTTCTTTCCGCGAAGAAAACTGGTCTATAAACCTTTGTACAGTATACAGCACAGATTGATCTTCGGTGAGTCTCTTTCATGTTGCAATGGTGAATGTGGATTTTCCAAACCCCATATGAAAACATTGTGTCTGTAGACTTTTCCACTAAGGTGGAATGTCACTTCATCACCGAAAATTGCACGCTATAAAAATGCATCCCTTTCTGTGCAGCGACCATGGAATATAAAATTATAAAGAATGTAGCAACCAGTCGTGGAAACATAATTTATTTATCTTGTTGCAAATCGATTTCGAGTGATATGTCGATGCTTATTTCTATCATGATAGAAATCTGCCAAGGACAGTACATGATGACATATCAGTCGAAATCGATTTGCAACAAGATAAATAAATTATGTTTCCGCGACTGGTTGCTACATTCTTTATAATTTAACGTTTCTCTTTGTCATTGGGGGTGAGAGCCTGCACAAGTTGTAATCGGTAGGCCTTGTACAGCAAAAGCCGTCTCAGAACTTTTCATATAGTTGGTTGGGGTGTTCAAAGTTCTCGATTGGCTCTGTTGGTAGATTGACTGGGACTGCCCACAAAACTTTCTTGAATCCGTCAGACATGATGCTCTGACACATGCAGTTGGCCTGTGCTTTTTCCTTTGCACACATTCCGCAGTCTGTTTAAATTGCTTAAACCAACAGCTAATGCTTTTGCGAGTTGGCATTTGAGTACTGAATTTGGTACGAAATGCCCGCTGCACTGCAATTTGCAACTCACTTTTTGCGAACTCAAGAATGCAGAAAACCTTATGTTCCACAGTCGCCATCTCACTCACAGATGACTGTGAAATGGAATGACAGTCCTATTGCCGCACGAACTCCACCAGCTGCTTCTGAAACCATCACCGCCTGCCCACCACCACCCGCCAAAAACTTTGAAACTTCTTCTTTTCATTGGTATTGAGCTTGTTCATTTTGGATTTGTGCTTGAATACATACGCATTTCTGAAAATGGGACCATCATTTAGAATAACCCTGTATTTTATGTTTTAAAAATTGTTTTCAATATGTTAAATGTGAATATGCAAACTGTAATCTAATCTGCCCTTGTTCACAGTTCCAAATTGTGTGGGGTAAAAACCATTGTTTTGACAGGCCAGAACAGTGTTTGACAAAAATCTATTTGTGGGCAGGATCAAGTTTATATTTATATATCACCCTATTAAATTTCCAGCATTCTTATAAAACATAAGTAAATGTTTGATTTAATCAGTGCCTCCACAATAAGAATAGACAGTTAATCCACAAGCATAATCTACTAATGATGAGTATGACAGCTCCAGTTGCAATTGATATTCTCTCTCTCTCTCCCTCTCCCTCTCTCCCCCTCCCCCCCCCCCCCCTCATCCCCCCTCCCATTTAAGTTAACTTCAATACAGAGTGTTTCTCTTACAATTATACTAATCTTCCTGCAGTTCCAAGAAGATGAAAAAAAAAGATATCGTGCTGAACAGCAGAGAGCTGAGATTAAACATCAGCGACAGTTGGAAGAGCTACGTGCTACATCTGAAGCAACAATTCGTGAGCTGGAACAACTGCAAAATGAAAAACGTTAGTATCTGTTTTGCATGATTGTTTGATGTAAAAATAATAGTTGATGCCTCTAGAAAACTATTTATTTTATGAAGTAACAAGAACATAATGAAACTTTAGTAGTATTTTCACATAGCAAAAACAATAACATAATTCCAAGTAACGTCACCTACATGCGCGATTTTGATATTTGTGTAAACCCAACATAACGTTGATGCTAGAGACATATCGTACCATTGTAAGAATTTTTTTCGTTATGTTCTTTGTAAAATGTAAAAATGTGCATTGGATATACAGACCTGAAAAGTATTATAACAGTTAATATGAAGTATGGACCCTTGTTTGGATGACTAATATGTTCAGAAACTATATTTTTGGTAACAGTTTGGAAGAAGAGCAGAATTGGGCAGAAAAGGCATTTAAAGCAGAAAAGCTTTTATATTAATGAGATTCTATATTGTGAAGTGTGCTTACAGTGCAATACTTTGAAGGACAAGACTAATTTTGATCAGCCTACAGGATTTGTTTGGCTGAAAGGAATAAACAGGCTAACAAATGTCCAGCACATTCAACACTTGCCTCTTCACACCTGGTACTTGGTTGTGAACAAGCATAATTTGAGTTAGTTTTAAATAACATTGCAAAACACATGCATGTGGCAGAAATAGATTCTTGCGCTATTTAAAAGGGAAAATTAAGTACAGTGGCATCTCGTTAGCACATTTTTGGAGGGACAAAGATTGAAAGCAGGAAAATGTATTACCAAAATATACATACTTTGGTAACAATTTGATTTTTTTCATCATTGAAAATGCAGAATTAAGGGTACCATATTTGGCAGTTTGGGGTAATATGTTATCTCTGTACACCATACTTTCTCACATGCTGTCGCTATAAATTATAATTCGAAGTGCGCATTTCAAGAACGCATTTGGGATATCACACCCAGAAACTCTCAGAATTGTGTGTTAGTATGCAAGAAGCAAATACTTTTTGAACACAGTGATACTGGTTAGTCCAATATGCCAGGCAAGTACATTTCTTCCATCAGCCAATAGGAATGCAGGAAAATCATGTGATGTGAGACATAGCCTCTAGCATCCAAAATACAAACCGGGTAGGTTTTTATATTCATTAATGAAACACTACTCGTTCAGCGCCTCTCTGTTAGTGAATTACTGCTGGTAATTGAATAGGGTAGGGGTTGTCATTTCAGCAAGCTAACTGGTATATCATACACCTTAGCTGAACTACACTATACAATACGATATAGTAGGTAATCATGTCTCCAGAGAGATTGGAGAAGCATAGAAATAGTTGGCTGTTTTATTTGGCTTAATTGTAATATTGTATTGTCCATTTTAGTTAGTATGTTTATCATTTCTTCATCGACTTCAAAACTCAAAACATAGTGCTTAACTGTGCCCAGTGCTTCAATAGCTTTTGATATTGTAAGAACTGGCAGAGGTTCTGGGTCATCCTCGTTTTCACTTTCTTCTTGTTTCTCTGCCATCTGTTCCCAGAAGGCTTCAGCAATAGTTGTGGGCTGACAGACAGCAATGCCTTTATCACATTCAGTATATGTTTTGGAACTAAGGTGTTTTCTTCTTGCACCATTATTTGCTGCCATTGCCCAGTTGCAATTCCTTTGTTTTCTTGTGTGGTCCCTTCTCTAGCTATTAGTTGCAGTTCCTTTGTTTTCTGGTGTGATGCTCTCTGTAAGTATTTAATGAAAGCCAACCTTCTTTGAATTAACTTGAGGGAAGCCAATTCTCTACAAGAATCTTCACACATTTTTATAATGCCTTGGTCAAGTAGCTGAAGGTGGATTGTACAGTTTGCAAGGAACAAAAATTACATGTATATTACATAGATATGACATATCTTGGAGGGGGGGGGGGGGGCTGCTGCTTACTGATTGGTAAACAGAATGATTTTCTTGTTTCTAACAACCTAGCCTTGAATCCCAGATGCACAAGAATTGTTTGAACATAGTTGTTACCCAAGTCTTCATATTAGGCATATTTTTACAAGGATATGTCCGCACATTTTGTGAATGTTTCACCTTTCCAGTTGTTAGTTGCACTACCTTTTCTGTTTCACTTTCATTACAACATAATAAGGCAGTTAGCCTCTCTTTGCTAAATTTTCTGCTGTGGGATTTCTCCTCTAAACTCAAGAGTTTTTCAGCTGTAAGGTGGAAAAAATAAGCTGCTTTCATCTCCCTAAAAAAAAATTGGCCTGCATCTTTCTATGATTGATGAAAGAGTATTTTTCTGTGACTGAATGGTGTTAATGTTTACACTTCCGGCCTCACTTTGAACATATTTATACAGTAAATGATGATGTTTCTTGAACCTTTTGCTCCAACCATTGGCTGCTTTTGAAATCTGAGAGTCCCATCTTTCGTGCTATATATGTTGCTTTAGCACAAATCACAGTACCATCCACTGAAATCTTCAAAGCATGGGCTGGTCTTATATGCTTCAGTAGTATGTTTTCCAGTTGTGGAAACTAACTGTCGCACGCTCAGTTTCTTTTGCCATTTCCTCCTTCCAAACATGCTGTTTCAATTATTTTTCATTTGCTCACTGTTGCATTTAATGCTGATGGAGGAATGTTCAATCCTCGTGTAATATTAAACAGGCTTCATGTGTGAATTTTTGGCCACTTTTCTTCATGTGTTAACTGTCTCACTGTCTTTCTCCAAGATGTATAAGTAAACCCATTTGACATCAAAATAAATAAGTAAACATGGACACAGAGTCAGTTAAATGCTAAACACACAGAACATCAGAGACTGAGTTACACTCTGATAAATATTCGATTTATTGTTTGGCTCAATTTCTTCCCTGCTTCCAATCTGTACTTGATGGTAGAAGTCGGAAAGTTTTGGCACCGAACAGCACTGTTTACTTGCGTATTTCCTCACCCCATGGCCGTAATCGTCCTACTACCAGAACTCTTGGTGGCAAAAGTCATGAGCCAAACATCACCTATCCTCCAAATTTAAACGTACTAAACAGTGGGCAAGAATGTATAAATGAGTCATTTTAACATATGCTTAATGCAATAAGGACCGGTACTTCCAAAACTGGATGCACTTTGCAGGAAAATGCAGTAATGAGGGAGGCACTAATGAGATTCCACTTTACATTATAGGAATATAAGTTTATTTTATAATACTCAATTCATATTGACAATATAATTAGAACAAGAAACACATGAAAATTGTGAAAAAAGATTTACATGCTCTCTCTCTCTCTCTCTCTCTCTCTCTCTCTCTCTCTCTGTGTGTGTGTGTGTGTGTGTGTGTGTGTGTGTGTGTGACACAATTATTTTTCTGGCTGCATTCACAAAAATAGTACAGGAATGGTTGAAAATAAGTATAATGGAACTTCGATTTTACATTCTCCAATTTTACGTTTCTTGCATTCTATACCATAAATTCATAACCCTTGTGAAAAACCCATAAGATCAATGCTAAAAATTCCCCGGTTTTACATTTCTTCCTAGTAAGGTTTGCCATGATTGGAAGTTCATACTTGGACATCGTCCTGTTTCCTTCCTATTTGAAATTTGATGTGACTGAATGAGTTAGAAGTGGCAAAAAAGGCAGATGGTTCGCATCACGGGTGGTGGGGGAGTTAAGGGAATATTTTAGGCTGTTGTGGATATGGGAGGCGTGAGAGAGGAAATGCTGACATAATCCACGATCAGTGTAGCCAACACAGCTTGCAGCGTTTAGCTCCACCGCACAATTATGATACAGCTACTGCTACATAGTAGCAGTAATGGGAAAACGAGACAGTTGGCGTGAAGTGTTCCGGAATGAGCAAATTCTTGACAAAGGGGCCCAGCCACTAGCTTTTCTTGTGCCACTTGTGACACAGTCTCATCTTTGTGCTTGTATTTCCGATATCAGTTGTCAACTTTTAAATTCAAACACAAGTCTCAAGGAATATGCTTGGTCATAATTGAGGAAATGTCGCCCATTTCCGGTTAGTGAACTCTTATTGGCTGGCAACTTGTTAAGTCACCCAACAGCCAGGCAGCCACCACGCCACACCACACCAACACACTGGATGTGTGGAGACAGGGAATGGCCCTTCAATCATGGGAGTGCAAGTGGGGGTGAAAGCATTTTGTGAAGTGCCGAAAATATACTTTTCATGCAGATGATGTGCTATGACAGAGATGTCACATGGAAATAGAACAAGGATTTTGTGATAGCACATTTTAAGGACTTTTGTGTTCAAATCTGACACAATACAGTTGCAACAAGTACACACACTGCTCCCGTACATACTTTGCACCACTCACACACTACACACTGTAGGTCATAAAGGTTGGCAGCAGTGATAGAGGGCATGAAGTGAAAATAGCACTTGAGCTTTCTTTCAAATTTATATTTTACACAGTGTACAGAAATTCAGTGAGGTAACTTCTAATAAGCCTGTAACACCAACTGGGGAAATAAACTCATTTTTTCATGTCTCTGTTTCTGTCATCAAGCCTAAAATAACACTTTAATGGTGGTGAGCATATGAAGTGAAGTGCGGCTGGTAAGAAAAGCATTAAACAATAACAGCAATGGTGATGAAGTTTGTCATCAAGCAGATATGCTTATGGCTTGACCACTTAAGCCACTGTAATGTTTATGTTTAATTCAACATGTTCATCAATTTTTGCTATTTTCTGGGTGAGCACAAAGGATAATCTCTCAAAAATGCTTGTTTTGAACATACAATTTGTGGTTATAGCTTGTAGCAAAATAGCTCGATTACCTTGTACTCAGATACCAGTTTCAATTTTTTCACGAGTTTTTACTTGCTGTTACACATTGTGATTTTTTAAGAACTGATGAAATTCATTACCACGAGTTATTGTATAAACATTGTATTGTACGTTTAATTTCATACACTTAGAGAGATATTATGCAAAGTATTGTAGAGGATTGTGATTTTTAATCGTATATGCAATTATATCTGTTTTTGCTAGTATTTTGGGGAGTTCTAACATTTTCCCCAATTTTGCGTTTTTTAAGTCTGGACCGCATGAAAACATAAAACATGGGGTTTCCCTGTACATGTAACTGAGAGTATCTTATATAATTCAAATGTAATTACTTTTGGTATGGTAATCCTGGAAGCACTGGAAATGCATAGGTCAGTGGATGATATGGCTCAAAATCAATCATGAACCAGCAATTTATTCACAAGTACTCTGCAAAAATGACAGTGTTGCTTAATAATAACTGACTTTTAGCAATATGAGGCTGCACATATGCAAAATAATGTTGTAAAATCAGTAACTTTCATGTAACTTAACTACAAACTATTTATGCCATACAGAGTTCATTTTAAAATTTTCTTTGTTGCAGTAGTGTTACCAGCTTATGAATCATTTCACTTTTGGTGAGTCAGATCATGCAGACATCAAAGAAATGAATAAAATACTAACATGACAGAAAATCCTAAGAAGTTTCAAAAGCATCTGTCCAGACACTCAATGATGATAATGGCACTGAAACCGAGAAAAAACAGTGAAGGCCAAAATACTAAGCATCTTTCGCCAAAACTGTTACACAGAGGAAGTGTGCACTGTAGTTCCTCCTTTAAATCTTCACAAGAGTGACAGAATGACAGATATAAAAATAAATGACCAGAGGATACAAAAACAACTGAAATCATTCAACAGAAGAAAGCCAACTGTGCCTGACAGGACACCAATTCGATTCTACATAGAACATGTGAAAGGACTTACCTCTCTTCTAGCAGCAGTGTGCCATTGGTGTGAAAGGACACTGGTTCACAAAGGACCCTCCATCACACACTGTAAGATGGCTTACAAAGTATAGATGTAGATTATTGAACTCCCATTAGCATCTGAAAACTGAAAGGCTACACCCGTTTTTTGCTGGAATATTGGCAGCAGTTGTGACAGCAACTAACATTGACAAATTTCACTCAGCTTTCTTAGAGAATAATCAAACTCTCCTTGTACACAACCAAGTAACTGCACATGCTGACTGGTGTTGTGTAACATTGCCTGAACAGAGGATGGATGTTTAGACTGCATTCAGCTGTCCAGTAGACATTCGCCTAAATGGGAGACAGGTGCTGTTGGGAACACCAGGACAAGCATGGTGTTAAAAGTGTTATGACACTGCTGTCACAATGATACAGTGATAGTGAAATGAAGTATGCTATCTATAAATGAGCTTTAAATGTCAACACGTACTGCAAAGAGATCTGCCCTTGCGGCAGTAAAGGGGCGAACAGGCATCTTGTTCAGACAGTGTACATTAACTTCTTTCAGCCGACTGGACACTTTGGGGTAGGAGAGGAGAAGTCATATTTTGGGCCTTTTGAGAGACTGAATCATTCCTCCAGAGAATTATTGCACTACTTGGATAGTAGCACTGGCAGTGATAGAGGATATTTCTCATAGCTATAGACCAAGATATCTTGACACAGCCACATGCCTATTCGAGTTGTTATGAGGATATTAATGGTAGAGTCAAGGCCTCCTCCGCACAGATGTGAGCCGTGTGTATGCCTGGAGGGTCCACATGGGCTATAGCAATTAGAATACTTGTCACGGGGCTACAGGAAAGCATGTCATTGCTGGACTCACATTCACAATATGGCATTTTGACTATATCTCCTGTGGTTCTTCTGGAGGCTGAACTGGAGGGTAGAATGACACACCACAGCTTCAGTGCCTAGGCACTGCCTGAACTCAAGAGATAGTCATTTGCATATATGGCAAAAACAAGGAGAGTAATAGCTTGAATGTGTGTGTTCACAACACAAAATTGAACTCCTGAAATTATAGCCAAGGGCCTGTGGCTATGAATTTTGCTCATAAAACTGTTTTGGGTGTAGTGTTCTAGTGCACTTGTTAACTCAACATAAAATACGTAATTGAACCACTATACCCAACTGGGATCTTCACCTTTAAGAAGATTACACCAATTATGAAGTTCACTTAAAAAGCAGTAATCAGTGCATGATCAAACCACATTAATCTCTGCTTTCTCAACCAAGCAAATGCTGAAATTATTCATCGTACATGGCCATGGTGAAGTCCATGTCAGAAATCAGTCAGTGCTTCTGCTTTGTACACACACACACACACACACACACACACACACACAAACTCACTTTATTTTGTGTGTATGAATGTGTTATTTGTAAGAACATAATTATGTAAACTTAGCGTAAGCCGCCACCTCTTTCGAACATTAGTACCACATATTGCTGTTAATTGCTATTTCAGTCAGTTATTTATGAAATCAGTGGGTGAAACCAATATTCAAATAAATGAATGACTGTCTTTATGTCATATTAATCTAGATGTTAATATTTTTATGTGAACAGGTAAAATGTTGATGGAGCATGAGACAATGAAATTGAAAGAACAGGAAGAAGGTCATAGTCGTGAACTGAAAGAATGGAAAGGTCAACTGCAACCACGAAAAAGGGTAATTAAAATTTTGTCCTGTGGCATCTCTTGTATATTATTCTTATCTTTGTTTATAGATAGCTATTTCTGCTGGTTTTTGCAGATACTGATCATTGCACAGGTATGATTTATTTTAATATGCTCTTCTTGGCTTGCAAGAAGGTACTCCATTGTTGTGATAATGGAAAAGTGGAGGAGGGCGAGGTGCCACTGAATTCCTTTTGATGCTTTCCACCTGATGCACACAACAGGCATACACACATTACACACGGAGGCAATACAGTTCTCATAACAATGCAGAGTGATGCATTTGTTAACTTTCTGTGCACAAGCCACCAAGTGTACATGCTCAAGTCTTTCTGTTTCAGAGAGGAATATGACATTCATGATCATAATATCCATAATTCTGTTTGTTGTTTACTTGCCCTCCTCCTGCTGGTTGATTGTCAGGCTACATTTTCCGATTTGTATTTTAATTTACCGTTGTGTTAGCACTGCGGTTGGCTGATCCAGCAGAAAACCTGTGAAGTTAGAAAGCAGTTGCCATTAATTTTCTTGTTTGTGGTAGATAAGTTCCACAGGCAGCACAAACCACTGAAGTGACATAATTATCAAAAATTGCTCAGAAATAAGTATAAATAAGTTGGAACAAAATAAAAAACCTTGTTTCATATTTCTGACAAGTAAAGCTGTCATCAACTAGATAGCTGGTTTGAACACTTCAGTGCTTTACTAAGCATGGTCCTATTGGCAGTGACTTCTAAATTGACTTAGCTAGGTAGTTATAGGAGATGTACAGTTTAACATGGACTTGATCTCTGAATCAAGGTACAACTTGGTCATTTTCTTATTAACTAGCACTATCAGAGGTGAAGGAAATTGTGACAGAGAAAGTGACTAACCAGGGATCGACCCCCGAGACCTTCAGATCCCTAGTCTGGCACTTTACTACTGAGCCACCAAGTCATGTTTATGACATGTATACAGTGAATACTTTTCACAGAAGACACGTGTTTATAAAGGGGGAGGGGAGTAGGAGTACTTGTAATTTAGTTTTGTGGGTGGTATCATTTTCACTACTCTTTACAAATTTTAATTATGCCATCTGCTAGCAATCACACAGCTATTTTGTTACTGTTAGGTGAAAAACTGAAGCAAATGCAACAACCATAATGTCTGTACAGTCCTTATAAATGAAGTTACAGCTCTGAAGCGCATTGCATAGTAATTAGAAAATGTAAGTGTTGTGATTGGAGATGGAGTATTGTTAGTAAAATACATTCATAACCTAGAAGTTACATTTAAGTACAGCCCACGACTTGTTGCCTATTAATAACATAAACTGACTAGCAATTACCCGCTTGTTCTACAACTCAACTGCTGTATGTGTTGGAAACCAAATTATATTTGGCCATTGTTTGACGTGATGCAAACAAAATGCCAGCTCTCCTATTTTACTACATCAATAATATGTACAATCTGATCCATCAGCTAATGCAGACACTGATTTCTCCTTTACAGTACTAAATGTTATCTGCAGAGTGTATTTTAATACTTAGAATCATGCTGTAATGCTTTTAGATTGGGTACTAACATGAGCAATGAACCACTTCTTCCCAACACAATATTTTCTGAAAGTGTTGTTTTTTTTTTTTTTTTTAATATGTTCAAAAATTGTAGGTGCTCTTAGAAACTCTCTAACATTGGGGAAGAAAAAATGGTGCATAACACTAAGAAACAAAATTGCATCAAAGATGTACTTTGTCACACATAGCACAAATAAAATTTCATTAAAACCACTATGAAAATTAGTAGTTTTGGTGAAATAACATGAAATCGGCAGTTTTTATAAGATTGTGAAATTTTTAATATTGCCATATAAAAATTTTATAAATCTGAGGACAGCAGTTTACTAGTGTGTGTAGCTGATAGTTACTGAATGTTAAAAATGTCTTTTGACTTCTAATCTTCTCAAGGCTAATGTTTGTGTATAATCTTAAACTGTCAACTAATTTCCCATATAACAAACTTCAGTATGACGACAAAAATAGCAACGAAATTATCAAAAAAAAAGCATGGAAAACTACAAACTTTGACAAAAAAAAACCATTGAATTTGACAAAATAAACAACACGAAATGCTGCAAAATAACCTACACCGAATATCACACACGAGTGACTAATATGTGGCACTAGGTACACATATTCTATTCAACGCATGTCCAAAAAATTTGCTGGTTTCATTTTTCATTTTGTTTAACTGAGCTTGTCCCAACCACTAATGATTTGTGTGCAGTATAAAACCCTAACCTCCTATTTCTGAGTGCAGTACATCATAGGTACCCCTGGGTGCCGAAATTGAGATTAAGCATTGTTACTATATTGGTGTTAATATTTGTAACCATACTTTATGTAACTGATGGTTTGGTGACGCTGACATTTGTTAATTCCTTCATTCTTTAGTATTGAGAGTACTGCATTTTTGTTGAAGTTGGAGAGTGTTTCATGTGTCTCGTATGATCATACACTCATATACACTAACGCTTGGTGTGAGTCCAAGCAGCGAGTTCACGTAACAGAACAACTCACCTGAAGATGATTACTGACTTGGGTGTTGACGTATTGTCAAGAATGGAAATAAGAATGTTGCTGAACACCCAAAGCACCCCATTAATCAGTGACAATGAGAAAACCTGAGTGATCACTACCTCGCATTGTCAGCTAAAGAAAAAAATATCCGCTGATATCATCAAATTATAACTAAAAACTTGCAGTTGCTGCAAGATGCTCATGTAGTTAATGAAACATAGGAATTTCACTACAACGTGGAAACTAAATGCCATCTAATGCACTGGAAAGTGGCAGCTTTGTCACTGTGGTTGGCAGACACTGAACCATAACATTGCTTCGAACTGTGGAAGACACACATACAACAGTCTATTGACAGAGGAGTCGAAAATGTTGGAGATAAATGTTTAATTTTATGAGTTTTGTAATAAAACACATTATTCACACAGGATCATTATGTAAATGATGATCTTTGTATTCTGTGTTATTTGCTTGTACAATATAACAGTACACTTAACAGAAAGTTATATTCTGAACAAAAAATATTGTTACATAACTGTAGATTCGGCTTTTTTAATGTTGAGAAACCTAACATTTTTCCTTCGGTCATTTATTCACATTTTCACTCATCTTTCCGTATTTGTAAGATCTACAGGAGCTTATTGACATAGAGTATGTTTCCATCCTAAGAAGACAATATTTTATAGACAGACTTAACTATAGTGACAATTTCATATTACTCAGTATGTTAACTTTTAAATGGTTCAGTGAACTGCTAGACAACCTGTCGCAATGTTTCTCCAGTTGGACTTCAGAATCTAGGTTAATTCGTAATGAGATAAAATATAGTCAGTAAACAAGCAACAAAAGAGAGAAAAATGTACCAAAAACAGTATCAATACAAATTTCAAAGAATTGTTTTCCTTATTAAAGGGAAGTCTTCTTACGTCTTATCAGCAAGTGTATTATTCCTGTTGTCACATTGAAATAACATATCCGAATGGCAACTGAGTCCTAAGTCTGGAGATAGATATTGCCCTTCCTTTAATGTTTCTTGTATAAATTGTTAATAATTGACCAAAGCATGCCCTGGTGATCAGTTGCTGAAAGCATGTTTACATGTATATTTATTCTAAGTTTTCCTTATTCACATAAACTAAAATTCATAAATATTATTAAGCTCTGTATTCTGTCTTATATATATTGACTGCCTTGTTGACCTGTACTAGAGGGATCTCTTGCTAGACAACTATTGTACTAGTACTAATTTTTTAATGTATCAGTTGCTCTGTCTAAATACAAAATAACTTATGTAAAATGATTGTAGAGTGTTAGTAAGTAGTAAATGTAGATATGTTCTATAGTTTACAACATCCTGTCCAGACATAAACTTGCATGAACTTTCTTTCTTCTCAGTGGTGAGATTACCAACTGAAGTTTTGTGTTTGTACTTGCATGTTATAGAAACTGGAGCAAGAATTTGCTAATGCGATGGCCGAGCATGAGCTGAAGTACGGTGCAACCAGCAACACAACCACCCTCTTATCACCTATTTCCTTACCAACCTTTGACCAAAAAGATCCTGTGTCTGCACCATCATCCCCTTTTTTGCTTCCACGTTTGTTCCCAATGCTTAGTAGATCATCATCAGCATCTCTACGATCTTTAAGTGCTAGCACCCCACAGCTTCACAAAATATAGTTCAGTAACATATCTCAAATTATACCCAAATTACACTTTTTATCATGTAATGTGTTTTAATGCTTCTCATATGTAGGTGTAATTCCCTTCTTGTTTGTCTTCTATCCTTTGCTTTTTAAACTGCCTTGTATGTGCATGTTGTTCGTGTGGGGTGGGGGGGGGGGGGGGGGTTGCTATCTGCTTTATTGTGCTTAAAATTCAATTTTCACCCCATTGTATTCTGCAATTTGGAATTTTTTTTCATAATTTGTGATTGTTCATTTGACATAGTGATGTCAAATAATTATTCATCAGCTTTCACTTCCTCTGTATATATGTCATAGTCAAGAACATGTAATTAGTCTGCTACTGTACACAGGAAGACCTGTTGAAATATGCTTTCTGCATTATTTTTGCTGTTGGCATAGTCAGCTTCCATAGAACATGTAATATTGTAGGTGCCATATTTGTGATGAAAAATATATTTTTAGAACATTTTAAGTCCTTGTTATGGCTAAGACATTTTTTGTGCCAGTTACTTTCTTCCTATTAACCTGTTTATCTTTCAATAATTTGTCTCACATTTATTTTGCTTTATTGAGTGATAAAATAAAGACATGTAAGAAGTTTTATCAATGTTACTTCTGGATTTTTACAGCTGTCTAGCACCATAGCTGGTGCTGAAGTGTAAGCTCTGTTGGTACATTTTTAAATTTCATCACTTACCTCATTCAGACTTGCCAAACATTATTGCATTGCTGCCAAAGATTTTAACTATTTGATACTGTAAATATTCTGGAGCAAGTTAGTATCATCTAGCTTATTTGGTCATAGTTTGTGTTAGTCTGCATTTAATTATTTGTTTCTAATTTGAACTATGAACAAAGTTTATTTTGGGGAAACAAATGTTAAAGATTTCTGATGATTCAATTATCCAATACTGTTCTCTTCTTAAGTTTTTCACGAGCTCTCCAGTGGCATAATGGAATCGCTATGAAATTTTTTTATTAGGCATTTACAAAACATTTTGTAAAATTTGTGTAACACTGATCAGAACACACCTTGATGATTAAAAGGTAAGAGATGGCTATTCATTAGGAAACCTTGTGCTCGCTCTGATTTCTGTGTGTTATCCAACACAGCTTTGGGGTGTTCAGCATCTCTTTGCAATGGAGAAAAAGAATCAGACATTTAGCTGATCACACTGATTCACTTGGTAATTAACTAATCAGAATAATTATATTTGTTATTCCTTAACACCTGTGTAAAATTGTTGTATTGCAACTAATGTGGTCATAGGAAGATTCACAACCTAACCATATGTATTCTTGGAGCCTTTCTTGTCATTATTTTGAGCATTTTAATCAATTAATGGTGTGTAAACATTCACATAAATGGCTGAAGGGTGTATTTTCTTTAATCTGTTGGTGTTGGTTGAATTAACCTCGTCTTCCATTTATTCTCATTATACATCCCTGTTCATTTTCCCTTATCTACCTGCTGTCCACTCTCCTGAAAAAGAGATTAAATGGAGAAAATTGTTCTTACCAGGTACGTGGAAGAATACTGGAAAGAAACTAACAGGTATTAAAGTTTTGCCAATATGAGGTCTGTTAAGAAAAGAAATAATGTTCCTCTTGTTACTAAGGATTTATTTGTCACAGACAGAGAATCAGTGTACAACTTTTTTTCAACCTTGAAATGTGTCTTCATGAACTGATGTGTAGCCTTATGGTGTTAGCCTTCAAAGTATGGCCAATTTCAATTCACACATCTTCAGTGGTTCCTTCTGCATACTGCTTTTAGTGAAGCATCAAAGAGCTCCACATTTGACCCTTCCAGCATTACACAAGACATTATCAGACTGTTTGTCCTCTGCCACTGCATTGGTCAGTTTTGATGAAACTTGTCACTGTGGATGGCTGAAAAACAGTTACATAATGTAATGACTGACAAATTCCTTAGTATTGCCAGCATCTCTTTTTTTTTTTTTTTTTTTTTTTTTTCAATGTGGATAATATTGTGTGGTGCTTAGTATGACCACTCCCATCACAGGAAATGAGTAGTGTTGAAGTTAATAACAGTAGGTGACAAGTTTTGACCGGCTGACGCTGCAGTCAGTGGAGCATAACTGGCTAGTATGGTTGGCAGAATGTTACTATCCGAGTTATGACCTTTCAGAATAACTCAATGATCAACAAAAGTCATCTCAGGACCTTATCAGAATGTCTGATGTTCAAGAGTGAAAGATAACACTTTCTCATTTGTACAATACTATTAATTATAGTCCACAGTTCGCCTACAGGGTGTACACGACCTGGGACAACCGGGAGATCCGGGAAAAACCTGGGAATTTTTGTCATCCAGGAGAAAACCGGGAAAAACCCAGGAATTTTTTTGAATTCCGGGAATTTTTCATTGTTTTAGTTTTCAGTTAAATTTTTGTGATTTTGACTGGTAAGAACCAATACTCTAACAAAGGATATTACTGTATCCCGCAAATGCAGAATAATGCTGCAGCAACAAAACATGAACGACAGAAAAAAAAAACAAAAAAGAAATACGCCATATACAACAATAAAATACAGTGCTCATACAAGTGTCTGCCAAAAGCAAAGTGTGTCAAAGGCTTTAGGAAGACTACAATGCTTCCTAACAACAAATTGCCTCTGATGAGCCTGATGTGACAGCTGTTTATATTAGATTCATTTGAGCAGTTGCGGGCAGGTTCATGCGCATGCGCAGTTGGGTCGTGTATGACTACTACCTTCTCCCACTTCTGGCTGCAGAGGTGTGGCTGGGCGCTACTATCTAGTATTGCTGCCGTTCGGAAATATCATAGATCCGGGGCTGATGCACAGAGCAGTCTGAGTTGAGGTGGGTAGTCTCCACGTGACCCGTGTTTACGTTTAGTGATTTTGCTGTTTCCTCTTCATTTATTGCTCTCTCATTAAATGAAAACAAAATGGATTTCTGTGATCGGGAGCTATCAAATGAATTAAAATACGTTCGCATAATTACGGAAGGCTAAGATATGTTATTAGTTTCAGGATTTAATTCCACCTTTCTGACAGTCAAGCATTAATCGCCTTGCAGAACAATGAAGTTATTTTTGTCGGTTTGCTAAAGAGATTAGGCTTTTATTAATCTTTTGCTCTGAGGCAGTCAATTTATTTGAAACGAAGTGTTTAATTTCACACTGTTGGTTTGTTTCAACTGTGCATTTCAAGTGTACGATTTTCATCTTCTAGCTCGTGTGGCATTATGCCATAATAAAGAACAAAACATGAGATAATACCGTACTGGTACTCCAGAAAATGTGCATCCGATTCTGGTTATACGAATGTGCACTTCAAGCCGAGTTATGCATTTTAGTATGGTTCACGAAATTCCGATGCTCTTGAAGTATCCTCTGATGTCTTGTTTCTTTTACGACATAATGCAAGATCTTTTAATGTTCTACACGTACGAACATGCGCAGGCTTTCTGCGTCATCATAGCTGCGTAAGCGCAGTGATGCCTGTTACCTGGTGCTCTCCGGCAACTGCTGAAACGAACCTATTTCTAACAGGTCACGGGAAAACATTGCTAATGATGGTTTGAAAAGCGATACTTTCAAAGTAAATTTCCTTTTACGCAAGATGAACTGTGTGCAAGAATGTACGATGAATTTATTAAATCACAGAGCATTTGATTCATTTAAAAATCAACTCTTTGAGAACGAGCATCTAGAAGAATTTCGAGCTCAGAAGATCAGACATTTACGTTGTTATTAAAAATTTTACTGGCACATTTGTGTGATGTATATTAAAGTGTAACACGCGCAAAAAAGATCAACATTATATGTGAAAGCTTTGTTTTTCTTGTAGCAACACTATGTATATTAATTTAAATCATTAACTTTTTGTATTTGTGTGTTTTTGTGTGTTCGCACTTCTTAAGAATGATCTTGCTATTGGCTGACTGCGTCATGTGTACTATGCTGTCATCAGCTGGCAAGATCACATGACATGAGCTATGATTGGCTTACAAATTGCGTCACAATCTCGATTTCTATGCTTCATAAAGTAACATGCATTGTTTAGTGGATTTCGAATTTATACCTCTGTAACACGAAAATAAGCAGCGTACATGCTGCTGCACATTAAAGATCTTTCAAAGACGTGTTTTCCCCCCCCTGAGTTTAGTTTTCTAAAGTGCTCGGAAATTCTACGTTGGTGTATAAAACCATAAACATTCAAAGGATTGATAAGTTTTACAATGCCGAGGAAAAGTATACTGTCACTTATCACAGAAAAACAATATTTTCACCCGGGAGAAAGTGTATTTTCAATCAGGAAATCAGGGAATTTTATTTCCTTGTCCATGTATACACCCTGGCCTAATATAGGAGATGCAGAGAATAACACCAAAGTTCAAATGTGAGCTAAGTAATTATTGTTTAACATCTGAAATGATTCTGATGATTTATTTAAGTGAGAGTTTTGCAGAATAATATTAAATAGAGATATACTGACGAGAAAAATATCACAATACCAAAGAGGAGTTGTGCGACAAAATGAAAGTTGGTTGGCATGTTTTTACAACTAAAGATGATGTCTGTTCAGATTTCATGCTGGTCACACAAGAGTGACACTAGTAGTGCCACTATAAGGATGTAAATCAGGTTTGCTTTAAATACACTCTGTAATGGTCATGAGTATTAGTTACCTATGAGATTGAATGTAGTGAATTAGTGTTAGTCAAGAGCGCCTTTAAAGTGACAAAGATGCCATTATCAACACGGCTCCGAGTTTGAATGTGGTCATGTAATAGAGCGATGAGAAGCTGAATGTTCCTTCTGTGATATTGCAGAAAAAACTTGGTGGGAATGGAGCCACTGTACATGATTGCTGGCAGTGGTGGTCACGAGAATGTATGGTCGCAAGATGACTGGACTTTAGAAGGTCACATGGCACTATCGAGAGGGAAGACCATTGCAATTGGTGTATGGCTCTATCACATCATAATGCATCTGCAGCAGCAATTCAAGCAGCAGTTGGCTCCAATGTGACATAACAAGCTGTTACAAATCTGTTACTTCAAAGACAGCTCTGAGACAGAATCCTTGTAATGTGCATTTCACTGACGCCAAATCACTGCCGTTTGCAACTTCAGTGCTCATTGGAGGGCAGGGTGGAGGTCTGTTGTGTGTTCTGATGAAAGCTGATTATGTCTCAGTGCCAATGGTGAGCATATGTTGGCAAGGAGGAAGCCATTTGAGAGCCTACAACCTACTTGTCTGCATGCTAGGCACACTGGACCTACAGCTGTGGTTATGGTCTGGGGTGCAATTTTGTATAGCAGCAGGAGTACTCTTGTTATCCCATGTACCCTGACTGCAAAACTATACGCCAGTCTGGTGATGCAGCCTGTTGTGCTGCCATTCATGAACAGCATTCCATGGGGTGTTTTCCGTCAGGTTAACATTCGCCCACATACCACCGTTTTAACTCAACATGCTCTACAGTGTGTCGACATGTTGTCTTGGCCTGCTGAGTCACCAGATCTGTCTCCAATTGAGCAGATATGGAACATCAGCAGATGACAACTCCAGTGTCATCCACAAGCAGCATCAACCATAAGTGTCCTGACAGACAAAGTGCAAAAGGCATAGAACTCCACCCCCACAAAATGGCATCTGGCACCTGTGCAACACAAAACATGCACGTTTGGGTGCTTGCATCAACATTCTGGAAGTTACACAGGCTATTAATGTGTCAGCATTTCATCTTTGCAATGGCTTATGTAGTGCTTACATTAACCTTGGTTTTGTGATGTTAATCACTTAAATATGTTACCTAGACAAATATATTCCCAAAATTTCATTACTCTACATTAATTTTTTGGTGTTTCCATTTTTTTCGCCAGTGTGTATATGAAACTATTGATAATGTGTACACCATTTTAGGGGTTTCCAATTCACTCAATATTTATTGAGATACAAGTTATGCTTTGTTTGAGACTATACAGGCTTTATAAATGGGACAGATACCCTCAATCCTATTTATTCTGAAAATATTAGCCATGTTCACAGTGTGTGTTGATTGCTTTCAGCGACTGGAGGAACAATTTGCACAGCAGCTTGAAGAACAGTGCCAGCTGTATGGACCTGCCATTTCTCTGCCAAATGATCTTCCAGATCTTTCAAATATTGGTTCAACACGAAGCAGTCTTTCATCTGTTTCAGAAGGCTGATATGTAAATTGAATTGCAGTGAAAGTGAAGACAAGTTTCCGTGTCCGTGTATGTATACTTTGTAAATTAGTGGAACTAATAACTTTCTAAATGGGTAAGCAATAGTCCATGCTAATCTTCATGTTGATACAGAAAAAGGCGTTCACCTTTCCTCAGAAGTCTTATTTCTAGCACAAACTTACCACAGGGAGACAGCAAAATGAAAGAGTTTACTGCATGGTGTCTTGTGTACAAAAATGTGAAGCCAATTCAAACCACTTACTTTGTACATTGTGTGTGTGTGTGTGTGTGTGTGTGTGTGTGTGTGTGTGTGTGTGTGTGTGTGTGTTTCCACACTTGTTTGCGTGAACACTGGTATATGTGAATGCATTTACAAGAAATCTATGTAGAAATTGTATTGATTACACAGCCTAACAGATGAAAAGACGTGTTTAATTTCATTCTGTTAGCTTTGAAATCAAATTGTTAACCTCATTGTGGACACTGAAAGTGCATTGCAACTGAAGAGTTCTTAATTAGTGTAGGCATTAATATGTGAATAGCAAAGAGCTGGTTTTTCTCAGCACAGATGTGATTGCACTTAAATCATGAAGTACTTTTATACACTTCATTGACAGTCCTCAAAAAACCAGTTGTGTAGTTTATAAAGTGAACAGCTTTTTTATTATTAAAAGAAGATATACTGAAATGCTGTTGTACAGGTATTTATATTGTGTGCTAATACATGTGTAATGTATTCCTGATTGAAACTGTTGTATATGTTTTTTGTTACAAAGATCTATATTTACTTCATTGTTATAACTTGTATCTCACTTGTCTAATGTGTGTATATGAATATTGAAGAGACTGTTGCAAAGCGAAATTGTAAATATAGATTATTGCATGCATATGCATTATTTGTAAATAAAAGAAAAGACAAGGAAATATTTTATAGTTTTAAATTAATTTTTAAGGAAGTGGAGTTGGTTTGAACTGAAAGGAAATGTGTTAATACAGCTGGAGAAGTATTCCTTAAGACATTGCTCAGAACTGGAATAGTTAAATTGGAATGCTTAATAGTTCTGTATCTTATTATTATTGAGATGAACTATTTTTGCACTGTACGTTAAAAACTAATATGTAAGTACAAGGTCAGTATTGTTAGTGTGCAATTTGATTCTGTTGACTGAAAGCTACAGTGGAATGTATGAAACGGTTTGGCATTGTAAGTAATCACAGTTTTTTTCCATTCATTTCAAGAAAGCAGGAACTTGGATATATCGTAATGTAGTCTCCCTTCCCATCTTTTCCCTCAAGTAACATCACTATTCTGTTGATAACAAGTAACTTCAGAATTTTGTTTATGAAGAAAGTTTATTCAACATGTTGTATTGCAAATGAGATACATCCAGTTTTAGTTATAATTTTTTGGCATTAAAAAGCTTTAATGGCATATTTTGTGTTGAAAAGGAATATTTTACTCTCACCTCTGCGCAATAAGCTAGGTGTACAAATTATGCCAATAACAAATTATTTGTTATTGTGTTACAAGCAGAGAACACATTGTGTAACACAGTACATAAATAAAATATTCTACAGGAATGTTTTTTATTCTCTTAAACCTATTGAAAAATTTTCCCTGACAATATCTTGACATATTCAGGAACTATTTTGCTGAAAATAAATTACTTCCTTTCTTGGGGATAAATTAAAAATTTCTTTTCCCTACTTTATTTGTAGATAAATTGCAAGATATTACTCAACATTTTTGTGACTGTAACTAGGCACAGGGTTTAATGCACTGATTTGTATTCAGGAGGAATAAGGTGTCTATGGTCAAGGATCACAAGCTGCTAGTTTTCCTTGTTGCAGAGCATTAGGGGCTACAACCAGAACAGCAGTGCCGAACATATCGAACAATGGTCCACATTTTACATTGGGTGAATTCCATTCCTTTGTCAGAGGGTCTGACGACTGCTCCTTTTATCCTGTATCAAACTATAAAGTGGAAGGTCTGGCCTAAAATTTCAGGGCTCAAATTAACAAAATTGTGATGAGGAAGCCCTGACATGCTTTCTCACTTCTTACGGAGCAGCTCCTGCACACACCTATTGCCCAACCAAGATGCACATTTACCCCACCCATCTTTATCTACTACACCTGGAAAGCTCACAGTTCTCACAACCTCTCTCATACTAATGTACAGGTACATTATAGTTTCAGTCATAACAATGGCAGTTTAATTTAGGCTTGTTCTGCGCACCTACATCACACATTCTCCAACAGCCAAGGAGCGTTTGGAAGGTGAGCGCTCTGCTACGATTAAATGTGAGTTATACTTAGTGAATTTTTATTCTTATTGTAGTGAGTTATCATTCCTGATGATAGTGGTAAGTGACAAATTTAATAGAAGTGGAAAACATAATTTGCAGAATACACTCTTTCTTAAAGCGAAAAGCAAGCGTATGGACCTATCTCTACTGTCACTTGGAACCGATGACAATGCAAAGCCTGTCCATGTCTCAACCTGCACAGACCACTATAGTTCATGAATCAGGCTTTAGTCTGTGCTTGCGTATACAGTCATACATTGGAGTTGAAAGTTGGGGGCCATCAAGTATCAGAGTAACTGCCGGACAAGAGCACCTCCTGCTGTGACCACTAAACAATATTATATACTCGACAGTACCTCTTCAGAGCCCAAGTAACCATCCAAGACTACCATTTTTGTCAGTTATACCTCCCACTTGGCCCAGGTGCAAACTAACTACCACCTGCCAGATTTACATGTGTTACGTGCTAACATTCCTTTGCATCTGATCTCTCCCCCTCCCCCAGTGAGGCATGGATATGTGACCTCTGCCTGCCCCAATAAGCCTACCAGGCCGTAACCACAAACAGTGGACAATGGGGGAAGGGGCTTCTACAGATCAAACTACTGCCCCTATATCCACCAAAAGAAGAAATGTCATCCAGTTCAAGGGAATAAGGATCTAATATCCCCCCATTCCAGCAGTATGGAGGCCAACAAGAAGAGTGGTGGTGACGTTATTTGTATGGCACATAATTTCGCTTTAAACTGCCACAACTCCTGATATAATGTCAAACATGTCACATGGGGATTGCCATGGCTCTCTACAGGAAACAAAGCCCCAGCTCTGCAGGTGGATCAGCAGTTCATACCTTATTACTGAAGCTCCTATACACCAATTTTTGAATAAAACTGTTCCCTCACTTTTTGAACAAGTCCTTTGATTGGATATCTATGTGTTTGTGTTACTGTTTAAGATGATTTTGACTTTATTCATTGGTACTGATTTGAGAGCACATTAATTGCAGTCATAACATTCACTCACTACTGTGTTTATGGCCACTGATATATAGTTTCAGTCTTGGATTGTGTCAGTCATCTGCATAGTTTCTGTGTCTGGCTGTGTCACAGAAAAGCCTCCCCATTCTCAAAATTACAGGTAGATTGGTGTAATATTTTACTTTGTTGCTGCCTTCTGTGAAATTTGAGCACGTCTGACAACAGAGTTAAGGCAGTATGGAATACAGCGAAGCAAGAGATGGGACAACCAACCACAGAAGAGGATAACGTTAGTATTGAATTGAATGGAAGGGTTATAAATGACGAGTCACAAGTAGCAATGTGTTTAATAAAAATTTCTTACACATAGTAAAAAGCATAGGGACCAACAGTTTTACAGAGAGATCACAGCAATATGTTGAAGAAGTAACTTTCATAAAATTACATCATGTGAATGTACTGGCTACTTCTACATCTGAAATTAAGAGGGTCATACATTCTCACTAGAATACAAGCTTTCTGGTTCCGATGGTGTTTCCAATCGAGTATTAAAGATTTGTTCCCATATAATAAGCCCGGTATTGTCCGAAATATGTAATGCATCACTAACTCAAGGCATTTTTCCAGAGAGACTAAAATATGCCATTGTTAAACCCCTCTTTAAGAAAGGTGATAAGAGAGACGTCTGTAACTACTGACCTATTTCACTGCTGACATCAGTTTCCAAAATTTTTAAGAAGGTGATGTGTTCTATAATAGTATCTCACCTTGGCAACAATAATATCCTCAGCAAATCACAGTTTGGGTTTCAGAAGGGTTGCTCTACCGAGAATGCCATTTACATGTTCATACACCAGATATTACGAGCATTAAGTATACTCCTAGATAAATTGAAGTTTTATGGGATTGATGGTATAGCCTAACAATGGATCATGTCATATCTAACCAAAAGAATGCAGGAAGCTGTAGTTGGTAGTAATTCAATCAACAGAATCCAAGGACATAATTCTGACGGGGGAGAAATCATGTATGGGGTCCCCTAAGGCTCAAACTTAGGTCCACTACTGTTTGTCATATATGTAAATGATATACCATCTAATGTACAAGCAGAATTAGTTCTTTTTGCATATGCCATCTGTATTGTAATCACTCCCAGTATACATACAGAAATGGTGAAGAGTTCTCAAAAGTATCGTTGACTGGTTTTCTGCAAATGGTCTCGCCATGAATTTCATAAAGACACATCATATTCAGTTCTGCACCAGTGATAAGTGTAACACATAGTGATGAAATAATACAGAGAGTGGAAACTTCAAAATTCTTAGATGTCCATATTGATGAGAATTTAAATGGGAAAAAACACATTTTGAAACTTCATCAGTTACGGAGCTAGATGGCATATAAACTTGTACTACTGTGGTAGGCATGGGCTTCGTATCTACACTCCTGGAAATTGAAATAAGAACACTGTGAATTCATTGTCCCAGGAAGGGGAAACTTTATTGACACATTCCTGGGGTCAGATACATCACATGATCACACTGACAGAACCACAGGCACATAGACACAGGCAACAGAGCATGCACAATGTCGGCACTAGTACAGTGTATATCCACCTTTCGCAGCAATGCAGGCTGCTATTCTCCCATGGAGACGATCGTAGAGATGCTGGATGTAGTCCTGTGGAACGGCTTGCCATGCCATTTCCACCTGGCGCCTCAGTTGGACCAGCGTTCGTGCTGGACGTGCAGACCGCGTGAGACGCCGCTTCATCCAGTCCCAAACATGCTCAATGGGGGACAGATCCGGAGATCTTGCTGGCCAGGGTAGTTGACTTACACCTTCTAGAGCACGTTGGGTGGCACGGGATACATGCGGACGTGCATTGTCCTGTTGGAACAGCAAGTTCCCTTGCCGGTCTAGGAATGGTAGAACGATGGGTTCGATGACGGTTTGGATGTACCGTGCACTATTCAGTGTCCCCTCGACGATCACCAGTGGTGTACGGCCAGTGTAGGAGATCGCTCCCCACACCATGATGCCGGGTGTTGGCCCTGTGTGCCTCGGTCGTATGCAGTCCTGATTGTGGCGCTCACCTGCACGGCGCCAAACACGCATACGACCATCATTGGCACCAAGGCAGAAGCGACTCTCATCGCTGAAGACGACACGTCTCCATTCGTCCCTCCATTCACGCCTGTCGCGACACCACTGGAGGCGGGCTGCACGATGTTGGGGCGTGAGCGGAAGACGGCCTAACGGTGTGCGGGACCGTAGCCCAGCTTCATGGAGACGGTTGCGAATGGTCCTCGCCGATACCCCAGGAGCAACAGTGTCCCTAATTTGCTGGGAAGTGGCGGTGCGGTCCCCTACGGCACTGCGTAGGATCCTACGGCCTTGGCGTGCATCCGTGCGTCGCTGCCGTCCGGTCCCAGGTCGACGGGCACGTGCACCTTCCGCCGACCACTGGCGACAACATCGATGTACTGTGGAGACCTCACGCCCCACGTGTTGAGCAATTCGGCGGTACGTCCACCCGGCCTCCCGCATGCCCACTATACGCCCTCGCTCAAAGTCCGTCAACTGCACATACGGTTCACGTCCACGCTGTCGCGGCATGCTACCGGTGTTAAAGACTGCGATGGAGCTCCGTATGCCACGGCAAACTGGCTGACACTGACGGCGGCGGTGCACAAATGCTGCGCAGCTAGCGCCATTCGACGGCCAACACCGCGGTTCCTGGTGTGTCCGCTGTGCCGTGCGTGTGATCATTGCTTGTACAGCCCTCTCGCAGTGTCCGGAGCAAGTATGGTGGGTCTGACACACCAGTGTCAATGTGTTCTTTTTTCCATTTCCAGGAGTGTATTTTGGCTACAATAATGCGTTAACTATGCTGTTTGTAGTAGCTTACCCACATTCCTACTTTTTTATTCATTGATTTTGTATTTATAACCCTGTATTCACCTGACCAGAGGTCTTGTTCATCCTGCCACCAAACTTCACTAATTCCCTCTATATCTAACTTTAACCTATCCATTCCCCTTTTAAATTTTCTAACCTACCTGCCCGATTAAGGGATCTGACATTCCACGCTCCAACCCGCAGAACACCAGTTTTCTTTCTCCTGATAGCAACGACCTCCTGAGTAGTCCCCGACCGGAGATCCAAATGGGGAACTATTTTACCTCTGGAATATTTTACCCAAGAGGACGCCACCATCATTTAACCATACAGTAAAGCTGCATGCCCTCGGGAAAAATTACGACTGTAGTTTCCCCTTGCTTTCAGCCGTTTGCAGTACCACCACAGAAAGCCCGTTTCGGTTAGTGTTACAAGGCCAGATCAGTCAATCATCCTGCAACTACTGAAAAGGCTGTTGCCCCTCTTCAGGAACCACACATTTGTTTGGCCTCTCAACAGATACCCCTCAGTTGTGGTTGCACCTACGGTGTGGCTATCTGTATCGCTGAGGCACACAAGCCTCCCCACCAACGGCAAGGTCCATGGTTCATGGGGAGGCAGTTGTCAGTATACTCTGTAAATAGATATCTGCACAAAATACGCCCACTTACTGATTTGTCTTCACCAAAATTTGCAATGATTCTAAGTGCAAATGTGGCTAAACTAAGTTGTTTTAGAAGTCCCAAAACAAGCATTTTCCAGTTTAAATTCTTATCTGTAGGGACACCTAAGAATTTCAAGTTTCACTCTATTATTTGCTCACCATGTGTTATACTTATCATTGGTGTAGTACCCCTAGGTGTGTAGAACTGAATGTGTTGTGTCTTTTTTGAAAACTGAAGGTGAGACCATTCACAGAAAACCGTTCAACGATACTTTCAAGAACATTGGTTACCATTTCTGTATGTATGTGTAAACTGACTACAATACTAGTATTGTCTGCAAAAAGAACTATATCTGCTTGTTGCATCCTGTTCTGTTTTAAAGTCGCTGTCAGCACTCTACACTTGATTGCCACTCCACAAGACCATGACTCAGAATTTTCACCACTGCTACCGTCCTGCTTAATGTGTGTGCATTCCCATGCTTCTTCACTGGCTTATGTACTAATTCATAGTCAAATTCACTAAATTTCAGGGCCCATCACGTCAGCCTGCGAGACGGGTGCTTCAGTCTCAATAATCAGTTAAGCAGCAAGGTTGGTCACTAACTAAAATTTTTTTCTGTAAACATAACACACAAAACATGTGCCACCGAAGGTGAGACTCAACATCTCTTTCACTGTTGTTGAATAGTTGTTCTATGTCACATGCATCTGTTAATCTCCTGGCTTAAAACATCCCAAAGCAAGATTAGATGTGTCACATGAAAGGACACACTCCTTCTGGAACTCTGGAAATACTAGAACCAGGCTGGATGTCAGAAATCTCTTTAATTCTTCAGGTGCACCCTAACAGTCCTTTGTTCATATGAATTTGACACATTTCCTTAGCAGCTTTGTGAGTAGTCATGCTATGTCAGTAAACTGTTCCACAAATTTTCTCTAGTAATTTTAGATCCTCATAAAAAGATTGCCGTTCCTTAATGTCTTAGGTATTGGGAATTCCTGTACAGTTTGTACTAGCCTCAGGTGTGTCCTTACTCCATCTTACTAATTATATGGCCTATGAGTTCTACCTCTTCTAATATAAATTGGCACTTCTATGTGCTCAACATCAGACATGCAGCTCTCAATCTCTTAATCACTTCCATCAGATGTCAATGGTGCTCAATGTCCTTATAGAATAAGAAGGTATAATCTATCTAAACTGGACCCTGACACAGTTTCAGTCTCTCGACACACTTTCTAATAACCTCTGAAACTTTGCAGGTTCGTTTTTCAGTCCAGACAGCATTCTCTTGAACTGATAGAGTTCCCACGGTTTCAAAAATGCTGTCTTTGGCCGATCATAGGGAACAACCTCAAATTGATGGTAACTATTCCTCAAATCCATGGCTGAAAAGTACCAACATCGTCCCAAATTATCAATAGTCTTGCTGTTCAGGTGACGATAATCACAGCAGAACCTGTATAGTCTAGAATGATCCGTAGGCTTTTTTGGTGCAACCACAATTCCTGCACCCCTTGGACTACTACTCTTCTATTATCCTGTCAGCAAACTGCTTGTCTTATTAAATCTACCATAATCAGTTGCAAACACGTAGGAATATGATATGATTTCCTACACACTGGTATTTTATTCCCTGTTGGTATTCACTGTGAGTCAAGGGCATTGCTGGCAAGAGACCCCATAGAACAAATAAATCGTTAAATTTGAACAACAATTCATCCAACCTCCCACCCCCCCCCCTCTCTCTCTCTCTCTCTCTCTCTCTCTCTCTCTCTCTCTCTCTCTCTCTCTCCCTCTCTCCCCCTCCCCGCCCCCCCTCCCATTTTATGCTCCACTTTCCTATGTAATGCAGTCTTAATGATGGATGATGGCTGCTTGTGGTTCACACTCCCTGTGCACCACTCATCCTCATCCGGCATGTCCAAACTCACTGTCAGCATCCCCTTCCTCAACTTCCCTTCCTCAGTGCCGAAATCATCTGTATTTTTCCGTACACCTCTCCTAACATTTCCCTCTTCTACCCATACAATACTTCTTTTTTTAAAAAAAAAAGAAAAGAAAACCCTTGCTGGATCCAGTGTATCGTTCTCTTCCAGAGGTTCTGCAACACATAACTTACCTACAGGCAGCTCTGGCTCCACATTCACTAAAACCAACTTCCCTATGCCAACTGGCACACAGTCATGCAAATCAAGCCTTATTGCAATTGTATGGAGCTCAACTGGTTTGTCCAATGTGCTAGACACTTCTTGCAAGAGTTCTTCCCCTAGCTGGAATGTCGCTCCACTAAGTTCTGTTGTACATTGCCAAAGGTCAGTTTTAGCACAATGTTCAAATGGCTCTAAGCACTATGGGACTTAATATCTGCACAATGTTGATCAAAATGTTTAACCACAGGGTCATGCCGTAGCCCTTGCTTACATACGGTACTACCTCTACACACCGCTTAAATGGAACAGCCCCTCTATGCAAAGCTACATCTATCAACCCCAATGACCTTACCTCATTATTCCCGACCTTATGTAACCTATAGCATGGCAGGTTCCATTGCTAAGTCTTTACTGATGACTGAACCATGTGCTCCTGTTTCCAGCAAAACCCTATACTCTTTACTTCTTACAACACATACAGTGTGTCCCACTAAAACCTCCCTGATTTCGAGGACCCAGGAGAGAAAAGCCACAGTAGATACGACAATGGAAAATGAACCACATTGTAGAGCATCTCAATGAATTTATATTCACGCATCAGAATTGCCAAGTATCGTTACCAGAGTGCAGCATGGTCGCATGAAATGAAAATGGTGACTCGACAACAGCTTGCACAAGCAATATTGTGGTTTGCAGAAACAAAATTGCCAATTACTGTGCAAAGAAATTATTGTCATATGTATGAACGTGATACACCTGATATGAAAACAATCTCATCTGAGAATCAACATCTTTCAAGGAACTTGGCATCCATATCAATACACTGCAGCATATCCGCAACAAATTGTTGTCGATGTGGTTTGTCGTTTGGTGTCAGATGTAGCAGAATTTGCACTCTGTAAGCACACATACGAAAATGCTGGTGAACTACACAATGCAATGTTGATCGAGGTACATCAAGTTGCGTAGATGCTTGACGAATTGACATACGTTGGCTTCTGAGAAACATTTGTCTGATGTCCTCCACTGTGTCTTCTGAAACTCCATAACGTGCGCTGCCAGCATGTTTCAGAACACTTGCTGCTGCCAGAAACTTCCTATACCATTCCTTAATTGTTTTGACATCAGGTGGATCACATTCATACACACGACGATAATTTCTTTGCACAGTAATCGGCGATTTTGTTTCTGCAAACCACACTACTGCATGCGCACAGTGCCGTGGAGTCACCATTTTCACTTTATGCGACCATGCTGCACACTGGCGATGATACTTGGCACTTCTGGTGCGGGAATATAAATTCTTTGAGATGCTCTACAATATGGTGCATTTTTCACTGTCGTATCTACTGTGGTTTTTCTCTCCTGGGTCCTTGAAATCAGGGAGATTTGAGTGGGACACCCTGTATTACCACACAGTCCACCTTTGTGTGCATATTCGTTGCATATAATTTTAGCTGGAATGCTTTTAAGTGGACGTTGTGTTCCCCCTTCTGTTAAACAGCTGCTTACCACCTCCTCATCCACCCCTATGTTGATTACCAAAATTCTGCTGCTGATATCTTCCATTCCGTCTGTTTCCCTGTGGCTGGTGACACTGCCTCTGCAAGTGCCCTTTCTGTCCACTCCTGCAACACTTAATGTTTGCAGAAAATATCTCACATCTACCTCATACCCCCACTGATATGTCAATGTCTTTGCATTCCATTGCTAAATGCCTCTTCACAACAATGCTTAACTGCTCCCTTAAATACCTCGCACTACTCTGTTGTATCTTATCATCAGCCCCTTCTCCAACTTTTCGAAGCTTGTTGCATTCTTTAATGCTTCTATACATCTCAAGTACATTTTCCCTTCTCCCACTAGTCATAATTTTGCATCGTGTAACAATTGACTATCAGTCCAACCACCCATCTTCACTGACATCTGAAGGAAGGTTCTTTAAGAATGACTGCATATCCTCATATGATTATCCAGAAAAGGGGACAATCAATCCTGTGGCTTGTAGATCCACCTCATTCTGAGGTACCTAAAGGATTGCCAGTTGTTCATCCCTAGCTGTCAACTGTCCATGTAGCTGCACAATATCCACTGTCAGCTGTGCTATCTTTTCTAACAATATCCATACTGCTTCCAGCTCTGACACACCTTCTGTCTCTGACTATCATTGCGCTTAATTTACTCTTCATTAACACACAATAATACAAAAAAATTACAACTTCAAGGGATCATCACAAGTTTGTACTTATCTCACATAATGAGCCATCTAGACTCTCTACATTACCTTGCAACATCATCATATCCATGATATGTGTAACAGGTTAGAAGCATTGACTCTGTGCACAGCACTAAAAATTTGGTCACGTTAATGTCTGTAGATTCATTAATTATAATGACATACATGCTGTCACTAAAATATTGCCGCAGATTTTCCACAATATATCGCCTTATAACATGTTTTATAGGTGCACTACATTTTGTTCTACATATGTATTTTAAGTTTTCTGGCAATATTACTGTCTGTGAATTTACTCTTGCACAAATCAGTTAAGTGATGACATGCCATGATCGGGCAATGGTGGAAACAAATAATGCAAGGGAACCCTCAGCTTGATTCACTTCTGAATACTCTTTCACGGTTTTGAAAGGTACTTTTGTTTGTTGACAATGGTGCTGCCGCTGTCTTGAGTCTTTTTTTTTTATTTTACGTCACTGTGGCTTATTGCGACAGAACCTGCTAACAAAATACTACGGCAAAATGTACAATACGCTCTGTGTCATCGCCTTGAATTCCTTCTAGCCAGTCTGCAAATTTACAATCACGTAGCGATTCTGCATGAAATTTCTGAATATAATGTCCCTCTGCTTTACATATGTTTAGCATTAAAACAACAGCAAGTGATTTAAGAAACACCACATTACCACCGGCACTACAGATATGCACTGTGCATGCAATTGCAGATCTATTATTACTAGAGCACATAACAAAACGCGTGCCGAACAATAGGGTCACAAAACAACACGGAAACGAAGACAAAATACCGTGTGGTATTATAAATGTTTAGGTGAAATAAATTTAAGAGCTACTAGACGTTAACAAATTAGATAGTGCTGTTTGTTGTATGTAGAATGGATCAAGTTATTTTAAAAAATAATTTTACCATGAACCACCCAAATCTTTTTAAAATCCACCATAATTCACACCAGCCAATAACTGCAATATCTGCACCATAGACAGGTTACTCAAAACCACCAAATTTAGTGGGAAAAATCATTAACATCGCAATACTGATCCAAAGTCAAGTCCACAGCCACCCACACCACATCGACCGAAATATCAACGAACTCAACCCAATAAAAAGTCACAATCTCGACTAATCGTGTTTGTACGAATTTCTCTACGTGCATACAAAACAATCAGAAAGGTGTACCTGCTGAACGTTGAGTCGACAATGATAAGTCACCGACATTGTTTCCAGGTAATACTGGTTCAAATCTGACACATACAAACAAAAGCACTCCTTGATTACAATTAAAAACCACTTAAACAGGCATTCTATCGTGTCTTATTCGACAAACCATACGACAATGCCCTATGTGTACAGCAGCGCGGCGCGCGCACTCGCAAATCGCACACTCGTATCGGGCTAAATTTACACTGCCCGCGATGCGATGCGATTCGATGCCGAGCCGAGCGGAGCGATGAAGGGCTGAAATCGCGTGACAATGGGCAGGCTTGGTTTAACAGTGGCAACAGAGCGATGATCGTTTAGACTGCAGGCTGGGCTGAGCGATGCGATGCGGTGCGATGCGATGACTCCGCTGTAGTCGCAACCGAGTTTGCGTTTCGCGCGAGTGCTTGGAGCGATTGCTCGTTTGCGCTTGCGTCTGGAGTAATTGCTTGCTTGCGATGGACGTCGAAAGACTAATTAACAATGTGCGTGAAGGCCCCGTGTTATGGGACCAGAAAAATAAATATTACCACAATAGGGATTTTGGTCGTCAAGCATGGAACGAAATAGCTGAAGATTGTGGAACAGACAATAAGTACAAAAAAGTAAAATAAATAGCTACAAGACTCCAAGAAATAAGTAACACAAACAACTTCGTTTATTTTCTAATTTTAATTGTGTATAGATACTATTACAGTATTTTGATAATGAAATGACGTTCACAATATTTACAGTATTTGATAATTTTGACATGAAATATTTTTGCATTAATGACTGTTGAAATAGTTTTTGAAGGCCTCTCTGACACTCCTCGCTCTTCTTGAAGCATTACTGTTTGCTCTGTCATTTTGGAAGCATGCTACTCAAGCACTGTGTTCTGTTATGTCCTGGTCAATAGACAATTGAAGGGAAATGTGAGGCCCATCTTTATCGATTATTGTATTGTGCAACTGAATAATAATGTCTGCATGTTCTACAGAAGATTCAATTTCCTTTCGGAGAAGACGCCACTTTCTGGCCATAATTTCGAAAGTGCATTCCACCACCGTTCTAGCCCTCGATAGCCTCCTGTTAAATAACCTCTCTTCCTCAGTCAGTGATAGTCCAGGGAAAGGGCGCATTAAGTTTTCCAGTAGTGGAAAGGCTTCATCTCCAACCAACACTAATGGGGCTTTTACTGAAGTACCTGGTAGTTCTTTCGGTGGATGCCAGTTTTCAGTTTCGTTCAAAATATTATTGTACAAGTTACTTGCTCTAAATGTGCCACCATCTGATTGCTTGCCATAGCCTCCAATGTCAACTGCTATTAATCTGCAATTAGCATCGGCTACAGCTAGTAAAGCAAGCGAAAAATATGAAACTTCCTGGCAGATTAAAACTGTGTGCCCGACCGAGACTCGAACTCGGGACCTTTGCCTTTCGCGCTTTCAGGAGTGCTAGTTCTGCAAGGTTCGCAGGAGAGCTTCTGTAAAGTTTGGAAGGTAGGAGACGAGGTACTGGCAGAAGTAAAGCTGTGAGTACCGGGTGTGAGTCGTGCTTCGGTAGCTCAGTTGGTAGAGCACTTGCCCGCGAAAGGCAAAGGTCCCGAGTTCGAGTCTCGGTCGGGCACACAGTTTTAATCTGCCAGGAAGTTTCATATCAGCGCACACTCCGCTGCAGAGTGAAAATCTCATTCTGGAAACATCCCCCAGGCTGTGGCTAAGCCATGTCTCCGCAATATCCTTTCTTTCAGGAGTGCTAGTACTGCACGGTTCGCAGGAGAGCTTCTGTAAAGTTTGGAAGGTAGGAGACGAGGTACTGGCAGAAGTGAAGCTGTGAGTACCGGGCGTGAGTCGTGCTTCGGTAGCTCAGTTGGTAGAGCACTTGCCCGCGAAAGGCAAAGGTCCCGAGTTCGAGTCTCGGTCGGGCACACAGTTTTAATCTGCCAGGAAGTTTCATATCAGCGCACACTCCGCTGCAGAGTAAAAATCTCATTCTGGAAGCGAAAAATATTTTTTTGTATTTGTAATACATTGTCCCAGAATGAGGTGGACATTTAACCCGAACATGCTTACCATCAATGGCCCCCACACAATTCGGAAAATTCCAGTTGCTATACATGCGTTTTGCAGCGGTTTGAAGCAGTGGTATAGTAGGAGAAGGCAGGTGTACAGGGCTCAGAATTTCACATATTGTGGCGCACGTTTCATGCACACATTGTGCGACTGTAGTTAGACTCATCCGAAACGACTGTGACAGTGCATGGAAAGACACCCCTACGACAAATATCTGAAAAAGAATGAAATGAGCGTAATTGAAGGATGTGTAGGATTTGCAGTTAATGTGCTAAGGACAAAAATGTGTTAAGTATACAGTGTACTTAATTATTTACGCATATTTTCACGTCTAAATTTTCAGGCGAGGTACTGAAGAATAAATGGAAGAACCTACGTGACACTTTCCGTTCTGAACTCAAAAAAACTCGTGCTGAACGTTCAGGAGACGAAGGTGGCATGTCGCCTTTCCAATCCAATTGGCCGTGGTACGAGCTAATGACCTTCCTGACTGACATAATGACGCCACGGAAGACGAAGACACAGTAAAAGAACAGCATCGCAACACGACGACGCACCCGACGACGTACCATTTTCACCAGCTCTTACAGAGAGAGAGAGTGTTTCACCTGATGAAACCAACCAAGCCAGCTCTTAAAGACCGTCTGTAAGTTCAGAGGGTAGCGTTTCGATGCCTCCTCCCTCACCCACCCTACACACAAACCAAAACAAAAGATCCAAGAAATCGACAAACTCTGAATTGCTAAATATAGAGAAGCAAAAGTTGAAGGTAATTGAGCAACAAATGTCGAAATCAGAAACGCAAGATGACAGCTATCATTTTGTAGTGAGTTTGTTGCCAGCAATGCGAAAACCGTCACCAGCAGCTCAGTTGAGAGCCAGGATAAAAATTCAGCAGGTTCTTTTGGAAGAATTGGAACAATCAACAACATCCACTGCACATTCGTTGATGTCACCTTATGCACCTGAAAATCCATTTGAAATCGTAATTGCTGGAAATCCGCAAAATGAAATAGTCATTTCTGAAATTCAACCTGATGACATTGTTATTTCAAGCCACCAAGATTCTGAAAACTTTGATAGTTAAGTGAGTGAGCTGTGATGTGTTTAACTTCTCATTGTCAACTACGTCAAAATGTATTAAAAGAAAGTTTGAATCTATCACAATTTGCAAATTTTTCATAATAAAATGATTACTGTAAACTTAATATTGTGTACTTACCTGATGGTGATCATAACTTTCTCTTCAGGGGTAATAGCCATTCTGAAATTTGTGTTTTGCTTCTGTAATCTATTTGAAACAGGCGACACTATATAATCAAATGTCTCTGTACTCATTCTGAAATAATTCCAAAATTTATCCTCATCTTTTCTCAAGTCACTGTACAAATGATGAAATTCTCCTAAAGACCTCCTCTCCTTGTTGATTTTATACACCCATTCACGACTGCGTTGAATTCTCAGAGCATTGTTTTCTAATAAAAAAGAATTTACTGGGTCGAGGAAAGACGACATAGTGCCGAGACTGCTCAATTGCTGGCCAGATTGCGCGCGCGCTGTATCGTGTGCAATGTGAACGCTCCATCGCATTGCATCGCTTTGGCCATTATGGCTCGCATCGCATCGCGTCGCGTCACAGGAAGTGTAAACGTACACTCGGGCGGGCGGGTGGCGGTGGCAGTGGTGTGAGTGTATGTAGCAGCGATCCGAATGGGTGGCTCGCGATTTAAAAACTAGTCACATAAGACCATTCTTAGAGAAATGTAAAATTTGAAAATATACTGCACCTCATTAAAATGGATTACGTAACAAGTGATGGAAATTGTACTGTAGGTAGTACAGTACTAAGACAGTAGGATAACATAAAGTTTAATTTGAGATTTGTCATCGGTGGACCCAGATGCTTTTTGTTTCAGGGTGCGGGGTCTCTTAGACCCCTTCCCCCTAAATCCGCTACTGTTGTAGTGTATGAGCTCAAATAGCCATGAGCAAAGGTTATGTAATGCGTTTTTACCTACGTGAACCGCTTAAAGTTTCGTGGAATGTTTTACTTAACTTGATGCAACGCAGTAAGTATGATGAATAGCGAAAAGAAATTCAAATGGCTCTGAGCGCTATGGGACTTAACATATGAGGTCATCAGTCCCCTAGAACTTAGAACTACTTTCACACACATCCATGGCCGGCCCTGTGGCCGAGCTGTTCTAGGCGCTTGAGTCTGAAACCGCGCGACCGCTACGGTCGCAGGTTCGAATCCTGCCTCGGGTATGGATGTGTGTGATGTCCTTAGGTTAGTTAGGTTTCAGTAGTTCTAAGTCTAGGGGACTGATGACCTCAAATGTTAAGTCGCATAGTGCACAGAGCCATTTGAACACATCCATGCCCGAGGCAAGATTCGAACCTGCGACCGTAATGGTCGCACGGTTCCAGACTGAAGCGCCTAGAACCGCTCGGCCACAACGGCCGGCAAAGAAATTCAGTTCTTTATCGAGTGATTATATCAGACTGTACGATGCGCAAAAATCAAATATTTTCGCTTAATAGTTTTCAAAAATCGGGTAAGTATTTCATATCGGCCGGAACGCTGCCTCTCAGTATAGGCCCCAACAACTGGCGAGCAGTGTAGCTGGAACAAAAAGCAGCTTCTGCGCGAAATGCAAAGAGCTCTTCTGTAGCGGCGGAAGGATTAATGCTTTGTATCTTGTTTCCTTTTCCTTTAGAAGCGATTAATCGTGCAATTTTTTCGTCATGAATTCTTGCTTTATCGTAACTGTGATGTAATGAGTTTTACTGTCGTTTGATTTCTTGCGCTAAAAGTACGCGATAAACTTTGTGAGTACCTTGTGGTGCATGTTCTATAGCAACGCAGACACACTGCACATTTTGAGGTCCGTGTATGGAACCATGGAGAACTTAACTCTGATGGAAAGTGATATTTAAGTATTTAATTAGTTTTAAATCAGCAAAACTGTCAATTTTTGAATCTGCCCAGGGGTGAAGGAAGTTATTAGTAACGTTGTTAGCAACCGTCTGCAGGGGTGCTTAACTGCTGTTGCACAGATTTAGCACAGAGGAACTATATTCGCTTCATAACTATTCCCCTGACGTGTGTGTCCCATGTGATGAACAAAAGAAATTCATGTCGTTGACGGTCGAGTCGAAGTTCTTCACAGACGTTTGTGAAGTGAAGAAGTCTGGTGTTCACAAAGCAGACGCCTGTGACCAAGAACGCAGTTTACTGAGTCGAGCTTGTGAGAAGACTCAATGTGTAAAAGTTTCCTTCAGATTTTGTCAAAGAATTTCTTCTAACAATTTGCAGCTCTATTAAATAAAACGGAAAATAAGACCCAAGAGTGCAACTGTCTGCACTGCAATAAGAACTGAGAACTTGCATCACAATACATATGTGGAACCACAGAGCTAACGATCCACTGCTGGGAGCCTCTTAACACAACGTTAAAGATAAGAACAGTTCTTACTTATGTGAAATATGGCATTCCATGTGTCCAAAAATTAAATTTTCGGTGCTTGTGTCTCATCTTACGAAAGGACTGTACAGCATAACTCATCAGAGTAGAAAGAGAATGCCAAACGAATTTAGCGGAACAGTTCAGGTCCAGATGGAAAGTAAGCACACTGTTACAGGGTTAGCCAAATATTTGTAACCATATTGCCAAACCTTAACCCACGTTCCATTGTGCTCAGTGAGAATGCACATTTCCCCCACCACCACGCCGTGTTGTCAGAGAGAGAAGAGGGGTTAAAAGCGAACGCGCCGTGTTTAAGAGGGGCAAAGCAATCGTACTGCATACGTCTTGGTTTCATATTTCTCAACAACACAGATCACAAACGTTCAGCATCACTGAATAATTTTTGGCACTCTGAAGACGTAATACAATTCTTACGTGGCACAAGTTATCGGCATACAAACCAACAGACATTTTACATACTTTCGCAGTCAGGTTCCCACATAATATTGACTTACTTGTTTCATAATCGAAAAAAAGCCTGTCACACATATTCTGGCCGAAATATTTTATCAGATTTGCTAATTCATTGTGGAAGCTTTCCCTGAGCTAAACAATGTATACAACTTGGACAATTTTAACGTAAAAGGATTTGTCTTTAAAAGGGAAATTACATTGCAGGTCAATTCGTTACATATGCATATGCTCAGGGGCCCTTTCAACTGAAACGGTCGGTCTCGAAAACAGTTCGAAAACATATGTAAGACTGACAGTGTCCTCAGAATCGTTTAGAAAACCATCTTTGTAATTCTTTCAAGGCTACAATGGATTCTTCTAACCTCACATTTCCTTTACGCCTATTTGGTTAGGGACATGGACTGTGTTTTTTGTCAGAATTCATGCCTTCTTCAATGCGATTTTCAGGTGGCCAGATTTGTGAAATCAAAATATGGGACCCAAATTAGAAGTTGAAATGAGTTGATACTTCGTGGAAACTTTTATTAATACTATATCTATATTGTAGATTTGTGCTAAACTATTTGGTTTGTGCTAGAAGTACATACAGTAGATTATCGTACCAATATCTTGTAATTCACATGAAAAAAAGTATCAAAATAACTTGCATTACTAACCGAGTAAGTATTTTATTGTTTAATTGTCGTCATATGCAAACTCAAGATATCACTTTGATATAGTGATGTCTTTAACTAGTGAGGAAAATGATATTATTTACATAAGTTACTTATTTTTCATTCTTAGCTGGCCTGGAAGTTTCGCTGTGGGTAGTTTCTGGAAAAATCTTTTTTTGTTACATTTTGATGAAGAATATATGTTATTAAGGAGAATGACATTTTCAAACGGAGTTTTATGAAAATCAACACATGAAGTATCCTGAAAATGAATTTTATTAACGGCTATGACAATAAATCTCTTATTTCCATCATAAATCGTACGTGATCCAGAACACTATTTCTACGTTAGCTTTAGTGCAAGGTTGAGCTAGCACAAGGTCAGTAACGAGCTGCAGATTCTTGCAGCGGCTGTCTTGACATGTAAGGAATTTGATGATGATACGTGGATTAGTCAATTATTATCCGCAATTTAGTTATATTTTTGTTTATTTTGGTAGTACTGTCGTTTTAGGTTGATGACGTATGCTTTATTTATTTGTTGTTATATCTTTGCAATTTTCAAGCTGCTAGGTTAGTTTAGTTATCGGTGGCATGCTGTTAATCATGGCTGCTTCGCAGTCTATTTGCACCAAAGAAGAGCAACGTTCAGTGATCCGTTTTTTGTGGTCCGAAGGCGTATCAGGGGCCGAAATTTATCGAAGACTTAAGGTACAGTACGGGAATAGTATTTTACCACAACGCAGTGTCTAAGAATGGATTGAAAAATTCAGAAATGATCGCACAAGTGTTACACACGATGAAGGAGCCGGATGACTATTTACCGCTACAAATGAAGAAACCATTGAGCGTTCATGTGAAATGATTCTCTTAGACAGATGATTAACTATTGACGAAGTCGCACATCGCCTACAAATTAGTGACGGTTCTGCCTACGAAATCATCCACAACAGACTTGGGTTTCATAAAGTTTGTGCAAGATGGGTCCCAAAACAACTCACACAGTTGCATAAACAAGCACACTTGGACATCTGCAAAAAAACATTTGGATCGCTATGGAGACGAAGGGGAAAGCTTCTTAGACAGGATCATTACTGGTGACGAAACATGGATCCATCATTACGTGCCGGAGAGTAAACGGCAGAGTATGGAATGGAAACATCCAAATTCGCCGTGCAAAAAAAGTTCAAGACCCAACGGTCCGCAGGAAAACTGACGCTTACGGATTTTTGGGACGCACAAGGCCCAGTACTGGAACATTATGGGGAAAGGGGCACAACAATAAACAGTGTACGTTATAGTGAGATGCTTACTGCCAGGCTAAAGCCTGCAATTCGAAGTAAACGCCGAGGATTGCTGTCAAAAGGTGTGTTGCACGACAATGCCCGTCCGCATACTGCTGCCCACACTGGTGAAACGCTCTAGAAACTCAAATTTGAAGTGCTGGATCATCCTCCATATAGTACCGATCTTGCCCCTTCTGAATATCACTTGTTTGGTCCACTCAAACAGGCATGAAGGGGCCGTCGATTTGCCTCGGACGAAGCAGTGAAAGAAGCGGTGCATTCCTGGCTCGCTGCTCAGTCGAGAACCTTCTTTTATGAGAGCATCAGGAAGCTTGTACAACGATGGACCAAGTGTGTTGAAACGCAAGGAGACTATGCCGAAAAATTATGTTCTTGTGAGTTTCCTTTTTGATTACAATAAAATGTTATAACTACTTTGCGGATAATAATTGACTTACCCTCGTAGATCTCGTTCAATTTTATTTAATCGAAGAATGTATTTTCGTTATTCTTTGGGTATGACCACTTTTACTCTTCATTTGGTTATGCCACACGTTACTTCAAAGCCCGCTATTTCAAAATACACTGGACGATAAATTAAAAACGGGACAATATGCGTCCCGTACGTTATTCTGTCGGGACAACGGGACAATTTCTTCGCTTGCTCAATGCTCGCAAATTTAGCAAAAAGTGCTTCTTGATGTACAGAGCAATGAAACGTGGCCGTCGATCATTGTAACTATTTGCTGTATGGTTAGCAAATATTTGCTTTATTTTATTCTGCACGGTACTGTATTATCGTTTCATAGCAGATTTGCAGTACACTTCGATTACGCAACTGCGTAGTGATACTGAGAATTTCCCTCTCTTCTGTCCTTCGCGTTCATTTGTAAAGGTTTATGGCGATAGACTGCTAGACTGCCTCGTTTTGTGCAAACTGCCCCTGGACCTGTGAATGTCCGTCATTCCACGAACAAATAGCGAGTGGCACCCAGCGCTGAAATCACGGTTCTGCCGAATCGAAGAGAGTCGTGCTGGCCGAAAAATGGCGCACCACAATTTATTTATTTCGTTAACAGTACAGAGTCTTGAAATGTAAGGTGAGTCGGATGCTTCTGAATCTAACAGCAAAGACTTCTCATTGTTTCAATCTTATTGGTATACAACTGTTAATGCTTTTTTAAAAATAATATAAAGAACTATGTATATGATTTCTCTAAGATTACAAGGAATTGAATGCTTAACAATTGTTAAAATGATTCCATATAATTTGTTACAACCTAGTTGATGAGATTATAATTTACATAATATAAATGTCAAAGAAAAATTTTAAAAAAATGTAAGACAATGAGTGTGGTGAAAATAATTTACAGTATGTAGAGGGAAGTGATATGCTGTATTTGGATGTGTAATATAGTCTAAGTAGCATGTTGGTTGATAATGGCCTGTTTCTACCTGTTTCAGATGAGAGGGTGTCGGTACAACCTCGAGCTATTCTCATCTGAAATGGTTTGTGCTAATGTATGTTTACACAGATTATACAGGTTAAATACTGATTGAGCACTTCATACAAGGAATACATGTATTTTAGCTGTACACGAGAAATACACTTATGTTTGTAATTTGTTAGTAGAAATAGAATATAGTTCATTGCTACTTGAATGCATTATTCCTTAAATAACTTAATACATTACTGATAAATAAAATTCATTGATTGTAGCTTTGAATAGAGAAGAGAATATACTTCTGTCTGCACACAATAAGACGAGCAATACGTTACTGCTTGTGTGCAGTATACTTTAAACACTATGCAGTATGTCATTGGGGAGGAGGAGCCTCAAAATAAAAGTTCTTCGAGCCTTCTCCTCCCAAGCGACATTACCTTATTACTACAGTCTCAATATGTGGTGCGGGTGTTTGTTTGTTTTGATTGTTGTGTTGTTTGTTACTGTTCTGGCATGCAGTGTCATGCATTGTTGGTTTGGTCCCTCACATGTTGATCCCTTCTGAGCCATGTTCACTTAGTGTTCCTTCCTCGGTTCCGGAATCTGTGGTCGTGTTTGTGTTCTCCCATGTTGTGTTGTTTGTGCTTGTCTACGCCTCCTTCCACATGGGTTTTGGCGCTTGTATTCTTCGTGCAGAGTGTTCGATACAGTATAGCAATGCTAGTTGAAATATCACGCTGTACCGAGTACTTCACAGAAGGAATGAACACATCTGCAACAGGCTGAGCCTTGGCCAACATAGTTTGATACGCCATGGCCAGCCCTGTTATACGGCATTTGCGAAGTGAGGCGCGAGCGTGTTTGGTTTCTATGCAGCGTTATGTCCTGATACTTTCCAACAGAGCCTTTCAAGCTATCTGTATTTAAGGCATTCAGTTAGACTTAATGTATAATTCCTCATTTTTGAAGCTTTCTGGTGTAGAAGGGGGCTGTTATCGCAGTTGTTATACCGTGTCAACGCAGAGATAGAAAAGCTAGTGATATTAGTTTCCACCCATGCAGCATGCGGCTTGTGAAATATTGAAGTATGTCGTTTTCCATCACGATTACAACTTTCCCAAAATACAAAGGAATAAAACACCCTCTTTGATAGTTTGCAATGGAAAAGGCAACTGGAAATCAACCTTCCTTGACACGTCACAGAACAGTAAGATTTCAAACAATGGATACTAGAATACTCGGTAAGGACCACGAGGTGCATGCGCAGTAGCGAGCCTCGCCGCTGCTCGTTGTTTACGGCAGTGTAAATTTTCATTAGTAACTGGCAATTGAGTACAGAGTTTCGCTGTAATTATCAGTGTACTGGGGGATTTTTAGAGTAAGTTTTAAGTGAAAAATAATGGTTTGCAGCACAATCACCAGTATGCTAACCACAGCAGCTATGTAAGTAAGTTAAGTTTCATATCTTAAAAACTCAGACGAAACTAAAACAGATAAGTGCTTGTAAATGTGCAGATTCGTATTCAGTTGAAAATGCTCGTGTCTGCGCAATATGGCTTACTGATTCGTATTATGAAAGGGATTTGAAAAGTGAACCGTTGAATAATCCTCGAAATTCAAGCTGAGGGCTCTTGCTGTTCCCTACCAACCTCCGACTCTGATTTATGGCGTGGTAATGAGCCTAATAATGAGGGAAGTATTTGGACCCAAAAACGAAGCCACCAAAAGAAATATAAGATATTTTACAGGTAAATATACTACCAACTAATGAAGAAATTACTGCTAGACAAAACGTTTAGCATGAAAACAAACACTGCTGTGAACAAACACTGCTGTGAACGCGAGCGACATTCTATCGCATAGCACATGAGAGAATAAATAATTTGTTACTTTAAGTGCTAAAAAATAGGTGGAAACTGGAGATACGACTGAAGAACCGTCAACTTCTGAGAAGCAAGACACATTATCTACAGGAAAGTGAATGCGACAACAAGGAAGTTTCAGAGGTGGGAGAATTTTTTGAGAATTGAACCGAATGCGAAGAGGAAAATGTTCCAGATATGGAGGAATATGTTGCACTCTTAGAAATGATTGTAGGATATTTTACTTAATAGAGTTAAACGCACACAATCCCAGTTAGCACATTTCTATGGTAAACGAACAGATCACGAAGTTTCAGGAATTCGCTCTGAAAACGTAAAGATAATTCCAACAGTTCCACGGCAATTCCATTGATCATAACCAGGAATGGAGGACTTTTGGTGTGATACGATCTTTCATCAGAAAGAAAGCCACCAACAAGACAGAAAAAGTGCAAAGGCACTACGCGAACTGAGAGTGGACAAAGACAAAAACTGAAAAAAATAAATGAGCTGTAACATAACTTTCCAGAATAGAAAACCTGTTAATACAATTAAAAGAGTTTAAAATGAATTGTAGGAAGTTTTTCCGTACTACAGATCTATGTGGGCTTCTTCCCCAGAAAAAAAAACTGCGTGCTCCAAGATGGTGAAAGAGGTTGACGTTCTTCAGGGACCATACACTACCATAGAAAAAAATTGTTTAACTAATAAAAAGCTTCATAATAATAACAATAACAATGCCCCCTACCGTGTATTTTAGTCTCAAACACTTGGCACCTCGATCGACTGTGCAGACTTGTGCCACATACAAACAGAACTTCATGACTACTAGGGAGAAAACGCAGAAGTATGTTGGTGGGAATGGAAGCAAGAAGAAACGCAGTTAACTAATACTTCAGTGCCACACAGTAATCAATTCATTTGTTGATTCAGAAAAGAAGAAACTGAAAACTATGTTCATTAACACAGAAAAAATTCTGCGCCTTCGTATATGTTTTTCAGCTTCCATGTAATGCATACTAAATAGCTTTTTCATTGCTTTCGTAATGTTCTCTTTTTGTTTGGTCCCTAAATGACGAAACGAATCCAAATCCATGTCACTGGTGGTCCCTTCGAATCTTTCCAGCAGCTTTTTCGTTTGTTGTTGGTTGGTACCAGTAAAGCAGACCACCATGCCTGCTCCCACAAAGGATTGGATCAAAGTAGCCAGAAGGCTTACGAAATGTATTCGAAATCGAGTGCCATGCACTTCATTACCCAGAATGTCCATATTATTCTGCGTAGTTTTGTAAATCAGAGCAAGACGAAACCCAAATTTGTCCATTTGCATAGCTCATTCGAATAGCAGCAGAACAAAATTATCAAACATAACTTTCCATTTAAAGTTGTAACACTATGACCAGCAGGTGAGCCAGTGGTAAATTATGGTGGCAAACTGCAGCAGTGGCACAGTCCATACTACATAGTCGTTTGCTGAGTGATATACTCCGTGCCGTCGTTGGATAAGCAGCTGCAGCAGCAAGTCGTATACTCCTAGCTCACTCATTTGTTACACAGTTTAATTCTTAATTTCTTTGCGTGTTTTTGGTACTTGCATTGTCTAATTCATAAATTTCTGGCGTATTATAGTATTTGAGAGTTGTAGCATCGCGTTTTAGTACCTGAATAGTGTAAAATCGCGTAGTCTCCTTCCGCCGCCGAGCAGTGTGTCAGCAGTGCGCAAGTAGCAGCATTACTGCATTTACTAGGCAATCTTGTATTTTAATAACAGTTTAAATTTTGTGTCGATTTGTTTGCGCTTTCTGTAGATTAGTTCAGACGTTCTTTGCACAACAGTTTTTAGCATGGATAGAGACTGCAGCTGCTGTGTTCGGATGCAGGCTGAGTTGGCATCCCTTCGCTCCCAGCTTCAGGCAGTGTTGGCTTCGGTCACACAGCTTGAGGCTGTTGCCATTGGGCATCACTGTGGGGTTCCGGATGGGGGTTTGGCGGGGACGGCCAGCTCGTCCCACGCATCCCCCGATCGGACTACGACTGTGGTTGCCCGGGATACTGCCCGCATTGAGGCTGATCCCTCACCTGTGGTAGAGTGGAAGGTCGTCTCAAGGTGTGGCAGGGGGTGAAAGACATTCTGGAGGGCTGAACGGAAGGCCTCTCCAGTTTGTCTGACGAACCAGTTTCAGGCTCTGTCTCAGGCTGATACTGATCTTCGGCCTGACATGGCTGCTTGTCCTGTTCCAGAGGTTGCCCCTCAGTCTGCAAGATCCAGGCGGTCGCAGAGGGTGGGCTTACTGGTAGTTGGAAGCTCCAACGTCAGGCGCGTAATGGGGCCCCTTAGGGATATGGCAGCAAGAGAGGGGAAGAAAACCAATGTGCACTCCGTGTGCATACTGGGGGGGAGTCATTCCAGATGTGGAAAGGGTCCTTCCGGATGCCATGAAGGGTACAGGGTGCACCCATCTGCAGGTGGTCGCTCATGTCAGCACCAATGATGTGTGTTGCTGTGGATCCGAGGAAATCCTCTCTGGCTTCCGGCGGCTATCTGATTTGGTGAAGACTGCCAGTCTCGCTAGCGGGATGAAAGCAGAGCTCACCATCTGCAGCATCGTCGACAGGACTGACTGCGGACCTTTGGTACAGAGCCGAGCGGAGGGTCTGAATCAGAGGCTGAGACGGTTCTGCGACCGTGTGGGCTGCAGATTCCTCGACTTGCGCCATAGGGTGGTGGGGTTTCGGGTTCCGCTGGATAGGTCAGGAGTCCACTACACGCAACAAGCGGCTACACGGGTAGCAGGGGTTGTATGGCGTGGGCTGGGCGGTTTTTTAGGTTAGATGGCCTTGGGCAAGTACAGAAAGGGCAACAGCCTCAACGGATGCAGGGCAAAGTCAGGACATGCGGGGACCAAGCAGCAATCGGTATTGTAATTGTAAACTGTCGAAGCTGCGTTGGTAAAGTACCGGAACTTCAAGCGCTGATAGAAAGCACCGAAGCCGAAATCGTTATAGGTACAGAAAGCTGGTTGAAGCCAGAGATAAATTCTGCCGAAATTTTTACAAAGGTACAGACGGTGTTTAGAAAGGATAGATTGCATGCAACCGGTGGTGGAGTGTTCGTCGCTGTTAGTAGTAGTTTATCCTGTAGTGAAATAGAAGTGGATAGTTCCTGTGAATTATTATGGGTGGAGGTTACACTCAACAACCGAGCTAGGTTAATAATTGGCTCCTTTTACCGACCTCCCGACTCAGCAGCATTAGTGGCAGAACAACTGAGAGAAAATTTGGAATACATTTCACATAAATTTTCTCAGCATGTTATAGTCTTAGGTGGAGATTTCAATTTACCAGATATAGACTGGGACACTCAGATGTTTAGGGCGGGTGGTAGGGACAGAGCATCGAGTGACATTATACTGAGTGCACTATCCGAAAATTACCTCGAGCAATTAAACAGAGAACCGACTCGTGGAGATAACATCTTGGACCTACTGATAACAAACAGACCCGAACTTTTCGACTCTGTATGTACAGAACAGGGAATCAGTGATCATAAGGCCGTTGCAGCATCCCTGGATATGGAAGTTAGTAGGAATATAAAAAAAGGGAGGAAGGTTTATTTGTTTAGCAAGAGTAATAGAAGGCAGATTTCAGACTACCTAACAGATCAAAACGAAAATTTCTGTTCCGACACTGACAATGTTGAGTGTTTATGGAAAAAGTTCAAGGCAATCGTAAAATGCGTTTTAGACAGGTACGTGCCGAGTAAAACTGTGAGGGACGGGAAAAACCCACCGTGGTACAACAACAAAGTTAGGAAACTACTGCGAAAGCAAAGAGAGCTTCACTCTAAGTTTAAACGCAGCCAAAACCTCTCAGACAAACAGAAGCTAAACGTTGTCAAAGTTAGCGTAAGGAGGGCTATGCGTGAAGCGTTCAGTGAATTCGAAAGTAAAATTCTATGTACCGACTTGACAGAAAATCCTAGGAAGTTCTGGTCTTACGTTAAATCAGTAAGTGGCTGGAAACAGCATATCCAGACACTCCGGGATGATGATGACATTGAAACAGAGGATGACACGCGTAAATCTGAAATACTAAACACCTTTTTCCAAAGCTGTTTCACAGAGGAAGACCGCACTGCAGTTCCTTCTCTAAATCCTCGCACAAACGAAAAAATGGCTGACATCGAAATAAGTGTCCAAGGAACAGAAAAGCAACAGGAATCATTCAACAGAGGAAAGTCCACTGGACCTGACGGGATACCAATTCGATTCTACACAGAGTACGCGAAAGAACTTGCCCCCACTTCTAACAGCCGTGTACCGCAAGTCTCTAGAGGAACGGAAGGTTCCAAATGATTGGAAAAGAGCACAGGTAGTCCCAGTCTTCAAGAAGGGTCGTCGAGCAGATGCGCAAAACTATAGACCTATATCTCTGGCGTCGATATGTTGTAGAATTTTAGAACATGTTTTTTGCTCGAGTATCATGTCGTTTTTGGAAACCCAGAATCTACTATGTAGGAATCAACATGGATTCCGGAAACAGCGATCGTGTGAGACCCAACTCGCTTTATTTGTTCATGAGACCCAGAAAATATTAGATACAGGCTCCCAGATAGATGCTATTTTTCTTGACTTCCGGAAGGCGTTCGATACAGTTCCGCACTGTCGCCTGATAAACAAAGTAAGAGCCTACGGAATATCAGACCAGCTGTGTGGCTGGATTGAAGAGTTTTTAGCAAACAGAACACAGCATGTTGTTCTCAATGGAGAGACGTCTACAGACGTTAAAGTAACCTCTGGCGTGCCACAGGGGAGTGTTATGGGACCATTGCTTTTCACAATATATATAAATGACCTAGTAGATAGTGTCGGAAGTCCCATGCGGCTTTTCGCGGATGATGCTGTAGTATACAGAGAAGTTGCAGCATTAGAAAATTGTTGCGAAATGCAGGAAGATCTGCAGCGGATAGGCACTTGGTGCAGGGAGTGGCAACTGACCCGTAACATAGACAAATGTAATGTATTGCGAATACATAGAAAGAAGGATCCTTTATTGTATGATTATATGATAGCGGAACAAACACTGGTAGCAGTTACTTCTGTAAAATATCTAGGAGTATGCGTGCGGAACGATTTGAAGTGGAATGATCATATAAAATTAATTGTTGGTAAGGCAGGTACCAGGTTGAGATTCATTGGGAGAGCCCTTAGAAAATGTAGTCCATTAACAAAGGAGGTGGGTTACAAAACACTCGTTCGACCTATACTTGAGTATTGCTCATCAGTGTGGGATCCGTACCAGATCGGGTTGACGGAGGAGATAGAGAAGATTCAAAGAAGAGCGGCGCGTTTCGTCACAGGGTTATTTGGTAACCGTGATAGCGTTACGGAGACGTTTAACAAACTCAAGTGGCAGACTCTGCAAGAGAGGCGCTCTGCATCGCGGTGTAGCTTGCTGTCCAGGTTTCGAGAGGGTGCGTTTCTGGATGAGGTATCGAATATATTGCTTCCCCCTACTTATACCTCCCGAGGAGATCACGAATGTAAAATTAGAGAGATTAGAGCGCGCACGGAGGCTTTCAGACAGTCGTTCTTCCTGCGAACCATACGTGACTGGAACAGGAAAGGGAGGTAATGACAGTGGCACGTAAAGTGCCCTCCGCCACACACCGTTGGGTGGCTTGCGGAGTATAAATGTAGATGTAGATGTAGATACCGTGACAGGAATTTATCAGTTGCCGAATTGTTAAATCAGCAGAAATTGTTGCAGAGTTCTGCCTGCGTCACCGACCTCCAGTTGCCGTCTTTACTAATTGGGGTATTCGTATTTTCCTGGAAATGACGCCAACGTAAATGTCTGTATTCTGTGTGGTGACTACTGTATTTGAGGCTTTTCAGGAAGGCAGAGAACCATTCGCCTCTAAACTTACAACCATCTGCATTAAAGGATAACAGGGAATGGACGAGGTGATCGATTGAGGTGGAGCTGTAACGAGGTACCATTTAATGGTAAACTGATTATGCATTCTAGAGAGGGAGAAGTTGCTGCAGGTCCATTTTCCCACTGTTCTGTTAGGATGCATCAGTCGCTTGACAAAGCCTGCGTTCAACGCATATACAGCCACGTGTCCTGTATGTGGTTTAACGCACTGTCTACTTGCGATCGTTAATGATAAACCTGTCGGTCATCAGAGGACTTCCATCTCATGAGTGATGAATCGTGACTCATTCCTCTAAACGAAACTATGATTTATGCGATGTACTCCATCTCCCTGTCGCATCTTGGGTGTAAAATCAAGACTTCAGCTTCATAACTAAGTTAGCGATAGGTGCTTGTGAGGCACTGCAATCTCAAGGTATACATTTACCTGACAGATGTGCTGTTTACAGAGTTAGTGGCAGAATGACTTGTAATTTTCATATGTCTGACGCTGCTGGTATGTGTTTATCTGTTTCCTTGTAAGAGGTATTCCTCGTTACTAACTATCATTTTATATAGGTCTGAGGCAGACATAGTATAATTTCTGAACCGTGATCGGATGTGAACGTGGATGCTATACATCTCCAGAAAGCTATATTGTGCTGACGCTTTAAAGCAGTAGTTTTTCCGTTTTACAGTTCGATAACATAGTTTATCGTAAAGAACCCAGGAAGAAGGGTGTGTGTCTTGCACTTGAAATATATTTCTTACATTGGAATATTAACAGCGCCACATTCCATATGACTAAAAGGTCGGAAACGCAAGCGCTCTAACGTTATAGCCTGTTTTAAGTGTGGAACGTTGTAGCCTTAGGAGTGCATTTGTTTATGTTCTCTCTTACCAGTACCTTCCAGGTACTGATACTAGACTCTGGAACAATACTTTAAAATTGGTAGCTTGGTTGATTTACGTAAAAATGCTTCGAACTCCATCCGTCTGGAGCTATATCAAGCATAAAAATCACCTGTTTCTTGTTCTTCTTAACCATCTACTATTACGTCACAACACTTTCAAATCTGTTACTGTACATCGATAAGGAGTGCTAACCTCCTTGACATGGATGCATCTCAAGAAATCTTGCGCACTTGGATGGGCGATGACTCGGCAAGCTCCATTCATTCACGAGACGTGGAATGTAGCGTCCTACTTCTGGTCGTTTGCAGATTAAATCGGTAACGGTGCTGCAGCGTGGATTGGTCTGTGACAGTGTGAGGGGGGGGGTCTTTCAGTCTCTAATTTTATCCTAAGACTGAGAGAATGCTCTGTGACTCCCATCAGCGTAGAGATAGATAGTAGATTAAGCACTATGCTCAAAGTGTTAGAAATATGTAGAGCGCTGTCTGATATACTTTGATGATGGATGTGTTCGAGAATTAACAATGCATGGGCGTACTGTACAGTCATCTATCCACATTTGCAATGATACTTGCCAAGCGGGGTAGGGGGTGGTTTAGCTATGATACTAAAATTAAGAAACATGCTGTCACATCATTGGTCTGTGTTGAAATTACTGTAAAATTGGTAAAATTGTTCACACAATCAACTGTAATTCTTATTATTTCAGTACATTGGGGATGTCTTTTCCATCCCATCCACCCGCTGGTACGATATTGGTTAGCACATAATGATTGATTGACATCGCTTGTTTGAGTTGGAGAAAGAATTTTGGTGGAGGCACAACACCTTCTGGGGATGGACAGCACCGAAACAGTGATCATGTACATGACTGCAGTATGGGGAATCAGTCGAAACTGAATGCCGAGCCATCACCTATTCGGTCAATGTGACAGATGAGTTTAAATGTAGTTTGGAAACCCACGCCAAAGCCGTAAAACTCTTTCAGTTTCCTTATGTTGTAACTATCTTTTATTTAAAATCATCCATTGTATGCGTCATGTTATGGTCGGTGCATTACAACATGATTTACAATGTGCGACATCTAGTTTTCTCCGAGAGGCAATGGATCAGTGCATGTTAATGTCAGGTTAGAACCTCACACAGACCTCGAAGCCGTGGCGGACAAGCAAAATATATGACAGTGTACAAAGTGTGTTACAGCAGAAAAAACAATGTTTCAAACAACGACACAGGGTCACAGGGAGCGTTTCTTGCGAGTTACTGTATAGTCTGTGGGCTACGGTCATCCTCCTACAGTACAGGTGATGAAACTTTAAACTGGTCTGTGCAGTGGATCAATACCTGTATATTTAAAAGGATCATCACATGTGCTCGGTGCTGGCATGCATGTGGTGTTTGTTTTTGTTATATGGAAGGAGAGAGATACGGTAAAAATCTTATCGAGTTCTCTAGTGTATGATGTTAGTGGAGCTTTAATAGTTCGTAATTTTTCTCTGGTGGATGGAACAGAATAACGATGATAGAATGTTGGGGTGATAGACGTGAATGGACCCTGAGGGACGCGTGTCTGTAGTACCTGCTTGTAGTTTGGAGAAGCACCACAATGCAGTAGCAAAATCCACGTCCTTCCCCCAGTTCCTGTACCGTCTTTTATACTACCTCATGTTGCAGGAGCAGGCTTCGTTTCTGTCGAATGGTCCAGACACAGTTCTGTAACAGTAACTGAGCTTCACTTGTTTCTACATGGGTTGCCGATGGTGGTAGACGCAGCTTTCTCCAACTTCTACTCAGTTCTGACATTGGAACAATCACATGCACAAAGATGTAGGGACGGTAGCACAGAGTCTGTGGGGAAGTTGCAAGATACCTAGGGGCTACCTAAAACCATGTTGGAATTTTACTGTAGCAGATAGATTCGAGTAAAGTGGCTCGTTTCGAGATATGAGAGTGCCAGAAATATGATATGGCATCGAGACAGAATGAGTTGCAAATACTGGAGAAATATGTAGTGGCGCCGGCGTGAGAGGGTTGCAAATACCTGTTTCATACCATGCTCCTTAGCTGAATCACTTTCAAAATTGGATAATTTTATTACGAGCGTGCACCGTCGGCAACTTGTAACCGCACTGCTGGTGTGATAATATACACTCTGGCGATCACCGACTATATTCAGTGTCATGGTATTTGTCTGGAAAAACCACGTCATTCGTAGGTAATGCCATATGTGGATTTATAAAGCCGGTATAGCTTGTGACAGTGACATACAGTAGTTGTTGGGATCGGGTTTTTTAACATATGAGACGGTTATGCCTATCTTTCTAAGACACAATGGTATCACTCTCAAGAAAAACTTATGAGACATGTCCACCCATAGAGGATTTTCGGTCAGTATTATTTCGTATCACAGGCAATCAGTGATTGACAAAGTATTATACTTAGGGGAAGGTGGGGGAATTACACGCATGTGGGTAATCCCACGCAGGCTGATTTGCGGAGTTTGAATGGCGCAAGCTGTTCCCAGTTGGTGCTACACCCTGCTGGCAGGAGTAACAACTACTACCAGGCTTACGCCAGCCATTTTCCAGTGGCGTTGTTGAAGCAGTGAAGTATTGTTTATTTTCGGCGTGCCTCATGTAATGTTGGTCAGCTGTATTTTGCAAGGTAAGTGCTACTATAAGTTGCTTTAATGTAATTCCTGCGTATCAACTACTAACCCTAGATGAAACCTTTAATTTAATTGTAGATTTGTCCCGCTATTTGAATTAGGTGCCGAGTTATGCTTAGGTTAGTCATCGAACTTACAGTGGGGTAATGCCACGCAACTGTTGAAGTGCGTGGTGTTCCCCCTTGCAGGTTATATTTTCAATACTAACGAGGTTTTTTTTTAAATTTCAGATGGGTAGATTTTTTAAAAGAAAAACCCAGAAAGCAATATGGACGCAAGAGGAACTTTGTAAGGCTCTTGATGCCATCAAATCTGGAAGAAAAATAAGTGAAGTATAAAGAGCTTTCGGGATTCATGAAGCTACTCTGCGTACGAGAATGAACGTTAAAAATACTGAGGGTCCAAAACTTGGAAGAAACCCAACACTTTCGACAGAACAGGACAATGAGATTAGGGATCATGTTATTACAATGGCCAAGCTGTTCAATGGTGTTACATGCATCCAGCTGCGAAAGATTGCATTTGAGTATGCAGAGGCTAACAACATTGCAAACAATTTTGATAAGTCATCTAGGTTATCTGGAAAGGATTTGCTAGCTCTATTTTTAAAAAGAAACCCAAGTATTACCATGAGAAAACCTGAGGCAACTAGCATTTAACAGAATACAGGCATTTAATGAAGAAGAAGTTAATGCATATTTTGAAAACTTAGAACATGTCTTTGAAAAATATAAATTTAAAGAGGGGCGAGTGTTCAACGTCGATGAAACGGGCATAAATACTGTACAAAAGCCCGAGAGAATTTTGGCTCCCAAAGGTGTTGAACAAATAGGTGGGGCCACGTCTTGGGGAAGGGGGAAAAACGTGACTGTGGTATGTTGTTTCAGTGCTGCTGGTACCTACATCCCCCTATGTTTATCTTCCCCAGGAAGAGTATGTCAAATCTCTTAAGTAAAGGTGGGCCAGTTGGAGCAGTATATGGTTGTTCTGTCAATGACTGGTTCAATGAGTCATTATTTTTCGAATGGATCCAACATTTTCAGAACAATGTAAAATCAACTATTGATGACCCTGTGCTGCTGAGTTTAGACAATCACAGCAGCCACATTCCACTTGATATTTTTGAATTTTGTAAAAAAACATTCTATTGTCATGGTAACCATACCTACACACACTTCTCACAAGCTTCAACCACTAGATGTTACATTCTTTTCTTCTTTGAAATCAGCCTTCAATCATGAATGTGACATATATATGAAGTCACAGGTGTATCAAAAAATTACGTCATGTGAGTTAGCTGAACTGATTAATAAGGCATATATTAAGGTCGCTACCATGGACAAAGGGTTGTCAGGGTTAAAGGGTAGTAAGGGTTTAAGGCATGTGGGATTTGCCCTTTCAATCCAAGCAAATTTCAGCATGATGACTTACAACAACGTGAAATCTTCAGAGATGTTGTCCTTGAATATGAAGAGGTTTCAAATGCAACAAATGGAAATGAACTGGTTAAATCTACAAATGAGCCACATATCCCCAAAAGCAGTCAAGAACAGATTCCTGGATCTTCAGCAGAAGATGTTCTACTTCTAATAGGCCTAGAAGAGGTCACAACAACATCAACTAAAAGTGCATGTGTCAAGCACATTAGTGTATTTGACATATCTCCTGTTCCAAAACAAAAACAAGTTCTTCCTAAGATGAAACAAGCCAAGGGAAAGCCTAAGGGAAAATCAGTGATCCTTACAGCAACTCCAGAGAAGAAAAACTGCTAATGGAGCTATCAATAAAGAAACAAAAAGAAGCCATGAAAAAGAAAGCTAAAGGAAACATGAAAAGAAATCTTAAAGATAAAGCAGATAAGTGCAGAAATCTGCAATTTAAAAAAGTCTCGAAGTAGAAACAGACATTATATAAGAAGAAACACCACCAAGAAAGTGGAAGTAGCAGTGAGGATGAACTAAATCTGGACTTGCAGAACATTTGTGATGACAATGAAATGGATGATATTGATCCATTGGCGATTTCAGAAGATGTCTGTTTAGTTTGTGGAGAGTTTGGGAAAGATGGAGAACTATGGTACCGATGTATTTCTTGTAGCAGATGGAGTCATGAAGAATGTAGTGGCTGGAATACTCCAAAAGGTTACAAGTGCGATCTTCGCTGTATTACCCAGTACTTTGCGTGTCATTACCCTCAGGGGTGGGGAATACCACGCATTTGCACTTTTTTCTATTTTAATGTTCAAAATTAAGGTACTGTTTACAACTATTTACAGACGATTGGATTATGTAGAGAAATGTCCATTGTATGGTATGTACTTATTTTCGTAGGTTTTAATGACGTAACGAATGGTTCACATCGATTTTTCCTTAGGTGCGTAGTAGTAATAGGGGATGCGTGACAAGTTCGCCTTGAGCATCAGGCTTATAAAGTATGTGTTTATGTTCTGACATATGTCCATTCGAAAGGAAGGTATGGATTTGTCATCGAGCACTGTGACAGCAAAGGGAAGAGTACGTTAAGTTGTAAGAATGGTACTGATATTACTATTTCCAGAGCCACAGCCATCAACAGGGTGTATTTCCGATACTTCGCTCATTGTTGAATGTCGTTCAACAGAGACCATGATCGTAACATTTAGTTGTAAGTACAGAGATAAAATATATATGCGACCGATTTCTTAGGATGATGATTCTACTTGTGCGTGCTCGGCCTGCAGCACCAGTGACCTTTGAGGTGGTGATTCACATTTCCCATTAATGACAGGAGCTGTCAGAATGGGGAGGCCTGTTGGAGTGTAGGAATGTAGATGAATTAACAGTGTTGTCCTCTAGATGACCGAATAGCGAACTAATACTTAGTATGTGTTGGATAGCTTTCGTGATCGCGTGGAAATTTGAGAGGATTGAATATGGAGGTGAATTTGCGCTGGACCATTATTCCCTCCCATGTAAATTGTTCGGTTGACTGATTCTGCACATTTCGCGCTTTTATTTAGTTGAGAGAAGATCGATTGTGGTGTGTGCATCTAGCATGTGGAAGACATGTTTGCCGATTCCCTTGACAGAAGTACTTCTGATTAAGGTATTTAAAGTTTGGTCAAGAATTTTAATAAATCTTTATCTTTTAATAAATCTTTATCCTGCAACTGTTTTGGCTGTCATTATTTACCGTGAAGAATTTCAACAGTTGCTGTTTCAGCCATGTTTAAAATCTTGAAATAATTTCCAGTCTATATCCTCATAATTACATCGCATGAGTGGTACTTCTTTGCTAGCGATATTGATATATGTTTGATATTGAGAAGTACCGCGAAAATGGAATGATATTCTAGCAAGCAATGCAAAATTAGATATGTTCTTGTAATCCCTGAGTCTGGAGATGGGTGTAGAAAAGCGAGCAGCAAGCAAGCAGGTCCGGACCAGAAACAGTAACATGTTTGTGCTGAGGGGGGAAACGAGGCCAAATTTGTAGAACAGTTCTGAGAGTGACTTCGATTCACTGAGGGCACTCTGGTCACATGTTGGGGATGGATGCCAGCCTGACCTTACGGTAAGTATCTACTGCGGTGAGTATATGTACTGTGCTGTCTGTTTTCGTGTTATATGTATGAATGATGTAAAAGGGCTGACTTTTTATGGCTCTGGATACGAATTGCATGTTTACTAGATCGATACAGTACGCAGTGATATATTGATGGGTTGGAGTTGGTTTCATGTTCTAATATTCAATCTCATGTTCTCGGTGGGAGAGCAGTGTAATTGAGTTAGAGTCTTTCCGTTTTTGGCGATATGTAGCGTAGTTTGTAAGGTTTAATTGCCGGTGCAGTATGGCGATCTGTCTAAAATAACCACTTAAAGTCTGGTCCGCAGAAAGAAAAAAAAGGTGGACGGTGCTTCTACACCGGCGGCATCAGTAATTCAGAGGGTAAATTCGATAAGAGCTTATTATACTGCCCCATTCATTTCACAAGACATCCTTTGTGCTGGTATATAGGAGTCTCCGCATAGCGGTAATAACGTTTGTGTATGTTGAAAGCAGGAAGGGTAAGATGTGATGGACCGGGTGCCACGTTAGGATCATCAGGAGGAATGCATTAGGCGTTGTTCCGCGCTATTTTCGTAAACAGGTTCTGTTAAGACAAGAATTTCCATGTGGACAAGCTGAGACATCATAAAAGCTCCTGCAAAAGCGACCGTTAACTATTTCTGGGACACTATAAAATTTCCGAGAGGTCGACTTGGCTCTTATTTTACATAGCCATGTGGCGTCAGAATAACATTGAGAACCTTTTAGATGGTGAGTGGTCATGCAGACGTTTTGCCGCGAGGTGTCATTCACGTTGGAGCAGGTAAGCACAGCTGGACACAGCTCGTATGTTCTGTTAGGATCGCTAGGGAGAAAACAGCCTGTGATATTCTGGAACAGATTTCTATAGCGCGATCTGTGACATCAGTATCCATAGGTATAGCGTCAGCAACGGTAAATACACATGCTACCCAGAGGCGTTTCATGTATGGGATCGGTGTGAGCGCACCTTGGAGTTCTGTGGCGAGGTGGATAGGGGTGTGTGCTGTACCTCGCGTGATCGGTGAGGACGTGACGGCAGAGGAGGAGACGCTGTGGAATCGGGCCGCTGCAAGCAGCCTGGTTGCTGCAGCCTTAGCTCACTAGCCTGAGGGAGGTTGGCCCATGGATGCCAGAGCGATGCTGTGGCGGCTGCGATCGGGGTGGGGTTGGGGCCGGGGGCAACAGCGGCGGCGGCTGCAGTGGGGGCGGCGGTGGCGTTGGGTGTCGAGTGGCAGGATGTGTTTTTTGATTAGTGATCTTTAGTTTAAACTGTATTCCATCGATTTCACCGACCAATAGGAAGCTACAAATTAAAAAGCTACCCATACATGTGAAAAATACTGATTTAATTAATTTGTATAAATTTTTTATATCAACGAGGTGTTAGCGGTACAGTAGTTAAGGGGAGAGTGCGCATGAGTGGGTAACATGGAGCAGAACAGCAGGTTAAGTGCATAACACTAGGTTAATTTGCATAATTTTTATGTAAAACGCAGTACAATAGTTTAAGGGTGTGGGTGAGAAAGAATGCACCAGAAGTGACGTTCAAAAGCATGTGAAATTCGAAAGTGTACCAGAAAATGGTGAGAGGGCATATTTAGTTACTTAATATGGTATCAAAGGCGGTATAATAGTTCAAGGAAAAGGGGGTGACATGGAAAATCACTTAATAGAATAATGAGATCGACAGAAAGCGCAAAATGGCTAAGCAGAGATGGCTAGAGGACAAATGTAAGGATGTAGAGGCTTATTTCACTAGGGGTAAGAGAGATACTGCATACAGGAAAATTAAAGAGACCTTTGGAGTAAAGAGAACTACTTGTATGAATATCAAAAGCTCAGATTGAAACCCATTTCTAAACAAAGAAGGGAAAGCAGAAAGGTGGAAGGAGTATATAGAGGGTCCATACAAAGGCGATGTACTTGAGGACAATATAATGGAAATGGAAGAGGATGTTGATGAAGATGAAATGGGAGATACGATACTGCCTGAAGAGTTTGACAGAGCACTGAAAGACCTGAGTCGAAACAAGGTCCCGGGAGTAGACAACATTCCATTAGAACTACTGGCGGCCTTGGGAGAGCCAGTCCTGACAAAACTCTACCAAATGGGGAGCAAGATGTATGAGACAGGCGAAATACCCTCAGACTTCAAGAAGAATATAATAATTCCAATCCCAAAGAAAGCAGATGTTGACAGATGTGAAAATTACCGAACTATCAGTTTAATAAGTCACAGCTGCAAAATACTAACGCGAATTATTTAAGACGAATGGAAAAACTGGTAGAAGCCGACCTTGAGGAAGTTCAGTTTGGATTCCGTAGAAATGTTGGAACACGTGGGGCAATATTGACCTTATGACTTATCTTAGAAGAAAGATTAAGGAAAGGCAAACGCACGTTTCTAGCATTTGTAGACTTAGAGAAAGCTTTTGACAATGATGACTGGAATACTCTCTTTCAAATTCTGAAGGTGGCAGGGGTAAAATACAGGGAGCGAAAGGCTATTTACAATTTGTACAGGAACCAGATGGCAGTTATAAGAGTCGAGGGACATGAAAGGGAAGCAGTGGTTGGGAAGGGAGTGAGACAGGGTTGTAGCCTCTCCCTGATGTTATTCAATCTGTATATTGAGCAAGCAGTAAAGGAAACAAAAGAAAAATTCGGAGTAGGTATTAAAATCCATGGAGAAGAAATAAAAACTTTGAGGTTCGCCGATGACATTGTAATTCTGTCAGAGACAGCAAAGGACTTGGAAGAGCAGTTGAACGGAATGGACAGAGTCTTGAAGGGAGGATATAAGATGAACATAAACAAAAGCAAAACGAGGATAATTGAATGTAGTCGAATTAAGTCGGGTGATGCTGAGGGAATTAGATTAGGAAATGAGACACTTAAAGTAGTAAAGGAGTTTTGCTATTTGGGGAGCAAAATAACTGATGATGGTCGAAGTAGAGAGGATATAAAATGTAGACTGGCAATCGCAAAGAAAGCGTTTCTGAAGAATAAAAATTTGTTAACATCGAGTATAGATTTAAATGTCAGGAAGTCGTTTCTGAAAGTATTTGTATGGAGTGTAGCCATGTATGGAAGTGAAACATGGACGATAAATAGTTTGGACAAGAAGAGAATAGAAGCTTTTGAAATGTGGTGCTACAGAAGAATGCTGAAGATTAGATGGGTAGATCACATAACTAATGAGGAGGTATTGAATAGAATTGGGGAGAAGAGGAGTTTGTGGCACAATTTGACAAGAAGAAGGGACCAGTTGGTAGGACATGTTCTGAGGCATCAAGGGATCACCAATTTAGTACTGGAGGGGAGTGTGGAGGGTAAACATGGTAGAGGGAGACCAAGAGATGAATACACTAAGCAGATTCAGAAGGATGTAGGTTGCAGTAAATACTGGGAGATGAAGAAGCTTGCACAGGATAGAGTAGCATGGAGAGCTGCATCAAACCAGTTTCAGGACTGAAGACCACAACAAAAACAACAACAACAACAACAGGTTAAGTTCTGACAAAGGGTGAAACATTAGGTTCAGAGACCCAGAGTACAGTGCCGAACACTATGTTATGCAACATGTTTTCTCCATGTAATTACTACTTACAAGACCTACATGTTTCCAAACAGCAGAGATTGATGAGCAAGAGAAATCCAACCCCCACAAACTGATTTTTTAGAAATAAACAATATACCTTGAATTTCCTGTCATGATGCCCTTCCTCTCCACAACCAGACCGCCATCTTGGATTATGTCATGGAAAGGATGACAGCGCCTTCTGGTAGCGATACTGTGTACTAGGCCCAGACCGGGTGGAGAACACACTGTTTCCCGCTATTTTCCCCACCCAACACCGCCATCTTGGATTACAACAGGGAACAGATGACAGCACTCTCTGGTGGCAGTACTGTGTGCTAGGTCAGTTGGACTCCGGACCTCGTGGCAAATGCACTGTTTCCCACCATCTAGGTTAATGGTACTTGCATCATCAGCTGATGTCATGACCGCCATCTTGGATTACGTCATGGATGAGAGTGCCCTCTCGTGGGAGTACTTGTACTAGGTCAGTTGGAGTCCAGACCTCATGGTGAACACACTGGATAGCTGTACTGCATCAAATTGTTTAAATGAAGACTGGTGCATGCAAAATGAAGACGTATATACAGCACAGGCTGGGTCCTCTCCCTGCCATTTCCTAGGAGAAGGTGGTGGTCGGGTGAATTAGGTTAGTGGAGGTAGCCCAAGTGCCCTTTCTTTCCCGCCATTTTCTTAAGTTATTAGAGACAGCCCAAGTGACCTTTCTTTACTGCCTAAATTCAAACTTCGCGCCAATCCCTAGGAAGAGGTGGCAGTCGGATGACCTGGGTTAGTGGAGGTAGCCCAACTGCCCTTTCGTTCCCGCCATTTTTCTTATGTTAGTAGAGGCTGCCTTATCCTGATGGAATTTGAATTTCCTGCCATTATCTGGGGGAGAGGGTTAGATTATTGGAGGTAGCCCAATTGACCTATCTTGCCACCAAAATTCAAACTTCCCACCAAAACCCGCCTCTTGGAAGACGTCATCATGACAGTACTTTTGGGGGCCCCTGTGAGGTGGTGTCTCCCTGGGGTGGGGGTGACGTCATCGCCGCTATCTTGGATGACGTCATCATGACGGAACTTTTGGGGCACCCTGTGGGGCAGAATCCCCATTGTCCCAATACTAACATGTGGAGTATGATCTACAGAACAACAACAAAAAAAGGAACAAGCAAGGAAGTTTTTATTTTACAAAGTTGCTTTTATTCACATATTTTTAACATTGTTATTATATTACACTTCTTAATAAGTTTTTGTGGATAGAACAAATAAGTTTTTCAATGTTGTTGAGTCATAGTGAAATCAGAGTCCAGGCGACAGATCGTACAGGGGACGTAAAATAGGTTGAAATATAATTGCGTTTATTGACAGCAGATATAGTTCTAGCCTGATGTTCAATGTCTATACTCTGCAGTGGACATTCATAAGCCATATTGTAAAGTTGATTCCATCTCTTCTGTGCACAAAATTGTGGAGCACGCAACATGCTTTGATTATTCTGTCGCAGAATTCGATGGTAACATCAAGAAGTCTATGGAAAATACGCCATTTGTTCACCAATATGCCAAATGTGCATTCAACTAGGAGACGAGCAGTTGTATGCCTACGGCTGGAAATTTTCTTTAATGGGGTTATCGTTTTTTTAGCAAATGAGCGCAAAATGTGCTGCGAGACACCAAAAGTTTCATCACCAACCAAACAAAAAGACATTGGTTTGCTTCCTGGATTGTGAGGCAATGTTCGGTCATTCGGTATGTTCAGAGGGTTACACTGCAGCTTTTTGCCCGAATTACTAAAAACTGAGGAATCACCTGCCGTTACATTTGCACCAACATCTATGAAGACGAATTGCATGGCCCCAAGCCATCAACAGCATATAAAAGAATTTTTTATAATTGAAAAAATTCTGAGCCAGAACTTTGAGGTTGTATTATTCGAATATGTTTTCCGTCTACAGCACCTATTATGTTGGGGAAATGGGTACTTTTATAGAACAGTTCAGCAATGTGCAAACCACTCTTCCACACATTTCTCTGGCATAACCATAAGTTGCAAAACATTCCATATTTAATTGCATGTTGCTTTCACTATTTTGCGGATTGTGCTAGCACCAATCAAGTAGTTGTATGAAAGATCGTTAAAATTGATCCAGTTGCTAGATACCTGAAAAGAAGCTATAATAATTTATGAAGCTCCATAAATGATTTAAAGTAATTGAATTATAATAGTTTTCATTTTTATTTCAGGAAAATAAATTAAAATCCACAACAATGTCAAACCTTTCAATTTATTGTCTTTGTTTGCTAGGAACCATGGTGAAACGAAGATGGAAAAATCTAAGGACATGCTTTGCAAGAGAATTACGTGAGCAAAAATCGGTCAAGTCAGGACAACCAGCCATAAAGCGCCGAAAGTACAAATTTTTCGATCAACTTTTATTTCTTCTACTAACCGTAGAAGTATGTGATTCAAATGGAAATGCTGAACCAGTAGTAAGCAATGAGGAACATGAGGAAACAGAGGACGTTCGAAGGCCACCCATTGTTCGTTCTCCGCATACCTCTTACAATCCAAATACGAAGAAGAAGAGTTATGAAGAAACTTTATTCGACATACTTCGAGAGAAGAAAGAAACTGCTGCATCAATGGATTACCCTACAACACATTTTGCATTGTTTCTTGTACCTATGCTGAAAGCAATATCCACACACCGAATTATCGATTCACAAATTGAGATTCTTCAGGTAATAAGACGTTTCCAAAACACGTGTCTACCAGATGACACATGTGATAGTTTCAGTGGTGGCGTTCGGTATTCTAGCTTCTCCAACCCTGCGCGAGTGTTTACTGCAAAATCTATGTCTGATAATCAACCTACCGCTGGAAACAGCTTCTCCTCATGACTGCAACAGAGTAAACTCATACCTGACTAATTTTTCAGTGCCGTCAGATGGATCAGAAACTATGTACGATGTCACTACACGCAACAGTGTTTAAGCTCTTACCTGCACTTATTTACTGCCGTTTCACTGAGTTGCTTTGGACGTATTTTATACAAAATGTAACGATTACTGTTATTAACTTGTTTTCTCGAATAATGAATAATATCAAACTAAATGAAAAATGTGTAATTTCATGCAACTTACCATAATGTAACACAGAGTCTCTCTTCTGTTGGAATCGCCAGTCGCACATTTGTATTTTAGTAGGTGACGGCAGGTCCCAGAATTGTGACAAACTCGTCAAATGACGTTACACTCATGGGGAAATAGCTGAAGAATTTCTCAGGATAACATTCTAGCTCTTGAAATATTAAAGTGAATTTCCCTTTATTTAGTCTTTCAGACATAAGTGGGTGAATCCAGTACTTCCTTTTCCATTATTTTGTCCTTTGTCGAATGATAAGAGCACAAACCACTGCAGTCTCAAAACAATCCATCTCTGTGTACTGGTCGACTGCACTACAAAAACCCTTGAAAATGGCTCCGCTGTCAGGAAACAGTTGCCCATCGTATGCAAGCTCTCAAAAACCGAAGCAACAGGAAAGCAACAAAGATGAAATGACTGCGCTGCAGTTAAGTCTCTCGTGTGCGTCCGCTCTGACACTACGCACTGTTGACCTCACATGAACTATATCTACGTCTGGTGTTGGGTCATACACAACTATAGTTCAATTCTTTTATCTTGGCGGTTCGCGCATGCCCGCCCAGACACGGGAGATTGCTGCGTTGCCAGTTGTACACGCCAAGAGAAGCAGCGCCATAGTATAGTTCGCAAACTTACGTTTAGGGGGGGGGGGGGGGGAGCGCGCAGTTTATGCAGCAAAGCCACCACGGCCACATTAACCCTTTCGCCGCTACAGAGACGTGCTCCCCGCATTCCGTGCTGTGCGCGATTTTGTCATCACTGCACTGCTCGCCTGTGCAGACACATGGTGTTTCGACTGCTTTGACACACTTTAATAGATCTCCTGGAGGACTTTAAAATATCACGCGAAATAACGACAAACACTGTTGGTATGACTATGAATTACTTACGTTTCGTCGAAGTACAACAGGAAATAAACAATTACCGCTGTTCTTTATCGCGAAAAAGTGGTTAGTGAGAATGATACAAACACCTTTCCTTGCTATCGCCTGAATTAGGAGGCTTATTGCTTGTTTGATTTAATTAATTAATAGAGTATGAAGCAATTGGTATAAAGACTGCTTTTTCCAAACTTTCTATAAAAGAAAGTCTGCTATCAAGACATTGCTTTTGTTCAATTACTTTATTTATGACTGAACGTTTCTAAAACTGAAGACACTCGTCTATGCTGTGCACTGCAGTCGAGCTCTGGCAACGTCGTTCTTTGTTCATTGGCTGACCGTGTTTTGTGACGTCAGATGCGCAGAACGAACCTAAACACGGCCGCCGTCGTAAATGACGCGCACTTACGAATATCGGGGATCGCACCAAAATGAGAACATATTTTGGATAATAGACTAATACATCTATGCCACAGAGTAATAAGGCAGGTTGTGAATTTACACAAAAAACTGAATGTATGACTATTGAAGCAGAAACAAACAGAAGAAATGAGCAAATGTGCAGTTGGGCACTTTCATACATCTTTCACTTCCAGCTCTACCATGTAGAACAACTATAGCTAAAGTTTAAGCGAATAGTTGTCCATGCAAACGTGTGTGGATTGCGATTGCTCAAAAAATTTACGTATGTGTGTGTGGGAGGGAGGCTGCTCGACTCGTGTGTGCCACCTTGTTCCGCGAAGCGCCCAGTAACGCAAGCGGATTCCAGGTTGTACACTTGTATAGTGCGGTACCCCATGCCACACTGGTCTGCCCCGAGTTCGGGTATTGCTTCTTTCTTCTCTCACCACATGCTATACAGTCCGGGTATTGTATGCGACATGTGTGGGAGTTAAACTGTTTTCTGCACACCACATGTGTACTACACTGAAGAGCCAAAGAAACTGGTACACATGCCTAATATAGTGTAGGGTCCCTACGACCACGAAGAAGCGTCGCAACATGACATGGAATGGACTCGACTAATGTCCGAAGTAGTGCTGGAGGGAATTGAGACCATGAGTACTACAGGGCTGTCCATAAATACGTAAGAGTATGAGGGGGTGGAGATCTCTTCTGAACAGCATGTTGCAAGGCATCCCAGATATGCTCAATAATGTTCATGTCTGGGGAGTTTGGTGGCCAGCGGAAGTGTTTTAACTCAGAAGAGTGTTCCTGGAGCCACTCTGTAGCAATTCTGGACTTGTGGGGTGTCGCATTGTCCTGTTGGAATTGCCAAGTCCGTGGAAATGCTCAATGAACATGAATGGATGCATGTGATCAGACAGAATGCTTACGTATGTGTCACCTGTCAGAATCGTATCTAAATGTATCAGGGGTCCCATATAACTACAACTGCACACACCCCACACAATTAGAGAACCTCCACCGGCTTGAACAGTCCCTTGCTGACTTGTAGGGTTTATGGATTCAAGGGGTAGTCTCCATACCCGTACACGCCCATTTACTTGAAACAATTTGGAACGAGACTCTTCCGACAAGGCAACATGTTTCCAGTCATCAACAGTCCAATGTCTGTGTAGACGGGCTCAGGTGAGGCGTAAAGCTTTGTGTCGTGCAGTCATCAAGGGTACACGAGTGGGCCTTCGGCTTCGAAGGCCCATATCGATGATATTTCGTTGAATGGTTTGCACGCTGACACTTGTTGATGGCCCATCTTTGAAATCTGCAGCGATTGGCGGAAGGGTTGCACTTCTGTCACGCTGAACGATTCTCTTCAGTCATCGTTGGTCCCATTCTTGGAGGATCTTTCTCCGGCCGCAGCGATTTCGGAGATTTGATGTTTTACCAGGTTCCTGATACGGTACACTCGTGAAGTGGTCGTACGGGAAAATCCCACTTCGTTGCTACCTCGGAGATGCTATGTCCCATCGCTTGTGCACTGACTATAACGCCACGTTCAAACTCACTTAAATCTTGTTAACCTGCCATTGTAAGAGCAGTAACCGATCTAACAACTGCGCCAGACACTTACTGTCTTATATAGGCGTTGCCGACCGCAGAGCCGTATTCTGCCTGTTTACATCATCAACAGGTTGTGGCGGTTGATCTCCGCCCCGACAGTTTGGAATTCGCACCATCGCGCCACCTTGTGTAGTTCCTCTGTACTCCACGGAATGTTTGACATCCTATGTGCGCGCACTGCGTTGCGGTAGCGGCGAGGTGTGGTACGCGCTTGGACCGGCCCTCCGTTCCTGACCGCCCGTGTTTACGAGCGCAGCGTTGAATAGAGCGCTACGGTAACGAAGCAAAGTTGTTGGTAGCCAGGGTTGTGCGTTTCGATAGCTCGGCTGTAGTCTGGTGATAAGCCCTGCGGTCTGTTGTTATTAAGCACGTCGTTGTATGCGGAGTCCTAAAGTTGTTGCTCACTGTTTCTGGTTATTGCATTGGCCACAGTCAGGTACAGTCTCGCTTAATTTGTAGTCAAGAGTGGGGGTTGTTCAGTGGTTGATCTCTCTCTGTTGTGTGTAGCTTCCTCTTCGTCAGATAGGTGGTTAGCGGTGCCTTAAAGCGGTGACAGATGATTCGAAATCGTTTACTTAAAGTTATGAGAAGGAAACATTAATATAGTACGCTGCCATTGTGGATTACTGTAAGGATTGGCTATGACAGCGAAGTTGGTTTTTTGAGTCTATTATTTGCAAATGGGTGTTATAATGCGTACCTGCCGTCGTAAAGTGACGGAAACGACAGTTACTGAATCAATGGTCACCTCTCAAGAGTGCCGGTCGGGGTGGCCGAGCGGTTCTACGCACTACAGTCTGGAACCGCGCGACCGCTACGGTCGCAGGTTCGAATCCTGCCTCGGACATGGGGGTGTGTGATGTCCGTAGGTTAGTTAGGTTTAAGTAGTTCTAAGTTCTAGGGGACTGATGACCTCAGAAGTTAAGTCCCATAGTGCTCAGAGCCATTTTGAACCTCTCAAGAGTGCGGTAAGCGTCGATTTTCTCTGTCTTGTTGTTGATACCGCAGTAATCAAAAAGGAAAGAACTGGTGAGCTGCCGTCTTGGTAAGGTTTCCAAAACGTCGAAATTTGGCGTGTGGAACGTTGACTTGTCCCTGGAGTGTGTTGCCGTGGTCAGACTGCCACTGACAGTGCAGCGTGTTTTGACGTAAGTTGTCATGTTTACAACTTGTGTTGGTTTCGTTGATTTGATTTTCAAAAGTTTTTATAGTATTGTTTTTTCGCCTTTTGTGGCAGTCATTATTGCAGAGCACGATTGTGTGAAGTAGGGCGCTTCATTTTTAAATGTCCGTCCTTGTGTGATCAAGATGGATTTTTACAAATAAAGGTCATAAACATGAAAACATGATTGGTCGCGGACTCATTTACAGACTTTGTCTTCAATTGGTAGGGAGCTTCGCTTATGTAGAACAGCCAAGTGGCGCGCCACAGTAGTTAGTTATTTTATTTAAGGGTGCTTGGTCTTAAATACGGTCGCGCTGCCTTACTTGACTTGGTCTGCACAGCACCCTATGGTCAGTTGTGCTAAAGCCTGTCCGGTGTTTGCCTTGCTTGTGTGGCCACGGCCAGTTATGGTTTAGTTTATCGGCATCTGTAGCTGATTTTGTCATTCTGAAGGCGTATTGGGGAGCCTTATTTGTATTTGAGCAGAGTGGTTATGAGCGTGGGCAGCCTTAAGCCTTTTTTGAAGTATAGTAAGTTTTCAAAGTCTTGTTGCTAAAACTTTAGTTCTGCTTCTCCTACCATTTAAAGTGTTTGATAAAATGAAGCCCTGGTATTTAAGATGCCTGCTGCCCTTGGTGTCTGTGGTACATAAACACGCAACAGTGTCAAGTTGTTGGGTTCCTGGCCTTGGCGTCGCACAGCAGAAGCCTTGAATGGCATACTCGTGCTATTTAAAGGAGGGCAGGTCGAATAATGTTTATCTGTTTGGTAAACTTTAAGACCTTATCTTTATGTTAAAGGAACTTTAAATGTTGTTGTTATTGTCGTCGTTGCTGTTGGCACCAGATATTTTTTCTGTGCTAAATCACTTGCAGGACAAAAGTAGCAATTGAGGGAGTAATTTCAGGGGTCTTGCTGCAGCGTAGTGGAGTTTCGGCCGGTCCTGCGGGATGCCTCCTAAGGTTCGACCGAGGTTCAGAATTCCACCAGCAGGATCTAAAGGGCTCCTTCCATCTTCCCATCATCCAGCGGGTGTCGGTCGCCGGTCATCCTGGAGAACGTGATCTCTTTATTATTTGGAACTGTTTAAAGAAGTAAAGAATTTCATTCAATTCAGCCTCGACAATTAATACCCAGTCCTCCATTTCCATCAAAATTGGTTCAACGTTTACACTCAGGTGAAAGTACCACAAGAAATCTGCTGTCTATGTACAAATTAAAATAGTTTTGTAGAGGTTCTGACAGCTTTGTGCATATGTTTCTCGAGCCATTTGCATGACAGGTATTGTGTGTGAGAAAGATATTGTGGTGACCTAAAGTTCTGTTATTGTCCTAGACGTTATTGTAGCATATTGTTTCAAGATCGAATGTCAAACACTGCTGTCCCGCACACGATTATTTCTGTGTTGGAGTTCGCCTACAGGTTGCGGGGAATGACAGTCACGGCACTGGATTGTAATTATGGAGCGCATTTCGTTCGCTGGATGGAGGAGATGTATCTGATGTTTGCATGTCTCTCGTGCACCAGCTGAGGGGTCGTAGCCAGCAGCGTCCGTCAATACACCTACAGCTGTTTAAATATCTATAAATAAACGTTCGTACTCTACTGCACACATTGCGAAAATTTCGGCTATGATGTTGGACTCTGTAACGGTCAGCGTGCACGGAGTAGCGATCTCAATACGCAGTGTTTGTTCAGATAAATAAACGCTCCAACCCTATTCTATCCTACGACAAACACGCATACATACACATCGGTAAGGAGATGCTGTGTAAAGGAAGACGCTTGTACGGTCAATTTTATAGTGCATCACACAGATACCGAGCGAATTGAGTCATTCTTGCAGGATCATAAAATTTGTGTATGGTCCAGACAAAGCGGCATAAAGCAAAATTCACTTCTTTTGGTGCAATTCTCACACATTTAAGCACAAATTGGCTTGATATATGCTGGATTTCGCAACAGGAGCGGTGGTACGTGACACTTTGGTGATGAGCCGCTTAGTGCTGCTGGCGACAGACTCGTGTGATTCATGGCTCCACTATGATGACAGCAGCATCCCCTGTTACAAAGATGCTTGGGAGTGTTATTCGCCTGCACTCGGTAGCCCATGTCGATGTGATGTGCTGTGGTCTGGCCTCTGATACTGGTAACAGTTTCTTCGTGTTGAAACATCGTGGATACAATCTCATACAAAATATCACACATTCCGGTCGTATGTATCTGCTACGGTTTTATCGCTGTAATGCGACTTGTAAATAAGTATAAGAACATTTCATTCTCAAATGTGTTTCACACATGGTTGCATATAAGAATGAGGAGCTCATGACAGATCTGTGGTGGCTGGCTTTGTTATTGGCAGTGAAGTAGCCACGATCTGTCCACACAAATGTATGGTGATTTTACAAGCAAAGTACCTCAGTCTGCTTTTTGGCTTTGAACCACATCATAAATACCAAGCAGAACATATTTGGGTTGGGTTGTTTGGGGAAGGAGACCAGACAGCGAGGTCATCGGTCTCGTCGGATTAGGGAAGGATAGGGAAGAAAGTCGGCCGTGCCCTTTCAAAGGAACTATACTGGCATTTGCCTGGAGCGATTTAGGGAAATCACGGAAAACCTAAATCAGGATGGCCGGAAGCGGGATTGAACCGTCGTCCTCCCGAATGCGAGTCCAGTGTGCTAACCACTGCGCCACCTCGCTCGGTAGAATATATTTGTGGGTTATAAGTTTCACGTTTACCATCATTTTAACTTCGGTCACATTGGGCTGTGGGTGTTTCGTCTTCATAAACATTATGCACTGAGGTGACAAAAGTCATGGGATATCTCTTAATATCGTGTCGGAACCCCTTTTGTCATGTTTAGTGCAGATCGACATGGTATGGACTCAAAATGCCTCTATAACGGCCCATAATTGTGGAAGTGTTGCCAGTGCAGGATTTTGTGCAGGAACTGACCTCTCGATTGTGTCCCATAAATGTTCGATGGCGTTCATGTCGGGCGATCATGGTGGCCAAATCATTCCTCGAGTTGTCCAGAGTATTCTTCAAACCAATCGCGAACTGTTTTGGCCCAGTGACATAGCACACTGGCATCCATGAAAATTCCATCATTGTTTGGGACGTGAAGCCTACAAATGGCTGTAAACGGTCTCCAAGTAGCCGAATATAAGTATTTTCAGTCAATGATCGGTTCAGTTCCATATAAACAGAGCCTTCGCCATTATGGAGCCGCCACCAGCTTATATACGCCTTGTTGACAACTTGGGTCCATGGCTTCATGCGGTCTGTGCCACACTAGAACGCTACCATCAGGGCTTACCAACTGAAATCTGGACTTATCTGACCAGCCACGGTTTTCCAGTCGTCTAGGGTCCAACCGATGCAGTCACGAGACCAGGAGAGTCATTGTAGGTTATGTCCTTCTGCTAGTAAACGCACTCACATCGGTCGTATGTCACCATAGCCCATTAACGCCAAATATCACTACACTGTACTAATGGACACGTTCGTTGTGCGTCCCACATCGATTTTTGCTGTTATTTTACACAGTGCTGATTGTGTGTATCCACTGACAACTTTATGCTAGTGCCGCTTCTCTCGGTAGTTAAGTGAAGGCCACCGGCCACTGCATTGTCTGCGGTGAGAGGTAATGCTTGAAATTTGGTATTATCGGTACACTCACGACACAGTGGATCTCAGTATACTAAATTCCATAACGATTTTCGAAAAGGAATATTATGCATCTCTAGCTCCAACTAACATTCCACATTCATAGACTATTCCCGTCGTGCAGCCATAATCCAGTCAGAAACCTTTTGACATGAATAATCTGAGTTCAAATGACAGCTCCACCAATGCACTGCCCTTTTATACCTTGTGTACACGATACTACCCCCATTTGTATATGTGCATATCGCTATCCCATGAGTTTTGTCACTTCAGTGTACAAGTGGTTCAGGAATGATATACTCCACTGGAAACCTATAAATGGTTTATGTCAGACTGAACCGATATTGTATTTGATGCACAAGGTAGTAGTTTCATCCTCCTAAAGTTTGCAAGCATTGTGTTCGGAGCTCTGGGCAAGAGATGCCAGGTGCTGGAACTGGATTTCCTTTTACTATGGAGTATGATGACTCTGGCAGAGCACACAGCCTGTATCTCATAGTGCTGGGCAGTTCAGACCCGCAAAATGCAGGAGAAAAGGGACAGTCGTGGCCATAAATGATAGCAGGCTTGTGGTTTTTTGCTAATGGAGCCATGTGACATTACGCATAGCATGGTGAACTCCGAGCGAGCAGTATGCAGGGCCACGTAGGCTACAACTGCTAACATAACATTCTAAAATTAGGGTATGTTTACGTGAAAAATCGTCTTAGGAGTATGTCTAAAAGCTATGTCGACTTACATTGCCCTCTCAGGGGCTCAGCATTCGTTTGCTGAGTATGGGCTTGGTGACCCCGGGGTTCCCGAGCTGGGGACTGGTAAGCGCCGCCAGTCCCCTGTCACTATGAGCTCTGGGCATGCCTCAGCGGCCACTTAACGCGCGACAGTGGAGCGTTGTGTGTCACAGTGAATGGGGACCTTGGCTTGACTGCTCAGATCGTGAGGATGGTAAAAACCTCTATAAAAAAATCCCTCAATCTCAAGGTGTGCTGCACGCTGATGAGATGCATGGCTGTTGAGGTGGAACAGTCGTTAGTGGGCAACCTCTGGGGAACCTGCCACACCTCAGTTGTATGATTACCTAGGCCACAGGGCTCTGTCTAGCTGGACTTTTAGTTCCTTAGCTGCTCGTGAGCTCTAGATAGATCCTTGAAAGTTTTCTCTTCCACTTCCCGGCGGAATGGGTGGGCCACTGGTGGGTAACAACACCCAATCAAATGAGAAAGTTCGGGTAACCAATACTCCTGACACCGTCGTTTGTAATAGAACACATGTTATTTTGCAGAATGTGTTACTAATAAATAAAAGAAAAGAGGGCAGTTTTGAAAAAAATGCACCATTTTATATACAAAAAGGAATGGATGATATTGCTGGATCATTGAAATCTGTCAAGCGCTTGTGAAGTGGGACCCTGTTGGTCGAAACATCCAGTTACTAACAAGTGAAGAATCTTCAAAAGCACAGTGCCTTGGGGAGTATGCAATTGAAACTGAACTGCACACCTTGAACTACCACAAAGGTGTTGTGAGATGCAAAGATCTAGTTGATATTCCCTGAGAAGAACTGAAAGCTGAATGGTTCCAGGAAGGCATTGTTGATGTGCAGAACATTATGAAAAGAGTAGATGGCGATCTATTGAAGTCAGAATCGTTTAAAGTGAAGCTCAGCAGCACGAAACTTTCAAAACATGTTAAAGCTGGTTTCCTTCGCCTAGTGTATGGCCTTATTTCCCAAACCTAAGCAGTGTTTTAAGTTCCAGGAGTTTGGGCACACTACTGTCGGATGCAAGGAAAAAGGCACTTGTGGCAAATGTGGGAAGGCTACCCATGAAGGCGCCAGATATTCAACTCCTGTAAAGTACGTCAACTGCTCTGGGGATCACCCTGTCGGGATCGAGGACTGCAATGTCTCTCTTGAAGAAAAGAAGATACAGGAAATAAACACAACTAAGCATACCTGACCTGATCTGATCTAGAGAGACCAAAAAGATCTATGAGGTCATACAGCCCCTGATGTTCCCTACCTCCTTTGTGTCTGTTATTAATCAGTCAGTCCATAAACCAATGCTGCTACACAAATGGAGGCTGCCAGCGTCAGCACTAGTACCTGCTTCTGCCAGTGCACTTGTTCTATCTCATTTCTTTCGAAGCTCGTACCTCCACCCAAGGCTGCAGAACTGCAGACAAGGTTGTGGTGCCGGTGTTGTGGAGCTCTCTGCCCCTCTGGAGGATCAGCCTGGTGCACCATCCAGTGCTGCTGCTACGACCACAAACATGGCTGTGGCCCCAAAGCCTATCCAGGGCAAAAAATGCAAGTCAAAGTGGCAATCTCTAACAGAGACAGGAAATCAACTGTCTGATGACGTCAAACTTGTCCTTTCTTATGTGTCTCTTGATTCTTCATCGGAGCAAATGGAACTTGATGCTGTGCTGGGGCAATCATCTTGCCTCCAAGCTCAACCACCTCATACGGTAGGCTCCCCTCCCAGGTGGAAAGACAGGGTGAAACTGTAACCCTCGTGAAAAATGGCTCCCGTCCTCCAGTGGAACGTTAATGGGTTCAGGACTCATGTGGAGGAACTGAAGCTCCTAGCACAGGAACGCCCAGAGTGTATCTGTTTGCAGGAAATGCATTTTAAAGTGTTTGATGCCCTTGCTCTATGGGGCTATAGCATCTATTACAAGGGTGACCTGACTTGGGAAAGGGCGAAGGGAGGTGTTTCTGTGTTTGTAAATCGTGCAAACCACTCCTCTGCTCTCCCCCTGGCTACTGACCTGCAGGCAGTTGCAGTTGAAATCCACACATGTCAGAGGATCACAGTTTGCTCGCTGTATTTACCTCCTTCTGATGCAGTAGACTTTGAGGCTCTCACAGATCGTCTGGAACAACTACTCCATCCATTTCTCCTCTTGGGAGACTTCAACACTCGCCATGTCTTGTGGGCTTCGACCTTCATTTGCACTCATTGTCAGGTCTTGGAGGGCCTCATGGTATCCCAAGAGCTGTGCATCTAAACACTGGTACTCCCACTCATTTCTGTGCTGCAACTGGGTCATTCTCAGCCATTAATCTCTCTCTCTGCTCTCCAGTCCTTGCAGACTCCGTTCAGTGCGAAATCATTGGTGAGTTTCATTCCAGTGACCACTTCGCACTTTACATGCATTTACTGGAAGGATCACAAACTGAAGAGAAGCCACCAAAATGAATGGTCAGCAGGGCTAACTGGATGCTGTTCAGCCAGCTAGCTGTGTTCGAACACCACAACAGCGTCCAATGATGTGTGGACCCTATCACATGAGTGATCCATCATGCCACTGACTTATGCATCCCCAAGTCGTCTGGTCATCTAACAAGGCTGACATGTACCCTGGTGGATGGATGAGTGAAATTCAGCAATCCAGAACAGGTATGCAGCTCTTCGACATTTTAAATGCCAGCTGACAGCAAACAACCTCAGGGGCTTTTGAGTCACGAGGGCCAAGGCTCAACGTGTCATGAGGGAGAGGAAGGCAAGGTCATGGCAAGCGCTGCTGGACTCAATCAACCATTCTACTTCTTCTACAAAAGTATGAGAAGCCATCTGGAGGATTTACAGTAGACACAATCGTTTACCAATAGCAGCAGTACTGAAACAGGGTGCCTCAAACAACACACAGAGACATTACTCAGACGCTGGCTGAGCAATTTGCTAAAGCTACTGCCAATGCCAGCCAGGATCAAGCGTTTTGTCTCTACCATGCGACTGAAGAGAGGAGAAATTGGACTTCAGAATCACGAATTCTGAGACGTACAGTTACCCTTTTTCCATGTGGGAGCTGGAGTCGGCTCTGTCTGAGAGTCGTGATACTGCATCTGGTCACAACCAAATCCAGTACTGCATGCTTTGACATTTGTCAATGGCATCAAAGGACATTCTCCTCGAATGCTATAATCTCGTTTGGCAGACAGGTAACTTCCCCAACTTGCGGAGAAAGACGATTTTGATACCTCTTACCAAACCAGGAAAGGACGGAACATGTCCCAGTAGTTATCAGAGTATCGCCTAAATGAGCTGAGTCGGAAAGACCCTGGAGCGAATGATTAACTGCCGTCTGCTCTGATTGTTAGAGACCAGACAACATCCTAGCTGCTCTCAGTGTGGATGCTGGAGGTTTTGGTCCACCATCGATAACCTGACCGTGCTAGAGGTGGTTAGTCAGCATCACTATATTGGCATATTCTTCAATATGAGTAAGGCGTATGATACTAATTGGCGTCACTGTATTGTCACAAAACTCCATCAATGGGGCTTTCGTGGCCACCTCCCAATCTTTATATGGTATTTCTTGTCTCAGTGGATTTTTAGGACACGAGTTAGTGACACGCTGTCAGATCGATTTAAGCAGTTGAACGGTGTCCCTCAGGGCAGCGTTTTAAGCGTTACTCTGTTTGCCATACCAAGAAATACCATAAACAGTGTCACGTCTATGGTAAGGAGTCCTGTACAATGTTCCTTATTTGTGGACGATTCTGCTGTTTCGTGTTCCTTCTCCAGTGCTGCAACAGCGAGCTGTCAGTTGCAGCTTATATTGCACAGGTTAGAGGAGTGGGCTGCAAAATGGTTTTTCAGTCTTCTGCAGATAAGTGTGTATGTGCTCATTTTAAACATTCTTGTCATCTTTTTAATTTGCCTGACTTGCTTATGAGGGACACCATCCTACATTTAAGAAACTCAGTGAGGTTCCTGGGCCTCAGTTTTGGAGACTATGGGTGCACAATGTATGGAGCAGCGAGGCGTTCCTATTTGAAGATCACTGGCACTGTCCACAATGAGGGGATTTGGCCGGCCACAGGTGCTTGTAGGACCAGTCTCTACGCTGAGGCTGGGGAACCGCTATTCATCATCTGGTGACAGGTCTTCATGGTGGAGCAGGCATGGAAGTTCCTTGCAGCTCCGGCTTCACCCGCATACCATACTCTTGCTCATTTGCCTCTGGAATGCTTTTTCTCCAACTGTCCATGCGCCACAGTGCCATTTGGGAGCTACGGGCAGCATGTGTTGGAATCGCTTGGTGTGGAGCAAGTACAATCCCAAATCCAGGGTCTTCACCTTTCGCCGCCCTGATTACTACAGAGGTCCAGCGTAATTTTAGATTTAGTGCATTACAGGAGAGATTGCACTCCTACTTCTGTTTTTAATTCGCTATTTTCTGTCGTTTCATATGAGCACCACAGCTATGTAGCTGTCTTTACAGATGAGTGTAAGCAGGGGGACTCCGTTGGCTGCTCTGTTTTTTCCCCCAGTCATGTCACCAAGATCCGAATGCCTCCAGAATTTACAGTCTTTCATGCAGAATTATATGCGAATTATATGCACTGGAGCAGATACGACGCTCTTCCAGAGCTAAGTATCTCGTCTGTTCCAATTCCCTTAGAACCCTTCACGCTCTCCAACGTTTATACCCAGCAGATAAAGTAACCCAGAATATCCAGAATGCCCTCCTACAACTACGTCGACCAGGGAAGGAGGTGTCTTCCTACTGGGTACCAGGGCAATTGGGTATTGCAGAGAGCGAAAGGGCAGATCTAGCAACCCAAGTAGGTGTGTCGTGATCATCAGGTATTTCAGTGTGCCATCCCCCTGCATTCTATCACCTCACTGCTGAGGTACAAAGTCACGTGTCGATGGGAAGACGAGTGGCTGGAAGTGACTGACTACTCGTACAAGCTCTGTGTCGTAAAGCCCACAACTCGGCCTTGGCGTACTCCCCTCCAGCCATGTTGACGGAACGAGGACCTCCTTAGTTGTCTTCGCTTAGGCCATAGTCCTATGACACATGGATTTTTACTCCAGCGAGAGGGCCCTCCATTGTGTGGTGCTTGTAGCGTGCAGATCACGGTGCGCCTCATTTTATTTGACTACGTTTTATTTTCCGACCAGCGGGTCGTGGCAGATTTGCCGACGGATTTGCAGTCTATTAGGTAACGTTCAAACGAATGTGGTTCGAGTTTTAAAGTTTTATGAATTGTCCAACATTTTAACAAGATTTTAAGGAGATGTTTTTAATTTGTTAACAGGGTGACTGGCTCACCCAAGTATTTTGTAAGTTATCACCCAGTCGTATTTCCGTGTGCCTTTCTTTTAGCTCTTCTGTGTTTTGTTTTCTCTGTATTTTAATTTCTTGTATAGCTACTTTCTCTCTTTCTAATTAGTTTTAGTACATGTGAGATGGAGTGACTGTGGTCGTTTCGAGTGCACGAGTGTGTAAAAATTTTCAAGTTTATCGTTTGTTTCGATAAGTGTAAGGGCGCTGATGACCTCGATGCTGAGCGTCCATAAGATCCACACACAAACACACACACACACACACACACACACACACACACAAGACTTACAGTGCACACCAAATGTGGTGGGATGCACACTGCATTGGGCAGAAGGTGAGAGATACTCTCTTGCATTCCTCACTGCGTGACACAGCACCTGCTGCTCTGCACTTGTTGGCCAAAATGGCTGAATTCACAGTGGTGCATTGGGTTGCCAGGGTTTACCAACAGTTTCACGATAACCATGGTATGTCATGCAACACCGCACTGTCTCTGGCAGTGGTGGCAGTGGCAACACCTGACACAACCTGCTCTCAAAGGCAGTGTGTGACTGCCGCGGTCCCTGTGAGTTTGCGGATGGTAACACACTGTCTGCAGGCAATGAACTTGCCAGAAGATACCATACCTGGTGTGGTGTTCGTTTTAATAAAGACACAAGTCATTACTTCTCCTACTAACATGACATAACGATCATACAGGCTGCATCAGTGGGATAATCCGTTTCAAAGTCAGGATGAGTGCTCTATAGTTTTGACAGCCAGCAGACTTCCTATCATTTTAAACTTGGCACAACTGGATTTTCTCAACATTTTGAACTTATGCTAACCGCTGTGGATGGGCGAATTTCTTAAACCATTTTGTCAGAGGAGGTGAGGAAGTTGTTTAAGCACAAGTAGTCTTGGGGGGGCGGGGGGGGAGGAAGCCGACCCAACTTGGTGTCAGTGTGGTGTGGGAGGTGTGGTGGCAGTGGCGGTGGCTGTGGTGTGGGTGACACAAGATTCGAACGGGGGTAGTGCGAGGGAAAAAAGGGGTGGTGCAGAGATGGTGCGGGGATGGAGAGCCCTCTCTCGGTGTTTGTTTAAATAAAGACGCAAGTGGAAAGATCCGAACTTAGTGTATGCAGTGATCATACACTCTGAATGAAAAGTAGCTTAAGGTGTGAAAACATGTCAAGTAGCCCAGCAGATGAACCTGGACCTGTACAAACATCCTTTGTCTCAGACGTCACAGTTCCAGTATTGCAGAACTTAGATTCTTATGTTATAGAACCTGTCCCACTATCTGAAGTCTGGGCCAGTGAACCAGAATTCTAAACTGTTATAAATAACCCAACAAGTCTGAGCATGATTGGGACATCAGAGAGCCATGGGCAGTATTCCAGGCCAGGCAGATTGTCAATACACCATCTTGGATTTCCAGCCAATTTATACTTAGGGCAACAACCATGCTTCTACAGGAAACACACTGGGGCAATTGGGCTATTTTTTGATTTCCCACCATATTTGAATTTCCTGCCAGAATTTGAATTTCTCGTCATTTTATACATAGGGCAAATGGCCTGTGTCGGAGGGGGGAGAAGGAGGGGAGGGGGGGGGGGGGGTGAGAAAATCCCATGATTCATCGACGACGTCATTGGTGACACACTTTGGGACAGTACTCTCCTTGTTGCCCTACTTATGGCTTCAAATGTTCGAGAAATTCACGTACAATTACGGTTTGGCTGGTATTTTTCCCTCATTCTAGTAGAACGGTCATGGAAAAACGTATCAACTTAGGTACCGGCAGGGTTTTCTTTTAACCATCACTTACCAGTTCTTTCACTTTCTTAATGTTTGTTTGTGTAGAATCAAACACTGTAGTTACAAATCGTAGCTTAATATCATCTTCTTCTTTAGTCAGATTTTGTTGCTGGAGTCGACCCAAACAAATACGAGGGGTGCTCGAAAAGTTTCTAGCCCGAGATAGTTACCGTAATGTCACGCACAAACAACAACACATACTTTTATGGTGACTCTTTATGGGTATGCAAGTCAGATTTCGTGGCTCTAGCTTCGTTAGTTTTGCCGCTAGGATGTGTTGTATACCGTAGTGTACGCAAAATGGCGAATATCGAGAGAATCAAGAACCGTGCTGTAATTGAATATCTTCATTTGAAGGGAATGACGCCCAAGGAAATTGCGGAGGACATGCGGAATATACATGAGGTCAGTGCTCCGTCTTATTCGACAGTGAAGAACTGGATGTCCGACTTCAAACGTGTAAGAACAAGTGTGGAAGACGCGTCAAGGAGCGCAAGGCCTGTAACCATTGCCACTGATGAAACAGACTGCAATCCACGATACGATTTTGCAGGATCGTCGAACAATGTTGCAGCACATTGAAACCACATTTAGAATCTCCCATGGGTATTCTCATGATATTGTTGTAGATATTTTGGGAATGGGGAAAGCTTCCCCAAGGTGAGTCTTTCAGGATCAGAGACGGGAGCGTGTGCAGTGTTGTGAAGAAATCGTTCGCCAATTTGAAACGGATGAAGACGGCTTTCTTGCAAGGTATGTGACAATGGTCGAAACGCGTGTTCATCACTTTGATGCTGAGACAAAACAACAGTCACAACAAAGGAAACAGTCTTCATATCCTACCACAAAAAACTTCCTGTTGCAAAAATCAGCCGGTAAGGCGATGGCATCGGTCTTCTGGGATGCAGAAGGGGTAATTATGGTGGATAGCTTGCAAAAGGGCGTAACTATCAGTGCTTCATACTATTGCACCCTCCTACGCCGTTTGAGAGAAGAGATGAAGAAAAAAAAAAGGCGCGGAAAGCTGGCGCGAGAAGTTCTTTGCATCAGGACAACGCACCGATGCACAAAGCCCTCGCAACATTGGAAACTCTGCGTCACTGCGGGTTCGAGTTATTAGTCAACCGCGATATTCTCCAGATCTGGCTCCAAAAGACTTTTTTCTGTTCCCAAAGCTAAAAAAAGACTTCAAAGGACGACGATTTGATAATAATGATGCAGTGAACGCTTGGTTGGACTGAAATCGAAGACCTTTTATTTGAATGGTTTGCAGAAGTTATCTGAGCGTGGCCGCAAGTGTATTAGTGAACACGGGTACTACATTGAAAAATAAATTGGTATTATGAAATTCCTGTCATTCTTTATTTTTTTAGGCTAGAAACTTTTCGCCGCCCTCGTACTGCTACTCACTTGCATACAGCGCCCAATCTACATCTACATCTATACTCCGCAAGCCACCTGACGGTGTGTGGTGGAGGGTACCTTGAGTACCTCTATCGGTTCTCCCTTCTATTCCAGTCTCGTATTGTTCGTGGAAAGAAGGATTGTCGGTATGCCTCTGTATGGGCTCTAATCTCTCTGATTTTATCCTCATGGTCTCTTCGCGAGATATACGTAGGAGGGAGCAATATACTGTGAAAGGTGGCTACACTGAGTCACAGCGCCAGAGATTGCGCCAAAGAGTATTATTCCGCCGCCTCCACTGGCGCAGTAGTTGTTCAGAGAATGCCGAGGGCAGTTGTAGTTCAGAGGTTGCCGTGGGCAGTGCTTGTTGAGAGGATGTCGAGAGCAGTACTAGTTGAGAGCATGTCATGTGCAGTTATTGTTCTGCTGGGCGAGAGAGTAGATGCTGTTCGGTTGGTGTAATGTATATATGGAAGATGTTGCAATGATCACAGTGTATTTTTCGTCAATATATATGGAGGTAACAAAAATTGTTTTATTTCAAATTTCCTAAATAACAATGCCTCTTGGCTACAGCTTCAGTCAACAAAGCATCTGGCTCGTGTTCGTGTATTAGACTTGTAATTCTGGTTTCAATGTGCAATTACAGTATTTATGGTTTTTCAATTAGTTCATTGAAAATGGTGTTTAAAATTTCTTGTCGTATTGAGGAAGAACCTTGCCAGATACATGTACGTTGAGTCACACTACCACACACAGAACAGTTACACTTGTGCTTTATTGTTTCATAGCTTTTATAGTTGCAGAGGACTTAATTAATCAATTGTGTTAACGGAAATTTCCCTTCATTCTTTATTGTTATTTTATGCAGTCAGATTGCGTACTAATACTAGTCAGGGCCAACCCGTTACGAGACTTCATAACCGGACACACAGCTACTAAAATTATTGTATTTTCATTTATATAATTAAGCCCCCATGCACGTGGCGACCCTGCCAGGATCGTCCCTTGGAATTCTTTTGACAGTAAAAATAGCAGACAGTAGTATTGTTGTAGTAATTTGTAGTTCAGTAATTGTAGTCTATATTGCATGTGTTGATTTGGTAATTGAACATTTGTAGTTGTCTTGTCATTCTTCTAATGGTATTTTTGCAGAATTTAATTTTTGATGTCTCGTGTACGGGTTTGACAATTTTGTGCAATTATAAAGATTTCAATTGTTCATTAATCGTGTTTGTCAGGAAGCCTTTCATGTGAATGGTATTGTTGGTGATAAAGTGTTCTATTGTGTGTAATTTTTGTATAGTGACGAGTTTTGTATGTTTTGTAAATGATTACGTGATCGATGAAAAAGGCAAAAATGATGGATAGTCAGAATAACATGGCGAACTCGCCAACACAGGAGAACAGTAGGATGAATAATGAAGTAGAAAACAATTTAATAAGTCGGGAAAATAGTCCGGAACCAGTTCAAAATTTTTCAGAATCGGAAAATTGTCAGAATATGAGATTAACGATAGAAGATTCTGAAATAGTATCGAACACAGATAGCTTTACAGCTATGACGAAGGAAGTTGGTTTTACGGGAAATGTTAGGGGCGAAAAGGATTTTGAACCAGTTAATATGGAGCAGTTGATGAGTGCAATATTAAATTTGGGATCACAGTTAGAATCTGAATTAAAAACAGTGGCAACACGGTTAGGAACTGATATGTGAACCATGGAAACACAGTTAAGAACTGAATTAAAAACAGAGATGGGAACATTGGCAACACGGTTAGACTCATGAATAGGGACATGTTTCAAAACATGAAAGATGAATTAAAGAAAGGAATTAGAGAAGAAGTACAACCGATTTTGAATTCTCACAATAATAGATTAATTTCAATAGAAATTAGAGAAAAGGAATAGGATAGAGAACAGGAAGAAAGAGATCGCGTGATAGTACAGAAATTTTCAGAGTTAAATTTACAACGTGCACACGATAAGGAAGAAATATTTGAAAGAATCGAGGAATCCGTACCAAATGACAGAATAACTAACCTAACACAACAATATGAACAGTTAACTACTAAATGTGTCAATGCTGAAACCCGAGTCACGACACTTACGGAGGACGTAAATAAACAGAAAGAACAAATAGGTGACTTATCGGAAAGAGTTGAGCAGATTTCAGATAAATTGACAAGTCTTAGTTTAAATGGCGACAGAGATTCAGATGATACAGCTCCATTGCCATTTGCAGAAACAGAAGAGTACCAGTATATAAATAAACATGTTGAAAATCAGGGAAAATTTAATGAAAGCGTTAAAAGGGAATTTGAGGCGTTACGAAAGCAAGTTAAACAAATTGAAAGCGAAATCGTAGGAAAAGACAGTAGAAGAAATTTAGAATCACAGATAGCAGCGGTTTTTGAAGAAAATAATTTATTTCATTTACGAGACGCAACAAGAGAGCACCAGGCGCGCGAACTTGACAATAATCGACATTCGGACTGGGACAGACCCGGTAGGTCTTTGTCACCACGAGGCGAAAACTTTGACTGTAAACACATTTTAACTGTTCGGAAATTTAAGATCTTTCGTAATTCTAAGGATGACATACATCCATGTTCATGGTTAGATCAAGTTATGTACGCACTTCCACCAAATTGGCTACTAAGTCACAAACTGGAATTTATGTGTGGATATTTAGAAAACGAACCAGCGACGCGGATCCGCGCACTTATTACAGATTGTAATAATTTAAATGATTTTTATCATGCATTTCTATCGGCATATTGGTCCGAAAACACGCAAGACAGAGTCAAACACGGGCTTATTATGCAGCGTAATTTTAAACAGTCTGAGTTCCGCACGCCGGTAGAATATTTTGAAGATATGATTCGAAAGAATCAATTCCTTCCCAACCCTTATAGCCCGACTGAATTAATTCGCATTTGTTTAACTAAGCTGCCACAATCGATAAGACAAATTGCTTTAGCCGGAAGATGTAAAGACGACATTGAGACTTTTAAGACTTTGCTACAAGAACTTGAGTATGACAACGATGACGGGACTTCTTGTAATTTTTTCAGTAACAGTAATCACAATAGATTTTCAGAGAAAAGAGATAGTGATCGGAATGGACGTTATAGCGGTAATTTTGAAAATGACAGACGAAACAGACAGGACAATAGATACCACCCTTATGACAATAACAGACGTTCTAACAGAAATTACACAGACAATTATAATAACGGAAATTCCTACCGGAATGATCAATCATACGGAAACAGTAATCGGTATCATCAAGACAGAAATTATTCATACAATAATAGAAATTCTTACTACAGAAATAACCAGGATAGTAGATACAACAATAATTTCAGAAGTGACAGTCGAAATTACACAAGAAGTAGTCATGCAGATAGCCAGGAAAACAGAAATTTTAATAACAGACACAACCAAGAATTTACCTGTAACAGACAGGAGGGACCTAATTGGCATCCTCCACGTGACAGAAATTCAGAGAGACAAGTGCAAATCGTAGAAATTGATTCGCGAAATGACGCGATTAATCAAAGACGTGACGCAAAAAATCGACAATGACTTGTAGCTTCGGCTTCTGGCAGCAATGTAGACGGTTCAGAAGGTAATGACACTACGACTTTACACTACGTACGCCTGGAAGACATGAGGGATATTTTGCTAGACGAAAAGGAAAATAGCGTAGACGCATTTTTACATCCTGTTTTTGAAGTATGTGTGAATCAGTTTTTCGTATATGTGTAAGAACTATTGCTTGTCCTGTGTTACCTGTTTCTAAAACTACAATTCGATTAGCTATTTCTGGAAAAAGTGTGGAAGTCAAACAACAGACCAACTTAAATTTCATTTGTCAAGGATATGAATATTCTGCTAATTTTATTATTGTTCCAAACTCAGTACACAAATTATATTAGGTATGGAGTTTCGTAACACACATAAGGCAATTTTAAACTTTAAGAAAGAAAGTGTGAACTTGACTGTTGCCGGAATGCCGAGATGTTTGAAATTTTTCGAGTGTGAAACGAAATCTGAATCAGACACAAAATGTTTAAGGTTTCTTACTTCTGATGTTTTCGCTGAGTATTATGACGACAATGTGTTCATTCATGACAACGACAATAGATACAGAGACGGGATGGATGATATAATTAATAGTGAAGAATTAATTAATGAAAAGGTTAAGAAAGCTGAAGTGCCAGATGACGTTGCAAGAGAAGAACTGCACCAAATTTTGACTTCACGTGCTACAGTATTTAGTCATCACACAGGAACTATAAAAGGCTTACAATATTTATTTAAAGTAAAAGAACACACACCATTTCGGGGGAAAACGTACGCTATTCCTTTGGCTTATAGAGACAAGGTTGAGAGTGAACTTCAATGCATGTTAGATCAAGGCATTATTGAGCCAGCAGTCAGTCCTTATACCAGCCCATTACATGTCGTTCTTAAAAAGGATGGGTCAATTCGTTTGGTTCTGGATTCCAGACAGATGAATAATATCATCATTCCTGAAACTGACCGTCCACAAAATTTAGATGAACTTCTTCAATATTTCCATGGAATTAAAGTTTTATCCACAATTGATATGCGCGCAAGTTTTTGGCAAATAGAACTCCACCCTGATTGTAGAAAATAAACTGCCTTTTTAGCCTTTGGTAACTGTTATCAATTTCGGAAATTACCGTTTGGACTTATTGTATCTTCAGCAGCATTCATTCGTAATTTAAACGAAATTTTACCTGTTTATCTTCGTGACAATGTTACTTCACATGTTGACGATATTCTTATTGCTAAACGTTCTTGGAGTGAGCATAACAAAATTTTGGATTCATTATTACGTATTTTTGCAAGAGTTGGCATTACAGTAAACTTGGAAAAATCTGAATTTGGTCGTTCTCAGGTAAAATTTCTTGGTCATATTATTTCTACAGAAGGTATTCTCCCTGATCCAGAGAATCTAGACGCTATTCGTAATTATGCTGTTCCTGCCACAAAACGTGATGTTCGTAGTTTCCTTGGTGTCTGTAATTTTCTTAGACGCTTTGTTAGATTGGACAATTTGGCCATTCCTCGTTTATGTGAACTATCTGGAAAGAATTCTAATTGGTTTTGGGATGAGGAAGCTCAATCAGAATTTGAACAACTTCGTGATGCTTTAGTTGCTGCTCCACTTCTTTCACATCCGGATTTATCTAAAGATTTTTGTTTGGCGACGGACTCATCATACGAAGGCCTTGGTGCACACTTATTTCAAGAGATAGAAGAAAACGGCGTTGTAGTACAGAAAACTATTGCATTTGGAAGTCGTGTTCTCTCTAAATCATAAAATAATTATTCGATTACGGAACTTGAAGCTTTGGCTGTTGTTTGGGCTTTCATAAAAGTTCGCATCTTTTTGTATGGCAGACATACTACAGTTACACCGATCATCGAGCTCTGGAATTTCTTATGTCAACAAAATTAACACATGGAAGATTGTCACGATGGGCGCTGTATCTACAGGAATTTGATTTTAGTATTGTTTACATACAGCGTTCTTCAAATATTATTGCTGATGCTTTATCACGTGCACCTATGGGTTTGAAACAAAGTGCTGAGGAGGACTGCAAAGAAAACAATTATTGTTTGATGTATATTCAAGGTGTTGCGTTTGAGAATTTTATTTCGTCTTCGCTCCAGGATATCGCCAAGGAGCAAAACAAGGATCCAATCTGGAAGGACATTAAAGAAAAGTGGAGGAGAAAGGAAAGTGCAGCGATTAGACAGTATTATTTAGTTCGCAATGATATTCTTTTTAAACGAAAATCGGTTGACAACTCTGTTAGGTTAGTTTGCATTCCTGATGAGTGGGTTAATAAATTTATTTGGTATACACATTTCAGTTATGCGCACTTTGGTCCCAGAAAATGCTTTCATAAATTACGAGAAAATTGCTACTTCAGTAATGTGGAAAAACGTATTCGATCTGTTCTTGTCAAACGCAAATTATGTCAAAAGGCTAAGCCGCCAACTATTTCTCACAGAGCACCGTTGTTTCCTATCGTTCCAGCGAAATTAAAGGAGATGGCTGCAGTCGATTTGTTCGGTCCAGAGGGTCGTTCTACTAATGGTTCTGCGTACATTTTGGTAGCAGTGGAATTGACATCAAAATATGTGTGTTTTACACCTTTACGCAAAGCAACAGCTTGTTCAGTATCTAATGCTTTCATCAAACATTTTCTTAAAGAAGTGGGTCATGTTGATAAAGTTATATCAGATAATGGATCACAGTTTCACTCTAAAATTTGGCTTCGCACTCTATGGCGTCGTAAGATTAAACCAATTTTCATTTCACTTTTTCACCCTCAGTCTAACGCTTCAGAGAGATGGATGAAGGAAATCAATAAATTGTGTCATCTTTATTGTCATCAGAATCACAGAACGTGGGATCAGTATCTTCATATTTTTCAAAACGTTCTGAATGAAGTCCCTAATGATTCAACGTCTTTACCGTCTATATTGATGTTAAAAAATAAATCACCGACAAATCGCATTTCTGAAATCGTTCCTTTTCCGCCTTCACAGAAACTGCGGCACTCTGAAGTTGTCTACCTGGCTCTATAAAATATTGCATCTGCGGCTGCTAGAAGAGAGAAATCAGATAAACGTCCTGGTCGTTTAAAAACCTTGTCAGTTGGTCAAAAGGTATTAATTAAGTCTCATCGTTTGTCTCACAAAGGAAAAGGCTTGTGTCGCAAATTTTTTCTGCTTTATAACAGTCCATATAGAGTTCGCAAAATTATTCATGATAACACTGTCGAAGTAGAAACTCTTAAATCTCGGCGCTCTAAGGGAATACATCACATATCGAACGTTAAAATTTTTTTGGGATGACATACTTTTGAGAAACTAACAGTTACATGTAAACACGCTGAGAATACAAGGATACCGCGCCGTGTTCTGGCGGCGGCACATACTCAAAGCAACAGTAAAGTCTGCGCGCCGCACAAGGCAGTCGTTGACCGCTAACAATTACTTCCTACGTCACGCGTACCTACAGCTGATCGAGCGCTCAGTGCGAATGCACTGACAGCCGTAAACAAACACACAGTCTAATTTCTCCGATTAAATTCAGTATAAAGCTATAGTGACTTGATAAATTATGTTATTAACGTTCAGTTTTTTTCAGGATACAGTTGTATAAAATATTTAAGAACTTCAGGTAAATTCTGTGTGTGTCCGACGATACGAGGACTTGTTATCGAGAAAATTTCAGGAAGAATGTAATTTCGAAGAAGAAAGTAATAAACTAAAAAGGTAACTATTAATTGAGTTTATTTTTCAGGTAACATATTTCCGCTTAGGTATGTGCTTTATACGTAATTTGCTGCTCGCAGTTACGTGATTTATACCTTGTGTTAACTGATTTTGACAATGATTGATTAATGAACAGGGTTGTTACTTATGTATATTATGCATCGCTTGGCTGCTCTACTTTTTCACTTATGTCATATTTTTTTATTATGTGCCTGCTGTGCTTATTTATTTAAATTATAATTGTCACCTGATTAGTTGTACTGATATGGTTATGTTGTAAGTTATACTTTGTGATTCATCTGCTTGCGCCTTCATGTTTACTTATTAAGATTACATATGAACATTTATTTGCTTATGCTGATATGATGCTAATGGCCTGTTTATTATGTAAGATATAAACTTGCTGTTTTGCGTATGGATTGCATATTTACACATTTCTGTTTTGTTGTCATAACTACTCTTTAATTGGTGTATAGAAATGCTGATATACTGTGTACGAACATGGAGTTTAGGTCACACTATGGTATTAATGATAGATTGTTCGCTAGGCAGAGCCTCGTTATAGGGATTGTGCTACATCCACTTGTTAACATTCTGTTCTCTACTGGTATATTTACTCGCTATTGCATGTTTTGCTTACGCTCAGTGCTTTATATGTTAAGATAAGAAAATGAACTGCTATAATTCTACGAACGACATTGGTACAAGAGACTTCATTGAAGCCACATGAGCTGGAGGCTTTATGGAAGCTGTATAAATTTATGCTAATAGGAAGGAACCTAACGACATGACATACCAACTCTAGGTTTCGACCATTGACAGTTATTGCACTGCATTCTTCGTGAGCAATTGAAATAGCAAGTGACACTTGACACAAGAAATACCCCACATATTTGCTTCTGTTTTGCAATGATTCTTGGAGTGGTGTACACACTGTGAAGTATTACGATCGTTCAAACTCCGTACTCGTACCTACTTACTGAAAGTTATTCAAACTAAAAGCTTTTAGAGGCCATGTTTGCATTTCTTTTATTTAATGATAGACAAGGTAACCAAAATGTATTTTATAATTCATAATGAGTAGAAGATTTGGGTAAGGTGGATTACACAGAGGTTGTGTGTGGACATTGTGTCTTCGGATTGTATGGGGTGACGAATTGAAGTTTGCACTAGGATTTTATCTGTACTTGTTCAAGGAGACTGACTAGAGGAAAGAGTTGTTATGGAAGTGAAATGATATTGGTGATAAGGTTTATATGTATCAACATATTGAACAGGTATTATTGAGGTATTGAGATTGTGTGAAGTTGATGATTATTGGAGTTTTGGTGGACAAGAGGTAAGGTAAATGATATTGATGATAAGATTTATATGTATTGACGTTAGAGGTATTATTGAAGTATTAAGATAATGTGATGCTGATGATTATTGGAGTTTTGGTGGATAAGAGGTAAAGTAAGGGAGGAGCATTTTTTTTTTGTTGGTTTATATGGAACAAGGAGGATGAAGATGGCAGATTAGAACACTCAAGTGGAAGGAAGATTGTCTACACACACATTTTGTTAAATCAAGAAGCAGTATATACTTTTTTTTTTTGGGAGAGGAAGTATTTGCATATCTTGGCACACTGACAGTTGTTCAGCAACCGTACATTTTGATTTGGTTGGCAAACATTGGTCTTGACATGACGACTATGACGTTGACTAATTATTGTTGACTGTTATACACTGTTACCACTACTACTTGATACACACGTTGAACATCAAATTTTGACAGAATTGCATTTACACAGTTAACACTATTCAGTTACACGGTAGTACTTAATATACGGATGAAAGATGAGTGAGTGTGTTTTGTGTGTTTTCCTTTCCTAATCCCAAATAATTGGTACCGACCTATCTCCTAAATATTATTTTACTTGTTTGTTGTGGCTTGCACTGACACCCATAAATACTATAGGTTTACTGATATTTATGTATTTGTAATAGTTAATATGACAATTATCTGATATCACTTGTGTGTTCATTATAATTTGTATGTTTAGTGTAAGAGCATTGATAATAATTTTGTAAAAGCAATTGTGTGTGCATTCAAACTGTTGTTTGTGCTTACACGTATTAACATTGGTGGGGCCACTTGGAAATGTTTAATTACTGCTGATGAACTCTGATGAACTTTTTAATTAGTGATAGTGAATATTATGGACTGTTACCTGCACTAGTTCAACATTGATGGGTGCCACTTGGAAATGTTTAATTTCTGCTGATGAACTCTGATGAACTGTTTAATTATTGATAGTGAATATTATGGAGTGTTACCTGCACTCGTTCAACATTGCTGGGTGCCACTGATGGAATGCTTCTACTGAAATAATGTCACTTGTTGCTGTCTGCACCTGTCAACATTGCTGGGTGCCACTGATGGAACTGCTTCTACTGAAATGATGTCACTTGTTGCTGTCTGCACCTGTTCCACATTAGTGGGTGCCACTGATGGAACTGGTTCTACTGAGATGATGTCACTTGTTGGTGTCTGCGCCTGCTCGCCATTGCTGGGTGCCACTGTTGGAGCTGTTTAAATATTGCTGATGAAATGTTATGAGACTGCTATTTGCACCTGTTGACCATTGCTGGGTGCTACTGTTGAAACTGTCAACTACTCTGAGGAGTGCTACTTGTTTATTGAACTATTGAAAAGATTTTTTGTGAATATTTGCATAAACTAATTTTTTTGTGTATTTACTGTTTATGAAATGTTATGAGGCTCTTACCTGCACCTATTCCTCATTGCTGGTGCCATTGATTGAATAATACTTGTGTAAACTATTATGTAAAATCATATGTATGCAAGCATTTGTATTCCTTACTGTATTTTATACATTAGGTTATTGAAGGGTCAGTGCAAAGCCAAAATTTATTTAGATATGTGATATTTACTTATTAATATCATCTTTTATTTTTGTCTGTATTTTTTTTGGACGAATTTGGTGGTATTTTCACCACCAATGCTGGCAAAAATACCATCCAATTCTGGCCCGTGGAGGAGGGGCATATGAAAGGTGGCTACACTGAGTCACAGCGCCAGAGATTGCGCCAAAGAGTATTATTCCACCGCCTCCACTGGCGCAGTAGTTGTTCAGAGAATTCCGAGGGCAGTTGTAGTTCAGAGGTTGCCGTGGGCAGTGCTTGTTGAGAGGATGTCGAGAGCAGTACCAGTTGAGAGCATGTTGTGCGCAGTTATTGTTCTGCTGGACGAGAGAGTAGATGCTGTTCGGTTGGTGTAATGTATATATGGAAGATGTTGCAATGATCACAGTGTATTTTTCGTCATTATATATGGAGGTAACAAATATTTTTTATTTCAAATTTCCTAAATAACAATGCCTCTTGTCACGGGTTCAGTCAACAAAGCACCTGGCTCGTGTTCATGTATTAGACTTGTAATTCTGGTTTCAGTGTGCAATTATAGTATTTATGGTTTTTCAATTAGTTCATTGTAAATGGTGTTTAAAATTTCTTGTCATATTGAGGAAGAACCGTGCCAGATATATGTATGTTGAGCCACACTACCACACACAGAACAGTTACACTTGTGCTTTATTGTTTCGTAGCTTTTACAGTTGCAGGGAACTTAATTAATCAGTTGTGTTAACGGAAATTTCCCTTCATTCTTTATTGTTATTTTATGCAGTCAGATTGCGTACTAATACTAGTCAGGGCCAACCCGTTACGAGACTTCGTAACCGGACACACAGCTACTAAAATTATTGTATTTTCATTTATATAATTAAGCCCCCATGCAACTGCTTGACTCCTCGGTGAAGGTATGTTCTCGAAACTTCAACAAAAGCCCGTACCGAGCCACTGAGCGTCTCTCTTGCAGAGTCTTCCACTGGAGTTTATCTATCATCTCCATAACGCTTTCGCGATTACTAAATGATCCTGTAACGAAGCGCGCTGCTCTCCGTTGGATCTTCTCTATCTCTTCTATCAACCCTATCTGGTACGGATCCCACACTGCTGAGCAATATTCAAGCAATGTGCGAACAAGCGTACTGTATCCTACTTCATTTGTTTTCGGATTGCATTTCCTTAGGATTCTTCCAATGAATCTCAGTCTGGCATCTGCTTTACCGACGATCAACTTTGTATAATCATTCCATTTCAAATCACTCCTAATGCGTACTCCCAGATAATTTATGGAATTACCTGCTTCCAGTTGCTGACCTGCTATATTGTAGCTAAATGATAACGGATCTTTCTTGCTATGTATTCGCAGCACATTACACTTGTCTACATTGAGATTCAATTGCCATTCCCTGCACCAAGCGTCAATTCTCTGCAGATCCTCCTGCATTTCAGTACAATATTCCATTGTTACAACCTCTCGATATACCACAGCATCATCCGCAAAAAGCCTCAGTGAACTTCCGATGTCATCCACAAGGTCATTTATGTATATTGTGAATAGCAACGGTCCTGCAACACTCCCCTGCGGCACACCTGAAATCACTCTTACTTCTGAAGACTTCTCTCCATTGAGAATGACATGCTGCGTTCTGTTATCTAGGAACTCCTCAATCCAATCACACAATTGGTCTGATAGTCCATATACTCTTACTTTGTTCATTAAACGACTGTGGGGAACTGTATCGAACGCCTTGCGGAAGTCAAGAAACACGGCATCTACCTGTGAACCCGTGTCTATGGCCCTCTGAGTTTCGTGGACGAATAGCGCGAGCTGGGTTTCACACGATCGTCTTTTTCGAAACCCATGCTGATTCCTACAGAGTAGATTTCTAGTCTCCAGAAAAGTCATTATACTCGAACATAATACGTGTTCCAAAATTCTACAACTGATCGACGTTAGAGATATAGGTCTATAGTTCTGCACATCTGTTCGACGCCCCTTCTTGAAAACGGGGATGACCTGTGCCCTTTTCCAATCCTTTGGAACGCTACGCTCTTCTAGAGACCTACGGTACACCGCTGCAAGAAGGGGGGCAAGTTCCTTCGCGTACTCTGTATAAAATCGAACTGGTATCCCATCAGGTCCAGCGGCCTTTCCTCTTTACAGCGATTTTAATTGTTTCTCTATCCCTCTGTCGTCTATTTCGATATCTACCATTTTGTCATCTGTGCGACAATCTAGAGAAGGAACTACAGTGCAGTCTTCCTCTGTGAAACAGCTTTGGAAAAAGACATTTAGTATTTCGGCCTTTAGTCTGTCATCCTCTGTTTCAGTACCATTTTGGTCACAGAGTGTCTGGACATTTTGTTTTGATCCACCTACCACTTTGACATAAAACCAAAATTTCTTAGGATTTTCTGCCAAGTCAGTACATAGAACTTTACTTTCGAATTCATTGAACGCTTCTCGCATAGCCCTCCTCACACTACATTTCGCTTCGCGTAATTGTTGTTTGTCTGCAAGGCTTTGGCTATGTTTATGTTTGCTGTGAAGTTCCCTTTGCTTCCGCAGCAGTTTTCTAACTCGGTTGTTGCACCACGGTGGCTCTTTCCCACCTCTTACGATCTTGCTTGGCACATACTCATCTAACGCATATTGTACGATGGTTTTGAACTTTGTCCACTGATCATCAACACTATCTGTACTTGAGACAAAACTTTTGTGTTGAGCCATCAGGTACTCTGAAATCTGCTTTTTGTCGCTTTTGCTAAACAGAAAAATCTTCCTACCTTTTTTAATATTGCTATTTACGGCTGAAATCATTGATGGAGTAACCGCTTTATGATCGCTGATTCCCTGTTCTGCGCTAACTGTTTCAAATAATTCGGGTCTGTTTGTCACCAGAAGGTCTAACATGTTATCGGCACGAGTCGGTTCTCTGTGTGACTGCTCAAGGTAGTTTTCAGATAAAGCACTTAAAAAAATTTCGCTGGATTCTTTGCCCCTGCCACCCGTTATAAACGTTTGAGTCTCCCAGTCTATATCCGGCAAATTAAAATCTCCACCCAGAACTATAACATGGTGGGGAAATCTACTCGAAATATTTTCCAAATTATCCTTCAGGTGCTCAGCCACAACAGCTGCTGAGCCAGGGGGCCTATAGAGACATCCAATTACCATGTCTGAGCCTGCTTTAACCGTGACCTTCACCCAAACTATTTCACCTTTTCGGATCTCTGTCAATTTCCTTCGATACTATTGCACTTGTTATCGCTATAAACACGCCTCCCCCTTCACTGTCCAGCCTGTCTCTGCGGTATACATTACAATCTGAGTTTAGAATTTCATTACTGTTTACATGTGGTTTCAGCCAACTTTCTGTCCCTAGTACTATGTGGGCATTGTGACCATTTATTAATGAGAGCAGTTCTGGGACCTTTCTATAGACGCTCCTGCAGTTTACTATTAGCAGATTAATATTGTTATTCCCTGTTGCATTTTGCCTACTCCTACCTTGCCGCGTCTCAGGAGGCGTCTTGTCGGCCCTAGGGAGGGTACTATCTAACCTAAAAAACCCACATATGCCCTCCACACCTACTCCGCTACCCTTGTAGCCGCTTCCTGCGTGTAGTGCACTCACTAAAGCACTCCGTCGTCAGGCCACAAGTGGCCCACCGGGACCATCCAACCGCCGTGTCATCCTCAGGATAGCAGGGGCGTGTGGTTAGCACAACGCTCTCCCGGTCGTTAGGATGGTTTTCTTTGACCGGAGCCGCTACAATTCGGTCGAGTAGCTCCTCAATTGGCATCACGAGGCTGAGTGCACCTCGAAAAACGGCAACAGCGCATGGCGGCTGGTTGGTCACCCATCCAAGTGCCGGCCACGCCCGAGAGCGCTTCGGTGACCTCACGGGAACCGGTGTATCCAATGCGGCAAGGCCGTTGCCGCTTGTAGTGCACGCCTGACCTATTCATGTGGGACCCTACATTTCTCCACCCGATAGCGGAGTTCGAGAAATTTGCACCCAGGATCTCCGCAGAATCGTCTGAGCCTCTGGTTTATGCCTTCAACTCGGCTCCAAACCAGAGGACCGCGATCGGTTCTGGGAACGATACTACAAATAGTTAGCTCAGATTCCACCCCGCGAACGAGGCTTTCCGCCTTCATCAACTCCGCCAACCGCCTGTATGAACTGAGGATGTCCTCTGAACCTAGACGGCAGGAGTCATTGGTGCCGACGTGAGCAACAATTTGCAGTCGGGTGCACCCAGTGCTCTCTATCGCCGCCGGCAGGGCCTCCTCCACATCTTGGATGAGTCCCCTGGCAAGCAGACAGAGTGAACACTGGCCTTCTTCCCCGACCTTTCCGCTATTTCCCTAAGGGGCTCCATCACCCGCCTAAGGTTGGAGCTCCCAATCACTAATAAACCCCTCCCCCGTGTGCCTGCTCGGACCTTGCTGAAGCAGCGGCCACATGTCCACTCACAGGCAGAGCGGGCGATGCCACATGGCCAGCCTCCACATTGACCCTCCGCCTCGTGCGCCGCGAACACCGCTGAACCCGCCACTCCCCTTGGGGAGAGGGTGGCCCAACCGCGCCCGGTACCCGCTAAGATGTCTCGACAGCAGGGACAGTGGGTGAAGCATGTAACACCAGGGGTGTAACATGCGACCCACCAGACTCCCCACTGCCGCTACACTCCGAGGCAGCAGCCTGAAGACGGCTAAATGCGGCCATCAACACGTCCAGCTGTTTGCGAACAGTGGCCAGCTCCTCCTGCGTCTGTACACAGCAGTCACACATCCTATCCATCCTAAGAAATCAATTTACTGTAGAGAGTTAATCAACTTTTAACTAGACTGCTAACTCACTAAAGGCGGCTGACAGTTGACTAAACTGTGGTTACTAGACACTTTTCTTGTAGAAAACAATGAAAATAGCATTACCTGTCTCTGGACTGTATTCAAAACAAACACTAGCACTACTGGCACGGTGGCTGATGAAAGGGACTCCCTCTGACTGTATTCAATACAAACACGAAATCTATGGAACACTATTACTACCACTCGACAATCAAAGCTTCCTAAATGCAAAAACACACGGAAGAAGAAGTGACAAGTAAGAAAATACAGTTAATACTTAAATTAACGTAGCTCGCTACACAGCAGACGTGACACAGACGGCAGTTACGACGACACTGACACTACTGGCACTATGGCTGACTAAAGGGACTCTCTCTGACTGTATTCAAAACAAACATGAAATCTATGGAACACTATTACTAGCTTCCTAAAAGCAAAAACACACAGAATGTCAACAGTGAGCGTCGATTTGTTTCCCATTACACTCAAAATGATGTTAAAGCAGTATTTTACATGTCACCAATCTCTCACTATCAGCTGAGTATTAAATAAGGTTGGAAGTGTAACACATTTCCGTATTCCATTAACGGTATATCCTCTCGTCAGTAGCGTATTATGTACTCATTTAAGTTAGTAATAATTATAGTCTGCTTATTATAGTATCTGACTGATATAGGATTTCGATTAGGGTAGAGTATATCTCATCCCACACAGACAATGCACGTGGACGGATTTGTCTCCCTTTAGTTGGTGCACGTCCGCTATAAATTGGCGTCCAAGGAAGAACTAAAATGTAGTTCTTGTGAAATTCTGTTGTGTAATTTTAGGCGAAAGTGCGAGGTAGACTGCGTGATAATTCTACCAACACAATTTTACATATCACTTAGAAGCCATAGGAATAAGATAAGAGAGATTCGATCGCATGCATACAATCATTATTCCGCTGCTCAGTATACGCATAGGCCAGAAAAAAAGCTAAAATCTGTACCAAACTTCCGCCATGTACAGTGATCTGTGGATGCAGATGGAACTAAAAATGGATTTAATACTTCACGGTCTAAATCGCTTAACAATGTTACATGCAGAACAATAATATGTGTAAAGTTTTACGAGTTTAATACAGGTATTATTAATTTTTCTCACGTGCTGTTCAGGAGTGAAATGACTTTGACATCGGATTTGGGGTATGGTAACGTATACCTCATCTGCTGTTGCAGGAACCTAGAAGTAAAATTAAGTTGGGGGTTAGGGATGATGAATTTCGAGCGAGTTATGAATGCTGAAGAAGAATAAGACAATGACGAAGAAGAAGAGGTGTTTAAGAAACTGTATCCTGACAGCGATGTATACAGCTAAAAGTGCCGTGAGGCATAAAGGACCACTTAAGACATCCAGGGTTCTGCTGATGCCCAAGCCATCAGGTAGGATTATCTCCTTCCTCATTCTTGACCTTGCAGGTATCTCAGCGGTGGGTTCACTGGCTGGTGATGCTTCAGCTATTGGCAGAACAGTGAAGAAGGCACAGAACTCCCAGGGACAGCTAATGATAGCAAGAAGATAACCACATGATGGAAGCAGCAGCCACCGGAAAAGGACTATACCTGAAATCATACAAGAAAGGACTATGTCTCTTCCTAAATAAAAAAAAATCCCGCTAGCTATTCTATTGGACAGACCGCTTACTAATACAGATCAGCTCAAGTTCTTCAGGAAAAAATTCAGCATTCAAAGATTCTGTGGTGTGTTTATGCAGGGTACACTACTGAAGACTACATGGAAATCTGGAGAATGTGTAATTGTGAATTTAGATGTAGCTAGGGAACCAGGAACCTACTGAGTGACATATGTTAAGAAAAATACAAATAACGTCTACTATCTTGACTCATTTTGAGATCTGCAACCGCCAGAAAAATTACAATGATAATTTACCAACAGAAGACGAGCGCTCTACAATTTTCATCCCTGTCAAGACTTTAATGCTCACTTATGCGGGCATCTGTGCATCATGTTCCTCCTAAAGTATACGAAGGTGCTTATAAGGAGTTGCATTAAGCATCCACCCGTCAGACGAGATTCAGATGCATTGTCGAATGCTATGACTTTAAAAGAACGATCGTCAGTGATAGGCGCGAATTGCTTCCCACCGATTGGTTTAAGTAACGGGAATATTGCGCTGATTGGACTGGGACTTGCAACAGCATTCAGAATATTACAGAGGCTAACAATAAAATTCATCTTGAAATTAATGGTGGAAAAGGAACTGAGGAAAGAGAGCCTGGTGCATACAATATTGACGATTTAAACGACGTTTTAAAATGGTCTGGAAAACGACAGCATACTTAAATCCGAGATTATGACAACTAGTTCAACGATTGACTTTAACCTGAAAGGTTCAATAGGAGGGCTACCAAGTTTCACAAAATGATATGTTTTGAAGAAGGATCCTAATAAATTCTACGGATCCGATGTGTCAGTACAATCTGTGTCGAGTGTAACAGCGTGACAAACTCTTAACAACAAATTGACCAACAATTTACGGATTCTTCCCATCATTGCTAGCAGGATATAAGAACGTTGAAACTCGTACCAATGCCATTTACTTGCCAGTAACAGTTCAGGCTTTGGACTATTTGGAACTGCATATTATGAACCAGGATAATCAACTTGTCGATATTCGTAGCGAGGAAATCATTATATGGCTACATCTAAAGAGGAACCAGCAGTCACCTTGAACGTGCCGAGACCAAGAAGCGATGAAGGCGAGGTTCAAACAGTCAGGGGAAATTAGCAGCCCTGTGTTGTCGACGAAGACGTGATAGGCGTAAGCTATAAAACCAAGGTACACAGCATGCAGTGCGGCACTTCACAACATAACAGCAAAGTGATAACACATGCAAACTAAGAGTTTCGTAAATCAGTGGGTCTGAAGCCAGCAATGACGTCGTTCCATATAACTAGCCCGGTGGAATATGACGGGACTATTATATATTAGGAATGCTTCTCGCATAAACCTTATGCATCAACCACATTTAACAAGATGGATGAAATTAGGATTGTCATCCAATACCAGGACGCTTCAACCCTCCCATGCAATAGTTTCATATACCTTGATGGGTCATATAGGAAAAGGATGGTTCTGCTAGAGTGGAATCGAACCTTACACACATAATGGTTTACCGTTCCTGATTCATGAGATACGATATGAACTTCGAGGGATTGAGATTGACCATAAACGCATTGTAGGCATAAAATGAACTCTTAAGGGGGAATGTAATGGATTTTGATAAAAAAAATAGTTTTCTCAAAAATATTATGTTCTTCATCTACAAAGTTTAATCTATGTTGCGTGTGAATTTTATCGTGATAGCAGCTTCAGAAATGCCTTTAAATTGTTAAACTGATTAACTTTGCACTGGCGGCCACTCCCATCTTTTCCGGTATTTTGGAAACCGCTTGCTTCAGTGGAAAGTTTGTCAGTTTGAACATAGAGTAAATATCTCTGGAGTGAGCATTGCGTTCTGCGCATGTTGTCAACATTAAACCAGGATTGTCACGTGTTTTCGGGACTTCGCTGTGCGTGTGTGCTTTTTGCAGCGTTTGAAGTTTATAATATCAAGAGTTTTTGTTGTGTTTTACCGTTTGTTGATAGTGTAATAGCGATGGTGAATTACTATTGTTGCTATGGATGCAAAGAAAAATATGTGATAGGTGGGATAGTAACTTTTCATGTGTACATACCATGTAGCTCTAATTATAGTTATCATATTAGAAAGACACACTGTATATGTTTAAAAATTTCGAGACGCATTATAATTAAGGCTTATTCTGTAGACCTATTTTTCTACGATTTTATGACACCTATCGCAAAGAAGCAGGATGTAATATCACTTGCCCTTAAAAAGTTACGTAGCTGGTTTATTCCCAGTATCAAATGGATACTGCTAAAATGTCTGCACAACGTGTGTAAATAATCCAATACACGTACGAAAAGAATCCGTCTGTACTAGGGATGTAGTAATATTCTAAATATATAGGGCGCTATACGGACAAACACACGACGTCCCGAGTACACGTGACCAGGCCGGCAATTATGTTGACAACACAAAATCTGTTATGCGCATGTGAATGCTCACTCCAGAGATATTTACTCTATGAGTTTGAAGGCTATTTTTTTCGATATCTTTGGCTCACTTCTATATCTCTGGCTGACATCTATACCTTTGCCTGAAAACATTCTTGCATGTGCTTTATTTACATTTTGATAATACTAACACATATTATTAGGTGGAAGGCTGAATTCGCAAACCTTTATGTGTAAGTCAAGATTTATGCATAATGGGTGATGGAAAAACTATGTTTATCGAATGGAGGTTTCATGGAAATCGGCTTACCAACAAAAAAGAGGAAGCAGCTCGAAATGAAGAAAATAAGCTGTCATCTTCAGCAGCTTGGGTCAGGAGGATTGTACAGGTGCGTGAATGATGTTGATATGGATTCGATTGGATTCAAACTTATTGATTCAGAGCTTCTCTACCAGGATACAAAGTTTTCATGTTCAAGTGTTAGCTGTAAAGCTATGGAATGCATGATTGTTGTTGAAGAAATAAGAGTGGGAATAGTTTGTGATTTTAAATTAATTTGTAATTCATGAGGCCATGAATTTTCATTTTCCTTCACCAAAAAAAACTGACACTGGTACCTATGAATTTTAGGTTGCATATGCTCTGAGTTGCATTGGACAGGGCAGAGAAGAAGGTAATGTATTGTGTGGTTTTCTGAACATGACTCCACTTTGTGCAAGGTTTGAAAAAATAAATAAAGAAATGTTTGATGCTGTGTGCGATACTGCCAAAGTTTCTATGAAGAAAGCAGTCGAGGAGCCATTGGTGGAAATAAACCAAAAAGAAATAGATCCTGGGGTAGATATTCATGACAGGGAACTCCTACAAATGTTACTGACCTGTGTGTGTCTGTAGATGGGTCCTAGATGAAAAGGGGTCTCACATTTCTGTATGGAGTTGCATCTGCTATTGCTATTGAATCAGGTAAAGTTCTAGATGTAGAAATTATGTCTAAATACTGCCACTAATTGCAACAAGGAAAATGTCCAACAATGAAGCCAGTGAGAAACTGTGGCAAGAAAAGCATGCAGTAGCATACTCTAAAAATTATAGTGGCTCAAGTGGGGGCATGGAGGCTGCTGCAGTTGTGAGGATGTTCTTCAGATCTGAGGACCAGTGTGATGTTAGATACACTAAATACATTGGTGATGGGGACTTCTCTTCGTTCAGAACAGTAACAGATAAAAATCCATACAATACAACAATAGAAAAGATGATATGTGTTGGTCACATCCAAAAGAGGCTTGGTGATAGGCTTCGTTGCTTGCTGAAAGAGAAGAAAGGTGAAGTACTTGATGACAGAAAACCACTAGGAGGAAAAGGCAGCCTTACTCTGAAAGAAATTGATTCTCTTCAGTTATTTTATGGGACACCTATTAGGAAAAAACACATAATTTTGAGGCAATGATGTGCGCTGCATGGGCAATTTTTTCCCACAAACTATCCACTATCTTTGCTACAAAAACGTGTTCACTGTGCTGTTCGTAGTAGCTTACCCGTTTTCCTATTTTTTATTCATTATTAAACCTTCTCCTGCATTACTCCTATTTGATTTTGTATTTATAACCCTGTATTAACCTAACCAAAAGTCTTGTTCCTCCTGCCACCGAACTTCACTAATTCCAACTATATCTAACTTTAACCTTTCCATTATCCTTTTTAAATTTTCTAACTTACATGACCGATTAAGGGATCTGACATTCCATGCTCCGATCCATAGACCGCCAGTTGTGTTTCTCCTGATAACAACGTCCTCCTGAGCAGTCCCTGCCCAGAGATCTGAAGGTGTTGACCGGTGTGAAGATTACCGATCTATCAGTTTAATAAGTCACAGCTCCAAAATACTAACACAAATTATTTACAGAAGAATGGAAAAACTGGTATAAACCGACCGGGGGAAGACCAGTTTGGATTCCGTAGAAATGTTGGAACACGTGAGGCAATACTAACCCTATGACTTATCTAAGAAGGTAGATTAAGGAAAGGCGAACCTACATTTCAAGTATTTGTAGACTTACAGAAAGCTTTTGACAATGTTGACTGGAATACTCTCTTTCAAATTCTGAAGGTGGCAGGGGCTAAATACAGGGAACGAAAGGCTGTTTACAATATTTACAGAAACTAGATGGCAGTTATAAGAGACAAGGGGCATGAAAGGGAAGCAGTCATTGGGAAGGGAGTGAGACAGGGTTGTACCCCAACCCTTATGTTATTCAATCTGTATACTGAGCAAGCAGTAAAGAAACAAAAGAAAAATTTAGAGTAGGAATTAAAATCCATGGAGAAGAAATTAAAACTTTGAGGTTTGCCAATGACAGTGTAATTCTATCAGAGACAGCAAAGACCGAAGTCAAAACAAGGCGCCAGTAGCAGACAACATTCTGTCAGAATTACTGATAACTGTAGGAGAGCAAGACATGATAAAACTCTTCCATCTAGTGAGCAAGGTGTGAGACAAACGAAATATCCTCAGACTTCAAGAAGACTATAATAATTCCAACTAGAAAGGAAGCAGTTGCTGACAGGTGTGGAAATTACCGAACTATCAGTCTAATAAATCATGGCTGTAAAATACTAACACGAATTATTTACACAACAATGGAAAAACTGGTAGAAGCCGGCCTGGGGAGGATCATTTTGGATTCCAAAGGAATGTAAGAACACATGAGGCAATACTGAGCTTATGAGTTCACACAGAAGTTAGGTTACAGAAAGGCAAACCTAGGTTTACAGCATTTGTAGATCTTGAGAAAACTTGTTACTGTGTTCACTGGAACACTCTCTTTGACATTCTGAAGGTGGCAGGGGTAAAATACTGAGATCGAAAGGCTATTTAGAACTTGTACAGAAACAATATTGCAGTTATGAGAATCGAGGGGCATGAAAGGGAAGCAGTGTTTGACAAGGGAGTGAGACAGTGTTGTAGCCTATCACTGATATTATTCTTTCTGCATATTGAGCAAGCAGTAAAGGAAACAAAAGAAAAATTTGGAGTAGGAATTGAAGTCCAGGGATAACAAGTAAAAATTCTGAGGAGTACTGATGGCTGTAATTCTGTGAGAGACAGGAAAGTACTAGAAGAGCAGTTAAACAGAATGAACAGTGTCTTGAAAGGAGGATATAAGATGAAAATCGACAAAAGCAAAACGAGGATAATGGAATGAAGTCGAATTAAATCAGGTGATGCTGAGGGAATTAGATTAGTAAATGAGTCACCTAAAGTTGTAGATGAGTTTTGCTATTTGGAGAGCAAAATAACTGATGATGGTCAAAGTAGAGAGGATATAAAATGTAAACTGGCAATGGCAAGGAAAGCGTTTCTGAAGAAGAGAAATTTGTTAACATCGAGTATAGATTTAAGTGTCAGGAACCCTTTTCTGAAAGTATTTGTATGGAGTATAGCCATGTATGGAAGAGAAACGTGGACGATAAATAGTTTGGACAAGAAGAGAATAGAAGCTTTCGAAATGTGGTGCTACAGAAGAATGCTGAAGATTAGATGGGTAGATCACATAACTAATGAGGAAGTATTGAATAGGATTGGGGAAAAGAGAAGTTTGTGGCACAACTTGACTAGAAGAAGGGATCGGTTGGTAGGACATTTTCTGAGACATCAAGGAATCACCAATTGGAGGGCAGCAAAAAGGGTAAAAATCGTAGAGGGAGACCAAGTGAGAAATACACTAAGCAGATTCAGAAGGATGTAGGTTGCAGTAGGTATTTCGAGATGAAGAAGTTTGTGCAGGATAGAGTAGTATGGAGAGTTGCATCAAACCAGTATCTGGGCTGAAGACCACAAGAAAAACATCCACTGACCAATCACCAATGCACAATCTGTGTCCGAAAGACGATTGGTGTAAGTTCAACAACAGAAATGAGACGTATTCACATAAACATTCATTACCAGAACCTGTTATGAATGCAATGAAGCCTACATTCAGGTTTCTTGCAGATCCTGATTTACTGAGGAAGTGTCTCCACAGAAAGACACAAAATGCAAATGAAATCTTCAATAATTTAATTTGAATTAGATGCTCAAAAAGGACATACTGTGGATTTGAAATACTCAAAAAAGGTGTCTATGATGCAATTTCATTTTACAGTAATGGAAATAATGGCAGAATTGAAGTGCGGAAGAGAGTTGGTATAAATCCTGGTGTGTTTACAAAAAAAGGATTTTACTCCATCGACGAGAGGAGGGTCAAGAAAGGCCTGCAAATACAGGCCAGGCGGATTTGAAGAGGAGAGAAGAGAAAACTGGAGGGTGAGGAGTATCAGTATGGAAGATTTTAAAATTGAAGTAAGCTTATTACGTGTTGAAGTATGAGAAGAAAATCTTTGAACCTCATTTTCTCTGTTTTTCATTTTTTTCGTTATTAGAAGCCTTTTCTCAAAAGCTATTTGCGATAATGCTATGAAATTTTCAGGAACTGTTCGCATCATGTTGCTGTCTCCCTGGAACTAAAAAATACGAGATCCTGTAATTACATTCTGATGTTTAGATGATTGTATGTAGAAAAAAAGCTAATTTTGGAAGTGCAAAATTAAAAACTCTGTTATTGATACGGTTTGGTACATAAATTCATAACTGTACTTCAGTGGTCTTATAACCTTCTCAGGACACTACAATAAAATTTTCAGATTAATTGCATGATTAGAATTTGAGTTATGGCTTTTTATAAAAAAAAGACAATATAAAAATTAAAAATTCGAATTTACGAAAAAATATTAATTCTGCACATTTTATAATATGTTTCCGTTAAAACACAGCTCTTCTGCTTTACACATTCAAAATGTTAGATTTGTACATTATAAATATGACTGTAATTATTTTTTAAATAAATGTTTACATTTTCCGTTACACCCCCCCCCCCCTTAAAACTTATGTCTCTGTTTCTCCGAAAGATTTGAATGATTTAGAAAATGCTGGATGGTCCATTGCCGAGCCAGAGGATAGAACAGTGGAAAAGTGCAAGAGTTTAACTGCATATATATCTTAAATATTGCTTATGGGATACTTTGAGGACATGTGGCAAATTGTTCTGAATGGAAAACAGGAACTTATTCTGGTACAAACTGCAACAGATAACAACTAATACATGCAAGGAGCTCGAAAAGAGACGAGATCACCATCAATAAAGTAATATGGGAAATGCCACGCAGCACAGTATCGGATGGGCAGCGCTTGAAGCTTTTAAAAGTTATGAATGCCAGTGTATTTCTACCTTTCTGTTAATATGAGGTTTTAGAGTACCCAGTGCTACTGATAGCAAGCAGACAAAGGTGATCTATTAAAACCTCTTCTCAGCTGGAAACGCCCAGGTTCATCATATTTAAGTTTCAGACCAATAGCAGAGAAAATATAACAAATGATTTCACCAAATTTGATAATTGCAAGTTAACTAATGCCAGAATCTACCTGAACTCTTAATTCTATTTGTATTATAATTTACACCTGCAGTGGAATGAAAACGTATACAGTCTAGCATGCAACATGTATGTGGGGTTCTGTGCTTCATACTATGAAGAGGAGGGATGCCTACTCAGTCCACTGAAACTCACGGAGCTGGCGACAATCATCGTAATAGACTGCTCAAAACAGAACAGTGTAATTAAATCTGGACCTATAGATGTACGAATTGAATTTGAATCTACGCCAAATTTCCTGGAACATACTGCAGCATATGCTCTAGTTCTACATGCCGTCTGACCAACTACTGCCTGCACACTGGTGTTGAGTAATGAGCTGTATAAATGAACAGGTGCTGCGCCATACCCAGAGCATTCCACAGTAGTGTCTCAGAGTGTGAACATCATTGCAGACCTCAGGGTTTGGATTATGACGAGCGTAGACAGTTCATATTTAAAGATGCTGCATTCGTAGCGTACACAGAAGATGCTGGAATAACAGAGACATTCTCAGCAAACATTGCTTCACCTAAGTCCTTCAAGGATATGAAGTGCGCTAAAACATGGAAGAATGCAAAGTGGTTAACATATTTCTACCATGGAATTCAGTGGGATAGACGTAGTCCCATGCAACCATTGTATATATTTTGTTATCTTCCCTCTTAAACTTCGCCTCCTTAATAGCACTAATCTTCAGAGAAACTAATGTCGTTTGTCATGCACGTCCTTTTTATATACACAATGCAGCTGGGATAGGCTTTTTTTTGTAAAAAAACAACAACAAAGACGTATGGTAACGAAGTTTTTTTATTTATTCAGTTCACATCGATACAACCTGATTTGGGAGATTCAGTTCAGTTCATAAGATATAGTTCAGTTCTTGAGGTACAGTTCATTTCCAGAGACTCAATTTGACTGTGATATTTCAATGCAGAGATACTTTTAGCTTACATGCTGCAATAGTAACACTGGTTGAGAATATTTTTTTACAGTTTTTTACAGTAGCACTGGATGAGAATGTTTTCTACAGTTTTTTGATAAATCCACGCTAAAAAACTAATGTGGAAATACTTTTTTTACTACTACAACTAAATTCCACAGCCCCAATAGCTTAGGCTGAACAGTAAGTCTGATGGACTATGGACAATTAGAAACTAATCAGTCTTGGAAAGCTAGCGACAGGTGAAACTTAAAAAAACTATTCTATTTACAGGATGCACATGGAGTGTAGATGTATTTACATGTGTGTATACAGTACACATACGCTATGTGTGAATAAATAAATATACGAATATTTTTTCTTTATGCTTTTGTTTACTTTTTAACTTTTTTACTTTTTTATTTGCACATAAATATATATCTTTTTCTTGTTTTATGCTTCTCTTTTCCACACATGGAGTGCATGTATACACATGTACATAGTACAAGTAAATACATAAATATTTACATCACAAACACACACACACACGCACACACAATTACTTACACTATGATAACAGGATTACACTACTACTCTGCAGAGTCACTCACTCTCTCTCTCACACTCATTCTCTCCCTCTCACTCAGCGCACCATATGCGGCAGGTGCAGTACAGCTCCGCGAACACCGCTGTACAGGCACCACAAATAATCTTTGATAGAGGGGTTCTCAATATCGTACAATGCACACCATTAGCCCACCTGTGTGTGGCATCTTCCAACGTGCGATAAGCATACAGTTTTGACGGCAGACCTACGAACTCCACAATTGGCAATCCATTCACTCGTCTTTCATAAGGCCTATAACCTTCTCGTTCTGTGGAATAATATCATCAGGGTTACCAGCTATGTATGAGAATGTGTCGAACTCATTACTGTGGTACCTCGTTACTTCATATGGATCGCAGTTCTTCATCCAATACGTCAAACTATCTGTATCCATAGTCCATCCCAATACCTGAAAGGTTAGCGCGATGGATTACATTTCTATGCGCCCAGGTTCGATTCCCAGCTGGGTCAGGGATTTTCTCCACTCAGAGACTGGGTGTTGTGCTGTCTTCATAATCATTTCATCCCCATCTGGCGCGCAGGTCGCCCAATGTGGCGTCGAATGTAATTAAGACCTGCACCAAGGCAGCCGGACCTGCCCTGCAAGGGGCCTCCCAGCAAATGACGCCAAACGCTCATTTCCATTTTCCATCTGTATCCATATAAAGTAATTTAGAATCTGCAAAATGAGTTTTCGCAAACTCATAATGAAAGCAGTACATGTGGAGTTTGGATAGGTCTAGTACGCACATCCCCACTTAAACGGACTTCATAAACTCTAGTGCAGTCTTTGCCATCTCCATAGCAACAAAGCTCTCATTGAATCGGTGAACCGCTTACAATTTGGTCTGCCAATGAATTTTCTTACCCCATAACGCCCATTCCATTCGGTTCTAATCAAAATTTCATGTTATACTCTCAAATTCTCCATTGCTTTGCTGAAAATTAAATTATGCATTAAATTATAAAAATCTTTCTCGAAGTCACACGCCACAGAAGCTCTCTGTCTCGTATTCACGTCAATATGCTCCTTCAGCCAGGGGGAGTGTTTGAAGGAGATAGCCTGGGTGATTCTAACCAGCTCCATCCCCAAGCTGAGACACTGCTGGAGATTATGATAATGAATAATGTATCTCCACTTATTCCCCAGTGTTGTCACCAGTTTTGGGGTGGAGCCTTCTCACGGAACTAGTTGCTCTGGACACACTAGCAAATCGGCGTGCTCATTGTGCAAATTGAAAGAGTATGTGAGTTCTGCCTCCACTACATATCTTACATCAGAATCAGCCTCCATACCCCCCATGGTTTTTCCACCTAATCCCTTGCATTTGTTTTTGGGCACCCATTGAAACTCACCAATCAGCAGTGATTGTGCATGTTGTACCCGTATAAGTTAATTACATCCAAGTAAATGACCTGACTCGAATCAAGGGATACGTTGAACCTGTCACCCATCCATGCATTATTTGCCTTGTTGTGCCTTTGCTCACATCAGTGAAGTATCCAACTGATACCTCGGTCAAAGAAAAGAAGTATGTCAGCATCAATCAATATTTCAACGCTGCACTTCGTTTTCTCAGCACTGCGTCCCAATAAAACACAGACGCTGTGTAATAAAAGGTGGGACCCAGAGAATATGTGGTCATGCATAGACCGGAATTTCTCGAAAACGTCCGCAAGCAAGCGCACATCAGTATCCATGCAAAGCCATGCATAATCCCCTGAAGCAGAGATGTTGGATTCCTGCCAGACATTCAAGGCATGCTCATACTTTGCATCCATTATGGCATCGCCTGTAAGGTTGTTAGAAAATGCAGTTATGTCGGGTAGCCTGGTTTCGTTGAATTTTGCCATAGAACCATATACTCATATGAGAAAATTGCCTTCCTGGTTACAAGCTGAAACATTTTCTCATCGGGAAATGCAGCTCAGTGATACACATATCCTCCCAAGGTAGAGTTTCAACAAGTTTCGGGAGTGGTGCCTGTGTAAAACGTAGTGTGTCAAGGAAATGGAGCATGATTCTCGGCGTCAGTCATTTAGAGAATGAAACGTATTTCTCAGTTCTCTCAAGTAGGACACAGACGTGTTCTTTCTCTACGTCGAAATCAGCCGAGTGCTCAAGAAAAAATTGAGTGTAATACTAGCTTAAATTACGGAAGAAAACGAGTATGTGCCTTGGTAAATGGTGCTTCAAGTTGCACATATTGTGACTGCACCGCGGGACTTCCCCGTAAGATGTCAGTGGTCCCTAAGAGGAGTTTCCACTTTTCGATCCAACAGCAGCCCACTAATATGACAGTCAACCGCCTTACTGTACAAGCCTTCATTCTCCTTCAATAAGATCATGGGAACGCTGTCGATGTAAAGCTCATCAACCTCCCATGAAAGTTTTGTGAGCTCAGTGAGCAGCCAAACCGCAGTATTATCCCCGACATAAGACTTGTAGCAGTTAAGACTTGAATCATAGGACAAACAATTTGGTTTGCTGCCGCATATGGTACTCGTTTTTCTGGAAAGGTAGTATGTGAGGCAGTAGGATCACCGCCACACCAGGTCACATGCGCGAGGAGGCATTTGAAGCCGGCGTACACTACAAATGGGCATTACTCTTGATGGTGAGCAATTTTAAACGTCATGAATTTCTCTTCCTCATCAGACATAATAACACGTCCCAGGTCCTTGGAAGCACAGTCTACTAAATGTGCTGCTAATAATTTGACTGAGGAAAAATAATTGAAGCACCTTAAGCAAATCTGCTGTTTATGTCCATGTTTATTCACCTGGGAGGCGAGAAGGTGGGACATGTCTTTGATCCGTAAGTAATGATAATAGCATTTCTCCTTATCTTTCTCATCGGAGAATAAGAACATATTTACATGCATCTTATGCTGACCAATAAATTTCGAGAAATGGAGGGGACTGACGACTATATGCTTGTACTGCTCATCTGGGTTGCTTTTCTTCTCCTGGCCATATATATGAACCGATATTCTGGTATTCTGCACCTCAAACTTAGGTATGTCCTGGAGTTTGATGGGGAACTCGATAGCATCAAAGTTATAACACTTAAGAATGTCAAGATATCTACTGCAGTGAGATTTGCACTCTGGATGTACCTTAATTTATTTCACAAGCCAAGATTGACTATGCAAAACAAGTCTTTCGGTTTCATTTTTGACATGAATGTGTGCCCTCTTATCCTATATCTGTAGGAAGCTCCATTTAGCTAAACCCTCCATTTACTGGATCATAGGTATGTGTATAGATGTCGAAATGTAGTATTTGTCTGAATTCTTTAACTGACCCACTCACTTACATCTCAGAAAACTGGGCCAGTATAGCACCCAAGATGGATTCACGAAACCACTCAGTGATTGATGTCCTCTGCGTTTACTCGCCATTCTTCCCCGCGCCCTCCAAAGATAATGAAGACTTATCTCTTCAATACAAGAGGCAATTTTGGGAGAGGGGGAGTGACAGTTAGATGCACAGTACGGCAATGCAATTAATAGCAGGATACCATAGGTCATTAACGACTTTGAGGAGCTCCTTCCCCTCAACAGGAAGGCACTCTCTTAGAAACCCAACTGGATAGTGGTATCCTCCTGTCAGATTCTCGATCCTTGTGAACGAAATTCGCTCCCGAAAGGCGCCTGCAATTATCAAGTATGTGGTATAGTGTCACTGACCTGATGTCCTTCACTAAAAGGATGGGAGAGGGAACTGCCACTAGTCACAGGTTCATTGCTTTTACTAATAATACTGCTACTAAACGATGACTCCGTTCACCCCTTTGTGGAAGGTGGTTGCGGTGAGGGGTTGAGGGGTATGCACAGTGGTGCAAGTACCTTGCAAGATCTCTGAGGGTGAAATGGTGGTGGAGGAGGAAGACAAGGAGATGTTCCAGTATAGCGTCATCTGCTGCAGCCCTGACCTGCTTGCCTGAGGCAGGGTGATCAATGGCCGCAAGAGCGGTGTTGATACGGTGGCGAGCGGCAGGGGGGACGGCGGTCCGAGAGCTGCGGCGAATAGCGGCACCCTTTCTGGCGAGGTATGTCATACACGATCCCACCTTAATGTTACAGGTTTCACTACTCCCTGTACCTGATGCACGGCGTATTGCGTGAATCATCCCACAGACGTGAGACTGTACAAGAGAGAAAGAATAATGGAAAAAATCAAGTACAGCATTCCAGACATCGCCAGCTTCTGTAAGGAAAGAAATAATACTGGTAGTTTGTAAGCAGAGTCAGTATGTTATACCTACTTCGCTCTGGCTTCTTGGAATCTCCTTCATCTCCTCACGCCGACGAAGGTCTTGCACCATCTTCTCCACTCACGGTGGTACTTCGTCCTCTCCCGACTTGGGAAGGATCTCTCGATTCATCTTACTGATATCACCTGCAACTTAATGTTCTAATAATAAAAACATACACATGCAAAAAAAACTATGAGTAAAAAAAATACACTTACATGAAATCTTTGGTGGTTCCCGCATATCCCTGACACATACCCCTCCTTCTTCGCCTTCTTCTACCAGGAAATCTTCTACAACAAAGAATACGTGACATATTTCACCTATACGATGAAAGTTTGGCCGAACAGCAACATATTACGGATATGCAATACTACAGAGAAGAAAAATATCTATACACATATATATACCACTTACAATGCTATTGCTGGCTTTCAGCAACCAAATCGTCAATTATCCATTGGATATGTACTGAAACAAAACGAAATTCGTAGTGAGGATAAAAAAGAACTAACGTTTTATCGACACTTGAAATCATCTACAATAACAACAACAACATGTTATGTATACAATTAAATTTTTAGAAAGAAATTGCATTACACAGTACTACGATGAAAAAAATTAATGGAGAAATCAAAAAAAAAAAAAAAAAGAAGTAGCGTTCATCGATTTTGATCCTCGAATTCATCTACAACAAGAACAAAGTGCGCTATCGTTGAAACTTTTTTTTTTTTTTTTTTTTTTTTTGGAAAGAAATTACGCATTCAGAATACTATGATGAAAAAAAGGTAATGGATACATAAGAAATTCTTAGTGAAAAGGTAACATTTATCGATTTTGATCCACAAAATCATGTACAACAGCAAAGGCTCACTGACACCGCTAAATAATAGCAACATATTACGTGCACGAAGAAAAACACATACATACTACTTACAACGATATTTCTGCTGCTGCTGCCGTTGTTGGATCTCTGCCTCCAACTCTTCCACAATTTGGTGGATGTATACTGAATTAACAAGAAAAAAATTAACACCTAAATCTGAACACATATGCTATAAGCCCTTTTTAATCTAAACACATAATGTTCGGACAGTACAAAACCTTTTTTACGAAAATATACTTCGAAATTTAACTTGCTAGTGCGAAACTTTTTACGAAAATATGCGCTGCGAAATCCGCCCGTATGCTGTGAAATTAAATATGTGCTACCTGGTAATTCCCACTGCCTTGGGCGTTTGCCACCATTGGTATTACCACTGCCGCTTGTTCTACATCTTCATCTACGTGATTACTCTGCTATTCACAATAAAGTGCCTGGCACATGGTTCTGTGAACCACATTCAAGCTGTCTTTTTACCGTTCCACTCTCGAACGGCGCACGGGGAAAACGAGTACTTAAAATTTTCTGTGCGAGCCCTGATTTCTCTTATTTTATCGTGATGATCATTTCTGCCTATGTAGATGAGTGCCAACAGAATGTTTTCGCAATCGGACGGAGAAAACTGGTGACTGAAATTTCATGAGAAGATCCCGTCGCAACGAAAAACGCCTTTATTTTAAGGATTGCCACTCCAATTCACGTATCATATCTGGGGCATTATCTCCCATACTTCGCGGTAATACAAAACGAGCTGCCCTTCTTTGTTCTTTTTCGATGTCATCCGTCAGTCCCATCTGATGCGGATCCCACACCGCACAGCAATACTCCCGAATATGGCGGACAAGCGTGCTGTAAGCAGTCTCTTTAGTTGAACTGTTGCACCTTCTAAGTGTTGTGCCAATGAATCGCAGTCTTTGGTTGGCTCTACCCACAACATTATCTATGTGATCGTTCCAATTTAGGGTATTTGTAATTGTAATCCCTAAGCATTTAGTTGAAATTACAGCCTTCAGATATATGTGACTTACCGCGTAATCGAAATTTAGCGGATTACAAAGTACTCATGTGAATAACTTCACACTTTTCTTTATTAAGGGCCAATTGCCACTTTTCTCGCTATACAGATATCTTATTTAAATCATTTTACAATTCGTTTTGGTCATCTGATGACTTTACAAGACGGTAAATGACAGCATCATCTGCAAACAATCTAAGACCAGGAACAATAGAGGGCCTATAACACTTCCTTGGGGAACGCCGGATATTATTTCTGTTTTACTCGATGGCTTTCCGTCTATTACTACGAACTGTGACCTTTCTGACGGGAAATCACGAATCCAGTAGCACAACTGAGGCGATGTTCCATAGGCACGCAGTTTGGTTAGAAGACGCTTGTGAGGAACGGTGTCGAAAGCCTTCTGGAAATCTAAAAAAATGGAATCAATTTCACATTCCCTGCCGATAGCACTCATTACTTCATGAGTATAAAGAGCTAGTTGTGTTTCGCAAGAACGATACTTTCTGAATCCGTGCCGACTGCGTGTCAATAAATCGTTTTCTTCGAGGTACCTCATAATGTTCGAATACGGTATATGTTCCCAAACCCTACAGCAAATCGACGTTAGTGATATGGGCCTGTAATTCAACGGATTACTCCTACTTCCCTTTTTGGATATTGGTGTGACTTGAGCAATTTTCCAGTCTTTAGGTGCGGATCTTTCTGCGAGCGAGCGGTTGTATATAATTGCTAAATATGGAGCTATTGTATCAGCATAATCTGAGAGGAACCTGACTGGTATACAATCTGGAACGGAAGCCTTGCTTTTATTTAGTGACGTAAGCTGCTTTGCAACACCGAGGTTATCTATTTCTATGTTTCTCAACTTGGCAGTTGTTCTTGATTAGGATTCAGGAATATTTACTTCGTCTTCTTTGGTGAAAGAGTTTCGGAAAATCGTGTTTAAATCTGCTTTAGTGGCACTGTCATCAGCGACTTCACCGTTGTTATCGCGCAGTGAAGGTATTGATTGCGTCTTGCCACTGGTGTGCTTTATGTATGACCAGAATCTCTTTGGGTTTTCTGCCAGATTTCGAGACAGAATTTCGTTGTGGAAATTATTAAAAGCATCTCGCATTGAAGTACGCACTATATTCCGAACTTTTGCAAAACTTCGTCAGTGTTGGGGATTTTGCGTTCTTTTAAATTTGGCATGCTTTTTTCGCTGCTTCTGCAACAGCGATCTGACCCGTTTTGTGTACCACGGGGGATCAGTTCCATCACTTATTAATTTATGTGGTATATGTCTCTCAATTGCTGTCGATACTATCTCTTTGAAATCATTCCACAACTTTTTTACGCTTATACGATCAGATGAGGAGTGCCGACTGTCTCTTAAAAAGGCGTTAAGAACTTTTTTATCAGCTTTTTAAAGATAGATGAGCCGCAGTTGGCGCGCTGCCTGTGCAAGTTGTAAAGTTTAATGTAATAAACACTTGTTCCGTCTAGTTATTGTGAGTGGAAACAAGGGGAGGACAGTAAGTCCTCTCGCACTGTACATTCGCACTCCAATGTGCCACCAAGGGAAGAAGAGCCCGCGCGCACATTTTTTGGTCCTCCGGATCGGATACAGTGACCACGCGGAATTTACGTTCGCGCGGATTTATTTTCCGGTATTTGTGAACTTCTAAAAAACCACGTGTGAGCTGCGCACGTTATCGGTTTCGTTGTTGACTGCTATCAAGCGTCCCAAGGCCTGTTCGGGACTGCGACAATAACAGCCTTAACAACGGCGATCGGATACATATTTGTGAACATTTAATGTGTCTCTAATTCAAATTCGAGAGGCACAGAAACGTGTCGGTGCCAGCATCATCGGTGACGTCACCTCCTGTTCCCGGCGAAACTTCGCGCCGTCGGAGACTGCAGCGCCTGCCACGCCAGCTGCCAGTGCCCTTGACGCCGCTGCTGTTCCAGTCCGTACTGCCTCGTATTGCCGCTGCAGCCTGGTGAGTGCAACTGTTGGCTTCCTGCGATCATCTTCCTGGTCCTAAAATGGAGCCCTCAGAGAAAACAAAATTAGTCAAGCAGAGAGGTGTAGCAAAGGCCGCTCTCGTGCGCTTAGCGAGCTTTGTACAGTCTGCAGACAGTGCCAGCATCGAAATGTTGGAATCAAAATTAAGTCGACTGACTCGGATTCAGACTGATTTTGAGCCGTCTCAAACACAGCTGGAAATTGAATACGAATCAGCAGATCATAGTAAGGACAGGGCAGAATTCGAGGATTCGTGGGACTTTGTTGAATCCACTATCAGGGGTTCAATGAAGAGGCACACCCAGCTTCCGCAGCATTTGGGCTCGAATCCATCAGGTAGTGTCAGTTCTTTGAAACTACCCGCTATTAACTTGCCAAATTTTGAAGGTGACTACCTTAAGTGGTCATCATACAGGGATACATTTCTTAGTCTCATTATGAATAACATTTCAATTGATGACGTTCAAAAACTTCATTACCTTAATTGGTCTTTGCGAGGTGAATCTAAAGACCTTTTGAAACATATACCTGCCACAGCAGGAAATCTATCGATAGCCTGGGGACTTATCACGCAGAGGTATAATAACCCAAAAATAATTGCAGCCAGACATGCTAAGGTTTTGTTGGCCTTGCCTACAGTCGGCCATAGCGCAGCGAGCGATTATAGGCAACTAATTAATGACGTATGCAGCCATTTGAAGGCCTTAGAAGCTCTCAAACCTGATGTTCCACTTCATGAAGTTATTCTTTCGGAAGAGATTCTGTCCAGTAGTAGACCCACAGATCGTCATGAGTGGGAGATAAAGATGTCTGGGTCAACATTCACCACATTAAATCAACTAATAGATTTTTTGGAAACAAAATGTCAGGCCCTTGAGTTGATCAGGTTCAGGGATAACACCTCAAGGGATTCGCAAGGAAATGCCAATAATTCAAAGCAAGCGAGACATGTGAGGAGGGCTCATCTCGTTAATGCTGATACTGAGGAATCATGTAATTTTTGTAGTGAACCTCATACTACCACTAAATGCAAAGGGTTTCAATCACTAAATGTCGATGAGCGGCGGGCATTTCTCGATTAAATGCAGGATTTCTCCTTGTAAGACCTGTAAAGAAAGACACAACTTACTGCTCCACAAGCCTGCTGAAACAAGGAATGGGCAGAATAGTGAACCAGGAGGCCATTCCTTGGACCATCAAGCTACGAACGGAAAGGCAAACATCCAATGTAATGTTTTGTTAGTAACAGCTGTTGTCAACATTAAAGACAGTATGGGTAGACAGCAGGTTTGCAGAGTTCTGCTAGATAGTGCGAGTCAGCTATCCTTTATATCTAAGGGCATGGCAGAGAAATTAAAACTGAAACGAAGTAACCATTCGTTTCCTGTGAAAGGCATAAACAATGCCTTTGCAGCCTCAGTGTCTTACACTTGTGATTTTGAACTGTCGTCTAGGCTCAACGACTTCATGTCAGAACCACTTGTGCTATCGTAGATCATGTCACCAGTGACCTACCAGCGAGCAAGATAGACACAAGGTCCTGGAGTGTCCCATGTAATCTTCTGCTCGCTGATCCAGAATTTCCGGCCAGGGTGGCCGAGCAGTTCTATGTGCTACAGTCTGGAATCGCGCGACCGCTACGGTCGCAGGTTCGAATCCTGCTTCGGGCATGGATGTGGGTGATGTCCTTAGGTTAGTTAGGTTTGAGTAGTTCTAAGCTCTAGGGGACTGATGACCTTAGAAGTTAAGTCCCATAGCGCTCAGAGCCATTTGATCCATAATTCAACAAGCCTGCCACAGTAGATTTAATTCTTGGTGCTGAGGTTTTCTTTGACGTTGTTTGTAAGGAAAGGCTGGTGAAACCAAGTCATCCTTCACTGGTCGAAACAAGATTTGGCTGGATTTTGTCTGGTAGGATGCCTTCAGCTGCATGCAACGTGCCTCGCTCTGCAGTGACCTCATGCTTTGTTAGAGGTGAAAATTTAGATGCCAAACTGCAAAGGTTTTGGGAGTTAGAGGAACTGTCTACGAAAACGATGAGCAAGCAGGATAAAATATGTGAGGCTCACTTTTAGCGCCACATGGCACGAGATGAAGAAGGGAGATTTGAGGTTCGACTACCAGTGAAACCTGGCTGTAAATCATTAGGCGAATCACGACAACAAGCCTCTCAGAGACTGGCGCATCTTGAGGTTTAAAAGGCAGCCGAATCTGCAGAAGGAATATGCTGCATTCATGCATGAATATGTCGAACTGGGACACATGGAGATCTCTAATTCTCAAGATATTATTGGTCCAGGGTGTTACCTTCCACATCATGCTGTCTTCAAAGAATGCAGCTCCACTACTAAGTTGAGGGTAGTATTTGATGACTCTGCTGCCACTTATAATGGAGTATCTCCCAATGATATCTTGACGGTTGGTTCCACTGTTCAGCCAGATTTATTTTCCATTATTATAAAATTTCGCTCCTTTAATGTGGTCTGTCAGCTGACAGCAAAAATGTATCGCCAAGTGTCTCTCCGTCCTGATTATAGGAACTTCCAGAGAATTCCGTGGCGGGAATCACCATTTGAAACGATACAAGAATATAGACTGTGTACACTCACTTATGGAACCGCTCCTGCTGCCTTTCTTGCTGCCAGATGTCTTCAACAGTTGACTCTAGAAAATCAAAACAGGTTTCCAATGGCATCGCAAGCCTTGATGTCTAGCTTTTATGTGGATGACTTCTTAGGTGGTTCAGCTACGGAAGCTGAAGCTCAGGAACTTCAAATCCAGCTGACTCAACTATTTGCTTTGGGGGGGTTTCCACTGAGGAAACGATGTTCTAATAGTCACAAGGTCATGAAAAAATTCCTGTGCAGGACAGGGAAACGTCTTAGCCTTGCCATCTTACTGGTGAACAAGCCATAATAATGTTAGGGATATTGTGGCACTCTGGCTCCGACACATTCCAGTGCCATGTGCTGAAGAGTCATCGGCTCTCAAAGGTTAGCAAAAGCAATGTCCTGTCTACAACAGCATCAATCTATGACCCGCTGGGACTTCTGGGTCCAGCAGTCATAAGACGTAAATTGTTCTTGCAGCACTTGTGGCAACTAAGCATTGATTGGGATGAAACTCTTCCACCCAACTGGATGGAATGCTGTTTGTGAGCAACTGCCTTCCCTAAATGCTATTTTGCTTAACAGGAATATAATTCCTTGCCCCAACATGTTAAATTAGAAATTCATGGTTTTTGTGATGCTTCACAGTTGGCATATGGTGTGTGTGTATATGTCAGATGTGTTCTTCCCAATAACAGTGTGTTGGTCTCATTGGCTGCAGCCAAATCTCGGGTTGCCCCTGTAAAACAACAGTCTCTTCCATGACTGGAATTATGTGGTGCGCTGCTTCTTGCCTGACTCATTCACAAGGTGACCAATGCCTTAGGCATCATAGATAGTGGCGACATTCATTTGTGGACAGACTCCACAATTGTTCTCTGTTGGCTGCAGCGTAGTCCTTGTCACTGGAAAACCTTTGTTGCTAACAGAGTCTCTGAAATCCAGGAACTGAGTTCAGCTGCCAACTGCAGACATGTCAAATCAGAGGATAATCCTGCTGACCACTTATCACGTGGTATTAATCCAGCTGCCTTGAGTTCACTTGTTCAGTGGTGGTTTGGCCCATCATGGCTATCCACTTGTGACCTAGACTACAACACCTGCACTCCACTTAGTGTAGAAGATGCGCCCAACAGAAGCTGTACACAAGTATCCTTCGTGTCGGTCATTAATCTTGATGATGAACTGCTGTGTAAATATTCATCATTCAAGAAAACTTACAGAGTTTTCGCCTATGCACTGAGGTTTGCTAATAACACTAGGCTTCAGCAATTAGACAGGATAACTGGGCCACTCACTCCACAGGAATGCCACAGCGCTATCAAAAGGGCACTTGGCGCAGCTCAATGTAGTGAATATGGTAATGAGATCGCTTTGTTGAAGGCCAGCTCCCCTGTCCCACATAATAGCAAATTAAGGGATTTGCATCCATTTGTTGATGCCGAAGGTATTTTATGAGTGGGAGGGAGATTAATGAATGCTGATGTACCATATGATGAACGCCATCCTATTATCGTACCGCCTAAGCATCATTTGACAAAAATTCTCATAATAGATGAACATGAAAATTAGTTGCACGCTGGGTCACAACTTTTGTTGGCTATTTTGCGTAAGCGGTTTTGGATCCCCAATGGGCATAACACAGTCAAAGGAGTTATCAGCAAATGTTTAAAATGCTTTAGGCTTAAGTCCAAGACAGCCGTTCAGCTCATGGGTCAGCTACCTGCAGCTAGAGTAAACCAGTCTCATCCAGTCCAGCACTGTAGAGTAGATTATGCAGGCCCTATTGCTGTAAAGCATGGTGGAAGACGGAGTAAAGTTACCACCAAGGGTTATATTGCTTTATTCATTTGCATGGCAACCAAGGCCATCCACTTAGAATTAGTTAGTGACTTGGTAACAAGTTCATTTTTGGCCACCCTCAGGAAATTCATTGCATGAAGAGGGAAACCTTCTCACATGTTCTCATGAGCTTAAACGTTTTCTCTCTAATGATGCTACTGTTGAAGGTGTGGTGACTTTTTCGACCTCTGAGGGAATCAGTTGGAGGTTCACTCCACCTCGTGCCCCTCACTTTGGTGGACTCTAGGAGGCAGGAATGAAATGCATGAAGTCGCATCTCAAACGTGTCGTTGGCAATGCAGTACTGACATTTTAAGAACTGACTACTGTGTTAATTCAGATAGAAGCATGCTTTAATTCAAGGCCGTTGTGTCTTCTCTCTGATGACCTAGATTCTCCTGCTGCTCTCACTCCTGGTCATTTCCTAATCGGACTGCCCCTTTGTGCTCATCCTGAACCCTCTGTCCTTGAGGTTCCCGTCAACAGGTTGCACAGATAGCAACTTGTGCAGCAGTTGCATCAATCCTTTTGGAAGAGGTGGTCCACAGAATACATACATGATCTGCAGCAACGGAGTATGTTTGGACTCTGCTACTCACTCCAACTGCTATCCAGTGTCAGCTTTAAACTGGGCATAGCAGACTGTCCAGTATAGTCTGCTCCCTGTCGGAAGAATTTCCAACCTACGTGCAGAAGTGGATCTCACAGGTCCTTTGTGCGCGCAGGTAGGATTAGCTGTTGTAACGGCTGAGCAGGTAGCTGTGAGACCCTGTAGCAGACGGGCGTGTATGTCTTCCAGCTAAGCAAGGAGCCGCAGTTGGCGTGCTGCCTGTACAAGTTGTAAAGTTTAATGTAATAAACACTTATACGAGACAACTTGTTCTGTCTAGTTATTGTGAGTGGAAACATGGGGAGGACAGTAAGTCCTCTCGCACTGTGCATTCACACTCCAATGTGCCACCACGGGAGGAAGAGCCCGCACGCACAGAGCCGCTGCGAATGGATTTTTTTTATAAATAAGCAATATACCCTCTGCTATGTAATTGAATTTCCTGTCATGAGATCCTTCCTCTCTTGCACAGAGCCGCCAATTTCCAAGTGGGGGAGGGCTGCAGAATTTACCAGATGGGGGAGGGCTCTATTAATTGGTCTTCTTCTTCTTCTTCCGTCATGCATTAGCCATTCCCTCAGCCTGAAGCAGCTACACCTGGTATTTCCATCGTTTTGCAGCTCTTCCAATGCATATTTTACCTTGCAGAGTATTTCGCCAAAAATGTAGTGGTAATCTTGATTTGTCCATTCCTAACAGACAGGAAATCCATTTTTGTCGGTATTCATCGGCCTTACTGTTTGTATCGAAAATATTTAATTCCTTCCTCATATCCATATTTCTTTTGTAGTGTAGCTTGGTGTATCCTGCTATGTACCTGAGGAATTTGGAATTTAATTTTTCATTGGCTTGTAATCTTATTTTATCTTTCTTTTTCATTAGCCAAGATTAATTGGTCAATTTAATTAATTGGTCAATCAAACTGATAGAGTGAGAGGGGGCTATTTGAATAATTCTGGCCTGAAAGTGTACTTGTATCAGTGAGAGGGAGGGTGGAGCATTGGTGGTTTATAGATGGTTTGGGAGCAGGAGGGGGAGGGGAAGAAGTAGAGGGACAGATTATCCCTAGAGGGTCATAATCCACTTACGACAACAATAGGTTAAGGACCTGTCAATCAAAAGAGAATAATAGGTTTGCCTCTGAATGTATGCTTTCCCCTGACATAGCGAACCAACCCACACTAACGAATTGTCCTGATGCCAGCTTTTCCCCACTACTTTCTATCGTGACTGCAAAAATGTTACACAGACTTCTGAGTCTCTAAATTTATGCATTAGTATCTCACCAGAAAAATGCCACCTTCCTTCGAAAGATTCAGGTTCCCCGAGTATTGCTATCACACTTTCCCATGGACTACACTGAGGTGACAAAAGTGATAAGATAGCAGTATGCACATATACAGATGGTGATAGAATCGCATACACAAGATTTAAAAGATAGTGCATTGGCAGGTACAATCAGATGATTCACATGAATAGGTTTCGGACACGATTATGGCTGCATGACAGAAATTAACTGCTTTTGAACGTGAAATGGTAATTATAGCTAGAGGCATGGGACATTCCATTTCAGAAACCGTTAGGGAATTCAGTTATGCTCAACTATTTGGAGACCTTTTGCAGCCATTCATAGACTTCATGTTGCCAAATAACAATGGAATTTTTATGGATGACAATGCGCTATGCCGGCCGGGTTGGCCGAGCGGTTCTAGGCGCTACAGTCTGGAATCGCGCGACCGCTACAGTCGCAGGTTCGAATCCTGCCTCAGGCATGGATGTGTGTGATGTCCTTAGGTTAGTTAGGTTTAAGTAATTCTAAGTTCTAGGGGACTGATGACCACAGCAGTTAAGTCCCATAGTGCTCAGAGCCATTTGAATCAAGCCAATGTGCTATGTCACTGAGCCACAATTGGTTGTGATTGGTTTGGTGAAAATTTTGGCCAGTTCGAGCAAATGATTTGGTTACACAGATCTCCTGACATGAATCCCATCAAACAATTGTGAGACATAATTGAGAGATCCGTTCGTGCGCAAATTCTTGTACTAGCAACACTTTCGCAATTATGGACGGTAATATTTCTGTAGGGGACTTCCAATGAGTTCTTGAGCCCATGCCACGTCGAGCTGCTTCACTAAGCCGGACAAAAGAATATCTGACACTTTATTAGGAGGTATCCAATGATTTTTGTCACCTCAATGTACGAAGTGCATTCAGTGTGGGACAGAACTGATCACTGCACTTTCCCACAGTCCTCCCAAAAAAGTCCAGGTCTTCTTGATACAGACTAAGCGTTTGTGCCCACTTCATATCGCTTCTTAGTATCAGCCCTTAATGCTATCAGTTTCTTTCTTTTTGTTATGGACATTATCTTATTTTTCTCCACGCTGTAACCTACAGCAAATACACCACCTGACAAAATAAGTGAAATACTCAAAACACATGATTAGACGTCAGTGTAACTTCGTACATACATACACCACCGGTAGGTAAGTAAATCGTTAGAGCTGCAATTCTCTGCGACATCTAGAAAGCCACCAGAGACATGGCCGGACTTAGGGGACGGGCAACTGTAGCTGCACAAAAGAGGGGCCCCCACAACCCATAAATGTTCTAACAATACTATATAATATGCAAAAATATATTCAGAAAAAATGTCTTAGTATATGTTGCCTACACTATTGCATCAATAGTGTCGCAAAAGGAGCTGAGTGGCACTGTGGTGTAGTGATTATGATACTAAACTATTGCATGGAGAGTCCTGAGTTCAAAACTCACCTGGTCTCTAGAATTTTAATTTCTATATTCGGTTCGAGTACATTCTAAAAGTATCCACAAATGTCAAGAATAATTGTACTGGAACGTTCGGTACCTGCATATATTGTGTATGTCTTCTGGCCAGAAGCAGTTCGCTCTGCGCGTCTTGTATGTGCAAATGTTGAATAAGCCTTCATTTAGTGAAATTAGTGTTTGTCATACAGCTAATTACACCTTCTTATACCTGACATTTTTCTGGTGGACGCGCTGGGTACTGAAACTTGTGATATCGCACATCATCGACGACACAGTGGCTCCTGTCAGGCCACGACACAGCCGCCGTTTACGTGGCGAGAAACCCGAGTTCGAGCCATATTCAGCAGATCGCAATCTATCGGAGACAGAAGAAGAAGAGGGCGTTACGATGACAGCAGCTGTGTGCCACCACATGAGACATCCTTCCGAGTTCTCTGGTGACGATGGCCAAGATCCAAACAAGTGGCTGAAGGTATATGAGCGTATAGCCAAATTTAACAAATGGGAGGACACTGTGTGTTTGACTAGCGTATTTTTTCTACTTGGAGGGGCTCTGCCAAGCAATGGTATGAGAACAACGAGAAGTTCACAAGCTGGGAAGTATTCCAGGCGCAACTGCACAAGTATTTCGGCGACACACAATGGCAGAAATGCAAGGCTGAAGATAAACTAAAGTGCAGGGCACAGCGTCCACGAGAAACTACAGCATCCTACATTCAAGAAGTCTTGGACCTGTGTAAAACAGTGGATTGTAGAATGAAGGAGGAAGATAAGGTTGCACATCTCATGAAGGGTTTTGCTGAGGACATGTATCAAGCCCTACTCCTGAAGGAGGTTTCGACAGCGGACGACTTCATAAAATGGTGCCACTATATCGAGACAATGCATCAAAAAAGAATTACACGCAAGAAGTTTGAACAGCTTCCAAACGTCGTGTCGATGTCTGTGATGGAGGAAGCAACTGATTTTACAGGTGTTCTTCGTCAGATAGTGAGAAAGGAAGTTCAGAAGGCACTTGGATTTGTAACACCTCCGATTTATGTATCTCGATCCGATCCGGATCTGGATAGCAGCCCAAATAAATATTAATTAATGTGACCGTGTACCTAATGGGGCTGGCAATCGGATTTGACTGCTACGGAGTTGTTACATTCCATTTTGTCCTTCTCAAATGCTGTAATAATGAAATGTCCGGTGACAAGAAGAAACGCCAACACAGCTTCACTAATCAAGGACCTATATTCGTCTCAAAAATACAAAAGGAAGGAGACAGCCACTACCTTCGTCATACATATTTAATTACGGCTAATCTCAGCACAGGCTTCCTCGCTATTCATTATTGTCACACGCAAATTCAATCACTGCAATCCAACACTGCAATCCAAATGATGCCGGCGCGGTAGACGCGAAACCACAAATATCGGCACAGAAATATCACTGATCATTATCGTAATTATACTTCTTCACTTTCCCGTATTATTCTAACACAAAGGGGTTAAACCGCGGCGATGGCCACTCCCTTTGTCGGTAAACCTTTGTATTACAGCAACAGGCCTCCACACGGCTCGGCCCGTAACCTGGAACTCACTCAACTCTACACTCGCTCTCGCAACGCGACACACTATCGATTGTTTGCCCTATCGACCTGTGCCGAGTGCAAACTTATAGTAAGGGCCTACGGACCCCTTACATCCCCGCCCTCAAAAACTTCTTTGGAGCCACTGGCGTAAAAGAATCGGCAAGGGAATTAGACATTGCTACATCTGAACAAAACACATAGTGTAAATAATTAATGAAATTACAATTCACCAAATAATCCCTCGACTCCGGTAGTGGGCTGCCTCCACAATAATATTCTACAAAAGGTTATTACACCTCATAAACATGGCATTGTCCAAATTACAATTTTTTATATCAAACAGCAATAGTCCTCTATAGTCCAATATTGAATGAAACACACAACATACAATCAAAAATTATTACTTGAGCACATGACATACGAATTATTATATTACAAATTAGTTGTTACAGGTTTTTACACCCATTCTCAGGTAATCGTCGATATGAAATATGAAGTTCTAGTTACAATACATCAGAAAATACAATGCAAATAAACATTCCCCTTTTTCAAATGTCCGTTTAACAACTAAATGTTCTAAACATGTCCTACCCAACTACATCAAGGAGCTTGAACACTCTCATTTCAGACCTTCGCCCTAATCGAGTTCCCCTTCCTCATCTGGGTTATCCCTGTTCTCGTGTGAGTAGTACCTTTTTATGTTCTCCACATGTTCCTTACCATGCACTCTCTTTGTCGGTGCATATTCCAACTCCACAGTGTTAGGATGACCAATTTTTATAATCCTGTATGGTCCCTTATAAACGTGGTTGAATTTATGTATTTCAGAGTTTATTTTCTTTGATTTTGCATGAACCTTTACTAGTACCAGGTCTCCCACTCGGTAAGTTATCGGTTTCACTAGCTTGTCGTGTCTTTCCTGTCTTTTTCTAGCCTTCTCCTTCATACTTAATTCCACTAGCTCCAATTTCCTTTCCAAGGTCAATGAACTTCCTGGTGGGTAGACTACCAACTCACGAAAAATACTGTCGGGTTCTTGATTGAGCAATACTTCACATGGTGCCAACCCTGTAGAATCATGTGGGAGGTGATTCCTGACCTGCTCAAATTCTTCCAGATATTCTTTCCATGAACCATGCTTCCTATGACAGTATGTTCAGCATAAACGGTTCAATTCCTTCATTGCTCGTTCTGCAGGGTTAGAAGCTGGCCTATACCTAGAAATGGCAATTTGCTCTATTCTGTGCTCATTTAGCATATCTGTCCACTCCTTTGACCTAAATTGTGACCCATTATCGCTCAAAATTCGCTTAGGAATACACACCTTTTGAAAATAGTCTTTCTTAAAATGGTTAATGATGGCTCTACTAGTAGCTTTCTTCAACGGGTAAAATTTTATGTACTTGGAAACCAGTTCTTCCACTACTAAGATTTGTGTGTAATTCCCTCGTGAGGCAGGAAGTGGCCCAAAGAGATCCACTGCAACTATGTCCTTAATTGCAGTTGGTACAATTGGATGCATATATCCTTTGTGCTGTACTGTAGTCGTTTTAGATTTTTGACAGGTGTCACATGTACTCAGTATCTTACGTATACGCCTTCCCATGTTGTTGAATGCACAATCTAACTTTAACTTTTCCAGACACTTCTTCGGTCCATAATGCGCATTACTATAGTGCGTATACCAAATTAATTTTTTTACCACATGCTCACGCACACAGAGTTTCCAGTTCTCCTCACTCTCCTTGTTTCTTTTATAAAGTATCCCATTATGAATATAATAAAATGTGCGAATTCTTTCCTCTCCTGCACACCTGTATTTGTTTTGAATTGTCTTTAATTTCTCGTCCTCGTTCTGTTCCCTGCGCACATTCTTTAGGAACTTCCTTAAGAATTCTTCATACTGTACTCCCTTCATCAGGTTAATTCTAACTCCTTCTCCTTCTGGCCTGTCCACCAACATTCCTCTCGAGTCAGCTGGTAATCTTGACAAAGCATCAGGTATTATATGTGTTGCTCCTGGTTCATAAATTATCTCGAAGTCATAGTCCTGTAATGCCAGGGCCCATCGCGTTAGTCTGCTATGCCTCAACTTGCTTGTGGTCAGAAATGTAAGGGCCTTATGGTCAGTCACTACTTTCACATGCCTCCTGGCCAAATAATACCGGAAACGCTTAAACCCCACACAATTGCCAATGCCTCCCTTTCAGTAATCGAATATTTCCTTTCCCAAGCATTTAAACTTCTGCTACCGAATGCTATTGTTCTTACACTCTCACCATTTTCGCCCCTCTCCATTTGGTACAATTGTATTCCTAGTCCATAGTCAGAGCTGTCTGCTCCTAAATAAAAATCCTTGGAAAAATCCGAGTGGTACAATATGTCTGCACTATATAGTGCTTCCTTGATATTCTCAAGCTCGGTTTGGCACTCTGCACTCCAATGCCACGGCATCCTCGCCTTGGTCAATTCCCTCATACTCGGGGCATTAAGTACAGATCCTTTGACAAATTTTCTATAAAACTCACAAACCCCAAAGAATGCTCGCAACTGCTTCTTACTATGGGGGGTCAGAAAATTTCTAATAGCCTCCATTTTACTAGGATCAGGATAGATACCCTCCTCGGATATTATACGGCCCAGGAATTTTATCTTTGATTTGCCAAATTCCGACTTGTCCAGGTTTACAGTTACCCCTGCGGTTTCAAAAGCTGCCAAGATTGCATCCAATCTATTCAAATGTTCTTCCCATGATTCGCTTGCTATCAAGAGGTCATCCACGTAAACGGTGACCCTTTTAAGTAACTCCTCGCCTAGTATCTTATCCATCGCTCTTATGAATTCAGACACTGACACATTAAGCCCAAGTGGCAACACTCTAAATTGATAGCACCTTCCTCCATAAGTAAATGCTGTATACTGGCGGAACTCTGTGGCCAATGGTATTTGCCAGTAACCAGCAGTTAAGTCGATACTACTAAGCACCTTTGCTCCTCGGAATTTTTGAATCAGTTCTTCTATAGTCTCAGGTTTGTCCCGCTCCGGCTCGATGATTTTGTTCACTGTTCATGCATCCAAAACTATCCTCACCTTTCCATTCTTCTTATCAACAACAAATAGGGGGTTGTTATATTGACTGTTGGCCCTTTCTATAACACCAAGGTCCATCATCCTCTGTATCTCTTCATCTACTGCTCTTCGTTTCGCCTGGGGAATGGAATACTGTTTTATATTGAACAGTTTGTGGTTCTTTATCTTTAGCTTACACTCCACCCCTTTCATGATACCTGGCCGTTGAGAAAATACCTTACAACGCCTGTATAATACTGTGGCTAATTTCCTCTTAGTCCCCTCATCTAGGTGTGTCATCTCCTCCAACTTTTTACTGATCTTATCCTCTTTATGTCTATCCTCTCATGCTAATCCCTCAAGGTATATCAACACTTCTTGTCCTAGTCCCTCTTCCCCGTATCCCATGGTGTGTTCCTCTTCATGACACAAATTTATTCTTCTGAATTCCTCCTCTTCTTCGATTGCACTCCCCTCAGCAAACTTTAACCTCTTCTCTTCTCCCTTTCTTCCTTTGACCTTGATAGTACCTTCATCAAAACTCACTACTGCATCAACTTCATTCAACCAATCTACCCCTAAAATAATTGATGTGTTCAATCCGGCCACAACCAAAAATGTTGCTTCGTATTCTTCTCCCTCTATCTCGAAGGTAATCAACACTTGTTCTTCAATAGGTTTACTCCTTGCACCCAACGCGTTCACAATTCTCACTCCACTCACCGGGAAACTAGGCAAGGTAATATTTGCTTTTAGTATCTGTTCATATAACCTCTTGGATACTGCACATGCTTCACTTCCTGTATCGACTAATGCCTCGATATTCAGTCCACACAGCTTGATCCCTATCATGGGTAGCATGGGTTCTTTGGGAACCCCACTTCTTTCCTCCAGTAGATCTTCTCTCAGATCTCCACCATTGTCGTGTCTTAGTAGGTTTACTCTGGTCCTTGTAGCTCTCACTCCTGACCGGACCTCATCTGGAGTGTCATTCAGTTTTCCGGTCTCTCCGCCTCTTCTATATGCACTGTGTCATTCATTCGCCTATCCCATCCTCTCTCACGATCTCTTGGTTCTTCACTCCTTCTCCAATCATTTCTCCATTGCCATTCACCACCATGGTTCCTGTACCTATGGCCACCACCTCTTCCTCTATAATTAGACGAATTACCAAAATGATTCCTTGGGTCATTACTTCCCACTCGGTTTTGACCATTAGCTTGATTGTGTTCCTGTGATCGAACAGATTCCAACTGTTCCAGTATTTCCATCAAGGCCTCCCTATCTTTAATTAGGCTCCCGGATACAGTTTCTTGCATTCTCCGGCTCATTCTTCTTTTTATCGCTGATACCATTACGTCATCACTCAGGGGTTGTTCCAAGGTCTCGTTCAATTCCCATAAAGGTTCGGCAAACTCTCTCAACGTTCCTCTCCATGTATTAAGTGACTTGCAGTGGAGTAGGTCCTCAATTGCTGCACACTGATGACTTTTGGACCAGTATTTCTTCAAGAATTCCCCTTCAAACTGATCAAAACTAGTAGTCCCTTCCTTCTTCCTGACTCCCCAAGTGAAGGCCTCACCTTCCATCCTATCTATTGCAAACTGAATCTTGTCTGAGTCGTTAAAATGTGTTGGGAAAACTCCTTTTAACCATTTCATAAATATCATTGGGTGCAACCCTCCTTTCGGTCTAAATTTCTGCCCTGTATTATTTTGGACATACCGATTATCACTGCTCATCAAGCTAACGACTCTACCTTCCCCAACGGTTAAAGTGGCATTGCTAATTCGTTTATCAATTTCTTCTGTCTTGCTCTCCAATTGCTGCACTCCCTGTTGTAATTGCCTGACCTCCATTGCAACCCTCTTGTTATCCTCTTCTCGTTGCACGGCTATAGCATTTCTCAGATTGACAGCCAGTTGGTTTTGCCTATATCCTATCCCCTTAACAGCATCATTGCATTGTTTCTGTATCTGCATCACCTCGGCGATCCTTTCTCCCAATTTGGCTTTAGTTTCTTCAACATCGTCTTCTATCTTTTTTGTCAACTTTCCTTCCATCTTCTCCACGTCTCCCTGGACTTGGTCTACGCTCTTCTGTAGCTTCCTCTCTTTCTCGTTGATGTCCATCTTCAGTCGTTCTTGTAACTCCTGCATTTCCTTCTTCAGATTACATTCCATCTTCATCTGTGATGTTTTGATCTCTTGTGCTATAGTTTCTTGTAAATCTTCCTTTAATGATTTGCGGAATATTTCTTCCCTTTCTCTAGCTTCTTGTAAAACTTTCTCTAATGATGCGTTATTTTCTTGTAAATCTTCCTTTAATGATTCTCTGAGACCTTTCTCTAATGATTCTCGGGATATTCTTCCCTCTTCTCTAGTTTCCTTAACCTCCTTTAGCAAGTCTGCCAACACCGACCACATTTCGGCACCCTCTGAAACTGACTTATTTCTCGTCGTTTGTCCCGGTGTCTCGGGATAACTAGTTGAATGTGCTAATTGGCTATCTAATGACAATCCATAACCACTGATTCCTGAATCATCTCTGTCTTCCTGTACTATCCTTTTCCTTTCAACTACTGCCTCACAAACCTGCTTATCTTCAGTAGACATGTTTGGTTTATTTTTAATGCACAGGCAAGTAATACAGAATAACCTCTAGCAACACAAAACACTCCTAATTACCATGAAACTAATCAAACAGTACCTGCAGTATTTTGCAGTTAATCCCAAAATTGGTACAATACGTGTGTATACCGAACATAACGACTCTCAAAACCTAATAATTTCAAATATCAATTCTCACATACACAGCTTATGTAAAATGTTCAAAATAAGATAAATCACACCACTCATTAAATCTACACTCCTGGAAATTGAAATAAGAACACCGTGAATTCATTGTCCCAGGAAGGGGAAACTTTATTGACACATTCCTGGGGTCAGATACATCACATGATCACACTGACAGAACCACAGGCACATAGACACAGGCAACAGAGCATGCACAATGTCGGCACTAGTACAGTGTATATCCACCTTTCGCAGCAATGCAGGCTGCTATTCTCCCATGGAGACGATCGTAGAGATGCTGGATGTAGTCCTGTGGAATGGCTTGCCATGCCATTTCCACCTGGCGCCTCAGTTGGACCAGCGTTCGTGCTGGACGTGCAGACCGCGTGAGACGACGCTTCATCCAGTCCCAAACATGCTCAATGGGGGACAGATCCGGAGATCTTGCTGGCCAGGGTAGTTGACTTACACCTTCTAGAGCACGTTGAGTGGCACGGGATACATGCGGACGTGCATTGTCCTGTTGGAACAGCAAGTTCCCTTGCCGGTCTAGGAATGGTAGAACGATGGGTTCGATGACGGTTTGGATGTACCGTGCACTATTCAGTGTCCCCTCGACGATCACCTGTGGTGTACGGCCAGTGTAGGAGATCGCTCCCCACACCATGATGCCGGGTGTTGGCCCTGTGTGCCTCGGTTGTATGCAGTCCTGATTGTGGCGCTCACCTGCATGGCGCCAAACACGCATACGACCATCATTGGCACCAAGGCAGAAGCGACTCTCATCGCTGAAGACGACACGTCTCCATTCGTCCCTCCATTCACGCCTGTCGCGACACCACTGGAGGCGGGCTGCACGATGTTGGGGCGTGAGCGGAAGACGGCCTAACGGTGTGCGGGACCGTAGCCCAGCTTCATGGAGACGGTTGCGAATGGTCCTCGCCGATACCCCAGGAGCAACAGTGTCCCTAATTTGCTGGGAAGTGGCGGTGCGGTCCCCTACGGCACTGCGTAGGATCCTACGGTCTTGGCGTGCATCCGTGCGTCGCTGCGGTCCGGTCCCAGGTCGACGGGCACGTGCACCTTCCGCCGACCACTGGCGACAACATCGATGTACTGTGGAGACCTCACGCCCCACGTGTTGAGCAATTCGGCGGTACGTCCACCCGGCCTCCCGCATGCCCACTATATGCCCTCACTCAAAGTCCGTCAACTGCACATACGGTTCACGTCCACACTGTCGCGGCATGCTACCAGTGTTAAAGACTGCGATGGAGCTCCGTATGCCACGGCAAACTGGCTGACACTGACGGCGGCGGTGCACAAATGCTGCGCAGCTAGCACCATTCGACGGCCAACACCGCGGTTCCTGGTGTGTCCGCTGTGCCGTGCGTGTGATCATTGCTTGTACAGCCCTCTCGCAGTGTCCGGAGCAAGTATGGTGGGTCTGACACACCGGTGTCAATGTGTTCTTTTTTCCATTTCCAGGAGTGTATAACTGTAAAATCCCCAAAAACAATGAGCATATCTGTATAATTACCATTTAGACTGCGCAACATGCATCAATAAGTATGCTATATTTCAGAGTATGTTTCACAAACTTTTCGGAAATTACTGTAATTGCCACTTTTCCTAATGTGAAACTCAGTTTACAATTGTTTATTTACCGCGAGGACTGCACACTACAATTTAATGTTATGCCAACCAGTCGTCTTCACTCACCAACTGACGTTACCACGAGTCGCGATGTTTTGACGTTTGAAGTGGGCGTGGCGCTGTACTGCCGCCGGAGCTGCGTGAAGTCGCGCTGGAGATCTGTGGCCAGTTGTCATAGTTCTCCGTTGGCCACTCCGTGGCGCTGCAGGCGGGCGTAGTTTGTAGTTCGACTGCTAGATGCCGGGTCGACGCTCGGTGTCTCGAAGTCGCGCTGCTCGCTGTGACGGGACGTCGTAGTTCTCAGCCGGCCACTCCATGGCGCTGCAGGCGGGCTTAGTTGTAGTTCGGCCGCTAGATGCTGGGTCGGCACTCGGTGTAGTGCGGCTGTGCTTGAACTACTCCTTGCACAGGTCGTTGGGATAATGTGTGAAATCACCTCGCAGATCGAAGCTCTTTGGCGCAACTGCTACCCGGGTCTGCTGACGTCACTCAACAACTGCGTCGCCACATGAATTGTTGTCCGCATAACAGTTTATGGGTCCACTTGAAGCTGTCCGATTTTCACTATTCAAAAAGCAATTCCAGTCACAATATTACTATTAAACACTTCTGTAAAAGCTTTAGTGACGAATTCTTGGCTCGTTTTGCTATTTTAATGTTCACACGTGTCTTTCTTTGGTGTTCACTTTTCACAGTTTTTCGCGCGGATTTACGCATTTGCACATTATAACACAGTTTATCGACACTATTATTCTTATCAAATATGGCGAGAAGAAACAGTTTAGTCACAATCGTAAGATATTATTGCTTCGTATTGTTCAAAAATGCATTGATTCTTGTCGCGATTTTAAAGTTTATGCTCTGTCTCGTCCAACATCGAAAAATATTTTCTCGCGTTAAGCAAGATAAAATTACCTATTGTTCTTTACGATTCGTCCGAAAATTGCACTTGTCCTTTCACGGTAAGCCAAGGGTGTAACACCTCTGATCCGGATCTGGATAGCAGCCCAAATAAACATTAATTAATGTGACCGTGTACCTAATGGGGCTGGCAATCGGATTTGACTGCTACGGAGTTGTTACATTCCATTTTGTCCTTCTCAAATGCTGTAATAATGAAATGTCCGGTGACAAGAAGAAACGCCAACACAGCTTCACTAATCAAGGACCTATATTCGTCTCAAAAATACAAAAGGAAGGAGACAGCCACTGCCTTCGTCATACATATTTAATTACGGCTAATCTCAGCACAGGCTTCCTCGCTATTCATTATTGTCACATGCAAATTCAATCACTGCAATCCAACACTGCAATCCAAATGATGCCGGCGCGGTAAACGCGAAACCACAAATATCGGCACAGAAATATCACTGATCATTATCGTAATTATACTTCTTCACTTTCCCGTATTATTCCAACACAAAGGGGTTAAACCGCGGCGATGGCCACTCCCTTTGTCGGTAAACCTTTGCATTACAGCAACAGGCCTCCACACGCCTCGGCCCGCAACCTGAAACTCACTCAACTCTACACTCGCTCTCGCAACACGACACACTATCGATTGTTTGCCCTATCGACCTGTGCCGAGTGCAAACTTATAGTAAGGGCCTACGGACCCCTTTCAGATTGCACGGCGAGCAAGAAACCGAGACGCTTGAAGAGGTCATAAGGGAAGAAGTGGAGCAGACATTGAACCCAATCTCTCGTCCTTCATTTACCTTTACAGCGATGAAAAAGTCGAGACCAAGGCAGAGTTACGTTCCTACAATGCCGCATGAAGAACCTGTTTTAGCACCAAGGAAGACTGACGTCTGGAGGACCCAGGGTAACCAACCAGTATGTTTCCACTGCGGACGACCGGGACATGTGATGCGCTATTGTTGAGAAAGGAGGCGGATATTTGATGACAGCCGCGCCAGAAGACAGCAGACCGATCTTAGCCGACGCCAACTCCGGGACAACGAAGATGAACAAGAAGATGTGGGTGCAGGACGACGTAGGTCACCATCGCCGCAACTAGCCACTGGAGAGGACGCTCCCCAACACGCCGATCAAGGTCTCCATCGCCGTTTAGAAGCTCCAGCCGATCACCTAGCCTCCACAACCTGGAAAATTAAAGGGTGCGACCTTCCTTGGAGGTGAGACCGCCGAAGAGAAAAATCCTCCGCCGTCGATTACTACAAAAATGACAGGAAACTACCTCAATATCCTCATGGATGGCCGACCAGTCCAAGCTCTTGTGAACTCTGTAGCATCATATTCAGTCATTTCGGAGAAGTACCGTCGCCAGTTGCAGAAAACCGTATTCGTGGACAACAAAACATCTCTGCTGAAGGTGGCTAATGGGAAATATGTAAAATCTACAGGAAGATGTACCATTCGTGTGGGTATAAGTGGCCATACATAGCCCTTAGACTTCATCGTCTTACAAGAGTGTAGTCATGACGTCATTCTCGGATGGGACTTTTTGAAAGCTTCTCAGGCAATTATAGATTGTGTCGCACGAAGATTATGCTAGACAAGATGAGACACTCTGGACAGGAAGATGCGCATCTGAGTGTGTGGAGACTATGTGTGCTGGATGAAGTGGTCATTCCTGCAGTCAGTGCTGGAAAGGTAACTGTCACGTGTCATGCCATGCATCAACCCATGGATCTTGTAGTGGAATGTAAGAGAAGCATACCACTGAAGAATAACTTGGTCATACCAGCCTCTGTCGTCTCGTTTAAGTACGGATTCGGTGAATTGTGGATAGTTAACTGTCGCCGAGAACCGCAGATCATTCCAAGACGCATGTGCGTAGCAAACGCTGAGCCATTAGTTGAAGAACAGCTGAACGTCATAGAAACCTCCCATGCCGAGTCTGTCGGTGAAATTAGTGCTACCACTATGAGACAAGATCTTCTAGCTCGACTATCACCAGATCTCACTAAGGAACAACAGAAGAAGCTACTTGCCATTCTTCAAGGGTTCTCTGAATGCTTCAATCCACAGGTGAAGAGCAAATTAGACAAATCGACGGTGAAGCACCGGATTAGCACTGGAGACTATCAACCAATAATCCAGGGAGCATACCGTGTGTCAGCAACGGAACGTCGAATAATTCGCGATGAGGTAGAGAAAATGATGAAGAATGACATCTTTCAGCCTTCACAGAGCCCATAGTCGTCACCAGTGGTCCTCGTCAGGAAGGAGGATGGCAGTTGGCTCTTTTGTGTTGATTACAGGAAGCTTAATAAGATAACTAAAAAAGACGTTTACCCTCTTCCCGAATTGACGATACACTAGATTGTGTGAAGGAGGCTAAGTTTTTCTCAATCATGGACATGTACTTGGGATACTGGCAAATTGAGGTAGATGAAGCTGATCGTGAGCAAACTACATTCATCACCACTGAATGTCTGCATCAATTTAAGGTAATGCCGTTTGGTTTGTGTAATGCACCAGCAACTTTTGAACGGATGATGGGTAATCTTCTATCGCACCTGAAGTGGACGATGTGTCTTTGTTATTTTGATGATATTATACTGTTCTCAGAGACATCTGATGAACATATAAAAAGACTGAGGGCCGTTCTTAAGTGTCTCCAACAATGCGGACTGAAACTTAATCCAAGAAAGTGTCTCTTTGGAGCAAAAGAAATCAAAATACTTGAACACCTTGTGTCAAACGAAGGTTTGCGGCCAGATCCAGAAAAGGTGAGATCTATAATGAAATTTCCTATTCCTGAAAGTATTAGAGATATGAGAAGCTTGCTCGGATTATGTTCTTATTACTGTCATTTTATCAAAGACTTTTGTATCAAAACCATGCCACTCCAAGAGTTGTTAAAAGCTGATGCTAAATTTATCTGGGGTGATGCTCAACATGATTCTTTCGATGTGCTGCGGAAAGCTCTGACGACTGACCCTGTACTTGGTCTGTATGATGGGAGAGAACCTATACAACTACACACAGTTGCCAGCGGGTATGGAATCGGTGCTGTTCCGGTGCAAATTTCTGATGGACAAGAGAAGGTTATAGACTATGCTTCTAGGACACTTACCAAAGCTGAGAGAAACTACTCAGCCACAGAAAGAGAATGTCTTGCTGTGATCTGGACAATGTGCAGATTTCGACAGTATCTGTATGGAAGGCCATTCACAGTTGTTACAGACCATCATTCACTTTGTTGGTTGACAGGTCTTAAGGATCCAACAGGACGACTCGCCAGGTGGGCACTACGTCTTCAAGAGTGTGACATTACCATAGTGTACAAAAGTGGAAGAAAACATCAAGATGCCGACTGTCTCTCAAGAAACCCTGTGCAAGACCATCAAGACTTTGATGAAGATAGTGACTGTCTTGCTGCACTTCAGGATCTCTCTGCTGAGCAGAAGAAGGAGGCCAAGTTGTCTCAAATTACGCTTGCCTTAAATCGGTCAGAGGATGTGAAAGGACAATTTAAGGTAGTTAATGGATTACTTTGCGAGAAAAATTTTGATCCGTTTGGAAAAAGGTGGCTACCAGTGATTCCTAAACACATGCACTTAGATGTTCTACAGAAATTCCATGACACACCTGAGGCCGGACATTTAGGATTTATTAAGACATACGATAGAATCCACAAGAGATTTTTCTGGCCAGGTTTACTTAGGAGTGTCCGTCATATGTGTCGCACTGTCGAGAGCGCCAGAGGAGAAAGGCAGTTCCCCAGAAACCACCTGGCCTACTCATACCAATTCCACCAGCCGAAACGCTTTTCCAGCGTGTTGGGATTGACCTCCTCGGACGATTTCCAACGTCTGCTAGTGGCAATAGATGGATTATTGTTTGCATTGATTATCTGACACGTTATGCCATTACAACAACCGTGAAAACAGCATCCGAGGTAGCCAAGTTCATCGTGGAAGACGTTGTATTAAAACACGGTGCCCCAAGGTCGTTAATTACGGTTCGAGGGAAAGTTTTTCAATCGAATCTTGGGACAGAGATAAACTGTCGGTGCAACATCACTTATCACATGACGACTGCCCACCATCCGCAAACTACCGGGCTTGCTGAACGCCTTAATAAGACCTTGGCCGACACGCTATCAATGTTCGTCGGTGTTGAGCAGAGCAACTGGGATGAGGTGCTACCTTTCGTGACGTTTCCCTACGACACCGCCAAACAAGACACCACAGGATTTACGCCACTTTTCCTGGTGCATGGGCGTGAGGCGACTACGACGATGGACACTGTGTTTCCGCTACATTCTGATGACGTGGACGACGACTACATCGATCAGGTGTTAACCAGAGCTGAGGAAGTTCGGCAGTTAGCTCTACTCCGCACGCTACAGGCTCAAGAAAACGATCGCGGAAGGTATGATGCGAGGCCCCGCCCTTTTGTCTACTAGCCTGGTGACCTCGTCTGGATCTTCACTCTTGTTCGGAAGGTTGGTCACTCTGAGAAGCTCCTCAGGCGCTACTTTGGACCTTATAAGGTTGCGAGACGGTTTTCTGATGTTACTTATGAAGTTGAAGATTTCGATCCCGCCACAAGACGACGAAAGACCAGAGATACGGTCCACGTCCTTCGAATGAAGCCCTATAAGGATCCTGCAACCCAGGGTAAATTCGAAGCTCCAGCGACAGGCAACAAGCGGAGTGGTGACGAAGAGCGTAGCGGCAAAAGAAATTATAAGAAGATCACCTCCAGGGCGAGAATCAGTCATCGGGAGTCGGAGTATGCAGGACCGATGACTCGTTCCCGGACTAGGACGACGTAACACGGAGGCACTGTTCACTTAAGGACGGAGCAATGTAACAGAAGACGCTGAGAAGCACTGTGGTGTAGTGGTTATGATACTAAACTGTTGCATGGAGGGTCGTGATTCAAAACTGACCTGTACTGTACAATTTTAATTTCTACATTCGGTTCGAGTACATTCTAGAAGTATCCACAAATGTCAAGAATCATTGTACTGGAATGTTCTGTAGCTGCATATATACTATATGCGTTCCGGCCGGAGGCAGTTCGCTCCTCGCTCTTGTATGTGCAAGTGCTGAATAAACCTTCGTTAAGTGAAGTTAGTGGCTCAAATGGCTCTGAGCACTATGGGACTCAACTTCTGTGGTCATCAGTCCCCTAGAACTTAGAACTACTTAAACCTAACTAACCTAAGGACATCACACACATCCATGCCCGAGGCAGGATTCGAACCTGCGACCGTAGCAGTCGCGCGGTTCCGGACTGAGCGCCTTAACCGCGAGACCACCGCGGCCGGCTAAGTGAAGTTAGTGTTCGTTATTCATCTTCTACGGGACAATATTACAGCTACTTGGTTGATTATTATACATTGGCGGAAAAAAATCGTAACACAAAGAAAGAGTTGTGCAACATAAACGAAAATTGTTAGGCGTGTTTCTACATCTAAATGCTTATATCTGTTCAGATTTCGTACTAGCCGCATAAGAGTGGCGCTAGTAGCTGCACTACGAGGATGCAAATCAGGTTTGCTTTAAATAAACACTGTAACGGTTGTGAGCGTTAGTTACCTTTGGGATTGGACATGATGAGTTGAGGTTAGTCAAGAATGCCTTTAAGGCGACAAAGACACCATTATCAACAGCTCACTGAGTATGAACGAGGTCGTGTTATTGGGCTACGAGAAGTTAAGATGTTCCTTCTGCTATACTGCAGAAAGACTTGGCAGGAATATAGCCACTGTACACGATTGTTGGCAGCGGTGGTCACGTGAATGTGCAGTCGCAAGAAGACCGGGCTCTAGACGGCCACGTAGTACTACTGTAAGAGAAGACCATCGTGTTCGTCGTATGGCTCTGGCGCATTGTACTGCATCTGCAGCAGCAGTTTCAGCAGCATTTGCACCACAGAGATTGAACGAACTGTTACAAATCGGTTACTTCAAAGACAGCTTCGATCCAGACGCCCTGTAGTGTGCATTCCATACATACCAAATCACCATTTGCGACTTGCGTTTTCTGATGAAAGCCGGTTCTGCCTCCTCAGTGCCAGTAATGGTGGAGTGTTGGCTAGAAGGCCAGTTAAGAGCCAGCAACCAACCTGTCTGTGTGCTAGACACACTGGACCCACACCTGGAGTTACGCTCTGGGGCGCGATTTCGTATGACAGTAGGGTCACTCTCGTGGTTATCCCACGCACCATGACTACAAATTTATACGTTAACATGTTGTGTTGCCATTCATGAACAGCTTTCCAGGGGGTGTTTTCCAACTGGATAACGCTCGCCCACATACTGCTGTTGTAAACCAACATGCTCTACGCCTCTACGGAGTGTAGACATGTTTCTTTGGCCAGCTCGATCTCGGTATCTGTCTCCAATCGAGCACATGTGGCATATCATCAGACGACATCTAGCGTCACCCACAAGCAGTATTAACCGTTCCTGTATTGACCGACCAGGTGCAACAGGCATGGAACTCCGTCCCACAGACTGGCTAATGGCACCTGTACAACTCAATGCACGCACGTTTGCTTGCCTGCATTCAACATTCTGGCGGTTACACCAGTTATTAATGAACCGGCACTCCACATCTGAAATGGTTTGTCTCGCTCTTGTGTTAACCTATGATCTTGCAATGTTAATCACTTCAATATGTTACCTAGACAAACGTATTCCCGAAATTTCATTAGTCTACACTAATTATGTTTTGGTGTTAGATTTTTTCCATCAGTGTTATAGTAAGAAATTTGCTTCAATAACTGTTTCATTTTAAAGTTCATTATAAGCGTGAATTAGGTGTGGTGGAAACAAAACAGGTGAAAAAATAAATTAACCACAGGTCTCTAACTACTCTACTCCACAAATCTTTAGTATGCGAAGAAGCCTTGATAAGCAGATACCACTTTTCACTGATATTTTCATGAGCACGCCGGTGCCATCTGGGACAGTACTCTACTCCCGACTCGAAGGTACTGTTGACAGCAACCTGTACCTATATTGTATATGTAGTTAGATATGCAAACAATTATTTTTTGGACACAATTAAATTCAATCAATTATTCACACAACTTACTGTATAAAAGAAATACAAACTAAATAAATAATTAATTTTTTACTGACTGAATAATGTCAGTTGCCTGTATATTATTATTTATTTGTGTACATCATTTTATAATGAGAAAAAAATAATCGCTACGAGGAATCGAGCACTGAATGACCGTCTTTACCCATCTATAACCGCTTTTGCTCTTCCGATCAGTCATCGTGTGCTTGTAGCAGGGAATCCCCAAAATCTGAGATGTTCACGTTACACTGTTTTAAGTGAGTCTAGAGTCTATGAACGTTGTGCAAGAAATGTAAAACCTTCTGAATCACATCCTTCTGGATTTACATGGACACGTGTAAGTATTTTTATATTCATATTGTGACTTCCAACAAAAAATCATAATCGAAAAGGTTCTTTATTCTTTTTATTTTTCATGTGCCCTCACAATCCCGATTTGTGTTCCCACGATCCCATATACCATCTCGTTTAACTAATTTTGATAATTTTTGGTTTCTGCTCGATCACCGATTTTCCATGACTATTTCCTTGTTGGTTAAGGTCTTTCCTTTTGCAGTTGCATGTTTTCTGAACAGTTGATGTTCAACCTTTCTTTTGTAGTGGAAACATGGGTGATCATAACAAAACTCGCCATTAGCTAGTGGTTCCTAGACGAGGAAATTGCAAGCAGAATGTGAAAACAAAACTGAAAAACTTTAGCTAAAACACCCAAATTAACTAATTTTGTCACTCAATCAAACAGAAGTACAGCTAGATCCTAAAAATACAAGAGTAGATTTGACAGTAGACGAAGATTTGTTGGATAGTATTCAAGGCAATGCAGCTATTGCATCGGGCGACATCATAGTACGTCGAGAACTTGTAATCAGAATCAAGAACAAACAGAATTTTGTGGTTTCAAAAATGACATTTGTCTTTGGCCTGACAGAATTGCAGAACAAACGATTAAATACAGGATGGAAAAGGGTCCCACAGAGCTTCAAAACTTTTGCAGAATTCAGTTCTTCAAGATCAGTCGCGAGATACGAGTAATTTGCGCTTTATTCTGAAAAGTTCAAAAAATCAATAGATCGTCAGCTGATTGTGACGATGTTTTTCTCCAACTATGCATAGAATATATTGATATGCATGTAAATTTATGTCCATTCATAACATGACATTAGGTGGAGAAGGACTATGTGAGTCTACATGAGTATGAGATTTCGAAGACTCACTTGAAATCCGTAATAACTGCAGTGCAACCGAGAAAAATCACAGGATGTATCGAGCTAGCGATACAAGAGACACAAGAAATCCAATATTCGAAGAAAATCCTCAGAATTATCGTTAGTACTATTAAATTCATTACTGAACGTGGTTTAGCTTTCTGAGGAAATGATGAAATAATTAGTTCACCGATAAATGGAAATTTCCTTGGTATTTTGGAATTGTTAGCCAAGTATCAACCACTTCTAGGAGCCCATTTAAAAGAGCGTGCAAACAAAGGGAGTGGTCATGTCAATTACCTTTCGTCTACGATTTGTGAAGATGTGGTCAGTTCCATGCGTGATCAAGTACTCAATGAAATAATATCGAGAGTTATAAAATCTAAGTATGAGTCAATGTCACTGGACTCCCCGCATATCGAATCTCGAATCTGTTAACTGACTATCGTTGTTCGATATATTCAAGGATCGATGCCAAAGGAAAGATTTCTGATCTTTTTTATCAAACTGCGGCCATTCTGGTGAAACCGCAGCAAACGCTTTACTAAAATACACATCAAATTGACATAATCGATTTCTGCGGCCAATCATACTATAATGTTGCAAATATGAGTGGCAGATACAGTGTGAAAGCTTTAATTATGGAAAAAATCATACATCGATGTTTGTACCATGTTGTGATCGTTCTCTTAATTTAGTTGGAAAGGCAACTGCTAACTCTTTCCCATTAGCTGTTCAGTTCTTCTATCTCGTTCAGAATTTATATACATTTTTCACAGCAAGCACAGAACGGCACCGAATTCTAACAGAAAAAGTATCTCAGAAAGAAAACAGACAACTTTAATGTTGAAAAAGCTTAGCGATACTCGCTGGTCTCGTCAGGTTGAAGCAACGAAAATCATTATCGGAGATTTTTCCGAAATCAAAGAAGCCCTAACCAGCATATCTTCCGATATTGGCAAAAAGGCATCGTGATAAATGAAGCAACACCTCTTCTGGAAAAGAAACCACTCTATTTGCCATATTTTGGGACGACGTTTTGGAACGATTCATTGTTACAAACGATATGTTGCAGGATCCGATAATGAGTCCTGAATCTGCCACATAAGACTGAAATCATTAAGATTATTTGTTTACTCCAAAAGAGAAGAGTTTGATAAGTACAAATAAGCAGCAAATGGATTGTGGAAAAACTATCCATAAATACAACCATGCACCAGAAAAGGAAATATGAGGTTGAATCCGATCAGTTCTATGAAAGCGCAAGAGGCCAAAGCTAAAATGTCACCAAAAGAGATATTTAAAGTGCTACATTTCATTCCAGTGCTGTGTGTTTCTCTTCTTGGAAGACACCATACATATGATACTGACTGTTCGAGATATGGATTTCTGAATCACTTAGAGTAGATGGGTGGCGCAAATTTGTGTCCTGCTATGATTTTTCTTCGCAAAAAGCTCACAAGGTTCCATTCATTGATGTCATATCTTAATTAAGTTTCTTTCTTACATTTTCCTATTTTGTCGTTTTATTATTTTTTTCACAATTACTTATTGAAACACTCGAAAGACAAAAATTATTTAACTTTTTTTAAAAAAATTATTAGAGGCCTCCATTCCCTTGTTGCCCTTGGGTATCCACACCTCTAAATCTGGCCCTGTCCATCAGAATGGAAACATAAAGTTTGATCTCCACTTGTGCTAAAAAGAACCCCATTACTCTATAGGAAATACTGCAACCAGCCACAAGTTTTTTTTTTAAATTGATTTTGTCATACTATTACTAGTTTCAGGTCTGAGCCCATCATCAGATCATGGCACTGACTTCTTTTCAACTTCTCTGTCCTAAAATATAATAAAGCATATGTGAAGCATAGTTTGCAAAAGGTTTAAAATTTGCATCCTAAAATATACTTACTTCCTGGAAAGCTCTCCTTTATATGTTATAAGGCAGAGGTTTGATTTTCCTTTACATCCATATTGATCAATGAACTGAATACAAGATGGCAGACACATTTTTTATGCATTGGCTATTGATTCACTGTGTCAAAGAATGTGATTTGTGTACATATATGAGACTCTTCTAGAGTTCCTTCAAAGATACTTCATAACAGTACATATAACTATATACACTTATAAATTTAATTATTTAGGTTTGAAAGACGCTGGTAATGCCCAAAGAAGAATTTTCTCTCTGTAGTTAGTTATTGTTTTTATCATTCCAAATTACAGAAGCTGTATGAAATTTCACATATACATTTAGTTTTTTAATTCTAGTCGTTCATTCAGTATGCAATCAGGTTTGTTGTGAATGTGGTTGTATATTTCTAATTCCTCTAACAAATTCATCTGTACTCCTTTTTCGGTGAAATGTGGTATCTACAAGTTTTCTTCAACGCTTATCACAGTTTTTCCATGTCAGGCCAAATGACGTAGTGAATATTCACTTATATAGGTTGTTGAGCTTGAGAGTATCCATGTGTTCTTTGTATTCAGTATGCAATCAGGTTTGTTGTGAATGTGGTTGTATATTTCTAATTCCTCTAACAAATTCATCTGTACTCCATTTTCAGTGACATGTGGTATCTCCAAGTTTTCTTCAACGCTTATCACTGTTTTTCCATGTCAGGCCAAGTGACGTAGTGAATATTCACTTATATAGGTTGTTGAGCTTGAGAGTATCTGTGTGTTCTTTGTGCTAGGTGTTGAAATTCCAATGTAAAATTTGGAGCATACAGAACAGTTTAATTTACAAATGTCAGTCCCATGGTGTACTTCAAATTTTAAACTTCAGCTGTGAATGTTTTGTGCTTCATTTTATTGTTTGTGGAAAACATAATTTTGTATTTCAGGCACGAAATAAGTTTTCAATATAGTATGGCACTTTACCAATGAATAGTATGCAGTCATATTTCGCAGATGTTTGAGGATCTATTTATGATAAAGTACTGTTTGTTTTGGATTTATTGTTTACTGTATTTGTTTTTAATTCTATTGTACAGTTTAGTGATGGTGTCAGCGCTGTAACTATTATTGTGGGCTGTTAGTCTGATGGTTTTTAATTCTTGCAGTTTATCTTCAGTGTCAAAATGGATCTTTCCCATTTTATTGAACATTACCCTATAATATGCCATTTTGTGTTGCTCAAGGTGGAATGATGAGATGTTGATTGTGACATGTATTGTAGTGTGTTTTCTGGGTACTTCAAATTTATGTATGCATTTTATTTACTAACTTTGCATCCAAGAAATTTATGCCATTATCAGTTTCATGTTCATGTTTTGGTGGAGTTCATTAACCTCTTTTGTAAACTGATCGATTTCTTCTACTGTTCCATCAAGATAAGTGTGTCATCCATATAGCGTTTGTAACACAGTATTTTTTCGTTATTGTCAACTTCACATTGAAAAAGAATGTTTCTAAATGATTTACATAAAACTTAGCTACCTGGCTAGCTAAGCAACTTCCCACTGCAAGACTATCTTCCCATTCATAAAATTTCTTATTAAAGGTGAAGTAGTTCAGCGATAGCACTAAGGTGAAAAGTTCAACAAGCTCATAAATTTCGGGTTGACTGGTCATTTTATATCGAAACAAGTGATTTTTAATTGCTGAGATTATTTCTTTCACTGCTACATTTCTATACAAGTTAACTATATCATAGTATACACGTATCTGACTGTGTTTGATATGGGAATGTCTTTGATGTTTGCTGAATGCTCATAGCTATTGTTTACACAAAATTATCTTCAAGTGTAAAAGCCTTGGCGAGGATCTCATTAAGTTTTTTTACTGATTTTGTAGATAGAGCTCATTTGCTTGTTCACTTTAGGACAAATAGGACAACGTTCTTTGTGAATCTTTGGCTGTGATCAAAGTTTTGAGACTGAAACATTCATTATTGTGCATTTAGATTTTTCAAATAATGTTTGGAGGAAGTTGCACTCTTAATTCCCCTTATGTTGCTGATTCTCAAAAAATCTAGTATCTTATTTATTTAATAATCTACATACGTTATTACTGTGGAGCTAATTTTGTATGCTGTAACTACAAGTGCATTTTTCTCCTTTAGTTTTTTTATATATTTTTCTGAGATCATTTGACTGTTCTAGAAATTTGTATAACGCCTTCTTGGAGTCCCTGTGTTTCTGAATTTTGGTTTTAACAATGTTACTTTTATATATTTTAAGTGCAATGCCATGTTTGAGCCCGTAATTCAATGGTAAATGTAAGCTTAAAATACACATAAATCACCTTACAACATAATCAACAGTTAATCATGTCACCCCAAGCAACACAAATTGGTATTTTATAGGACAATTCTCAACAGAATGGAAAAATCCCATTGCACATTGAAGATAAACTACAGGAACTAAAATCACCAAAGTAATAGCCTACAATAATGATTACAGCCCTAACACCATCACTAAACTTTAGAATAGAATTAAAAACAAATACAGCAACAAATGTAGTTCGAAGTCCAAAACAAACAGCACTTTAGCACCAATAGCTCCTCAAAACTCTGTGTGAAATACATCTACATACCATTCATTGGTAAAGTGTCATATCTGATTGCAAACCTATACTGTGCCAAAAACAACAATATTAGTTTTACCACAAACAGTAAAACAAAACACAAAATTGTTCACAGCTTAAATTTAAAAACTGAAATACACCACATATCTGGCACTTATAAATTAAATTGTTCTGTGTGCACCAAATTTTACATTGGGCAGACTGGTAGGAGTTTGAAGATGGAATACCATGAACACGTGGATGCTCTCAGGGTCAATAACCTAAATAAGTTAACTCTCTCTACTCACATGGCCCAGCATGGAAGCCCAAAAATAAGCATCGAAGGAAACTTTTATATTACATTTTGTTGAAATTGGAGAACGTATGAATTTGTTACAGGAATTGGAAATACACAACCACATTCACAATAAACCTGGCTGCCTACTGAATGAAGAAATAGATTTAAAAAAACTCCAAAATGTTATACAATTTCTATAATTTGAAATGATAAAAACAATAATTAACTGACAGAGAGAAAATTCTTCATTGGCCATTACTATCATTTTACAAATATAAGTAATTAAATTTGTAGCTGTATAAATTTATCTGTATTATGATAGAATATCTTCGAAGTAACTCCAGAATGTGCCATATCTGTACAGATATTACATTCTTTGACACTGCAAATCAGCAGCCAATGTGCTTCCACAAACGCCATATTCCCCTGATTTGGCCCCTGCGGACTTCTACCTCTTTCCTAAACTGAAATTTTCACCGAAAAGGAAGCGATTTGACTCGATTGAAGACATCCAGGCAAATACACAGAGCTTCCTTAACATGCTTCAGGATAAAAATTTCCAGGAATGTTTCCAAAAGTGGAAACACCGCTGGAGTCCGTGTGTTCAGTCAGAAGAGGACTATTTTGAAGGACATGCATCACAGTAGCATGTAAGTACCACCATTGTACAATTACAAGCCCATTCTTAAAGCTTTCCAATCACACCTCATATAAGTACAAAACTATGTAATCACAAAAACTTTGTTATGTTTTAGGCCGCAAATGTAAACCCTTTTGTAAACCACACATCACAAAAGACTGTTATCTTTGAGGACAGAGCTGTAAAACTTGCAAAGAGGTCAACGTTACCTTCTGATGATAAGCTCAGGCTCAAACCTAGTAATGGTAAATTTAAAAAGAACTTGTGGCTGGTTGCAGTAATTCCTACATTGTAAATTTCGATAACAGCTGTGATGTTCTCCAACCAAAATGGATAAAATAAAAAGAATCCTGTTTCACTGAGCTTGTCTCGACATTGCTTAATAGCTAATGACCAGCCATAGAAGCATGCTAGACCCACCTCATATGGTCTATGTTAAGAGTTAGCTAAGCAATGTAGGTGACGATGCCTCGCACGTCATGCACTGAACTGCCCAGTTGCGTTAGTTCAGGAGATGAACGCAGACACGTTTCCACTCTGCAGCAGCTGCAAGTGTAAGTCACAAAACAGCTGCAAATATCAATCAGAAGAAAGTTCGAGGCATGTAATTTGACTCATCAAAGACCTGCCTTTGTGGGTTTACTTCCCCATATGTCAGACATCCCCTATCTTAGAGAGAGTTCCTTTCAAACTTTCAAAGCTTCTTATATACTCTAAAGAACGAAAATGGCCGCACTTCGGCTCATGTGGTCACAACATAATTTACAGGCACATCTTCTACATGTTCTTCTTCATGCAATTTAGTTGTAATCTCCTAGGCCAGTTACCCTATTTTGTGTGTTTGCGTTTTAACGTAGCCTGTATAAATAGGCCTAGGAATCAAGTACTGTACTATTACACTAGACAAATCACTAGAATAGTACCAATTTTAAAGTATGTGGCAGTAACCGTCTGAAGTGAATAAAAGTGGAGCGACTACGTAAAACAGAATGTAGGAAAAGCAGATATCTGGCTCAGATTCATTGGAAAAATCTTAAGGAAGCGTAATTCATCAATGAGAGAAGTAGCTTACAAAGCACTTGTTCGACCGATTTCGAGTATTGCTCTTCAGTCTTCTACCCTAACCAGCTCACACTGATAGAAGAGGTAGCTAAGATCCAACGAAGAGTGGCACACAGGCCATTGCTTAGTCAGTGTGAGATCGTTACAGAGATACTAAATAAATTCCATTGATAGGCGCTACAAGAGAGGCGTTGTGCATCACAGAGGTTAACTATAGACAACCTAAGAGAGTGTGTTCTGGGTAAAGAGGGTAACATGTTGCTTGCTCCCACATACATCTCGCGAAAAGGCTACAACGAGAAAATCTGAAGAGTTGAGCTAATGTGGCTGTTTATCATCAATCACTCTGTCCATGCGCCATTCGCGAATGGAACAGGACAAGGGGTTAAATGACAGAATAACCGGAATTTAAGTTTTTGGAAAAAAATGTAAGTAATGGGCTTGTTTACACAATATTGTTTTTCTACCACCAGTCACAATTTTCTCTTTTAAATACAAACTGCGTGGTAACATTACACGCATTATTTTAAAAAATACATAAAGGTTAACCTCGTTCTACTTCTTAAAAAAACTGGAATCATTACTGCTTTTACAAGCTGTGGAATCAGTGGCAAGTTGGAATATTATCTAATGGAATGATACTGTTGCTTTATGATAGGAATTCAAGAATAAATCGCTACACTTCCTCGAAAATGAAACGCTTAAAATGCATATAATACCGTCTACAATGCAGAGATGAGAAACAAACCCAGGAATTGATTTTGTGAATGCAGAAACCACCCAAAACAGCGCTCCTAGCCTGACCTGTTTACCAGACTAATGGTCGCAAATGCTACATGCGTAAGAAATGGGTTTGTTAATGAAATAATTTTTTTTCTAATGACAGTCAAGATTTTCCCTTTAAAAACAGTGTTCATTTGGAAGGTGGACACACCTTATATTAATGTCCACTAATAAGTATCCAGATACATTTGATCAGATAGTGTATACACGATGTAGATGACACAGCACCCTATGACCAACTAAGAGGGTAGCAGGTTCGCGCTCGCACACTGTTCACATGGCGGGAGATATATGCTACACCTAGCTGAAAACCTATATCAAAGTGGACCATATGAATCAGCGATTGGGAAAAAAGGACAATATGTGTATTAAACAGCTGAACCTGTAGCAACTGTACATTGAATAAGTTTTTCTAATTAAACACTGTTTTATTAAGAATTAAGCATTGTTCTTGAAGTATCAGCGTTTTTTTTTAGCTTCTATTTTTATTAAATCACTCTTTTTCCATTGTGTGTCGTGTTTATGGGTTTGTGATACGAAACCTCATGTGGCCATAAAATTTTGGGTGTCGTTTTGACGGTATATTTTCTCGTTCTGACAGCGATCTACATAGTCAGTGGAATTTACGGGTCGACATGGCTTTTTATCTACTGGAAGGTACTGGTGCATCAGATAGGATTCCATAAGAAGCGTACCAGGAATTGCACATGCAGTTGTCAGAAAACACCCAAATCAATGCTCTCTGACTGACCCGTGTACCATACAAATGTTCGTAAATCCGACATACATAAGTAATGGTTTTGCTTATAAAACAACTTTTTCTTTTCTACTGGCTGTCACGATTTTCATTTTAAGTACAATGTTCATTTCAAAGACAGACAGACCACCTATTACTGTCCACTAGTAGGTGTCCAGATACTTTGGATCAGATAGTCTATACACAGTGTAAGTCACACAGCACACTGTGTGCAACTAAGAGGGAACAAGTTCATGCATATGCACTACACAAATTGCAGGAGATATATGCTACACCTAGCTGAAAACTCATATCAGTGTCAGCCTTATTGATGATTCCGCTTTTGACTGAGGGAAAAATGAACAATACATGCACTAAAACCTAAATGTTGCCATACTCTTGTAGTGGATCTATATTGTGTTCTGCCATCATGTGGGGGATACTATTGTACAACATAATGCTGGCCTATAGATGTGATACTAAGCAATGTATAGTTATTGTTAAGTTACTATTCAACCCACAGTTAACAACAGGACATACTCATAATGGAGCGAAATGAGAAATCTGTATTATGCACTTGATTCCATTTTTTACCTCTGCTCTGGTGATGGCTGATGGATAGAATAAAAATTATAGTATTATAACATCTGAAAAAATATGTCTGCACCTGTGCATAAAAAAAACAAGACGTAATTGATGTTCTGTGACGGCTAGTTATAATATTTAAGTTTGTGCAGCAACTGCTGTAGAATGTACTATATTTAAACAAAATGTAAACTGAGCACCCATCCTCCTTAAGTGGATGGACACTATAATAAAACAAGACAACCAGCAGAACAACATTTATTCAGGCTGAGTTGGCAGCTGTCCACCATCACATGGTGTACTGGGATGCATGTCCACTCATTGTGTTGTGCACCACATAACATGCATCTGCACGTGTGTTCCTTTTATGAACAGTGGTAATTAAATATTGCTGCTCATTTGTCTGGGGTTTGCTGGCAATTAGGAAAACTATAACCAGAGGGCTAGCAGAGTAATACTGTTACATACACGTCTGGAGGGACCCAGAAACTTTCATGACTGTTTTAAGCAAACGGACGATCCAATATTCGACTGTCAAACAAGCTACCTTACTAGGATTTTTTTAATTTCCCATCCTTTTTAACAGTGTTGGCGATGCCTTGTGTGAGTTGAGCGTGTTTTCAAGGTAATATTACTACATAGATGTCAGGAGTGGCCAATAAATGTTCCTAAATGTTTTAAATAAATAGGCCATTCAGTATGCAAGATATCGCACTTGGATGTCTTTTTTTAAAGTTTTCCACAATTTTTTACATTGGGCTACGTCCACTGTAACATCATAGGAGTGACCTTGGGGGCACTGTAGGTATCAAAAGTGTTGATGGCCCTTTCACCATCCGCCATATTGGATCACTATGTTTGGTTGTGGGAGCCATGTTGGGTCATAAATCGTAGCAATAAAAATCCGAAGTAAAATCCCACGGTCTGCCCTAACTGGGTAATATATGATGGGTGTTCAATAAGTAATGCAAAACTTTTTTGGCCTGTTTTGGTTGAAAAAAAAAGCGGAATTTGCTGTGGCACATCGCGGAACATTCCCACTTCAGCCACAGTGGTTTTGTGAAGTTCCGACAGGTGGCGGAGCTGTATCATCGCCTTCAAAATGGTGTCTGTAACGGAGGGGTGTTCCATGCAGAGAGCTGTCGCTGTCTTTTGGCAGAAAACCAGAGCGTCACAGATATTAATAGGCAGTTGCAGAATGTATACGTAGACCTGGGAGTAACAAAAGCCCAGTGAGTCCTTTGGAAAGGCGCCTGTCGTTATCGTAAAAAAAGGTCACATAAACTGGTTAAATCTTCTGCGTACTGGATGGTGTCACACAGCTGTGACACCTGCAATGTTGTAACATGTTGACACTCTCATTCACGATAACCAACAAATCACAATCAAACACTTCCTTGCCCAACTGGATGTCTCTGTTGGTAGTGGTCACAAAACTTTATTCAACTGTTCTTCCTCATCCACCCTACAGTCCAGGTCTCGCAATTCAGACTTCCATCTGTTTGGTCTAATGAAGGATGCACTCGATGGGAAGCAGTGGATGATGGGGAAATTATTGATGCAGCGAGACATTGGTTCCAACATCAGCCAATAGAGTGGTGCCATGCGGGCATACAGGCCCTCCCAGTAAGGTGGTGTAAGGTCGTTGTATTGAACGGAAATTACTTTTAAAATACGATTTTGTGGCCTGAAGTGTGTGGAATAATATGATGAGCTGGATTCCTGAATAAAGATAACCTGCTTTCCAAAAAAAGTGTTGCATTACTTACTGAATTCCCCTCATATTATAATAATAAGGATAATAAATTTGGTAATAAATTAGATGCTAAATAAACACCAACATTTGCCCTCCAACCAATAGGATAACACCTCAAAGTAATAAATTAGATCCTAAATAAACACTGGATAACAGCTCAAATAGACTATGGAGAGATATGGACAGGGTTGCAAAGGGGAGAGGGAAAGGACGTCCTTGAAAGTGACAAGTTGGAGAGAGGGTCATAAATCATTGGTCTGAAACTGGCTCAGTGCCATTACTCACATTGGTCTTTTTCAGGTCAGTTCTCCTGACTATATATTGTTAAATCTTGCATTATGCCAGTGCCAGCAAAATACCTCTCGATGTGACTGGGCAGTCAGTCCAGAGTGGCAGAGCTTTGGAAGCCACACATATATTTCTCCACCTGGATGCCACAAGCAATGACGTTGTACCCAAATAACTTTATCGCTTCTGGCAGGTAATAGTAGGAATAATGCAAGCATATGTGCGAGCCGTGTGATGTTCACTCGGCTGCAGTATGTGTGAGGGAGGCGGTGAATGAACTTCACACAACATTGGCCAAAACCCCGATTGGCACTATCTCGACTTGTAGTGCAGGCGCTTGGGCGGCTTGCGTAGCCACGCGGAAATCTCGTGGAGCCCGTATACCACAAAGTTGCAGTAAGCTTGATGCTCTTCTGTAGGCCTTGTGTTGCGTTATGACTTAGTTGACTGTCATGTTTCCTTGACCTCATGAAAGATGCCAGTGACCTGTTAGGTCTCACTTGGTGAGTGTCGCCCATTTGAAAGTGTGTGAGACTGAATCACAACGACAGCGAGGGATAGGGAACGTCTGCCACTCACTAGTCTCCCCCATCCAGATGTAGTGTTCTGTAGCGGTGTGCCTTTAAGAAGGCAGCTGACTGCCTGCTGCGTTCTGCACAGAGAGAGATGGGAAACTGTGTTGCGGCATTTCCAGTGAACTCTCTATCTCTGTCACAAGTTATGCACTCCACTCAAGTAACTGGCAATGTTGGAGTGAGCACCACACTGTGCCACTGTTTCTGCTTTCTACTCTCCCTAAAACGTTTATATGCTCAGAAAACTATTGTTTTTTTCTTGTGCTGCTTTTGCTTCGTATCAACCATAATGAACACCACAGTGGCTAAGTACCTTCGCCATACCTACGTCAACATGAAAATCAACGATAAATGTTCTATATGCAGCACAAAGCACAAGCTACTGAAAAATGTGGCGGAATGAACTTATTGGCTGGAGCATCAAATTGTAGATTACGCCTTACTGCTGCTCATTGTCCCAACGCCCACCTTCCTAGCTTTACACCACTATGCAGCTTTGTTCATTAGTACTTTCGGGGTTTCAGAAGGCGACTGTGTGGATAACGTATGTCTGTAGAAAGAGAATTTCTCCAAGTTGCGATTGATAATACGCACAGTGACACAGTAGCAGAGCCCACCATTGGGGGGCAGGCGTTTCAGAAAATAGCGAATAATATGAAGCAATACGAATGTTTTGTGTACTTGAGTTCGCTAAATGCGAGCCGACTGTGACTGTTCAGCGATGATGTCGTACAAGTTATCGCATAAAAGCCGCAACAGACAAAAAATCCTTGGGTAGTACACCAGGGTCATCAGCAGCGATGGTGGAACATGTGAGGGAATCATTCGTCACGATGCCAAAAAAAAAAAATTCAATGACATGTGTAAGCAGACAACTACTGATACTGCAGTCAGTTGTAAAAGTTTATGGATCACTTTTTTACAGAGAAATCTGTACTTGGACTTGCAATACAAACGGCTAATGCTACAGTTACAGGACGACAGTCGGAACGTCATTCTGTAACAAAAAAGTGCTCCACGGCACTGTCTTGCAGACGTTCGTTATTAGGTCAATACCGAACTACCTCAGCGTTGGATTGAGCGTGCTTCCCCTCACGACTCACCTCTTCTTCAGTAGTCCTCACAGTCACCTGACATAACTCCCTGTGATTTCTTCTAACAGGGTTACGTCAAAGATCGTGTATTCTTGCCTCCATTACCAGTTAATCTGGAGGAGTTGCAAAGATAGATAATAATTGTGGTCCCTGGTATCGACCATATAGCGTGGTGAGACATGTATGGTGAGAGTTTGACAACCCTACCGACGTTCGCCACGTCATAAACAGTACCTACATAGAGCATTTGTTGCAAAGAAAGACAATTACTGAGGTCGCTGGTATCAACCATAACGTCGTGAGACATGTATTGCGAGAGTTTAACTACCCTACTGACCAGAATGAGATTTTCACTCTGCAGCGGAGTGTGCGCTGATATGAAACTTCCTGGCAGATTAAAACTGTGTGCCCGACCGAGACTCGAACTCGGGACCTTTGCCATTCGCGGGCAAGTGCTCTACCAACTGAGCTACCGAAGCACGACTCACGCCCGGGCGTGAGTCGTGCTTCGGTAGCTCAGTTGGTAGAGCACTTGCCCGCGAAAGGCAAAGGTCCCGAGTTCGAGTCTCGGTCGGGCACACAGTTTTAATCTGCCAGGAAGTTTCATACCCTACTGACGTTCGCCACGTCATAAACAGTACCTACATAGAGCATTTCTAATAAAAGTTTGGAGAGACGCTGTATCCACTGCTATGTGTCTATTTTCTGTATGTCTTGTAATTTCTGTGGAGTAAACTTCTCAAACCCCAAAGAAACCTATGAATTCCCCCATAATAATGCTGGCTCATGCAGTCCATGGTACAACAACTGGTCATGGATCTAGTGTATCACGCGAAAAATGAAATGAACAAACAATTTGCGAAAATGTCTTGAAAGTGATACTGTGCCAAGGTGCCATTGTAGTGTGGCTATGTGGCTTACTCTTGATCAGTTTCCAAAACAGTTGATAATCACAACAGACCCACAGACACACAAAGACCAATAAAGATTTCTTATGTCAGTCTGCTGTATGCCTAGTATTGCCATGCACCAGCGGTAATCAGTCGCTACTGGAGTACTCGTTATTGCTGCTCTTTTTAACACATAATTTTAAACCACACATGACATGTACTACCTATTTCAAGAGGAATGGTAAATATCTTGAGTTGGTAGAATAGACTAATTCGAGTATAACATTCCAGGACATTGAGGTGACAAAAGTCATGTGACACTTTCTAAAATCCTGGTCGAACCTCCTTTCGCCCCAGCTATGTGCAGCAGCTCGACATGGCATGGACTCAAGAAGTCGTTGGAAATCCCCTACAGAAATATAGAGCCAGGCCGCCTCTATGGCTGTCCATAACTGCGAAAGGATTGCCAGTGCAGGATGTTGTGCACGAACTGATCTCTCTATTATGTCCCATAAATGTTCGATGGGATTCATGTTGGGCTATCTGGGTGACCAAACATTCGCTCCAATTCTCCAGAACGTTCTTCAAACCAGTTGCGAACAATTGTGGCCCGGTGACACAACATGGTTGTTTGCGAACATGAAGTCCATTGTCCGCAGCTCGTGGTCGTGCGGTAGCGTTCTAGCTTCCCGCGCCCGGGTTCCCGGGTTCGATTTCCAACAGGGTCAGGGTTTTTCTCTGCCTAGTGATGACTGGGTGTTGTGTGATGTCCTTAGGTTAGTTAGGTTTAAGTAGTACTAAGTTCTAGGGGACTGATGACCATAGATGTTAAGACCCATAGTGCTCAGAGCCATGATGTCCATTAAGAACAGCAAATGGTCTCCAAGTAGCACAACATAACCATTTCCAGTCAATGATCGGTTCAGTTGGACCATTCCATGTATAATAAAGCCCTCACCATTATGGAGCCACTAGCAGCCTGCAAAGTGCCTTGTTGACAGCTTCAGTCCATGGCTTCATGGGGTCTGTGTCACACTCGAACAGCACCATCAGTTCTTAGAGAATGAAATCATCAGTCATATCACCAGGCCACAGGTTTCCAGTCGTCTAGGATCCAAACAATATGGCCACGAGCCCTCGAGAGGCTCTGCAGGTGTTGTGCTGTTAGCAAAGGCATTTGCGCCGATCGTCTGCTACCATAGCCTGTTAATTGCAAATTTCGCCGCACTGTCCAAACGGACACGTTTTTCGTACGTCGCACATTGATTTCTGTGGTTAATTCACAGTGTTGCTTGTCTGTTATCACTGACAACTCTAAGCAAATGCCGCTGCTCTCGGCCGTTAAGTGAAAGTTGTCGGCCACTGCATTGCCCGTGGTGAGAGGAAATGCCTGAAATTTGTAATTCTCGTCACACTCTTGACACTGTGGATCTCAGAATACTGAATCCCCTAAAGATTACCGAAATTGAGTGTCCTATGTGTCTAGTTCCAACTACCTTTCCGCGTTCAAAGTCTATTAATTTCCGCCGTGCGGCCATAATCACGTCGGAAACCTTTTCACATGAATCACCAGAGCACAAATGACAGCTCCGCCAGTGCACTGCCCTTTCATACATTGTGCATGCGATATTACCGCCATCTGTATATGTGCATATCGGTCAAAAATGGCTCTGAGCATTATGGGACTTAACATTTGTGGTCATCAGTCCCCTAGAACTTAGAACTACCTAAACCTAATTAACCTAAGGACATCACACACATCCATGCCCGAGGCAGGATTCGAACCTGCGACCGTAGCAGTCGCGCGGTTCCGGACTGCGCGCCTAGAGCCGCTAGACCACCGCGGCTGGCTGCGTATCGGTAACGCATGACTTTTGTCACCTTAGTGTAATGAGCGTCCAGTTGTTATTGGTTACAGACACAAGCTATCATTTGGCTTGTTGGTACTCCCATTGCTATAGGTTTATTTATCGATTGTCAGTTTTGTTTTGAAGTCCAAGTTGTGAAGTTGTTCTTGAGCATACATAATTGAATTTTTCAACTGGGATTATGATTGTGATTTATTGGTCCATTACAACGTATCGTTAAGCGTGCCACATGTAGTTACAAATGCTTAGTATGACGATATGGTATTTGTGTACTGGTTTTATCATGGTATCGCTGCTACTGCCTGTAGAGGATACAGTAGATGATTTCTTAACCACAGACTTGTGTTTTCACTAAATCTGAACGGCAAATGAACAGAGAGTCGATGAAGTAGAAGACATTATTCGATTGATACAATGCAGTCCTTCAGTAAGTACATGCAGAATTTCTAGATATATGTATAGGTGGTCTGTGTACAAGAATATGACTGACAATATGTTTGCAGGGTGTCTGTTCTTATAATTTACGACGAATTCAATTTATTCAAGAAGGAAATAAAGATAAAGTACTGGCTAATTGCAAACTGCCTCGTAATCTCACTGAATTTATTTACTGAGGAACCCACTTTGCCTTGTTACATTTCAATAAGCATTGTAACTCAGTTCGTTAATCTGACGAAAACCCACATGCCTTTGTGGAGTCACATCTTTAAGACTGCTTCTCTGTGAATATGTGGCGTGTTATGATAGACGATCAGTTGATTGGAGCTGTTGTGTTATTTCATCGTCTTACAGGCTCACCGTCCGCCTCTGTAGCGCAGCGGTAGCGTTACTGCCTACCACGCATCATCATTTTCATCACCATTGACAGGCAAGTCGTCGAAATGGCGTCCATTAGAAATACGGCGGCCGAACCCTGAAGGGGATATCCTGGCCAATAAATGCAATACGATCATTTCATTTACAGGCTCCCCATCATTACTGGAAGACGTTTCTCTCGCTACTGGGATCGATATGTTCATGTTATCCCGGCATGATGGGGATCTTGCACATTCTACTTGTCAAGTGATGTTATCTAAGTCTAACATTCCCCAGAAGCTGGATCAGCAGAAATGGCCGTATTATTGGCCACCGAGGTCCGTAACTTCTCCCCCTTTTAGATTTGAATCTACGGGGATGGTTAATAGTTAAAGTCACAAGGAAAAATTAAACACCAGAGACGAACTGATCATTAGTTCAGAATAGCTACACATTGTGTTGTCAAGGATTCGATAGTATGTGGAAGTCAGAAGTGCAGTTTATGAAAGTCAACTTTGAACTTTATCATTTGCCTTTGCTCAACATCTTCTATGAGTATTTTTGTAAGCAATAAAAATTGGACACATTTTTATGTGGGATGTTTTATTGAATTAGTCTACATCACCCCATTTTAAAATATTTACTGTTCCTCCTGAACCACACTCTGTATACAGGATGTCTGTCCTTAGAATCGTCAGGCGCATTTTCTCTTGTGTGTCAGCAGATATTTGCTATTTCGTTTTTGCATTATGTAGCTGGAGTTGGCCCAAACAAATAGTGATCATGTCGTCTTTCCTGTGACGCCCAATATCAACAGAAGCGTCGATTTGTTTACCATTACAAAAAATGATTTTGAAAGTGGAATTTTACCCGCTCATCCGGTAACCATTCGACAGAGCGGTCTAGTCCGATATGCATTTAGTCGATATGTATTAAGAGGGATAGTAAAACACGAAGAATAACAGGTACAGTAGAGCGTCGATTATCCGAAGTAATTGGGGGACATGGGTGTTCGGAAAACTGGTTTGTTCGGATAATCGAACTGTACATGTTTATTTGCCAAAAAAAGTACTGTACAGTAAATTTATTCATAAAAACAGGCATCTCTTTCAGTATTGCGGAGCGGCTCAGTATTGCGGAGCGGCAAGCCTCAACTCTAAGCTGGCGCAGCTGTTGCTGTGAACAGCTTTGATACTGCCGCTACTTCTACTGTCAGTGCCAAGCCGACAGAAGTGTGCTGATTGTTGAAACACAGCGACTGGCGGCTTGGCCGGTCAGCAGCTCCTTGTGAATGCCCCATCAGAAGCATGTTCCGCCAGCGGTGGCCCAGTGCGGCGACTACTGTGAGAAACTTGGTTTGGGAGTGAGGGGGATGATGGACGGTAGGGTGGGAGAGTAACTGGTGCGAGCGAGTACACAGTTCGGTTAAGCGGTCGTTCGGTTGACCGACGTTCGGACAATCGACGCTCTACTGTACTCCAGCAGTAACAGCACTGCTCTGGCCCACACTGGCTGCTACTGCCGAGCGTCCAGCACTACTGAATCACTGCTGGATTGCTATTTATTCTTCTTGTTTTACTATTCCTGTTAATACATATGGATAAAACGAAAATCTAACTATAATAATTTGGGAGTACGTAATCGACTGGGTATTTAAAATTCCGATTTAAAAAGAATTTTGTTCTTAATGGTAAACAAACCAACTCTTTCTGCTGTCACTGGGCGCCGCATGAAAGAAGAGGAGACCAGTGACTGTGTGGGCTGACCCCAACTACAAAATGCAAAAACGAAATTGCAAATATCTGCCGAAATATCAGAGGAAATATACCTGACAACTCTTAGGAGAGTCATCCACCATATTGAGAAAGATAGTTTAACATGAAACAGAGGTGACTGTTTACGACTGGTGACTTATGATGTAACATAACAGACACTTTTGGTTATAACATAAAATTAGATTAAGTAATCTGTCCCTTTTCGTATAAGTCTATTCACTTACATTTATTTTATCGGCTCTCATTGTGTGTTTCAGGTTTTCACAGACTGCTACAAGTGAAGTTACAGTCAAATTAATTTACATTTACGTGTATATAACTGCAGTGCACATGCATAGACCCATGAGGTGTTCATAAGTATCTTGTAAATTTGAGGAGCATAAATTTTGGGGGTCACAAAGTACGGGAAATAGATGCTTTCATCTGAACATTATGGTCTCTAATTTGTCAGTATTTCAAGCTTTTATTCATAACTGTCTTATAGCACAAAAAGTGCTGCCACATGCCAAATAAATAAATATCATATAAAAGGAAATACATGTTTCTTTTTGGCTCAGGCTAACACAAATGATTAGAGGACGAATGTAAGGATTTAGAAGCATGTGTCACTTGGGGAAAGATAGATACTGCCTACAGGAAAATTAAGGAGATCTTTGGAAAAAATAGGAGCAGCTGTATAAATATCAAAAGCTCATATGCAAAACCGGCCATAACGAAACAAAGGAAAGCAGAAAAGTGAAAGGAGCATGTAGTGGGTCTATACAAGGGAGATGTACTGGAAGGCAATATTATAAAAATGGAACAGGACATAATGGGAGACGAGAAGCGAGCTATAATCCTGCGAGAAAAATTTGACAGAGCACTGAAAGACTTAAGTCGAAACAAGGTCCCAGGAATAGACGGCATTCCATCAGAACTACTGTCAGCCTTGGAAGAGCCAATTATGACAATACACCTCTATCTGGTTTGTAAGATGTATGAGACAGGTGATATAACCTCAGAATTCACATATGTAATAATTCCATTTTCCAAGAAAGCAGATACTAACAGGTGTGAATATTATCGAACTCTCAGTTTAATAAGTCATGGTTGCAAAATACTAACACGAATTCCCTACGCAATAATGAAAAAACTGGTTGAAGCCAATCTCAATGAAGATCATTTTGTATTCCAGAGAACAGTAGGAACATGAGTGGCAATACTGACTCTGCAACTTCCCATAGAAGATAGGTTACAGAAAGGCAAACCTCGGTTTATAGCATTTGTAGACCTTGAAAAAGCTTGCGACTATGTTGATAGGAATACTCAGGATAAGATACAGGAAGCGAAAGGCTATTTAGAACTTGTGATTCTTGAGTTTCTCCCGGCGTATTTGATAATCAAAATATCCACGGGTATGCTGCCGGTCTATAGTGTCCAACGGGCACAATATTTCGGCGATCAAACATGTCGCCATCATCAGGTGAACTGACGGACTGAGCTCCTGTGAACGTGCCGGCACGGAGATCCGTACGCTATGGCTGCTCAGAGGGAACTGGGTTCGGTCGCGGCGGCGGCCGATTTAAATACCCTCCGCCCGCGGCGCGCTCCCTCCGCCGTCCGCGCCCAGCGCCACGGTCGCGCGGAGGAACAGATTGCGACGGCGTCTGAGATGACGTCGGTGTGATGGCTCTGTCCGCCGTGGTCGTCACAACTATACGTCTGCTCGATTTACTCTTGATTAACCCGATCGCTGGTTCCCAGCCCCCTAGAACTTAGAACTACTTAAACCTAACTAACCTAAGGACATCACACACATCCATGCCTGAGGCAGGATTCGAACCTGCAACCGTAGCGGTCGCGCGGTTCCAGACTGCAGCGCCTAGAACCGCTCCGCCACACGGCCGGCTTTCTGGAAGTATTTGTATGGAGTGTAGCCATGTATGGAACTGAAACGTGGACAATAAACAGGAGCTCAGTCCGTCAGTTCACCTGATGATGGCGACATGTTTGATCGCCGAAATATTGTGCCCGTTGGACACTATAGACCGGCAGCATACCCGTGGATATTTTGATTATTTAGAACTTGTATAGAAACAATATGGCAGTTAAGACAGTCGAGGGGTATGAAAGGGAAGCAGTGATTGAGAAGGGAATGAGACAGGGTTGTAGCCTATCCCCAATGTTATTGAATCTGCATATTGAGCAAGCAGTAAAGGTAACAAAAGAAAAATTTGGATTAGGAATTCAAGTCCATGGAGAAGAAATAAAAAAATTTGAGATCTGCCGATGTTGTAATTCTATCTCAAACAGCAAAGGGTTATGGAAGAGCAGTTGAATGCAATGGTCAGTGTCTCGAAAGGAGGATATAAGATGAACATCAACAAAAACAAAACAAGGGTAATGGAATTTAGCTGAATTAGATCAGGTGATGCTGAGGGAATTAGATTAAGTATCGAGACACTTAAAGTAGCAGATGAGTTTTGCTATTTGGGCAGCAAAATAAATGAGAACGGCCGTAGCAGCGAGGATATAAAATGTAGACCAGCAAAGGCAAGAAAAGCTTACTGAAGAAGAGAAATTTGTTAACATGGAATATAGCTTTAAATGTCAGGAAGTGTTTTCTGGAAGTTCAAATGGTTCAAATGGCTCTGAGCACTATGGGACTTCACATCTGAGGCCATCAGCCCCCTAGAACTTAGAACTACTTAAACCTAACTAACCTAAGGACATCACACACATCCATGCCTGAGGCAGGATTCGAACCTGCAACCGTAGCGGTCGCGCGGTTCCAGACTGCAGCGCCTAGAACCGCTCGGTCACACGGCCGGCTTTCTGGAAGTATTTGTATGGAGTGTAGCCATGTATGGAAATGAAACGTGGACAATAAACAGTTTAGACAAGGAGAGAATAGAAGCTTTTGAGATTTGGTGCTGCAGAACAATGCTGAAGATTAAATGAGTAGATCATGTAAGTAATGAGAAGGTACTGAATAGAGCTGAGGACCAAAGAAAGCTGTGGCACAACCTGATTGAAGAAGGGATTGGTTGATAGGACACTTTCTGACACATTAAGGAATCACCAGTCAGTGTTGGAGATAAGTGTGGGGAGGAAAATTTTAGAGGGAGATCAAGAGATGAATATAGTTAGCAGATCCAGAAGAATATACACTGATCAGCCAGATCTTCATGACCACATACTTAATAGCCAATTTGCCCACCTCTGGCACCGATAACAACGATTATGCATCATGGCATCGAAGCAATGAGGCCTTGGTAGGTCGCTGGAGGATGTTGGCACCACATCTGCACATACAAGTCACCTAATTCCCGTCATTTCCAGGGAGGGGGACAATGAGTTCTGACGCCATATGCAATCAGATCCCAGATGTGTTCAGCCGGCCGCGGTGGTCTCGCGGTTAAGGCGCTCAGTCCGGAACCGCGTGACTGCTACGGTCGCAGGTTCGAATCCTGCCTTGGACATGGATGTGTGTGGTGTCCTTAGGTTAGTTAGGTTTAAGTAGTTCTAAGTTCTAGGGGACTGATGACCACAGAAGTTAAGTCCCATAGTGCTCAGAGCCATTTGAACCATTTGAACAAGATGTGTTCAATCGGGTTCAGATCTGGTGAGTTGGGAGCCAGCACGTCAATTGGAACTCGCCACTGTGTTCCTCGAACCACTCCATCACTCTCCTGACCTTGTGACATCGCGCATTATCTTTTTGAAAAATACCACTGTCATTGGGAAACATTACCGTCATGAAGGGTTGTACGTGATCTGTAACCAGTGTATAATATTCCTTGGCCATCATGGTGTTTTGCACTACCTCCAGGAAGTTTCCTAGCACGTGATGGAGCCGCTACTAGTATTTTCCTGCCCCACAGTACAAGTGTCGAGGAACGTCCCTTGGAAGATGACGAATTCGCACCCTCCCATCAGTATAATGACGAAGGTATTGCCATTCATCAGGCCATGCAATGCTGTGTCACTGCACCAACACCAAGTGCCAATGGTCGCATGCTTATTTCAATTGTAGTTGCTGATGTCATGTTGTTAACATTGGCATGGCATGGGTCATCAGCTGCGGAGGCCCATCATTAGGAGTATTCAGTGCCCTATGTGTTCAGATGCACTTGTAGTCTGACCAGTTTTAAAGTCTGATGTTAGTTCCGCTACAGTTTGCCGCCAGTCTGCCCAGTCTACAATGTCCAACGTCTCCAATGAGAGGTGGACCCCTAGCCCCACGAAGTCCAGACGTGATTTCAAATTGGTTTCACCATGTGCTGAAGATACTCATCACAGCACTCCTCAAACGCTGGACAAGTCGTGTAATTTCCGAAATGCTCGTGCCAAGCCATCACAATCTGCCCTCAGTCAAATTCAGATAGATCGCACTTCTTCCCCATTCTACACAGGCAACACAAGTGAACCATGTGTGTGTGTCTGACTATCAATCATTATCTTTGATAAACTGATGATTTGGCCTAGCTTTAATTGCATTCTTATTATCACAGTATCAGCAGTATGCAAGTAAGTCATTATGGTATGCGTGTCTAAGCAAAAAATATTGTTAACTAACTAAGCAATATTTACAGAATGTGAGGAAATTGTTTCCAACTATCAGTGTGAACAGTTTTTGATATAAATGCAAGGGAAATGCAAAGAAAAGTATACATATCACACTACATATATATAAAAAATATTTTTTGCCATCCATGGGCGAGAGTGCATGTTGTCAGAACTTGAATGACTGGTCTATTAAACTTCCCTCTTTGTTGGGCCAGTTGTACAAACTCAGGACAACCAACAGCCAACCTGTAGTTTCAACATAATATGGGAACTGCGCTGTACATCTAGTTGCAGTTAAAACTCTTGATAAAATATCTGATAATTCAGGGGTGAGCAAATCAGTTCATAACTACTGCATCATCTGTATTTGAAAAGTAATAATAAATACTGAATTCTCGCTGAAGCTGTAACTGGGAATTGCTACAAAATACCAAGATTTAATTCTCTTATTTAAAGGCCGATTTGCACTGGATGTCAACGGTGTGATATAGAATACTGGGCGACTTCACAGTCAAAAGACAGAATGTTCACACTAGATGGAGCATCACGATGTCACTTTGCTAAACCAAATACTAAATGATGAAAGTGAGGTTATGAGATCGCATCCATGTTACAAAAAGTTAGAAAATAGTATCAGAATTAAGGAACTATGAAAAAATTTATTAATGGCCTTTTGAAATAATAGATCCAGCAATCAGTGAATGTGTATAGTGTCACATCATTTGTGTTCATTTACAGATATGTACCTGTGTTGCTAGACATAAAAAGTAATTCTGTATGATTCAGTTCCCTGCAGTTGTTTTATATTGTGTGTAAGACTTACCAACACAACTGATTACCTCAGCTTAACCTTGTCAACTTGCCACTGCAGCCACGATACTCCGATTTCTTCCCAGTGTCATGAAGAGGAGACCACACCATCAAGATCTTGCAAAATGGTAAAACCACAAAGGTCTCCACTGAGTGGGTCAAGCCTGCATAGGTCATAACAGCAATGTCACAAGACACCATGCCAGAGCTGCAAGCCTCACCATGTCCAGAGTCACATATGCAGACATCACCTATGGTTACCATTTCCCTTCATCGGTCAGCAACTACACTGTCACTGCATCCAGTAGCTGCACTTACTCCCTGGCTGGTACTTCGCACAAGAGCTGGGCAGCAAATAACATTTAGATTTACTTACATCTCAGATGCTCTGCACTAAAAGGCGGTTGAAGGAAGGGGGCTGTGTGGGAATATTCTATCCATCAACTGACTAGTGTGTGTTTCCTCTGATGCAAGGGGTTCCTTAGAGTTACACTCAGTGTAGAGTTATATGTGTTCATTTACATATGTGTATTTGTGTTGCTAAAAATAAAAATTAATTCTATATGTTTCAACATTCTTTGTACAGTATTTTATATGGGCCATAAGTCTTACCCACAGGTCAAAGCAAACTTTATAATGAATGTTTTTGATAAGGTTTGTGTGGTAAATTGCTGAGAAGTGAAACAATACAAAATGTGTGGTCAAAACATTTCAAAACTTCTGCATTTAATTGGTAGAGAAATTATATACATATAAACGCAACAAGTTTATTAATAAGGCAATGCATAGAGCTTTTCTTGTCACATCCACATGAAAATTGTTTCATCACTTTATTTTATTATCCATGTGCAGTATAGGCTCCTTCTCTGTCCAAGTACTGTAAAACTTAAAATCATATTTCACTTTCGGATATGTGGCCTTTCTTGTTGAAGACTACTCATGGAAAAATATTCTAGTCATCATGGAATACTCACGATATGTGCGAAAAATAAGTATACAGTTCGATAAAAACTAAGAAGACACAGAAGCAAGCGTGAGGGCAGCAGCAATAGATGCCCCTCCACCTATATCAATGTAAAACTTTCTTCTATGTCTACATCTACATCTATACTTACAACTGTGCTCTACAAACCACTGTGAAGAGCATGACAGAGGATAGATCGTATTTTACGAACTATTATGCTTTTCTACCATTTCATTCATATATTGAACACAGGAAGAGTGATTGTTCAAATGCCTCAATCCATGCTTTATTAATCTAATAATGTCCTCAGGATCCCAACGCGAGTGATATGTAGGGGGTTGTAGTATATTCCAAAAGTAATCATTTTATGTTGGGTCTCGAAACTTTCTAAGCAGGTTTCCTTGGACAATTTACATCTATCTTCTAGGGCCTACCAATCCAGTTCTTCTTCGTTATGTTGTGGGTCAAAAAAAGTGACTGTTCATGCTACCATTCTCTGTATACATTCCGTATCCCCTGTTAGTCCTATCTGGTAGGTGTCCCACACACTTCAGTAATATCCTACGATTGGTCACATGAATGATTTATAAGCAGTCCCCTTTGTGGACTGGTTGCGTTTCCTCTGTGTTTTATCATTAAACCAAAGTCTACCACCTGCTTTACTCATGACTGAACATATCTGTGCAAAATGTTACATCCTGATATTTTTATGAATTGACTGATTCTAACTTTGACTCATTGATATTATAGTCGTAAGGCACTACTTTCTTCGTTTTGTAGAATGTATAATTTTAATCTGTTTTCACTATCTCTAAGTATCAAATAACACGAAAAACAAATATATTTTTTCTTCTTCAGTAGAGCTGACTTTCTTACTGTTACAAAAATGTTATTTAATGAAAGTTATTCATCAGTTTATGTTCTTATCCATAAACAGTGCAGAGCTTTCCTCTGCCCAGGTATTGTAAAAGCTATATCATTTTTCATTCTTGAACATTTAGCTTATCTTGTTGAAGAACATTCCATGGGAAAAAATAACAAAGTCTTCATGACACATAAATTGACCAAGGTCCAAAAAATTATTATTAAAATATATCTGCGTAAAAAGGCAGCTAAAACATACTTCGTAAGTATTGCATGTTACACAATTAAAGATTATTTAGAGGGTTCAGGGAAGTGGTTAATAATGAAGGGGGACAGCTACAACACACCATCACATTGCAATACATGCATACAATATAATCTTTTTTGTAGAAAATCATGTGCCAAGATCTATAACGTATGATAGTAGTGCCTTATCAGTCTCCTGAGCTCAACATAAGACTCATTGTGGAGGGATTGTGACACAATTTTTCAGACAGACTGAAGTGAGTATATGAAGATGTGCATGGGATGCATGACATGTTTGCATTCCTGAGGTCAGTGTTCCAAACAGGCTGCAGGGAGTGCAAGGGACAGTGGTGACCAGCATGTGTCTATAGAGTATGCAGTGATGTGATGCGAAATGGTTTTATATTTTGCAAACTGTGTATGATTGAAAGAGTCATCTATAAAGGGACTGGGCAAATGAGACACTGTAGCTGTTAAGACACTGATCTCATGTATGAGAGGATGAAATTTGCTCTTCTTGGCCATCCTGATTTAGGTTTTCCATGGTTTTCCTAAATCATTTCAAGCAAGTGCTGGGATGGTTCCTTCAACAAGGTAACAGCTGACCAGCTGTCCTATCCTTTTAAAGATATACTTCTTTGTTATATGTGGGAATCTATTTTGAGCTATCTAGTTTCATTGTATTATGATGACATTTCCTATAGCATTGTGAGTTGATTCTTGGATGAATAAATAGATAAATAAACATCTGCACTGTGTCAAGGAAACAAAATGAATGCACGAAATCCGCTACCATATTGTGAGTGAATGCAGAATAGATTAACATCTGACTGATGTTACGTTCCGTTGATAGGCGTCTGAAACACATTGCAGACTGTTTTGACATCTTGTTCCATCACAACCTATTCTATTGAGTGCGAGTCGACCTTCAAGGCCCATCCAAATGCATCAATCTGTCTGCGCAGTTACCTGCACAAAAATACATGTTTGCAACAGATCACCACAATTAAGATGTGTTCACACCACTCAAGTTCCAATCCACCCCTCACGTCATCGGCCAGTGCAGAAAAGAATTTTCAATGTCAAGAGACTATGTTTTTGTAACCTTCAAGTTTATTTCATTCAAAACTGAAGGAAACAGAAAAGAAATGCGAAAAACAGTAAGACAGTTTAAAATAGTTTATAGTCTGGACGGTGGCTGCTTGAGTGAAAGCAGTTTTCGCACATAAATTTACTTCATGGGTTGCAGGGGGAACCTAATGTAGTTATTTGAAAATGGATTTGGGCATGTATAATAATCGTTTGACGCTCACAACTGCTAGTGTAATACAGAAAATACTTGTATGCAGATAGCAATACCTCCACATGAGTGGCTGACAGTGATGATAAGATTCCTGGCAACAAGAAGAAGCTACAAAGATCTAGAACTTTCTGTTGCAGTTTCGAAACAAGCACTGAGTGAAATCATACTCAACACATGCGAAGCTATTTACACTGTCCTGGAGGATGTCATGAAGGTAACTTAAGTACTATACCTCAATTATGACAAATTGCAGATAATATTTTTATGGTTCTAGATATGTTTGAAACACAGTATAGTCTTAGAAATTATATACATAGCCAATGAGCTATAGACAGTTTAGTTTGGTTCAATATCAGGATTTTAAATTTCCTGCCTGATGTGTACCAGGGACAGACTTCTGCATCCATATATAAAACTCCTTTATCAATTATACACAGGGAGTCATTGTTTATCTGGAAAGTTTTACTTCTAGTGTTGTGGCAGTGAATTCTACCATTCAGCTCTAAATTACTCCTACTATGAACCACACATTAAGAAGTAAAACAAATGTAATTATCCTTATGTCCCTTGAGGCACAGTTTCAAGATCTTTGATTATATTTTATGTGTTATATTCTATATATGTTTATTTATTAGCCATTCAGCATGTTTACCATTCAAATTGGCTATGTTAAAATGCATTTTACATATTCATAAAAGTATAGTTATTACTAATTTTTACATTATACATTATGCATGGAGATTTATATTAGTAATTTTTACATTTTACACACATCATCATTTTGCATATACACATAAATACATATAATACTTACTAATAAGAAGATTTCAAAATAATCATTATATAGTTTACATTCAAGAATTAATTATACAGTGTTACACATTTATTTAATGATAGTCACATTATTTTGTTGTTTATATATTCCTTCCAAATTAATTCCAAGATTTAGAGAGAGTGAGAGTTTTGACTGATTTTGGCAGTTTATTATAGAACTTATTGAGTAGTATGCTTTATTTTTAAACCATGTATTAATATCTCCTTAAATTTAGAGAGAGTGAGGGTTTTGACTGATTGTGGTAGTTTATTATGTAACTTTAGACTTAGGTGTTTGTGTCAGTGACAGCCTAGAATATGTTACATCAAGCGTGCAGTTGTTTCTAGTGCTGTGCGGATGTCAATTCATTCTCTGTGTAAATTGCTGTATATTTTCTTTTACATATATTAAGCAGTTATAGATATAGAGACTTGGGAGGGTCTTTATGTTTAATAGCCTGAAGTGCTCCTTACAGGTTTCTCCTGGACCCAATCCTTGTATACACCTAATTGTTTTTTTGCCATTTAAATACACAGTTTGTGCCTGTTGAATTATCCCATAACAGTATTCCATATTGTAACTGTGACTGAAAGAATGCATAGTAGCAAAGCATCAATAAACTTCTACTGACAATACTATAGTTCATACAGCAGGAATATCACACTTGCAAGTTTGCCTGCCAGATAGCTTGTATGGTCATGCCATGACAGCCTTTGGTCTACTTTTAAACCTAATAGCTTGACACTGTGTTCTCTTCTTTCCATACCTTCAGATCATAATACATTTCCTTTGTTTTTGTGTTGTTTATACATAACTCATTAGCAATACACCGCACCCTCATTTTTCTAAAAGTTCATTATTTTTGTTTACCGCCTCTTGCATATTCTCACCTGTGGAGATCGTGGTCATATCATCAGCGTATAAGACATTTTTGCAGGCTGTATAGTTTGAGAAGACATTAACATAGACAATAAAGGGGAAGAGTCCAAGAACAGACCCCTGTGGAATTCCTCTCTTAATTTTCATTAGTTCTGAACTTTCATCGTTCACATAGACTAACTGTTGCCTGTTATTTAGGTATGATTTAATCGTCCTCTTAACACAAGATTCTGGCTGTACTCTCTCTTTAAAAAACAGAGTCTACTTTCTTTTGCTTCACTGTCTGACAAGATTATGTCATAGGACAGTACAGATTGAAAGTATGTTAGCAGTCCCTGGCGCACATTTCAGTAAGCAGTGTGCGACCAATTATTTTTTTTACCATTTCCCTATTTGCTGTAGGCTCAACGACTTGTAATTTCTCTACTAAAGAATTTTAAGCATGAGCAATCTTATCAAATTTGCTGTATTCTCTGCTTTTTATTTGTTTTGTACATATATGACTTCTACATGTTGTATTGGTCTTCAGTCTGAAGACTGGTTAGATGCAGCCCTCCATGCTACTCTTCATCTCTGAGTAACTACTACAACTACTTCTGAATCTGCCTCTTGTGCAACAAATTTCTTTTGTCCCCAGTTCTATTCAGTATCTCATCATTAGTTATGTGATCTACCCATCTAATCATCAACATTCTACTGTAGCACCACATTTCAAAAGCTTCTATTATCTTCTTGTCTAAACTTTTCACTGTCCATATTTCGTTTCCATATACACTTCATACAAACACTTTCGAATTAGATAGATTAGATATTTCAGAAAAGACTTCCTGACACTGAAATCTGCACTCAACAGTATCAATTTTTTCTTCGTCAGAAACACTTTTCCTGCCATTGCCAGTCTACATTTTATATCCTTTCTACTTCGACCATCATCAGTTAATTTGCTACCCAAATAGAAGCTTCTATTCTCTTCTTGTCTAAACTTTTCATTGCCCATATTTCATTTCCATATATGGCTACACCTCACACAAACACTTTCAGAAAAGACTTCCTGACACTGAAAACTGCAGTCGACAGTAACAAATTTTTCTTCTTCGGAAACAATTTAAGTGTCTCATTCCCTAAACTAATTCCCTCAGCATCACCTGATTTAATTCGACTACATTCCATCATCCCTGTTTTGCTTTTGCTGATATTCATTTTGTATCCTCCTTTCAAGATACTGTCCATTCCATTCACCTGCTCCTCCATTACTTTGCTGTGTCAGTATACAGCCTGAATAATATCAGCGATAGGCTACAACCCTGTCTCACTCCCTTCTCAACCACTGTTTCCTTTTCATGCCCTTCGACTCACATAACTGCCATATTGTTTCTGTACAAGTTCTAAACAGCCTTTCGCTCTCTGTATTTTACCTCCAGAATGACACAGTCACAAGCTTTCTCAAGGTCTACAAATGCTATAAACCTAGGTTTGCCTTTCTGTAACCTACCTTCTATGAGAAGTCATTGGCTCAGTATTCCCTCATGTGTTCTTACATTTCTCTGGAATCCAAACTAATCTTTCCCAGGTGGCATCTACCAGTTTACCCATTGTTCTGTAAAGAATTTTGTAACCATGATTAATTAAATTGATAGTTCGTGAATTTCCACACCTGTCAGCTACTACTTCCTTTGGAATTGGAATTGTTATATTCTTCTTGAAGTCTGAGGATATTTCGTCTGTCTCATACATCTTGCTCACTAGATGGAAAAGTTTTATCATGGCTTGCTCTCCTCAGGTTATCACTAGTTCTGACAGAATTTTGTTTACTACTGGGGACTTGTTTCGACTTCAGTCTTCCAGTACTCTATCAAATTCCCATTTCCCTCAACTACATCTCGTTTGTATAGACCTATATACTCTTTCCACCCTCCAGCTTTCCCTTCTTTGCTTGGGACTGGTTTACCACCTGCGCTCTTAATATTCATACAAGTAGGTCTCTTCCCTCTAGAGGTTTCCTTAATTTTCCTGTATGCGGCATCTGTCTTTCCCCTAGTGATATATGCTTCTACATCCATACATTTGTTCTCTAGTCGTTCCTGTCGGTCTCATTTTTCAGATCTCTGTATTCCCTTTCGCCTGCTTCATTTACATTATTTTTATACTTTCTCTTTTCATCAATTAAATTCAGTATTTCTTGTATTACTCAAGGGTTTTTACTACCCTCTTCTCTTTACCTACTTGATCTTCTTCTGACTTCACTATATCATCTCTTAAAGGTACACATTCTTCTTCTACTTTATTCCTTTCCCCTGTTCGTGTCAGTTGTTTCCTTACGCTCCCTCTGAAACTGTCTACGGTCTCTGGTTTTTTCACTTTATCCAGGTCTCATCTCTTTAAATCCCTACCTTTTTGCAGTTTCTTTAGTTTTAATCTACAGTTCATAACCAATAAATTGTGGTCAGAGTCCACATCTGTCCTTGGAAATGTCTTACAATTTAAAAATCTGGTTCCGAAATCTCTGTTTTACCATTATAAATCAATCTGAAACTTTCTGATGTCTCCAGGTCTCTTTCACGTATGCAAACTTCTTTTATGATTCTTAAATCAAGTGTTTGCTATGATTAATTATGCTCTGTGCAAAATTCTTCACATGGGTTCCTCTTTGATTCCTTTCCCCCAGTCGATAAATTCAGCTACGAACTCTCTAGACCAGTGACGTGTACCTGCCATTTTAAAATTCAATACGCACACGCAGACGACAAACACTAGAGTAGACTGAACAAACAGCTGACTGAAACACGTTTCGAGCACCAGAGTTGCGGCGATGTCTGCGCAGGTGTCATTTGTGACCCAAAGATTTCAGAAATTTCGTTTGAGTCTCCAACTACCAGGTTCGCAGGCATCTCATATCTGCGCAAATCTCCTCTTCACAGATAGCGATCTGTCCGTGCAGATGTTACATGCGCAGACTTTTTGCGCAGATGGACGTTGCGTGTTGAGGCGGTTTTACATCCGCGGTTGAGGAACTTTTTGACTACAAAATTTTTTAAACAATGTGCTGAATTAATATATAATAATTTGGCAAGTATTTATCTGATTGCTTCTTCCGTATCAATATTCTATGTTTAATTTTTTATTTCGCTCATATGACTGGTAGATCTTGTTGTCGCCATCGATTTTATTTTCCTACGTTTCGAACATTCAGTGTCAAAGAGATCACAATGTACATATTTGTTTGTAGCTGCTTGTTTGTTCTAGGCCAGAGTGTAGTCTTCGCTTTTGAAATGCTTTTGTTTTCACGTAAAATATTAAAGAAAATGAAATTGTTTATGTCATTTGGCTTTAATTTGCCACTATGACGTGAATGTGGTGTAATTTTTCTCAGAACTAACTATAAGGTAATTATCAGTAACCTTTATGACTGGGGGCGCCAATATGTTGTGTTGTCATAAACTTGTTATGGTGCTGGGAATGTCACTCTCAGTTGTGGTGGAGTGTTAATCGATGGTGGTACATAGTACATAGTGTGTGGTGTAATGCAACTGGAAGAACTGGATATTGCCGTGGAGAATGAGAGCGCAGCGATAGAGTTTGCTGTACAGCGAAAGTTATTACCAGGAAAGAAAACTCTCTGTCCAGCATGTAACATAGGAAATGTGGGGTGGTACAAGAAATCGAATGATGGTTTGAAGGTGCCATTTTCCTTACGATGTTCCAGACGAAGATGTCGTAAGAAGTGGTCAGTTACCAAAAACACTTGGTTTTTTGGTTCTCATCTAACACTGCGACAAAATTTTATGCTTATTTATTTCTGGATTCGTGGAGATAGCATTGGAGAAGCATCAGAAAATCTGAAATTGAGCAAGACCACGGTTATGGACTACTATCAGTTCTGTAGGGAAGTGTGTTTCGTTATTGTCAGTAATCGCACAAAACCTGTAGGAGGGCCAGATCACGTCGTTGTAATAAGTGAGTTTCAGGTAGATAGGGTTTTTCCAGCCCAAGTGAAGAGAGTTTGTTTTTTAGAAGGTTACGACAAGACAACAGAGGAATGCTTTTTGATTGAGCTTCATGATACGGATGAAGACATTGTAGTTCAACTGATTAAAAAGTTTGTTAGGGCAGGATCATCCGTGATAACCGATGCGTGGGAATCTTTCAACAGACTGAACAGCGAGCATTTTCAGAATTCATTTTCGGATCATCCGATAAAATTCTTCGAATCTATTAATCCTGATAGAGAAACGAACCAAAAACGATGCATGTTCCGGAAAACGAATCGCTTTGTTGAAACTGAAAGTCTGGAGATTAAAAGCCAAGACCTGTTATTGTTTCAATATTTGTACTTCCACCCTATTGAGTACCTGAGCACAGGAGAAAAATTCGACAGATTTTTAGAAGACATTTCCCTAGTTTACCCAGGTCCTTTCAAACAACCATTGACCGCTGTAATTTACTAGAGGTAAGATGTAAATTTGATTGCGCAGTATTCTAATTAAGAACATATTTCACCAAATTGTTGTTTGCTTCAAATGAACTGAAGAAGCCATTAATCTTTGTGCAATCATTTCACTAAAAGCATCATTAACTAACTTGATGTCTTCGACTACAGCAGAGCAGTGAATCGGTAATTAACTTATAATTGTGTTAAATAAATTACAAAGCTGCATTGTGACGACATTTTGCGTTAGAAACAATTAGAAAATTACCGAAAATTAATCATTGTGCAATGTTATCCGGTACTTCATATAGAATTTTAGCCAACTTTTTTTCATTCCTAGAGTGTATAATATCATCAAATTGGAGTTTTGAGCTCAGTTCCCGTGCTGGCAGAAGAATGATAATGAATTAGGAATGGGTCCACCTTTTTGCGATTACACAAATAATTGTGTTATCGCCAAAACCACAGTTGTAGCATCCTCAGTGTTTTTTTATTCTTTTCTTTTTATTTCACACACACAGTCAGATAAAAGGAAAATAAAAAAAAGATGCACTGAGGATGCCTCAACTGTGGTGAAACATGTTTGGCTTGTAAAACAAAATAGTAATTTGTGTACTTGCTAGAAGGATGACCCATCCTTAATTCGTTACAGTGTGTAATATTATTTGTTTTTCCCCATTGAAGAAATAAGTGTACCATTTTGCCTCTCTCAAGTGGCAATCCTAGGTACACACTTCTAAGCTTGGCTGGGAATGGAATTAGTTAAGGTATACCTGAGGGTTGGTTTTTTGTTTACCCTGTGCCTTCATAATTGTCACAAAGCAGTAAGAGTTCACTGAAATCTATGTTGACACTTAAGAAGTGAGAGCTTGACATAGTCATGACGGCATAACACAGGCATCCACGTTACAGCAAAATGTTTGACAATATTATTAATTCATTTACTGGATGATGTCTAAAATTACAGAAATGAGCTGTCTTCAGCATGTACAATGACATTATGCCATTTGTTTTGAATGTACACTTCAGTGTATCAATAATATTTGAATAGTTGGCTGTAGGTTAATAAGTTGGCAGAAACTTTTATCCCACATCTTAATGGTACTGATCTCTATATTTTCCTTACTATCTAATCCATACTACCCATATGCTTCTGATATTACTGACACACACAGATTTTATATGTAGCATTTGGAGTGATAAATTCTTAACAACTGCACTTGAAATTCAATGCAGTATTACAGTGTTTGACTAGTGTGTGATATAGGACACCCCACCCCCATGCAAAAATATAAAGGCTGTAGCGAAAGACTGCGCTGTAGCATAGCCCAAGATCCAAGTCATGTTGAAATGTGATAATTTGGTAGTGAGTTGACGAAGCTAACAAATGTGAATGCCAAATAAATGATGTGGTAAGAGATTGACCTGTAACATAGCTTGATGTTTACATTTGCACCATATTTAACCCACTTTTTGTCGTAAAAATGGTTTGCAAGGTAAATTCAGAAGATGAAGATTAAATAATGAACAAGGCTTTGAGTAATTTGATGTATATTATTTACTTATACATACACAACAAAAAGTCAAGAGGGGGTCAACTACCTTCTGATCTAACAATGACTTAGAGCTGTCCTAAAGATCCATCTGTCACCAGACACTATCATATTGTAACCTTCAAGAGGCATAGGGATGGAGAAAGGAAAGTTGCATCCTTTCATAGACAGCTGCAGTAGGAGTATAGATAGCAAAGTCAAAGATTTTTTAGCTTTTTTTTATATATATATATATATATATATATATATATATACACTCCTGGAAATGGAAAAAAGAACACATTGACACCGGTGTGTCAGACCCACCATACTTGCTCCGGACACTGCGAGAGGGCTGTACAAGCAATGATCACACGCACGGCACAGCGGACACACCAGGAACCGCGGTGTTGGCCGTCGAATGGCGCTAGCTGCGCAGCATTTGTGCACCGCCGCCGTCAGTGTCAGCCAGTTTGCCGTGGCATACGGAGCTCCATCGCAGTCTTTAACACTGGTAGCATGCCGCGACAGCGTGAACGTGAACCGTATGTGCAGTTGGCGGACTTTGAGCGAGGGCGTATAGTGGGCATGCGGGAGGCCGGGTGGACGTACCGCCGAATTGCTCAACACGTGGGGCGTGAGGTCTCCACAGTACATCGATGTTGTCGCCAATGGTCGGCGGAAGGTGCACGTGCCCGTCGACCTGGGACCGGACCGCAGCGACGCACGGATGCACGCCAAGACCGTAGGATCCTACGCAGTGCCGTAGGGGACGGCACCCCACTTCCCAGCAAATTAGGGACACTGTTGCTCCTGGGGTATCGGCGAGGACCATTCGCAACCGTCTCAATGAAGCTGGGCTACGGTCCCGCACACCGTTAGGCCATCTTCCGCTCACGCCCCAACATCGTGCAGCCCGCCTCCAGTGGTGTCGCGACAGGCGTGAATGGAGGGACGAATGGAGACGTGTCGTCTTCAGCGATGAGAGTCGCTTCTGCCTTGGTGCCAATGATGGTCGTATGCGTGTTTGGCGCCGTGCAGGTGAGCGCCACAATCAGGAGTGCATACGACCGAGGCACACAGGGCCAACACCCGGCATCATGGTGTGGGGAGCGATCTCCTACACTGGCCGTACACCACTGGTGATCGTCGAGGGGACACTGAATAGTGCACGGTACATCCAAACCGTCATCGAACCCATCGTTCTACCATTCCTAGACCGGCAAGGGAACTTGCTGTTCCAACAGGACAATGCACGTCCGCATGTATCCCGTGCCACCCAACGTGCTCTGGAAGGTGTACGTCAACTACCCTGGCCAGCAAGATCTCCGGATCTGTCCCCCATTGAGCATGTTTGGGACTGGATGAAGCGTCGTCTCACGCGGTCTGCACGTCCAGCACGAACGCTGGTCCAACTGAGGCGCCAGGTGGAAATGGCATGGCAAGCCGTTCCACAGGACTACATCCAGCATCTCTACGATCGTCTCCATGGGAGAATAGCAGCCTGCATTGCTGCGAAAGGTGGATATACACTGTACTAGTGCCGACATTGTGCATGCTCTGTTGCCTGTGTCTATGTGCCTGTGGTTCTGTCAGTGTGATCATGTGATGTATCTGACCCCAGGAATGTGTCAATAAAGTTTCCCCTTCCTGGGACAATGAATTCACGGTGTTCTTATTTCAATTTCCAGGAGTGTATATATATATATATATATATATATATACACACACACACCAAATTATCACATTTCAACATGACTTGGATCTTGGGCTATGCTACAGCGCAGTCTTTCGCTACAGCCTTTATATTTTTGCATGGGGGTGGGGTGTCCTATATCACACACTAGTCAAACACTGTAATACTGCATTGAATTTCAAGTGCAGTTGTTAAGAATATATATACACACACACACACATTGAGATTTTTAAAAACTATAACAAGACAGGTAATTGTGTCCTGCAACATGCCCCAGACATCTGAAACTGTACCTTCAGAATGGTATCTATCGTTCCCCTGTCTATATTAATACATTTTCATTTAACTTCCAGATCTGTATAATAAAACGGTATGGCAGCCACACAAAATGTGCCAGTTTCTGAAATAATTAGAAATAAAAGTTCAGGGGATGATGAACCTAAGAAGAAATCTCGTGAAGATTGGAGGAAAGCAAAAGAGCTTGAAGAAGCAAGAAAGGTAAGTTCACAGTAATAAGTTTGAGGAGAAAATGTTGATGAACAAGATTTGGTATTAAATATTTGACCCTGCTACTATTTAAAGTTAGTGTGTCAGCTAGTTGCTGACATTTTTATAAAAATAATGAAAAGATCTTTTGTTATTTGCATATATTAATAAGTAGTTTCTCAATAGGCAGGAACAGCACCAGCAGCAGTTGATGAAGAAGGAAAAGATATCAATCCTCACATTCCTCAATACATATCACAAGCACCATGGTATTTTGGATCAAAAGGACCTACACTAAAACATCAACGGCCTCAGCCAGAGAGGGAGAAGCAATTTGCCCGTGTTGATGATTGGTACAAGAGAGGTGTTTCTGTGAGTGGCTTAAAAATTTTTTCACTTTGCCAATAGCATTTTTTGTTACTGTCATTGTTTAATTACTGTAAAATATTTCGTGTCTGTGTTACTATAGGCACCTGCAGTAAACAGTAACCCTATCATTGGTATATTTCTAAACATTTTCTTGTTTCATGATGCTAGAGTTAGTTATAAGTTGCACCTTGCAAATACTCGGTGAGCTTCTTATCTTGACCGTTGAGGTGTTGTCAGTTTCTTTTCTTGTATCTTGATTAAAGAATTTGATTTTGTTTTTCTCTTTAATATTGATAGAACCAAACTATCATCTAGTTGTGAACTGTGCATGAAGTATTTACAATACAAATGAATGTAAGTCAGAATTCCCAGTTTGTTAAAGAAGGAAATATTTTCAAAATAAAATGGTGAAATGTTTTCTGAAAATATAGGAAAATAGTGCATTTTACAACTTACATTAATTATGACAATTTTATGTACCATATCACGACTTCTTGTGACCATAGCACAACAAACTGTACAAAAGGGGGACTGGTTTGGAAGGCTCTTTAATGTGCTGTATCTTTGAAACTGAATATTTTTGAAATATAAATATGAAATCCACTAAATATGGCATAGCTTTGGAAACCGCAAAATCAAAATTAAGTTGCAAGATGTGTTTGTCTAATAAAATCAGAACACAGGACACATCATGTAATCAGCCAATCACATCACATTTTTAGTGTACAAACGGGTCGACAGAAGTGTCAGATCCAACGCGTCGGCTTTGACCCGTGACGTAAGGGTGTTGTCGTGTGTGACGTCATGACGGCGCGGAGTTTGGTTTGAGTGTGGCTGTCTCCAGTTCTGTTTTATCTTATTTTATTTACTTTTCTGATCTGTTCGTTCTATCTCGTGAGATTTTTTTTTTTTAATTCAAAAACACTTATTACTTATTTTAATTATCTGTTTCCTCGAATTTCTGTTTTAGTTTATTATATTTATCTTTCTGATCTGTTCGTTCTATCCCATGAGATTAGTGTTTTTTTAAAAAAAAAAAAAAAAAAAAAAAAAATCAGCTACTGAAGCATCTTTATTTTCCTTGGGTTGCAGGGGTTACGACCCCTGGGGAGGTGGGTGGGTATTCATGCATGGCTGTCTTCACTTACACGTTGTAGCTATGCAAGGCGTCTAAATTTGTTTATATTTAGTTTGCCCCCCACCCAAAAAACCCCATTTCCCGTGCTTGTCCCGTTAGTGTCATTAGGCTTCTTGTGGAAAGTGTGTATGTTTGTTTTTGTTTCCACCATATTTGTGACATCATGGGTCAAAGCAGACGGGTGGGATCGGACGCTTCCGTATTTCCGTACAAACACACGAATGATGAAAAAGCATTAAGCATTAGACAAGAATAAAGTAGATGATGCAAAGAAATGTACAGTGTGTACAGTAACACACAGAGAGATGTCATCACATATCTTTAATGTGAGGAAAGTGAAAGCAATGGTATCCTCAAAAGGCATGAAATTGTGGTCGCTGGTAGTGCTTTGCAGCATTCTTCAAAAGAATTACTGGATAACAGTTCCGCTGGAGAGGTAAAGTTTATGGAACATGTACTCTGTTTGTTACCAAACAGAATGTTTGGTCTTTCTGCTGTATCATGGGATGGCACCTCCAACATCCCATCATGGTGTGTGTGTGTGTGTGTGTGTGTGTGTGTGTGTGTGAACAGAATGGTCTTTCAAATGTACAAAGTTCAGAATATGATTCACTCTAAGGTGCCAAAAGCCTTCATTGTTTTGAAGCGAAGCAGTTGCTAATAGTACTAATCCCCTTTGATTATTTGTACCAAGACAAAGTCCAAAATTCATCTGGCTCAAGGCAGATTTTTTACTCTTGGGCTTTGCTGTGTTTGCTTTTCCCCAAATTTTGCCTTATCTGTTTAAACAGTTTCTAATCTTGTAAGTGCTCGGAATTGTTTATCGCCCCCCTTGATACACCCTTCATGACAGAGGGAAGACCAGTCAGTCATCATACTCTTAAATGTGCCAAAATTTGTGACAAGTCTCTCCATCTTCAGCCAAAACATAGAGACCCGCATGGCACAGAAGTTGGAGACTATTCAGACTGTCATTTGCAAATCACTGAATCAAGTACCGATGCGTGGACTCTACTTGAATATTCAGTGGACCTGACAATGTGATTACACTTCTGTCTTCTGTATGCAGCAGCAAAGGGAAGAGTCCTCATTCAGTAAAATGTTACATGATGCATGGCATTCTTGACAAAGTCAATTACTTCTGGCAGTACATTGTGCTCCTCAAATCCAGTATTTGTCACAACCTAAATTATTTGCAAAGACATAACTTTGCTTATTGGTATTCTGTGTGTACAGTGTGATTATAATTAAAGTTGAAAATACTGTAAACAAAGAAGCACTGCTCATAATGACATCAAATGTGAACAAAATGTCAAAGAAGGAAACAAAGGAAAAAAAAAAAATCTTTCCCACTGCCTGGTGCTGTAAGAGTCATAATGTAAATGGGTGTGACTACAAGCAATAGTTGAATTGTAATATGATGGCAATGATGCAGATTGCGTGTTAAACCAAGCATACTGTGCAATCGCTTTCAACAGTTGTGGTACTGTTAGGTAAGCCAATTGACCAAACTAAGGTCGTACCACATCAAATGGAAAAAAATCGGGTTTTAATCATCCTGAGACAAAGAACCGCATAAAAACAATGAAATTGGCTTTTGTCACGAGACAGGTGCAAGAAATGTTCACTGTGATGTCTACAGTTCTTTGCCACAAGTTGAAATTGGGGGAAGTAGCATGTTCCACAACAGATCGGAGTGTCTCAAGGGTCATGTTCAGAAAGTGTTGTGTAATGTGTGCCCACATCCAGAAGTCAGACAGATTAAGATCAGGTGATCTGGACAGCCAGCCTGTAGGGATATGATGGCTGATAATTCTAGTGTTTCCAAAATGCTGTCTTGCATACAAATGATCCTACCCACATATCCACACTGTAGAAGGGTTGGCTGATGTTGGTGCACTTCGACTTTCAAAGCATGTACCAGTGATGGTACGAGAACAGGGCCCATAACCTTGAAAAAATATGGCCCTACAATAAATGGTACTGTCGACTGGCTCCACGCAGTTACCTTTGCAGAATGAAGCCATCCCAGTTGATGTCCAAAGGAATTTTTCATTACCATGGTCTACAGTCCTGTGTATTAACATGTGATTGGAGACGGAAGTAGGCTGCTTCTGTCCATAGAATGTCGTATGATCGTACATTGTCCAGTTCCATCCAAGTAGAAATTCTTGAACAAATGTTTGTCTTACTGGAAGTTCGGCATTAAGGAACTCCTGAACATGGGTAATTTTGTGTGGATAGCAGTGCAGGATGTTAAGTAGAATTTTATGCACTGTGCTCAGACAAGTCCAAAGTTCGAGCAGTTTATCATGCTCAGAATGTTAGATCACCACTGCTCTAACCCCTTGCTCTCCAACCCTAGGGATGCTGTGGCCATATCTTCCACTGACACCAGATGAATTGTTTTCTCCCACTGCCACATTCCACTTCAAAATCTGCCTTTTCAAACAATGGAAAGTCTAGGTTGGAATACTGGCTCTAGCTATAAGTAAGGTACGTTGTTACTCACACTAGAGATGACACATTGAGTTAAAGACAGGTGCACCAAAGAGACAGTTGTACACTGAGCTTTTGACCTAATCCTCCTCCAGAAAAGTGCGTGCTTACACACACACACACACACACACACACACACACACACACACACACACACACACACACAGAGAGAGAGAGAGAGAGAGAGAGAGAGAGAGAGAGAGAGAGAGAGAGAGAGAGAGAGAGAGAGCTTTTAGTTGTGCCTGTCTACAACTCAACGTGTCACCTTGTGGTGAGCAGCAGTCTGTCCTTTTCATAATACTGTTGAACTTGTCTTTCAAAATTTCATAGTCATTTGCTCCACACCTTTGCCAGATAACAGAGGAGTGCCTTTGTCATACCCTTGAGTACTCTGTACTTCTGCAGAGAACTGGCGCACAGTCATCATTCTTGTACAAGAGCTTTATCAGCAGCTCATGATACTGCATTGACACAGTCATTCCCAGTGTCTCGGTCGTGAACTGAGGAACAGCCATGTATCCTGCATCATTTATTTTGTATGTTCTACTGCTTGCTGCACCATCTAGCGATTCTATTTTTGTTAAACTTTTCCATAATGTTTCTCCCTTCTCCAGGAATTTTCCATTCAAATTTGAAGTCATTCTGAGCAGTTTTTTTATTTTTTTATTTTTACAGTGTTTTGAAACTGGAAGTTCAATCATTACGTACACTAACTTGTAGATGTGCAACATAAAAGTGGTGTTGTAATTGGCTGATTAGATCATGTCTTATGTGTAACCAGGTTTTTCCAGCAATTCAAGCTGTCCTCTTGTTTCTGAGCCCAACCACACAATCTGAAATCGCAACCCATTTGACAAAAAGACTGCGAAGAATGCAAATGTAACTGCTAAACTCCCAGCAATTTAAACTGTGCTAAGATGTCAAAACCTAACCATACCTTTGGAAATCACGATATGGGAGAAAAAAGGGGAAGAAAACCAAATATTTCTCACAAATAAGAATAGAAATGTCATTGCATCATTTGCAGCAACTTAGACTGGAACCACATCCCTGAAAGAGAAAAAAGCGGCCAATATTGATGAGAACCAAAATTATTTGTGAATGCATAGCACTGCTTATCCTTATACTGTATATATACACACACACACATTGTTGTTGCTGTGCTCACTGTCACTGACTGATGGCAGCAATCAAGCAGCTGCCATTTTAATTGCATGTCTTTAGGAAGCTAACATGCCATATTTGGTGGATATCATGTTGTACTTGCATATTTCAAATACATTTGTTTCTGTGGTGAGTGCATTAAAGATCTCACGAAACTGCATTGTTTGCAGTATGGTTTGTTCTATTACAGTGGCAGGAAAAAAGGGGGGGGGGGGGGGAGAAAGAGAGAGAGAGAGAGAGACACGGATACTTGCAGTTTACAGAATCATGTAAAGTTACCCAGTTTGTACATTGTAAGCATGCATGCAAAGTTTTTTTATGCAGTTCCTTGTGAACTTTGAGCAAGGAATATTTAGCTCTCGTATGCTCGGTGAACTGACTTCGCTGGGTGTCTTTGGAAGGACCCTCCAATCTCTTGTTTCTTTCCATCACGTGAATTTTCAACAGGAACCTGACTGACTGTTTAGACTCGTGGTGGCTAAGAACTTGTCATAACAAGCCTTAATCGTCTTAACATCTGGTGGCTTGCTTTGAAGATCACTTCAGAATATTTTTTGGGCAGCAACACATGATTTCATTTCTGCATACCATACCACACTATCTTGAGGTGTAGTCATTTCTTGTGATTAAGTTGTACCCAAAACAAAACAAAAGGAATATTTTACAAATAATCCACATAAAACTTATTGAGTTGCTTCAAGTGATGCTGCAAACCATAAGTATCTATGTGTCACAGTTTTTTTTTTAAAAAATTGCTTGTGGAAAGCGGAGAGGTTTCATGTGAACATCCTGTATTTCAAAAATACTGTAAAAAATATCGACCAGAACAGCAGAATTGCTAAATTTGTAAGGCTTTTTTTTATCCTTGTACTTAATTGTAGCAAAATGTGAAATATATTTCATGTGTAAAATCCCTAATCATTCCAGACAAATGCTGCAATAAAATACAGGAAGGGAGCATGTGAAAACTGTGGTGCAATGACACATAAGAAAAAGGACTGTATGGAGAGGCCACGGAGAGTTGGTGCCAAGTTTACAGGTAAACTGTTATAAATAGGATTACCAGATTTCAGAATGCTAAAAAAGGGGTCAGTTTCCGTATTTTAGGATGAGAAAAAGAGGATACTTTCTATTACTTAGATCTATTACATAAGGAACAAAAATTAAAAACATTACACATATGTCAAATACCTACAACACTTAAGAACTCATGTATTTCGCATTTGACTAAATCTTTTGAAAAAGTTCCTTTCTTGGCACACAAATTTTAAAAAAGTTATTGCAGTCCAAATTTCACCTTTGCAATCCCTTTTACGGTCTATTTTTCTCCTTTGTCCACTGTGGCCGTATTATGGAGAACAACCTCTCAGCACAAGAATTATGGGCTAGCAATGTGAAGAACTGTGCAATTTTAATTAACTCACTAAACTGTTTCTCGATACTACACGACTAAACGTACTTGAACCATTTTTTGTGGGCTGGTTATGATTTTCCATCATAGGTGGCAGTGAATTTTTTTAAACTTGAAAACTGGTTGAAACCTTTTTTGTCATCAGTTTTAATGTTTTTGTTCAACAAAAATTTGATTGATTCTTCCACATATGTCCACAATATATCTGAAAAATCAAGCCACTTAAAACAAGAAAATTCACAAAATGGTTCCATCTACATATTCAGGTAGTCCAAACATCCTTCATAGAGGATACCAACATAGCATTTAAGGATATGGGATACTTATAAATCGTGAAAAAATCGAATTTTTTTTATGACTGTATTAAATTCTATAGTCTTTCCTGATTATATTGATATATACATTATAGGGTTTCAAGTGAGAAATGACCTTTATGTACCAAACTTTGAAGTTACGGTCATTTATGCCACCATGCCCCCTTTATTTCTGTTACAGAAACCAGTATTATTTTGGAAAAAACTGTGGACTTTAGATTTCCAGTGATTACATGTATGATACGTTGTATATGTTGACAACAGTGCAGGTTTCTAGTGTCTTTAAATGGGTATCTTTGCTAGCATTTACTTTTGTTACGCTGAGGCTGTTTGTTCATGTGTTACTGAATGTTTGTCGTACTTGTATATTTGTGGAAGTACATATCCTTTCGTGTGCAATAAATATGAACTATGCCACACATCAAGATATTCAATAAAAGGAAATTCTGTGGTAACCAGTACACAAACAAAGCAAACCACACTGTTGAAAGTGACCTATGTATCAGTTCTTCAGGAAAGAAGCTCCCAATGGGCACGCCTCCTGGTAATTCAAATTTTTGTCTTACAAGTGGAAGGCCTCAGACACGGCCAACCGATTCGGCTCAAATTTGGCAGGTCGCTTGTGTACAACCTAAAACGAAGGACTCTAAGATATTTTGGGTCAACACCCCCGCAATTTTGAAAAAATCGCCCCTAAAAGTTATGAAGAGCAATCGACTCAAAATTGGCGGGATCGTTAGAAAATTGTAAATAGAGCATTTATCATCATCAGGTATGGGATCCAAAAATGCATACTATTCCAGAAATCGAGGAAAGAAACTTTTACAACTGTCGCTTCTGTACCCACATGGTAAAAGCATTTTGCTGACAGCACCAATAGTGCAACAGCTAAGGTAACTGGCTGGGAATGGGAGAACTCGGTTTTGAATCTCGAAGAAACCTAGCGGATGTTATTCTTTTCGTTTGTATTTTTCCATATCTCAATTGACAGGAATAGGAGGGTTAATAAGGTAAGTAAATCAATAAGGAATATTAATAATAAGGTAGGCAGATAAATTTCTCAAACCTCTTGGGGTAGGAAACAACTAATATGTTACTCCAGGTAACTTTACAATGGCTCTTCCAGTCACCGTTACGTGTCCTCACTTTTCGTCGAACAACTAGATGGATAGTACTTGTCATATAAACATTTTGAAACAAATATACTCACGGCACCGAGAACATCTAATGAATGCAATCTTTTGAAAGCTGCAGTGTTCCTTCCGAAGAGTCGGCGGAAAACAAACGTGGTTTACATTTAAAATACGTCTTTTTCGGGAATTAATTTTGATGCGTACCATGCATACAATATCATTGCCTGAAAAATTGGTGCTGAAAGTTGGTTATGAATTATGCTGCAAACAGTTATTGCATCCGTGCGGTTGTGCAATTCCCACTGGGTTTCCAGAAGCGCACTGCAGTTCTGAAGCCTGGAAATAGTTTTTAACCTGGCGATAGAAATAAACATTGCACAGGTGTGCAGTTTGGCGTATTACTTTTAATGTGCACATCGGCTGACCCTCGCCATCAATAAACATTGTGTCATATATTGTAGTATTACTTTGTCCACTCCAGGAATCCAATACTAGGCAAAACTTGTTATCAGAAACGTATGGTTTTAAAACATTCTCAAGAAATGTTCTGTAAATCGCATTTGTCAGTTTGGAGCAGGTAATGTAAACATTTTTCAACGAGTCGGTTAAACGATTGACCTCTTCTATAACCCAACGACCAAATGTAACAATCATTTCTTGTAAACACAGGAAAACCTTAGGCAACACTTTTCCAGGGGCTGTAATGGTATATTGCGCCATGTACGAATGTGTTAGTATGTTTTTACTACCAACTGCGACAAGGGTTCGTTTTTCTCCCTTATGCGATAACGTGCATCGAATGTTCACACGATACTCGCATCGTGTTGTAACCTCCCCCCTCACTTATCGACCTTAATGACAGTGAAAAATTAAACCGCGTGTACCTAATGGAAATTTGGGAAAAGCAATCGTCACCGAAGTTAATCTATCGGTAAAGAGGGAGGAAAGGGTTACATCTAAATGAAAGGAATAATGCAAATGAAACTGGTGGAAATTAATTTTGAAAAGGGGTAAAGTTAATAAAGAAAGTAAATGTGCGGCCGTTACGTTAACAATTAACTAGCGGTAATTAGATATTTGAGATTTGGGGGAAATCACGGTCGCCAGTCCTAAGGACAATTACTATAGTAACTGAAAAAGAAAGGTTATTACACATATAATTAACACTAGAAGCGTGGCAACTAAAGGTTGACACGTGTAGTGTGAAAACTGAAAGTTTGTCAGAAGTAATAAATTTCGCTACACTCTGACTTAATTTAGCAAAAGAATTAATAAAACCGGAAAATCGAAAGTTAATTTAGTGACTGAAGTTAATAGTGAGCTTTCTTTCTGAAGCACATCGAAATCCAGTAAAATACGGTTAGTCTTGGACTACCTCAACAATCATTTCAAAAGCAACTTGACTCTACGCAATTTAGAAACAAGAGATTTAACTTTGAACTTGAATTAAATGATTCTGAACTATTAACAATAGTAAAATTTAGTACGTACCAAGCTGAGCTGCAGTCACAGGTAAGCTAAAATATGCTAACAAAACTCGCACTCTAAATTTGTGCTCGTGTAACCTAAATATTGTAGCCAGCTACTGAACTTTGAAATTAAAGCAGTGAAATCTAATCATATTATTTTAATGCTGGCGTTTGAATTTCAACGACACTCGGGTTCATTTCGGAAAAGGAAGGGACCCTGCTTGGCAATGCAATTGGGACAATGAGCAACAAAGGTTCATGCTAAGTTGCTGTAATTTTGCGAGGCAAATGGAACAATTTGAAAAGCTGAGGTCTGCCATACAGTTCTGAAACTTTACGTGCTTTTAGTCTTCCTTGTTGGTTGATTGAAGGTTTGAAGCCGTCGATCGAGGAGGTGGCGACAGTCACTCATTGTCGGCCGTCGCTGTTGCAGAAGCTGGATGTTGGCGCGCCTTCTTCTCGACACGGTCACCAGGCGAAATGGGCTCTTGATGTGCGCCAGCTAATGCTTCCCGTCCGCGACACCATGTCAGAAACTATCATCGCGAGTCGAGCGCAATTACATGCTGCCAAACCCGGAAAGCGCGGCAACTCGCGGGAGCGTCACACAACACACCTGCTCCACTCGCTACTCCAGCCAGACCCTCACTACCCGCGCTCCACGCGGCAGAGTTAACACTACCAAAGATCCTACACACTTTGATTCTTCACACGGCCCATCGATGTAATCGTTCGATAGCAGTTTTCCCCAGGCAAGACCCAGCGTAAAAATACAAATAATATTTACGAAACAAACCAATTATACATCGACATAAGTGCATAAATATATATATACAAACAGTAAAACAATTACAATATATAAAGAGACAGAAATGTCATATCTTGAGGTAACAAAACAAGGAAAAAAAAATAATAGTACAATAGATGAAAATAGGAGGATATGCATTTCCGGCGTTACAGTGTTTGATCGGTGTTGATCACCTAATCACAATTAAAACCGGTCATAAATGACACCGTTTGCATGTTGAAAAGAGCCGCCACTTCCTGTATATCTTCTATATTTTGTACCTCCTTATGAGAGACGTATTTAGTGATGTGCCGTTGACGAATTTTATACTCCGATTTGAAATTTCTTGCCCAAGATAATGATGCAACAAATGTCAAATCCTCGTTGGCCGTATACTGAAGAGATGCACCTGCAGCCCACTCCTGAAGTATTCTCGTTGTTACATTCTCGTTATGACAATGAGATTCGACAAATCGGTCGTGTGTCCACTTATTTATCGCCTGGTATTTGTCGTATCTTGTCCCTCCTTTAACGATATCACTTTCCCACAATTTAAAGTCTTTCTTCCTTTTCAGGGCTGTTGTTGCTCCATTCTTTTGCTGTTTTTGTAAGTTCCAATTTGGATTATTCCTGGCTAGCGCTACTGCCTTAACTTTTACATCAAGGGGTATAGTGCTGTAGTTAAATCGTTTAGTAACCGGTTCGTAATACTCATCGGGAACAGATGAAGCGCACATTCATAGTGATGTGGAGGTTTCCAAAGTGTTATGACCATTTTGCGATTCACTAGTCGGGATATCTTCCACTGAATCACCTTCTGCTTCGTCTTCATGGTACAGTACTTAAGTATCAAGAAAAGTCATTTTGTTCGTCAGCTCAAAAAAAATCTCTCAGTGATACCCGCTCCTATCAATCTGGATCGCCGAGAAACAGACCTGGCTGCTTCAGGTAGTACATTGATAATGCATCTGTATTGCAACACTTTAACAAACCAAAACACAGCGACGGTAACTTCCCCTTGCTGTCGTCTGTGATAGGCTCCCAACTATATATTACAGAGTTAGTCGAAGGGTGTACATCCTCCATTATTCAGATTATGCCCCTGAAAGATATGACAACAAATCATAACTAGTTACTACGGCATAAACAGATGAGCTAATTACTACAAACTACATACAGTACTCGTCATATGTTACTTACGGAATAACACTGTATTCATTCACAAAACTTATTTTGTTCACCACATTAATGATGGAAAAATCACTACATGTATCCGCAAGGTTCACGGCAGCCTCATGACGGAAAACAACTCTTTCCGATTGGCTGCTATAAGCCTCGTGCTGGACACCTTCTTCCAGATTCACAACTATGATACGACGGAGAGGCAACCGGGACAACATAACTCTCCCCGCGTGCATTCTGTCCCGTGCCTTACTGTAAACAAGCGTCGCACTGTTGGCTATCTGTGATCCCCCGTGAGGAATTCGAAGCACTCTTTCTCGTAGTTGTTTTCATGTGACAAGGCTTAAAAGTTTAATACTTTACTAACTCACGGCGTTTGGGAAATTAGTTTGCCTACCTTATTATTGTCATTCTTTATTGATTTTACCTTATTAACCCTCTTATCACTATCAATTAAGATACAGAAAAATACAAACGAAAAGAACAAGATCCGCTAGGTTTTTTTCGAGATTCGAACCCGGGTTCTCTGACGCCCAGCCAGTTACCTTGGCCGTTGCGCTATCGGTGAAAAGCTCTGTTTACAATTATCTATCGATCCCTCCAATTTTGAGTCCATTGCTTGTCATAACCTATAGGGGTGATTTTCTCAAAATTGTGGGGGTGTTGACCCAAAATATCTTAGTCCTTCGTTTAAGTTTGTACACAAGCAACCTGCCAAATTTGAGCCCTTCCCTTGTTAACAATGATGCTGTTTGTAGGGGATTTGTTGTTGTTGATGTTGGCATTTTATCTTTGATAAAGGATGTAGCGGAATATAAACAATGTGATGGTATGGGCTGTCTGGAAATAAATTATAAAAATTAAAATGTAAGATATGATATTTTTTATCCTTGTACTATACATACTAAGTGGAATTCAATAGGTCTAGTACCTCAGCCATCATGTGATGCATATCTGGTAAAAATTTGGTCTCCTTCAAATGTATAACATTGGCTTAAATGGTACCTCAATTTGAGGAAGCATTTTGGGAAAAAAATTGCATCAATTTCTTTGTAATTTTTTTTTAAATAACCCTAAGCAGGTTCAAAAATGTTCTAAATACTTTTAATTTGTGTAGAAAGTGTGCTGCATTACGTGATATCAACAAAAAAAATCTGTAAAACGTATACACTACTGGCCATTAAAATTGCTACACACGAAGATGACGTGCTACAGACACGAAATTTAACAGTCGGGAAGAAGATGCTGTGATATGCAAATGATTAGCTTTTCAGAGCATTCACACAAGGTTGGCGCCGGTGACGACACCTACAACGTGCTGACATGAGGAAAGTTTCCAACCGATTTCTCATACACAAACAGCAGTTGACCATTGTTGCCGGGTGAAACGTTGTTGCGAAGCCTCGTGTAAGGAGGAGAAATGTGTACCATCACGTTTCCGACTTTGATAAAGGTCGGATTGTAGCCTATCGCGATTGCAGTTTATCGTGTCGCGACATTGCTGCTCACGTTGGTCGAGAACCAATTACTGTTAGCAGAATATGGGATCGGTGGGTTCAGGAGGGTAATACGGAACGCCGTGCTGGATCCCAATGGCCTCGTATCACTAGCAGTCAAGATGACAGGCATCTTACCTGCATGGCTGTAACAGATCGTGCAGCCACGTGTCGATCCCTGAGTCAAAAGATGGGGACGTTTGCAAGACAACAACCATCTGACGTTTGCAGCAGCATGGACTATCAGCTCAGAGACCATGGCTGCGGTTACCCTTGACGCTGCATCGAAGACATGAGCGCCTGCGATGGTGTTCTCAACGACGAACCTGGGTGCACGAATGGCAAAACGTCATTTTTTCGGATGAATCCAGGTTCTGTTTACAGCATCATGATGGTCGCATCTGTGTTTGGCGACATCGCGGTGAACACGCATTGGAAGCGTGTATTGGTCATCGCCATACTGGCGTATCACCCGGCGTGATGGTATGGGGTGGCATTGGTTACACGTCTCAATCACCTCTTGTTCGCATTGACGGCACTTTGAACAGTGGACGTTAAATTTCAGATGTGTTAAGACTCATGGCTCTACCCTTCATTCAATCCCAGCGAAACCCTACATTTCAGCAGGATAATGCACGACTGCATGCAGCAGGTCCTGTACGGGTCTTTCTGGATACAGAAAATGTTCAGCTGCTGCCCTGGCCAGCACATTCTCCAGATCTCTCACCAATTGAAAACGTCTGGTCAATGGTGGCCGAGCAACTGGCTCGTCACAATACGCCAGTCACTACTCTTGATGAACTGTGGTATCGTGTTGAAGCTGCATGGGCAGCTGTACCTGTACGCGCCATCCAAGCTCTGTTTGACTCAATGCCCAGGCGTATCAAGGCCGTTATTACAGCCAGAGGTGGTTGTTCTGTGTACTGATTTCTCAGGATCTATGCACCGAAATTGCATGAAAGTGTAATCACATTCAGTTCTAGTGTAATATATTTGTCCAATGAATACCCATTTATCATCTGGATTTCTTCTTGGTGTAGCAATTTTAATGGCCAGTAGTGTACATTATAAACAGTGCCTAAAAGAAATAGGTGTTGATTTTTACATAATATTGAGCCGGAAAAGTACCCTGTATCCTTAAAAATCCTTTATCTTCGAAGCATAACCATAATTTTTCCATTCGAAGTAATCTTTCTTCCACATTCAAGGATATAAAATTTTCATCTTTTCTGTGTTGAATGCCACGAAGGGAGTCCAATAAATCTATAAAGGAGTTTTCTTCCATTTCTAAGTTACCAATATAATTATGAAAAATGCCAGCTAAAGATTGGATATGACATAGATATGTCATTGATAAGACCCATAAAAAGGTTTTTAAGGGCTGTTGGAGGTTTGTTTTGTAGCAGAAAGAAGAATTTCAGAGTGTGAAACATCTGTGTTCTCTGAATAGTTGGAAATAGTGACAGCCATTGAGTCTTGCTGTGGCTGAGAAGTTGTTGGTACTCTATTTTGACAATATCACAGAATTTCTTTAGAGACTCAAAACCAACAGTATATATTTCAAAATGGTTATATATCTTCATTATTAATCCCTGTAAATCAATTTCAAGGAGGTCAGTTCTGTGCTGAATACAATTACGGCATTCCACTCCAACCAATACCATATTAAGTTCCCCTTCAGGCTAGCAAGTACATTAACTACATCACCTATTTTAATACCGCCGAACATTGTGTTGCAATTATCAGCACCAAACGCCACACATTTGTCCTTAATTTTAAACTGTTAAGCATATCAGTGATACATGTTGAAATATTTTCTGCAGTTTCATTTGGTCTACTTTCTATATTAAGAAGTTTAATTTGCAGTCTTCCATTTCTGTGATCAAAGAAATGAATTATAATGAGGATCATTTTAATATTCCATTGGTTGCTAGCATCTGTTATAGATACATAGATCCCTGGGCAACAAACTTGACATTCTGCTTCACATTGAACTCTTCCAGGACGAAAGTTCAGACATTTTTCTCGGAGTTTATTTGTAAATCCACACTTTGTTTTTGATATGATGAGAAATTACCTTAAAAGAAAGTGAAACAAAGAATCGTCAAAATCCATTGTTCAGCTACCGCATGAAAAATTTTTTACTTACAAAACAACTATATTTCTGTGCCGTAAGCTATATTTTGAAAATCACAAAACTTACCTAATAAGATGAATATGGAATATGGAAAGTAAAGATGCAGCTGAAGGATCAAAAAGTTTGCCAAAAACACATGCATGACACAAAAACAAAGAGCATGTAGACCTCACATATATTCTTTGACCATAGATATATTTATTACCTGTGGTTGAAGCGACTGTCTCAAAGCTAAAAAGGTGGAAACTTAATCTGTACGCATTATAAATGAATATTGTCTGTTTTCTGAGTGCAACAAATCAATTTTAAGCTAATAACAAATTATGTAATTCAATGAACGAAGTAAAAAGTACATAAATTGCTGACAATAAGGGAGGAAAACAAAACTGAAAAGAACTTCATTCCCAAAACTCAAAAATGTGGACATTAGCATAAATTATTAAAATGTATGTGAACACTACATTAAACATATAAAATGAGGACATGTCTCGTAAATGCTGATGTCTGATAACCCTAGTCATTAATGAAAATTTGTTATCAAATTTTAGGTGTATCTCCTAAATTTTTTAAATTAATTACAGGCGTTAATTCCATTCAAGTAAGTTCTATTAATAGCTTCGTTTTAACCATTCATAAATTCCAGAATTTATTCTTACCACTTTTCAGTGTCAATAAATCTTTAAGTTTCAGACTGTGAACTACCAGGAGAAAGTGAGTTTCCAGCACATCTCCTTTACTCACTTAATTTTTTTTTTCCTGAATTGTTCTAGCTTCATTGTTTTCTGGTGTAGTGCATTTCATATCTTATACATGGTTATACTTCCTTATTTTCATCTCTCTACAAACTTAACAAGACAAATAGTACAAAATGAAATACTCTGTTGTTGTTGTTGTTGTTGTTGTTGTTTGTTGCTGCTGCTGCTGCTGTGGTGGTGGTGGTGATCTTCAGTCTAGAGGCTGGTTTGATGCAGCTCTCTGTGCTACTCTATCTTGTGCAAGCCTCTTCATCTCAGAATAACTACTGCAACTTACGTCCTTCTGAATCTGCTTAGTGTATTCATCTCTTGGTCTCCCTCTACAAATTTTACCCTCCACACTTCCCTCCAATACTAAATTGATAATCCCTTGATGCCTCAGAATGTGTCCTACCCACCGTTCCCTTCTTTTCAAGTTGTGCCAAAAATTATTCTTCTCCCCAATTCTATTCAGTACCTCCTCATTAGTTACGTGGTCTACCCATCTGATCTTCGGCATTCTTCTGTAGCACCACATTTCAGAAGCTTCCATTCTCTTCTTGTTTAAACTGTTTATTGTCCATGTTTCACATCCATAGATGGCTACACTCCATACAAATGTTTTTCGAAAAGTCTTAACTCTGTTCCCAATGTTAACAAATTTCTCTTCGTCAGAAATTCTTTCCTCGCCATAGCCAGTCTACATTTTACATTCTCTCTACTCCGGCCGTCATTACTTATTTTGCTCCCCAAATAATAAAATTAATTTACTACATTAAGTGCCCCTTTTCGTAATATAATACCCTTGGTATCGCCTGATTTAATTAGACTATGGTCTTTATGAAGTGTATGTAAATTTATGCTTTGCAAAGTATGCAGTGTAATTAGCGTATTAGTTAAATGTTGTTCATTGAAGAATATTCATAAGAAAATAAGTGGATGAGTAAAAAACTGATTTTAGTTGAAATAAAAAATTCTAATTTTTCGCATGGATTAGCATTATTTTTACACCCTTCCAATCTCCAGTAAACCCATAACAAGGGTCTTCAGTGGAGAACATCCAAGAATACTCTGGTGCTAGAGGGTAGATACTTTTAAGATAAAAAATCTCTAAGCAAATACCACACCTCCAAAAGCAATTTGCATTTACTCAGACATACAAAAGTTTTTTTTTTTAAACAATAACAAGATAATTATTATTTTTCCTGTTCTTGAATAAAAATGTCGATATGTGGGGACAGTCGAGTGTAATATTACCTCGATCATGATAAAAAAAGGTGCCGAATTAAATTGGTATTTGATGTCAGGATAACCAATGATTTATATGATAGGTAGCTTCATTATGTGTGTGCGTAAACTGTTAATATCAAAAAAATAAGTTGTCAGTGGTGATAGTTTGAGCTAAAAAAGTTTCATTTAGAAAGTAAATTTATTTCCCCAGTGTGCAAGTGAACTGTGATCTAACTGTAATTTGTAATCACTATCAATAAGAAAATGTTGAGGTCAGTTCATAGATTTAATGTCAGTGTCATGGGTTCTCTAAAGTGAATCCTTCACTCTTAATGGTGCCCGTGATTTTGAAACTACTTGAAAGATTAAAACAATGTGTTTTAACTGTGTCAGAACTGGAGGACCCTATCCTAAGCATCTAGGATTGAATCTCGGACAAGCGAACAGTTTGAACTTCTCAGAAATGGCAGTCTTCCTAGCAGTTGCATTCATGCTCTTAATGGAATAGTGATGCCAAGTACATGAAGTGTTCTTGGCAAGAATTGGCATTGGCACTGACATTGGCAATCACATAACTATTTTGAGTGTCTTTATGTATGCAATTGTGTCAACTGTTGCGGGCGATCTGAATTGTTATATTATTGTTAAAAACAGGTTCACAGAGACCACTTGTAAATCTCGTGATTGGTTACTGGTTTTGACAAATCTGTGCTGTAATCATTGGATTTTGTAACGCCACAGATCATGAACTCCTGTTAATAAGTTAAAAGATCCGATGATGACAGCACAGATGTGTAGAAACTAGTAACCAATAACAGGCTTTGCAAGCGATCTTGGCAAACCTGATTTTTAAGAATAATTCTGAATTTAAATGAAAATCAGCTTTCTGTGCTACCAAAAAATATTTAAATGTTGAAATTTCCAAATATCTTCACAGGAAAAGATTTGTTATGTCCTAATTTGCTGGTTTATGGTTTAGCTTACATTAATAGATAATATATATATCAATAATATAATATATTAATTCTCAAGAAGTAATGAGAATTTTGTAATTTCACATGTTTTATTAGTTAAATTCATTCAGTTTTATCTAGGTAATGTTTTGATGGTATTGGCTATTACTTATTTTGTATAAAAGTGGCTCAGAGATTGTGTATTAAATTTTGGTGTAAGAATGTTATAAATTGTAGAAAATATGGCTTTTTATGAGTCTGCTATGAATGAAACAAAGGATCACAAGTTGTATCAACTCTTCAGAGAAATCTGTGAAGATTATCCTGAATGCCACAGTGCATCATTAACTATTGAAATTATAAAAAAAAGTGAAAGAAATGATTATGAACAACTGCCAAATCATAATCAGAGAAGCCAATGATGTTGGCATATCAGTTGCACGCGCGCGCTACACACACACACACACACACACACACACTCACACTGAAATCAAATAGAGTACAGCAGCAATTACTCCACAATAACTGCAACAAAATTCTTGTGTTTCGAAATACTGCGACCAGGGAGCAGTGGTGGAAGGAAAGTGGCGCAACAAATTGCAACCAAGTTGAACTTTTTATGGCGTGACAAAAGCAGCATCTCTTAAGTTGTGCCACTAAAAACACAGGCTTCACACATGCAACTGCATGGCAACTGCAATATGTCACTAGCTGTGGCAACACTTTCGTTGTGTGTTCTATAACCCAGCCTAATGTTAACAGTTTTGTGAAACACAGAAGGAAATAGTACTCAATCCTGCCAACTCCCATATTTTTGTTTCATTTGAACAGACTTGAAGTAAAATTTCTCATACTTGAATGGATAGCATATACAAACATTTATGCTACTTTTCAAATGAACGTAACATTCTAAGGCAAAAATATTGACCTTCAAAAACAATATTTGATTCCGAATATGATTTACAAAGTGAGTTGCAAATGAGAGATTTGTTCGCTTTTCACGTATTAAAGTACTGGGGGAAAACGTCAATAGCTTTTCATAAACCTAAGAACAAGATTGTTACATGCTGATAAAATGAGAAAGAAAATTAACCTCAAATTAAATGCCTAACAAACAAAGCAAAATACATTAAACTGACTGCAATTGTTATCACAAGAATAAATTATAGTGGAATGACCCATTGTACCCACAGAACTCATTAAATCACTGGGCGAACAAAAGTTCGAGAATTGGACTGAATCATGATTGTGATCTTTCATTTATGTCTTGTTGCTGTTATTACATATGACCTACACCCTAGAAGATGTTTCTGTCTGTTTCGCTGTTGCTCAGGAACAGCACTATAGAAGGCTTGGACGGGGAACGACGACTCCAGATTGGCTGAGAACTATGAGTGTGGGGAGGGGAGTGGTGGGCTGAGAACTAATTTTGTCTTGCTGCCAACCTTGGGAATCTATAGTGCGTATTTTGGCTTTTTATAAACACCTACCATGTTCACCATCTTTAAACTGCAGTTTGCCTGAATCCATTTGTATTTGGAATCGAACTGACTTTAGAAATTGGACAAATACTCAACAATAGCATTCATTTCTGCAGGAGATGCTAAAAGTTTAGATTGGGATGGTCATACTTACGTGTTTCGGGCAGCAATGTTGTCAACAGTCACCATGAGGTAAGACAGAAATGGTAGGGGGTGTGTGAGCTGCTTGTTCTGCACAGTCAATGAGACAGTTGGGGGCAGACAATAAGTTTTGTAGCAAAAGCCATTGTAACATTCTCATGCCAGTATTGAAGTGAAATCCATTGTGTGTTTAAAAAAAATAATAAGAAGAAAAAAGTAATTGCAACAACTTTGGAAGAAACAGCAAAATATTTGTGATAGAGAGGGAGAGGGGGGGGAGAGACTATACAGAGCTGTTCTGTTAGGATGATGGCATTGATGGTTAAAAATGGTGATGACAGGCTGGACTAAAAAGACAGTGAATATAAAAATTAATGTAAACAATTTTGTTTTGTTTATCTTATTTCCCCTTGTATTGTCAAAATGTAGGCAGTCAATAAATTGCGCAAGTTGAAAATAAGTGTAATATTAACTTTTCAGGCAGATACCTTACACCAATAAACGTTTGTAATTTTGTTTAGTCAGAATATGTTCAGAAATAAATTTTTCTCGAGTAGCCTCTTTTTTTTTTTAAAAAAAAAAAAAAAAGAAAAAAAAGAAAAAAAAAAGGTGGGGGTGAGGGCTTGTCTTATTTTTGGGATCGTCTTGTATTCGGGTAAATACAGTATCACAAAAAATTAAATAAATTATTGTTTCCGTGAAACTTCCTGGCACATTAAAACTGTAAAAGACCAGGAATTGAACCCGGGAGCTTTGCCTTCTAAGGGCAAGTGCAGTACTGACTGAGCTACCCAATTATGGCTCGCAATCCATCAAAGCTTTACTTCTGCGAATACCACATCTGGTAGGTAGAAGACAAGGTAGTGATGGAAGCATATCTGTGGAGGCAGGCCATAAGTTTTGCTTGGGTAGATCAGTTGGTAGAACATTTTCCCGCAAAAGGCAAATGTCTTGTATTGAGAGTCCCAGTCCAGGACACAGTTTTAATCTGCCAGGTTCATATCAGCACATACTCCACTGCAGAGTGAGAAAATTCATTCTTGAGTTCTTTTTGTGTTCCTTCTTGTCGTACATGAAATGCTATGTCCTGCATCAAAATGTGCAGATTCTCGCTGCAGATTTCACCCCGTCCCCCATCCCACCCGCTCTCATCCCAGAAGGAATGGAAATATTTCAGGTGGTAGAAGGATGGATAGGCAAGAGTTAAACATTGATGTACATTTATGTCTAGTTTTTTTATTAAAATTTTTATTGAAGCAGAACACAAACTCATAACGTTGTGAATTAAAATTTAAAAAAACCTTCCTCTGAACTTAATAGAATATTCAGGTATGTTCACTTCTAACAAGGAGACCAGCCTACAATTGGATATTTGTAATTTTTTTATATTTATGGTACATGAAGTTCAGAACTCAAATGTCAACACCCAGATGAAATGCTGAACAGTTTTTGAGAAAATTGACTTTGAAGTTTTCCAAGTAACTTAAGTGAATTAAAGTAAGGTGATTTTGACGTTGGCTCACTTGGTAGTGTAAGAGAGTGCTGTCTGGGTAATCAGCGAACCTCTGGTTCAAATCTCTGTATAGTACCACTGTTCGGTTTTGTTTTTTTTATTTTTATCACAACACCAAAGCTAGCACATTGTTATGAGCTCAACATTTTGTAATAAACAAACTGATTCTTTTACAAGTGCGCTTGAGCCCCTGGGGTTAGAATAGGCCTCAGGTATTCCTGCCTGTTGTAAAAGGCGACTGAAGGGAGTCTCCCACTTTTCAGCCCTATAAGTTCAGGTCCCATTTTATGGTTTGACTTACCATCCCACCATGAACCATGGACCTTGCCGTTGGTGGGGAGGCTTGCGTGCCTCAACGATACAGATAGCCGTATCGTAGGTGCAACCGCAACGGAGGGGTATCTGTTGAGAGGCCAGACAAACGTGTGGTTCCTGAAGAGGGGCAGCAGGCTTTTCAGTAGTTGCAGGGGCAACAGTCTGGATGATTGACTGATCTGACCTTGTAACACTAACCAAAACGGCCTTGCTGTTGTGGTACTGCGAATGGCTGAAAGCAAGGGGAAACTACAGCCGTAATTTTTCCCGGGGGCATGCAGCTTTACTGTACGATATTATTCTGGAGGTAAAATAGTCCCCCATTCGGATCTTCGGGCGGGACTACTCAAGAGGACGTTGTTATCAGGAGAAATAAAACTGGCATTCTACGGATCGGAGCGTGGAATGTCAGATCCCTTAATCGGGCAGGTAGGTTAGAAAATTTAAAAAGGGAAATGGATAGGTTAAAGTTAGATATAGTGGGAATTAGTGAAGTTCGGCGGCAGGAGGAACAAGACTTTTGGTCAGGTGAATGCAGGTTTATAAATACAAAATCAAATAGGGGTAATGCAGGAGTAGCTTTAATAATGAATAGGAAAATATGAGTGCGGATAAGCTACTACAAACGGCATAGTGAACACATTATTGTGGCCCAGATAGGCACGAAGCCCGTGCCTACTACAGTAGTACAAGTTTATATGCCAACTAGCTCTGCAGATGATGAAGAAATTGATGAAATGTATGATGAGATAAAAGAAATTATTCAGGTAGCGAAGGGAGACGAAAATTTAATGGTCATGGGTGACTGGAATTAGACGGTAGGAAAAGGAAGGGAAGGAAATGTAGTAGGCGAATATGGATTGGGGCTAAGAAATGAAAGAGGAAGCCGCCTGGTAGAATTTTGCACAGAGCGTAACTTAATCATAGCTAACACTTGGTTCAAGAATCATGAAAGAAGGTTGTATACATGGAAGAACCCTGGAGATACTGACAGGTTTCAGATAGATTACATAATGGTTTTGGATAGATTACATAATGGTTTTGGTTTTGGTTTGTGGGGCGCTCAACTGCGTGGTTATCAGCGTACATAATGGTAAGACAGAGATTTAGGAACCAGGTTTTAAATTGTAAGACATTTCCAGGGGCAGATGTAGACTCTGACCACAATCTATTGGTTAGGAACTGTAGATTAAAACTTAAGAAACTGCAAAAAGGTGGGAATTTAAGGAGATGGGACCTGGATAAACTGAAAGAACCAGAGGTTGTACGGAGTTTCAGGGAGAGCATAAGGGAACAATTGACAGGAATGGGGGAAAGAAATACAGTAGAAGGAGAATGGGTAGCTTTGAGGGATGAAATAGTGAAGGCAGCAGAGGATCAAGTAGGTAAAAAGATGAGGGGGTAGTAGAAATCTTTGGGTAACAGAAGAGATAATGAATTTAATTGATGAAAAGAGAATATACAAGAACGCAGTAAATGAAGCAGGCAAAAAGGAATACAAACATCTCAAAAATGAGATCGACAGGAAGTGCAAAATGGCTAAGCAGGGATGGCTAGAGGACAAATGTAAGGATGTAGAGGCTTATCTCACAAGGGGGAAGATAGATACTGCCTACAGGAAAATTAAAGAGACCTTTGGTGAAAAGAGAACCACTTGCATGAATATCAAGAGCTCGGATGGAAACTCAGTTCTAAGCAAAGAAGGAAAAGCAGAAAGGTGGAAGGAGTATATAGAGGGTCTATACAAGGGCGATGTTCTTGAGGACAGTATTATGGAAATGGAAGAAGATGTAGATGAGGATGAAATGGGAGATACGATACTGCATGAAGAGTTTGACAGGGCACTCAAAGACCTAAGTCGAAACAAGGCCCCGGGAGTAAACAACAATGCATTAGAACTACTGACAGCCTTGGGAGAGCCAGTCCTGACAAAACTCTACCATCTCGTGAGCAAGATGTATGAGACAGGCGAAATTCCCTCAGGCTTCAAGAAGAATATAATAATTCCAATCCCAAAGAAAGCAGGTGTTGACAGATGTGAAAATTACCGAACTATCAGTTTAATAAGTCACAGCTGCAAAATACTAACGCGCATTCGTTACAGACGAATGGAAAAACTGATAGAAGTCGACCTCAGGGAAGATCAGTTTGGATTCTGTAGAAATGTTGGAACACGTGAGGCAATACTGACCCTGCGACTTACCTTAGAAGAAAGATTAAGGAAAGGCAAACCTACGTTTCTAGCATTTGTAGACTCAGAGAAAGCTTTTGACAATGTTGACTGGAATACTCTCTTTCAAATTCTGAAGTTGGCAGGGGTAAAATACAGGGAGTGAAAGGCTATTTACAATTTGTACAGAAACCAGATGGCAGTTATAAGAGTTAAGGGACATGAAAGGGAAGCAGTTGTTGGGAAGGGAGTGAGACAGGGTTGTAGCCTCTCCCCAATGCTATTCAATCTGTATATTGAGCAAGCAGTAAAGGAAACAAAAGAAAAGTTCGGAGTAGGTATTAAAATCCATGGAGAAGAAATAAAAACTGAGGTTCGCCGATGACATTGTGATTCTGTCAGAGACGGCAAGGGACTTGGAAGAGCAGTTGAACGGAATGGACAGTGTCTTGAAAGAAGGGTATAAGATGAACATCAACAAAAGCAAAACGAGGATGATGGAATGTAGTCGAATTAAGTTGGGTGATGCTGAGGGAATTAGATTAGGAAATGAGACCCTTAAAGTAGTAAATGAGTTTTCTATTTGGGAGCAAAATAACTCACCATGGTCGAAGCACAGAGGATATAAAATGTAGCCTGGCAATGGCAAGGAAAGCGTTTCTGAAGAAGAGAAATTTGTTAACATCGAGTATAGATTTAAGTGTCAGGAAGTCGTTTCTGAAAGTATTTGTATGGAGTGTAGCCTGCATGGAAGTGAAATATGGACAATAAATAGTTTAGACAAGAAGAGAATAGAAGCTTTCGAAATGTGGTGCTACAGAAGAATGCTGAAGATTAGATGGGTAGATCACATAACTAATGAGGAGGTATTGAATAGAATTGGGGAGAAGAGTAGTTTGTGGCATAACTTGACTAGAAGAAGGGATCGGTTGGTAGGACATGTTCTGAGGCATCAAGGGATCACGATTTTAGTATTGGAGGGCAGCGTGGAGGGTAAAAATCGTAGAGGGAAACCAAGAGATAAATACCCTTGGCAGATTCAGAAGGATGTAGGCTGCAGTAGGTACTGGGAGATGAAGCAGCTTGCACAGGATAGAGTAGCATGGAGAGCTGCATCAAACCAGTCTCAGGACTGAAGACAACAACAACAACAACAACAACAACAACAACAACTACTACTACTACTACTACCACTTGTGTCAACTGAGAAGAGCACCACTCCCCCTGCGCGCCAGACTGCACAGTACTCCAAAAGGAGTGGAAAATTATGGAATACAAGACCCTAGACAGGCTGTCTTACTGCGAGGTTAAACTAAAATGTGAAAGGTTAAATCCTGTTTGAATGCGGTCTTTCTATGCTGCCACTAGGACAGCTTTGCCACCCATGACGCCAATATTCCCGTCATCTAAGCTTACTCCTGTGGGCCCTCAGGGCCAACCATCTTAACCCCCTCCAGCTGGCTGGCTCATGTCTTACTCTGTTGCTCCAAAGCTTCTACTTTGGGAGCATCCCCCCCAGCCCCCCCAGCCGGAGAAGCGACAGCGTATTCTGGTTCTTCTCATGTGGAAGGGGTCCCTTGGTCCTCTACCTTATGCTATCAGAGGGGGGGCCTTCCAATGTCATAAGTGCCATCTGTCCCTGGAGAACCTCATTGCCTTCAAACAACTCTATGCCCAGGTCTACATACTCATCAGACGACAGAAGCGGGAGTGTTGGGAATGCTAAGTCTCCACCGTTGGAACATGAACCTCCCATTCCCAGGTTTGGACCAAACTCCGTCAACTTTACCCCTATCAGACATCTGCCGTTGTACCTGGAACTTCCACAAATGGAGCCGTATCTGCCGATCCAGATGTAATTGCAGAGCATCTTGCCAAGCATTATGCGTCTGATAAATTACCATCCCACCTTTCATCTCCTCAAACAGCGGGTGGAACGACAACACCTCCCTTTTCCTCCACGCCACCCTGAGCCAAATAATGCTCCCTTCAGTGCATGGAAATTTCTTAGGGCCCTTGCCGACTGTCCTGACGCATCCCCTGGCCCAGATAGCATGCATTCACAAATGCTTAAACATCTGCCAGCGGATTCCTAGCTCCACCTCCTCGCTGCTTTCTTGAACCGCATCTGGTGCAATGGCAATTTCCCATCTCAATGGCGGGAAAGTGTCATCATCCCAGTGTTAAAGCCTAGTAAGAGCCTACTAGATGTTGATCATCCTATCAGCCTCGCTAACATTTTGTGCTAGCTGTTTGAACGTGTAGTGACCCAGCGGTTGTGTTGGCTCCTTGAGTCTTGGGGCCTTCTAGCTCTGTTCCAGGGCAGTTTTCGCCGAGGGTACTCCACCATCGACATCTTGGTGGACCTGGAGTCTGCCATTCAATCGGCCTTTTACTGGGGACAACACCTTATTGCCTTTTTTTTCGACCTGACGAAGGCCTATGATACCACTTGGCAAAACCACATGCTCGCTACTCTGCACGAGTGGGCTCCGGGGCCTGCTCCAGATTTTTATACAGAAATTTTTGTTGCTCTGCTCTTTCAGAGTTCACGTCAGTACGTCCGACAGTGCACCCCCTATACATAAGAATGGGGTCCCGCAGGGCTCAGTCCTGAATGTGCTCCTCTTTTTAATTCCCGTCAGTGGTCTCGCATCAGCAGTAGGGTAGTCAGTATCTCCCTTCCTAAATATTGATGATTTTTGTATCTCCTTCTGCTCCTCTTCTATTGTTGTGCCTGAATGCTGGCTGCGGGGAGCTATACAGAAGGTGCAGTCATGGGCCCTTGCTCACGGCTTTGTTTTCAGCCGCCAATACTTGAGTCGTGCACTTCAGTCGTCATCGTACTGTCCGCACCCATCCAGTACTTTACCTCGATGACCAACTATTAGATGTAGTGGGTACTTACCGCTTTTTGGGACTGGTCTTCGATACCCGCTGAACTTGGCTTCCCCATCCTTGTCAGCGTAAGGACAGGTGCTGGCAGCTCTTAATATTATTTGATGCCTGAGCCACACCAGTTGGCGTGCTGATTGTCCCACACTGCTGCAGCTATACAAAGCCCTCATAAAGTCTTGTATTGACTATGGGAGCCTGGTGCATGGTTCAGCATTGCCCTCTGCACTATGTCTGCTGGACCCTATCCACCACTGTGGAGTTCACCTTGCAACAGGAGCCTTCCGAATGAGTCACGTGAACAGCCTCCTTGTGGGAGCTGGCATTCCTCCATTGGAGCTCTGGTGGCAACTACTGCTTGCAAATTATATCGCCCACATTCATAGTTTGCCTTGTCATCCAAATTACCATCTTCTATTCCCTAACATGGGGATCCATCTCCCACAACAGCAGCCCAGAACTGGAATCCCCTCTCTGTCCGTGTCCGTTTGCTTCTTAATAACCTCGACGCTTCCCCTCCACCACCTTTCCTGCAGGTCCACTTACGTACACCTCCATGTATAGTCACAGCTTTGGCTGGACCTATTGCAAGGCTCAAAAGGCTCCGTTCCACATAAGGCCCTCCACTGGCATTTTCTCTCTCTTCTCAGCGAGTTTGAGGTCTCAGTAATTGTCTACACAAATGGTCAATGGTCGACAGTCTTGTTGTCTTTGCTTACGCTCAAGTTGGCTGTATTGAACAGCGCTCCTTGCTGGGTGGCTGCAGTGTTTTCGCTGCAGAGTTGGTAGTCATCTATTGCGTTCTTGAGCATATCCGCTCCTGCGCCGTTGAGTCCTTTGTCATGTGTAGTGACTCCATAAGCAGCCTGCAAGCTCTCAACCAGTGCTTCCCTCGACATTCATTGGTAATGACTATCCAGGAGTCTTTTTATGCCTTCGGGAACAGTGGACATTTGGTGACCTTCAGTGACTCAAGGACATGTCGGGATACTGGGCAATGAACTTACTGACATCCTGGCCAAACAGGGTACCGGTGAACCAACTCAGGAGATCGGCCTGCCGGAGATTGATCTCCAATTGGTCTTCTCCCGCAAAGTTTTTGCGATGTGGGATTCTGAATGGCACACCCTCAGTACCCCAAACACACCTAATGTTATCAAGGGGACAATGAATGTGTGGCGGGCATCCATGCGAGCCACTCGCAGGGACTCTGTTGACCTTTGCCGGCTCCACATTGGCCATACTTAGCTGACACAGGGTTACCGCCTCCGTCGTGAGGAGCCAGCTCGGTGTCGCTGTAGCTCCCTAGAACTGTCGTCCACCTCTTGTTGACCAGCCCATTTCTAGCCACTCTGCAGCAGACTTTTAACCTTCCCAGCACTCTGCCAGCAGTGTTGTGCGATAATACCCCAATGGCTGATTTAGTTTTATGTTTTATTCGTGAAAGGGGGAGCGGTGTTTATCATACTATCTATGGTTCGGCATCTGGCCTTCTTTTCCAGGCCTCCACCCTCCCTCCCTTATATCTCTTCATCAATCTTTCTTTGCAGTTTGTTTGCCGTGATGTTTGTCTTTTCCCAATGGGTGTTCTTCTCACCTTGTTTTTTAGGCTGGCGATTTTAGTACATTGCAGAGTGGCTAGCTCATCCTTTTTTATCCTTGTGATCAGCCAATCTGTCATCTGCTATGATTTTAATACCTTCCTCTGCCTTTCCTTTTTGTGTACACTTCCCCCTTCTTTCGTTTTCTCTTTCAATGTAGTTCCCAGTTAGTTTTACCCCCTTTTACTTCCCCAAATTCCTTTGTTTTAATTGTTTTACCGTGAGACTTGTTTGCTCGATGAAAAAGGGGCTGATGACCCTGTAGTTGGGTCTGTTTATACTTGATTGAACTATGTGGAGGCATGAGGAGTTTGTGCATGCTTGTGCAAGTGTGCTTGTCAAGCATACAGTAACATGTGTTGTCGCCTTTAGGCGACGCAATACAGTGTAGTGAATGAAAGTGTTTCAATGAAATGGTTGAATAAAAGTATTCTATTTGCCAAAGAATATTCATTTGTGATTCATATGTGTGTACAGAATCAGTGCCTGCTGTAAGGAGATTATTTAGAGATCAATTTCATTACGTTAAAGTTCCTAATTGAAGTAAGATTTACCGATTGATAAATAAATTTCGCAAAAGGGGAAGTGTTCTTGACAGGAAACATAGAAAATCATGTACAGTACTACAGGATAAACTCTGGGTAAAATTGGGCATGCTTTGGTAAGGTCTCGTAGAAAATCAGTTAGACGTCTTTCTCAACAAATGGAAATTTTCTATGGGTCTGTTCAAATGTCTATAAAGATACTGAAAGCCCTATAAAGTAACAGCAGTGCAGGAAGTTAAACTGGGTGACCCTGCAAAAAGTTACAGTTTTGTGAATGGATTTTTTATAGTGTGCATGACAGGAAAATTAACCTCTCCTAACTTTCTTTTCAGACAAATCATGGTTCCACCTAAATGAATAAATTAATTTACAAAATAACTCTTACCGGAGTTCTGAAAAGCCTAATCCCACACGATCAAAAAATAGTGTGGTGCACTATTAGCAGTGAGAGAATAATGGCCTTTTTTTGCCCAGGAAACAACAGTGAGAGATCTGGAAAACATTTTGTGGCTCTTCTTCTCCTCCTCCTCCTCCTCCTCCTCCTCCTCCCCCCCCCCCCCTCCCCCAAATAATTGAGAGAGAACATGCTTTCATGACCTTACAGTAGGACTCTGCAATAGCACATACAGCCAACCTCTCATTGCAGTAAATTTGTGATGTGTTTCAAGATAATTATCACAAACAACATATGGCCTCCCTTGATTTAATCCCCTGCAATTAATATGTCTTGGGGGTAGGGGCATTAAACGAGAAAGTGTATGAATCATACTGACTTACTTCAGATGAACTATAACATTCATCAAGAAATTTCTCAGAGGAAACTACAGATTGTAATGAGCGGTTTCCTAAGCGGGTGTCAGAAATTCTTGAACAATGAAGGGAGGCAGTTCCAGCACCTCGTTGTGTAATATATATGAGTAATTTACTTTTCTTTTTAAGTGTTTGTTATCTATATTAAAAATAAGTGACACGACAAACTGTACTATATTTATTGCAGACTTCGTGTCACCTGCGTTGAGGGCAAAAGCTGTTATGTTAATGATTGATCACCCTGTATTTAATGAATTTTATGTTTATATAATGTAAGTATTCAAATTAAACAGAAAAAAGATGAAACAAAAAAACCGTAGGGAGATAGGAACCAGAGATCTATTCACAACTCGCAGATGCTTCCAATTGAAACTTCCTGGCAGATTAAAACTGTGTGCCGGATCGAGACATGAGTTCGGGACCTATGCCTTTCGCGGGCAAGTGCCCTACCATCTGAGCTTCCAAAGCACGACTCGTGACCCGCCCTCACAACTTCAATCCTGTCAGTACCTCATCTCCTACCTTCCTAACCTCACAGAAGCTCTACTGTGAACCTTGCAGAACTAGCACTCCTGGAAGAAAGGATATTGCGGAGATGATAGAGCACTTGCCTGCAAAAGGCAAAGGTCCCGAGTTTGAGTCTCGGTCTGGCACACAGTTTTAATCTGCCAGGAAGTTATATATCAGCGCACACTCCACTGCATCTCTCCACTCTCATTTTGGCTTCCATTTGAGCCATGCGGTCTCTCCTGAAATCCCCTCGACTTTGTGGTATTAAAATGCCTCAAAGAAATCGAGCTCAGTTTTTTTAGAGGTGCATTGAAAGGCTTTGGGTGATTGGTATTAGAGTTCTGAACTTCACATATCATAAATACAAAAAGTTACAAAAATCTAGTTGTCATGTGGTGTCCTTGTGAGGGTGTGTTGGTGTCCTTTAGTGACTTTGGCACTATCCCTAATTATGTGACTTAAGTTGTCATATGTATGTAATCTTTTCTGTGCAGATGTCATTTCTTGCCCATCACTACACAATGCCATCTAACAGAGTAAAGTGTAGTAACTTTGGTAGCTGTTGAACATGATTTATATGCTAGTGTTAGATTTTTAACTGTCTGATCTCTCACAGAAGTAAAGTGCATGGATTCTGTCATGCAGCAAGGTGGTGCCTGTTGTGGTCAAAAGAATGTTTTGCAGTCTCTCATGGTGCCTGTTGTGGTCAAAAGAATGTTTTGCAGTCTCTCATTGTCCAGGATATCTCCACATGTAACTCGTGTGAAATGATTAGTAAAGATTTTGGGCACAATAAACTGTTCTTCAGTCACAGATCATGATCTGTTTTCAGAGATACAAAGTTGGAAACATGTCTAAACAGTTGCACAAAGATTTTTCATCCCACAGTTTTGCAGATTATTAATTTATCAGAAGAGATTTCGTACTTTATCAGTGTCTCAATCTTATAGATACTTGTACCATGACAGCCAGTTTGAAACTGCAGTCTCATTTTATTTAGCAGCCATGAGTGCTAATAAAGTATTTCAGACTTACATGCACTCACCAGAAATATAGAGCACTAGATTTGCATAAGCTCTCCTCTCCCTCGCACACACGTGTTTAAATGTGGCTACCTGTTTGTATGAAGTTTAAATTGTTTGTTCACTTGCTTACAGAAATACTTGCTGTTCCTCTTGAAATGCGTAGTTGAGGTTGGTGATAACCTAGTTGAATGTACAGATAATTTTGGTTATGATATATCTTCGTAGTCCATGTAAATGATGCTTAAACTGCAGTTTCATTGGGAGTATAGACCAAGTAAATACTTTGAACACCTGGTCCTCATGAATGGTGATGGTGGAAGAATTTGTCATTGACAATATTTGGCAGGCAAAGGAAAACAGGCAATGGTGTGTAGTTTCTGGGCACCAGACTTTGTGGCAATGTCCTGTGTTAAATTCCAGACTACACTGCAGGTCTCCTGGAATGAGGGTATATGACTGCTGATGGCAATCCATCCATTGGATGGGAATGTTAAGCTTGGCAACTCTTTTGGTGCTATTTCATAGGTGTAAACTATGTTCTGGCCCTAGGTTTCACCCCCTTCCTTCTCTCCATCTTTTAACACAAGCATGACATAATGCTATGCACACATCCATTGCAGTTACCTACACCCAACAAGTATGCTTAAGGCGTAGTTCTCAGACCACACAAGGAAAGGAGCCACTATGCACTGAGGAAGATAGTCCTTTCCAATCAGACAGCTAAAAAGTTATTAGAAATTATGACTGTACTGAGGGAGGTGACTTTTCTACCATCATGTGCTCTCTCTCTCTCTCTCTCTCTCTGTGTGTGTGTGTGTGTGTGTGTGTGTGTGTGTGTGTGTGTGTGTGTGTGTGTGTTACTGTAAGAAGAACCCATCATGTGATGAGAGACAGGTTGCCTTTGGCATCACAGACAAGAAATTGCTGCATCTCTTGTGAATTCTGCCATGTGAGTAACAGAATTAAGTCTTAGATGAGAAAGAGTTCAGAATTGATAAGCAAAATTAATTTTGCTCATCAATTCTGATCTCTATGAGCGAAATTAATTTTGCCTGAACTCTGTCTTCCGTTAATTCTACTTGCTGTTACACAGGGGATGTACTGTCTCTAAATAGCAGGACATCCTGTTCACTTTCAAAAACAAAGCAAAACAACACAGTGATTATGGCGCTGGACTCATATCCAGTAAGATATTCATTTTTTGTTCTGATTTCCCTAAATCATTTCAGGCGACTGCTGGGATGGTTCTATTCACAACACCATAGTTCAGTTCAAATCCCATCTGCCTCAACTGACTTAATGCTGTGTGTGTATTGACCTCACCATTGATGAGGTGTTACTCTTCAGCTTTTCGTGATCAGTAAGCTGCATGTGTGACAGTCCTCTGTTGTTTTTGGTCACAGTGAAGTATGGCAATTACAAAATGGCAAGTAACATGATGATGCACTGGGACCAATTTCTGACTAATTTAATAAATATGAGCTCATCCTGAATTCTGACTGACATAAGGAAATAAGTGTATGGAGAGGGGAGGGGGGAAAAAACCCAGAAACTTTTGACTGCTCCATCATCCAACAACCTATCTGTTTGTGTTGATGAAATACTTGGAGGCAGTTTACATCAGGTATGAAATGGAATGAAAACCTATGGATTTTCTCCTTGAAGCAGTTGCAAGTAATCTTATTGTAAATAGAGTAGTTCTAAATAGTGGGAGCAATACCACTAGGGAAACAGTCTGTGGGCCGCCACATATGTGAAATGAGTTGGCGTAATCGGTAGGGCAATTAGTTATGTTAAGTTAGAAATCTGGGTTTGATTCCTGGTCTAACACTAATTTCTAATGGTTACTGGATATTCATTATATTGTCACAGAAGAAGCTGACAAGGGAACCTCCCCATCGCACCCCCCTCAGATGTAGTTAGAGGTCGGCACAGTGGATAGGCCTTGAAAAACTGAACACAGATCAATCGAGAAAACAGGAAGAAATTGTATGGAACTATGAAAAAAATTAGTAAAATATACAAACTGAGTAGCCCATGGAAAGATAGGCAACATCAAGGACAAATGAACAAGGAGCGCCGTGGTCCCGTGGTTAGCGAGAGCAGCTACGGAACGCGAGGTCCTAGGTTCAAGTCTTCCCTCGAGTGAAAAGTTTATTTTTTTTATTTTCAGTTTATGTGACAGACTCTTACGTTTTCATCACTTTTTTGGGAGTGATTATCACATCCACAGGAAAACCTAAATCGGGCAAGGTAGAAGAATCTTTTTACCCATTCACTAAGTGTACAAGTTAGGTGGGTCGACAACATATTCCTGTCATGTGACGCACATGCCATCACCAGTGTCGTATAGAATATGTCAGATGTGTTTTCCTGTGGAGGAATCGGTTGACCTATGACCTTGCGATCAAATGTTTTCGGTTCCCATTGGAGAGACACGTCCTTTCGTCTACTAATCGCACGGTTTTGTGGTGCGGTTGCAAAACACAGACACTAAACTTATTACAGTGAACAGAGACGTCAATGAACGAACGGACAGATCATAACTTTGCGAAAATAAAGAAAGTAAAATTTTCAGTCAAGGGAAGACTTGAACCAAGGACCTCTCGTTCCGCAGCTACTCACGCTATCCACGGGACCACGGCGCTCCTTGGCTTACATCCTCCTTGATGTTGCCTATTTTGCACATGGACTACTCAGTTTGTATATTTTACTAATTTTTTTCATAGTTCCACACAACTTCTTCCTGTTTTCTCGATTGATCTGCGTTCAGTTTTTCAAGGCCTATCCACTGTCCAACTTATAACTAAATCTGAGGGGGGTGCGATGGGGAGGTTCCCTTGTGAGTAGCACAGTCGCTGTAGTGTAGTGGTTATGACACTAGACTGTTGCATGGAGTGTCATGAGTTCAAAACTGAACTGTAAAATTTTAATTTCTATATTCAGTTAGAGTACATTCTAGAAGTATCCACAGATGGCAAGAATCATTGTACTGAAATGTTCTGTACCTGTATATATATCGTATGTTTTCTGGCCGGAGGCAGTTCGCTCCGCACTCTTGTATGTGCAAGTGCTGAATAAACCTTCGTTAAGTTAAGTTAGTGTTCGTCATTCATCTGCTTACACCTTCTTCTACGTGACAATATTGCAGGTTCAGCATGTCTGAAAGGATTTCATGGGTATCATTCCATGTCATTGCATATTATTGAGGAAATCTCCATTGATCCGTTCATTTCTTTTCAGTACATTTAATGCATTTCATAATATTGCTTGCAGCATGGTAGGCCACACTCCTTCACCTATAAGGTGAATGTTTGCAAATTCGGGGTTAGAGTCCCAGTCTTACACAAATTTTCAATTGTTCCTATATATTCATTAGATAATTTGTGTTTAAGTAACTCATCATCTAATGGATACTGCTGTCTTTCTCAGTACCTCTTACATTATTAATTTATGGTATCAGTTGGATTGCATTCAAAGTTTTTTCTTCCTCATTGCATTTAAATCCTCAAGAAATCATTTACAGGTAACTGTGCAGTATTTCATTCCCATCTTCAAAGCTCTAGTATTTAGCAAAGGGAGCAACTTATGTACAGGCAGGATTGGAAGGAGAGATGAGTAACCTCCCCTTATTGATGTAGTACTGCTGATGAAAGAAAAGGATTTTGTGTTGTGCTGTGTACAAAAAAATGTGTGGAAATTTGTAATTCGTGCCAAGACTACTTCCACATGGTATGTGGTGGCATTACTTTACTTTTGAGTCCATATTACAGTCATCGAGTTCACATAGCAAAGCTCCACATTTTACTTAATGTAATGGAGGTAGTAGCACATGTGGATGTAGCTTTAGAAAAGAAATTTTTATTGTAAAACTTGGAGGCACAGTACTATCCAGCAACTTCATAAATGGAGCACCAGCACATCTATCCATTCTAATGCTCTCCAATGTGGGCTAATGATAATTCCACTGCTTAGATTGTATCTTACTTAACATGTAACTTTTACAAGCAGATTGTCTTACAACTAAATATTTGGAACATTAGCTGTTGTTGCCTTTTTAACTACAGTTATTCACTTTCTGTTCTTTCTCCATTCGTAAACAAATGGTGTCAGATTGTAAGGAAGGAGAAAGCCAGTTTTAAAAAAATTGTAAATAGAGAATCTGCTTCCACTGCCTTGTGTTAGTTGTAGATTTTTAACATCCTCCTTACAAGTAATAAAATAACAATGTCTCTCCACAGACTTAAAAAAAGTCTACTAAGCCCCATTTTTTATAAGCAAGTTATATGTGGTAGTTGATACGAGGAATCTGTTACAGTTTAAAGCAGCTCAGCAGACAAGCCATAGTTGTTACAGTTTAAAGCAGCTCAGCAGACAAGCCATAGTTACTAAAGTCTTGCAAGTATTTGCAGCTGCAAGTGTTCCGTACAACTTGAAATATTAACAACACAGTCATCATAAATTGTGGTGTTTTGCCCATAACAAGGCAGTTGACAATTAAGTTGATCAGTGAAAAAAGTGGCGAGTTGTGTGATTAGTCATAAGAAGGCTCAGTAGCCATCTACTCAAAAGTGTAATTTGCAGCACATGCTGTACTTGTGATTTTGATCCTGTTTAGGCGAGTCAGTAACACAAAGTAAAGCAAAGCATTTGCATCTTCTGTCATTGCTAGGTAAGAGGAATGAGTAGTGTTAGCTGTGGACAGTGCAGCATTAGATAAGTGCTATATGACTTGGATCACACTGTGTAACTTGATTTTTTTTCCCGTCGTGTATGAAGTGCATTAAAGCTTGAAACAATTTTGCTTATTATCACGTAACCATAAGCTACATTTAAAAAATTATTTACTGTTACAGAATCTATCAAATGAAATATTTTTAATTCTTTCTAGGTACAAACATTGCTCCTGATGAATTTATTCAGCCTGAGTTATCCATGGATTATGATGGCAAACGAGATCGTTGGGCTGGCTATGATCCATCAGAACATAAATCAATCATTGAAGAATATCAAAAAATAGAAGAAGCTAAAAGGCAGCTGAGGGCAGAAAAACTAAATTCAAATGTGGATGGAAATGCTGAGGTAAGACTTGTACACTCATGAGCTGTTTAATTGGATACATTGACCTATTCATGGTAGTGTCTCATTTCGACCTGAAGACAGCTGCACTCTATACTAAACTGAAATTGTTACAGAGCCATTCTGTACTGTAACAACACAACTATTGCTCATATAGATTCATTGGACACGAGTCTGACAAAAGGTACAGTCCACTTGTACAATGCTGTGAGTTTCAAAATGGATGTACTTTATGAAGCATTGGATTCATTTATTAGTTTACAGTGAATGAGAGTGGCATATGTATGAGAGCCCTCCATTTCATCCCATGTAAATGTGCACCACAAAACAATACCTCCACCAGCAGCCTGAATGGTTTCCTATTGGGAACCAAGTTGCATCGCCTCAGCATGACCGAGTGGGGTGATGCAGTGGTTCGCACACTGGACTCGCATTCGGGAGGATGACAGTTCAGACTCACATCCGGCCATCCTAATTTAGGTTTTCCGTGATTTTTACTAAATCGTTTCAGGCAAATGCCGGGATGGTTCCTTTGAAAGGGCATGCCCGGTTTCCTTCCCCATTTTTCCCTAATCCAAGCTTGTGCTCCATCTCTAATGACCTCGTTGTTGAGAAGACGTTAAACACTAATCTCCTCCTTGTCCACCTCAGCATGATGCATACTTTGGAATACTGTGAGTGCTCGGGGGAACTGCTTCTCATTGTCTCCAGGGCCTTTGACTTTGTGTGGCATGAGGGCCTCCTTTGGAAACTATTTGCATTGGTGATACCAATGCTACATGTGAGGCTCATTGCATCCTACCTCAAGGATAGGACTTTCAACATTAGTGCCGGAGATCACACATCGACAGTTACGCAAATACTAGGAGTGGAACTGCAGGAGTCCATCCTCAGTCCCATGCCATACTCCCTCTACTCTTCCGACGTGCCAAAGATGGATAGAGTTGCATTAATGCTGTACGCAGATGATATGGCCCTGTACATGAGGTGTCTCAATGCAAATGTCATGCGCCGCCAACTGCAGATGGCACGTGATGCGTTCGGAGCATGGTCCACTAAGTGGTGCCTGAAATATAATGTCACAGTTGGGCCCTGATAATTAAAAGGAAAAGAGTATCTGTATACCTTCAGCCAGTGCCGATCATTGCGGGGGAGGGGAGGGGGTCTCACACTGCACACTGTCTGGGTGTAATGCTTGATAGGGGCTACACATGAAAGAAGTCTGGCCCAAAGCTCTTATTAGACTGCAGGCACTATGTCAGGTACTGAATCCTGAATCCACCCTACTCTCAAGCTGCATCTAGCAGTGATATGCCCAGTGCTAGAATATGCAGCCATAGTGTAAGGAAATGGAGCAGACTGTCACATTCGATGTCTGCAATGGCAATGCATCTCCTACACAACTTCTTGATGCAGGAGCTACATAAGCTCACTCTCATCCCTGTGATAAGAGATAGGATTAAACTGATTGCACAACTGTTCTACAAAAGTCACTGCAGTCAGCAAATAGCTTGTCTCAAACTAGGTAACAAGCCACACAGATAGGGTGCTACCTGGTGGTAGGGTCTGTTCTAGAAATAAGGCTGTTGTAGATGAATGGGTTGAAGCACCAACACATTAAACTGCTCATAAGCACAAAAAATTACCCAAAAATTTTGTTAATATAGAAGGCATAACAAATTAGAAAATACAGGAATACTGAAAAGAAATTTAGCCTACCCAACGTAGACAAGATCAGAGACGAGCCTGATGTGGTTTTCAAAGTGCTCCTACCTACCCTCATTGTGCAATAAAAACTATTCTACAGTGATGAGTGCACTTTTTCCAACACTGCATTATATCTAATTCAGTTGCTCATGAATGTATTTGTCTCTCATTGTATATATAATAAATTAAGAGACAGATCTGAGTGACGTACTTGCCTTCAAGAGGCAAAATATGTGATACTGTCCTAGGTCTCAGAACTATTAGTTCCTTCCTCAGGGAGGAGGAAAGGTTAGGTTGGTTGAAGGTTTTTTTAATGGAGGGCAGGTCATGTGTGCCCCAGGATGAGAGGGGCCTGCCTATAGTGAGGATGAAGTGGTGGCTGACTTGCCCTTACTTTTTCACGTTCCCCAACCCCCCCCCCCCCCACCTCTCTCTCTCTCGCTCGCTCTCTCTCCCTCTCCTCCCCTCCCCCCCCCCCCCCCCCCATCACTTTAATTTTTATGTCTGTTGGCAGCAGTAATATTTTCCCTGTTGCAGGTGATTATGATCAGCAGTTAAGTCTCATAATTTATTAGTTTCCTTGGTTGAATTTGTGTTTGATAAAACTTAATGTATAATAATCAGTCTGTTTGAAGTAAAAAGAAGCTATGATGTAATTGAGAACTACAAAAACTGCAAGGATAGATAAATTGCTGGACTGGAAGTTAGTTTTTTTTCTTTTTTTCTTTTTTTCTCTACCTACATTGCAGTACTTGTCTGTGATCCATTTAGGGTATATGTAAGTAATTACACTGAAATGGTCATTAATAGTACTGAAGTGAGGTCTTCAGGATGCTGTGGACACTTTTGATGTACTTAAAATAATACAGTTGTACTATGACCAAATAGTAATAGTTATTTATTGCAACGTTGGACGTGCTTTTGTAAATAGGAAGTAGGCATCCCCCAAAGAATCATTAAGACACACTCACTACATAGGGTATAGGTGTAAGATCTGTGAGAAAAGAGTGGAAGCAGTGATACCAAGAAGGTAGCTATTCTTTCTGTTATGATTTGTTAAAGAGAATGGCATGTTTGAGGTCAAATCTCTCTCTCCATGTCTGTGAGAACCTAACTGATAACATTAAATAGTGGTATCCTTGATGTGGGGAAAAATCTAACTGAACACATTGGGATTATGCTGACGTAGCACTCACATTGGAGGAGAAGTGTTTATATCCGCTGTTAAGTATTCTGCACACGCCCTGTATTACCACGCCATTACTACGTGCCGCTCAGCTGCTTGTCACAATCTTTCATACACAGTGGGCTTCTGATTATTCGTGTGAAGATTACTTGGTTTGTGGATTATTGAGAGAGAGAGAGAGAGAGAGAGAGAGAGAGAGATGAAGCAAGCAAGCACGTGCTTAGAGAACACGGGAACCGACAGCACTGGTTGCCAGCTGAAAGGAGCAGTGGCAGATGCTAAGCCAGACTGACAGTAGAAGACAGTTGCTCCAAGCTGCACCTGGGCCCTCACAGATGTCAGCAGTCGAAGCTGCTGCTACTACCTTTCCAGTACACATTGCCCTGAATAAAGTGGAACTTCGATTTTAAATTTTTCGCAGTTCTACACCATAAATTCATAGCCCCTGAAAAAAACCCGTATCAGTGCTAAAATTTCTCAGATTGTAGGTTTCTTCCTAGTAAGGTTCATCTCTGTCCTAAATTCTTACTTGACATCTTGCTTGACTTCATCTGGTTCTCTTGCTATTGACGCCTGAAGTGACTGAACGAGTTATAAATGGCACAGAAGAGAGACTGTTCACACTGCAGGTTGTGGTGGAGTTACGAGAATATTTTCAGCCGTTGTGGATAGGGGAGATGTGAAAGAGGAAATGCTGACATAATACACAGTTGATGTTGCCAACGTAACTTGAAACATTTAGCTTCATTGCGCAATTATGATTTAACTACTGCTAGGTTGCAATGGAAAAACAGTACATTTGATGTGCAGTGCTCCTGGCCGAGCACAATATCTTTACTTGCGCCACGTATAACTCGGGCTCACCTTTTTACATGTATTTCCAATGTACTGTATTCAGCAATAATATCAGTCTTCAACCTTTTAAATTCATACACTGAGTCTGAAAGGATATTCTCAGTCAGAATAAAGTAAATGTCGGTGAGCTCTTACTGGGTGGTGACTTGTTAAGTCGCCAACAGCCAAAGCAGCTACCACATCACACTAGCACATGTAATAAGTTGATAAACCTTAGACTATGAAACGTTCCAAGTTCCTAACTTACTGAATTATAAAGTATAAACAGGCAAAGGAACTATAAATCCAAGTTGGTGTGAGAATTTTGTTTTTCTCGTAGGCATACATTTTACCAACACTCATAACATCAAATGACATAACCAGATCTCTAAGCCGTAAACAAAAGAGAAAGAAATTTCAAATTTTTATGTCGTATTGTAGACCTATTAGGAAAAAAAATAGGATTTTGCCACTTGCAATACTGTAGGGTATGTAATTGACAAGACTATCTCTTTTGCTAATTACATACGAGAATTCCCTCCCTAGGCCCGACGAGACGCCTCCTGAGACGCGGCAAGGTAGGAGTAGGCAAAATGCAACAGGGAATAACAATATTAATGTGCTATTAGTAAACTGCAGGAGCGTCTATAGAAAGGTCCCAGAACTGCTCTCATTAATAAACGGTCACAACGCCCATGTAGTACTAGGGACAGAAAGTTGGCTGAAACCAGACGTAAAGAGTAATGAAATCCTAAACTCAGATTGGAATGTATACCGCAGAGACAGGCTGGACAGTGAAGGGGGAGGCGTGTTTATAGCGATAAGAAGTGCAATAGTATCGAAGGAAATTGACGGAGATCCGAAATGTGAAATGATTTGGGTGAAGGTCACGGTTAAAGCAGGCTCAGACGTGGTAATTGGATGTCTTTATAGGCCCCCTGGCTCAGCAGCTGTTGTGGCTGAGCACCTGAAGGATAATTTGGAAAATATTTCGAGTAGATTTCCCCACCATGTTATAGTTCTGGGTGGAGATTTTAATTTGCCGGATATAGACTGGGAGACTCAAACTTTCATAACGGGTGGAAGGGACAAAGAATCCAGTGAAATTTTTTTAAGTGCTTTATCTGAAAACTACCTTGAGCAGTTAAACAGAGAAACGACTCGTGGCGATAACATATTAGACCTTCTGGTGACAAACAGACCTGAACTATTTGAAACAGTTAACGCAGAACAGGGAATCGGTGATCATAAAGCGGTTACGGCATCGATGATTTCAGCCGTAAATAGAAATATTAAAAAAAAGGAAGATTTTTCTGTTTAGCAAAAGTGACAAAAAGCAGATTACAGAGTACCTTACGGCTCAACACAAAACTTTTGTCTCAAGTACAGATAGTGTCGAGGATCAGTGGACAAAGTTCAAAACCATCGTACAATATGCATTAGATGAGTATGTGCCAAGCAAGATCGTAAGAGATGGAAAAGAGCCACCGTGGTACAACAACCGAGTTAGAAAACTGCTGCGGAAGCAAAGGGAACTTCACAGCAAACATAAACATAGCCAAAGCCTTGCAGACAAACAAAAATTACGCGAAGTGAAATGTAGTGTGAAGAGGGCTATGCGAGAGGCGTTCAATGAATTCGAAAGTAAAGTTCTATGTACTGACTTGTCAGAAAATCCTAAGAAATTCTGGTCTTATGTCAAAGCGGTAGGTGAATCAAAACAAAATGTCCAGACACACTGTGACCAAAATGGTACTGAAACAGAGGATGACAGACTAAAGGCCGAAATACTAAATGTCTTTTTCCAAAGCTGTTTCACAGAGGAATACTGTACTGTAGTTCCTTCTCTAGATTGTCCCACAGATGACAAAATTGTAGATATCGAAATAGACGACAGAGGGATAGAGAAACAATTAAAATCTGATGGGATACCAGTTCTATTTTACACAGAGTACGCGAAGGAACTTGCCCCCCTTCTTGCAGCGGTGTACCGTAGGTCTCTAGAAGAGCGTAGCGTTCCAAAGGATTGGAAAAGGGCACAGATCATCCCCGTTTTCAAGAAGGGACATCGAACAGATGTGCAGAACTATAGACCTATATCTCTAACGTCCATCAGGTGCAGAATTTTGGAACACGTATTATGTTCGAGTATAATGACTTTTCTGGAGACTAGAAATCTACTCTGTAGGAATCAGCATGGGTTTTGAAAAAGACGGTCGTGTGAAACCCAGCTCGCGCTATTCGTCCTCGAGACTCAGAGGGCCATAGACACGGGTTCACAGGTAGATGCCGTGTTTCTTGACTTCCGCAAGGCATTCGATACAGTTCTCCACAGTTGTTTAATGAACAAAGTAAGAGCATATGGACTATCAGACCAATTGTGTGATTGGATTGAGGAGTTCCTAGATAACAGAACACAGCATGTCATTCTCAATGGAGAGAAGTCTTCCGAAGTAAGAGTGCTTTCAGGTGTGCCACAGGGGAGTGTCATGGGACCGTTGCTGTTCACAATATACATAAATGACCTGGTGGATGACATCGGAAGTTCACTGAGGCTTTTTGCAGATGATGCTGTGGTGTATCGAGAGGTTGTAACAATGGAAAATTGTACTGAAATGCAGGAGGATCTGCAGCGAATGGACGCTTGGTGCAGGAAGTGGCAATTGAATCTCAATGTAGACAAGTGTAATGTGCTGCGAATACATAGAAAGAAAAATCCCTTATCATTTAGCTACAATATAGCAGGTCAGCAACTGGAAGCAGTTAATTCCATAAATTATCTGGGAGTACGCATTAGGAGTGATTTAAAATGGAATGATCATATAAAGTTGATCGTCGGTAAAGCAGATGCCAGACAGATTCATTGGAAGAATCCTAAGGAAATGCAATCCGAAAACAAAGGAAGTAGGTTACAGTACGCTTGTTCGCCAACTGCTTGAATACTGCTCAGCGGTGTGGGATCCGTACCAGATAGGGTTGATAGAAGAGATAGAGAAGATCCAACGGAGAGCAGCGTGCTTCGTTACAGGATCATTTAGTAATCGCGAAAGCGTTACGGAGATGATAGATAAACTCCAGTGGAAGACTCTGCAGGAGAGAGACTCAGTAGCTCGGTATGGGCTTTTGTTAAAGTTTCGAGAACATACCTTCACTGAAGAGTCCAGCAGTATATTGCTCCCTCCTACGTATATCTCGCGAAGAGACCATGAGGATAAAATCAGAGAGATTAGAGCCCACACAGAAGTATACCGACAATCCTTCTTTCCACGAACAATATGAGACTGGAATAGAAGGGAGAACCGATAGAGGTACTCAGGGTACCCTCCGCCACACACCGTCAGGTGGCTTGCGGAGTATGGATGTAGATTTAGATGTAACTGAGCCATTTCCCAACACACAACTGCCACAAATTATACCTTAAAGCACTTGGTTTTGAGGTTTCTTTCATTTTATGTTCACCTTGAAAAATGGCAAAAATTTGTAGCCTACATTGCGAAATAAAATGAAAAATGTGAAATACCGTGAAAACTGACACATTACAACAACTCAGATGTTTGTTTTCCACCTGCAGCCAATAGCAATATAGCATGGCGATGTCACACTAATGCAGTTGCTTCTAGTGTATAGTGTGATAAACAGAAAGCTTACTTGGTGGTGTGTTCCAAAGAATGACTGACTGTGGTCAGTGTGTAGCAAATGGACTGACCATGGCTGCCACATAGGTTTAATTTATGTAGTTAAACTTTGTACGCAGTTCACTTCCATTTATTAATTTTACTTACAGCAGTTCTGTGCAGAGCCTATCGATAGACTCCTGGAATGTATCGTGCCTCTACAAACTGCAGCCAATGTAGGCTACTCCATTTGCTGTGTGCGACACCACAATCAACACGACATGTTCAGTGAACAATTGTTCATCCTTGTTGCAGTCCTCAATGGTGTTTAATGTGTTGTGTAGCAGACAGATTGTTATAAATGTAATGGATTGCGGGGACAGCGATACACTGAAATCCCGGCAGGATTAACTTTATTTTTTATTTATTGGTATAAATAATTACCACATGTGCAAAGGAAAACTTGTGTGTATATACATGCTTTTGAGAAACCTGTTGTTTTTACACTACAGCAAGTAACTAGTTCAAAGTGCAAATGGCACACATTGGCAGTACTGTAGAATGCTCCACTTCAACTATATGGCACTATGAACAAGGAAAAGTTTACAAGCAATACACTAGAGGTCAGTGCGTCCACATCACTAGAGTATGCTGCTCTGCCATTGGCTACAGATGGAAAAAACATCCCCATACGTTAGATTCTGATGTTTTTCACCGTATGTCATAGTTTTTGGTTTGCTCACCATGCTCATCAATTTTGCTTTTTTGTGGGTGAGCACAGAGGAAAGATCTCGTAAAAAAGCGTGTTTTGACGTATAATATGTGGTTGTAGCATGTATCGGAATGTAGTTCGATTACCTCATACCTAAATACAAATTTCAATTTTTTAATATGTTTATACTTCCTGTTACACATCTGTGATTTTTTAAAGAATTGATTAAATTAATTACCACAAATTGCTGTATAAACATTGTATTGTAAATATAATTTCCTTCACTTATACAGATTTTATACAATTTTTTGAAGAGGATTGCAATTTTTAATCATATGTGTATATGTTTTTGCTTGTTTTCTATAGGTTTTAATGTTCTTTGTTCTGCATTTTCCTCAATTTTGCGTTGTTTAAGTCTGGGCTGCTTGAAAATGTAAAATAGGGGTTTCATTGTACATGTTTAAAAATATCTCAATTATTCTTGTTTTTCGATCATTCACACATCTTCACCCCCACATTACTCAGAATATTTGGGGAAAATACTGTATTTCTTACGGCATATACAACAAAGTCTGTAAGATATTTTATAAGAACCTGATTGCTGTCTATAGTTCTTAAAGATTTAATTGAATTCCCGTTGTGTTTGTTGAACATTACTGTAACATCATTCCAAACTCTTGCAAATTTGGTTTCTGAGTGAGATGGTCAGCATTTAGGAAGCTGACTGTGACTGAGCGAGGTGGCACAGTGGTTAGCACACTGGACTCGCATTCAGGAGGGCAACGGTTCAATCCCGCGTCCGGCCATCCTGATTTAGGTTTTCCGTGATTTCCCTAAATCGCTCCAGGCAAATGCCGGGATGGTTCCTTTGAAAGGGCAGGGCAGACTTCCTTCCCAGTCCTTCCCTAATCCAATGAGACCGATGACCTAGCTGTTTGGTCTCTTCCCCCACACAACCCAACCCAAACTGACTGTGACACAGTGTAGTTAAATAAAGGAATAGCCTGAAGGGACTCTTTCTGAAACATCCAGGCATAGTTGATTTGGAGGAAAGATTTTTTTTTTTGGGGGGGGGGGGGGGGCATTGGTGTGGGGCGGGGGAGTTGTGGAGGGAAACAGAATACCTTAGCCAGGTTCAAAGGGGTGTGAGGTGTATTAGTTCTGGAGAGAGGAAGAGGCTGTCACAAGATAGTGTGAGAGACGCATGAAACCAGTAAAGAAACAGCAATAACCTCCACAATGGTAACGAGAAAGTGTCTGTGATAAGTAGAAGTAAAAATTTACAAATATCAATTTCTAAAAAAAGTTTGAACATGTATGTACATATGTATGTGTGTTTCATTGGAAGAAAACTCAAAATCATTCTTCATTCTAATTACTACAGATGCAGGAATTTGAATATTTGATCAATAGGAGGTTGTTTGGAGATTAGTGACTGAGGTCACTGACTGACTTCACATTAAGACAACAAAGACCAAATAATAGCCACTGAAGTAGCATAAAGTCAAAAGGCTTCAGTAACTCGAGAACTGTTAAGCTGCATCCTATACTTCGCTATGCTGGTCGTATTGATGGTACCTTCGTGCACAGGGCGTTTCACGATTCATATTACAGGCTTCCAGAGATTGTAGAAGGGACTTCGTAGACATCAGTTTTGGTAAAGAACCCACGCCTGCAAATGTACATTTGAGTATAAAATAAATTTAAAGACTGACTCACTTTCAAATCTGAGAATACATGGTACGCACACACAAATTGAGAAGAGGGTGCCGTCATCAGCCCCTGTTGTGGTTGTACCAACACATACCATTTTTGTCAGACTACAACAATGGCTGTGAAAACTGGTATTTTCACAACTAGGAGGGTTGACCGTGGTGCTCCACGGATGTGCTGCAGTCTCGAATTTGAAGAGGAAGTCTTCATTAGATAGAAGAGAACCTGACAATGAGTACTGGAAACAGTGCCCAAGCTCTGGACTCCTGTAGAGCCTGTTCAGAGCCCTTTGTCTCCGTGGTAAATTTCTGGACATGGTAGTTGCTGGCCACAGCTGTACACCTCAGAAACAGGTTCGAGGTGTCACCCACTACCAAAAGTACATCTGAGCCAGCATGGGACAGCTCACTGACAATGTTCCTGGAAGGTACAGACAAGTACAGATGTCTTTGAAAACTCCTCCAACATTGGGTTGGTGATGGAGCCACTTGGGGAAATAGTGGCCAGGTCAGGGAGAAAAGCCAGTGTCCATTCACTTTTATTTGCTGGGGGATTACGTTCAAGACATGGAGGAGGCTCTGCTGGCAGCAGTTGAGCTCACTGGTCACACCTGATCGCAAATTGTGGGTCATGTCATCACAAATTACTCCAACCATCCTCAATTCCTGTAGGTGGCGGACTGCTTTCAGGAAAACAGCTAGTCTAGCACATGGGATGTAGGCAGAGCTATTGTTTTGCAGCGTCATTCCCAGAGCAGACATTTGTGTAGTGACCTCTGCTATCGGTTGGAGAATTATATTCTTTCTCTCCCCCCATAAGTTAGTCAAGCACAGGAAGTGGCTAGTAATGTATCTCAGTACATGTGGTATACACATGTGGGTTTTGTTTTTAGGATGTAGACCTACTTCCACAGGTCTGATAAGATACATTCTAAATTTGGACAGAGAAGAATATTAAAAAGAGTAAAATTTATCAAGCCAGATCAGAGGAGGAAAATGTTAATATAGTATTAATTAACTGCATGGGAATGTTGCAGAACTAACCTTGCTTATGAACTTTTACAGTGTCCACATAGTACTAGACACAGAAAGCTGACTAATGTCAAATGTGAATAGCAAAAAATTCGGATTAAAGATCGGGTGATCACCTGTGGTGGAGGCATGTTTACTGTTGGGGTGGGGAGATAATATCTAGTGAGGTTTATATATGTCCCCAATGTGAACTAATTTGGATGATGATGATATGTGTTAAAGGTGGCTCACGCATGGTCACCAGATGCTTTTATAGAGCCCCTGCCTCAGGATCAGTAGTGTGGACAGTATTTAGCATAAATTTCTTGGTCATATTATAGTATCTTGTGGAGGTTTCAGCTTACCAGCTTAAGAAAAGGAGACTCAAGTGATAAAGGTGGATAGTAGGGACGGGGAATCGTGAAGTTATTCTAAATGTCTTATCCACAGATTACCTTGAGAAGCTGATCAAGTAACAGACCAAAACTTGAAGAAAGGTAGGAAGATACTTGTGCTTAGCAAGAGCGACAAAAGACAGATTTCAGATTACACAAGCGATCAATGCAAGAAGCTCATTTCCAGGACCATAAGTGTAGAACCTCAGTGGACAAAGTTAAAGGGTGTTGTATAATACACCTTAGACAAGTATATGCCAAGCAAAGTTGTGAGGGGTGAGAAAATAGGTTTTTTTAGCCAAAAAGTGGGGAATAATATGGTTAATTGGAGTCCTACGTAAATCAACCTTGTTTCAGAAAAAAAGTTGCATTATTTATTGAATACCCCCTTGTAATTGTAGACGTGTCTCTCTTGTCAGTCCATTGTAAAATTATCATTCTTTCCATAAGAACATGTTGTGGTAAACACAGTTTGCTCTGTTCAGTCAAAAGAGCAAGAAGGCAAAATGTGTATAGGGGAGCTGAAGTTGATGACCTATTTCTTGACTTACAGAAAGCTTTCACCTCATAAACAAAATATTGGAGCAGATATGCAAACACATTGAACATACCTTACCAAATAAAACTCTGGGAATGATTGTTAATGGGGATGTGTTATCAGAAGCTAAAGTAGCATCCAACATACCTCAAGGAAGTGCAATAGGAGTGCTACTGTTCATGAGGTTTGTAAATGATCTTGCATATATCATCTTTAGCTCTGTCAGGTTTTTCATGTTTGACTCAGTTGTCTACAAGGAAGTGAAATTGTTAGGTATGAAATTTGGCAACTGACTCTCAACATAAAGAGATGTAATGTGTGTAAAATTATGAAAAACTCCAATTTCTTATATTACGTAATTGATAGTGAGTCCCTAGAAACAGACACAATAATAAAAAATTTAAGAGTATCTATCCATGATGATACATGATACAAAAGAAACTTGAATCTAGCCATGTGGAAGTTAGATGCCAGACTGTTATGTACTTAGTGAATTGCTTAGAAAAACTCTTACTCCACCAGTTTGGAATATTGTTAGACAATCTGGACCACTTTGTATCAGTGAGAGTGAGAGAGAGAGAGAGAGAGAGAGAGAGAGAATATTGAATTTCTTGTGGGTTCCCTTAATTGGGGTGTGTGTGTGTGTGTGTGTGTGTGTGTGTGTGTGTGTGTGTAAAACAGGAACACTCAACAAACTGCAGTGAGTGATTCTGCAAGAATTGTATTGTGCATCACTCAATGCCGCACTGATAAATGTCAGAGTGCTTGTGATGAAAAACAAGTCGAATCCTATTAATTCATCTAAATCTGGTAAAGTTACCATGAAAGTAAAATTAGTGCTTAAATAGAAGTGATTAGACAAACTTTGCGTGCCATCTGCAAACAGAATAAAATGTGTGGATTTTGTACCCTTCTCCATACATTGTACAGTATTTTGTGGACTACAGGTGTAGATATCTGTCATTTAACTTGGTTGTTTTACTATCATAGATTTATTTAATCTGGTGTAGATATGTCATTTAACTTGGTTGTTTTACTATCATAGATTTATTTAATCTGGTCACAAAACATTGTTGTTCAACAAACGGGTGCTGCTAGCAGCATATACTGTTTGTTCAAGCTTTTGTGGTTTGATCAATTGCTATTTGTTTTTCAGACAGAGGATATTGATGAAGATGACGAAGATAAATATGTCGATGAAGTAGATATGCCGGGCACTAAAGTAGATTCAAAACAACGTATAACAGTTCGTAATTTACGTATTCGAGAGGACACTGCAAAATACCTGCGCAATTTGGATCCAAATTCTGCCTATTATGATCCTAAAACTCGTTCCATGAGGGACAATCCACATGCTGGTACTGGAGTTAATGAACAAGAGTGAGTAGTCTTATATCTTTGTCCTGTTTAAGTGGAATGTAATTTATTCACAACTGTGTAAAGCCACATCAAACTTCGTTGAATAAAATTAAAAACTGCATTAGATAGAAATTTGACACCATGTAGTAGAGGGATGGGTGATTACTCCTATGTCATCTCAGAAAAACTGGATCAGTATCCTGCCACAATGAGTACAGTAAATTTAAGACAGATCAATATTATGCATCACATAAATTGAACACACCATGTATCAACATGGTGTTTTATGCAAAAGCTTGCACAAAGTAACTTTGCCCATGCACAGAAACACGTTTCTGTCCTGACCATTCTGCAAGTCCATCCCTTTGCTCCAAAGTGGTGGCCATCTCAATTTCCTGTCGCCTCCTGGACTGTTTGCTTTGTCTTTTAGCAGCAGCTGTCTCAGTTGTTTACGATGCATTGGTTTTCGCACTCGCTAATCTGGTGAGAGACTATTCATTTTGGACTCTTGTCGAATTATTGCGAATTATTGGTTGTATTGTTTAACCTGTTAATATGATACTATGCAGACTTGCTAGCTGCATCTTAGAAATTTTGAGATATGAGCTTGTAAGTAGACTTCCAACTGTTGAATTGAACCCATCACCACCACCACCACCACCACCACCACCACCACTGAGGCGGCTGTTGGCAACATCCACTAATGCCACTGTCCCCTCCCCTACCATCCTGTCTGCGCAGATATGTACCAGGTTATTTTGTGCGAATTGCATTGTATTTGCCTAGCTCTATGTAGAGTAAGTGATTTTAGGTGTACATTTTAACAATTGAGCCCATTTCTGATATTTATTTATGTGTTAGGAAATAGTGTTGGGAGTTATTTTCTTAGTGGGAATAAGTTGTATCAAGCTCCTCATCTGCCACCTCTAATAGAACTGTTTGTAATTATTATTAGTGGAAAACCCCACTCATTTTTATTATTTAGACAGTATACTCGGTCAACTTAAGGACAGACCTTAAAAAAAAAATAAAACCCGGCTTATGTCTGTTTCAACATTGATCGTTTAGTGTTCAGCCACTTCAGAGCATCTTGTACTATATTTGTAGGTTGGCTATCATGTTTTGATTGAGGTGGTTGCCACTTTATATTGCCTTTACTGTGTGCGGTTTTGAATACACTATAACAAAATGTGCACTTTCAGACTCTGTCCTGTAATGTTGTTTTGGCAGTGCTTTCAAAAAAGGATGGCTATAGCGATTCTGAATCCAACATTGAATTTAGTGACTCAGAAAGTTTAGAAGAATATGATGATACTTCAGTAGAGACTGAAAGTGATGACAGTTTGTCAGTTGAGTGACAAGTGAGCTCCAACAGTACAAAATATTAAGTCTACTGTGCTCCAACAAAATCCTCAGAGATTTGTTTACTGGTGCTATTCAAAATTTTATAACTCTTTATTTTGTGCTTTAAAAGCTGTCTTTGTATGTCTGTATGTAATTTCATTCACCATAGGATGTTTAAAAAATAGTATGTTAAGGGGTTAATTACTCGGAAAGTGTAAAGTGAAACTTTAATGTGCGAGATACATGTTACTGCCAGATGACTCAGATAAATATATTTTACTGTGCATGTAATTAACAGAGATCTTGACTGTTTTGTAGTGTGGACTATGCTGGCGAGAACTTCGTACGCTTCACTGGAGACACACAAAAGCACTCAGTGGCTCAGCTGTTTGCTTGGGAGGCATATGAGAAAGGAGTGGATGTCCATCTCCTAGCTGAACCTACTAAGTTGGAAATGCTACAACACGAATATGAGAAGAAGAAGGAACAGTTCAAGAGCCAAGCACAGGGTAGCATATTGGAGAAATACGGAGGAGCTGAACATCTGCAAGCACCACCCAAAGCTCTTCTTTTAGCTCAGACAGAGGATTATGTGGAATACTCGCGTTATGGTAAACTTATAAAGGTATTGTTATTTAATTAATAAGTAATGCAGAAAAATCTAGAAAGTAAGAGTTATACTGAATGATGTGGAAAATAAATCTGTGCTGGATTGGTCTTGAGGAAGTGCTCTGTAACCTTTAGCCCACTTCATACAAACTTCTGTGTTCAAGAAATTTTGATAACCCGAAACAAAATGAATATTACTGTGAAACACTAGATAAAGCCAGGAGCTGAGTTTCAGAAAAGAAATTTTGTTTTTCTACTGATTTTAGATTTAAAGAGATGAAATTATTTCAATTTTTTGCTCTCAGGGTCAGGAAAAACAAATCATCCGATCAAAGTATGAAGAAGACATATTCCCAAACAACCATACATCTGTTTGGGGTTCTTACTGGCAGAATGGTCAGTGGGGATATAAATGTTGCCATTCTTTTGTAAAAGTAAGTTTAGGTGAAATCTTAAGTCTTGTTAATACTATATTTGTGGGCTGATTTTTATCTTAATGTTTCATGGTCTTGTGTTTTACTAGAATTCATACTGTACTGGTGAAGCTGGCAAAGCAGCTGCATCTGATTTACAAAGAGGAATGAAAGTTGAAACAGAGCCCCTGGCAGAAGCAAAAAATTCCAGCTCTTCAGATTCAGACAGCTCGGATTCAGATGTAAGTAGTCTCTGATATAAACTTTTGATAGGTTTTATAAAATTGTGATACAAATGGTGATTAATCTGAAATGCAAGTAATGAATAACATACAGTATTAGCATATTTCACCAAGTTTCATTATCACTGAATTCGTAATTTGAACTTCTTTGACCCTGCAGATGCTTGTAGTTTTTTCTAAACGATTTAAAAACGGGTGTTATGCAGGTGATTAATGTAGCAAGGCTGTAATTGATTTGTGCACAATTCTTAGCAAAACTGGACTCTTACCACAGTTACAGTATGTCGATTGGATGTAACCACCATTTTACACCCGAAAACCTGATATACCTGAGGTCTGTTACTTCTAGACATTGTTGTGTTGCAGACTATAGTAGGTAGCCCTGCACATTACTGCCATTTTGGGCAACAAATCTTGGGTAATACTGCAACCCAAGAAATAGCCAGATGCTACTATGTAAAGAAGTCGTGGAATTTTATTTTGCTCACATTTGGAACTGTAAACAGAACAGTAGCAACAAATAATGTTGTGACACTGGCCTGTTTTATCAATTTGCTACAGGTATTTTTATTCTGATAGTCCAGAAATAGCAAGTACTGTTAATTTAAAAATTGTATAGCCCATTACAGATTACCTCGTTAATTGATAAAGTGTAATATATCTTTATGTTGAAGACACAGGCTCTAATAAAGTTTGGTGGCAAATTTGAAAGACTGACACACTTCAATGTGGTGTACTGATAAAAATTGAGAGTATTGTGTTGTCTTCATTTCTACTTCAAATTTGCTTTGGTTTCCTTTACTGCTTGCTCAGTATACAGTTTGAATAACATCGGGGATCTACTACAATCCTGTCTCATTCCCTTTTCAAACACTACATCCCTTTCATGCCCCTCAACTCTAACTGCCGTGTAGTCTGTGTACAAGTTGAAAGTAGTCTTTCTCTCCTTGTATTTTACTCCTGCTACCTTCAGAATTTCAGACTGTGCTCCAGTCATCACTGTCAAAAGCTTTCTCTAAGTCTACAAATGCTATAAACATAGCTTCACATTTCTAACAAGGGAACCTCCCCATCGCACCCCCTTCAGATTTAGTTACAAGTTGGCACAGTGGATAGGCCTTGAAAAACTGAACACATATCAATCGAGAAAACAGGGAGAAGTTGTGTGGAACTATGAAAAAAATAAGGAAAATATACAAACTGAGTAGTCCATGCGCAAGATAGGCAACATCAAGGATAGTGTGAGTTCAGGAGCGCCGTGGTCCTGTGGTTAGCGTGAGCAGCTACGGAACGAAAGGTCCTTGGTTCAAGTCTTCTCTCAAGTAGAAAGTTTAATTTTTTTATTTTCATACAATTATTACCTGTCTGTCCATCAGTCCAATGCGAGGTAACTGTGCCGTAGTATGGGGACGCTACACCTAAATAAACATTGAAACACACGACTTCAGTCGACTACAGCGCAAAAACGTTAAAAACATATGTTTTGACAGAGCACAGGCAAAACTGTGCGACTGTGAAACTGTTGCATTCATTTGTTGCAGTTTATGTGACAAATTCTTATGTTTTCATCACTTTTTTGGGAGTGATTATCACATCCACAAGAAAACCTAAATCGGGCAAGGTAGAAGAATCTTTTTACCCATTCGCCAAGTGTACAAGTTAGGTGGGTCGACAACATATTCCTGTCATGTGACGCACATGCCATCACCAGTGTCGTATAGAACATATCAGACTTGTTTTCCTGTGGAGGAATCTGTTGACCTATGACCTTGCGATCAAATGTTTTCGGTTCCCATTGGAGAGGCACGTCCTTTCGTCTACTAATCGCACGGTTTTGTGGTGCGGTTGCAAAACACAGACACTAAACTTATTACAGTGAACAGAGACGTCAATGAACGAACGGACAGATCATAACTTTGCGAAAATAAAGAAAGTAAAATTTTCAGTCAAGGGAAGACTTGAACCAAGGACCTCTCGTTCCGCAGCTGCTCACGTTAACTACGGGACCACTGCGCTCTTGATCCTACACTATCCTTTATGTTGCCTATCTTGCGCACGGACTACTCAGTTTGTATATTTTGCTTATTTTTTTCATAGTTCCACACAACTTCTTCCTGTTTCCTCGATTGATCTGTGTTCAGTTTTTCAAGGCCTATCCACTGTGCCAACTTATAACTAAATCTGAGGGGGGGTGCGATGGGGAGGTTCCCTTGTAAGAAAGTCATTGGATCTGCATTGCCTCGCGTATTCCTAAATTTCTCCAAAACCCAAACAGATCTTCACTGAGGACAGATTGAACCACTTTTTCCATTCTTCTTTGTAAAGAATTCATGTTAAGTTTTTCACAACCACGAGTTATTAAACTGATAGTTCAGTAATTTTCACACCTGTCAGCAACTGCTTTCATTGGAATTGGAATTATTACATTCTTCTTGAAGTCTGAGGGTATCTTGTCTATCTCATACATCTTGCACACCAGGTGGAAGACTTTTGTCATGGCTGGCTCTCCAAAGGCTACCAGTAGTTCTGACGGAATGTCATCTACTCCAAGGGTCTTGTTTTGACTTAAGTCCTTCAGTGCCCTGTCAAATTCTTTTCACTGTATCATATGTCTCCATTTCATCTTCATCTATGTCCTCTTCCATTTCTGTAATATTGCCTTCAATTTTATCTCCCTTGTGTAGGCCCTCTGTCTGCTCCTTCTACTTTTCCCTTCTTTCCTTAGTACAGGTTTCCAATCTAAGCTCTTGATATTAACGCAGCTGCTTCTCTTTTCTCCAAAGACCTCTCTAATTTTCCTGTAGACGGTACCTTTCTTTTCAGTAGTGAAATTTGCTTATAAGTTGTTAAATTTGTCCTCTAGGTGTTCCTGTTTAACCATTTTGCATTTCCCGTCAATCTCATTTTTTATATGTCTAAAAACAAAGATGATGTGACTTACCAAACAAAAGTGCTGGCAGGTTGATAGACACACAAGCACAGACATACACACAAAATTCAAGCTTTTGCAACCAACAGTTGCTTCATCAGGAAAGAGGGAAGGAGAGGGAAAGACGAAAGGATGTGGGTTTTAAGGGAGAGGGTAAGGAGTCATTCCAATCCCGGGAGTGGAAAGACTTACCTTAGGGGGGAAAAAAGGACAGGTATACACTCACTTGCGCTCGCGCTCACACACATCCATCCGCACATACACAGACACAAGCAGACATTTGTAAAGGCAAAGAGTTTGGGCAGAGATGTCAGGCGAGGCGGAAGTACAGAGGCAAAGATGTTGTTGAATGACAGGTGAAGTGCTCCATCGCAGCGAGGCCCTGGGCATTGCGATGGAGCACGCCGATCACCTGCCACCCTACCTAAAACCTCTTTCCTCATTACCTTAGCCAGCTTCATTCTGACCCACAACTTCTTCACTTTCGAAGGCCAGACATACCAACAATTAAAGGGAACAGCCATGGGTACCAGGATGGCCCCCTCGTACACCAACGTATTTATGGGTCGCTTAGAGGAAGCCTTCTTGGTTACACAGGCCTGCCAACCCAAAGTTTGGTACAGATTTATTGATGACATCTTCATGATCTGGACTCACAGTGAAGAAGAACTCCAGAATTTCCTCTCCAACCTCAACTCCTTTGGTTCCATCAGATTCACCTGATCCTACTCCAAATCCCATGCCACTTCCCTTGACGTTGACCTCCATCTGTCCAATGGCCAGCTTGACACGTCCGTCCACATCAAACCCACCAACAAGCAACAGTACCTCCATTATGACAGCTGCCACCCATTCCACATCAAACGGTCCCTTCCCTTCAGCCTAGGTCTTCGTGGCAAATGAATCTGCTCCAGTCCGGAATCCCTGAACCATTACACCAACATACTGAAAACAGCTTTCGCATCCCGCAACTACCCTCCCGACCTGGTACAGAAGCAAATAACCAGCGCCACTTCCTCATCCGCTCAAACCCAGAACCTCCCACAGAAGAACCACAAAAGTGCCCCACTTGTGACAGGATACTTTCTGGGACTGTATCAGACTCTGAATGTGGCTCTCATAGGGATACGACATCCTCAAATCCTGCCCTGAAATGAGATCCATCCTTCATGATAAATCCTCCCCACTCCACCAAGAGTGTCTTTCCGCCGTCCACCTAACCTTCGTAACCTCTTAGTTCATCCGTATGAAACCCCCAAACCACCTTCCCTACCCTCTGGCTCCTACCCTTGTAACCACCCCCGGTGTAAAACCTGTCCCATGCACCCTCCCACCACCACCTACTCCAGTCCTGTAACCCGGAAGGTGTACACGATCAAAGGCAGAGCCACGTGTGAAAGCACCCACGTGATTTGCCAACTGACCTGCCTACACTGTGAAGCTTTCTATGTGGGAAGGACCAGCAACAAACTGTCCATTCGCATGAATGGACACAGGCAGACAGTGTTTGTTGGTAATGAGGATCACCCTGTGGCTAAACATGCCTTGGTGCACGGCCAGCACATCTTGGCACAGTGTTACACCGTCCGGGTTATCTGGATACTTCCCACTAACACCAACCTGTCAGAACTTGCCCTTCAGTATATCCTCTCTTCTCGTTATCCACCAGGCCTCAACCTCCGCTAATTTCAAGTTGCCACCACTCGTACCTCACCTGTCTTTCAACAACATCTTTGCCTCTTTAGGCAGGCAGGCGGGCGGGGCAGTTTACAGGTCACTTTTTTTGCATTTTTCTTGACCGTCTCAAAAACCGTGGCATCTAGTGATGATGTTTCCCAGTTGAAAATTAAACTACATTGAATTTACTACAAAAATGGTCCTATTCATTTTTTTTCTGGGCTAGTAGTTTCACATTAAAGAGGATCGGGAAATTTGCAGATTATTAAAAGTAGGGTTTTGATAGTAACAATTAGAATATCTTTTCAAATAAAAAGAGTTCAGAACAAATATTTAGTGTTTGTACCACATATGAGTTGAATAGAACAATATAAAAGAATAAATTGTGTTCTAGAGATGTTACAGCATGGAAAGTCGGGGGCGGATGTCAGAAGAGCGAGGGAAATTAGGTTGCTAGATTGTGGCCATCCCTCCTTCATACATCTGCAAAATGAAGAATGAGCAGGCAGTTCTTAGCTGTCTCTGCCACATTGTCATTAAAAGCAACTGCAGACAGTTTCACATAGTTAAACCAACCCTTCTGCAGCCCACCTTATGAATCACCAGCAACGCAGCATGCAGACATGACTGAGGTTGTTTATTTTCCATAAAGTGTGTGCATGGATTACAGATAAGAATTGCTAATAATATTAACACGGGAAACGCATGTGGACGGAGTCTATGTAAATCTCTGCACACTGTTCTATAATGCGAGAGGGAAATTGATTGTTAGTCACCCTGTACTGCAGTTGCAGGATTTTTCCAAGAAAGGCAACTTACCCCATTATGAGTGCTGCTCGCTTTTCAATACCTCCTAAGCATTTCCTCTCTGGTTCTCTCATGCGAATAAAGAAAATAAGTTCAAAGGGCTCGTGTCTGTGTAGTGGAGTTGTTTTCAGTTTGAGTATTTATTTGTAGTTGTTATATGAACTATTACATAAAAAACCTCAATATCAAGAGCAGTGAACTATCTACCACACTGAAGACCCTGCCGCATGTGTAATGTACTGTCAGTATGTATTTCATTGACTCTGCTTTCATTGGCTGCAATATTTTTTGCAGTGTGAGGGTATCAAATACATCACCCCAGCCTCTGTTCTCCCACCTGAAGAGGCCGAACACAAATCAAATAATGTATTACAGCAGATTACTGTTAGAGATAGACGTACGATCAATTCTGTTCCATCAGACCTATTGACATCCACCATGCAAAATATACTGTGGATTTGTGGGAAGAGAACTGGGCAGGAAATAATGGGGATATGTTTGTCTCTAAACTGAAAAGCTAGCAGCACTGTGGTGGAGGAAATCCCCTTTCCTGGAAGAATGCGTCAATTGCTGTACAGAACGACTAACAGCCAGTTTCCCCTGTAGCAGTGTAGAAAAGTGTGCAAAGATTTACAAAGATTCTGTTCATAAATGTTTCTTGCATTAGAATTATGAAAAATTCATATCTGTATTCCATGTAGTGTTAACACACTGTGAAAAGTAAACATCCCCGCATATGCCAACATACTGTGTCGCCAGTGATCCGTAAAATGAGCTGCTCAAGAGTTCATATAACTTTGTGAAACAATCTGTAGTTGCTTTGTGTGAAATAGTGCATTAGACAAAATGGGGAATTGGCTGCTCAGTCTTCATTCTGCAGTCGTGTGAAGGTGGGAAGTGCATGACCACACTCTGACGACCTGCCTTCCCTCGCACTTCTTGCCTCCATCTAGCCTTTAACCCTGTTAAACCCCAATAACGCAATTTGTCCCTTAATTTGGTTCTACTCACTTAGATGTGGTACACACGTTAAATATTTGTCCGTAACCCACTTCATATGACAACAAACAGTTTTATACCATTAAAACTCAATTTTAATAATATGCATTTTTTTCGATTGCCTGCAGTGTGGAAACTTAGTCCTAGAGGAAAAATGAATAGGATCCTTTTAGTAGGAAATTTAATGTAGTCTAATTTTGTAATGGGAAACATCTTCACTATCTGCTGCAGTTTTTGAAATATTAAAGAAATCAAAAAAAAAAAAAAAAAATCTTTACATGCCCCTCACCCACACTCTCACTTCAGTGGTCAGGATTTTTTCACTGTACAAAAGTTTGTGACTACACAAATTTTTTTCACCCAGCTGATACTTTTTGGTCTTCATTGACTGGGCTGAAGAGGGGAACTTTAATTCCAGTTTCATAAGGCAATTTATAACCATTTATTCTCAATTTCATACAGGGGTGGTGTAATCCACTGTGCAAGTCAAAAGTTTTTTGAGTAACCTATAAAATGAATATCATCAAGGAACAAGGGAAGCAAAAATATCCTTTAATGAGCGTGTGTCTGTGTGTGTGTGTGTGTGTGTGTGTGTGTGTGTGTGTGTTAGTGGGGGGGGGGGAGGCACGTATGTATGTGTGTATGAATGAATATGTGGACTATAGCTCCTTGAAGGATTTATCCAAAAACAAGCAAATTTTTCTTATTTTTTGCATGCTTGTTGACAACTAAATGCCTCCAATATTCACTGCATTGTCTCATTTACTCCTAAATCATTAATCAGTAGTCTCTCTCTTGATCATTTGTTGCTATGTGATTAGTGACACAATATTTGTACTCTGTCATTAAGCTGGTTGGCTGTTTTGTTGATAGATGTCACTTTGGTAGCAATCCAGGAATTGTAGGCTCTAGAGTTAAAGGTCTAAATTTTCCACCTCCACACCAGGTACAAACATTGACCCAGTACACATTAATATTTTCATAAAGGAATAAATTTGACAGTTAATGGCAATCAATATACACCAAAGCAAATATTCCTGTAGTCAAGTTCCCTATTTGTGAATAATGTAAATGCTGTACACGGGACATACTGCTGCCTGATGCCGTAAGACTGAAAATTCAAGATGTCATAAAATCAAAACACAGACATGCCTCTGCCTCTGAAAAATTTCAACTTCATTTTGCCCTATCTTTATTGTGCACACAAATATACTCTCGTGCATTTCATTTGACATTTTAGTAAACAGCTCTCGCTCTCTCCATATGTTTTACCATTCATTAATCATTCTTTTCAGGATCACTCTGATAAAGATAGTGAAGAAACAGAAAAAAAGAAAAAACAAAATAAAAAGAAGAAAAAGAAGGAGAAGAAGAAGAAGCACTTAGAAAAGAAGAGGAAAGGAAAGAAAGATTCTCCAGAAGATAAACTGAAAATGGTGAGTGCTTTTAGTTATTTTTAGGTAAGATTGGACAGGCCTGGGATTTCTTGCCAATCTTTTATGTTCTAATTGAGAAATAGTGAGTAATGCATTGACAGTAACAAAGAAATATATAAAATAATTTAATTTCTAGCCACTGCTAATGTGTTCTTTCAATTTGAAGCTAATGAGACTCAAATTAGTCTTCCATCTTTTGCAAGAAGAGCCCATTCACTTGATCTTAAAAACATATTCTCTCTCTCTCTCTCTCTCTCTCTCTCTTTCTCTCTCTCTCTCTCTCTCTCTCAAGCTTTCATATTCGATTGTTAGAGTGTGTGTATAAATTCAACCAACAAACTGCAATATACCTGGTGAGACTAGGGGAAATACCAAAAGAATATTGTCAATTAGAAAGTTATTTTATTTGAGACAAGCTGTGTGGGATGGCCATTGCAATGCCTAGACATGGAGGGAAGATGGAGTGAGGTTGGAGCCACCAATTGGACCACAAGTTGTGCTTAGAGGAGCTTGTGCTGCCAATTTGAGGCAGGGATCCTAAAGGCCCATCCTACATAAGAGCTTTATCCTGACCTACATGTTTGGCAGGGAAATACCTCTGTGGATGATTACCAATAAAGGGAATGAAATAATGGGTTGAACTGTGAATAGTATTAATTTGCCTTTTTATGATCTTTTTTACTTACCTTAATGAAAGTGAGAATTGCAGGAAATTAAATTTCTAACTGCATACATTACAAACATTTCTTTTGTCGTCACCCTTTTTTCTGTAATTAGTGCTGAAAACCACTGATGGAATGGGCTCACTGTCTTTGAGTGTCTGTGAAACAGGTAATTGGAGACTGTCTTTGCAGGATCTTGGAACAGCTTATTGAATATTTCTCCAATGTACCATATTGGTTCATAGCTTTTCTTTTTAAGTATTTTTCTGAGAACATGAAGAAACTTTTGAACACAACTTTGAAGGAATCACCTTTAGCTTAGTGACAACAAGTGCTGCTTTCTAGTGGATGGAGAAGCTATTAGATTATCTAATTGTGTGGTTTACAAATCAGAATGTGTTAGTCATTAATGTACATGGTAGTAGGACAAGAAGCACTTCCCAAAGAGATTGGATTTCGTGCATTGTACACAATAATTCAAAACCATTTTAACCCAGTTCCATGGGTTATAACAGAACATAGTGGTCTATTGAGGTTAGGGAAGTGTTGTTTGCATTATGTCTTGTTGTAGGACTGTCAGGTGAAAATCAGCAGTAGCACATAGATTACTTATTTAGTGCCTGTAGCCAATACTTTATCAAATGACTTGGGTGTTAGTTCCAGCCTACAATTTACATGAGTGGCAACTGAAATACTAAAGATGTTTGTACAAAAAATTTAAAGAATGGATATCTGTGTTTACTGCAAGAATTGAAGGGGAAAAAAAATAACTTCCTTCACAAATTTTTAAACCTGCAAACATTGTTTGAAATTAGGTTTGGAAGCTTAAGATTGTTTCGTGTGGTTTTCTGTAACCATAGGTAGATCTATTTGTGTGTCTTTGTAAATAAGAGGAATACCTATTGCTAGGACAGGAAAAAATGGTTTTATTTTTCCCAATTTCGATACTAGTTTGACAGTTTATTTTTGAAGAATTGTGTGTTCCTGTTTTTGTCTACTTCACTGTTTTTTGTTGAAAATGTAACCATCAATTAATTATATTTATTTGCTTTGCAAATCACATTTATTTACTTTATTAAATATGAAATTGTTCATATTAAATCCATTGAATCTAATCAAATAAAGTAAAACTATCCACACACAGTTGATAGTTTTTCAAATGAAAGCATTGACATAACTTAAGAGTTCTCTTCTGAGAACTCTTCTGCTATCAATCCACTGTGGTGTGGAAACAGCCACCTGGGGTCTAGATTTTAACGCAGAATACAAATGGCCTTCAGCACAACACCATACATTTGGCAGTGTACACGTATCCGCTAACATGGAAAATTGCTTTCCCAGTGACAAGGAGATATCCCTAGTGGTGCGATTGACTATTTGAAACTACCTATACGGTGATGTAGATTAAAGTCCCAGGTATCGCACTTGGGGGGGGGGGGGGGGCGGCAACATTTGCGAGTAATCCAGGAAAAATATTTTGGAATTTTATGTGATTCTCTAGAGCTTTAGAAAAATAATGTTACACAGACTGGTTGTGTAGTGTTGAAATGATTAAAGTACAGTGCTCACATGGAAAAGATTGTGGTTCGAGTCATGCCAAGTGTTTTGAAATTTTGCATTTTTAAATCTTTATCAAAATGACTTATTTTTGTTCAATTAATTGGTTTCAATGAAATTTTTCATTTTTATTCCTTTTTCACGTCATTTTGATCACTGTGTTAACTATTTCAACTGCTCTCTTTTTCTTCCTGTCATTCTCTTACACTTGGAATCTTTGTGCATGCAAATTTGTTTTTATCTATCTGTTACAATATTCAGACATTTGAAAATGCCCATCTGTAGGTTAAAAAAACAGTTAAAGTCTCTTTATATTGGCCGTGTAGTGGTGTCAAATGTATTTTTGTTAAGAGATGTAATTTTTTTATTTTTATAATAAACATCATACAAACATTTAAAACAGAAATCTTATTGCACTGTAGATGAAATACCGTATTTACTCGAATCTAGGCCGCACTCGAATCTAAGCCGCACCTGAAAAATGAGAGTCGAAATAAAGGAAAAAAACTTTTCCCGAATCTCAGCCGCACCTGAAATTTGAGACTCGAAATTCGAGGGGAGAGAAAAGTTTTAGGCCGCACCTCCAAATCGAAACAAAGTTGGTCCATTGTAATATGAGACACAATTTAGGTCGAATGAATGACGATACAGCTACAGTAGTTTGGTTCGAGCCGTAAGCTTAGCAGTTAAGCTTTACCAGGTAGCCATTGCTATGCGTCAGGCGCTCTGTCCGTATTTATACTGGAACCCTTCGTTTTTCACGTGCTTCGTCTGGTTTGAATTGATTGCTTATTTTTCTTTGATCTGATAAACGCCGTTCTCTTTGTTATAGGTGTTTACATACGTCACTCTAAGCTGAAAATGCATTACTGTGTCATGCATTGTTTGTCGCATTCTGATAATGAGTGTTTACGACCTGTCGCCGCTCGCGGCATGGTTTGCTTTTGTGCGTGCTACCGCCGCTTACAATAAAAAAAAAAAGGAATTGTCTCAGTAGCGAAACAATGGCAAGAGACTGCTATTTGTTGTTATTTACACTGCTGCTTTCATTGATAATGATCAACAAGAACCAAATAATAAACTGCTTATGATAGGAGATATTCTGAAAGAGAGTTTATCGAAAAATTTTCTCCGTTTGAAAATCTTTGCAGGCGCCTCTTTAGTACATTACTTTCTGCACAGAAATTATAGTCGTCTCAGATTTTAAAATCTAGTCAATTGCCGTGCTTCATTTCTGACTGTATCACTATTAGGCATAAGAATAATATGAATATAAACATGACATGATATGTGTATTCTTCCGCGTTTGCTGTTGTCTCACTCTAGTTTCATAGTTTATTAGGCAGACAGGATTTAAATGAGAGAGCAGCAAACACAAAATAACACATGGCAAAATGTTTATATTCGTATTATTTTTATGGTGAAGAGAATACTGTATGTGATTCACAATTCATGAAAGTTCCCATTAGCAATCATCTCTTCTCACAGGTAGGAAAAAATTCAGAACATAGAATTGGCCATATTGACAAACATCACAAACAGTCTTGCCAGTCGGATTTTGGTAGTACATTGGAAAGCTGCTACATTCGAAGATAAACAATACGGAATTTGTATTTACTTCGTTGGATAATGTATGAAAATGCAGTGGTTGAAATTCGGGGTGGAGAAAAAAGCTCGTCTTCCACCTCTTTTTTTTTTTTTTTTTTTTTTTTTTATGACACAGAAGTTTTGGCGCCAGTATTTATCTTTGTACCTGCAAAGCATGCCTGTGTAGCGCTACATATATTCGATGGCAGAAGTTAGATGTGGCGGCACCTACCAACGTTTTTCAGAACTTCCGCTTTCTCTGCACTCGATTCCAAGCCGCAGGCGGTTTTTTGGATTACAAAAACTGGAAAAAAGTGCGGCTTAGATTCGAGTAAATATGGTAATGCAGATGAAGATTTAAACTAAAGAAGAAATTGTAAATATAACTAATGAATGCAAAACATGGACAAAAATATCAGATTATAAAAAGAAAGAAATGAATTCAAAGTTAATACATAAAAATAATTAAAATCACATGAACAAGGATTCCAAGTGGAAAAACAATGATAGGCAGAAAAATAAGAGCAAATAAAAAATTTAATACCAGCCTGTGTAACATTCCTTTGTTTTAAGCTGTAGAACATCGTGCAAAATTTTGAACTTCTTTCATCAATTACTCACAAACAAGGGTCCATCATGCTCAATGGCTGCATGGTGTGATTCCTGGGACCTTAACCTACATGGCTGTATAAATGGTTTCAAAAAATTGATCCCACCACTGAGGGCCTCTCCTTGTAAGCGCTAAAGGGATTTGTATCCCTTCAGAACATGTTTCACATCTGATACTATAAGGGGCGTTCAAGAAGAAAGAGGTATAATTACAGAAACCAGTTCCAGTATGTTAGAATTATTGACCCTGGCAGTTGAGACACTTGTCGCACTGTGGCACGAGGTGGTGAGTGGCTGTTTCATAAAATTCCCGGGGCTGTAATATTAGCCAGTTCCGCACGTTCAGCTGGACGTCGTCGTCCAAGGTGAGTCGCTTGACCCTCAGAGCATTTTTAAGGGGACCAAAAATAACATAATCACAGGGGGAGAGCTCCGGACGGTATGGAGGATGGCCAAGAACCTCCCATTTGAATTTCTACATTAGTGCCACGACTGTGTTGGCTGTATGAGGCTGCGCATTGTCGTGGAGCAGAATGACCCCACGGGTGAGATTGCTTGGTTGTTTTGATTTGATCACTTGACGAAGGGTGGTCAAGGTTTGCGAGTGACGCTGGGCATTCACTGGTGTCCCGTGCAGCAGAAAGTGAATCGGAAGGGGGCCATCTTGGTCAATCAAGAATGTCGGCATAGGGCAAACATTGACATGTGGCCATAAGAGTTGTTAGCCTATTTTGAAGTTGTAACCCAGTGGGTTTTTGTGTTTTGTTCAACTATTGCTGGAGTATGTATGCCTTCATGCTTCTTAAAGGCTTACTAGTTTAATCACCAGAAAATCATTTCCACTCTATCTGATGAAAGCCAACTTAGAAAGTATTCAAAACCAATCTTAGTGATGAATCTAGGAGTATACTACAACCCTCCACTTATCACTTGAATAAGGATAGTGAGACAAGATTAGTCTAATTACAGCAGGCACTGAGGTATTTAAGCAGTCATTCTGGCTGTGCTCCATTGGTGAATGGAATGAGGAAAAAGCCCTAATAACTGATATAATGTGAAGTACATTTGCCATATACTTTACAGTGGTCTGCAGAGTGCAGATGTAGAATAATGAAGCAGCCTTCACTTATAACTTGGGAACACAAGTAGTGCTTTATCCAGAAATGTCAGAGTTCCTGATACTGTTCTGCAGCAAATCATACCAAAATTGGTATGGTTTGGAGAGATCTTCAATTAATGCACCACATTAAACTATGTACTCTCATGGTATGTAAGTATTAACATGAAAATCATCCAATATAACACTTAACTTCACAAACATGTAAAAACTTCACAAACGTGTAAATCAACATTGTACCCACTCGGTTTGCATCTGTCAGCCAATCACAGCGTCATTTGTTAATTGGCACTGCCGCACCACTTGGTACACATTGCATCCAAATTTTAACTGTACGCCACTTCCTGATAGAATGCCTTTTACCATTTTTGTTCCAGGGTTTACTGTCTAATTTATCAGCTGTTTTAGCGAATGACGCATGGGCTGTCAACCGTGTTTTACTTTTTATCCGCCAAAGCAATGTGGCAAAGGCCGTTTTAGTTTTGGACCTCCGTTTCTGTATGTGTCTTTTTTAGCCCTTTTTCCACATGCCTGTATTTAGTTGGCTTCTATTCTGTCAATTGGGACTGACGTGTAGCCATTTAACTCCTCACTGTGTTCATGTGCTATAGTTTTGATTTGGTCATGTATGACCCCAGTTGTTTTTTGTGCCCTAAAGCAAAACAAAACAAACAGCAACGGACATCTGACATGCAAGGGTGTTTCTGGCAGTAAAACAAAATACTGAGAATATTTGTTTAAATATTGATTTAGTATTATTTTTACTATTTTGTCAATAAAGTTTGTGGTGACTGCATGATCTGTTGCATAGGCAGGACCTACGTTAAATTGCATGGTATAGAATGCCATGTTGATTAAGTGTTGGGAAATGTCACCTCAATGATTAAAACTGTTACTTGAATGTAACTTGTTTGATGTCACACTTAAAGGCATAGTGCATCAACCAAGAAATTAACCATTATTTTAAGATTATATGAAATTGTCATAAGTGAGAAAAAAAAATCAAAATTGAACTTCAGCATTCAAGTAGCAATTTCTACACTGAGCCATTTAGACATGTTTTGTTCCCGCGGACTGACACTTTTCAAGCAATTTCATGGGCTTTTTATAGAAGTCATGAAGAAAGTATAAAGATAGTAAGCCATTTATGTTAAAAGTTTGACACTACTGCTTTCTTGGCTACTGCTAAAAGAAATAGGTTAAAGAAAATATTTTTTCACCATTTCAGTGTCTTGTAACAGAAAGGATAATAGTTTGATAGCTGGTCAACCCTGTCTACTCCAGTTTCAAGCATGTTGTAGTCTATTACAACATCTGCTTTATGCCTCTCTATTTGTTTCTGGTACTAGTAACAGTTAAAGTTGCTCAATGTTAGGTTGAAAGACAGTACACATGACTGGTTTATTTCTATTTTACCACAAGTGAATATTCCTTACTCCGAAACATCATTTCCCCCTGCCCGAGCTTCACAGTCTTCCTTTCATAAAGTAGACCCTTCCTACGTACACCGAAGGTTTCATTCTGCCACTGGTAGTCCAATACAGCAGGGCTTATGTAGAACCTATCCATATAAACACAGTGTGCTTTGCCAAAATAATCTCCACACAGCCCGTCCCAATTACTGAAGATAAAATTGTGTACATTGTTTGAGTTACCTGTGTAAATATAACTGTTCAAAGCATAACATGTTGTTAAGTTACACAGTCTATAAATGATTCCATATTTATTTGGTTTGCTTTTCATATATACTCTGATCCTATTCTGCCTCTGAAGGACATATTCCTTCATGAATTGAGGTGTTCCCGTGTGGTTTGAAGTTATTCTTACACTTTGTGTCAAAAGAACTGAAGAAAGGACTAATTTTGTGCAGTGGATCATATTTTGGGTGACCCAGTTTTATGAATTTTGTGTTGTCATTAAATGTACCTTACACAAAATTGAAGTAAATCTCTCTACTCATTTCCATGAAGTATTTATTAATGTATCCTCCGACCAATAATCACCTATTTTTGGCAACTTCACTGCTCATACGCAAAATAATAGAGAAAAACATGTACTCATGTTTTTTCTGTTGATCACCTTTCGTAGACTTCTTAGTCATTTCACAAATTTTTAATCCTGCACACCTGTTTTTACCACTCATTGTTGGAAAAACACTGAGATAAGCATTCAGATTCACTAAAATTTTCATCTGCTTTCAAAGTTACATCAGTAGCACTATTGAACACTGGTAAAACAGGCTGGTTGTCAACTCTTGACCAGTTGCTCACATCAGGGATCATGTTTCCTGATGTATCAGGATAAGCAGCAGTACTTGAACCCTCATCTTCATCTGTCCATAAATAAATAAGTACACATATGAACCGCTATGAAATATCCAAAAATTTTGAGTCAATATTCGCTTTTATAGTAACATGCATGTTATTTAGTAACAATGTTATATATCTGTGGCTGAACTGTTGGAAGTTTCAGAAAATATGTCTGAAGGTTCATTATAAATATCTACATCGTAGTTTTCTTCCTTTGATCCAGAAGAAACATCAAAAACATCCCTGCTCCTTGCACAACACAAACACACAAAGTGCTCTACACCCAAAGTGGAAATTGTGTGATTGTGCCTGTGAAAACCGATTGTGTGTTACCTATGCTCAATCTGCAGACTCGTAGTGACCTCTGTCTGAAAGTAAATGAACTACTCTTGCCGCCAGTTCAATTCGATAAATGTACAGCATACGTTTTTGCATTACAAATACGAGGGAAACAAAGTAACGTACGGGCTTAGTGTGGAAAGTGTTAACTACTGCCCTCAGCTTTACATAATTTTTTACACAGAACAAGAAAAAATGCTACATTTCATAAAAACTGCTAGTTTTGTAAGTAACTTGAAATCACAGATTTTGCTTTATTTTTTCACATTATCAGTTATATGAAATTTTCCTGGCCCTGGCAATAGTTAAGAAAGTAGTAACATCCCTCTGCTGTTTATTATTCCATATACTACATGTTAATGATTGAGTTACAGGTGATTGTTTCTCTATTCACACTTTCGTTCGTTTCTATTTTGGAATTTCATATATTGTAAAAATACTTACATAATTGGACAGTCTTCAGCACTGCTTTGCAGTCAGAAATAGATGAAAGATCAACTTCTAGTGTATTAAAACAAAGTTTTTGTAAAATAACTTCTATGAACTGAAGCTCCATTGAAGATTTTTAAAGAACAGAACATTTACACCACTCATTGAAGACGTAAGAAAAGAGTCTAAAGTGTCTCATTAACCACAAACATTTTAGTGAGTATTCTATTGTCTCACAATTTTTCTCTTTGAGTGTGTTTCAATAACATCCGATGATGGCACCTTTAGTGATTATCCAGTAAACATTAGTTAAGCGATCTTGGCTTTTGAATTATTTCTACAACAAAGTGATCGCCCCATTACGCACTGTGTGTTCACTGCTCAATAACATCTCTTCTGTATTTGTGACTTCAGTAGTCACAAAAATGTTAGCTTTGTGTAGAGACCAGTACATTGTTTCAAATTGCAGTTTTATTAATTTTAATGTGCTTTACAGGCCTTGCAGCAAGAAGATCTTAACCAGCAAGAAGCTGAGCGCATTTTGTCAATGGATGAAAGGAAACGGCCGTACAATAGCATGTTTGAAGTGAAGAAACCAACTGAAGAAGAAATAGAGGCATATTACATGAAAAAGAGAAGAGATGAGGATCCTATGACTCAGTTTATGAAGTGAAAGAACTTGGGCTTTTCTATCTATACATGCATATATTACCTATAAAATATTTATTTTTCACAGTAATTGCTCTGTATTTTGTATAAGAACTGATTACACAGTAGTGTAATGCACAACTGTAAAATAAGTTTCTTGTAAATATATTTCTGCTCTGTAGTTAACTAATATTTTATTCCCATTTCAGTTATTTTTGAGGAATTTGAAATATACTAGTATTCTTCATCATATTGCTGCCAAATATGGTGACAATGAGACAAAAGGTGAAACCTACTTGCACTTCCCCTCTTGATCCACATATAGTCTTGTCCAAATTTTAATGTAGAATTTTTTTTTTTATTGTTTAACTTTTAGGTTGGAAAGCCTGTCAGTCGGTATCCAATTTGTTACAAATAATGAATTTTTTTTTAAAGATTCCCTATACCTTGGTAGAGAAAATCACTTATTGTTACTGTGAAATAAAAATATTTACGTTGAAATTTTAATGGTGATATTTCAGTCCACATAACAGAATTTGTATTTCTGTTTCCATGAGTGTAAATGGGATAGGGAGACTGACGACTGGATAAATTAAGTAACCAAGCATGTTAATTTGCAGTTTTCGTGCTGGCCACGGTGGCCGAGCAGTTCTGGAGCTGAGAGACTGCTATGGTCGCAGGTTCAAATCCTGCCATAGGCATGGATGTCCTTAGGTTAGTTAGTTCTAAGTTTTGGGGACTGATGACCTCGGATGTTAAGTCCCATAGTGCTCAGAGCCATTTGCAGTTTTCATACTACAAAATGAGTGCAGGACATGTAATCCAAAAAGATCAAACTTGTGGCCCACGCGGAATAGATTTGCAACCCCCCTTCACAATTAGCATTCTATTTTTTAAAATAAATATCTACAAATATTTAGTTAACTGGCTCTCAGTATTCTCTGACTATTGAATGGATTAACGTTACACTTATTTCATCAGTTTTCTACACATCGCAGACAAAGACATCTTTCTGTTTAAAGTTCACTGTCTCACAACAGTGCAAAAGAAACAATGCTTTATATGCTATGCATTGACAGGAAACATTTTGGTTTGATGAATAGGCCTATAAACAACTTGTTTATGTAATGCATATTAATTTGTGTAGCCATTTTATTGGCTGGGCGCATTACAAGAAAAGTTGCTAGTAAAATTTTAACTGAAGGAACAGTGGAAGGAGGAAGGAACAAGTTGTTTTTGAGATTCTATTTCTTTCCATCCTTTGTCTTGTCTGCAAGGGGAAGAATAGCTAATAAACAAAAAGTGGAAATTGGAGTATTCTTGTTATCAGTCTGTTTAATATGATAAATCGTTAGTGTGCCTAAGTTATATAACATTGGCATTATTAACCACATATCTATCTACTGGTTATCTATACATGTACAGAATGATTTTAAAAAATGTTTACAGAAACATGACAAATCAATCTCATGGGAACAAGGCACTGCAAAGGCTATCTGGAGCCACTAAATGGTGTTGCTGTTATTACTCACGTGCTACAAATGGATGCCCACTACAGGAGATGCTCAAAGCTTTGTCCAGATGCATTGAACGGCACACCCTCTCAAAAAGATACCTGGCGTGTCCTTGAAGATATTGTGCTGTCACATCAAGCTTGCACACTAGGTGTTTCATACACAAGGCCCTTCAGATACCCAAACAGGAAAAAAATTGGTTGTTAACAGATTGTTAACTGGCAAAACAGTCCAGCGGACAGGAAATGCTGCCTGCGGGTGTGTCCTCACTTGCCTGCTGAAATGCAAAGGTGCTTTGTCGTGCTGAAATTGAATGGAGTGACGAATAGATAAAAGAACATCATTCAGAACCTCTCTTAGGAATACGAGATACATGTGATTATCACAGATTGGTCTGGGAGGATGTATGGCACAGTTTCCGATGATGACAGCCCACATGTGACCGTATGCCCTCTGGTGGCGTTTGCGTCCCCTGGTTCCTACATAATTACTCATCTTCACTGTATGCCCAATGTGCCATGTCAGTTTGTAAACACTTCTTTTGCATCACTATATAAAATTGTCACCTACTGCTGTTTGGGTTAATGTAAGGAACTACTGTAGAGATTTTGATATTGTTTTCACTGCTATTTAGACAGTTTCAAGGGAAATTTACAAGAAATTAATGAGTTCAAATAAAGTGTTCGTGCTGAATAATGTCTGTATTGTAGGAGCAGATAGCCAAACATATCAAAGGAAAGGCTCTCAGATTATTTTCCCAGAGAACACTAAGGTTTTTCTGTTTTGGAATACAGTTTCATATAGAATTATTAAGATGATAACTTTAGCATTCAAATGAAAGCAAAATCCAGTTTCGGAACCTGTTATCTGTAATGAAAACAGAAGGCGTAATATAAGCTAAGTCAGTTGGGTTTCATTATCTTTGAGTAATTGGTGTTTGATACAGTTTCAGTGGAAACAAGAAGGTATATAAACTTTTGGTTTTCGTGGTTTTCCTGTTGCCAAACAGTGTCTGGCCAGCTTCAGTAGATAGAGATACGTGTGTGTGGTTTTTTTTCCCCCTCTAGTTTAGGATGCCTTTTGGCCTAAAGCTCTAAAGTACAGCAGTCTCTTTGTTGTGTCTGGCTGCAACTCAACATATTTATATGGTGATTAGCAATAAGTCCTTTGCATAATTTTGTCAAAACTGCTTAGAAACCTCACTCTGGCTGGTGTACCAGACCAACAGTTGTTAATCTGCTATATAGATTTAAACCATGGGATAGCAATATGCGCATACACAAATTATGGTATCACATACACAAAGTATTAAAAGGAAAGTGCATTGGCAGGTCTGTCATTTGTACTCAGGTGATCATGATTCATGTGAAAAAATGTCAGTTGTGATTATGGGTGCGCAAAGGAAGTTAACGGACTATGAACACTGAATAGTAGTTGGAGCTAGACGCTTGGGACATTCCATTTCGTAAATTGTTTGGGAATTCAATATCCCAAGCTCCACAGTATCAAGCATGTGCCGAGAGCACCAAATTTCAGGCGTTACCTCTTACCACAGACAAAGCAGTGACCAACAATCTTCACTTGAAGATCGAGAGCAGCAGCATTTGCATAGAGTTGTCAGTGCCAACAGACAAGGAACACAACATGAAATAGCTGCCGAAATCTATGTAGGACATACGATGAATGTGTGCATTAGGACAGTGCAACAAAATTTGGTATTAAAGGGCTATGGCAGCAAATGACCAATGCAAGTGCCTTTGCTAACAGCACATCACCACCTGCAGCATCTTTCCTGGGCTAGTGACCATATTGGTTGGACCCTAGACAACTGAAAACCATGGCCTGATTAGATGATTATATGGTGATTAGCAATAAGTCCTTTACATAATTTTGTGAAAACTGCTTAGAAACCTCATTTGGTAAGAGCTAATGGTAAGGTTCAAATGTTGTGCAGACCCCACAAAGGCTGGACCCAAATTGTCAACAAGGCACTATGCAACCCGGTGGTGACTCCATAATGGTGTGGGCTGTGAATACATGAAATAGGTTCACGGACCAAAGAACTCAATCTATCATTGGCTGGAAATGGCTATGTTCAGGTCCTTGGAGATCATCTGTAGCCATTCATGGATTTCATTTTCCCAAAGAACGAGGGAATTTTTATGGATGACAATGCACCAGGTCACAGTTGTTCATGATTGGTTTGAAGAACATCCCAAACAGTTTGAGTGAATGATTTGGCCACCCACATTGCCCAATCTGGGACAGTTCAAGCACAAAATCCCGCACCGACAACCCTTTCGCAATTTTGGGTGGCTATAGAGGCAGCATGGTTCAATATATCTGCAAGGGCTTCCAACGACTTGTGGAACCTACTCTAATTCTTTAGACGACAAGAAGCGATGTGGAGCTGGTTTGCAAACTTCCCACCTCTCCCCCATAGGTTGACTTACTTTGTAGCACAGCTGATCTTCTCTGGATAGCCGGCCACGTCAATCTCCAAAAACTACTTCTCCGAAGAATAACGCTGGTTAAGGGAATTTATCAGAAGCACTCTCTCTACTCTTGAAATAATTTGGTACTCTAAGGATACTTTTAGTTCAGTCATAGTATATTTCAAAAATTCACCACTTCTCGTAAATATTCATACTCATGCGAGGCAGCCAAGTCATCAAACATTAAATACTATTAGGATACATTTACAACAGGGTTGGTTTAATAACCACCAGAAAATATGAACTTGTCTTAGTTCTAGCAAGTCCAACACATGAATTACTTAAAAGTCTAATCTCATTTGTTCTTAATAATCATCACAGTCACTAAACCAGCAAAGAATAGCACAGGCTCTTCTCTACAAACACGCTGAAACTCTATGGATCATACAGCAGGTACTTGTCGACCGCCGTGCCCACACTTTGCTCATGACTGTTTTTTAGACATGCGCACACGCAGTGCGCAGTAGGTCGGATTTGTCTCTCTCTCTCACTTTTATTTAAAATATCGTGAGTTCGAGGCGGAGGAAGGCCAAGCTGTTCTAGAATTTACGCAGAAATTCTCGAAGCACTACACTATCCCACGTGACATTGCTGCGCTATGCGGGGCAGAAAGAAGTCCAGCACTTGTGACCTTAGGTGGTATGCCATGACTTTTGTCACCTCAGTGTATAGTGACGAAACATGAACGCCAAGAACTTACAAAGCATGCAATTGCATCAATGTAGCTATCAATGGGCACGGTTTGTGATGCTTTTAAGGGGCTCCGGAAAGGCTCAAAATCATGAAAAGTTCAATTTTTACTTTTTTGCGTTTTCTGAATCTGCAGACTATTACCTTTTAATAGATATATAATTTATTCAATTCCGAAGACTACAACTATTTTTAAATTTTTTTTGAAATGTGTTCTACATGGGCGTGACCCACTGTGGCACTGTTAAACTGCTGTCAAATGGTGTTATTATTAACGTCCGTGTTCATCAGGTACATTTTAGTGATGTGAGATAAAGTATGTGTTGTGGCTAACCTGTGATTGTTCAATATATATATCTCTGGTGTGATTGTCGATTATTTCATGTTTATTTACTCTGTCGTTATCTCGAAAATATTCGTAATTAATTCTGTTTCTTGAGTCTGTTTTGTTGAAGTATAATAATGAGTAAAATTAAAGTTATTAGAAATCCTCTGAAGGCTTTTAAGAAAAGGAGAAATGTTGAAAAGCCAAAGGTATGTGTTATTACTGTAAACAATGAAGACGATAACCAAGTGAGTGAACCTAACCTCTCAAGTACACCTGCCCATAGCAGTCAAAGTGGGAAAGAAAATACTTCACAGAAGAAGCTTGGTTCAATGAGTGAAAACTATGAATGTTTTATGGGCGAATCGGATGTGAATGAAATATTTGATATGTCGGTTCTCAAAGGAATTTTTTCAAACTGTGTAAGATGTATTCATTGTAGTGAAGTTGGTCTGGAACTCTCCATAATAAAGCACGTAGGACTTGCTAGTGAAATACAACTGAAATGTGATAAGTTTTCATACATGACCACCTTTTGGAACAGTGTTACAGTAACTGCAACTGAAGAAAATGGTAGCAAAATCTACGAACACAACAACGAGTGATGCTTGCTTTAGACAAGGAACGCCTTCGGGCTGCAGACAGGGCTGTAAAGAGTCTAGAAATACAAGCAAGAGTAAACAGGAGGAGGAACAAGATGAAGCTGGAGGAGGAGTTTGCAGAGGATGGAGATAATCCATACTATGGACCTGGAATGCACTAAAAAGTTAATCCAATCTTTGTCGCTCGATTCCCAAAACTTTTATTTTCTCATACTAATTACATGTTTTCTAAGGATCTTCCAAACATATTTGTTTCAAACTTTCGGTAAATGTTACACAGTACCTTCTGCATAATTTAACACAGCCCTTTTTCCAAAAAACTGTATATTTTTGAATATATAAATAAAATATTGCAAAAAAATGTTGTGAATTTTCATTACAATTGAAAAAAAATCATCTTTAATAACTGAACTAAAATTTTGTAAAATCCCTGTGTTAAGTTGTAGCCCATATTCCAATAAATAATCTGTAAAAAGTTCAACTTCCTACCTCAAATACTTTGTGAGGAAAGATGTAATTTATAAGCGTTATTTTAACATTGCAAGTATAGGGCGTTCCGGAGCCCCTTAAGGCAAGTTAAAAAGTTTGTTTCTCAGATTTATTTTCAAATGGACCACTGATTTCAGACTCTGGACCCAGTACTAGCCACACAGTATTCAGAACTTAATACAAGCTGAGCCTCTTTAATTATACCCAATTCTCAAGAAGAATACAAGAATAGCTTTTAACCGATTACAAAATTCGATATCACACTTACAGAACTTGCAGCTTCCAGTGCTGTTGGATTGTGGCCCATGTTTGAACATTTCACCAATCCCCAGCAATCAACATATTCAGTCTTCTCTTGGCACGTCATCCAGGTAATGACGTGGCCATACACACATGGTGATTAGATTTTTAACTTCAATTCTTTGGGAATTTTCTCTGCATGTCGGCAGTTATATAATTATCTCCAAGTATATCTTAGTTTTCAGGTTTGGATGTAATGTGTGGCTTAGAGAGAAGCATCCAAAAATAACAGCCAAGAAGTTTCTGTTATTTGTATCCAGTGTACCACCTGGGGCATGATAGCTTTGGAGTTCTTTGAATTTGAGTTTTTGAAGTCATTATACTCAGATAATAAATTCTTAGTTGTTTTCACTCTGAATAGCTTATGTTGACTTTTTCTCTAAACCTTCAAATATTCCCTTGGGAGTACTAATGACATCATATTGCGGACCTTAAACCCAAAGAACATAGCCTGATCTTGTGACAAAGCAAGCTGGGATATTTTTACTTCCCATCGTTTTGCCATCTACCTCCTTAAAATTCATTTTTGAACTAATTACCATTAACATACATGAGTATAATCTGTATTTTCATGAAAAAGAAAAGTTGGCCCCCAGTTTTAAAGAATATAACACCAGGTCTAATTTTGTGCTTAGTTTTATGTATGTAATTGATTTTCTAATTTATTTTGACTATGCCTAGTTAGTACCTTTTGTTACAGGGTGAAATCCGTAATTATTTCTTAAATTCTATTGTTGACTTGTAAACAAATATAAATTCTGTACTAATTATAAACTTTTGGAGGAACAACTAAATAAATAAATGTCATGTGACTAGGGCCTCCCGTTGGGTAGACCGTTCGCTGGGTGCAAGTTTTTCGATTTGACGCCACTTCGGCGACTTGTGCATCGACGAGGATGAAATGATGCTGATTAGGACAACACAACACCCATCCGGGAATCAAACCCGGGCCCTTAGGATTGACATTCTGTCACGCTGACCACTCAGCTACCGGGGACGGACAAGAGGAACAACTAATAGTATTCTTAAAGGGCCTATTTGGCTCTATTCGAAAACATGTTAGCAAAGCCAGCTCTTAATTAATTCTAAAGTAATTACCAGTTTTGTCTAAAGTATTGTTTGCATAACTATATCTGTTAATTTTATGATTTAAACAAATAATTCAGCCTAACTCTTGTAGTAGAAGAAACTGTTAAAAAGACTGAATTTTTCGATGTATTCAGTTAGTTGAACTTGTTATGTTTTAATTGTTATTTCTGCAACTTCAAACAGTTTATAGTTTCAGTACCTATTATTGTGAGGATATATAAAGGCCCAAGACAGTCAGTCCAAGCCCGAGTTTCAGACAAGAAATCTGTGTTGGTTAGAACAACAACAATGCATCAACGTAACTGTGAGATAAGTGGTACATCTATAGGCTGTGTGTTAAAGTAATGACAGTGTCTGTTCAAGTTATTTGAAAGACTGAAATGTGTGGCTATGTTTTTACTGCTCATAGATGTTCAACAGTAAACTATTGTAGCAGTATGTTGATGAGGCACTGGCCATGTAACTGTGTATTATTGGCGGGTTGTGAACAGTGAAAGTAAAGAATTGTGAAACGCAAATGTGTACCTGTCAGCTACATCATTTGAAGTAGTCGTGTTGAACTTCCACCACCCTCCCCCTTCTCTTTTCAGCCAGTATAGCAACACAGTACGTTAACACTGAGGATAATCAATGATGAAATAAAGCAGACAAACATCACAATCTCACAAAATTCCTTCGCTCGTTAGTCTTCCGTTACTGAAGGAATTCCTTGAGTCAATGCCTGTTCTTAAAAAACTATGTGGAAACAGAATAATAGTATCTTGGTAAGGGACAATAATTACAATACACTCCTGGCAGTTTGTCCTCTTTTTTTTTTATTCAAAACAATTACTTATTTGCTTATGAACCTGCTAGTCCTTTCTCAAGCATGGTATTCCTTGGGGTTAGGGTAATAAGACGATTACTGTTTTCAGCAAGTTCAGTAATAGTCACACGCCCACGTTGTTTAACAAATTTGGCAACTGCCTCCATCTCTGGTTGGGAAATGTAGATGAACTTGCCTCTATCATCAATCACACCTGAAACATTACAATCAGAGTTAACACTGCATATCCCAAGGGTCACAAATAATATTAGCAGCTTAGTCTTTGTATTAATTAAGAACTAAATGTTGCATCTGAACAATAGCATTAATAAAGAAGCAGAAATAGTACAACACCAAGAAGAATGCGGTGTGTGTAATTCTTCTCACTTACATTTCTGACTTGACTTTAACAATAGCAGCCTGAAATTTCAGTTCCTCTTCTATTTGGCACATTTCCAGTGATACTTTTTTAAATTACATGTTGACACTTAAGTAACTGTACTGTTTTAAAACTGGCTAAATTGTTTTGGAATTTCTTTGAGTATGGAAGTAACATTACACTATTTCAAATGCTTGTAGACATTTCACTTGCCTGTACACTGTTGATTTATACTTTATTTGAAAGATATGAGCTATCTAACTAATTCACACTCTTGTTACTAAACAGACCTATCCTCAGCCTAAAGGTTGGTTTAACACTGAAGTACTTCACTATGTGTGGTTCTGTTTGAGGCAGTATGTACTTGCCTCCAACCTTTGAACTGACTGCTCCAGCCACTAATAGGGCCAAACAGTTCAATATAAGCCCCCCCCCACAAAGAGATTATCAGAGGTAACAGACAAAACACACAGGATTTGCGGTCTTACACTACTACAAGGTACTGATAACATAATTATGAATGTAAGGTTAGAATTTAATATCATGTCAACAAGGTAAGAAGAGGGAAGAAAATCAGTAGTGTAGTTCTTAAAAGGAACCACCCAGCATCTGTCTGAAGCAGTTTATGGAAATAATGTGAAACTTAAATGTGGAAGGGAATACGAACTGCCGTCCTCCCAAATGAGTGTCCAATGTGCCACCTCACATGGATATTTGTATAAGTCTTGACTATATGATAAATTTACCATGTACCATAGGCTACAACAATGACTTTTGTAATGGGAACTTAATGTTTATTTAAAGTGATAGTTGACTTTTTTGTGAAGTACAGTTGTGTAATACCATTTATATTTCTCAAAATGTTATCTAATATAACATGAACCATCCCTGGTGCATACCAGATATTGCTTTCATGTCTGTAGAATAATTTTAATTCAGGGTGCCCTATGTGCTGCTTTGCAATAAATTTTAAAGTGAAAGTCTTAGTAATGCTGAATCCATTGGATCGCCTCTGTCTGTAGTAATTCAAATATCATACATAAGAAGTAAGCTTTTGATTTCACACAATCTGACCTCTGAATATGTTCTAGAATTCTGCTCCTAACAGGTGTGATATAGGACAGTTGTTCTGTGGCTCATTTCTCCCACCTTTTGATGGCAGGTCTGACTTGAACTCTCCCACATCCAGCACTAAGCACTCAGTAGTCGTGTTAAAGGATTGTTAACAGTGAAGTTAACTGTGTAGTAATATCTATTTTTGTAATGAAATTCTGTGTGTCTAAAAATGACTCATCTTTGCAATTCTTAAGGCTTTTCCGGTGAGGCACTGTAGTGTTGAATAATCATGTTTCTGTCAGTTATTCTCGTCATTCCTCCACAATATTTCAACTGCGTGACTCATATAGTTTTCTGCAGGTGCTGTCTCATACTGGTTCCAGTGTGGAACAAGTCCGATATTTATGCCTACGTTGTGCTAGGTGCTCCACACCGTGTTAGGCGCTCTGTCTGTGGTACGCGCTGACCAATAGCAGCATCTGTAGATTTTCTTCTAGCCACGGCTATTCCGAATGCTGTGTGCATACTTAGTGTGTATTATCTGTTGTCAATATTACTGTAGAAGTTCTAAATGATGTCCACGCCGTGCTAGCCATTTTATCTTCAGATTGTTGTCTTTAAGTTCTCCTGTGATCTAGCCCATTCTGTAACTGTGATGCGCCGTTTTAGGCACTCTGTCCAAAGTCCTTACCCGCCAGAAGTGGCTGCAGTGTTATTTTAAGGCCAATGGTGTTCGAATTGCAGCTTGAGACTTGGAAGAATGTCCTCAGGTACTGTGTCTAGATCAAGTGCTGGGTTCCCAGCCGAGCTCAGCTGGTAACCCATATCAGGCTTAATGACATTCTCCCTGACTTCAATCTCAATAGATTTTTTGATGACACTGTCCCAGTGTCTCAATGTTTGTGTTAAAATCTTGGCATCATTATATGCCATAGAATGGTTGAATTCTACACAATGCTTGGCAATGGCTGACTTGGTTGCCTGTCTCAGTCTGGTGTGTCTTTGGTGCTTATTGCACCTGGTGTCAACAGTCTGACAGATGTATGCAATACCATTCACATGGTTAGGTGATTAGCACCCAGTTTCTGTAGACACAGTTCATCCTTCAGACTCCCTAGCAGAGCCTTAATCTTGGTGGATGAAAGGAACGTGATTCCGGTGTTATGTTCCAGTAGAATTGTGCTGATTTTGGCGGATATTGGTCTGACGTGCCAAACATGCAGCCTTCCGTATTTTTTCTTGTACTTCAGGAACCTCGGATGGGGAAACAGGGCACAGTGCCTTTTGAACATCTCAAAAGATTATCCATTTTGGTAGAACACAGATTGTAGATGCTCTATCTCTGTCACCAAATTATGAGAATCTGACAGAGTTCATGCCCAGTGAACCAGAGTTCTGAGTCCACCATTTTTCTGTGCCTAACGGTGGCAGCTACTGGTTTGCAGGTACAAGTCAGTGTGAGTGGGTTTGTGATACACACTGTGACTGAAGGTACTATCTGCCTAGTACATCCAGGAAAGGGATTAGTCCATCCTTCTCCAGTTCACTGTATATTTAACGTAGGGTGGTGTGAGTTTAGGTGGTCCAAGAAAACATTGAGCTTTTCCCTCCCATGGTGTCATGACAAAGATGTCATTCACGTACCTAAAAAAGCATTTCGGTTGATAAGGGGCCAATGTAAGTGTCTCCTCTTCAAACCTTTCCATAATAAAGTGATTGGCCGCCATCATCACCAGTGAGAGAGGGTTGCCTATTGCCACTCCTTCCGTTTGCTCATAGAACTGACCCCCATATAGGAAGTGTGTCAAGGTCAATAAGTACCTGAATAAGTCCAGGAGAGCACCATCAAACTTTTCTCTAATCAGTTCATGTGAATCATTCAGTGGTACACAGGTGAACAGGGAGACCACATCAAAAACTGACCATAATGTCAGAGTCCATGATCTGTAAATGTCTGAGGTGCTGTAGGAAATCCTGCGAGTTGCGAATGTGATGGGTACACTTCCCCACATATGGCAAGAATGCCTTTTTAAGGTGTTGAGCAGAGAGGTAGGTGGCTATGCCAATGTTTCTGACCACTGGACACAGAGGAACCCCTTCCTCGTGTACCTTAGGTACGTCACGCAAGTCTTTGTGGTACTGGTGCTTTAGTCCTTAGCAGCTTAACAATCTTTTCCAGAAGGCCGGTTTCCTACAGAGGAGCCCTGGTGGTCTTATTCACCTTGTCTGTGGGACCCCAAGTCTGGGATTTCTGAGGATTTTCTACGACACCTCTGGCAGCTACAGATCACAGACTGTGAAAGTATAGTCAGTTTCAATTTGGTCTCCCAATTTACCCACGTACCACTGAATGATTCACTTGAGCTGATTGGAGAAAAGTTCAACGGTGCTCTCCTGGACTTATTCAGGCACATATTGACCTTGACATATTTCCTATATGCGGGTCAATTCTACAAGCAAACCGAAGGGTTGGCAATGGGCAGCCCTCTCTCATTAGTGGTTGCCAATTTCTTTAAGGAAAGATTTGAAGAGGCGGCACATACATTGGTCCCAGACGAATGAAATGCTTTTTTAGGTACATGGATGACACCTTTGTTGTACGACCATGTGGGAGGGAAAAGTTAAAGGTTTTCTTTGACCACCTAAACTCACATCACCATAACATTAAATTCACAATATTTAATCACTAGCTTAAAAACTATTTTTCTCATAGATTTATACTTTGAAATACAATAGAGGGAAACATTCCACATGGGAAAAATATATCTAAAAACAAAGATGATGTAACTTACCAAACGAAAGCGTTGGTATGTTGATAGACAAACAAACACAAACACACATACAAAATTCAAGCTTTCGCAGCCCACAGTTACTTCATCAGGAAAGAGGGAAGGAGAGGGAAAGATGAAAGGATGTGGGTTTTAAGGGAGAGGGTAAGGAGTCATTCCAATCCCGGGAGCGGAAAGACTTACCTTAGGGGGAAAAAAAGGACAGGTATACACTCGCACACACACACATATCCATCTGCACATATACAGACACAAGCAGACATATGTAAAGGCAAAGATGTTGTTGAATGACAGGTGAGGTATGAGTGGCGGCAACTTTAAATTAGCGGAGGTTGAGGTCTAGTGGGTAACGGGAAGAGAGGATATATATTGAAGGGCAAGTTCCCATCTCCAGAGTTCTGATTGGTTGCTGTTAGTGGGAAGTATCCAGATAACCCGGATGGTGTAACACTGTGCCAATATGTGCTGGCCGTGCACCAAGGCATGTTTAGCCACAGGGTGATCCTCATTACCAACAAACACTGTCTGCCTGTGACCATTCATGTGAATGGACAGTTTGTTGCTGGTCATTCCCACATAGAAAGCTTCACAGTGTAGGCAGGTCAGTTGGTAAATCACATGGGTGCTTTCGCACGTGGCTCTGCCTTTGATCGTGTACACCTTCTGGGTTACAGGACTGGAGTAGGTGGTAGTGGTGGTGGGAGAGTGCATGGGACAGGTTTTACACTGGAGGCGGTTACAAGGGTAGGAGCCAGAGGGTAGGGAAGGTGGTTTGGGGATTTCATAGGGATGAACCAAGAGCTTACGAAGGTTAGGTGGATTGCGGAAAGACACTCTTGGTGGAGTGGGGAGGATTTCAAGAAGGATGGATCTCCAGTCCTGTAACCCAGAAGGTGTACACGATCAAAGGCAGAGCCACATGTGAAAGCACCCACGTGATTTACCAACTGACCTGCCTACACTGTGAAGCTTTCTATGTGGGAATGACCAGCAACAAACAGTCCATTCGCATGAATGGACACAGGCAGACAGTGTTTGTTGGTAATGAGGATCACCCTGTGGCTAAACATGCCTTGGTGCACGGCCAGCACATCTTGGTACAGTGTTACACCGTCCGGGTTATCTGGATACTTTCCCTTCAATATATCCTCTCTTCCCATTACTCACCAGGCCTCAACCTCCGCTAATTTCAAGTTGCGCCACTCATACTGAACCTGTCAGTCAACAACATCTTTGCCTCTACTTCCGCCTCGACTGACATCTCTGCCCAAACTCTTTGCCTTTACATATGTCTGCTTGTGTCTGTATATGTGCGGATGGGTGTGTGTGTGTGTGTGTGTGTGCGTGTGTGCGTGTGCGTGTGCGTGTGCGCGCGTGTATACCTGTCCTTTTTCCCCCCCTAAGGTAAGTCTTTCTGCTCCCGGGATTGGAATGCCTCCTTACCCTCTCGCTTAAAATCCAGCCTTTCGTCTTTCCCTCTCCTTCCCTCTTTCCTGATGAAGCAGCCGTGGGTTGCGAAAGCTTGAATTTTGTATGTGTGTTTGTGTTTGTTTGTGTGTCTATCAACATACAAACGCTTTCGTTTGGTAAGTTACACCATATTTGTTTTTAGATATATATTTTGAAATACATACACAAACATGATAGTCAACTGTCCTGCATTTTTACCTGTAAGAGTTCCTTCAGCTTGAAGTTCTTGTATCCTGTCAATAACATTTTGTGTCTTGAGCTTAAATGTTGCAGCCAAATCTTCCAGAACCACCACCTTCATGTTCTGTAAATAAAACAGTGAGAAAAATTGAGCAATTAGTTAAACATAGTGACCTATAAGAGCATAAATCATTCCCCAAGTGACGAGTAACTGACACTGAGGCGCACAGAGGCACCAAGAAAAGAGCTATTAGCAGTGGTATGTACATAGACGAAAATATAGTCAAACTGAACCTAACCATTCTGCAATTCCTGGAGAGGGAAGGGGGCGCAGAGAGAGAGAGAGAGAGAGAGAGAGAGAGAGAGAGTACGGCGAGGGAGGGGGGGGGGGGGGGGGGGGCGACACGCAGCCCATCTCCTGTTTACAATTCAGTGGGATGCAGTGAGATCCTAGAATCCCAAGCAAAATAGGATTCGGAGTGTGGTAAACAAGAAGGAAAGAAGATTAGGGTTTAATGACCCTAGGACGTTGAGGTAATTAGAGACACATATGGAGAAGCAAATTGGCTAGGCCCTTTCAAAGCAGCCATCCCGGCATTTTCCTGGAGAGATTTGGGGAAATCACAAAAAAAGTAAATCTTGATGGCTGTCTACTAGCGACTGTGTAACCTTGCTTTGTGTACGCAAGTTGGGCAAAATTCAAGCATCTTGGTAGCATTTCAGCACTAAACAGTGGACAAGAGGAATATGTCAAATCAACAGGATGAAGAAAAAGATTTCAGTTGAAATGGTTTCCTTTGAGCGTGATACATAGCTCTGAATGTTACACTGCAAAGGAGAATGATGATAAAATGCAGCTGAGATGAGAATGTTTCACCGCTTGGTGGGAGTTGTTACGACAGTTGTCACCATTGCACACAAAGTGAGAAAGAAGCTTATAAATTGGTGGATGACGATCACATGCCAAACTCTACAAGGGACCCAAAAAGTAACTGGGCACAGAACAGTTATTGAGGATATGTCAGTCACATAAATCAGCAGTAGCCCCTGAAAGTACTGCTGCTGTTTTGATCAAACGGCACAGTGAAACCAAGAACTAAATCTCCATAAAACAATAAATGTGAAAAACCTGAACTGCGAGTTAGCTGCAAGTAATTCATTTTATTGTTCTCAAAGAATAAATATTGCATTTACGGATAATGAACAAGTGCAAAAATATTCAGAGGGTGAGTATTTGAGGAAAAAAGACTGTAGTATGGAAAGAAACAATCTAAATTGCCTTCCCATTCACAAGGGAAAAATATTCCAATATGACAGAAAGAAAGCAAAATTCCATCACCAATGATGTCATTAGAGCTGGAATACAAGCTCAGACAGGACAAAAATGGGGGAAGAAAATCAGATGTATCTCTTCTGGTTGATATCATTTGTCTTCATTGTTTTAAACCACGATCTACATGAACATAAGTATGAACACTGTGCCACCTCACTTTGAATGGACAAGACACACAATCCTTGTATGAACATGACAGGTAATGCTAAAAGCCTACATTATATGCAACAAACTTAAATAACATAACACTTATTTTTTAACATACTTTAATATGCTCAACAAATTCCTGAAGCAGATTTGATTCGCCCTCAGTTTCAGCATTTTCATCAAAGCCCTCCTCCTCAACACTGAATGCTGCTTTCATTTTTAGATATTCCTCATGCTCCTGACGTTCCTTTTCCTCAAGAGCACGTCTCTCAGCTTCTTCTTTTTGTTTCTGTTCTAGGGCAGCACGTTCTTCTTCTTTTTGTCTTTCAGCTTCACTCTGTTCCTGGCGGCGCTTTCGTTCCTCACGTTCTCGTTCTTCTGCCTGGGAGTCAAATAAAATTCATGTTAGGAATCATAGATAAACTGCTCACTACAAATATTAATTACCCTCATTATTTCAGCTACACCTAAATGATTTGAAATTAAGTTTTCGAATTCAGCTTAAAAACAGAAGTGCAGCAACATACAAGGGATGTTCAATAAGTAATGCAACACATTTTCCTCAGCCAATTTTGATTGAAAAAATGCAGAATTTATTGTGGAACATCGTGGAATATTCTGCTACAGCCTGTAGTTTCATGAAGTTCCAAGATGTGGCGCACTATACGTAGAGATGGGGAGATTATTGATGCAGCAAGGTACTGAGTCCAATATAAGGCCATCATACTGAATGGAGATTATGTTGAAAAACAGGGTCTTTGTGGCCAAAAGAGTGTTGAATAATATGGTATATTGGAATCCTGAATAAAACCGCCTGCTTTCAGGGGAAAAAATGTTGTGCATTAGTTACTGAATTTCCTGCATACATAGAGTGAACTTGGAAAGGGGCAGTTATCAATTACTCACGAGATCAACATGAGGATCTGTTTACAAGCTTCCTGCTGCAGTTATTACCATCACTATAATTTAAAACTGAGCAGACCACAAGTCTTTATAGATGACTATTTTTCCTCTGCATGTCAGTTATTTAAATGGACATGTCAGTCTTATTTGTAGAATTCCATGGAGTCGTCCTAAGTCACATCATAACTTCTCCATGGTATTTCAGCAAACTGACTTGATGCCATCTTCAGGTGGTACCTGATGAACACCACCCCACTCAGGTCAGCATGCTATATACATTGGCTGTTACTGCTTGATCACTCCCACCTGTTGCTGTCTGTGCAGCTGCCACATTGGGCTATGGGGGAGTTGATGTGCCACTCCCCCCCCCCCCCCCCCCCTGCTGACACCGCCAAATCACCGTATCATAATACTATGCTTTGTGTCGGCTCAGTGCAGAGTTCCATGCCTAACTCAGTTATAGGCTGTTATCTTTGTTAATTAGAACATCTTTGACCATAATGTCAACGTGCTCAAACCACACAATCTTATGAGAGGAAGATTGAGCAAGTACCTTGATTTTGATTTAATCTGTAGCATGGCCAATGTTTATACTATGGTTGGTCTGCTATAATTGAGTGTGGTCTTATGTTTGTGGCACATCTCTTCTACCGCGTGAAGTTTTCAAATGAATGCCTTGCTATTTTGGTATGGAATTTGGCACACCCCTGGTTTGCAAAGGCCTGGACCATTCTTTACTGAATCTAGTTGTCAAGGCTTCAAGAGGTGAGCAAAAAATGCATCTGAAATTGTGTCAGTCCAACATTCTGCTGGTTTTCTGGAGGTATTGCTGAGAAATGGAATGCATTCCAGTGATTTGTGCTACCCTTTTCTTCTTGCTGCTGTGTAGGTACACTCTTTCTGAACACATGCACAACCACAAATCATTAGTGTGCATCCTGTCCGTTGGCAGTACCTCTAGAAATCAGCAGTATCTTGGAACGATACAATGTTTAATACATGTATCCCCCCTCCCCCTCCAAGATTTTGGCACCACCAGTTTCACGGTGAGATATCCTTTACTGAACACTGTGGTATCACGGTTTCAGGGGTGGGAAAAATACACATTTAGCATTGTGTCGCACCAAAATTCTGCTGATTTTACTAGAGGTACTGCTGACAAACAGGACACAGGCAAATGATTTGTGCTTCTCTTTTTCTTCCTGCTGCTCTTATCTGCTGGTTGGTATCCCCATTTCTTTGGAAACTTGTCTCCATGTGCTTCAGCTCAATTGGACAACTGTCTTCCTTGCAGATGGATCAAGCCCTCTGAACAAGTGATTTTAAATGCCTTCACGCTGGGAGTAAATGTGGCTAATGGAAACCTGTAGATACAGATCAGTTTGTGTAGGCTTTCTGCATACAATGCCCCTCCCCCCCTCCCGCCCTTCCCCCCCATCTTGCCTTCTGGTTTCCACTTCCCAAACCAGAGGGCCTCCCAATTCCCTGGCAATGAGGCAAGGAATACATTGGGGAAACTGTATGCACATGGTAGAAGAGAAGTGCCATTGACTTAGATGCCACACTGAATTATACCAGACCACTCAATCACTGTGGCCAACATAACAAAAATTTGCCAGGTTACAGCCTACAACAAAATCAAGATACTTAGGTTATCTTCCTACTTTTTGGATTGTATGATTAATTTCAATCACCCTTCAGTCTCAAAGATCATCTAATTAATGAAGATAATGGACTAAAACTATGTCAGGTGTGGGAACCTGCACTGAGTTGACAAAAAGGGATGCGTTCTCGTATAGTGAGGTAAGCGCCTGGTTGCAGTAGCATGGAGACAAGGGTTGCAGTTGCAAGGGGTTGTTAACACTCCCACCATCCCCTGCAGTAATTGCACAGATAGCAGGAGCAGCAGAGTGATACATAGGACACTGACCCTAGCAGCAAAGCAGTCATTTGAACATCTGAAACCTCCTGAAGATGGCAACAAGTATGTCAAAATGTGCAAAACTTGTGATGTGACCTGGATGGATACCTACATCCAAGAATTCAACAAGTTAAAAATATGCCAGGAAAATATCAGTTTGTGTATCTAGTCTTACTTCTCAAGCTACTTGAGTATTTAATACTTGTGTTTACTTGCTATACATCTTTGCCAGTGGTCCCTTTCTGCAACCAATGTCTCTTGCTGGTAGCAGCTGCTGCATCCCTTGTCCTTATAATATAGTCAATGTACTTTTGTCCAGGCATTCCTATGCTGTTGTTCATGTTCCTCCACAGCACCTTCCATTGGTTCAGCTCTCAGCAAGCTGTTATATGTTAGTAGATATTAAATCCACTCCTACTGCAACCCTCAGAGGGTGTTCCAGAACTAATTCTACATTTCCCCAATGCCTTTGTTGACTTTAGCTATTTTTCAGCTTACTAGAAAGGAGCACATTTTGAAAACTTTGATTTTTTTTCCTTACTAGTCTCCCACTGCTGGCCTTTTAATGAAAACTGGCCAATGTTTATCTACTGATTCTATGCTTTATGGGTGATTCCAGAAGAACTAGAAAATACCCATCTACTATGCTCATAACCTCTTCATTGGAATCAAAATATTATCTAGCCACAAATCTGGTGAATAGCGTAGTTGTTCCATGAATTCATATCGGACTCTCACTGTTTTTACACTGCCAAAGCATGTCTTGGGGCAGTTCTGTCCCAGGCTTCATTTCACTTTTTTTCCAATTTTCTAGAAATATTGCCTAGTGTTTTCCAGTTATTGTGCTACTCATTTCAAGATTAATAAATGTGAAGACTCAAAAAATGTTGTGCACAATCAACATATTTTTTTGCTGGGTTGCCGGCTTCCACCCACCTCTTTTGAGTGCCGTGTGATTTATGACTCACGGTAATGAAGCAGTTTAAATGCTTTTTAAAATGGTATAAAAATAATGTAGAAATTGATTTCAACTTATTTTCATCAGCCTTCAACAAAGGATAGTAATAGTTCAATAGTTTAGACATTTTACCCACGGAACTGCAGAGATTGCTATATAGTGTTCTAAAAAAGGTCTCAATCACATTTACTTACTTTGTGAGACATTTGAATCAATAGACATCAACAGAAAAATTTGAGGCAGCAACAATGTGGGCATCAAGGTAAATGAAAATGAAATGACTGCGTGGCATTACTGACCAGGAGACCCCATCCACTGTTGTTCAGCGATATAGTGCAAGTTTTTCTATCTCACATCACTGTGGTGGCTCACACATCAATGATGAGATGATTAAGACAACACAAATATCCAGTCCCCAAGCAAAAAAAATTTCTGACCTAGCCAGGAATCAAACCGATGACCCCATGTTCTGAAAGCAGCAACGCTAAACACTAGACCATGACCATAATACCGAATGGCATCTGCCAAGTGCTAAGCAGCAGCCTACTCAGCACTCAGTGCCCACATCGCTGCTGCCTCAAATTTTTCTGGTTGTGGGCTACTAATCAAAATCTCTTACAACAGCAAGTAAATGCAGCTTTTTACAGACAATAATGGTTCAGTTGGAGCCTACAACCAAGTTAACACTGCCTGAAAATTACCAGATGTTCTGTCAAAATACTTATTTAAGAGGAAATTAAACTTCTAATTCACAGTATCAAGATTGTTCACTTCTTCCCTCTGTTTCTCTGTAAGCTCCCTTAATGTGTAATTGCCGAGTCACTACAGGTTCTACTTTGTGGCATAACTTCCACTTATAAAGCAAACTCTGCTTGACAACATTCAGTTCCTCAAATTAATGCAAGCACTATATGATACAGAGCAACACCACCTTTGAGATGCAAATTAAACCTTATTGCAATGCAACAATTCGATGTACAAAAAAGAGATTTGATTTAGCAAGTAAAAATTGTGTTTAAGTCAACAATACTGGAAGTGCTGATAAGAATTGTGTTCCTCTACTGCCCATATGCTAGCAACTAGTCAGTTTCTAGAAAATAACGGAAGGAAAGTTTTATTTTTAACCAATGAGAAGCAAAAAAAAAAAAAAGTGATGTGCTCTTATCAGCGAAAGCTTTTGTTCAGAATTTGTTTCTTGCTCTCCGCCATTTCTTGTAATATATACTCCAGTCTGAGGTTGTGATTACATTTTCACATGAGAATTTTCCTTTACAATGTCTCCAAACAAAGTGTCAGTGTTGTTTTTAGTACATAGCACATCACAAGATAATATTACGATCAGTATGTAATTGATTAGGTACAATTCATCAGCACAAGCACATAGTCTGCCTAATATTTTGTCATAAGGAATCATTCATTGTAGGCAATATTTTGTTTGTTTCAATTTTTACAGTTCATGAATTATTTTATTTGTTGTGTGGTAATGAACACTGCCACATGCAGGTTTGTTGAAAATTATGAGTGGAAAAGTTCAATATCATTCTCTTGGCCTGTTCTGACAGTTTAATAAGGAGGCCATTATCAGAAATTAACTGTAAATACATTACATCACCACAATAAACATAAGAGTCTGTTTCTCATAATAAAACAACACAAGTGATCACTTAGTACTTGATTTGTGAGTAGACCAGTGTGTACCACATTTAACTGAAATTGTCATGTGTATGTTTGTGTTTGTTTGTGTGTCTGTCAACCTGCCAGCACTTTCATTTGGTAAGTCACATCATCTTTGTTTTTAGATATATATAGTTCCAGTTTTGAGAAGATAAAAACTATTTAGCATCATGTTTGCATAAAGCATTCAACTAATGGAAAAATGAATAGTTAATTAAAGTTGTTGGCTTGAATCAGTGACATAGGCAACATGCAACAAACATTGTACTTAACATGATGACTAAGCATGATATCTGTGGTGACTGTTTAAAAAGGGCTATGCTAGAGATCAGTCTGTTACCACAACCAGGCTTTTTATTTCACATTTGTCAGCTTTGCCAACTGACACCAAACTGAAAATATGCACCAAAAGGTGCTGCCACAGCATTCATTAACATAATGTCACAGATTAAAGCCAAAGTTTAGTACTGAATATTGCTCTTGACCCTACCTAACTTCAAGAACAAATAAGTTTCCCCACAAGTCAAAATTTCAGTAACAATGCCAGAAAACATTTTTGTAACTGTCTGTATATCATCTTAATAATTTTTACCATAAATAAAATTGTCAGTTCCATATTTGTACTTCTGAATAATTTACAAGTTTGAGAGAGTTGAATGAAAAGAAGGATTAGGCATGTGTTCTGCACGAGACCTGGCAACTGTTCTGCACCTCCACCTACTCCTGCCAAAGTATCAATCCTTAAGTAACTGAACAGACTAAAGGTGATGGAACGCAAATCCTGTCACACCTAACAGCAAGCACAATAAACACTGCTACTAAAATTTCTGATTACATCACCATCCTCATTCTTCAGCAGAAACTGGGTTAAAAGATTCCATTAAAAGCTAAGGAATCCTATTACATTAGGATTTCTTATGAAGTCAATCAACACAGCGAAGTTCTTAGTGCACTCAACCCTTCAAGTGACACTGATAAATGTATGTGCCACTGGAACTATCATACATATTTTTTTCACCCAGTTCTTTGCTATGAATGTTTGCCACCCTATACCTCATGGTGGACTTAGAAATAAATAATAAATTGAGCACTTTTATTCGTTACTATTCCCAACAAATATATGCTGATATGTGTTTCATTGTTATGCAATACATTTTGTCACTTAAAGGATTAAAACGACATCCCCAACAAGGCTATTGAAGACATAATCAGACAGTCAATGATAGAATGAAATTTTAACTCTGCAGCAGAGTGTGCACCGATATTAAATATCCTGGCAGATTAAAACTATGTGCCAGATCAAGACTTGAACTTGGGATCTTGGCCTTTCATGAGCAAGCGCTCTACCAACTGAGCTATCCAAGCATGACTCATGACAGGGGTCCCGAGTTTGATTCTAATTTTGGCACGCAGTTTTAATCTGCCAGGAAGTTTCATATCAGCACACATTCCACTGCAGAGTAAAAATTTCATTCTGGAAACAACCAGGCTGTGGCTAAGCCATGTTTCTGCAATATCCTTTTTTCCAGGAGTGCTTGTTCTGCAAGGCTCGCAGGAGAGCTTCTGTGAAGTTTGGAAGATAGGAGACAAGATACTGGCAGAATTGCAGCTGTGAAGACAGGTTGTGACCCCTACGGTCGCAGGTTCGAATCCTGCCTTGGGCATGTATGTGTGTGATGCCCTTAGGTTAGTCAGGTTTAAGTAGTTCTAAGCTCTCGGGGACTGATGACCTCAGAAGTTAAGTCCCATAGTGCTCAGAGCCATTTGAACCATTTTTGTGAGCCGTGCTTGGGTAGCTCATTCAGTAGAGCACTTGCCCGCGAAAGGCAAAGTTCTAATCTGCCAGGAAGTTTCAGTCACTGATAACTAGTTTTTAGAGCCCTCTTTTTACACTTGTGTTAAGTCTAGAACCAACTAGCAATCACATGCTGAACCTTGAAACTACTCAATTGTGCTCTATGGGATAAAAAACAAGGATGTGTATAGAGAAGACTCCATCCTCCTCTGACCTCTGCAAAACTCTGAAGTGCACGGAGAAGGGTACATCCCATTAAACCATATGTTACAATTTCCTCCCTTTCCAACTTCATATATGAAAGCCAGGGTGAATGGCAGTTTAAATGTACCTGTAACACTATAATTATTCTCTTCTTGTTTTCACAGCTGCTATGGTAGCAACATGTGCAGGGCTATAGTGTATTTCCCGATTTCTCACTTGAATGTTTACAGTTAGGTTTTGGGGAAGCCTGACTTTTCAAGTGCTAAGAACAGCATGAACAACACAAACCTCCCTCTGAGCCTTGCGTTCAGCTTTTGCTTCCAGTTTTGCCCTCTTTTTTGCACCAACTTTTGCATCACCCAAGTCCAAACTTTCAGCTGTATCTTGTACAGGCTCATCTTCAGCTTCAGAGTCATCGTGTACAGCTGAAAGAAATAATGCCAAAATGTCACAAAAAAATTGAAGTTACCACCATAAAATAAGTGAATTAAGTAGATGTATAAATTGTTAATGGGCAATGAGATGCTTCGTAATACTATTATCGAACACTTTCATGAAAAAAGAAATAAAATTTAAGTCTCTGCAAATTGATTATTTTGGCCTTAGAAGCTAATAATACAAAACAATAACAACTAGAAGAGCATAGATCACTTAACTGAAAAAAAAAAAAAAAAACCTTATCCATTAACTGCTAACGTTAATCTAAATGAGAGAAGTACCAGAAGTATACCCATCACATACCATATGACAGTTTGTGGAACGTAAAAGTAGAATTTTTTGGGTCAACAGAGGTGCCCAACTCCACCCTTCAGCTTTGGCCTGTGACTTGTCTTGTGTTACATCACTGTGGCACAGTGTTTTTGAGTTGGGTCATGTTCGTAGATGGCGTGCTCTTGTGGTGGATGCTAACAACAGAAGTTGTTTGTGTTATGTGTGGTATTCGGTCATTTGACTTTGTGTAATAATTCTGTGACATAGTTGTTGGAGGAGTGTGCTCTGTTGGCCAGTGAGTTACTTTGATTTACTGTTTCGGAAGTTTATGCACATGAGTGTGTTAGGTATGATTTGTGTTGTGCGTTTCTTATAGACCAAAGTTTAAGAGTGTTTTCTTGTTTTTTGTAAGCAATGGACATGATCGAAAAACATAATAGGCTGTGCTGGGCAGTGATATGACGATGGCAATAAGGTTTTTGCAGGGGTTTGGCTTGATTGCAGACTACATGAGATGCCGTTTGTAATGAGCTTATGAAGTTGACAAGAGACCCAGCCTCTTTGACCCGGAGGCCGCATATGTGGCAGCGACACCATGACAATATTTTACCTGGTTCAACAGATCTAGATTGGCCATCAGAGAGATTGTTTTACATGCAAACTATTTCGGTTATTGTTCATCTTCACATCTTTGTGCACATGGGTGGTAATGGAAATCTAAAAGTTGCAGTCTGGAAAAAGGAAAATGGGAGGGGGTGGTTTTTGTACTGGTTTATGACGATGGGTTTTCAAATTGTGTTTTTCAGGTATTGCAAAGTCGAACTAAGAGGTTGCTGGTGTGGTTGACAGATGAATAAGTTGTGGATGGAAGTACTGTCATGAGTGATTCTTTTTCATCTTGCAAGGTTTTGATCATTTGGTAGTGAACCATAGTATTGAGTTTAAGAATTACGGCACTTGGGCTTGTACAAATACAATAGGGGGACTTGGGGGAGGGGGGCATTGAATCTGTTATAGGGAAGTGGAAGAGGTGCTCTTCCAATTAGTGGGGAGCATGTATAGGCCAAGCGTTGAGAGTTTAGTTGAGTCGGTTGGGGGGATTATTGGTGCGGTTTCTGAGATTTCTTTTCTTGAGTGGTATTAGGTGGGTTGTGGTTGGTTAAAAAGGGAGAGGGAGTTGGGATTGTTTGCAGGATTTTGTTGGTATTTGTGTGTGTGCTGTTATTTATGGTTTGTTTGCTTTGGTGCTTTTTTTTTATTTACTTCGGCCAGTGAATCTGGAAGTTTTAGGTTTTTGATTTGCATGTGGGTTTTGGTACTGTTGGGTTCGTTTGAGCTATGTAAGTTATGTGAAATTTATGAAACAGGGATTTTTGAATTGTGTTCGAGTTCTAGGTACAATGATTTAATTTGAGCTATAAGGTCAAGTGAAATTTGCAAGACCACATTTTGGAGCTTTCTGTCTTGGCTGTTTGGTATTGAGTGCTTCATTTGGGCTATATAAGTCAAGTGAAATGTAATATTCTTGTGGTTTTTATGGTTCGTAGCATTATGACATATTTTGACAATTTTTTTGTGTTTGATTTTGTGGATAATATTTTTTTTGGGATGGTGGTGGTGTTCATATTTTCATGTTGTCATGTATTTAGCTTGACCTCATCCTACACCCCCTACTTCCTGTGGTTGTCCTGTTAGTTCCATTTTATTGCAGGAGTGACATATTCTCATGCCCACCCCCTTGTGTATGCAGTAACGTTATGGCCCCTATATTGCATATGCTGGAAGTGTCCATGATCTCTATGAAGTCATGGGTCAAATCAGAAGAGTGGAATTGGACGCTTCCATAATGCCAATTTTAATACAACATTGTTCAAAAATTAGATAAATTAAGGGTGATAGCCATTATATATGTTTCACTTGTGCATCTGTTACCCAATTTTGATTTGGCTATTTATAAGGAAATGGAACATCCCTAACCACTAAATCTGCTGCTGCTGCTGCTGAGAAGGATGAGGCAGGAAAAACATGGAGGCACACAGTTGAAAATTTTCAAGCATGGGGAAAGTCTGGAGGAGGCATTTACCCAACAGTGGATGTCAAATCGTTGTCGACGGTGATTATGTGAAAAATGCTAGATTAAAGAATCCCTGAAGTTACTTTGCAGGAAAAATTAAATGCATGGTAGCATACTGAAAACCAAATCTTTTACAATACTGGTAGAATATATGAGTAACTTTTTGTGCAAGGTACCATGTCTGTTCTAGGATTCACATAACAGGCAATTTGCATCATCTACGTCAAAACAATCACCTACGTCAACACACACCAAAATTTCTTGCAGAGACAATGCACTTTCATCACAACGTCACCTGTGACAAATTCACGTTTATTAACAAAACCTCGCAAAAGATGGTTATCCTTGGAACCACACTACTCTCTCTCTCTCTCTCTCTCTCTCTCTCTCTCTCTCTCTCTCTCTCTCTCTCTGTGTGTGTGTGTGTGTGTGTGTGTGTGTGTGTGTGTGTGTGAGAGAGAGAGAGAGAGAGAGAGAGAGAGAGAGACAACGTGCAATTTCAGTGGAGACAGTTGTCACTCTGTGTGCCTTCACTGCTGTGAAAGCTGTTTGGTCGAAAAGTTACTTACCAAGCCTTGATGCGTCCTTCATTAGCACTGAGTCGTGCACAACCCCCTAGTGCAGTTAACGATACAGGTTCTTATCAGGAATGTTTCTTGTGCTAGTAAAATAATGGCATGAAGACATGGCCAGATAACAGAAAAAGATCTTGAAAGAGTTACATTTGAAGAATTGTCAGGTAGTCATACCAATTCATCCAGTATAAGTGTGCAGTGAGCTGGAAACTAAGTGATGTGTCAAAGGAAAGTTATTTATAGGAAAAAAATGGACATAAGTAGATACTACACCCTTCCACTAAATGAACACTGGCTGGTCATATCTCCTGACTGTAAAGAAGAGAAGTGCAAATCTAATCAGAAGTGATAGTCAAAACACACAAATAGTCAAACAGATTAATAATTATATGTCCATAATCAGTTGAAATGATTTGGTCTGTTTTTATTTATAATTTTATTTATTTATGTTTGCAGCAATATTCGGTAAAAGTTTTGGTTTAAGCTACATACACTGAGGTAACAAAAGTCTTGGGATAGCAATACTGGTATGCACACATATAGGGTCAACAGAAGTGACCGATTCCACCCATCTGGGTAATGGTGGTGGTGTGTGTGATGTAACTACCAGTGGTGAATGTGCCGAGTTTAACATGCGGTATTTGGTTAATTTGAATTTTTGTTGTCATTGTGGTTTTGTGTTTAGGTAGTTGGTTTGGTAATGTGGGTTGTGGAAGTGTTTTCATTGAGCTATTAAGGGTTTTTTGTTTTGTTTGCGTGTTTGACATTTTTGCTGGCTCTGATTAGTTTGGTGTTTGAAGCGCAAAATAAGTCCAAATTTTTCTTATTGCTTATTTGTTAGATATGGATATCATAGTGAAATCACAAGTGTATCGTTATGTTCTAAGATGAGGGATGATATGATGTCTGTCATACAGTTCCTGCAGATGTTCGGTCTTATTGCTGAATATGTTAGGTGTCACATTTGTGACAACACCATGAAGGTTGAGAAGAGTTCTGGCTCATATATGTGGTGTTGTCACACACACACACACACACACACACACACACACAGACAGACAGACAGAGAGAGAGAGAGAGAGTGTGTGTGTGTGTGTGTGTGTGTGTGTGTGTGTGTGTGTGTGAGCGCGCGCGCGCTTGTGTGCGCGCTTGTGTGCACGCGTGCGCACTGGACGCTGAGGCTTTTGCTGGTAAGTAATTATTGTTTTGGTTTTATTCTATAGTGATTGTGATGTTTATTGTATATTTACAGTAGGTCGGTTGTGTTTTAATTGACATAGTACATATGGGGTATCTGGGCCTTTCAATACTTCAGGTTTTTGTTCCACTTTTTAGAATTGTGGGTATTGATTTTTTGTATTGATAGCTGTAGCTGAGATAAATGTAGGTCACACAAAATGTCCAATGCCACTTTTTGGGGTGGTAGGTGTTGGTTTTTTGGTACTGATAGCTGCGGTTGAGCTACATACATCAAGGAAAATGTCCGATTCCTGTGGTTTTGTTAGTATAGCAGAACCTGTATTTTACATTTTTTTAGATACTTGTTATTTTGGGATGGTGCTGTGTTTTTGTATTGGTGTATATTTAGCTTGTCCCTACCCCAAAGCCGCAAGATTACACAACTGTTCACTGGTTTCATTTTATTTTTGGAGTGAGACATATTCGTACCATTTTTATTTTTGTTCATGTTTGTTGACATGTGTATGTAGTGATGCCACTGTCATTTTGTATCACTGGAAGTAGTCGTTTCTGCCATAATGACGATGTCATGGGGCAAAGCAGATGTGTGGAATCTGCCGCTTCTGTAATGCCCATATATAGATGACAATGGTATTGCCCTTAAAACAGCAGTGCATTAATGGAATTGTCACTTGTTCTGGGAGGATTCATTTGAAAAGGAGTCCAATGTGATTATGACTGCATGACATTAACAGGCTTTGAATCTGGTATAGTAGATGGAGCTAGACACATGGGACATTCCACTCCGGAATGTGTCAAGAGTGTGCCGAGAAGACCAAATTTCAGGCGTTACCTCTCACCACAGACATTCACTTAATAAGAGCAGCAGCATTTGCTTAGAGTTGACAGCACTAAAAGACATGCAACGCTGCATGAAATAACTATAGAAATCACTGTGGGTTGTACAATTAATCTATATGTTAGCACAACATCGCTTGCAGCGAGTCTCCTAGGCTCGTGACCATATCAGCTGGACCCTAGACGACTGGAAAACCATGGCCTTCATTTGCTAATAGCTCATAGTAGGGTTCGAATGTAGTGCAGACCCCACGAAGCCATGGACCGAAGCTGTCAACAAGGCACTGTGCAAGATGGAGGTGACTCCATAATGGTGTGGGTTGTATTTACATGGAATGGACTGGGTCCTCTCACCAATTTAACTGATCATTGACTGGAAACGGTTGTGTTTGGCTACTCAGACCATTTGCAGCTATTCATGGACTTCATGATTCCAAACAATGGACTTCATGATTCCAAACAACGATGGAATTTTAATGGCTGACTACGTGTCGCTGACCCACATTTGTTCACGACTGGTTTGAAGAATATTCTGTACAATTTAAGCGAATGATTTGGCCACCCAGACTGCCTGACTTTAATTCCATTTAAGATTTATGGTACATAATCGAGAGGTCGGTTTGTGAACAAAATCCTGCCCCGGCAACATTTTCGCAATTATGAACTCATATACAGGCATTATGGGTCAATATTGCTGCAGGGGAGTTCTAATAATTTGTTGAGTACTGCCACATCAAACTGCTAACTACACCCCCAAAAGGTCGTCAGACACAATATTAGCGGGATCCCATGACTTATCACCTCAGTGCAAACCATGATCTTTCAGTGCTTTCGTTTGGCTGTGAATAAACCATCTAGTTTCTCCTTTACATTAATCATACCCTTTTAACCACGAAATAAGATGATAAATGCTCGCCTTTATAAGCGACACGATTTAAAAAAAGTAACTACGGTATTACATTTGTGCTGTGGCGGTGATGCCCACATTTGGGAACGCATTAAGAAAAATTGACAGTGTGATTCCACGATTTAAAAAAAAAATCGCATTCAGAAAACAATTCGGCCTATATCCTCATATCACGGACTGTGACGTAGGTTCCCTGTCAGTACGTTATTTTCGTACAGTTATTCGAAAACACATTCCGTTATGCTGATAAAACTACTTCATGACATGCCCAAACAACAATTTTTCGAAATGAAGTTAATAATGCTTACCTGCTTCTCCCCTGGCTCTCAGGCGCGCTCTTGCTGCTACTGCTCTTCGCGGCAAACGTCTGTCTTGAACTCTCTGGTTGCCGGCTGCTCTAACTCTGGGTTCTGTTGTATCAAAATATTTTTTAACTGATTTCGAAGTGTGATACTAAGCTGTTAACAGTATTGTTTACGTACCATCTTGTACAACTTTCTTCTGCTTTAATAAAGCAAGGGCTATTAGCAGTATAACAAGCCCAGATGCAATTGTCAACAAAATAACAATGTCCATTTTCTTTCGTTCGGGGGGTAAACGCTAACGAATTGCAAACAAGATATTTTTTTCGCATTCCTTCCAAAACAACATAACCTTCCCTGTCAACGACAGCACAACATGCTAATACAAAATGCACATTCTTACTTGAGGTGGAACCATGAACTTTGAAGAACGTAGATACTCCACAAACAATATCTGTGCAGGCAAATCGTACCGCGATGAGTGACCAATTGCGCATGCATGTAAACTCTCATTTGTGTGAATAAATTTTCTCTCCGGCAGTAAATCACATACGTCACATGAAAAGCGTCTGACACGCATGCTTATCAGTCTAGTGTTTCTAGATTTCAGGACGATTCACACAACTTGTCAATGGAACGGACTGTCAGGCGATGTCATCGGCAAATATTAAAACATTCACGCGGAAAAACAACTCGACATGACCTCGCTTACCTCAGTACCGAACAGTGAAAATATGGTTCTGAGAGACCACTCTTCATTCAGAAAAGTGACTAAAATTTCGGAATTAAGGAAATATCAACGATAAGATTTATTAATAGCCAAATTAAACTTCATAACAAATGTTCTAGAACATTTTTTATGGTAAATGCGAGAAATGAAACAACATTTCAACACATCAACATTTGTTTGCTAGTGAAAATGTATAAATGCAAACACACAAAACAATATTTATCAGCGAATATGTATGGCCTTATGCATTTTTTTTTTTTTTCTTCTCCAGCAGAGCTGATTTTTTGACTGAATAAAAGGTTACTTGATGAAAATTGCTTCGTCATTTTACGTTCTTATTTATACGTAATATAAGCATCAGAGCTGTTCAGTTATTGTAAAACGTAAATCATTTTTCGTTTTTTGATATCTGGACGCTCTTATGAAACAACAAACAATGGAAATAATATTCAAGTCGTCATGTAGCATTTGCAATCTGTCAAGAGAACAAAGCAAAATAATAAAATAAAGACTAAGTAGACGCAAAAGCATAAAATGAACTATTAAAACTTTAGTGAGCGCAGCGAAAACAGGTTAACTTCCGATGTCATCAGATGACAACACAGTCTCTCCCAATCGATGTCTATGTCAAAACTATCTTTCCTTTTCGTCTCCGCATTGTAGAATGTTTTGACTTCATATTCCGTTTCGTTCTGTGAGTTGTGAGTCAGCCTTTACATTGCACGGTGAATTTTAAAGTGACAGATATGCCTCAGTGATTTGATTTTAATTGATATCTTATTTAATCCTTTACTTACATATTGTGCATGTAGTTTACTAGTAACATAAGACAAGTTAAGTAAAATTATATAATCTTATATGAGCATTTATTACATGAGAATCTAGGTATATCAAGTTTAACATTGCTAGACATACCTTAATATGACAGTAGGTGAGAACAAACACTTAACACAACCAGGAACATTGTCGAACATGATAGTTTTGGTGTCCAGTTGTTATGTTGTGAGGAGACATAATGTTGGATGGGAATACTCACCTTGAAATCATTGAACACAGTACACTCACCAGCCAACATTATTGTGTGTCTGTACTCCTCTCCAATGTGCTTCTTTTCATGGCTATATTCGGTTCTAACTTCATTTTAATTGCAAATTATATATCTTATTCATCACTAAGACAATGATGGAGCACTGAATGATGCAGTTGGTCGCTATGTCTGTGGAAACGTCCTTGCGCTGTAAAGTACAGGCTGCATTGATTCTAGGTTCAAGTCTTATGGGGAACAGCACTTCATGTCTTAAGCAACAGAGTTACAGCTGTTGGGCTTTCTAAATGTGGCGAACAACGCTTCTATGTAATACTCCTATTTCTAACTCATAAACAATGCTACCCATAACCTTCAAATATGCTATGTTCAAGATGTCGATGCAAGAACAATATTAGAACCTCAAATGAAGAATGATGATTCATAAATACACTTTTAGCAACTCGCATAACAATGCACCAAACAAAATAGCCACGAAGTTATGAACTTATGCACAAAACTGTTTTCTCCAGATAAATTTTGGCCACAATTGTAGGTTCCATACTTATATGCTGTGTGAGGCTATAACGTTGTTACAGCGTTGCGTATATTCAGTTTGTCGAAAATATTTGGGCCTGAAAATTAAGCTACAATATTAAATAATCTTGTGCTAGCCAATGTGAGAGAAGAAACGTCCGCTGTCGATCACAGGGTCAAGCTTCAATGCAACATGATAACTTGGGCTGATGCCAGCTTGTGTCAGGCGACCATAAGCCAATGCAACAAAAAATGTTCTGATCAGGACAGGCAGCTAGGAGCTCTTTCTCGGCAATGTTTATTTCAATGGTTTTGCTACTACTGGCGGATAAGAAAATGAAGTAATTTATCTCTGAGCTTCTAATAGGTTGATACTGTAAACACGCAGATGAGGTGTGGTTTACTAAATTACCGAAAAATCGGTTCAGTAACACAGGTTTTCTTTTGCACTGCAGAACATTTTAGTTGAGCAGATTACCTCAACTAGAAGACAACTATATCGATGTCTGTTATGTGGTTTTATTTCAGTGATTATGAAATCAGACTCAATGAACATATTGGGTAGCAGAGGCAGCTATTTAAAGACGTTTCGGCCAGACAAGAAAATGACTGTAATCCGCTCTAGGGAAACAGAGAGTCAGAATGCTCATTCAGAGTGGCACATTTGCATTATGTCAAAATCATTACCAAGTCACATGTGGAGTTCAGTGATCTGTTGGATCGATGGTAGGTCTTATTACTTAGCATCTGGGTTTGATTCTCACTAGAGGTGACGGTTTTAAAAGAGACAAAGAAATCCTATCCACCTTTGGTAACGCCAAGTGTGTGTGCACTGTGGTCCCAAATTCATGAAAAACTTGAGGTCACTTCATCATCAACTAGAGGTTAAGCTGGTCTACAACAGAGACAGAATTGTCTGCATGTAGAAACTTTGTCGTCAGTGAACTTTATTACACTTGTAATTTTCTTTTAGTTAATATACAAACACTTTGTAACGTCACAGGACACTTATTCCATCTTTTATTTGCGTTTGAGCTGTTGAGTATATTGATTCTGGCCTGGGATTCGAACTCAGATCTTTCCTTTGCAGGATTTGTTCATTGCATTGCACTACAGTTCCTCAATTCTTTGTCTATTCAAGATTCCAAACTCCTCAATGTCTCCACATAAGGCATGTTCTAGCTTCAAATCCTAGTGCAGCAGAAAAAGTTTCATCATGTCTTTCCAAGCACTCAATGTTGTAAAGGTATTTTAATTTCAGTATATTGATAATAAGTTTTTACTTTAGTCAGCAAGCGTAAATGTTATGAAAAATAGCAAACAGAAAATGTAATAGTACCTTTAGAGGTTTAAAGTTAGTCTTCACCTGATTTAATTCCCATATAAGTACATAATAGTGTTTCTATTGCAGTGATTACTGAATGAGGACTCTTCTGCACAGCAGCAAGAAGATTGGTAGCAAAATTAAGTAATGGAAGCATTATATTCACAGCATCTGTGACCCTTCAAAACCTTGTCTTACCTTAAAAATAGAAACAAAGTGCAACTGTTGAAATAAAAGCCTTACTTTTTGATGTAGTTTCTGGGTATGACAAAAATCAGCCAGAATTTTACATAAAAACTTAGAAATAGTACTTTTAGGAAAACAGTAAGCATATTACAGTGAAAATAAAGAGGTATCTGAGTATTATTTGTAACTTACAGTACACTGCCATGTCACATTGCATGAATATATCTGACTTCTACTTGAAACAAGAATAGAGCTGCTAAAGTATTCAAAAGTAGTTTACTCGCTCATTTACTTTTAGAACGACACTTTGTCCACTTTCAACAATACTATTAGTAGCATATTTGACGCTCCTAAATATTTCCTAGAAGAAATTCATTCTCGTTTTAAGGATATTATGAAACATACTCTGTTCACTAACGTTTGTAAGCTCTTGAGCTAAAATCTGCACAATTTTATTTAGAGCTATGTGACCTATTTCAATGTGCACCATCTTGAATACAGTGCCTGTACAATTTTGGATTGTAAGCACATGGCCTCCAAAGCTGATGATGGTAGGATGCTGCAGCTTTACATGTGACATGAACATATTTCCACAAATATAAATATTTTAAACATGTGTAATTCAATAAGAGTTAAAGTAACAATAGACATACATTAATATTAACTAACAGGGATTGAGAAGGACTGAACCAGAGACTTTGAAGGTTTTGTGACAAGCTAGGCTGCAACTTCCTGGACTTAAGCCACAGGGTTGAGAACTGTAAATTTCTCCTACATAGGTCAGGTGTGCAGTACACATATGGTGCTGCTACTCAGGTACCTGACTGTGAGTGGGATGCATACAAGGGTTTTTTAGATTAGGTAACACTCCATCCAGTTCAGGTAACGATAGCTGTAAGACACCCAGAAGTATCACTGTAAGATAGAAAGAAATGCCTTCAACAGGTGATAGTATTAAAATCCTAATGGTAAACTGCTGAAGCGTTTGCAAAAAAGAGGCAGAGTTTGAAGTGCTCATGAAAAGCAATGAAGCTCACAAAACGCTAGGTACTGAAAGTTGGCTGATACCTGAAATTTATAGCAATGAGATTTTTGGGGAAAATTTAAGCGTATATCCAAAGGATAGGCAAATGGGAAATGGAGGTGATGTATTCATCGCAGTCGACAAGAAACTCAGATCTACCTCGACAGAAGTTGAAGCTGCATGGAGATTGTTTCGGCAAGACCCAGTCTCAGTAATTGGGTCCTCCTGTCAGCCACCAGACTCATCTCCTGATGTAACCGAAAACTAGAGAAAACCTCACTTCACTTGTCCATAAGTTCCCCAATCATACTGTAATGATTGGTGGAGGCTTTAATCATCTAACAATGAACTGGGAAAGTTACAGTTTTGTCAATGGTGGGCATGATAAGACATCCTCTGAAACAATGCTAAATGCCTTTTCTGAAAACTACATAGAACAGATAGTTTCGATCTAATGGCAACAAATAGACCTGACCTCTTTGAGGATGTCCATATCGAAACTGGTATCAGTGACCATGACACATTTGTTGTAACAATGATTAATAAAGTACAAAGGACAACTAAAACAAGCAGAAAGATATATATGTTCAGTAGACTAGATAAAAAATCTGTAGCATCATGTCTCAGTGAGGAACCTGAAGCTTTCAGCACAGGTCAGGAGCATATAGAGGAACTGTGGCTCAAGTTTAAAACAATAGTTGACCATGCACTTCATAGATATGTAGCCAGTACAACAGTTCATAATGGGAGGGAGCTACTATGATATACAGTCACTGTAAAGAAACTTCTAAGAAAACAAAGCTTACTGCATAATAGGTGTGAAACAAAGCGTATGGTAAAGAAAGAGAGATGTTGAATGAAACGCATCTGGCTGTGAAGAGAGCAATGTGTGATACTTTCAATGACTGCTGTAGCAGGATATTGTCAAGAGATCTTAAATAGAACCCAAAGAAATCCTGGTCACATGTAAAGGCTGTTTGTGACACCAAAGTAAGTGTCCAGTAGCTAGCGAATGAGACAGGAACTCAAACTGAGGGTAGTAAAGCAAAAGCGGAAATGCTTAACTCTGTTTTCAAATGTTCCTTCACAAACGAAAACCCAGAAGTTGTGCCCCAGTTTAATCCTTGTACCGCTGAAAAGATCAATGGAACAAGTATTAGTTCCAGTGGTGTAGAGAAACAGTTGAATCCGTTAAAATTGAACACAGCTCCAGGAACTGATGCAATAGCCGTCAGATCCTGCACGGAAATGAATAAGCCCCTCTTCTAGCTATAATCTATCGTCGATCCCTCAAACAAAAAAGCGTGCTCAGTTCTTGAAAAAGGCACAGGTCACACCCATTTACAAGAAGGGTAGTTGAAGTGATCCACAAATTACCGTCCATTACCCTTGTCATCGATTTGTTGTAGCATCTTAGAACATATTCTGAGCTCAAACACAGTGAGATATCTTGAACAGAATGACCTCCTCAATGCCCACAAGCATAGATTTTGAAAACACCGATCATGTGAAACCCAACTCGCACTTTTCTCACATGACATACTGAAAACTTTGAATCAAGGCAACGATATAGATGCTGTATTTCCTGATTTCCGAAAAGTGTTTGAATTCGTACGACACCAAAGGTACGATGATATGGGGTATCAAGTGTGACTGGACTGAAGACTATTTGGTAGGCAGGACATAGAATGTTATCTTGGATGGAGAGGTTGGTTGATTAGTTGGTTGATTTGGGGGAGGGAACCAAACAGCAAGGTCATTGGTCCCGTCGGATTAGGGAACGATGGGAAGGGAAGTCGGCTGTGCCCTTTCAAAGGAATCACCCTGACAGTTGAATGAAGCGATTCAGGAAAATCACGGAAAACCTTAATCAGGATGGCCAGATGTTGGTTTGAACCGTATTCCTCCCAAATGCGAGTCCAGTGTGCTAACCTCTGCACCACCTCACTCAATGGATAGAGAGTCAGTGTCAGATGTAGAAGTAACTTCATGTGTGCCTCAGGGAAGTATGTTGGGACCCTTGCTGTCCATGTTGTGTATTGATGACCTTACAGACAATATTAATGGTAAAATCACGATTTTTGCAGATCATGCAGTTATCTGTAATGAAATACTATCTGAGAGAAGCTACGAAGGATTCAGTCAGATCTTGACAAGATTTCAATGTGGTGCAGAGATTGGAAACTTGTTCTAAAGGTTCAGAAATTGCACTTCACAAAACGAAAAACGTATTAACCTATGACTATAATATCAATGATTCACTATTGGAATCGGCCTGGGTGTAACTTTTTGCAGGAATATGAAGTGGAATGGTCACAAAGGTTCAGTCATGGGTGAAGCAAGAGGTAGAATTTGGTTTATTGGTAGAATATTGGGAAGTCTAACAAGTCTAGTAAAGAAACTGCTTACAAATCACTCCTGTGACCAGTTCTAAAATGTTGCTCAAGTGTGTTGGATTTATACCAGAGATATTGAATGTATTCAGAGAAGGGCAGCACGAATGCTCACAGGTTTGTTTAATGTATGGGAGAGCCTCACAGAGATACTAAAGAAAGTTAACTGAACAGATTCTTGAAGATAGACATAAACTATCCCAAGAAAGTCTACCAACAAACTTTCCAGAATTGGCCTTAAATGATTACTCTATGGATATTTTACAACCTCCTGCTTATCTCTCGTATAGGGGTTGTGAGGATAAGATTAGAATAATTACTGTATGCAGAGAGGCATTCAAACAATCATTCTTCCTGTGCTCCATACGTCAATGGAAGAGGACGAAAGCCTAATAACTGGTATAATGGGACTTAACTGTGCCATGCAGCTCACAGTGGTTTCTGGAGTATAGCTGTAGATGTAGATGTAGAGAAATTACAAGTGCTCACCTGCATCAAGAAAAGAATATTTTAAAGAAATCTTTATGGGAAATACATAAGATGAATTTAATAGAATGAAATGTCCACAAGAGAAGAATGTTCGAACTACAAACATCAACACAAGTACAAAAAATGATGATAAGTTTTTTGTTTTTAAAAACACTATAATAAAATAAATATATCAAAACCTATATGTATCTATGAAATAAAAGAGACATCTTAAGGTATGACCGCACGATGTCATTTTCTTAGTGCGCAAATACAGATGCATGGAAATAAAAGCATTTATGCAAAAATTAGTGTACATTAGTGTGCATTCTCTCGACACTATAGGTTGGCTCATTGTACGAGCAGTCGGTTGTGCATGCACTTTTCTACCTGGCAATTTTTTTATGCATTTGTGGTGCATTTCCCTAATTGGTGTAGGGAGATGTAGCTCAAACATAAGTGGAATAATACAGAGTAACACTTCTTTATTAACACAGAGCACCATACAATAAAACCAAATTACATTGGTGTCCCCAGTCATGGAGACTGTGGTCAGATGTGAGTGACCAGTTATGTAGTGCTCAGCTGGGATACAGGACACTACTGGACTATTAAAACCATTAATAAGGTAAATACATAACCAATCAATTATTTTGATATTACTGTAGAATAACATGTCCACCTCAATAGCTGAGTGGTCAGCGTGACTGATTGCCATCCTATGGGCCAGGGTTCGATTCCCGGCTGGGTCGGGGATTTTCTCTGCTCAGGACTGGGTGTTCTGTTGTCTTCATCATCATTTCAACCCCATCAGGCGCGCAGGTCGCCCAATGTGGTGTTGAATGTAATAAGACCTGCACCAAGGCGGCTGGATCTGCCCCGTAAGGGGCCTCACGCCCAATGACACCAAACGCTCATTTCCATAGAATAACATTACCATTGACCAAAAATCAAACATTCTAATATATAGAGAGTTCATAACGCCCTTATTGCTGCCAATTGGACTTTAATAAAATTTATATCAAACTAACATGTTATTATTGGAAACTATGCTGTTATACAACAAAAATATACACATTAACCATTTCGACATGCATCTTCATCCTAATGGACACTCTGCAAATCACATTTATGTGTCTGGCACAGGGTTCATCGAACCATCTTCAAAATTCTCTATTATTCCAATCTTGTATAGAGCATGGACAGAATTAACACCTATATCTTTCTGTACAAGCTCTGATTTCCCTTATTTTATCATGGTGATCGTTTCTCCCTATGTAGGTCGGCATCAAAAAAATATTTCCGCATTCAGAGGAGAAAGTTGGTGATTGGAATTTCTTGAGAATATTGCTCCTCAACGAGAAACGCCTTTATTTTAATGATGTCCATCCCAAATCCTGTACCATTTCAGTGACACTCTGTCTCCTATTTCGCGATAATACAAAATGTTCTGCCCTTCTTTGAATTTTTTCGATGTACTCTGTCAATCCTATCTGGTAAGGATTTCACACTGTGTAGCAGTATTCTAAAAGAGGATGGACAAGTGTAGTGTATGCAGTCTCCTTAGTAGATCTGTTACATTTTCTAAGTGTCCTGCAAATAAAAGACAGTCTTTGGTTAGCCTTCCCCACAACATTTTCTGTGTGTGCCTTCCAATTTAAGTGTGTAGTTCACAATGTCTCTCTGCTATAATCCTTTAGCAAGATAGTGTATTATATAAATGGTTATTTTAGATATTATTAAACAACACTGTTAATGCAAAATCTAAATCTTCTGGTTAAACGTTTTGGTTGACAGAATATTCAGGATAGTCATTCTATTAGTTTCTCTTCAAACTTGGTTTATCTTCTACCTTCTTCCAAGAAACCACACTGATTTTTTCCACACTGCCGGATACCATGGCAAATGAACTGATGGTATTAGCATAGCAACCTAAATGTCCTATTGCTCCTCCAAAACGTTTATGCAGCAAGTTACTCACATCATTCTTCTTTGCTTCCCTCCCTCTACAGTATGGTGATTTAAGTTGATCAGCACGTTTTGTTTTCTTTACTTTCTTTTGGATTCTTCTTGAATTATCAGCTATAGCAATTTCTTCCTATGGAAACGAAAAAGCTGTGCCCTTACACACACATTCACAAGTAAAAGATAACAGTCATTATTGTACATATAACATTGTGAAGAAAAGCATGCTTGTTGTGAGTACAACAAGCTGAGAAAGGTAACTAATCAACTTCATGTAGTGTTAACATTGGACACAATAAGATTTGAACACACACTATAGAGGACTGGATACAATTTGAAGCAACAGCTAGTCCTCAGCAGTTACATTGTTAGTGAATATGATTTGTTACAATCGACTTCACAGTAGAAAATATTGATTCAGAAACAATACAAAAATATATCAAACTCAATTTTGTCCATCGATGAACAAAAACAATATTCCTTTTACAGTTGTTGGTCTGTCAGCTATGCAATCAAAAAGAATGACGTGTGATGGAAACTTGATATCTCAGCATGAGCCAATGCGGTGATGATGAGCCGTTTTTGAAGTTTGGGAACCACAGGAGACCAGCAGTTGCATGGGGCATTGCTGAACTGGGCATGTTATAACCAGACAATGGCGACCATATCCGGTGGCCAGGGGCCTACAACTCGCTTCCCACAACCCTCTCTGGTGTTTTTCCTTCAAAAAAATTCTTTGAAAGACTGGTTAAGTAGGTTTTTGATACAGTTGGAACTGGAACTATTTTACAGCTACTTACAAGTCGCTATTCGTTCTTCCAAAATATTAAAAATACTCCATACTTCCGGTCTAGCCTTCCATGCAAACTAATGGATGGGCGCCCTGCCAGGGAAGCTGTGACCTTAAGGCAATGATGGTGATTGGTGTAGTGTCTTCAACTGTGAAAGTGGTGTCATTTGCAGCCTGCAGGTCGGTGACCAGGCTGGAGGTGGGGTAAAGTCACTGTCAGTTGTCATTGGCTCCGATTGTGTTGGTCTGATATGTGAGGCAGTTGACCGAGTTCTAACATTCATCAGGGGTGATGTCTTTGCAATTAGTGCACCATCTATGCTGTAGTATGGTGCATAAACTATCCATGAGGCTGAACTTTCTGTGCAGCAGATCTGTTTCACATGCGACCGTTTCAAGTTACAGTGGTGGAGTCAGTTTAACAATCCAAAGCATCCAGAATATGGTATCTGACATGAGATTCACGTCCAATAATGTTCATAGCCAGCACCACAGCTGAGATGAGATTTTATCTACTAGTTGTTCACTGTAGATTGCTTGGAGAAATTGTTGTACCGGTTTGCGATATAGGTATTGAAGCATGAATATGACGTCACTGACAATGTCAGTCTGTTCAGTCAGATGGCAGATCAACGCCACAAACTTTGAGGTGTCGTCCAAATTACGTGCAAATGCAAATGTGCATTATGCTGAAGCAATCCACAAGGCCAGCTGTTGCAGACAAAATGGTGGTGGTCTGTGTTTTGAGGCAAGCCCTCAAAGCGCTGAATGAGCCATACATTGTGGTAGTACAGGAGTAGTGGAAAACAGTATGATGGAGGAGATGTGCTGAATCACTCACAGCGTGGCTGTAGATCCCATAATGGCATTCATGTGGTGTGAAAGCTGATGATTTGTATTGTGCGAGATAGTCCTGCTGTTGACTGAGGCTTGGGTTGCAGCTGGTATGGGTGTCATGATTGTCAAAGGGTCGGTTGTAATGAATGCTAACCGAGCACTGAATTCACGACTGGAGTAGATGGATCTGAATCTTGCATCAAGTCTAACAGTAGGTCAGTCAATGGTGGCTGTTGTCGTGGCATGTCTAGAGATACAACATTAAGCAAGGAAGCATGCATTATCGCACATATTTCAGATTTTAGTACTGTTTGTCAGCTAAGGCACTGGTGACACTGGCAATAAAAATTACTCAGTGGAATCCATGAGGTGCAGTCAAGTGTAAGAGGCATGGAACAAGATGTCGACTTTGTTAGTATGTAGTAACTCAGAATGGAACAACAAGTTCTGTTGGCGTCATGGGCCACAAATGTGGTGAAAAACGTGACGAAAAGGAAAACACAAAGTTGACCATTGCTGAAATGGTATCTAAATAAAAAAAGGTACTATAAGCAAGAGATACAAAGTGACAGCGACGATTTGTTTGTAAATTTGAGAAGAACTTCACAGCAAGAGTTTGATTTTCTGCTTGGGAAACTGTGAACTAGAATCTCTAGGTAAGATACCATTATAAATAATGCAATTTCTGTACCAATGCACATTTCATTATCAGGCATCTGGCGACTCATATACCAGTTCAAGACAATTATTTTGAATTTCAAAATGAAGTATCTTGGTGCTTATTTATTAAACTGTGTAGTAAGGAATGTTCTTAGTGGTTATGCAAAAGTTAATTAGCATTCATTACATCATTTATATTTTACAAGAAAAATAATTTACACAACTTCTCTCAAAAAAGATTATAGATTAACATCCTCAGACCTGACAAATTTGGGAATGTCATAGTTCTCAGAATCGCTACAAAAGATGTAGTGTTTTCCAATTTTGTATTTTTTGCATGTTCAGTCTCTATCATCTTAACTTGTAATACACTCCTGGAAATTGAAATAAGAACACCGTGAATTCATTGTCCCAGGAAGGGGAAACTTTATTGACACATTCCTGGGGTCAGATACATTACATGATCACACTGACAGAACCACAGGCACATAGACACAGGCAACAGAGCATGCACAATGTCGGCACTAGTACAGTGTATATCCACCTTTCGCAGCAATGCAGGCTGCTATTCTCCCATGGAGACGATCGTAGAGATGCTGGATGTAGTCCTGTGGAACGGCTTGCCATGCCATTTCCACCTGGCGCCTCAGTTGGACCAGCGTTCGTGCTGGACGTGCAGACCGCGTGACACGACGCTTCATCCAGTCCCAAACATGCTCAATGGGGGACAGATCCGGAGATCTTGCTGGCCAGGGTTGTTGACTTACACCTTCTAGAGCACGTTGGGTGGCACGGGATACATGCGGACGTGCATTGTCCTGTTGGAACAGCAAGTTCCCTTGCCGGTCTAGGAATGGTAGAACGATGGGTTCGATGACGGTTTGGATGTACCGTGCACTATTCAGTGTCCCCTCGACGATCACCAGTGGTGTACGGCCAGTGTAGGAGATCGCTCCCCAGACCATGATGCCGGGTGTTGGCCCTGTGTGCCTCGGTCGTATGCAGTCCTGATTGTGGCGCTCACCTGCACGGCGCCAAACACGCATACGACCATCATTGGCACCAAGGCAGAAGCGACTCTCATCGCTGAAGACGACACGTCTCCATTCGTCCCTCCATTCACGCCTGTCGCGACACGGGCTGCACGATGTTGGGGCGTGAGCGGAAGACGGCCTAACAGTGTGGGGGACCGTAGCCCAGCTTCATGGAGACGGTTGCGAATGGTCCTCGCCGATACCCCAGGAGCAACAGTGTCCCTAATTTGCTGGGAAGTGGCGGTGCGGTCCCCTACGGCACTGCGTAGGATCCTACGGTCTTGGCGTGCATCCCTGCGTCGCTGCGGTCCGGTCCCAGGTCGACGGGCACGTGCACCTTCCGCCGACCACTGGCGACAACATCGATGTACTGTGGAGACCTCACGCCCCACATGTTGAGCAATTCGGCGGTACGTCCACCCGGCCTCCCGCATGCCCACTATACGCCCTCGCTCAAAGTCCGTCAACTGCACATATGGTTCACGTCCACGCTGTCGCGGCATGCTACCAGTGTTAAAGACTGCGATGGAGCTCCGTATGCCACGGCAAACTGGCTGACACTGACGGCGGCGGTGCACAAATGCTCCGCAGCTAGCGCCATTCGACGGCCAACACCGCGGTTCCTGGTGTGTCCGCTGTGCCGTGCGTGTGATCATTGCTTGTACAGTCCTCTCGCAGTGTCCGGAGCAAGTATGGTGGGTCTGACACACCGGTGTCAATGTGTTCTTTTTTCCATTTCCAGGAGTGTAGTTTGTTGTGGGATTCCATCTGCGCCATCTTTTTCTGTTGTTCGGATGTCAATCTCCTCAACTGTTGTGCTATTAATCGTCGATTAACACTTAACGGAACGGTACAGGACATAATGGAACATTGAAACATTCCACAATGAATTTCAGAAGACAGCATTCACAAAGGCCCTCAACAGAATGGAACAGAACGTTGTGTCAAACTCATGATTTCTCAGGAAAAAGTTTTTATGTTAAAAGAACGTCAGAGGAGCAGCTGGAACAATTTTTGAGAATCCTTTAATAATAATTTTAGTATAGCTGAAGTATGGAGGAAGTAAACGTTTTTCTAAAACAAGAACTCAAGTAGTAATCAGCTATTAAATAATACAAGGCTTGAAGAATTTGTGAACTTAATATCACCAGTTTTCACAGCTGAAGCCAAGCACCCAATTCGAACCTCATATCAAAGGTATAAGACACCCTGTCATATTACTACTTTCATACGATTAACAGATGAAACATAAAAAAGGCGGCAAATTCGGCACTCAGTAAGAATAGAATACACTATCAAATGACAGAAAATATCCTTAACATAGCATGCAGAAAAACGTTTACATATTTTAACCAAATATGGATGGCTGATGATCTTATAGAGAGTTGGAGAACTCAGATAGTCATACCTAGACTGCAAGCATACAAGGATGAAGAGAAAGCCACATCATACAGACCAATTTCCTACTCTTCCTGCATTGCAAATATCGTTTGGAATGTGGTTGGAATCAAATAAGTTTCTGACATCACGTCAGTTTGAGTTTAAAAATTCAAAAGAGTAACTGGTAATTTAAATATCTTAACCTCTGATATCTATGACACAGCAACAAGAAAAAGAGAATGTTATAACTAAATTTCTTGGCATTGTTGGAGACTACGATAATTTTCTCAGAGCTGTGTTGCTAAAGAAGTTGGAAACCATCTGAAGTCCAACTCAGCTGATTTACAGAAATAACACTCTTCTTGCCAAAAGAAGCATACGAGATTGCTTTCAGAATAAATTAAAAGCACCACATATTCTTACAACTGGTCTCCGACAAGGAGCTGCACTCAGCCCAATGGTATTTGCACCTGATACTAATGAGCTTGAGAGAATTATTTCTCTGCCAATGAAAAACCTCTAGTATGTAAATGATATTTATATTTATGTGTAAACCAACAGTCTGGATAAGACGGTGTGTGAGCAGAGGCAATCGACTTACTCGATGGGTTTCAGCTTAAAGATTTCTCCAGAAAAATCGGCAATTGTGCATTTCAGAAAACAAACTCAACCCATCTCTTTAAACAGTTTAAGACATTCCAGGCTAGATTTCTTGGCATTATATTTCATTCAAGAATGAGTTATGGCCCTCATAAAAAAATCTCCAGTGTATGCGAAAAATGAATAAATGTTATGAGATCAGTGACAAAGATAAGGTGGGGACTCACCCCAATATTCTGCTTACTTTATACTGCACTTTTATACAGTCTGGTATAGATTACAGATGCATGGTCTACCACAACACTGATAAAAAGTTCCTAGGACTGCTGTATATACAGCAGTATGAAATCCTATACTATACTTTCTTCCCCCACTACCCCCCTTCTATGGGAAGCAACAGAGATGACTCTGCATGTTCGCAGAACATTGCTATGTGATCGTCATATTTTACAACGAATAATAGATACTACCCATCCCCTGGTTAAAAAGTGTGAAGCTCTCTCAACCTGGGAATTACAGAAATACATGGAAGAAGCAATTTTGTATCATTTATGTTTTGTTGCCTTTTAATTTTTAAGATATGTGTATTTAAGGTATTTCTATGCCACAATAACAAAGTGATTTCATGGAGAGGTTTATGTAATATAATTTAATAAAATAGTGTTCCCATTCAGCCCAATGCCAGGGTCAGTAGGAGCAGACATTTAGTTATCTGTGTACTTCTAATCTATTTTAACTCTGACAAATATGAACACTTAAGGCATTTTTAAAAAAACTAATTTACAATGGTGAATTTAAAGAAATATGGTCAAACAAAGGCTTAAGCTTTAATTAAATACCAACTTCCTCTAATTTTAACAGTTACCAGTCAAGAAAAGCAACATGAAATTTGATAAGTCCCATTCTTAATATTTTAGGATGTCTCACCACACCTATTTTACCAAATTTTCTAATACCACACAAGGCTTCATTGTCTGGCCATTTAAAATCTGTTCTCTGTCAACTTGTGAGCCAGACACATTTATTAAGCCTCTACTAACTTAGCAAAATAGCTTCCTACATTTTCCTGAGAGACAGCATCCTGAGTTCACTTGATGTTCTGGCACATTCGTCGCAATGAGTCACTTCTGTGACATTTGAAAAAGCCTAGGGCAAATTCATATTGTCTTTGAATTTCTTGATAGTGATACCTTTGCTGTCCAGATAAGATTCAATAACGCACTTAAGATGGTAAGTATCTAAGGGATAACCCCAAGCAGAGCATGTTTTAAGGCTGTCCACTAAATACTTTTCTACCTTGGCGCTCAAAATAGTTTGTCCACCTTTAGAAGCCATTTTTTTTAGCAGGACTTTGTGTGCTAGTACATTTAAAGTGCCTCTATGGCACAGTTGTTGGTGTATATTTCTTTGAGCATCTTTCTTTACGATAAACGATTCCCAGTTTCATTTATGACCTTGGAAATAAGATCCCCAGGATATTTTCTATGGATTTTCCCCATCCCATCAGGTTGGTAGATTCTTGGCATGGTATGAATCTGAGGAAAAAATTTAAACGAATATGAACAACTTTAAAATTTACATAAAATAAATTTTTAACCTGCTTTTGTATGTTTCTGTGCCTTCTTAAGTATATTTTTTGAGTATTCTTGTTCGCCCTATTTATTTCATTTTCTGCAAACTACAAAGTTTATGTTGACCACTGTTTTTGACATCACATTTACATAATGTTTTGGTAAGCATTATAAATGTTTTCTCAAACGCATTTATTCACTTATCTTCAAACTTCCAGGATCTGAAAGAAGTTTTGCTTATTTGTTTTCTGCTTAAAACAGCATAATTTTTCAACAATTCAGTACTTCAACATTCAAACAATCTCTGTAACCTCAGAAAACAATGATTTTGGCAGCATATCAGGTCAGGAAACAGTACAGGACACTTTCAAATTAAAAAGGCCCTAAAAAAATTTAAAACTTTTCCTTATAAAATGTTCCTATTCGTCCCGTGTTACTATACACCCCATTTCACTGTATTTTTAATTTTAATCAACATAATAGACATGTATTTTGACTTGCTTACTTTCAAGAAACTTCTTAACAAAAATATTTATGAAGCTTGTGGTTATTCAGTCCATTCCAGCCTGATTGAAGCATGTAATGAATTCTCTGTTGGACGTATTACTGCTTCAGAAATTTTCTACTGATCGTATTTCTTTTACTTCAGCATCTGTGTGGTGGATCTCTTCGATCCATGTTCTCACCAGGCCATTCCATCACTCATGCAATTCATGTCAACAACAACAAAAGCAGACAAAGTAGCAGACGAAAACTTTGTGTACTGCTAGCTCGAAGTGGACAGGATGTGAACTATATTTATTGGTTCGCTGAGGAACCTACAACCAATGGGTCACAAGCAAACACCTACCAATTCGACCCCCAGTCGACCGAATACCATTTGCACATATGCACCCAGCATTTTAGCAGAGAGAATTCTCGTTCACTGTTGCACGTTCACTTAGGTGTGAAGGAGGCCTTTGCAGGCATTAGTAGATTAGTATGAAGTGTTTCTCAGGTTGATAGACCCCAAGTTCCTGTAACCACTATGAGAGTGGAAATGTGGGGGGAACAAGCTGCGCTTTCCTCACACAGTTGTGGCGCTACACATGTGCATATTGGTTTGGTATGGCACAACATGGCAATCGCCTTATAAGGGCTACAGCACATGCTAATACTTTATTGTTAGATCGCCAATGTTGGTAGTGGCAGAACATAAAACCCCCACGGCCCAAAGTGGCCCAGCTTGACAACTCATAACTATGGAGCTCTTGTTCAGCACATTGTAATCAGACTATAGTGTGAACACTCAACCATTTGATGTCACCTGGCATTCCGTTCCATACTGTTGGTGCTTACTGTGAGTCGACTATAAGTCGCCACAGCATGGATAAAAATTTTTAAGATGCAGAAAAAAGCGTCAGGGCGATTTGCGACTTAAAGAAAGTGGAAACATGTTGTCCACACTTCATTCAGCTAAAAAATAGGGAGCCTGCCAAGCCATTACTTATATGAGTGATATAAGTGTATCCTGTTTGCAAATGAAAATCATTTAAACCAAACAAGGGATCTAGGACAAAATAAATATGTCCATAGCCACAGTATCAGAAATGTCGCTAATATTCTCATCTCTCACTCTAGAAATTATATTACAAAAGTGTTTCACAGATAACAGTTAAAAACATTCAAAATCCCCCTAGTGGTTTAAAACAGCAGCGACATAAAAATACCTCTAAATATAATGTTAATCAATTGTTGATGGAACAGTGCTTTTATTCAGTAGGTATTGAATCATATTATTTTTCTTTCTTTTCTTATATTTAGGCTATATGTAAAGTGAATGAGCTATAAACCACAGACACCGCCAAAGGTAAATTAACGATTTGTTTTGTGGCAAGGATAATGTTTCTATACATCGTTAAATATCTGTATGAAACAAAGTAAGATATATGCTCTTAAATTTATTAATTTATCCGTTTTCACCCTTTTGTTTCAGGAAGTCGTGGCGTATGGCTTACACTTGGATTCGTCATACCATCATTGTTAAAAATGTGTATTTCAACTGTTCATTAAAAGTATTATAAAAAATTACTAGAAAAGGAATATTTATTCGCATGGTTACAAGTTCAAATCCTATCTGTTTAATATTTCACTCGCCACCGAGACCCTGCTTCAAGATGTTCAGTGCAAACAAGAATAGTTCACACCGTATCTGGAGGAGTGTTCCTGCATCGACATTGTTACACTTAAGACTAAACACAATAGAATTAATGTAAAAGTTATGACTCAGACATGATAGGCACCTATTGAACTTAGTTTACCTATACTAAAAATATTGTGCTTCATTTAACAGATCGAGAGTTTCAATGGATGTGGTTATTTATTTGGTACCAAACACTGCTGGAAGCAGCAGTATGTAAGGTAAATTAGTTTTATTGACCTAGAATGTAATGATATTAAAGGTCTGTTGATACTGGTATCAGTTAAAGTTCACCCAAGGTCATGCACAGATTCATAAATTACCTTCAAACTTTTTTCGACTGTTCTTTTCAATCAGTTTTTCCAATTATTAAAGCAATTATTAATCCATTTCCACATCCCTATTCAATGGCGACACTTTAAAGGACGGCCCCGAGCGAAAAATTAACATATCTTTCTCTTGTTGAGATAAAAAATTTTGAGATAAATGATTCACATTATTGTTACAAGGAACTAATGAAACTTTCATTGTATTTGTTACATGTCTAAAGAGATTGGGAATGGTAAAAGCATTGAAGGCACAAATTAAATTTAAATTCTGCCTACAAACAAGACGAGTCAGGAATGCTGATTTCAACGGTATAAGTAGGAAGCTGCTACGCTGTATGCTTATTTGGTCGTGCTTGGCGCCTTCTCTCTTTTCGTTCCAATTAATATCCTTTACAGAACGTGCATTTCTACAAAAAAGACGAAAATTTGTAAAAAGTCATCATTAAAGTGCAAGGTAAGTCACTTAAATTCTATAAGACTGTGTAAAATAATAATCAGGATCATTAGTGAATACACAGCTAAACCTGCCTTAATTGAAAAGTATCGATACAGACAAAACTTCGGTTTTGAAATATTTTATTCATAATTTTGTTGAAAACTACTCACAATGGAGTGAAAGGAAATGGCCATTGCTAAGGATTCATTACAAAATGTAATATGTCAAGATGTCGGAAATCTAAGCTTGGCAACAGTTGAAGGTAACGCACCAACTCGTTAACTGGCCGATGGCAACCTAAATAACGAGGTTGGCGTCCCAATATCTATAAATGATGACACTGGTAATATAACTAATCATGATTTCACTTTAATGAAGCTCTATGAGACAATTTCTCAGTTCTCATGGGGAAATTTTTTTTTCAAATAATGAAACTGAAGGGCGCGACAGCGAAAATTTCTTTGATTGGCTGCTCACGACGTCGCGAACGCAAGAAAAGGACACAGTTCATAAAAACAATGTAAATGCTAGCGAGACACATAATTTGACACAACTTGTGCAACAAATAACACAACAGTTTCCAAAACAACAGGAATTTCAGGAAAGTGTAACACAAATGGTTCAAATGGCTCTGAGCGCTATGGGACTTAACATCTGTGGTCATCAGTCCCCTAGAACTTAGAAATACTTAAACCTAACTAACCTAAGGACATCACACACATCCATGCCCGAGGCAGGATTCGAACCTGCGACCGTAGCGGTCACGCGGTTCCAGACTGAAGCGCCTATAACCGCACGGCCACACCGGCCGGCAAAAAGTGTAACACAACTTAAAGGGTGTGACACAGTAGTTCACAAAACATCAGGAAAATATAGAACAACAATTTACACAGCAAAATCAGGTACTTAACGATTTCAAAACTGGCGTTAGTCAACAGTTCAGTGAGGTGAGCAAAACTATGCCCATTGAATTATCTGACGAACTATCTGAGAAGCCGACAGAGCTAGGTAAACAACTAAAACAAGAAATAATTACCGACATATCCCATATATAAATACGTTAAGGGAAAGTAAGGGAAAGAGTATCATCCGTAGACGATAAACAGGAACAACTTGCAGGTGAGCTACAAAACCTTAGTGAAACATATTCTCAAATTCAGGAGACGCAATCCCAAGGGAACGCGAGGTAAAAAAAAAAAAAAAAAAAAAAAAAAAGAGTGACAGAAAAAAATGACAGACGCAGTCGGCGAGCTGCAAGACGTGCGCAAAAACGTAACCTACTGAAGTACAGAAGTTAGGTCTAAGAGCGGACCAGTTGAGTTTAGAGTCAAAACTTTCCAAAAACAGAGAGAACGTGCGGATGTAAAGGAAATAACTGAAAAAGCTGAATCTGGAATGCTGGATAAGGGTAGCACCCTTGCTGAAATCGTAGTGTCAGAGCGCAATATTTATGTAGATACAGTAGAAGAAGCTCTAAAAGAGAAAGAAAGTCAGTTTCTAGCTAAAATAGATTCAAGTTTAAAGGAAGCAGAGGAAAGGTTATGAGGCAACATTGCTAAAACTACTGATATTCCAAAACATTCGACAGAAAACAAACCCATGCTTTTAGAGAAGTTAGATACTTTCACTGGTTACCCACAATACGTGGCTAGCCCGTTGAAAGAAAATAGCAAAGGTTGCAGAATGCAACAACACTTGCCGGCAACTATACCTGTCAAGCAAGCGCTATGCCATGCGCTATGCCACAAGCAAACATGAACACGTCTGTCACTGAGAGCGTGGCATATTTGTCAACATTACTTTCAGGTGAAGGATTACTTAGGCATCGATAACTGCCGGTATTTACCTCTGAAGGAAAAAAAAACCCTTGGTCTTTATCGAGCATGTCGAAATGTTTTACCTCGTACCTGGACCGAAGCTCAGAAAATTAGATTTGTTGTTGGATACACATAGGGCGACCTTCTGCTATGGGCTACGGACATGGCGGAACGTTGCCTACTATGAACAGTTTGAGAGAGCCTCTCTGGATAAACGTTGGTCTGGGCCTTACAAGAGATGCTCAGACGTGAAGCATTCAACCTAGTTCCATTCAATAGCAAACATGGAAGCTTAAGGGGTATTCTGGAAAATATTTGACTAAAAGCAGATACTGGACGAACTCGGTATTTCAAGTAGACGTGCTGAAAATTTTAAAGATTTGTCTACATTCCCCGATTAGGGAAAAACTCATTACCATTCTGGAACACAACAATGAATACTTTTTGTCTGTACTGGAGTCAATAGATTTGATATACAAAGAGAGACCAGTACAACCCAAGCCTGTTAATACACAAATAGCGCCACAGAGATTTATGAACCAACAAGTGAGCAACGGATTCGTAGTACAACATTGATGGCAACCTTACCCACACAGACCTATGGTAACCATAACGGAAATCACAGCGGCAAAGCAAAAGCTGTAAATTCAAGGTCAGATATAGAACAAATGGGCAAAAATTTAACAAAAACAACTGCAACGGGCAAGTAGCGAACGGCCAGGCTGTACAGTATGTACAAACACAAGTTATCAGCAATAATCAGATGATCGCTTGGTAAACACAAACCAATACCAGACAACCGAATAATCCACAGACAGCGGGATTCGGGGAGCAAAGTAAAGCACATATGCCGAATAACACGCAAAGGCAAAGAGAATTTCAGTCGAGACCTCATAGGATACTAACTGGCGTAATCAAACGCCAACAGTCCCTAAAGTAGAAGTTATGCCTAACCCAGAGACAGATGCCACGACGACGCTGGAAAACTTGAACCGGTCATCGTTCTGTGATATGGGAGGAGAGAGGGGGGACGAGCTTGAACGGCACTTGATTCATCAGATACGATGAAAAATGATCTGTATTGTAATAGGATGACCGGAACGGGTGACGTGGTCGGGGTTGTAGGGCGTGGCTGGGTGGAAGAAGGTGGCTGTTTTTAGCAATCTTCCTCTTTATTGTTGGTTCTTCCAATACATTTTCCGGTAGCTCAGCCCCACCGCTCGTGTCGTGGTGGAGACTTGCTGATGCACACAGCCCGGGGAACGCGACGTCGTGCTCAGTCAGCGGCTGCGCAGACGGTAGGAGGTTAGCAGCACGAGAACCAGCCTAGCTCGCCTCCTGCAGACGCTGCAGCTTAAGTCTCCGGTGCTGCAGCGGGCAACGCCCCACGTCGACCGCTCTTCGGAGACAGCGTCACTGATGACGACTACGTGACAACGACCGAACGCCCAGTCGGTCGAACCGAATGCCGACGCCCACCTCTGATGCCTTTAAATAGTGCAGGCCGCTGCTGACTCCGCCGGTTACGCGGCGCCGTGTTTATTATATATGAGCTGTTAACGCAATCGCGCCACACGCGGCCCGTGCCTGCGTAGTTCTGCTAGTGCTACGTTCTGATGGCTGCCGCGCACGTACACACATACCGATGCTCGTTGCACAACTGTCTCACCTGCATAACGCGTCGGCCGGCCTTCGTCCGCCGTTTGCCATGAGGCTGACGCATCGCGCACTGAAACAAACTAAATCACAATTTCGCATCATATTTCCGAAAAATAACCCCTTGTTCTCTACAATTCCTCCCGCGTACGAAAAGTATTCGTCCCCAAATTCAACCAAAAAGTCAAAACAACTACAGTTCACTTCACAAACACCACAAAATGCGATTGATTCACTATTTACACTGCGTTTAGTCACTTCTATCCTCAGTCTAATCTTTGTCCATAAACATTACTCAGTGTTCTGCTGCAGTGCCTCACAACTGTTCAGTGATTTTGCCTGGACCCTTAGGTTAAAGGTTGGAAGGGGCGGGATTTGGGCTACCTTCCTCTTCAGCCGATAGTACACTAATCCTATGACAAAGATAAAAATACAGGTGGCGGTGGTTGATGATCCAATAACTAGTAAGCATTGCTTATGCTCATTACGGTACTCATGCACTCGTTGAAAAAGATTTTCCATAGTTATACGTCCATCCTGAGCTGCTAGCATCCGGTCCAAAGAGGCGAGCAAAGTCGGGTCTAATGTGCTATTCAAAAGAGTGAGATTTTCTTTCGTGACGATTTGTACCGGTTGGTCGGGTACATAGATCAATGTGCGAGTTATGCTCATGATTGTAGCTCCAGTAATCACGGCTGGTAAGCGGAAAGTTAGCCCTGAAATGTCACACTGTGTGCCGTTAATTAACAGTCCCTGACCATGCAATTCTATTCTTTGCGTACTCCCTTGCTTACCCTGCTCGTAACAAACGCAAATAACGATTGTGTTTTCCATTACTGAAAATACCCAGCGTCGACCCACTTGCTGAAAGAACTGCACCGTGCCTTCTATAATGTCCTTAGGGCACTCCGCGACTGGTTCTTGAGAGCGGAATAGAGAATACTCACAAGATTTGGGAACAGTGTGTAACAATTTCGCAGGGCAGATGGTAACTGGACCTGTTCGACAACGCAGCAAGTCTTGTGCAGTGAGGAACACATGAGCTTGTCTGTTACGTGCCACTAACAGTATTTCCCGTATGGTTAATTGTACGAATTTCTGCAAAACTTCCCACTTCACTGGATACGTATGCAAGGCGTAACATTCAAATTTACAATCCTTACATGTTAATGGTATTATGATATGAATCCACAGCGGGGTACCCATCTGCATACTGGTAACAGTGGCCATTTTGTAGTACAGAGATAAGTGTTCGTCTGTTAATGTCGTCAGTAGCTCCAGGTATGTGGGCAATTCCGATTGAACTTTCTGTAATCCTTCCCAAAGTTGTTTCAAAGGCAACAGTGCCGGGGTTAGGTGCCCGCGCATTGTGTGCAAAAGCTGATTGTAGTAGCTGTTATTCCCCCTGTGTGTCATTAAACCTTGACTGATTAGCCACCATGGAATGTACTGCATTAAATGTATCCTCTAATTTACAGATTTCGTCGTCAACCGCCCAAATATTATAGTCAATCCTTAAGGTCCATTGATGTCCGGACATAATTATGTCCCCTTGTCGCGAGAACAAAACACCACTTGATATAGGACGTATCTTCAAGGCTTCAGCTAAGTTGCAACAGCAGAACAGAATAACTATGCTGAGAGATAGTGCACACCTTCCCTCTTCCCTCTTCAGCGCAACCCATGACGCTGGAACTGCTGTTCTTAACAGAACGTCACGCCTCCTGAGAAACAAACGAAAAACAAATCACATTAGCACTTCCTTTTTACGCGTGGCATAATAGCATCTCTGATCACTTCCACAATTAACTTGGTTCTCCTGTTTATCTACTCCTTTCTTATTCTTTTTCTTAGATTCATCTTTCTCTCCACTAGAAGTTACTGCAGACAATGAAGGAAGTTACTCAAAATTCCCCTTGAAAGCTCTAATTCGGCTCACATGCGCAATAGTAAGGCGAGTTGAAAGCTGTAATTTTACATTCACCGGCGATGTCATCTCGATCACCTGGAAAGGACTTTGACAATGGGATACAAATTTTTTCGTTTTGACTTTTGGCACATGCGGATTAGACAGCATCACCCATTGTCCTACATGATATTTGGGTATTGCCGCCTTCCTATTGTGAACTTTGTCCTGTCTCTCTAACGCTTTAGTGTTTATTTTTTTCACCTGCCGCCAGATTGTTTTCAACTTTGTGGATAAATCCTTAACAGCCGAAATATCGGTTTCTGGTGGGGTCTTGAGCAATTCAAACGGAGATGGCATCTTCCGACCGAATAGTTCTTCATACGGAGACAATCCTGTACTTTCATGCATTTTTGAGTTATACACCGCAGTTACAAACGCCAATAGCGTATCCCAATTGTTGTGTTGAGAATTTACATAATAACTTAACATCTTAGCTATTGTACAATGAACTCTCTTGATCCGACCATTAGCCTGCGGGTGTAACGCGCTCGTCCTCAATTTCTTTACATGCAACAACTTGCATAACTGTTTCATCAAATCAGACATAAAGTTTGTCCCTTGATCTGTAACTATAGTTTCAGGTGTTCCGAATTTCAATATCCACTGATGTACCATGGCGTGAACCACTGTTTCGCCTCGCTGGTCCTGAATAGCTGTCATAGACACATAGCGCGAAAATTGATCTATTATTGTTAAAACATAGCGATTACCCACTGGTGTTTGCACAAATGGTCCTAAGACATCTACGTCCAGTAATTGAAAAGATCTATCCATTTCTGGTAGTCGTTGCATCACAATTTTCTGATGACTCAGTTCCACCCGTTGAGCACACTGAATGCAATTCTTTACATACTGATCGACATCTTGCCTACGTGTTGACTTCCAATAACTCTGTGCTACCCTCCTTTCCCTTGCTCTTCGACTCGAATGACCAGAAACATAGAATCATGTGCTTGCCTTAAAATTTCACTTCGCAGTTTTTCTGGTACGACTATGCGTGGACCGTTCCTAGTTTTACGGCACAATATCCCGTCTTCCACGATGAACTGTCACTGCGAGGTAAATCGTTGACAATCTGTGTCGGCGGTTTGTGCCTCCACCCATTTGTTCTCATTTATTCCTGTACATTCCATGGCGCACACTTTACGACGCAGACCATCCGCGTTTCCGTGCGATTTACCCGGTCGTTGAATCATTTCAAAATCTTACTCACTAAGACGCAAAGCCCAATTAGTTAATCTACTCGTTGGGTCTTTAAGCCCTAACAACCACTTAAGTGTTGCATGGTCAGTAATCACCTTGGAACGTCGTCCATACAAATAACACTGGAAATAGGTTATCCCGAAAATTAATGCCAATAACTCCTTCTCGGTTGTTGAGTAATTTTTTTCTGCATTGTTTAGCTGTCTGGAAGCATATGCTATCGGGTGTTCCTGCCCATCTATTTCCTGAGTTAATACAATACTCAAACCAAAATTGCTAGAGTCACAAGATAATGTAAACTGTTTACTAAAATCTGGAAAAGCCAAAACCGGACTAGATGTTAACAATTTTTTTAACTTTTGAAAAGCCTCTTCGCATTCTGCTCACCAGTGAAATTTTGCTCCCTTCTTCAACAACTGCGTGAGGGACCTTGCAATTTCCGCAGATTTTGGAATATACCTCCTGTAAAAATTGGCGAGACCTAAATAGATTGCAACTCTTTTACTTTTGTAGGTCTCGGAAAATTCATTACCGCCTCTACAAGTTTTGAATCCGTGCGGACACCCTCCTGCCCTATAATACGACCTTCTTGCAACAAAAAATGTCATTTTCCGTATGAAGAGTTAATCACGCTGCTTTCAGACGATCGAAAACTTCGCGCAAACGGCGCACATATTCTTACACGTCCTTTGAGAAAACGAATATGTCGTCTAAATATACCATACACTGATTAGGTTTCAGCCCTCGTAACACGTTATCTAGTAACCGTTGGAAGGTTGACGGAGCATTTTTTAGTCCAAAAGGCATTCGCCGATACTAAAAATTACCTGTAGGTGTTGAAAAAGCTGTCTATGGTCGGTCTTCCGTGGCGACCTCCAATTGGTGGTACCCGCTTCGAAGATCCGAGGTCGTGAAGTACCGACACTGACTCAAATTATCCAGAGTTTCAGTGATATTAGGCATTGGGTATGCATCCAATACAGTTTTTTGATTCAGGAAACGATAATCACAAAAAAAAAAAACCATATGCCTTGCCCCCATCAGGTGATTTTTTACCCACTATTACGACAGGAACTGACCAGGGACTACTACTGGTTTCTATTATCCCATCACTAAGCTGTTGATTAATAAATTCTTCCATGACAGACTGTAAACGTTTTGGAACACGATACGGACGTTTATACACCGGTGCTTCATTCCCAGTGAGGATGTAATGCTGAACTTACGGTGTGGCAGGCAGTGGACCATGAGTATTAAATAACTCTTTAAATTCCGTCAAAAGGTTCTCCATGACTTCTCTGTCTTGTCCTAAATGTGCTACTTTACCCCTCAGTGCAGTCCAGCTGACAGACTCTCCTGGCATTGTGTAATCTGCTGCGAAATTTTTATCCAGTTCAACTTCCCCTATTATCTCCACATTCGCTATTACGGTACCCCGTGCTAACTGCACCTCTTCAAGGCCAAAATTATCAATACTGACAGGCACAATCTTTTTTCCTGCTATCTCCCGCATGTCGGACACGCTACGGCGCGTAAAACACCTCATTTTATCCAGCGGCTCATTCTCAGACAAAGGTTCAACGACACACAACGAATTTACCGGCACGCTAGCTCCAACATCTGCCCAGATTATTTTCCCTGTACGCTTCGGTATAGTACACCGTGAGTTAACCCTAAGGGACCTTGTACGCAGTTTAGGTGGCCCACCCGACGTCTGGGCGGCTCCTTGCGACAGTAATGGTTTCCCGCCCGCGGAGCTTAGGCGAAATTCTATTCTGTCCAGTTCTACTGTACGCCATTCCAGGTTAACTTTTGCGTGATGCGCAGCCAGGAAATCCAATCCGAGTATGACATCATAGCTGCTGCCAACAACTGGAAGAACTTCTACCTTCACCTGGAAGTTCCTCATTTACACTCGGAAGTTTAACACCGCTGATCCGAGTGACTTCACCTGTCCCCCACCCACGCCACTTAACGCCCAGCGTGGTGGTTTTAATTCTACTTTACCGAGTACACTTCTACTCGCCACGGATCCCTGAGACCCGGTGTCCGGTACAAACTTGCAAGGTCTGCCCCTCACGAAGCCGGTCAGAAAAAAGTCTGTCATTGATTCTGCTCTAGCATTAATCCTTACCGGGGGTGTTGCACAGTGGACACATCTCCCCCTGCCCCGTTTAGCTGAGGGGAGTGAGGCCCACCTTGCGGTTTCCTATCATGTTTCTGCCAGGACCCATTGCAATTACGCTCCATATGACTCCAACGTCTGCATTTCCTGCACTGCACTTCCTTGGAATCCCATCTAATGTGTCCCATCTGACCATATCTGAAACTTTTTATTTCTGCATTAAACACTGCTTTCCTGTCCCGCGTTTTTGTCACTGCTTCAACTTTCTCTAACGCCACAGTGATTCCAAATGCCTCATTGAGAGTCTTAGAGAATTCTATCCTAATCTTGTGGGTGGTTTCGGGTTGCATTCCCCGCAAAAATGCGTCTAGTGCCATCTCCTCAGCTTCCTGCAGAATGGCTTCATTAACCCTATCAGAATCCGTTAGCTCATAGGTATTAACATTAATTTTTCGAATTCGATCCACAAAAGCTTCTATTGATTCCCCATTCCTTTGATACATTCTATTCAATTGTTCCCGATAATATCTAGACGTATTTTTCCTCCGATATCTTTCCAGCAACCCTTTTTTGAATACTTCAAATGTCCGAGCATCCCATAATTCTTCATGGCATGTAACGTACGCTCTAGCATCCCCAGTTACTTTCAACTTAGCCACATGCAAAAGTGTTTCTGCACCCCAATTTCCCAATTTAGCACCCGTGCTGAGGTTCTCAAAAAAAAAAAAAAAAATTAAAAAAAAAATCATAACATCCTCCCCAGCTTTTCCCGAGAAAGGGGTGACCAAAGACGCAGCATTAGTGTCAAGAATTACTGCATTAACAGGAAACCGTTCTTTGCTCGCTTCTTTAGACCGAGCAAGCTCTGTCTCTAATTCCGGCACTCGCTCAAGTAGCTGCTGAATAGCCACCTCGGATGACACAGACTGCTCCATCACTACCAGCTATCGAATCAAGACTACAGTAAGCCCAGAAAGAAGAACAGGATGGGATGACGGACTAAGCTTCAGTTTCAGACAAACCTCCAAACGAAAAATTGGCACTTACTTGTCATGTTGCAAGAGTTGTTGATCCATTGTTGCCCTTCTCAGGTGCCACATATTCTCATCAATTACCAGCCACAATTTCCTCCAAATCCAGGGAGAAGACCACTAATGTCACCAATTGTAACAGGAGTAGGTGATACGCAGGTTGCCCAATGGACACCACTTGTAACAGGATGACCGGAGTGGGTGATGTGGTCGGGCTTGTAGGGCGTGGCTGGGTAGAAGAAAGTGGCTGTTTTTAGCAATCTTCCTCTTTATTGTTGGTTCTCCCAATACATTTTCCGGTAGCTCAGCGCCACCACCCCATTCGTGTCGTGGTGGAGACGAGCTGACGTACCCGGTCCAGGGAACGCAGCGCAGGCGGTAGGAGGTTAGCGGCACGAGGCGCGGCCCAGCTCGCAGACGCCGCGCCTCGCGACGACGCCGGGAGTCTCCAATGCAGCAACGGGCAACGCCCCCCGCCGACCGGTCCTCAGGGACAGCGTCACTGATGACGACGACATGACAGCGACCGAACGCCCAGTCGGTCGATGCCCTTAAATAGTGCAGGCCGCTGCTGAATCCGCCGGTTACGAGGCGCTGTGTTTATTAGAAGATTCTCGATGAGTTGATTAACGTAACCGCGCCACACGCGGCCCGGGCCTGTGTAACTCTGCTAATGCTGCGTTCTGATGGCTGCCGCGCACGTACACACATACCGATTCTCGTTGCAAAACTGTGTCTTCTCCATAACGCTCTGGCCGGCCTTCGTTCGCCGTTTGCCGTGAGGCTGGCGCATCGCGCTCTGAAACACACTAAATCACTATTTCGCAGCATATTTCCTAAAAATAACCCATTGTCCTCTACAGTATCAAAGCAATGAGGATACATAGGAAAATTTGTCAGAGGGCAAAGTACAAGCTACTATTACAGCCAAAATAATTCACCTTGATGTACCCATTGTGGTTGTCACAGGTCCTACGACTAATTTCATGTCAAAGGGATTCTTTCAAGAACTGAAGAAACGTGGGCGTACACCCACACTTTTGTGGTCCTATTTAATCTGTGAGTAAGCCAGATGGCAAAGTGCGCTTGGTCCTCGACGCTCTTAATATTAATAAGATCATTGTACCAGTACAAACATGTCCAGGCAATTTAGAGGAACAGCTTATGAAATTCCATGATGCTAAATTTCTTACTATAATCGATATGTGGGACTCTTGTTGGCAAATAAAACTACATGAAGAAAGTCGGAAGCACACCGCCTTCATATGTGAGGGCAGGAGCTTCAAATCTGAAGTATTGCCATTTGAATTGAACAGTAAGTGCAGGTGTATTTATCTGTGCTCTGGACAAAGTGCTTGGACTCAGACTTTTGAGTAAGGTAACAGTATATGTTGACAACCTTTTAATCGCCACACTCACTTGGGTAGAACACTAAAGATTAATTGTACACATATTGAACCACTTTCCCGAACATGGAGTAAGAGCAAATCTCAAGAAATCTAATTTTGAACAAGAAAAGGTAAAATTTTTAGGTCACTTTATCTCTTCAGAAGGCTTACTGCCAGATTCCAAGAAACTTGATGCCATCAGGAACTGTCCAGTTCTTCAAAACAAGAGGCAGTTAAATGCATACTTAGGCTTAGTCTCATTTTTCAGGAAATTCATCCCTAACCAACTTATGATGGCTCTGCGCACTATGGGACTTAACATCTATGGTCATCAGTCCCCTAGAACTTAGAACTACTTAAACCTAACTAACCTAAGGACAGCACACAGCACCCAGCCATCACGAGGCAGAGAAAATCCCTGACCCCGCCGGGAATCGAACCCGGGAACCCGGGCGTGGGAAGCGAGAGCCTTATTAAATGCTAGTATTCTATCTCAACCAGACGTGAAGAACGACTTTTACTTATGCACTACCTCGGATTTCCAAGGTCTGGTGCATGCCTTTTTCAAATGGTAGGAGAAGAGGGAAAACTCATTCCTAAAGAAATAAACTTCGCAAGCTGCACCTTATCCGAAGCTGAATGTTCATTTCAGTTATAGAGTTGAAGGGTTTGGCTGTAATTTGGTCCTTCAAAAGGTTTTGATGTTTCAAAAATGGTTCAAATGGCTCTGAGCACTATGGGACTTAACTGCTGTGGTCATCAGTCCCCTCGAACTTAGAGCTACTTAACTAACCTAAGGACATCACACACATCAATGCCCGAGGCAGGATTCGAACCTGCGATCGTAGCAGTCATGCGGCTCCAGACTGTAGCGTCTAGAACCGCACGGCCACTCTGGCCGGCTTTTGATATTTCCTTTGGGGTAAACACACAAAAGTATACTGTGACCATCAGTCCCTATCGTTTTTGTTTACTTGTAAATTGCTACATCAACGAATAGCCAGGTGAACTATGCATCTTCTAGAATTCGGTTTTGAAATAGTGTTCATAAAAGAAAACCAGAACATAATAACTGATGTTCTTTCTCCATTACCACAAGTCTTAGAGGAATTTAAAGATCTTTTAGAGCAGGAATGTGAAATGAGAGCTATGTTGATGGAAGCCAAAACATTCCGACCATACTATGTGCACATGTGTAAACACATGCAGCAATTACAGCAGGAAGACACATGCTGCAGTAAGGTAAGAACTTATGCAAAACGGTGATGAAGAGTTAAAAAGGTTTTTCACTGTTCACAAAGGTGTTCTGTTCCATAGGGATCATCTCGAACAAGAAAAATGGCATGTGTGTTTGCCAGAGAAATATGTGGATGATTTTTATCTTGCACACACACAATCCTTGGGGTCATTATGCCACTGCAAAGTACACTGACATTACAGGTAAATATTGTTATTGCTCCAAACTTAGGCGAAGAGCACTACAGGTGGTAAGAAAGTGCATTGTCTGCCAGAAAACAAAACATTCTAACATCTCCAATAGACTGAACTACATCCCATTGTGGCTAAAAACTCCTTTAGAAAAGGTATCTTTGGATGTGGCTGGACCCTATACCAGGGGTAAGGTTGGCATTTACTATATAGTAGGTCTGTATGATATTTTCACCAAACATATAAAATTGTATGCTGTCCAGAACACTGCAGCCAGTTCAGTTATAAGACGAATCAAAGAGGATCATTTTGCAAGAGCAGACATGTTAACAGATAATACCTCATATTTTATTGGATGTAAATGGAAAGACTTTGTAGATTCCAACCAAATCAAACACATTTTAGCATCCAAATTTCATCCTAAAGCATCCCTCATAGAAAGGATGTTTAAGGAATTCAACAGATTTGTGAGGACCTATATACCTCGTAAACATTCCAAGTGGATTGAATATGTCACTCCCTTCTTAACAGTTGTTAACAGCCTTCTCCATACATCAACTGGATTTGCACGAAATGAGCTGGTGTTCAATTGCAAACAAGTAGACGAGTGGGAGAGACCTTTGCCCAAGATATTGATACAGAAATTATGCCCTGAAGATAAAATACGAGAAGCAGTAATCAACCTTGCAACCTGGGATAAATACAGGAAAGGAATTTATGACAGAAAGTTGAAGCGTACAATACAATTTTATATAGGACAAAAGGTGTTACTTAGAACACATCCCAAATCGACAAAAATTGGAAAACTTAGCTGTAAGTGATAACTATTGTACCACAGACCATAAATAATTACTAAAATTCCCTACCCAGGAGCAAACAGATTAGTACACACAAACACAGGTTAAGACAAGGGCCTTTACCCAAACAAAGACTTGAAAACTTTTATATATCGAAAGAAAGGCAGTATACCCTCTAAGCTGTATATATGTAAAATGATATTACATTTAGGCTGCTGAGAAGTCACATTCCAGAATGTATGTTGTTAGCTAAGGAAATTTTTTGTTTGTGTGTTTTTTTTTCTTATATATCAAATCCTCCCCCCATGAACCATGGACCTTGCCGTTGGTGGGGAGGCTTGCGTGCGTCAGCGATACAGATAGCTGTACCGTAGGTACAACCACAACGGAGGGGTATCTGTTGAGAGGCCAGACAAACGTGTGGTTCCTGAAGAGGGGCAGCAGCCTTTTCAGTAGTTGCAAGGGCAACAGTCTGGATGATTGACTGATCTGGCCTTGTAACAATAACCAAAACGGCCTTGCTGTGCTGGTACTGCGAACGGCTGAAAGCAAGGGGAAACTATGCCCGTAATTTTTCCCGAGGGCATGCAGCTTTTACTGTATGATTAAATGATGATGGCGTCCTCTTGGGTAAAATATTCCGGAGGTAAAATAGTCCCCCATTCGGATCTCCGGGCGGGGACTACTCAAGAGGATGTCGTTATCAGGAGAAAGAAAACTGGCGTTCTACGGATCGGAGCATGGAATGTCAGATCCCTTAATCGGGCAGGTAGGTTAGAAAATTTAAAAAGGGAAATGGATAGGTTAAAGTTAGATATAGTGGGAATTAGTGAAGTTCGGTGGCGGGAGGAACAAGACTTCTGGTCAGGTGACTACAGGGTTATAAACACAAAGTCGAATAGGGGTAATGCAGGAGTAGGTTTACTAATGAAAGGAAAATAGGAATGCGGGTAAGCTACTACAAACAGCATAGTGAACGCATTATTGTGGCCAAGATAGACACGAAGCCCATGCCTACTGCAGTAGTATAAGTTTATATGCCAACTAGCACTGCAGATGACGAAGAAATTGAAGAAATGTATGATGAAATAAAAGAAATTATTCAGATAGTGAAGGGACATGAAAATTTAATAGTCATGGGTGACTGGAATTCGACGGTAGGAAAAGGGAGAGAAGGAAACGTAGTAGGTGAATATGGATTGGGGCTAAGAAATGAAAGAGGAAGCCGCCTGATAGAATTTTGCACAGAGCACAACTTAATCATAGCTAACACTTGGTTCAAGAATCATAAAAGAAGGTTGTATGCACGGAAGAACCCTGGAGATACTGACAGGTTTCAGATAGATTACATAATGGTAAGACAGAGATGTAGGAACCAGGTTTTAAATTGTAAGACATTTCCAGGGGCAGATGTGGACTCTGACCACAATCTATTGGTTATGACCTGTAGATTAAAACTGAAGAAACTGCAAAAAGGTGGGAATTTAAGGAGATGGGATCTGGATAAACTGAAAGAACCAGAGGTTGTACAGAGTTTCAGGGAGAGCATAAGGGAACAATTGACAGGAATGGGGGAAAGAAATACAGTAGAAGAAGAATGGGTAGCTTTGAGGGATGAAGTAGCGAAGGCAGCAGAGGATCAAGTAGGTAAAAAGACGAGGGCTAGTAGAAATCCTTGGGTAACAGAAGAAATATTGAATTTAATTGATGAAAGGAGAAAATATAAAAATGCAGTAAATGAAGCAGGCAAAAAGGAGTACAAACGTCTCAAAAATGAGATCAACAGGAAGTGCAAAATGGCTAAGCAGCGATGGCTAGAGGACAAATGTAAGGATGTAGAGGCTTATCTCACTAGGGGTAAGATAGATACTGCCTACAGGAAAATTAAAGAGACCTTTGGAGATAAGGGAACCACTTGTATGAACATCAAGAGCTCAGATGGAAACCCAGTTCTAAGCAAAGAAGGGAAAGCAGAAAGGTGGAAGGAGTATATAGAGGGTCTATACAAGGGCGATGCACTTGAGGACAATATTATGGAAATGGAAGAGGATGTAGATGAAGATGAAATGGGAGATACGATACTGCGTGAAGAGTTTGACAGAGCACTGAAATACCTGAGTCGAAACAAGGCCCCCGGAGTAGACAACATTCCATTGGAACTACTGAAGGCCTTGGGAGAGCCAGTCCTGACAAAACTCCACCATCTGGTGAGCAAGATGTATGAAACAGGCGAAATACCTTCAGACTTCAAGAAGAATATAATAATTCCAATCCCAAAGAAAGCAGGTGTTGACAGATGTGAAAATTATCGAACAATCAGTTTAATAAGTCACAGCTGCAAAATACTAACTCGAATTCTTTACAGACGAATGGAAAAACTAGTAGAAGCCGACCTTGGGGAAGATCAGTTTGGATTCCGTAGAAATACAGGAACACGTGAGGCAATACTAACCTTACGACTTATCTTAGAAGAAAGATTAAGGAAAGGCAAACCTACGTTTCTAGCATTTGTAGACTTAGAGAAAGCTTTTGACAATGTTGACTGGAATAGTCTCTTTCAAATTCTAAAGGTGGCAGGGGTAAAATACAGGGAGCGAAAGGCTATTTACAATTTGTACAGAAACCAGATGGCAGTTATAAGAGTCGAGGGACAAGAAAGGGAAGCAGTGGTTGGGAAGGGAGTAAGACAGGGTTGTAGCCTCTCCCCGATGTTATTCAATCTGTATATTGAGCAAGCAGTAAAGGAAACAAAAGAAAAATTCGGAGTAGGTATTAAAATCCATGGAGAAGAAATAAAAATGTTGAGGTTCGCCGATGACATTGTAATTCTGTCAGAGACAGCAAAGGATTTGGAAGAGGAGTTGAACGGAATGGGTGGTGTCTTGAAGGGAGGATATAAGATGAACATCAACAAAAGCAAATCGAGGATAATGGAATGTAGTCGAATTAAGTCGGGTGATGTTGAGGGTATTACATTAGAAAAAGAGACACTTAAAGTAGTAAAGGAGTTTTGCTATTTGGGGAGCAAAATAACTGATGATGGTCGAAGTAGAGAGGATATCAAATGTAGACTGGCAATGGCAAGGAAAGCGTTTCTGAAGAAGAAAAATTTGTTAACATCGAGTATAGATTTAAGTGTCAGGAAGTCATTTCTGAAAGTATTTGTATGGAGTGTAGCCATGTATGGAAGTGAAACATGGACGGTAAATAGTTTGGACAAGAAGAGAATAGAAGCTTTCGAAATGTGGTGCTACAGAAGAATGCTGAAGATTAATGGGTAGATCACATAACTAATGAGGAAGTCTTGAATAGGATTGGGGAGAAGAGAAGTTTGTGGCACAACTTGACCAGAAGAAGGGATCGGTTGGTAGGACATGTTCTGAGACATCAAGGGATCACCAATTTAGTATTGGAGGGCAGCGTGGAGGGTAAAAATCGTAGGGGCAGACCAAGAGATGAATAGACTAAGCAGATTCAGAAGGATGTAGGTTGCAGTAGGTACTGGGAGATGAAGAAGCTTGCACAGGATAGAGTAGCATGGAGAGCTGCATCAAACCAGTCTCAGGACTGAAGACCACAACAGCAACAACAATATATCAAATATGTAAACGATGAGTGGTTGTAACAAGGAAGAATTTTAATTTTATGTGTCTATAGACGACGATACTCTAAATACAATGCTTCGTCTTGCAGGTAGCCCAGTTCTAAACAAATAAATGAGCCTGTAAAATGCATGATAGCACGCAATGCAATCCACAACTCGTCGCGACACAAGTGGTATCAGAGCAACGCAGCACATGCACGTTGGGAAGCAAGCTGGCCAACAAACCACAAGCATGTGCACGCCAGACAGGCACAGCTGGAAATGTTGGAGTGCTCAAAACAAACCAACCTGATGAGCTACAGCCCGCACTAGCATTTGTAAAGTTTATTGAATAAACAGACTTAGAAAATTAATTGAGAGTTTGTACTAGAACTGTGACTATCTACACAATACACACATACAAAGATCAGCTAAGAGATCATATACGCAAGGAAAGGGAATTTAAACTAGTAGATACTTACTTAAGCTACGCTACTATCTACAGTTTATCTATATATGGACAATATTTACAAATTTAAGTACTGAAAGTGCACACACTAGTCATACTTGGTAGACGAGAAACGTCTTGCTGGAAGTAAATAACCGAGTACAGTATATGTGGCAAACTGAATAAGAAGTCGCACCATACTTCTAACGAACTTCATCTGCAAAGTGAAGTGTATGAATACATGGTTGAATATATGAATAAAATGTGAGTAGCCGTCTGCAGCTCGTGGTCCTGCTTAGCGTTGCTGCCTCTGGATCACAGAGTCCCAGGTTCGATTCCTGGCCCAGTTGGGGATTTTATCTGCCTGGGGACTGGGTGTTTGTGTTGTCCTCATCATTTCATCATCATCATCAACATTTGTGAAAGAGCCTAGATTGGACTGTCAAAAAAATGGACTGTGTAAAAATTGGGACTTCGTACGGGCACTGATGACCACCCACTTGAGCGCCCCCCAATCATCATCATCATGAGCAGCAATCGAGAAACCATACACTTATCTATGAAGATTTAGTTTTAAGTTAGTATTAAGTGTTTTCTTTTATGTGTAGTGGCACCACCATTTACGATAGGAAAAATTAAATTCGGTGCAATATTTCTGAGTGCACATGTTACAGCCAGGTGTAGGCCTGTTGACAGTAACTTAGGCTTACCAGTGGTTGTGAAGTAGAATGGAGGCCACAGGGCCATAGAACAGCTGAAATGAGTAAACACAGCAGTTTGCATGGAGCAAGTTACAGGCAGAAGGGGCCCACTGGCCCAACCTAGGTGTTATGAGTTCATAACTCAGAGCGTTGCATTTGCAAAACAGAGGCACACAGCGGCATATAAATAGGTGCCGGCTTTCTAGCGAGGGGGATGTCCGCCCCTGGTAGCTGAGTGGTCAGCGTGACGGAATGTTACACCTAACGGCTCGGGTTCGATTCCCGGCTGGATTGGAGATTTTCTCCGCTCAGGGACTGGGTGTTGTGTTGTCCTTATCATCATCATTCCATCCCCATCAATACGCAAGTCGCCGAAATGGCGTCAACTCCAAAGACTTGCACCCGTCAGGAGACCCTAGCCACATGACATTTACATTTATTGAGAGGGGTTCAAGTGTGTCAGCTCTCCTGGACGGCAGGGCGTGTCACATCACAGGCTACATGCAGCATTCCAGTCCACAGCGGGTCGTTGGTTCGACCCTCTGAGCCCAACGCGGGGTCCGTAGCCAGCCAGCGCGTGGCGTAGTGGCGGGGGGGGGGGGGGGGGGGGGCACTCGATGGCTCGCTACCACGGGCAGTCTCGTCGGCTCCCAACACACGCCAGAGGCATCTCGAAGTGAGGGCCGCAGATTTGGCTGTTGGATCACAGGCACTTGTTGTCGCCGTGATCTTAACCACGACGGCGAAGGAGCACGCAGCGGGCGGCCCTGCAGCTCCCAGCGAGCGGCGCTGACGCAACGGTGATGAAGGCCGCTGAGTCGGTTGCCAGCGCATCCTGACATTGTGAAAACACCGTGGTTGTACATGGCCAGCTTGCAGCAGTACATTGCATGGGTCGCTGAGGTAGCCTTCTTCGCCAAGTTGTTTTGCAGACAGCAAAGTGGTGTCCTTGGCATCACGGGACCCTGTGACACAGAGGGGAATGCGGCCTTGTAGCTGGGAATAATAAAATACTTGAAGATGACAGCTGAGTTTTAATACAGCGCATCCTGACAGTTTCCATCCATGTCCACCATTCCTCCCCCACATGCCTACATCTACATTTGGCAGTGATGCCTATATTTGGTGTCAGAACAGCGGGCGTCATCTGTACAGTACAACATTCGAGCCCACCGCCTGCATTACAGTCACAAAATGTGGTGAGTTTTGTACAATTTTTCTTTTTTAGTGTTGGACATTTCCTTTATTTGCGTTGTCAGAGTTAGTGTGTTTAGGGCAGTCACATTTTTTTGTGGCGTTTAATTACTTTTGTATTGGGTTGAGTATGATGTTTTATTTATCTCCTCCTATTACATCATCGCATAAAATGTAAGGCGAGATACTGAGCTGCAGGAAGTCAGTTTATTTTTGTAGTTAAATGTTTTGTTTCTGTGGGACTAACTGGGAATGAAAGCAACACAATGCAAAGTCAGGTCAGGGACGCAAGGTGTGTCGGAACCAGAAGTGGTACGGATTTTGTTGAAAAAGGTAGCACAATTGACAGTATACAATGCGCAGTTGAGAAGTGAATTAACATCTAGGAGTGAATGGGAAATCACATCTGATCAGTCGTTGTTGCCTAGGGTGCCGCAGCAGGAGATTGATCCAGCGACCACGCGTTTGATTATTCTGTTTTCTGGCAAGGCATCTGAGGATGTGCGTTCATTTGTGGAGGACTTGGAAACTTCAGCTGTGATGAATGGTTGGTCTCATGAACAGTTGTTCCATGTAGCCAAGATTAGATTAACAGGTGAAGCGAAGACATATTGTAAGAGGTCCGAGCAGATGTAATTTCGATGTATTGCTCATGCGCTGCCTGCGATATGCAAGGTATAAGAAAATCTCTGACCACAGAGCAGTGTTGACTGCAGTAGGAACTGTGTAGCTGTAGCAGTAAGTTGTTGCTAGTCTGGAGTCTGCTCTGGTCTGGTATGGTGTATCGTGTTGGCTGGCCCGGTCGCGGTGCAGCGATGCCGGAGCCTGAGTATTATTGTACAAGGTAAAAAGCAGCCTCGCGCATATGTAGTAATGTTATATCAAGTCCCATGTAAATGTTTTAAAACTCTCTTAATAATAATCTTCCTCATAAAAAGTAACTTTTAACAACCATTCATTTCAATTTAAAGAATTTACTAATTTCTCTCATCCATGATCATCCCGATTATTGCAATAGAAAAATCAGTTGCTCCCTTTCATATATGAAAGATAGGTCGGCCAGCATTGCACAGAGCTGTGCCGGAAAAATTTATTGTAAGAGCAGATATATCCGGCGACTTCATTGAGGTAAGAATTTTTCCTTTTTTTATTCAGAATGATCTTTCAGGGCCATGACGCAGCACTGCTATCGTCAAAAATTTACCAGGTTAAATTCACAGTGAATTATTGAAAAGTCATAAGTGAGCGACAATTTAATTGAGAGGTTAGTTACATTGTTTTATTACCAGGTTACTGATTTTTTTTTATTGGGATGTTACACTGAATGTGAACGACATAATTATAATTTTTACAGTTGAGAGGTTTAGGAATTTTTCTGTTGTGAGGTTACCCTAAATGTGAATGAATTTTGAGCTTGGGTTAAATCAGAAAGAATTTTGTGTGGAGGTTAATGTGAAAAGAATTTTGTAGGAAGGTTGTAAATGTAAATGAATTTTGTGGGGAGGTTATCATATTCATATTATTTATTTATTTTATTTTATGGGGAGGTTACACTTGGCGACAACCGGCCAGGATCGTATTTCTTTGTGAATCTCTGAGAAGTAGTCATATATCTGCTCTTATTTACTTAAATGTAGTTAGCATCTGGCGCAACGCAATTACTAATTTGTTACTCTTTCTTTCACAGATCATCGGCAATTTATTGCTCTTTGTTGTAATTGTGTTTGTTCTATTTTTGCTTCGTCTTTGTTTCATTTTGTGCTTAATTTTGATTTGTGAAAAATGCCGCGAAAAACTGTTAATAGTACATCGCGATGTGCAGTGAGTGAAAAAGCTGACTCGAATAATTTGGCTGATAATACTACCAACACTCAGTGTCTTAATGATAGTCCTCCATTTACAGACAATCAGTGTGTACCGATCACTAGTAATGATTTTAATTCTAATGATGAGCAAACAAATTCAATTATGTCCACAGTAAATGTAACAATTGATGACGAGGCACGTTCTGATACAATGAACGCTGCCAAGTTTGACATACCCGATTTGCAAAATTTACGTAACGAACAGATACTTGTTTCTAACGAAGGTGAACAATATAGTCAGAATACGTCAGATTTATTTGATTCTGATGTAGTGACCAACAGTGCACGTCCGATTGGCAAACCTATTCGCGAGTCAGACAATGACCAAATGGTTACACAAAACGTGACACATGCAGATACACCCTCACACAGCACAGAGAATACAGCAACTTATTTTGGCTGGGATCAAGTTGTAGCATTATTACAACATCTCAAGAAAGAACAAGACGACCATTTCAAACAACTTAATGAATCGTACAAACAACGTAATGAAAATCTCAAACAACAAATTAATGAAAGTTTCAAACAGCGGAATGAAATACTAGATAACCATTTCAAACAACTTAATGAAAAATACGACAACCATTTCAAACAACTTCATGCATCGTACAAAAAATGTAATGAGAGTTTCAAACAGTCGAATGAAAAACACGACAACCTTAACAAACAGAACAAACAACTTAGTGAACAGATTACAGCCGTTACCGTGCAACGTCATGATACTAAAGAACAATTACGTGAGAAAATTAAGGATTGTGCTAGGAATAGTAGCGAAGAGTTACGTGATACACGTGTAGACACAACGAAATTACTTAGAGATGAAAGTAGTTCAGTCACTAAACAATGTTCTGAAAATGCAGCACAGTTACGCGACGAGATTAAATTAATATCAGCAGAAATTTCAAGCACTTCGGATGCGAAAGTCGATAAGAAATTTGAACAACAGAACAGCCAAATTGACGAACGTTTTAAAGTGACAGAAATGAAAAACGTTTCAGTCACTAACACGTCACAGCATACACCACTCTCCGAACATTTGTCACACTCACACAACCAGTGTAACTTAGGTAATTTACAGAGTGTACGTGACTTAGATTCCGAACAGTCACAGATAAACAGATTATCATACAACCCTGAACCAGTTCACACATTCAGAGACGATAACGTTGATTATAAGCAATTTTTATCCGTGAGAAAATTTAAGGTTTTTAATAATGACAGAACATCGATTCAACCTTTGGACTGGATACGACAATTTGCTTTCGTATTTTTACTAGCTTGGCCTGTAATGCAGAAACTAGAATTGATCTGGATACGACAATTTGCTTTTAAATTTTCACCGGCATTGCCTGTAACACAGAAACCAAATTTTATTTGCAGCGCGTAATGGACCTCAGGGGACTGATTACACTTCGATGAATATGTGCCGCAGCGTGCACAGGGCCCCGAGCCGTAGTAGTGCTATTTCATCTTTAGTTTTCTGCACTGCTGCCTTCTCTTTTACTATCCTTTATATCTATCAAAACAACTCTTCAACTATCGATCTATCTAGAATTAGGAATGAGTAAAGAAAACCTGATATGACAAGTTTTACCGAAAATGACAGTTTTTATTAGACACTCCCGAAATGACAAGAACTACCAGCGTAATTTTAATAACAGACAAAATTTTAATTATCAGTATCGTCAAAATTATCAGCAACAGGAACCACATTTTGGTAACAATAGAGGTTTTCCCAACAACAGCAACAAAACCAGCCGGGTAGCATACCTAACCAACAATGTAATGTGCATGGTCAACCAAGCTTTAATGTTTCGCTGTCTGCACGTATAGCGTCGGCTCCGCCAAATAGTAACGCACAGCAACAAGGAAATCAATACGTACAGAAAACACACCATTTCAACTCCTATCGCAATGCACCGTATAGCAATGACTATCATGACAGACGTAAAAGTAATGAGCCCAATTTTCAGCGTAACAGTCGGTCTTACCAGCAACAGAATCATCCGCAACAACAGATTATCATGAATGAACCAGACAGTTGATATCATCCCGAACGTAATACGTTAGGAAGAAATAACAGAACAGTACAAATAGTTGAAATGCCACAGCATCCTCCGACAAATGATAGCACGTCAGATAGAATTTGACTAGATACAGTACAGGTTGCATCTTCCAGCAACGCAAGCAATACTTTTGACACACAGAATCTTGTTCACGAAAATGTTATTACTTTTGACAACATTCGAGACACTCTTTTGCAGGAAAAACCAGTTATTCAAAAAACCATTTCACACCCTGTCATTGAAGTAAAGATTGGATCATCCAAATTTTCAGCAGTAATCGACTCTGAATCACCTACGTCAGTCATAAATGAAGAAACTTTCAACGAATGTAACAAAGAGAATGCCTATCCTACGTTACCATTAGGCAAAATTAAAGTAAAAGGAGCAATATCTGGTAAAGGTGTAGATGTAAAGTTACAGACACACTTATCATTTTGTATTGCAGGTCATGCGTTTCGCTCAAATATTTGGATTGTTCCCTTATTGACAACAGACGTTATTTTAGGTACGAATTTTCTGGTACAAGATGACGCAATTATTGACTTTCAAAATTCGTATTTAATGTTAAAGGATGAAAATGTACAACTGGCATTAGAATTTCAGCACTCTTTATCTGCAGAAGAACAAATAATTAATCGGACAGAGGTCATTTCTGCATCACGTAACATAGACTGTCGTTCCACATTGTTCACAGATACGTACGTACACAACTATAATTCTCCAGACGAAGGCGACTATGACGTTATACATATGATTTCTGATAAAATTAAACAGAGCAGTGCAAATACAGACGACGAACGTTCAGAGCCACGCAAAATTCTTTTACAGCAAGCTCCAGTTTTTGACAACGTCCCTGGTACTATGTCCAATTTTATGTACGAATTTCAAGTTAAACAGCACGATACATTTAAAGCCAAACATTATCCCATTCCGTATATTCACAGAGAACAAGTTAAGAATGAATTGGAAGCTATGCTTGACCAAGGAATTATTGAACCGGCAGTTAGTCCGTACATACACCCGCTGCATATTGTTAAGAAAAAGAATGGTTCACTTCGCCTCGTACTTGATTCGCGTCACATCAATGACATTATTATTAATGAAACAGATCGCCCACAGACACTAGAAGAACTTCTACAGAAATTTCATGGTACTGCTATTTATTCCACTTTAGATTTGAAATCGGGATTTTGGCAAATTCAGCTCCATCCGAACTGCAGAAAGTACACAGCTTTTCTCTGTTTTGGTGACTGTTATCAATTTTGTAAATTACCGTTCGGTTTAACTATTTCTTCAGCAGCAGTTATTCGCGGGTTGAATACTATACTTCCGACAGAATTAAAAGACAGAATCACAACGTATGTAGACGACATTCTTATTGCAGAAGCTAACTGGTGTGAACACAATTTGATTCTTGAACAACTGTTACAAACCTTTCGTGCACAAGGACTCACAGTTAATCTCACTAAATCGCACATTGGCAAAACTTCTATAAAATTTCTTGGACATGTAATTTCAGCAGAAGGCATTGCGCCTGACCTGGAAAAACTTCAAGCTTTACGTGACATTACTGTTCCTACGACGAAGAAACAACTACGCAGCTTTTTGGGTTTAATTAACTTTTTTCGTAAATTTATTCATTACTCTGCTTTAGACACCCCTAAATTATGTCAATTGACGGGTAAAAACACTATTTGGTCCTGGGATAGCCAAGCACATTCTGAATTTGTCAATCTGAAACAAGCTTTGTTGAATGCACCACTTTTATCACATCCAGGTCTTAATAGAAAATTTTCCATTGCCACCGACAGCTCTAACACCGCTTTAATCGTACACATTTTTCAGGAAATTGAAGAAGATGGTTCAATAGTAATTAAAAACATCGCCTTTGCGAGTCGCATTCTGTCACCTGCTGAACGCAGTTATTCTGTTACAGAACTTGAAACATTATGTGTTGTATGGGCATTTGCGAGATTTCGACATTTTCTTTATGGAAGACACACGACCGTTTACACAGATCATAGAGCGATACAGTTTTTACTTTCCGCTAAATTTACACATGACAGATTAAGCAGATGGAAATTTTATTTACAGGAATTTAATTTTACAATTGTTCACATTTCCGGTGCACAAAATGTTGTAGCAGACGCACTATCCCGTTCTCTCAGCAACAATCAGCAAGACATCGCAAATTTTAGCGTCATGTATATTCAACAATAGTCCGCCATTCGGATCACCGGGGGGGGGGGGGGGGGGGACAACTTGGAAGGAGGCAAAAAATCAAAACGAGAATTGGTACCTGGAATGTCAGAACTCTGCTATAAGCGGGAAAACTAGAAAACCTTAAAAGAGATATGGAAAAGAATCATATGGACCTCGTAGGAGTTGCTGAGGTAAGATGGAATGGACACGGAGAGTTGCAGTCACATGAATATGTATTCTACTACTCAGGAGGAGAAGTAAAAGGAATTAATGGAGTAGGAATGATTATGACAAAGGAACTGGCTAAATGTGTGGAATATGTAGATTATGCAAATGACTGGGTTATTGGTGTAAGGCTGAAAGGAACACAAAAAGATTTACTGATTGTCCAGGTGTGTATGCCAACTTCAGAACATGATGACCAAATTGTAGAGGAAACTTACAATGTAATAGAGAGAATAATGGACGAAAATAAAAAATGCTGCAAAATAGTAATGGGAGACTGGAACGCCATTGTGGGGGAAGGGAAAGAGGGAAACATAGTAGGCAGTCATGGTCTTGGAAAGAGAAATGACAGAGGTGAATGGTTAATTGACTTCTGCAGGGAAAGGCAGCTGATAACGGCAAACACATGGTTCAAGAACCATAAGAGGAGGCCCTACACTTGGAAATCACCAGGGGATAAATATAGAAACCAAATCTATTTTATACTGGTAGAAGAAAGATACAGGAATGGAATCAAGAAGGTGCACACATTACCAGGTGCAGATATTAATAGTGACCACAACGTACTTATGGCAGAAATAGAAATAAGAATGAAAAAACTGAAAAAGGCGACAATGGTGAAGAAGTGGGATCTAGAGAAGATAAGGTCCAACAAAGAACAAATTACAGAAATGCTGTCTCGGGACTTTCTAAACACATTACGAGACAAAGAAGCACCTGATAATGCCAACGTGTACTGGAATATACTGAAAGAAGGAATCATTAAAGCAGGACAGCAAAATATAGGATATGCAAAAGGGAAGAGGTCAAAAAAACCATGGGTCACACAAGAAATGATTTCCAAGATGGAGGAGAGAAGAAAATTGAAAAACAAGAACACTGAAGATGCAAGAAAGATATACCGAAGGTTAAATAACGAACTGCGAAGAGAAACAGAGCAGGCTAGGAAAAAATGGCTAAAAGAGGAATGTGATAAAATTGAAGAACTGGACAGGAAGGGAAGAAACGACTTACCATACAACAGAGTAAAGACTATGACATGGGAACAAAACAGAGCAAGAAGTGCTACTATGGAAATTTTGAGTAAAGACGAAGAGGTAGTGTACAAAGATCGTGACGATGTCCTCCAGAAATGGGAAGAATATATAAAAGAGCTATATGATACAAATAGCAAACCAGAAACTCTGGAACTTGAATCACACAACAGTGTAAGTGATGAAGAGAAAGGACCAACCATCATAATGGAAGAAGTAAAGTCTGCCATTGCTGCAACGAAAAATGGCAAAGCAGTAGGTACAGATACAATACCGGGAGAAATACTAAAATGCTTGAACCACAATGGAATAAGAGAAATATTGAGGTTATGTAATAAAATATATGACAGTGGTGAATGGCCTGAGGACTTTTTTGACAACAGTAATGATTCCATTACCGAAAAAACAAGGAACCAAGAAATGAAGCGAGCACAGGACAATCACCCTCATTTCACATGCAGCCAAAGTGATGTTAAAAATAATTAATAAAAGACTTGAAAAAGTAATAGAGGAGAATCTCGGCGAGGAGCAGTTCGGCTTTAGACGGAATACGGGCACCAGAGATTCAATAGGGCTCCTACAAACCTTGGGAGAAAGGTTTATTGAAAAAGGAAGAGACTTATATATGTGCTTCATCGATTTAGAAAAGGCATTTGACAATCTGGTTTGGGACAAGCTGGCGACTATTATGAGGGAAAAGAGAGTGGACTGGAAAACCAGAAGACTTATAAACTCATTGTACCTTAATCCAAAAGTTTCAGTTATAGTGAGAGGAGAAAGTACAAACTGGATCAGACTAGGGAAAGGAGTAAGACAAGTATGCTGTTTATCACCTACTCTTTTCAACCTGTACTTGGAAAATATGATTGACCAATGCTCATTAGATGACAAAGGAGTAGAAATTAGAGGAAGAAGAGTAGGGTGCTTGAGATTTGCTGATGACATGGTCCTTCTAGCCACAGGGGAAAAAGAATTACAGGATATGGTGGACACCATTGCAACTAACGGAAAAAAATATTGAATGAAAATTAACACAAATAAAACAAAAGTATTGGCAATAGGAGGAAATAAGGAAATAAAAATTGTGTTGAATGGAGAAACACTAGAACAGGTGCAAAATTTTAAGTATCTTGGAAGCCGGATAGACACCGACTGGAAGTGCACCACAGAAATTAAAACAAGGATAGCAATGGCAAAAGAGGCGTTTTATAAGAAAAGGAGAATCTTCTGCAGCGGTCTGGACAGAGAACTCAGAAAGAGACTCATAAAATGTCTTGTATGGAGTGTTCTTCTATATGGCGCAGAAACATGGACTATGAGGAAAAAAGACAGAGAAAGGCTGGAGGCTTTTGAGATCTGGACATGACGGAAGATGGAAAGAATAAGTTGGATGGACAGAGTAAAAAATGAAGAGGTACTGAGAAGAGTGGGAGAGAAAAGGCAGTTACTAGATGTAATAAAGAGAAGAAAAAGAAATTGAATTGGGCATATATTAAGAAAGAATGACAGACTGATAAAAACAGTTTTAGAAGGTTATGTAGAAGGGAAAAGGAAGCGAGGAAAGAAGAGATTCCAGATACTGGATGACATGATGGACGGTACAACATACAGCAGCCTTAAGAAGGAAGCAATGGATCGCAGAAAATGGAGAGGCAAAGGACCTGCTAATATAGCAGATAACTGATGATGATGATGATGATGATGATATTCAACAAGTTGCATTTGAACATTTCATTTCGGCATCATTACAAGACATAGCACAAGAGCAGAGTAAAGACAACGTATGGAAAGAAATTAAACACCTTTGGCAAGATAGGAATAATATTACCATAAAAAACCATTACACTGTACGCAATAATATTCTGTTTCGCCGCTCTCACCCTGACAGCAACAATTGGTTACTATGTATTCCTGACGAGCTTGTTAACAAATTAATTTGGTATACTCATTTAAGTTACGCACATTATGGAGCCAGAAAATGTTTTCTTATACTGAGACAGAACTGTTATTTTGCCAACATGGAGAAACGTATTCGACGAGTTTTAGCGTCATGTAAAATCTGCCAGAAACCTAAGTCAGACACGACTTCACATATTCCTCCGTTACATCCCATTGCACATGTTAAATTGAGACACATGGCCGCTGTAGACATTTTTGGTCCGATTCCCGGATCTAATAGAGGTTTTTGTTACATCTTTGTCGCTGTTGAACTCACTTCGAAATTTGTTACCTTCACTCCGTTACGCAAAGCTACTGCTAAATCTGTTTTGAATGCATTTGTAAAACATTTTCTATTTCATGTAGGGCATGTATTGAAAGTAATTTCCGACAATGGACCACAATTTCGATCTGCTATATTGACACATATGTTACGAGCAAGAAACATTTCTCCGATCTATATGTCCAGGTATCACGCCTCTTCGAAAAGGAAGCGAGGAAGGAAGAGATTCCAGATACTGGATGACATGATGGACGGTACAACATACAGCAGCCTTAAGAAGGAAGCAATGGATCGCAGAAAATGGATAGGCAAAGGACCTGCTAATATAGCAGGTATCACGCTTCTTCGAACCCTTGTGAACGACTAATGAAAGAAATTGGTAAACTATGTGGAATATGCTGCCATAAAAAACATATTGATTGGGATACACACATACTGTCATTCCAGGATGTAATTAACTCGATACCAAATGAATCTACTATGCTATCTCCGACTGTTATACTGAAAAATGTTGAACCACCTAACAAAATTAAAGAATTAGTATCCTTTCCTACATCTCGTCGACTACGACACCATGAAATAATTGACATTGCGCTGAACAACATCAAACGTGCCGCAGAGCGCCGGAGATGACAGCAAAAACAGGTTTGTACACGCTGTGACTTTCACATTGGACAGAAGATATTAGTACGTACACACTATTTATCCAACAGAGGAAAGAGTAGATGCAGTAAATTTGAGCTTCTATACGCAGGTCCATATCGAATTCGCAGCATTCCTCACCTCAATGTAGTACACGTCGAAACTCTGAGAACCAGAAAAAGTAAAGGCAATCACCATGTCTCCAATATTAAACCCTTTATCGAATGAATATACTTTATGATTTATCACACTGTAATACAATTTGCAGATATTTATATGAACACTTACTGATGATTATCATATTTTTTCTTGGCAAGTGCCCGGCAAGGTAAGGTTAGCAGGTCGCTTTTCTTGTTGTTACACATCAGACCGTGCACATTTTTCCAGATAAACTTACATAATTTATGACCAATTATGCAATTCTATCTATGTGACTACTTACTGATGATTATCAAATTTTTTCTTGGCAAGTGCCCGGCAAGGTAAGGTTAGCAGGTCGCTTTTCTTGTCGTTATATATCAGACCGTGCACATTTTCCATTTTTCATGTATGTATGATTGTTTTCCCGTTTTGTTTGTATGCACTACGAAATCTTTAAGATATAACAAACACCAGTTGACTTTAACATTTTTCCTTATGATATCTCAATATATTGACTGTTCTACACTTTTGGCTACTGCATTATGAGAGTGTGTGTACATTTTTGCACTTGAACACTCTTTATGTTTTTGACATAATACATTTTCTGTCATGCTATGCTGTATGCTTAATTATATCACTAGAAACCAGTTTTTATTTAATGGGTATATGATTTAAATGCAAGATATTAATCCTCATTCATCATTTTCAGAAAGCAATAACGTGTAAAAGAAATAAATTAATCAAACCACAGTGGATTACTATGAAATGGGAATTTGACCTTCGGAATGAACGAATGAAAATGGAATACCTTGTGATGAAGAGTAAATGGATCAGAATTAACAAGCATTAACAAGAATATACTATACACATCGTATGATAGCAGTCTTAACTAATTTTTTCTTTCAGAATACGGGGCGATTGATACAGGCTGTCAGACAGAACTACACATCTTAGTTTTAATGATGAAATATGCTAGAAATAAGAAACTCTATACTATAAATAGTTGTGTGAAGTAAATGGTAATACGAATAGTGAAGCTTTTCTTTCCAGATGAGGATATTGATGAAGTTTATATATTTACTGTTAGTTAAGAAATGCTATATAGTTATTTAAGTATTTGTTGCAGTTCGTTTTGACAGTATGTCTTATGTCACATGGTATAATGACTGAATGTTTTGGAAAGGACAGCTAGAGTACATACATATTGAGTACACGTTTCACTACCTGTTAATTCGAAGTTCACTGCTTTTCAGCATAATATGTGTTTCTTCTTTCAGGTCAATAATCCATTTTGTATTTTTTCCAGGAGAAGCTATTCATGAAATTAATGTGCTATAAGCAGTTAGTTATTAAACCTGTTCTAGTACCTGCATTTTTTTTACTCATTTGTGTGTGTCATTCATGAATGTGATCACATATACTCTAATTGTTTCATAACCTTGCTACAGCCGACTGATGACAAATGACATTACTAATCCTTATTTGCAGCAATAAGTCAAAAGCAAATATCTTCATGCCCCAGCAATTAATTATCGATCCCAACACAATGCATTGCTAGCACAAAAAAAATGTATTACCAGTCCCAAATAATGCTACTAGTTTAAGAGATATTTATAGTACTAAATATAATGCAGATTTGTCAGATGTATTGAATCCATGTATTATTGGACCATGGACCTTGAGTAATAGTTGCAGTGTGTTGCATTTTGGATGTGTCCTATGTCACTTGAATGATGAGTTCTGAGTAGTGCTGAATGATGTTTTGTAATAATGCGTAAATGCTATGCCAATAATTTCTGTAAATAATATTTTTGTTATACTCTATAAATGCTATGCCAATAATTAACTCTCATTTTAAATGATGACTTCTGATTAATCCTGAATAATGTTTTATAAAACTATATGAATACTTTGTAACTGGCCAATGAATGCCACTGTTTCTTATATTTTAAATTTGTCTTACGTTACTTACATGATATTATATATAAATACCAGTAGCTTGATGCTACACTCATTAGCTCTTGTTTTGAATGATGACTCTTGAATAATGCATAAAAATGGTTTGTAACTGGCCAATGAGTGCCAACGATTACTATAACTAGATGAATTATGCTAATGCTATGCCATTAATTAACTCTTTCTTTGAATGATGACTTCTGAACAATGCATAAATATGGTTTGTAACTGGCCAATGAGTGCCAATATTTAGTGTAATCAGATGACTTATGAATAATGTTCTGTAATACTCCATACATAGTACAGAAATATTTAGTAACTAGGCAATGAGTGCCAACAATTACTCAAATTGGTTGATAGACTAATGTAATTCTCAATGATGACTATCATAAGACTTAATGTCCTTCACCTTCTGACCTAATTACCAGATATTACTGCAATATCCGTTTGTCCTGTCCATCCTCAGGATCATGGAGCACTATATTTGGATTTTGCACTAATTCTATGTTGGTGAGTATCAATTCTGCAGGAGTGTGGTGTTGACACATCATGCTGTGCACCACCTTGAACGATGGAGATGTTATTATGGTCCCACTGTTTGGTGTACCTAATGTACTACCAAAATGATAACATTGAATATTAATACGACATTTCAGTGTCTTGGCTACACTGATTAATACTTCAGGGAAGAGAACTTCAGATTGTCTCACTTGGTGTTGTGCTTCTGTAGAAAGATATGGACTTTCAGTGCAGCTACGTGCAACCTACTGTGCTACAACCATGATGCAATCCTTCCCTTTCCTTTCCTAGTTCTTATAAAAGGGTATATATATATATATATATATATATATATATATATATATATATATATATATATATATACACAGTGCATGTGCACTTTATGTCATTTATTAATATGTTTTGTACTCATTGCGTATCCTAGTTATTGTAAAATGGTAAAAAATATATATAGTGCGTGTGCACTTTATGTCATTTGTTAATGTGTTTGTACTCATTGCATATACATTTTGTCATTGCTTGATATGTTCTGTACTCAGTGCATGTCCATTCTATTTCATTTTGTGTTCTGCACTTATATATATGTATATACTCTGTGTCTGTAAACTTAGTTAATCAAGTAGATTTTAGAAAAATTTTTTGCTCTTGGCAAGTCCAATTGACTCACCATCGCTGCCAAATTTTTGCCCCCCCCCCAGTGGAGGGTTATGTAAGAGGTCCGAGCAGATGTAATTTTGATGTATTGCTCATGCGCTGCCTGCGATATGCAAGGTATAAGAAAATCTCTGACCAGAGAGCAGTGTTGACTGCAGTAGGAACTGTGTAGCTGTAGCAGTAAGTTGTTGCTAGTCTGGGGTCTGCTCTGGTCTAGTATGGTGTATAGTGTTGGCTGGCCCGGTCGCGGTGCAGCGATGCCGGAGCCTGAGTATTATTGTACAAGGTAAAAAGCAGCCTCGCGCATATGTAGTAATGTTATATCAAGTCCCATGTAAATGTTTTAAAACTCTCTTAATAATAATCTTCCTCATAAAAAGTAACTTTTAACAACCATTCATTTCAATTTAAAGAATTTACTAATTTCACCCATCCATGATCATCCCAATTACTGCAATAGAGAAATCAGTAGCTCCCTTTCATAAATGACAGATAGGTTGGCCAGCATTGCACAGAGCTGTGCCGGAAAAATTTATTGTAAGAGCAGATATATCCGGCGACTTCATTGAGGTAAGAATTTTTCCTTTTTTTATTCAGAATGATCTTTCAGGGCCATGATGCAGCACTGCTGTCGTCAAAAATTTACCAGGTTAAATTCACAGTGAATTATTGAAAAGTCATAAGTGAGCGACAATTTAATTGAGAGGTTAGTTACATTGTTTTATTACCAGGTTACTGAATTTTTTTTTATTGGGATGTTACACTGAATGTGAACGACATAATTATAATTTTTACAGTTGAGAGGTTTAGGAATTTTTCTGTTGTGAGGCTACGCTAAATGTGAATGAATTTTGAGCTTAGATTAAATCAGAAAGAATTTTGTGTGGAGGTTAATGTGAAAAGAATTTTGTAGGGAGGTTATAAATGTAAATGAATTTTGTGGGGAGGCTACACTGCGAAAGAATTTTGTTTTGAGGTTACACTAAATTAGAATCATTGTCATATTATTTGATTATATTTTGTGGGGAGGTTACAATATGTGAGGTGTTCTCAGGCCTTAAGGAAGGCAAGGCAGTTTAAGCAGTTGGAGGAGGGGCTTTTACAGAGGTACAAGAAACAGAATAGCTCTCGGTACTTCAGGAAGAGGTTGAGTGAAATGACGAAGAGGCAGGGGGAGACGGCAGAGAAATTTGCAGACAGAAGAGTACACTTACGTGTTGGGTCAGAGCGATGAAGCGAATGGTGTTCTGTTGCAGGACGCCGAGCAAAGGGTTCTTGATGTATTTTTGAGGGGGTTGCCAGCGCATATGGGACGGAAAGTGCATGAAGGGACTCCGAAAGATTTGTATTCGGCCATTCGTTAAACGGAAGAGGGAGCCCAAGACACACTTAACGGAGTACCCATTTAATTTCAATGCTTCAAATACGTATGCAGAGGTGGAATGTTCAGTGGTAGGATCCATAGGAACCAAAAAGTTTAAGATTTTGTTGGACACAGGGACGCAAGTGTCAGTGGCTACTAAGAGTTTAATGGGACAAAGAAGTTAGACCTACCACGTTATAGGTTGCGTGGAGTGAGGGATAAGGAGGTCACACCTTTGGGGCCAATGACAGTTGACTTTCGCATAGGGAAAGTCCGATTTGATGCATGCGTGGAGATAGTACCATGGGTAAGTGAGGGCTAAGACATGATCCTGGGAGTAGATTTCTTACTTCAACATCAGGCCAAAACTGACCTTGGACAATGAACTGTGGAACTTGGTGGAATGTTATTTCAGCCAGGGGAAACAGTTGTCGATGTAGAGCTGTCGCAAGGGGCGTTCAAAGAATGAACAAACCAGTTGAAGCGCGTACATTAGCATTAAGGCTTAATTCGCATGAGTGTGGCGCTGGGAAGTCGCTTTGGGTAAGTGTAAAGTCAGATGTACCTGTGGGTATGGTATGTTGTACTGAACCATTGGAGGATAATGAATTTTGGGATCCATTAGGCTGCTTTGTGAAACGCAGTATTGTACGCGTCCAAGAGGGGAACGACGGGCGATTAGTCCCGGTGAAATTGGGTAATTTTAGCGCTGTAGACGTGAATTTGGGAAAAGGGGTTTTAGTAGCGATCAGCCACTAACTGCTGATAGAACTGCATTGCGTAACAAAGTTAAGCATTTGAAAGGAGGAGAAAGAGGGCATATGGAGAAATTGTTGTGGGAATTTAAGGAATTGTTTTTTTCGCGAGGGCCATTAACAGCAACTCCATTACTTCAACAAAGCATACCAACAGGGAATGAAGCACCTGTTTACCGTAAATCATACAGAATACTGAGGTATTTGCAGCCGACTGTGGAGGATTTCATAGATCAACAGCTTGCGGACAGTGTTATAGAGAATAGTAATAGTTGCATTGTCGTTGTACCTAAAAATCTATGGATGGAACTAAGAAATACAGGTTCTGTTGTGACTACCGATACCTCAAAAATAAGACAGTAACGGACGCATACCCCATTTCAAACATATTGGAGACTTTGGATCACTTATGACAGTGCCAGTACTTTTCTACGATTACTTTTTGTATACAATTCAGATGAAAAATCTCAATGTTTAATATGTCAAAAATTACAGGCGCTACTCTCACGATGAACTATGCTCTTTTGTCGATAAAGAAAAAAGGTACAAGTGTTGCTTGAACCGCCGAGTTTAAAAAATAGATTTTCACAGCATCCTATAGTGTACGGTTAAAATTAGATAAAGTTCAGAAATGCGCCAGCGACGACTTACTCGTAAAATAATCTGCAATAGAAATGGCAATAGCCGTACATTTTAATACAGCTGCTTTGTCACGTAATACTGTTAATTCATGATATTGTACATAACATGAAAAAGAAACAACAATTTAATTCCAAGTTGTATGTACTATTTTTGTGTGTGTGGAAGAGAGTACTAGTAGAACAGATCTTCGTCAATTATTAATCTTTCTCGCGTGATAAAGGACGACTTTTCCGTACGTGAAGAGTTACTCGCTTTAGTTTCAATGCTCAAGATAAGAGATTTGTATAGTTTAATGCAATTTAAAAGTGCGTTCACAAAATTGGTGGTTTTAAAAAATGCTCTAAAATTTTTACCGATAGTGCACAAGCTGTGGTCGGTAGCGAAAAAAATTTCGTTAGTCAGTTAAGAAGACGGGATAGTTTAATTTTTCACTACATTATTCACCAAAAAGCACCATGTGGGAAAAGTCAGATTGCTGTCCGCAACGAAAGACGTAACGAAAATTGCGAATATAATACGCTGAGGATACTCTCTCTCTCATCGGAAATTTAAATAATATTTGGAAGAAATTAATGCGGTTTGTGGCGACATACTTCTTCATTCCGAAATTCGTCGCCTGTGCGGGAAAATGTTTCACTAGCTTTTTCGCACTAAGAATGTAACTTTTAAAGTTTTTGAATAGAGAAGTAAAATAGGATAGTACGAACTTTGAAGATGAACTGATGATTCACCTTTTTCATCAGAATCAGCATTTCTAACAGACTTTACAAATTATTTACATAATACGAATTTCTGTTCTCAAGGAAAGGAACACACTGTTTGTGATTTGTTTACGGCTTCTGGTGTAAACTTAAGTTGTTCAAATTACAACTAAACAAGGGAAATATGTGTTATTTCCCCAAGTTTCAGTGAACTGTCACAAGAATATTCGAAATTAAAATTTTCGAGATTTACTTCCATTATTGGTGCAGTCTCAATGAGTTTCATAGCTGTTTTTTGTTTTATAGAACTGGATATCATTTTGTTTCATAATTCAATGACAATTAATCTTTATCAAGAATAAGTTTGCAGGTTACAAAATTATGCATTCATGCTATCCAAAACAGAAACGGCATTCGAGTGGGAGGATTCGTGGTGGTCGGACGCTGTGCTGCCTGTCGCTATTCGAGTGCGCTACACTTGCCGTAGCGAAGTAAAAGTCATCCTGTGCGTTGAGTGTACGCAACGCAGCAGAACTTTCTTGTGTGGTAAGACCTAGGCATGGTCCCTCTGTGACGCAGCTGCTGTCGGTCTACTGGCAGCGCGGAGGCTGCTGGGGTCGTGCTGTTTTCGTTTTGAGCATTCGGCCCCTAGCCAGCTCGCTTCGGTGTGTTCCACTACCGGAGATGACATAGAGCTAGTGAGGACACTGTAGTCACCAACATCCCCACCTCCAACAGCTTTTCCCCAGTTCCATCCCCAAAAGCAAATGAAACTGTTGCGAAGAAGGATCAACCCTCCACACTGGGGACCCAGCCTAAACAGTAGAGGGAAAAAATACCCCCCATCATTGCCACAATTCAAAATGGTACTATGAAAATAATCAAAGAGATTGTGCTGATGTTAAAAGGTGGCCTCAACGCCTCATGTAAGGGCTCATTGGTAAAATTTCAGGCGTCTTCACCTCCGGATTACAGGACAATAAAAGATTACTTCCAGAGGAACAACATTCCTCATCACACTTATCCAACATCAGAGCGAGACACATTCAGTGGTGATAAAAGGTTGTAACCTTCCTGTATAAATAAAAAATATAAAATAATGATGTGCAACCTTCCTGAACAGAAAATAAAAATAATTAAATTTGGATAATTAAATTCTGATGTATGAAAACATAAATCTTAACTCGTGAAAAACTGATAAATTTTGATCTAAGCAGCGCTACGCCATGGCCCTGTGAAATCAATCTGAATCTGTCCATGAGAAATATAATGAAGAATTCTCACCTCAAGATGGTGTCACCGGATAACGCTGTCTGTATATCTGCTCGTAAATGGTACAGCTTAGTACAATGCTGGACTGTCTACTAATACTGGATAACATTTGTCTGAGATATGAATTACTAAAAAAACTGACTTTACTTACTTACACAGCTGCACATCTGGTCATCTGATTACTAAAGAGCACATTACTATGATGTGACAAAAATTCTGGAATATTTTAATTTAGATAAATGACTGCAACAGGATGCAATAACTTAAGGGGAAATTATACTTTTATAGTTGACTGGTAAAAAGAATTATTTTCTTAAACTTTTTTACATTATTGATAAAGATCTGCAATCCATTACATGGGAAAATTGAATATATTACGAATCTGAGTCAACTGGTGCTGACGAATCGCAAAAGTAAGATTGAAACAAATTAACATTAACATCAGAGACAAGTGACTTAACTGTGTGTATGCCGATAAAAATAATAAAATTTACCTTACGATAGATGGTTGACTTAATTAGACTGTTGTTTTTTCATTATATTAACAATTATTCATTTGTTCCTCATCATCTCATTCCATGGTATCATTTAGCTCTGTGGCTGAACACAAATTTTATTCAGTTCCATATAATAAAATTTTACAATTTGTTCTGTACTGTGACTTTGAGAACTACTAACTATAAACAGTACTGTACCAGCGACAGACTACAACTACCCTGTAGCAGCGAGCAACTGCAACTGCGACAGAGACTGCTGTGACTTGCAACTCTATTGCAGCTCTATTTTGACACCGGCAAAGATATTTTATGTCTCAAGCAGCGCCTGTGAATTGTCGTTCTAGAAAGTGAGCAATACATCAAGATTACATTTGCTACAGCAGAGTGGTGAACCCCTTACATAACCCTCCACTGGGGGATAAAAATTTGGCATCGATAGTGAGTCAATTGGACTTACCATGAGCAACAAATTTTTCTATTGCAAATTGATATGAAATATTTAGTTTATTAAGTCTACAAAATGAGTTTTGCTAATTAATATACATTTGTTTTACATAATTACATAGTATATATGAAATCATTGACAAATTATATAAGTACTGAACATACAAAGGAAGTTATAAATAATAAGAATCATATAAAATGCACAAGCACTGTCAATTCAAATTATTGTTTAGTATAAGCCTTTAATATCTTTTATACGAAGAAGATGAGGAATGGAAAGAATAGCATCATGGTTGTAGCACAGTGGGTTGCACATGTTGTTGTAGTGGTCTTCAGTCCTGAGACTGGTTTGATGCAGCTCTCCATGCTACTCTATCCTGTGCAAGCTTCTTCATCTCCCAGTACCTACTGCAGCCTACATCCTTCTGAGTCTGCTTAGTGTATTCATCTCTTGGTCTCCCTCTACGATTTTTACCCTCCACACTGCCCTCCAATACTAAACTGGTGATCCCTCGATGTCTCAGAACATGTCCTACCAACCGATCCCTTTTTCTAGTTAAGTTGTACCACAAGCTCCTCTTCTCCCCAGTTCTATTCAATACCTTCTCATTAGATATGTGATCTACCCATCTAATCTTCAGCATTCTTCTGTAGCACCACATTTCGAAAGCTTCTATTCTCTTCTTGTCTAAACTATTTATCATCCACGTTTCACTTCCATACATGGCTACACTCCATACAAATACTTTCAGAAACGACTTCCTGACATTTAAAAAACGATTACCTTGCCATAGCCAGTCCACATTTTATATCCTCTCTACTTCGACCATCATCAGTTATTTTGCTCCCCATATAGTAAAACTCCTTTACTACTTTAAGTGTCTCATTTCCTAATCTAATACCCTCAGCATCACCCGACTTAATTCGATTACATTCCATTATCCTCGTTTTGCGTTTGGTGATGTTCATCTTATACCCTCCTTTCAAGACACTGTCCATTCCGTTCAATTGCTCTTCCAAGTCCTTCGCTGTCTCTGACAGAATTACAATATCATCGCCAAACCTCAAAGTCTTTATTTCTTCTCCATGGATTTTAATAGCTACTCCGAACTTTTCTTTTGTTTCCTTTACTGCTTGCTCAATATACCGATTGAATAACAGTGGGGATGGGCTACAACCCTGTCTCACTCCCTTCCCACCCACTGCTTCTCTGTCATGTCCCTCAACTCTTATAACTGCCATCTACAATTTGTAAATAGCCTTTCGCTCCCTGTATTTTACCCCTGCCACCTTCAGAATTTGAAAGAGAGTATTCCAATCAACATTGTCAAAAGCTTTCTGTAAGTCTACAAATGCTAGAAACGTAGGTTTGCCTTTCCTTAATCTTTATTCTAAGGTAAGTTGTAGGGTTAGTATTGCCTCACGTGTTCCAACATTTCTACGAAATCCATACTGATCTTCCCCGAGTTCGGCCTCTATCAGTTTTTCCATTTGTCTGTAAGGAATTCGAGTTAGTATTTTGCAGCTGTGACTTATTAAACTGATAGTTCGGTAATTTTCACATCTGTCAACACCTGCTTTCTTTGGGATTGGAATTATTGTATTCTTCTTAAAGTCTGAGGGTATTTCGCCTGCCTCATACCTCTTGCTCATCAGATGGTAGAGTTTTGTCAGGACTGGCTCTCCCAAGGCTGTCAGTAGTTATAATGGAATGTTGTCCACTCCAGGGGCCTTGTTTCGACTCAGGACTTTCAGTGCTCTGTCAAACTCTTCACGCAGTATCAAACCTCCCATTTCATCTTCATCTACATCCTCTTCCATCCCCATAATATTGTCCTCAAGTACATCGCCCTTGTATAGACTCTCTACATACTCCTTCCACCTTTCTGCTTTCCCTTTTTTGCATAGAACTGGGTTTCCATTTGCGCTCTTGATATTCATGCAAGTGGTTCTCTTTTCTCCAAAGGTCTCTTTAATTTTCCTGTAGGCAGAATCTATCTTCCCCCTTGTGAGATAAGCCTCTACATCCTTACATTTGTCCTGTAGCCATCCCTGCACTTCCTGTCGATATCATTTTTGAGACTTCTGTATTCCTTTTTACCTGCTTCATTTACTGCATTTTTATATTTTCTCCTTTCATCAGTTGAATTCAATATTTCTTCTGTTATCCAAGGGTTTCTACTAGCCCTCGTCTTTTTAGCTATTTGATCCTCTGCTGCCTTCACTATTACATACCTCAAAGCTACTCATTCTTCTTCTGCTGTATTTCTTTCCCCCATTCCTGTCAATTATTCCCTTATGCTCTCTCTGAAACTCTGTACAACCTCTGCTTCTTTCAGTTTATCCAGGTCCCATCTCCTTGAATTCCCACCTTTTTGCAGTTTCTTCAGTTGTAATCTACAGTTCATAACCAATAGATTGTGGTCAGAGTCCATGTCTGCCCCTGGAAATGTCTTACAATTTAAAACCAGGTTCCTATATCTTTTAGTATCTCCAGGGTTCTTCCATGTATACAAGCTTCTTTCATGATTCTTAAACCAAGTGTTAGCTATGATTAAGTTATACTCTCCACAAAATTCTACCAGGCGACTTCCTCTTTCATTTCTTAGCCCCAATCCATATTCACCTACTACGTTTCCTTCTCTCCGTTTTCCTACTCCTGAATTCCAGTCACCCATGACTATTAAATTTTCGTCTCCCTTCACTACCTGAATAATTTATTTTATCTCATCATACATTTCCTCAATTTGTTCGTCATCTGCAGAGCTAGTTGGCATATAAACTTGTACTATTGTAGTAGGCGTGGGCTTCATGTCTATCTTGGCCAAAATAATACGTTCACTATGTTGTTTGTTGTAGCTTACCCGCACTCCTATTTTTTTATTCATTATTAAACCTACTCCTGCATTACCACTATTTGATTTTGTATTTATAACCTTGTATTCACCTGACCAAAAGTCTTGTTCCTCCTGCCACCAAACTTCACTAATTCTCACTATATCTAACTTTAACCTATCCATTTCCCTTTTTAAATTTTCTAACCTACCTGCCCAATTAAGGGGTCTGCATTCGACGCTCCGATCCGTAGAAAGCCATAGCACATAGCTGCATTGAAAAGTCTGCATCTTTTTACAGAAGCACAACACCAGGTGCGACAATCTGAAGTTCTCTTTTCTGAAGTATTAATCAGTGTAGCCAAGACACTGAAATGTAGTATTAATATTGTATATTGCCCTTTTGGTAGAACATTACGTACACCAAGCAGTAGGTTCATAACAATATCTCCGTTGGTCAGTGTGGTGGACAGCTTGATATGTCAACACCACATTCTTGTAGAATTGTGCATCAACGCAGAATCAGTGCAAAAAATCCAAATAGAGTGCTCCATGACCATGAGGATGGGCAGGATATAGGAAAGTCTCATTAATTGGTGATAATTGGGTTAAAGGTTGAAGGATACATGTAGTCTTATAACATTTTGTGAAAATTACATTATTGACATCAAACCATAGTTATCAAATATAATCTGAGTTTCTGCCCCATAGCATATGTAAGTTAAGCACACATGAGCGTTTCATTGTCGGGTTGACATAGATATATACTCAATTTGACGTAATTAGTAGATGAAGAAAAAATTTTTATGTTACTCATTTATGTAGCTTCTAGGAAGCTTTACATGACAATTTTACAAAATGTTGCAGCGTTCAAAGGCCAAACAGTAAAATTAAAATATTAAATAAGTGTAACATATAAATCATCAGCAGAAATCTTATATATTCTTAGCTGGAGAAGTGTTGGCACTCATTGGCCATTCAAAATTTCATTAACTGATACAAATGATATACAAATTATTATCCAGAAATAGTTGTTATTACATGTAGCATTTAGCTGCTAGTAATTACATATAATATTGTGTAAGTGACGTGAGAGATACCTAAAATGTATGACATTTAATCTAGTGATCAAGATGACTAGCCTAATGATACCTACAGGTAATGGAATATTTACATAATATAAGAACAGAATTTTGGAATATATAGTATGTATATCTTTGTTTTATGGACTAGCTATGTATTCCTTTGTGATTAATGGTTAGTTTCTGGCATGTGAGAATATTTGCTTTTGATTTGTTGCTGGAAATAAAATGATTAATGTGATTTGTCACTCGTCATGAGTTAGTTGCAGCAAGGTTATCAAATAAGTAAAGTATATGTGATCACATTCATGAATGATAGAAAGAAGTTGATAAAATGCAAGTACTGGAACAAGCTTAATAACTAAGTGTCTGTAACATATAACACAAAAAACCATATTTCAAAAATGATTCTGATGACATGAAATGTTATTCCTGGAAAAAATACAAAGTGGGTTATTAAGCTGAAAGAAGAAATGTATGCATATTATGCAGAAAAAGTAATAAACGCCAAATTAACAGGTAATGAAAAATTGTGTCTAATATGAATGTATTCTAGCTGTCCCTCCCAATAATATTCATTCATTATACTATGCAATATATGACATACTGTCAAAAAATTTCAACAGATACTTAAACAACTACATAGCATCTCATAACTAAAGGGAAAACTTCATCATTATCATCATATGCAAAAATAAAGACTTCAGTATTCATAATCATCATTTGTTTGTGTCATCTCAAGGCATGACTTCTCTAATATCATTCTCCTTCATATAAAATTGTTACCTTTATCATTCTCTTTCATATTACATCCTACACTGCACCATTCTCTTTCATATTATTTCATTCTCATCATCATTTCACGAATTATAGAGTTTCTTACATCTAAAATACCTCATCACTAAAATTAACGTATATAGTTTTACTTGATAGCCTGCCATAGTCGTGTCATACTCTGAAAGAAAGATAATTAGTTAAGACTGCTATCAAATGGTGTGTATACTGTAGTCTTGTTAATGTCGGTCCATTTACGTTTCATGGCAAAGTGTTGCATATTCTCTCTTTAGTTCTGATGGTAAAATATCCAAGTCAATTTACAGTAAACACTGTGATTATTTAACTCATCTCTTTTACAGGGTATTTCTTTCTGAAAATGATGAATATGGGTCAATATCTAGCATTTACATTACATACACATTTTGAAAAACTTATTTCTAAAGATATGATCAAATATAACATAGCAATTTTTTTTGTTTTATAACATACATCAAAGTATGTGCATATAGCATACATAATAGACAAATGTAGTAGGTACCAACCCATATACAAGAATATATTTAAGCGCAGAAATGCATACTCAATATCACAATGTAGTGGCCTAAAGAAATATGTAATAAACAAGATAGTGGAATATCATAAGGCAATATGTCAAAGTGAACTGGTGTTTGTTATATCTTAAAAATATACAGTATATACAGGGAATATTCTACTTTCTATAGGAAAACCATCATATATACATTATAAAGTGGAAAATGTGCTAGGTCTGTAATTACAGTAAGTGAACTGACCTGCTAAGTTCAAGTTATTGGGAATTTGCCAAGACAAATTATATTATTTAGAAAACGTGCACAGTCTGATATTACGACAAGAAAAGCGATCTGCTAAGCTCACTTTGCTGGGCATTTGCCAAGAAAAATACAATCATAATCAGTATGTATCGACAAAGATGTAAATGAAACTGGAAATGGCATTATAGTGTGATAAATCATAAAACAAGTTCCTTCTATAAAGGGTTTGACGCTTGAAATGTGGTGGTTACCTTTTGACTTTCTGGTTCGTAAAGTTTTGATACATACTACACTGGAGTGAGGAATGCTGCGGATTCTATACGGACCAGCGTATAGAAGTTCAAATATACTGCAATTATTCTTTCCTCTGTTGGATAGATAATGTGTGCGTACAAATACCATCTGTCCTATCCGAAATTCACGGACTTTACAAAACTGTTTTTGCTGTCTTTTGCGGCGCTGTGCGGCACGCTTGAGATTTTTGAGGGCAATGTCAATTATTTCATGGTGACGTAGTCGATGTGATGTAGGAAAAGTTACCAGTTCATTAATTTTTTTGGGTGGTTCAACGTTCTTTAAAATAACAGTAGGAGATAACATAGTGGATTCATTTGGTATAGAATTAATTACACCTTGGGACGAAAAAATGTGTTTGCCCCAATCAATATATTTCTTATGGCAGTATATTCTACATAATTTACCAGTTTCCTTCGTCCAAGGTTCAGAAAGGTAGGACGAAGCATGATATTTGGATATATAAATTGGAGAAATGTTTCTAGCTTGTAACATACGTGTCCATGTTGCAGATTGAAATTGTGGTCCATTGTTGGAAATTACTTTCAGTACATGACCTACATGAGATAGAAAATGTTTTACGAATGCATTTGGAACAGATTTAGCAGTATCTTTGCGTAGCTGAGTAAAAGTAACAAATGTCGAAGTGAGTTCAACGGCGACAAAGATAAAACAAAAACCTTTATTTGATCTAGGAATCGGTCCAAAGGTTTTTACAGCGGCCATATGCCTTAATTCAATGGGTACAATAGGATATAACGGTGGAATATGTGAAGTAGTGGATGATTTAGCTTTCTGGTAGAGTTTACATTACGCTAAAACTCGTCGAATACGTCTTTCCACGTTGGCAAATTAACAATTCTGTCTTAGAATGAGAAAACATTTTCTGCCTCCATAATGGGCGTAGCATAAATGAGTATTCCAGATTAATTTGTTAACAGGCTCTTCAGGAATGCAGAGTAACCAATTGCTGTAGTCAGGGCGAGAACGGCGAAACCGAATGTTGTTGCATACGGCATAATAGTGAGGACGAAATGAAATTTTCAAACGTAACTTTTTGAATATACATGAGGCTGAAATTTGTTTGGCAGAAGTTGGCTGCGACGTCTTGCTGATTATTGCTGAGAGAACGGGATAGTATGTCTACTACAAGATTTTTCGCGCCGGAAATGTGAACAATTGTAAAATCAAATTTCTGCAAATAAAGTTTCCATCTATTTAATCTCCCATGTGTGAATTTGGCGGAAAGTAAAAACTGTATGGCTCTATAGTCTGTGCAAACGGTAGTATGTCTTCCATAAAGATAATGCCTAAATCTGGTAAATGCCCATACAACACATAATGTTTCAAGGTGTATAACTGAATAATTCCGTTTAGCAGGGGATAGAATGCGACTAGCAAATGCGAAGTTTTTTATTACTGTAGTACCATCTTCTTCGATTTCCTGAGAAATGTGTACGCCTAGAGCGGTGTTAGAACCATCTGTAGCAATGGAAATTTTTTTGGTGGGATATGTGTGTGATAAAAGTGGTTCATTCAACAAGGCATGTTTCAGATTAATAAATTCAGATTGCGCTTGGTTATCCCAGGACCAAATAGTGTTTTTGCCTGTCAACTGGCATAATATAGGGGTGTCCAAAGCAAAGTAATGAATAAATTTACGAAAAAAATTAATTAACCCTAGAAAACTATTGAGTTGTTTCTTAGTCGTTGGAACAGTGATGTCACGTAAAGCTGAAGTTTTTCTGGGTCAAGCGCAATCCCTTGTGCTGAGATTACATGTCCAAGAAATTTTATGGAGGTTTTGCCAAAGTGCGATTTGCTAAAATTAACTGTGAGTCCTTGTGCACGAAAAGTTCGTAACAGTTGTTCAAGAATGAAATTATGTTGAGAGCAGTTAGCTTCTGCTATAAGGATGTCGTCTACTTACGTTGTAATTCTATCTTTAGGTTCTTTCGGAAGTATTGTGTTCATACCACGAATATATGCTACTGAAGAAATTGTTAAACCAAACGGTATTTGCATAATTGATAACAATCACCAAAACAGAGAAAAGCTGTGTACTTTTGCAGTTCGAATGGAGTAGAATCTGCCAAAACCCGGATTTTAAGTCTAAGGTGAAATAGATAGAAGTACCATGATGTTTCTGAAGAAGTTCTTCTAGTGTCTGTGGGCGATCGGTTTCAGTAATGATAACCTCATTAACATGACGAGAATCAAGTACAAAGCGAAGTGAGCCATCTTTCTTCTTAACAATGTGAAGCGGGTTTATACACTCCTGGAAATGGAAAAAAAAAACACATTGACACCGGTGTGTCAGACCCACCATACTTGCTCCGGACACTGCAAGAGGGCTGTACAAGCAATGATCACACGCACGGCACAGCGGACACACCAGGAACCGCGGTGTTGGCCGTCGAATGGCGCTAGCTGCGCAGCATTTGTGCACCGCCGCCGTCAGTGTCAGCCAGTTTGCCGTGGCATACGGAGCTCCATCGCAGTCTTTAACACTGGTAGCATGCCGCGACAGCGTGGACGTGAACCGTATGTGCAGTTGACGGACTTTGAGCGAGGGCGTATAGTGGGCATGCGGGAGGCCGGGTGGACGTACCGCCGAATTGCTCAACACGTGGGGCGTGAGGTCTCCACAGTACATCGATGTTGTCGCCAGTGGTCGGCGGAAGGTGCACGTGCCCATCGACCTGGGACCGGACCGCAGCGACGCACGGATGCACACCAAGACCGTAGGATCCTACGCAGTGCCGTAGGGGACCGCACCGCCACTTCCCAGCAAATTAGGGACACTGTTGCTCCTGGGGTATCGGCGAGGACCATTCGCAACCGTCTCCATGAAGCTGGGCTACGGTCCCGCACACCGTTAGGCCGTCTTCCGCTCACGCCCCAACATCATGCAGCCCGCCTCCAGTGGTGTCGCGACAGGCGTGAATGGAGGGACGAATGGAGACGTGTCGTCTTCAGCGATGAGAGTCGCTTCTGCCTTGGTGCCAATGATGGTCGTATGCGTGTTTGGCGCCGTGCAGGTGAGCGCCACAATCAGGACTGCATACGACCGAGGCACACAGGGCCAACACCGGCATCATGGTGTGGGGAGCGATCTCCTACACTGGCCGTACACCACTGGTGATCGTCGAGGGGACACTGAATAGTGCACGGTACATCCAAACCGTCATCGAACCCATCGTTCTACCATTCCTAGACGGGCAAGGGAACGTGCTGTTCCAACAGGACAATGCACGTCCGCATGTATCCCGTGCCACCCAACGTGCTCTAGAAGGTGTAAGTCAACTACCCTGGCCAGCAAGATCTCCGGATCTGTCCCCCATTGAGCATGTTTGGGACTGGATGAATCGTCGTCTCACGCGGTCTGCACGTCCAGCACGAACGCTGGTCCAACTGAGGTGCCAGGTGGAAATGGCATGGCAAGCCGTTCCACAGGACTACATCCAGCATCTCTATGATCGTCCCCATGGGAGAATAGCAGCCTGCATTGCTGCGAAAGGTGGATATACACTGTACTAGTGCCGACATTGTGCATGCTCTGTTGCCTGTGTCTATGTGCCTGTGGTTCTGTCAGTGTGATAATGTGATGTATCTGACCCCAGGAATGTGTCAATAAAGTTTCCCCTTCCTGGGACAATGAATTCACGGTGTTCTTATTTCAATTTCCAGGAGTGTATATGGACTAACTGCCGATTCGATAATGTCTTGGTCTAGCATAGCTTGTAGTTCTTTCTAGACTTGTTCTCTATGGATATAAGGAATAGGATAACATTTTGGTTTTAAATGTATCGTGCTGTTTAACTTGAAATTCGTACATAAAACCGGACATAGTACAAGGGATGTTGTCAAAAACTGTGGTTTGATGTAAAATAATATTGCATAGGTGACTGCGTTCGTCATCTGTATTTGCGTTGCTGTGTTTTACTTTCTCAGAAATCGTTTGTATCACGTCGTAATTAAATTCGTCTGGTTTATTGTAGTCGTGTCCATATGTATCTGTGAAAAATGTGAAATGCCAGTCTATGTTATGGAATGTACAGATGACTTCTATTCGATTAAGTGCCTGTTCTTCTGCTGATAATATGTGCTGAAATTTCAATGCAAGCTGTTCTTTTCCATTCTTTAACATCAAATAAGTCTTTTTGAAATCGATAATTGCGTTGTGTTGTACCAAAAAATTCGTGCCTAAAATAACGTGTTGTCAATAAAGGTACAATCCTGTAGAGGACAAGGGGTTATTTTTAGGAAATATGGTGCGAAATTGTGATTTAGTGTGTTTCAGGGCGCGATGCGCCAACCTCATAGCAGACGGCGGACGAAGGCTGGCCGGCGCGTTATGCAGGTGACACAGTTTTGCAATGAGCGTCGGTATGTGTGTACATGCGCAGTAGCCATCAACAGCCAGAATGCAGCATTACGAGAAATACGCAGGCGCGGGACATGTGTGGCGCAGTTGCGTTAGCCAACTCATCAAGAACATTCTAATAAACACGGTGCCGCGTAACCAGCGGATTCAGCAGCGATCTGCACTACTTAAGGGCATCAAAGGTGGGCGTCAACATCGGTTCGACGGATTTGGCGTTCGGTCGCTGTTACGTCGTCATCAGTGACGCTGTCCCCAAGGACTGGCCGGCGGAGGGCATTGCCCGCTGCTGCACCGGAGACTCCCGGCGTCCTCACGAGCCACAGCATCTGTTGGAGGCAAGCTCGGCTGGTTCTCGTGCTGCTAACCTCCTACCATCTGCGCAGCCACTGACTGAGCATGGCATCGCGTTCCCCGTGCTGCGTGCATCAGCACATCTCCACCACGACACGAGCGGTGGGGCTGAGCTACCGGAAAATGAATTGGAAGAACAATAAAGAGGAAGATTGCTAAAAACAGCCACCTTCTTCTACCCAGCCACGCCCTACAACCCCGACCACGTAACCTGCTCCGGTCATCCTATTACAATCCAAAAGTTTGTGTGAAACGTATGACCTTTATTAAAAAATGATAAGTGTGTCCGTAATTTTACGTCTACTCCATCACTGGATACTGCACCTTTTACTGTAGTTTTGCCTAGTGGTAGTGTAGGATAATTGTTTTCGTTGTTACATTTGTTGAAAGTCTCTTCATTTACTACCGAAATAGGTGATCCAGAATCGATTACAGCTGAAAATGTGAATGATCCAATTTTTGCTTAAATAACAGGGTGGGAAATAGTTTTTTGTACAACTGGTTTTTCATGTAAAAGGGTATCTCGAATATCGTCAAAAGTAATGACATTTTCGCGAACAAAATCTTGTGTATCGAAAGTGTTGCTCGCGTTGCTGGAAGATGCAACTGGTGCTGTATCTAGTCAAATTCTTTCTGGCGTGCTGTTATTTGCGTGAGGATGCCGTGGCATTTCAAATATATATACAAAAACAAAAGCAAAACGAGGATAATGGAATGTAGTCGAATTAAGTTGGGTGATGCTGAGGGAATTAGATTAGGAAATGGGACACTTAAAGTAGTAAAGGAGTTTTGCTATTTGGGGAGCAAAATAACTGATGATGGTCGTAGTAGAGAGGATATAAAATGTGTACTGCCAATGGCAAGGAAAGCGTTTCTGAAGAAGAAAAATTTGTTAACATCGAGTATAGAATTAAATGTCAGGAAGTCGTTTCTGAAAGTATTTGTATGGAGTGTAGCCATGTATGGAAGTAAAACGTGGATGATAAATAGTTTAGACAAGAAGAGAATAGAAGCTTTCGAAATGTGGTGCTACAGAAGAATGCCGAAGATTAGATGGGTAAATCACATAACTAATGAGGAGGTATTGAATAGAATTGGGGAGAAGAGAAGTTTGTGGCACAACTTGACAAGAAGAAGGGACCGGTTGGTAGGACATGTCCTAAGGAATCAAGGGATCACAAATTTAGCATTGGAGGGCAGTGTGGAGAGTAAACATCGTAGAGGGAGACCAAGAGATGAATACACTAAGCAGATTCAGAAGGATGTAGGCTGCAGTAGATACTGGAAGATGAAGGAGCTTGCACAGGATTGAGTAACATGGAGAGCTGCATCAAACCAGTCTCAGGACTGAAGACCACAACAACAAACTTTATTGTTTTCAAATACAACCTTAATCTTCTTCGAATTACTCTCCATTAGCATTAATACACTTGTCCAAACGTTCATTCCAGTGTTCGAAGCACCTTTTAAATTCGTCCTCTTTGATACCTGCTAGCACTTTGACGACATTGCGTTTTACGTCTTCCACATTCGCAAAACGCTTCACTCTCAAGTCTCTTTTCATTCTTGGGAATAGGAAGAAGTCCGAGGGTGCTAAATCCGGCGAATAGGGCGCGTGGGTCAAGGTAGTCATCTTCGTTGACGCCAAAAACTGGCGAACGCTGAGAGCCGTGTGCGCGGGAGCATTGTCGTAATGCAGAAACCACACTCCAGAATCCCACAAAGCCGGACGTTTTCGTGACAAACTTCAGTGAAGCCGTTTCACAACCTCCAAATAGAATTGTTCGTTTACTGTCTGGTTTTCAGGGACAAATTGAGAGTGTACGATCCCTTTGTTGTTAAAAAAAAAAAAAAAACAGATCAACATCGTTTTCACATTCGGTTTCACTTGTTGAGCTTTTTTTTGGTCGAGGTGAGCCAGGTGGCTTCCATTGTGATGACTGTTCTTTACTTTCTGGATCGTACCCATAGCACCATGACTCATCACCTGTAATGATTTCTTTGAAAAAATGTGGATCATCTTTGAACGCGTCCTTCATTTCGAGAGAGGCTTGAACACGATGATCCCTTCGATCCCCGGTAAGAAACTTCGGCACGAATTTTGCTGCCACTCTTAGCATCCCCAAATCGATGGTCAAGATGCGCTGAATTGAGCTCCAGGACAACCTGGACAAGCTCTCGAGTTGGTCAATTGTCCTGCATTGATCTTCACTGATGATATCACGGATTTTGTCGATGTTGTCTTCACTGCGAGCAGTTGAAGGTCGACTATTTTTTTTTTTCTTTATTGAATTTCGATTCCCCCCCAAGGGGATGGGCTGGCAGCAGCTTAGTATGCCACTCTTCAGCCTAAGAACAGGCGATAAAATCGGAGACTTAAATAGTAACATGGCGAAAAAAATCGTGGAACTTAAAACATAGAACAAAGGGATGATGATGCTAATAAAATACATACGAAGCAGACGGGCAAAATAATATACAGACAATCAAAAAACACAGCGACAGTCTGGTTTCTGTTCACAACACTACAAAGATGAACAACACTGAACAATCACTGGAACACTGCACTAAAAAGTTGGTAAATGTGACATACCACAGCCGAGAGCAGGTGGGCGGGAAACTGTGCAGATGATGGGAAAATAAAAAATGGTGGAAGGAGAGAAAAAGCGAAGGGGGGGGGGGGGGAGAGGTGAAAGAAGCCGACGGAGGATGAGGACCCATAAGGTCGACTGGAAAGGGGGTTGATCTTCAACCACCATTTCTCCCTTTTTAAACCAAGAAAACCATTTGTACACTTGCGTTTTACTAAGAGCATGGTCTTTGTAGGCTGTCTGAATCATAGCAACAGTTTCTGCTGCGTTCTTGCCAAGAAAGAAACAAAACTTCACTGCCACACGTTGTTCGTAAGAACTAGCCATTTACTCGTGTCACGTCTGCACTGTACGCACATTCAAAGAACTGCCACAGAAACCACACTTCTCACTGTTGGGTGACGCCGCGTGGCAGAATGGCTCAGCAGAGCCCCTACTACAACCCTCTGGCGGCGCAACCTGTTACTACAAGTACATGATGTGCAGCATTACGATTCTGGTTACTTTTGGGTCCCCCCTAGTACGTGCAGGCGGCGTAGCATCAAAGTTTGGCTGAACTTAATCAAATAAAATTGTTGGTTAGGTATGCTAACCGGCTGGTTCTATTGCTGTTGTGGGGAAGAGCCTCGATTGTTGCCAGAATATGTCTGCGGCTGCTGATAATTCTGTGGGTCTGATGATTAAAATTCTGTCTGTTATTAAAGTCGTGAGGTAGTTCTTGTCATTTCGGGAACGTCTATCTCCTTTGCTATTAAAATAGCGTGGCTGATCCTAGTTGCCGTATACCTGTTGCCCTTGCTTACGTTGTGTAAAATTTTTATTTATGAATGAACACTCTGACTGCTGGACTTACAAAAGCTGTAATAAATCTCTAATTGCCGAAATGTTTTCTTTCTGTTGTGCTACTATGAGTGATACTCTTATCAATCGTGGTAATTTCGAAGTACATAGCTGGATTAGTGCTGATTCGCTGTATGGTTCGTTTAAAAATTGGTTTTGCTGTACCATATGTTCGAAGAATTGCGTGATAGTGGGGAAACTTGAATTTTTAAAATTCGGTAGGCTGATTAACTGATCCTTGATACCGCGTTGTGTCGTTTTCGACCAATATGCTGAGAGAAAAGCATTTTGCAGTTCTTCGACTGAGTAATATTGTCTTGCGATTGGTCTCATTCGAGTTGCCGGTTTGCCTTCTAAAAAGCTGCATATAAGTTCTAGTGTGTGCGTTACAGGCCAGGTTGGTGGAAATGCAAAAGTAAATTGTTGTGTCCAGTCCAAGGTGTGAATCTGTGTTGTGTCATTCTTAAGTATCTTAAATTTCCTAACAGATAAAAAGTGCTTGTAGTCAAAGTTATCGTCTCAAAAATGTTTGAGCAAGATCAGGGTTGTCTGTTCGGAATCTAAGTCACGTTCTCTCTGTAATCTACCTAAGTTGTGTTGGCTGTGGTAGTGTGACAAATGTTCAGAATGTGGCGTATGCTGGGTGGGGTTAGAAACTGGAACGTTTTTCATTTCTGTGACTTCATGCTGTAAAGATGACATTTTGCGACGCAACATATTTCTGGATGCACCTAGCTGACTGATTGTTTACTACTTATTTTGAAATTCGGGTGTCTGATTGAAGAAAACTGGTGACATATCGTCTGATTTAGTGTCATTATAGTCTCGATAATGTCCACTCTGCTGGCTAATTCATCGAATTTTTCGGTTAGTGCTTTTACCTGATTGTCATTTTTGGGGTCACAAACATCAATCTGTTTTTACATTTTACACGTGGTTTTTGTTAATTTGTTAAAGTCTGCTTTAATGGCATCGGGATCCTGTTCTGTTTCCAGTTTTTCAAGTCTGCTAGTAACTATCTGAAAGTCTTCTGTGTATTTGCTTTCTAAGGTCTGAATACTAGTGTCTGTTTTTGTTTCCAGATCGGTAAGGTCATCCTCTAGTTCTGTGTTTGTACAGAAAGCAGATGTCAGTTATAAGAGTCGAGGGGTATGAAAGGGAAACAGTGGTTGGGAAGGGAGTTCGGAGTAGCTATTAAAATCCATGGAGAAGAAATAAAAGCTTGAGGTTCGCCGATTACATTGTAATTCTGTCAGAGACAGCAGAGGACTTGTAAGAGCAGTTGAACGGAATGGGCAGTGTATTAAAAGGAGGGTATAAGATGAACATCAACAAAAGCAAAACGAGGATAATGGAATGTAGTCGAATTAAGTCAGGTGATGCTGAGGGAATTGGATTAGGAAATGAGACACTTAAAGTAGTAAAGGAGTTTTGCTATTTGGGGAGCAAAATAACTGATGATGGTCAAAGTAGAGAGGATATAAAATGTAGACTGCCAATGGCAAGGAAAGCGTTTCTGAAGAAGAGAAATTTGTTAACGTCGAGTATTGATTTAAGTGTCAGGAAGTCGTTTCTCAAAGTATTTGTATGGAGTGTAGCCATGTATGGAAGTGAAACGTGGACGATAAATAGCTTAGACAAGAAGAGAATAGAAGCTTTCGAAATGTGGTGCTACAGAAGAATGCTGAAGATTAGATGGGTTGATCACATAACTGATGAGGAGGTGTTGAATAGAATTGGGGAGAAGAGGAGCTTGTGGCACAACTTGACTAGAAGAAGGGATTGGTTGGTAGGACATGTTCTGAGACATCGAGGGATCACCAATTTAGTATTGGAGGGCAGCGTGGAGGGTAAAAATCGTAGAGGGAGACCAAGAGATGAATACACTGAGCAGATTCAGGAGGATGTAGGTTGCAGTAGGTACTGGAACATGAAGAAGCTTGCACAGTATAGAATAGCATGGAGAACTGCATCAAACCAGTCTCAGGACTGAAGACCACAACAACAACAACGTTCAAATTTTTCGCATGCAAAGCCCACGAAAGTTCTGCTGATAATGCTTTAATCTCGTCGTGTAAGTGTTGTGCTTTCTGAACATTCTTTGGCGAGTACATTGTTTTCATAAGTATTTTTGTTGTATCTTCGTGTGTGCTGCGTATCTCTTGTGCAACGGATCTGATTTCTTCACTACTATTCCTGGCACAGGCCTCAATTTCCTCATGTAATTGTTTTTTAGTTTCATTGCATTGCTCGGCAAAGGCTGTAATCTGTCCAGTAAGCTGTTCAATAGAGGTGTCAAATTTTTCGTTAATCTGTTTGAAATTTTCATCGGTTTGTTTGATTGACCTGTCGTGTTTTTCATCCGACTCATCAAGGTGTTTGTTAAGTTGTTTATAATTGTTGTCTTGTTTTTCATTTGACTGTTTCAAATTTTCGTTAACTTGTTTGTTCTATTCATTCAGTTGTAGCAATATTGCCATAACATGATTGACATCGACTCTGTTTATTGTGCTGTGTGATGTGTATCTGCATTTGATATGTGTTCTGTAACCATTTGGTCACTGTCTGATTCATGAAAAGGTCTGCTGATTGATTGTGCGCTGTTGGTCACTACATCGGAACCAAATAAATCTGACGTATTTTGAGTAAATTGCACGTTTTCACTAGTAACCTGTAGCTGCTCACTGTGTAAATTCTGCACGTCCGATGTGTGAAACTGGGCAGCGTTCGTTGTAGTGGAATGCGTCAAGTTACATTTGTTGTTACATTTACTGTGGACATAATCAAATCTGTTTGCTCATCGTTTAAATTTGAATTGTTACTGGTGGTTGACACACACTGATTGTCTAAGATTGAAGGATTAGAGCTGTGAGACTGAATGTCTCTAGTATTGTCAGTTAAACTACTGAAATCGGCGTTTTCAATCATTGCACTTTGCGATATACTGTTTGCAGTTTTTCGCGGCATTTTCATAAGTCAAAGGTGGACACAAAATCAAATAAAGACAAATCGGACACAAAGTGGAGCAACTACAATAACAACAAAGATCAATAAATTGCCGATGATCTGTGAAAAAAATATGATAAATTAGAAAATGTGTTGCGCCAAATTCAAACTACACTTAACACCATATAAGTAAAAGCAGATATTTAGCTGACTACTTCTCAGAAAATTCTCAAAAATTACGATCTGCCCGGATATCGCCAAGTGTAACCATCCTGCATAAATAAATTTAAAAAAATGATGTGTAACCTTCCTGAACAGGAAATAAAAATAATTAAATTTGGATAATTAAATTCTGATATATGGAAACTGATAAATCTTAACTCATGAAAAACTGATAAATTTTGACATAAGCAGCACTATGCCATGGCCCTGTGAAATTAATCTGAGTCTGCCCGTGAGAAATAAACTGAAAAATTCTTACCTCGTGATGGTGTCTCCTGATAATGCTGTCTATATATCTGCTTGTAAATGGCACAGCTTAGTGCAATGCTGGACTATCTACTAATACTGGATAACATTTGTCTGAGATATGAATTACTAAAAAAACTGACTTTACTTAGTGACACAGCTCGTTGTCTGATTATTAAAGAGCAGGTGACTATGATCTGACAAAAATTCTGGAATATTTTAATTTAGATGAATGACTGGATCGGGACTGGCAATGACTTAAGGGGAAATTATACTTATATAGTTGACTGGTAAAAACAATTACATTCTGAAAATTTTTTACGTTATTGACAAAGATCTACAATCCATTACACGGGAAAATGGAATATATTACGAATCTGAGTCAACTGGAGGTGACAAATCACAAAAAAAGATTGAAACAAATTAACATTAACATCTCAGACAAGTGTATTAACTATGTGCATGCCGATAAAAATAATAAAATTTAGCTTAGAATAGATGGTTGACTTAATTACACTGTTGTTTATTCATTATATTAACAATTATTCATTTGTTCATCATCATCTCATTCCATAGTATCATTTAGCTCTGTAGCTGGTCACAATTATTCTTCTGTTCCATGTAATAAAATTTTACAATTTATTTTGCACTGTGACTTTAACAACTACTAATTATAAACTGGGATGTAGCAGTGACAGACTACAACTACCCTGTAGCAGCGAGCGAATGCAGCTGCGGCAGAGACTGCTATGACCTGCAACTCTTTTGCACCTCTCTTTTGACAGGGGTAAAGATATTTTATGTCTCAGGCAGCGCCTGTGAATTGTCGTTCTAGCAAGTGAGCAAAACATCGAGATTACATTTACCCCAGCAGGGTGGTGAACCCCTTACAGATCTCCCCCGTGACACTGACCCAGCAAAAATCAAGGCAAACCTCATCTTCCCCAAGTTCGAGATCACAGAGGTCAAACAAGAAACACGCGCCTCTGGCCCGGCAAAACCAGGTAAAGGTCGCAAAAAGCGCGCGTCCTTCAAAGTCATACTTCATCCTGACCAGAAGGACCGCGAACTATACGCGATCAAACACATGTTACATTGCAGCGTAACCATTGAAAAATATCGGCAGCCTGAATGTCCTATACAGTGCCAGCAGCTCTTTCGCAGGGGCGAGAACTGAAACCAACATCCGAAGTGCATGAAATGCGCCGGCCCCCATCTCAGTAACACTTTACCAACAAACGGGACACGCTGGCAAAATGCGCTCTCTGCTGCTACAGCCATCCAGCAAACTACAGCCGCTGCCCTACAAGACTTAAGCTGATGGCGATCCGACTCCACGATCGTCCCCGCGGGCTGCTACTGCAGCCACAGCAACGGCCGCGAGCTCTGCTCTCTCAGCCACAGTCACAGACTAATTCTGCTACCGTCAAAAGCCGCAGAGCGAACGTGCCAGGGCTAGGACCCTATGGAATCGTTAGCAGCAGGATTTCACTGGGAACAGATCCCGCCCAGACAGGCCCCTACATAGCAGGAAACAAGTCCCGTCCTTTCACCATCTCTGCAGCGATTATGTATATTCTTTGGGATCTTCCCACAGAGTGCATAGACTTCAGTCTTCGTAGCGTGTTTTCAGTTGACCCATATGGTTTACTGCATTTGTTTGCACATTACGGTAGCGAACAATGTTTTACCGCTTTGTAGTATTTGTGTCTTTGCAGTATTTGTATTTTTCAATGCATTTCCTTTGACGTCTTAGCAGAGTGCTTGTGCATTGTAGCAGCATTTGCGTTTTTTTCTGCATTTCATTTGTGACTCGTACGGCGTTTGCCTCGCTGTTGTAACACTATTTTGTAACAGTGGTTTGAAATGAGTGCTTTTAAATGTGACATTTGAGGAAACGAGGTGCAATTACCGTATGCCTCTGAAGCAGCATATTTCCTCAGCAAACCCACAGAAGTTGAGCGAAATAATGCCTCCTGTTGAAAATAATGAACGTTCGTCTATCTATCGGTGCTACTTATACGATAAGGATTTTAGGGTCTAGTGAAGCAGGGGATACAACCCGTCGACTTTGACCAATGATGTCAGAATTGGCCAGAGAGCATTTATTACACAGACGAAAGAGCTGACAAGACTGTTCAGAAACTAAGGAATACGAGAGACGAAAAATATAGTTGACATATATCAATGCAAGTAGTATTTTCACGTTAAGGATATCGCGTGATTGTATCGTATTATTTCTGTGGAAAATGAAGGGGAAAAATGGATGAAAATATTGGTAGCATAGAATACCTCACGTCACATATATATGGGTTGTATCTCGAACCTCATTCGAACTGAATTGTTTAACTGAGTACGGGATACAATTTTAACGTATGTCGATTTCTTCGTTTTCGTTAGCATTAATATCCTGTTGTTCAGTTGAACTATATAGGTCAACTGAAGCATGTGTTGTTTCTTTCGTTTCCGCTACCACTAATAATCTGTTCTTACGTAGATAGTAGTACTACCTATGGCAGAAGGAGCTACGTGTGTAATATTTGTATCCCATATTTCAGTTGACCTATGTATATGTACACTGTTAACGAAAACGTGGAAATGGACATACATTACATTTGCAACCTGTACCTCAGTTGAACTACGCGAAAAGGCAATAAGACGACACATATACAATTTGTATCTCGTACTTCACTATGAGGTACAGTTTTTTTTCCGCCTGCGAAGCTAATAGTATCGACTGAAAGTTATAGTTTTCATCACAGCATTGACTATAGTATCCCATTCTTTAGTTGAGCTATAAGGATATCTCAAACACCAACAGTACGTGATTTTCATAACGACTCTCAAGGCGAGCTTAGATTTTTCGAACCACGTCCCTCGTCTAATGGATTGCCACAACCGATCTTTGATGCAGCGCCATATAAGTTAAGTCCTGAGTATGGCGCATGTACACTCGTGAGGCGCATATATTCGCCGCACTCACGACATCGAACATACTCGGCAACGAGACCACACATTTGTAAAAAACAAATTGTGCTCAACATGTCTACGCCCATAGCCTCTTTGAAATCATCTAGGTTCATCGGGACAGATAAAGCCATATCTACAAACGAAAATGAGATACTAAAAATTGTCCTAAAATAGGAAACTAATAGTCCAAATCACCTCAATGTCACTAAGAATGAAATTAAGTACTGAATTAATTGCATATAACCTAACTAATGAGGAAGTATTGAATAGGATTGGGGAGAAGTTTGTGGCACAACTTGACCAGAAGAAGGGATCGGATGGTAGGACATGTTCTGAGGCATCAAGGGATCACCAATTTAGTATTGGAGGGCAGCGTGGAGGGTAAAAATCGTAGAGGGAGACCAAGAGATGAATACACTAAGCAGATTCAAAAGGATGTAAGTTACAGTAGGTACTGGGAGATGAAAAAGCTTGCACAGGATAGAGTAGCATGGAGAGCTACATCAAACCAGTCTCAGGACTGAAGACCACAACAACAACAACAACCAATTATTTAAATAAACGCAGACGAAGAATATTTTGAGCAATTTGTAGCGATCTCTTCTAAAATCACATTCAGTTATTTTAATGTACAATAATAGCGCTTGTCCGGAACCCAGAACTGTTTTATCATCTATGGCTGAAAGTGAAGACTTTATTATCTATGAGTAATGTATGACGTCATTGGTCAAAGTCATAGAGTAAATATCTCTGGAGTGAGCATTCACACGCGCAGAACAGATTTTGTGTTGTCAACATACATTGCCGGCCTGGTCATGTGATCTCGGGACGTCGTGTGTTTGTCCGTATAGCGCCCTATATACACTCCTGGAAATTGAAATAAGAACACCGTTAATTCATTGTCCCAGGAAGGGGAAACTTTATTGACACATTCCTGGGGTCAGATACATCACATGATCACCCTGACAGAACCACAGACACATAGACTCAGGCAACAGAGCATGCACAATGTCGGCACTAGTACAGTGTATATCCACCTTTCGCAGCAATGCAGGCTGCTATTCTCCCATGGGGACGATCGTAGAGATGCTGGATGTAGTCCTGTGGAACGGCTTGCCATGCCATTTCCACCTGGCGCCTCAGTTGGACCACTGTGGAGACCTCACGCCCCACGTGTTGAGCAATTCGGCGGTACGTCCACCCGGCCTCCCGCATGCCCACTATATGCCCTCGCTCAAAGTCCGTCAACTGCACATACGGTTCACGTCCACGATGTCGCGGCATGCTACCAGTGTTAAAGACTGCGATGGAGCTCCGTATGCCACGGCAAACTGGCTGACACTGACGGCGGCGGTGCACAAATGCTGCGCAGCTAGCGCCATTCGACGGCCAACACCGCGGTTCCTGGTGTGTCCGCTGTGCCGTGTGTGTGATCATTGCTTGTACAGCCCTCTCGCAGTGTCCGGAGCAAGTATGGTGGGTCTGACACACCGGTGTCAATGTGTTCTTTTTTCCATTTCCAGGAGTGTATTTAGAATGTCACTACATCCCTTTACAGACGGATTCTTTTCGTACGTGTCGTGGATTATTTATATATGTTGCGCAGACATTTTAACAGTATCCATTTGATACCGGGAATAAACCAGCTACGTAACTTTTAAGGGCAAGATCTTACATTCTGCTTCTTTGCGATAGGTGTCACAGTTCAGATGCACTCGATTTTTGGTAGTTTACGGTATGATACCGCACTTTATAGTATTACAGAGCCTGACGTACATTTTTGCAGTGATAGTCTTGCAAAACGACTTGACAGTACGCTAGTACTTTTGCAAGTGTCCGAAAAACACGGAATTTGCCACACATTAGCGATCATACCCTGCTAATTCGTCTTTTTTTCTTGTATTTCTGCGTATTTATTTTCTCGTTTTTGCGACCTAAAGCACAATTTTTCTTACTGGTGGCACTTTGAGGCATTTATTTAACGCATTTTAAGTACTTGCTCCCAGCTTATTAAATAAGTAGTAGACTGAGTAATGTATATACATAATCGACATGTCACTGATAAATGCATGGAGGATAGTATTTACTGAATCAACTAACCATTCAATTTCCTATTCCACCAGCAAATTTACGAGAAGAAGCGACTGTTTGTAAGCTTTTGTACGAGCCGTAATATCTATTATATAGTCATAAAATCGTAGAAAAATAGGTCTACAGAATCAAGCCTTAATTATAAGGCGTATCGAAATTTTTTGCATATACAGTGTCTCTTGCTAATATGATAACTATAATTAAAGTTACATGGTATGTACCCATGAAAAGTTACTATCCCTCCTTTCACATATTTTTCTTTGCATCCGTAGCAACAAAGTAATTCACCCTCGCTATTACACTATCAGCAAACGGTGAAACACAACAAAAACTCTTGATATTATAAACTTCAAACGCTGCAGAAAGCACACACGCACAGCGAAGTCCCGAAAACACGTGACAATCCTGGTTTAATGTTGACAACATGCGCAGAACGCAATGCTCACTCCAGAGATATTTGCTCTATGGTCAAAGCCGAACGGTTGTATCCCCTGCTTCACTAGACCCCAGCATTTGCGTTTTTTCCATATTTCCTTTGTGACTTTTGCGGCGTTTGCTTCGCTGTTGTAACACTATTTTGTAACAGTGATTTGAAATGAGTGCTTTTAAATGTGACATTTGAGGAAACGAGGTACAATTACCGTAGGCCTCTGAAGCAGCATATTTCCTCAGCAAACCCACAGAAGTTGAGCGAAATAATGCCTCCTGTTGAAAATAACGAACGTTCGTCTACCTATCGGTGCTACTTATGCGATAAGGACTTTACTTAAAGTAGTTTGCAACACCACCAATAAAATATTCGTGGGGAAGGGCAACAGAAACGTTGAAGTGTGCGATGTGTGCACTTGAAACTGATTCTAAAAAGTGCTGGATGGATCCTTTCCAGTCTGAACATGACTTTTGTGTAAAGAATCATTCCATTCATTGCTAAAACCACACTAGTATTTTTCGAAAGTGCACCAATAATGATATTTTACAACAGTAATCATGTATTTGGGGTTTTAACTTATTTAAAACCTTCGAGAAATCGATATTTGGTTAATTCTGTTAGTGATGTGATGAACATACATATTAATGGTTCATTCTATACAAACAACACAAAAGGTATACATTTTAACTGAAACAACTAATTTCTTTTACATTTTCTACATTCAGTGACTGTGGTTTAGAGATGAAAAACTAAAAGTCTGTAGAGGTATGACAACTCTATAGAAAGTTAAAAGTCTGCAAAGTTTGGAAACAAAATAACACATCTCAGGATAATTGACTATCAAATCCATGCACGGCAATGGAACTTCTATTACAGAAAAATAAATTTGCAGGGCCATTTACATGGCCTCACTTCCCCCAGTTTCCCCACATTCTTTTCCCCCCTACTCCAGACCATTACCAGCCAACATCCAAGACGGCCAGGGGTGCAGTGGAACCTCTGTTAATTTCGGTTTGTTGTGCCCTCATTTCCTTTGATATAATAACATGTAAGAGTGTATGACATTTTTTATTTCCATTTTCATCAGTACAGTAAATAATTTCTTTTTCTTCAATTCATTTTCTTAAATACATAAAGGATATATTTACCCATTTGTGTGGTTTCAGTGTTAATTTACAAATGCAATTTAGTACAAAATCTTACTTTGCTATTTTATTGTTTCAGTAAATCATTTAGAGACCTCCAAAGAAATTCAGACTATATTTGGAAAACGCCTCTTTACATTTTAGAAAAAGGAATAAAATAGCTCATTTAACTCATTTACTCCCATAATTTTATATTTAACATAGTGACTGCCAAAGGCCACAGCAGAGCCTGATGCTGTTTGTCCACCAGTGTGGTGTGAAAACCCATCAATGGCTTGCTGCATTCAGTGTTTTGTGAAGGAAACACTATAGTGCTCTCCAGATTAATTCCAGTGAGATTTTTGTTGTTCATCAAGATGAAGTGAGCAGTGTACACTGAAGTAAAGAAAAAATCACTATTTACACAGCAATGGACTACACAGTTACCAGGCCAGTTTCAGTACCCTAGTATCTGATTATCTGCAAGACAAGAAGCTAGGTGTTAGCGCTTTTAATCAGAAAAAATACTCCAGGGAAAAAATTTCGAAGTTGTGGAAGTATTCTGTGTGGAATCAAAGCAACATGTTTGGCAGTGTGTGAGAGTTAATAATGAGAGTTTGTCTGATTGCACATCTTTTGTAAAATGTACAAAATCCCTAACTGAATGTTATTACAACAGAAGTTCTAATGGAGGAGATGACAATGTCATGCTGACAAGGTAAAGATTTATTGTAATAATACCAGATCCCTTCAAACACTCAAGTTCACACTCTCTGCACCATCAGGAAATATACAGTTTAAATAAGATTGTGGTATGGAAATGGCACATTCTACCAGTTCATACCTAATGCGAGCCAGAGCGGTCAGGAGGAAATGCTCAAATTCTTTCATTGCCTGTGGTAGGAGTGAAAATTTTCATTTTTTAATGAACAGTGGGTTATTATTAGACTTTTCTTGGACAAGCTGCCAGGAAACAACGTGAAAAAAATGAGTTGCCAGACAGAGAGGGGAATAAATTTGTATGTGCAGAAAAGGATGATGCAAGTAAATTTGGCAAGAGTCTATCACAGAAACTTGGGAAAGCCTAACTTTTTCTATACGGAACTGAAATGTTTCACACTTAATCTGTTATCTTACTGCTCTTCATTTATTAATAAATGTGACCCTGCACAATGTTTTTAACATTTTTAAGTACATAATTCCAATCCTTCATTGTATGTTAAGTGGAATAGTTATGTCTATGACATTATAATTTACATCTGTAACATCTAACACATTGACTGCCACAAAGCCACCACAGAGCCAGCAGTATGAGTTAATTGCCTTATTTTATATTAACACTTACTTTTAATTTTTTTTAATGGAAAATGAACACAGACAACATCATGAAATTCTGATTGTATGCTGTTCATATTAATGTCCATCTATAGAAAAATTAGTGGCTTTCTGATTTTATTTTTATGTTAATTCCTCACTTTCAGTTTTACAAATGTTATGTCCATATGGATAGAAATTTAAAAATTTTCCACCGAAATCTCCCTCACATCCTGTTGTCAGCACTTGGTCAGTGAAACTAATTTAATATTTAAGTTCTGAAAAATCGAGTGGCAGAACAAACAGCAGCAATGGCTAACATTTTACAACAAAAAAGGAAAATGCTTCTTTTGGTACACTGCAGTGAAATACACATGTACAGTTCAGTAATCTCTTCAATTTGAAAAAAACTGATTTTGGGTCATAATTATGAAATTACAATACGTTTAAAAGTTATGCAAGTGTACAGAGGAATTTTAATACTTTCTGGAGTGAATGTTAAATAAGTATCTCGTTAGCTGGTAAATTTTGCTACAAAATCACAAGACACATTAGTAGGCATCTGCTGAATTAGCCTCAGCTGTACTTGTGCAGGAAATGTAGGTGAATACAGCTTAGCACTGAACTCTTTACTCAGTATCTGGGCAAATATCATATGAAGAAACAAACTCCTCTGTGAGAAAAGTCACCCAAAGCTAAAACCAAAAAACGTACTCACGAAGAATAATTTGAACTTAGAGAAAGTGGAACCACAGCATAGTTAAAACTTATGTTCAAAATTCAGACAGTATGAGTGAAACAAACAACAATTTTGACTGTAATCCCTAAATGCAGCCAAATTGCTTTGTTCTTGTTAGATCGATGCAAGCTGTTTCTGTGTATTATCCACTGAGCAGTTCCACTGAAAAGTTTTAAGTTTGGAAGAAGAACTAATATAGTTTGAAGAACATACATTACAGCCATGAAACGCTGCAGCATTTATTTCCTGCAAGCCCACACTGGGCAAACGTACACATCACCATTATCAAAGAAGAAGCGAAAAAAAAGAACTGGTTTGAATGACACAAAATTACATAAAGCTCTAGGCTGATGACAGACACTACAAATAATAGCAAGAGACTATTTTCTTGAGATGTTTGCAATAGCACGTAGGACACTAACTTATCGCACAGCAACAGCCACAATTTTTTATAGTCCTTAAATTAATTTCATTTATAATGCACAAAGATGGCACTGGAAGAATTAACAAGCTAAATTTCACCCATTACACAAGCAAATAGTAATGAAGTAACTCATATGAGCAAAAATCTTACTGCTTTCATTAGGCACTTCTACTTTATATCATTCTTATATCCTTTAATTTTCATAAGTTAATTTTAGATAGATAAGCTAAACTTCTTTGACTTGTTTGTGTGTAATGTTGATTTTAGACAATCGAATCAATCATCTGCATCCTTTACTTACTACCAATGTAACAGGATCAAGAAGATTCTTTTTTCACATTGTATCACAACATTTACATGCAACACATCTTCCGAAAAACGAATTTCGGAAACCTTTTTTCGCTGTCACGTTTACATGTTAAGATCGAAGCGGACTTGCTAGCCCAGTTAAATATGACACCTGGAAAATAGCTGTTATAGTTTCTGATTTATTCAGCACAATCTGTTTCTCTTCAATTAGACGAGGTGTAAAAAGCTTAAATCCAATATTTCTAATAACCGTTCAGTGTACGAAATGCCACTCTGTCCAGATTAGCCAAAAATTTTTAACAAGACAAAATCTGACAGCCTGAGCACGGTTGCGTTTACATGAGATCGAAAATCGATAGCGTAATTGGAAAACCGCCAACTAGAAATGGATTTCCGGAATCGATTTTGAAGTGTTTACATTACCAACCAAAAGCGGTATTGGGAAAGACGTTTATATAATCCTGTTTTGGGAGACTGCCACAGTCTTCCCCCAGTGCTCAACCGGCAACGTTTCTCGATGGAGAAAGCAACAACAACTACTTTAGGATTCAGCCTCATAACCCTGTTCAACACATTTAAGGATATCTTTTCAAAGCTCTGAGATGCGACTGATGCCCTAACAAAAATTATGATTATTGCTGAAGGAGCAATGACATGCTTTGATGGATCCCCCTAGGTCCAAAAGAATAAAAATAGCAACATGGAACGCCAACAGGGTTAAAACCAAGAAAATCGTTTTGGAAGACTATATAGAACAGCATGCCATCGATATTATGCGTCTAACAGAAACACATCTGAAGCCCGACGACCGATTCGCCGTCAGAAATTCAACGGGACGACCACGTCGACCGCCCAGGTGGAGGGACAGCGGTTTTGTTTAAGGGCAGAAGGTGCTTCCACTCCTTGGAACTTCCGCAGACTCAGACTATCAAGGCTTTGGGTGTAGAAATTAGAATTGGCCAAAACCTTTGGTAAATTATTTCAGCCTACCATCCCCCATCCCGCTTGACGTATCACTACACAAGACCTACAGGCACCCCGCTTGACGTATCACTACACAAGACCTACAGGCACTGTTTAGGGTTGGCAGTGGTGTATTGGTGGGAGGAGACCTAAATTCGAAACATAGAGCCTCTGCCTGCTGTCCCAAGAACGCAAATGGCAGGAATTTGTGGGGGTTCATCTAGGGGCGCGCCACCATTAGTGTCATTGCGCCAGATGAGCCCAAGCACATTTCTGGAAAAGCGGACAGAAATTCATAAATTTTAGATACATTTGTAGTGAAAAACTTGGATCTCGATGCGGCAGCCACAGTGCTCTACGAGCTGGACTCTGACCACAGTCCTGTTGTGCTGTATGTCGCCAGTGTCGAAGACGATGCCGGGAGGATGGCAAATACACATGTATTCACAAACTGGGACAGATATACCTACCTGGTGGGAAAGCAAATGGAGGAAATTCCCCCACTTCAGACGGAAGGAGACGTGGACGAAGCCATTGAGAAATTCACTGGATTCCTCCACGCATGTACTCGTGCTACTAGCGTCAAGATAACCACTGAACCTGACGCCAGGGACCTGCCCCCTGACATCTGGGACCTCCTAGTCGCCAAACACAGGAGGCGTAGGCTGAGGCAACGCCACCGCCTGCTGCAGAGTCTAGAGGACCAGGTGAGACAAGGATTACAAGAGCACAGCAGCCGCTGCTGGGAGGAGAAACTAAGACCCCGCCGAAGTAGACATATCTGGAAAATAACCTGGAAAATAACCTGGCTGTGGAAAGGTCCCACCAGAGAAAACAAGCCACTCCACAGAGAGAACGGTCTTGCAAATGACGAGCAAGAAATCGTGGTATAATGGCAGAATCATTGGAGTCACAATTCCAAACTCATGTCATCCACGATGCCGTTAACGATAGGAAGGAGAGAATAGTTATTGGATGAGTGACTCAGGTAATAAATAAGTGGCAAATGACAGAATTCATGCCCGTTAACGAGCTGACAATATGTGCACTCATCAAGTGGCAGGGTAATCACGAAGGTCCTGGCCCAGACTGCGTCCACTCCCCACTTCTAAAACTCCTTCCCCCTCCCGCCATATCCTACCTAGCAAGCGTTTACAACGCCTGCTTGAAACTACTTACTTTCCCTCAGCGTGAAAACTGCAAGGCCATCACCCTACCCAAACCTAATAAAAACCTGATCCTTCCCAAAAGCTACAGACCTATTTTTCTCCTAACTGGCCTGAGTAAAATCCTCGAATTAATAATCCTTTCACTCCTATGTGTAATGACACATTACAATGCAGAGAGATACAATACTTTAAATTCTGCGCCAAAGATTATATTGAGAGGAATGTAGAAAATAATCTCTGTAATGTCCATATTTGATTCACTTTTGGTTTGTACTCCAAGAAGGAGTAAAACTCTCACTTGTTACCTTGTATGGAATGGACGTAAATTTTGGTGTGTGCTGAAAGGCAGCCATCTTGTTAGTATTTATGATTTGTGCGATGAACATAGCAAATCTTATTGTCTTGTGAATAAAAAGAAACTGAAAAGTATCCAACTTTCATGAGATTTATTTAAAGTGACGTAGCATTGTATTCCTTTGTCTCCACCATCTTCGTGAAGGAAACCGATGCCGACTTAGGAAAATACACAAGGTCAACAAAGAGAAGAACATCGATGGCGACTAATGAATTAGTATCGTGGGAGAAGGACTAATTCTACGTTTACGCTGAGAACCCTGAATAAATCAACAATGATGCAGAATTCAAAAATATTCTTAATCGGAATTGTAAATTATATTAACGGCGAATTTCACGCAACACTGAGTTTGTCTGCATTCAAGCCAGTCAATACAGTCCATAAAAAAGTCTTTAAAAAATTCTAAAGTTAAAGTTCCATATCCCTATTTTTTCCTTTCAAAAACTCAATAAATTAATTTTTTTTGCTTATTTCGCCACATTTATCAGTTCCTGACTGAAAACAATATCCGTATGCTTCAACAGTTTGAATTCGGTGCTGAGCATTCCACTATCCAACAATCCCTACACTTGGTGAAACACATTTGTCTGGTGAGGGCAAGGAGAGAAGCAACAGGAACAGTGTTCCTGGACATAGAAAAAGCATTTGACCACGCTTGGCATGATGGCCTCAGGGCCGGCCTTAGCCATCAAGGTGCCCCGGGCGAGTCGTCCAGTTGGCGCCCTTTATTGTATAAATAGCGAACCTGGCAGTGCTTTGCAACACGGTATTTGACTGTTTTCTAGAAATCGTCTTAAGTGGTTAATGGCGTCATCTTGTGATCATAACATGGTTTTTTCCATCGTAAATTTGAGTATTTTATTTTTTTAAATGGAAATGAAATCCAAATAATCTGAAAGCCCGCTGAGACGCTCCATGTGAGTCTTGTGTAGCCTGTGACATCAGTCCAGCATGCTGCTGTCGCTGCCATAACAGTCAGTATAGCAGTGATATATTGTTTGGGCATTCACGTTTTGGGAAATTGTCTAAAAATATTGCGTAGTACTGCACTGTACATCTACAACAACTCCAGAAAATTGTTTTTGCGTGTTCCAAACAAAGAAAAGATGCGTAAAATGTGGTTGAAACAGGCTCGTATATCCCAAATATTTCTTTTCTTTTCTGAAGTACCCCTGTACTAAAGCGAACAAAACAAAACAAAAATTATTCAAATTGGTCAAGCCATTTCTTTGTTTTGGTGAGACTAACACACAACAATTGATTTTTATATATAGGAGGTAATATGTATAACGAAAAAACACTAATTTTGAATTGGGTACCATATTTTTATTGAATTTAATATAACTGTAAGCCATAAACCTATATTTCCTTCAGTCATCTGAACACAAAACATATTACGCCTAATGAAAAACAATTATAAACGACTAAAATTTTACTTTTCTCGCTTTTCTGTCGGCAAAGTCTCTGATCAGATTAGCAAAGTCCAGGTTTTCTGCAACTTCATTTTCAATGGACAGTGAGGCCAATCTGGTTAGTCTTGTTTGAGACATTGTAGACCGCAAGTACGTTTTTATCAACTTCAGTTTGGAAAAACTGTGTTCGCCGCTTGCGACAGTCACTGGTATTGTTAGCAAAATACGTAACATTATTCAGATGTTGGGATATAACTCTTGAAGATTATGCTTTTTTATGAAGTTTAAGGCTTCAATAGGCATTGCCTGGCTGTCTTCGAGATAGTGTTGCAGGCCTAAAATTTCGTCGCACAGCAAATTTCCATCAATATCTGACTTCATGTTGACAGTTAACTTTTCTTGTAATTTAGAACAGCATTGTGTTAGTTCTTCTTTATTTTGATTTTTTTTAATGTCAAACAAGAAACTCCACGTCGCAGAAAATTCTTGCATCTGTTCAAATCTTTCTTTCATGGATATGTGCACGGTGTCCAACAGTGCATTGAAAAACTCTACTTTAAACTTCTTTTTTGGGTCAGTTATTTGATCATCAACAGCCTCTTCACCCGGCCTGCGTTTAATACGTCTTAATCGCATTTGTGGTTTAAATAATGGCTGCGTATCAAGATCCGAAGCCAGTTCAGTTACTGTTACAATAGCTTGTTCAAAACCTGTTTGTCTATATGTTTCCAAATAAGAGCAACATTTGTCAAGGATTCCCATAAACTCGACAAAGTTGATTGTGGGTGACTGATTTGCTTTACTCACAACGTTAATTTGAAACAGAACATCATACCATGTCACGAGAGAAACAATGAAGCTGAAGTATTTTAATTGTCCTCCTAGTGTTGTCGCTTCGTGTGACACCGCAGCATCGCTTTGTTCAGTAGCATCGGCCAAGGAAGCCAAAGCGTCATGCATTTCGCATAATTGATAACGAACCGCTTTGACGCTATCAATTCGAGCTTCCCAGCGTGTGTCACTTACATTTTTCAGGGTGTATATCTTCAAATGGTCGGTCAAAATTTTCCATCTATTTACCGATCCAGCAAATAGATTAAACATTTTTTGTAACATTCCGAACAGTGTCACGGATTTTACTGATGATTTTGCCGCATCACACAATACCAAATTATAACTATGGCATCCACATGGCACAAAAAAAGCTAGTGGATTTAACTTCTTAATTCTGTTCTGGACGCCTTTATTTTTCCCCTTCATGTTCGCGCCGTTATCGTAGCCCTGTCCTCTGCAGTCATTAATGTTAAGGTCAAGATCACTCAATGTTTTTAAAATGCTTTCTGTGAGGCCTTCACCGGTTGTATCATCTATTTGCAGAAATGAGATGAAATGTTCTTTTACACTTACGCCATCCTCTGTTATGTCGGCGCATCTTAAAGTTATCGAAAGTTGTTCTTTGTGGCTTATATCTGGAGTACAGTCAGCTATGATTGCATAATACTTTGAACCCTTTATGCGGGATACGACCGTAGACATAACGTGTGATGCCATGAGTTCTATTAATTCATTTTGTATATTTTTGCCACAATAATGGTCAGCCAAATCACCATTCAATGCCTGTCTGACGTGCTCTTCCATGATTGGATGAACCTTTGCCAATAACTGTACAAGACCTAAGAATTTTCCATTATTTGGGGTAAATAATTTATCTGATAACCCTCTGAATGCCATATTATTTTCAGCCAAATACAAAGTAATGTACATCAGTCTTTGAAGCACATTGCTCCATCATAAACTTTCTTTAGAAATTAGCTTTTGTTCTTCCTTGTCAATAGTTAATCCAGCTTTAAACCTGATTTCAGCTTCAGTCCATTGAGTAAATGCTTTTTTGTGGTTAGGACTATTTTCATGCAGTTTCAGAGCTTCACTTAAATGTTTCCAATTTCTGAAACCCACAGTGGCAGTCAAATTAGTAGTTGACTTTAAATCAAACAGTCGACAACAAAAGCAAAAGACACTGTCGTTTGATACAGAATAAACTAGCCACCGTCGTCTGATAGTTTCCTCGTTTGATAGTTTTCTTGTGTAATGAGTTGAAGAGAAATGACGCCCATTTTCATCTTTTGGAAAGTTATTTAGACGTACTTGTGAGGGTCCACATATTATAATGCGATCTATATCTCTAGCATTAAGTACTTTTGACCACGTACCTACATCAGAAACATTGTATTCTTTTATTTCAAGAACGTTGATACTTTCATCGACCACAGATGTCATGTGTTGATTTTGACTTGGAGAAATATCAGAGGATTCATGCAAAGATGTACTGCGCTGGTCAATTTGATCACCTTCAATAGGTGATTGTATATTTTTTGTGTATAATTGTTCACAGTCTGAAGAAATATTTGCTGATACATGGACTTTTGATTCAATATCTGAAGTATTTGCCTTAGAATTTCCATTAAGGTACTTATAAATATTCATGTGCTTTTTAGTTTCTTCAAGAACTTTTTCTTTTTCAGCTTTTCTTTTCCGATTTTCTGAACCAGAAAGCTTTTTTTTAATCATTTCCTTCTCTTCTGGCATGATTTAATAATTTGACAAATTATTGCTTGGACACTGCTCTATTTCGCGACCACAATATTCGATCTATAACAAATAAAGAAATTCACCTATCAGTAGACGTAACTAGAAAAAACCCTGAACTGAAAGATAAAAATGTTTCTCGCACCTACCAGAAAATTAAAATGTTGACACAGTCACGACACTCGTTTCACTCACAATTATTCAGCCACGAAAACATGACCGCTGCCTCCGACTCTTACTGACAATTACTGACATGCGGGTGCAAATCGTAGCGCTGCCAACATGTGCAGTCTAACAAACATTGTGTGGCGCTGTATTATTTCAGTAAGTTAGGGGAGAATTCTCTATGAATGCAGTGCACGCATTGCGTGATCTATTAAGTAATGTACATGAGTCATTAAGTCACAAATATTCGATATAAATACATTCATATTAATTAAATCACAATGTAATGTATATTTCACAGTCTGTATTTTCTTTTATTTGGAGCGATCGGTAGTTTCTGTTGTAAACGAGAGATGGTGCGGCTGCATGGGCTCTTCCTTGTTGCAGTTCTTGATACAAATAAGAGAGGCGCTTTGGTAGAGCCCGTGCTAGCCCGCGTCAAACATGGATGGTTGCAGACAATACGAAGATTGCATTCAGCACGATTTCTCTTCTGCTACCCCGAATTCATCGCGCATTCGTGAGATTAGCGACGTATGTTGAATGAGACTGAATAATATTTTAGTTTCGCGAAATGGGTGATTGTAAATTGTAATTTTTTTTTTACATGCGTTTAGTACGTGGCGCCCCCTGGGCCCCGGCGCCCTGGGCGACCGCCCGAGTCGCCCCACCCTAAAGCCGGCGCTGAACACAGCAAAAAAAATTTAGCCGAACTGGTCCAGGCGTTCTCGAGTTTTACGCTTATCAACACATTTGGCAATTAATTTTTATTTATATAGATAAGAAGCCCGAAATATACGCGTAAAGGAAGAATATACAAATAAAACCAATATTTTTTTTACCTGAAATTAATACACATGTATATAATGTTGGGGTTTGTCTTTTGGTGCTCAGGTAAAATAAAAACTTTTGATTAACGTTCATAATACGACAATGACGCGCGCAGACTAAACGGCTGCGTAGCGCAGCTCAGCAGTAATATGGGCAGGCAAGCAAGTTTCCCGCAGCCTGCCCGGGTTGAGTTCTGCTTGGCTTGGCTGGGAGTGAAGCAGCCTGCCCGTTCTGTTGACAACGAGCGGCGGCCTGCCCGCCTGGCCACCGGGCAAGCATGAGCGGGTTAAAAGCGGGACATGTACACCTCTAATTGTAGCCTATCGCGATTGCGGTTTATCGTATCGCGACATTCCTGCTCGCGTTGCTCGAGATCCAATGACTGTTAGCAGAATATGGAATCGGTGGGTTCAGGAGGTAATACGGAACGCCGTGCTGGATCCCAACGGCCTCGTATCACTAGCAGTAGAGATGACAGGCATCTTATCCGCATTGCTGTAACGGATCGTGCAGCCACGTGTCGATCCCTGAGTCAACATATGGGGACGTTTGGAAGACAACAACCATCTGCACGAACAGTTCGACGACGTTTGCAGCAGCATGGGCTATCAGCTCGGAGACCATGGCTGCGGTTAACCTTGATGCTGCATCACAGACAGGAGCTCCTGCGATGGTTCCTACATTTCAGCAGGATAATGCACGACCGCATGTTGCAGGTCCTGTACTGGCCTTTCTGGATACAGAAAATGTTCCACTGCTGCCCTGGGCAGCACATTCTCCAGATCTCTCACTAATTGAAAACGTCTGGTCAATGGTGGTCGAGCAACTGGCTCATGACGATACGTCAGTCACTACTCTTGATGAACTGTGGTATCGTGTTGAAGCTGCATGGGCAGCTGTACCTGTACACACCATCCAAGCTCTGTTTGACTCAATGCCCAGGCGTATCAAGGCCGTTATTACAGCCAGAGGTGGTTGTTCTGGGTACTGATTTCTCAGGATCTATGCACCCAAATTGCGTGAAAATGTAATCACATGTCAGTTCTAGTATAATATATTTGTCCAATGAATACCCGTTTATCATCTGCATTTCTTCTTGGTGTAGCAATTTTAAGGGCCGGTGGTGTATTAGCGGAATACAGTTCACGTCCACTTAAGTTGGCAAAAACTGAAGAGCACTCGTGCGATTTTCGTGTACGTCATTTCACATTTATTTAGTTGTCGTCTGCAAGAAACAGCGTGTCAAACATGAGTGATAAGCGTTCCATATCGCAAAACTTTTCGCTTGAGGACACTTTGAGGCTGTTAGGTACTGTAATTGAGCTCAAGAGTATAGTAAAAAACACGAAAACTGCTGCTGTCTCATTCAATGAAAATATTAATGCAAAACATTTAACTAATTTGATAGGGTGCTTATATGTGTAACGATTTATTTTTAAATTAGTTAATTGATCTGGTATTTGATATTTGACTGTAAGAGATTTTACTAGATTTCCGAATAATGTGAAGGAAAAAAAGATGCAACAGTTTCCATTCACAAACAACTCCACATAAATCGACTGAGCAGCTACAATAGATGTACGATTATTATTTTTCTTAAAGAAACATGAAAATTTAAGCACAGAAAAGGCAGCAGTAGCTACAGATTTGTAGCGCACATGTGGAATGAAGTTCCAAATTGCGTACAATAAAATACGCGATTGACGAAGTTGTCGGCAGGAGGACGCCACAGTCAGTTTGATCCAGATCCAACATTTCTACACTCTAATATTCCATCAAATGTAGCTGCATGGTAGGTGGCGGATTGTAACTAGACACGTAAATAGAAGCAACTATGAAATGCGGTCTGCTTTATGAAATAGTTGGTCTTTTCAGTCTCTCCAAAAAACTGGGAAATTGATTTGACTTAAAATTCTGAGAGGTGTTACTGGCTAATTTGACTTGTCAAATCATCTTTAGCAGCTGTATGTAATCCGGGAGGGGAAGGGGATGGAACTGGAGGTGTGATACCTTCCCTGTGTTCCTCTTCCTCTTCTTGTCATCTCAGCTTAGAAGTGTCAGTTTTGTTTTCAGTATAAAAACAGTTGTTCTCAAATGTGAAAGAATTAGTAGAATTGCAGATTGTGCTTCTTCAAAAGTCCCTTGACAAGAACCAGAGAAGGAAGAAAAAACTGTATTGGTTAAAAAAGATCATAAAGCTCAAAATTGTTTTCAGAATAAATAGAAATTAATCCATACACATGTGGTTCTTTTCTTTTAATTACATCAGCGAACTGAAATAATGAAAAACGTCTCTTGTGCATGTTGTCCAGAGTCATACACATCCTTCTAATAGTCGTGCTGGTTGTCTCCTTGCCAACACCAATTAAGTCTCCAATGGACAGAAAAAAATCGCCAGAAGCAAAATACACTGAAGAGTCAAAGAAACTGGTACACCTGCCTGAAATTGTGTAGGATCCCCGTGAGCATGCAGAAGTGACACAACACGACGTGGCATGCACTCGACTAATGTCTGAAGTAGTGCTGGAGGGAATTGACACCATGAATCCTGCAGGGCTGTTCATGAATCCGTAAGAGTACGAAGGGGTGGAGATCTCGTCTGGAGCTTGGTGGCCAGCGGAAGTGTTTAAGCACAGAAAAGTGTTCCTGGAGCCACTCTGTAGCAATTCTGGATGTATGGGGTGTAGCATTGTCCTGCTGGAATTGCCCAAGTCCGTTGGAATGCACATGGACACGAATGAATACAGGTGATCAGACAGGATGCTTGCATACATTTCACCTGTCAGAATCGTATCTAGATGTATCAGCGGTCCCATATCATTCAAACTGGAGACGCCCCACACCATTACAGAGCCTCCACCAGCTTGAACAGCCCCTTGTTGACATGCAGGGTCCATGGATTCATGATGTCTCCATACCTGTACATGTCCATCTGCTCGACACAATCTGAAATGAGACTCGTCTGACCAGCCAACACTTTTCCAGTCACCAACAGTTCAATGTTGGTGTTGACAGGTCCAGACGAGGCGTAAAGTTTTGTGTCGTGCAGTCACATGAGTGGCTCCGAAAGGCCGTATCAATGATAATTCGTTGAATGATTCACACTCTGACACTTGGCCCAGAATTGAAATCTGCAGCAATTTGCGGAAGAGTTGCACCTCTGTCACACTGAACGATTCTCTTCAATCGCCTTTGGTCTCGTTCTTGCAGGATCTTTTTTCTGGCCGCAGCGATGTCGGAGTTTTGATGTTTTACCAGATCCCTGATATTAATGGTACACTCGTGAAATAGTCGTATGGGAAAATCCCCATTTCATCGCTATCCCAGAGATGCTTTTTCCCACCGCTTGTGCGCCGACTTTAAAAAACACCTCGTTCAAACTCACTTAAATCTTGATAACCTGCCATTAGAGCAGGAGTAACCGATCTAACAACTGCTCCAGACACTTGTTGTCTTATATAGGCGTCGCCGACCACAGTGCCGTATTCCGCCTATCTGCATATCTCTGTATTTGAATACGCGTGCCTATACCAGTTTCTTTCGCACTTCGGTGTATTAGAGTGTCTGTAGTAGCTGGATCATCGCTGGCACAGAGTCGTTTCTGAAAGAAAGAAAAGAATGACATGAAACAATACAAGAAAAATTTAAAAACATCATTTGCCAGCCACTCCTACCACTGTTATGGTTATGTAGATTCAATAACTAAATATTCCTAATAGCTGGATAAAACGTACCAATGTTCTTCTAATACAGAGATAATTACTTTATGATAAATATGGTTGTGGTTACGTGGATAATACTAGTAACTGAAAATACAACAGCTATCTGCTAAGCTTTCTTAAAAAGAATTGTTTTCCTGTTAATTTTACTGTGTTAAGCGTAACATGAGTTAACGCAAATAATTTACATGTTTATTGGAATAATGCTAGATGATGGACAATTTTGTTGCTCTGAAGCATTCACTAAAATATGGAAAGTTATTGTCCCAATAGGAGATAAGAGTGAAAAATATTTTCTGCTACAGATTTGGCTGAGTTAATTTACATTACCTCCAATTGGGTACACTTTGACATAAAGGAGAACCCTGAAACTATCGTGATATTCAAGGAAGTTAAAGACGTCCAGGCACTCCTTCCAGATGCTACAATATACACATTTAATAACTAGATTCCGGTTCTGCTCTTGTAACATAAAAATATAACTATTATTTTATGATAAATATGGGCTAACTTATATGGCTAATACTAATAACTGATAAACTCAGCCTGAGTAAGAACAAGTAGTTCACTGGTTTCAGTGAATAATGTTAGGTGGGAGTCAACGTTCTTGCCTTGAACCATGAATGCACCAATAATTCTAATATTTTCACTAAAAGGCGAAAAGTTGTTCTGATTCTGCTGTGGTATTTACAAAACGGGGCATTCCCAATACAAAACAGAGTGGAACAATATTTTCTGCTATTGATGAAATTGGGACACTACTGTTTCGCAACACGAAAAACCGATTTTTCGTCAAAAACAGAAAAGGTTCTTATTACAAATAGTACACATAACTGATGTTTTCCGATTTGGTTAAGTCTGTTGTGGCAATGTCTGCTAAATAAAACGGAACAGTCCTTTTCGCTACTGCTGCAGTTGTAACAAACGCCAATAAACAAGACTATTTTTGCACGAATCGTGATGTTAATGTGACCGACTTACATAAATAACACGCCTGAGTACTGAAGTCAAATGCATATTTCTACAAATAAACAGTATCATTTAAGGAGGCACAGAAATAGCCTCACCTTTGCGTCATATGTTCCAGATTCTCATGTACAATGTACACAAAATCTGGATATAAATTTGGAATTGGCGTCGTCTCTATTTCTTCTTCTTCATCATTCTCATGGACAGTGCAGGCAAAATTTCGTCTACACTACCTGTTCTGCCACTATTCCTGCCATCTTGAAAAATTATTCCCCGGTTATGTTCGCTAACAGGCCACAAATCGGCGATAAAGTTGTCTCGAATTTTTTCTCTGGTTAGACGTTATTTGGGGGTGCCTACAACGCGTTTCTCGCACTATTCCGAGAATAGAGCTTAACTGGCTGCTTACCCGAGATTGTACAACTGGCCCTTAATTTGATTAAAAATGTCTTGCACTCTACAGTTTTACCTCCGAGATAGTTTTTTTTCACTGTTACAAAGACAGATAGCGCCAGTCGACGAAATTAAACTCTTTGTAAAAATTATCGTTACAACTGCTTCCCTGCACACGGCTGGTAGCTCCGTTGGTAGAGCGGTGGATGATCGAATATTGAAAGACGAAATCCATAGGTCACTTGTTCGAATCTACTCTGCAACAATACTTTAACTTATTTACAAAACAAATCGACAGTCCTTTCAATATGAAAACCAAATCGCAATTACAAAACTTCACCACACCGATTAGTAACAGACTATTATTTTGTTTTCCTTGGCATTTACATGCGCTTGCCCTTGCAATAGCTGTTCACACATGTCATCTTCAAGGAGGTATTTTCTAGTTAATGAAACCACACACTTTTCACTTTATTACAAACAATGGTTTTTTTTTTTATCGGCATGCAAAACTTCATCGTCTTTGTGATAAACCTTTTGTATTTCTTTTATGTTTTCATCTTCTTTAAAGGCAAAGAGAAAAGATGAAGCGTTAGCCCATCATAGAGCCTATGCCTACCGTCAGGTATTTTTGATTTTCAGTTGTTAAAAAACAGAGGAGATTTTCTTGTACCAGTATGAGGAAGGGAGGATTCGCGTTCAGCTAGTGAACGAGTGAGAAGCACGCCATTTTTAGCGAGTAATTGTAGACCGCCATTTTGGGGTCGCTATGAATAAGTGAGGAGTATGTATTTCATATGTGCACCGTTTAGAAAAATACAGTATTGTTTCATTTACAGAAAGGTCGTGTGAGTTGTTATTTCAAATAGTACGATGATTACAAAAACTGAAGCCCACCTGTGTACTTTGGAAAATTACGAAGATCCGATAAGCTTAATGGGAACACGGTCAAGACTTCAAAGGTGAACACGGCGACCAAACGTAGCATTATAAAGAATGATAAGCACAAATCTACAGTGGAGAAAGAAACTACTGCGGCCTGCAAAGTAATATGAACTAATACAAACTTATTTCCAGGGATAGCTCAGCTTATTGTGCTTGTCATTCATGCCGAAAAATTATTCTCATTAATTCAATACATTTTAAAAAGCCACGCATTTCAACATTTTATTATCATCTATTCCATTATTTTATTATATTATAAAGTGGCGACCGTGACAGGACGATACGTAGTGGGCAAAGCTGTGAGTACTAGTATTGTTAGGAAAATGAATATACATGTATGTTAAGAATTTCTTTGTGTTCCATGTACGCTGATGATGTGACGGAGACGGTGATGTGATACTGAAGAAATACTATCAAAAGGAAATAAATAAATTAGAAGGAAGAAGACGACAATACCAAGAGCGCACAACAAAGCACAATAGAGGAAATACCATTTACAAGACAACAATCAGGTAGGACCGCGCAATGCATGTAGAGAATGCGATCCAGTAGATCTATTAGAAAATCCAACTACCTACTTACTAAAATGCAGAACCTAAAGCTTCAGAGATTAACGCTATTGTAGTCAAGTAGAGAAAATGACATTTCTTTATTAGTACGGAAAATATATTGATTGAACAACAATTGAGGCTACAATTGCATACAGCTGTATATGCATTTTTTCGCGTGAGAAGTAGCGCGGAAGTAAAATCTAAAGAGAGAAAATTTTGATTTTTATAACTGCAGTGCCATAAGGATTTCTATAGTGGAGGATCAAAACAATAAGGAAATGTCTTTCGAAAATCAAAATGCCAGTGTAGTGGATGTTGTTTTGCAAAATGCAACAATGAGTGGTTTGGAACCGTCAATCGGTGATTATTTGGATGCTGGGCGCGACATCCCATTGTTGCATTCGACGCCCGTGAATATGGAACATTTAATTACAAGCAATACGTTGATTACAATAGACGTAACTAATGGCACCTCGAGACAAGAGAATATTTTAAGTGAGGTAGTACGCGTAGTACGGACGCAGATGCTGACAGGCGTAGGCCGGAAGTGAATACGGAAGGTATGCAAGCCTTATTTCGAGCCTTAACAGAAACCATACAAACAGACATGAATGTAATGAAGGCAGACATAAATTCAAAAATGTCGGGTTTAGAGACTAAAATGTCAAGTTTAGAAACGATACAAGCAGACATGATCAAAGTAAAGTCCGAGATCGGGAAGGTTTATACAAACATGACACACATTTCAGACGAGGTAAAAAATTTGCGCACAGAACTCAATAGTCTGAATACGAAGTTCACACAGCAGATTTCGCAAATCTCCAAGGAGGTGGATAGGAAAATTAATGAACAAGTACAAATTTCGGTTCACGATATGGGTGAGAAATTAAAAGGTATAATGGGAGAAAAATTTGAAACACTAACACACACATATGGACAGGAGCTATCCGGAATTAGAGAAACCCAAGAGAATTTACAGGCAATGCAAAGGAATACGCAGGTCAACTTAGACAATGTACAATCAGAAGTAGAGAAGCTACATTCTTTCTGTGACGACTTGCCAGAAAATGTAGAAAAAATCACATTGGAGATAGGATTACTCAAGTTAGAACACAAGAGAATCAACTCAGACATTGTGCAGCTTTATGAATCGGTAAAGAGCAATGCAAAGGACGAAAATACAACATCCGCAGAAAAATGCGTACGTGAACAGCGTACTTATGTGGAAGCGGTAAAGGAAATAATGGGGGACAAGGAAGACGGTAATATCATGTCCTCTGGTTTGTGCTTCATTTAAAAAGTGCTTAAGCATATTGTACACATCATGTTTGTGCTTAAGAAAGAAAATTCGACGAAATTTACTGAAATCGTCTTTATGTCTTTATATACATAATATCGAGCACCTCCAAACGACACTGTACTCATTGGTCCATTGACATCTGCGTGAATTAATTTGCCAGTAATTGTGGAGCGGTTTGTTCGTTGTTGGAATGGTATTCTATGCATCTTTCCTAATGCGCAACCGTCACAAAATTCATCATTAGAACCTTCTACACTGATGTTAAGTTTCTTCAGAATGTTCTTGATGTGTTGCTTATTTTGATGACCGCATCCTACAGTCATAACTCTTTTATAATCGAATGTTATACTGTAGCCGTTACCTGCAACTGCTCTGGCAGAGAACAAATGAGCGCTTGCATCGGGCACATACAAAATATTTTCCAACCTGGCCCTATACCATTCATTGTTTCGTCTTATTTCGATGTAAACTGTGCCTTTACCAAGTGCATGCATGTTAGTACCTTGTCTTCCTAATGAAACCACTTCAGGAATATCAAATTCGCTGTGCAAGGCGAAGTATTTTATATTCGGGGTGATATGCTTCGTAGCACCACTATCACAATACCATTTATTTACGTCAATATAATTTATAGTAGCCGAACCCATGGCACGCGAAGTAAACACAGCGTTTTCACTCACCTTCCCTTCTTGCCTCTCGTTATTGCAGCCACGCGGGTTCTGTAGACACTCCGCTGCCCAGTGTCCTAGTTGTTTACATTTGTAACACGGAAATTTTTGTTTTGCTCGCTCTTTTGACACCTTCTTTTTTCGTGAGTTATACGCAACCAATGCAGTTACATCCATTGTACTTTGTTCACGCAGTTCAATAGTACAAAGTTTTTCAATAAGTAAGTTCAAATGCTGGTTTTCAGCCGGTATTGTGTGCCAGGGTAGATAAAATTCGACCATTTAATATTCTTTCAGACAACGTATTCTCTTCATGTTTCGTTAATTCATCGTTTAAATCTACAATTAACTTTTGTAGCATAGCAACATGTGAGCTAATATCTTCTGCTTTGTCACGTTTGACACGGAAGAATTTCTTTAGGATACAGATTTGGCACTTAACTGATAAAACGAACTTCAAGGAAATCCTATATACACAAAATATACTTCATTGAAATACCAAGGAATACTACATTGAACGTTAAAAACATTTTTACGTTTTTACAACAATATATTTATATTTCCCATATATATTTCAAAAATATGTAGCCTTTGTCTGTGTGAAAGTATACTAGGGTACTGTGTAAAAATAGGAAATAAATTGGTCAAGAAAGTCTCAAGATTTACAATGTTTTCCTTTTATGTCCTGTACATGTATTAATGTATCACACATATTTAAACTATATACAGCCATGTCCACCTGAATGTTTATTAGGGTAAGTTATCATTTAAAATTCGAAGTAAATAAGTTAAGAACTTTTTGCTAACAATTTTTCCTCTTTATGTACTACATATGAATTTATATACCACATATATTAATGAAATATGTAGACTATTTCCATCTGAATGTATAATAGAGCATTTGAATTAAACTGGTCAAGAACTGTTCAAGATTTTTGCTGTCTAACGTTTCCCCTTTATGTATTACATATATATTTATATACCGTATACATTTAAAAAGTGTGTAGTGTATGTCGATACAAAGATTATTGGAATTTGCGTAAAAATAGAAAAAAATTTCGTCAAGAACTTTCGAGATATTTATTAACAATGTTTCCACTTTGTGTATTACATAAATATTTATGTACCATATATATTAAAAATATATAGCTTAATTCCACCTCAAATGTATCGGTTGTTGTCGCAATTGGCTCCTTTGAAAGATCCTGCATCTTTGTCCCTTGCTGAAATGTGCTCACTTCTGTCCGTCTATTTTCAAAAGCAAATGCATGTGGTAGCGTCTCGTGTTGCATATTATCGTTGTCAAAAACAACTGAATCAGTCCTATCGTGCTTGGGCTGCTGAACTTCATGGCCTCAGTAGAAAGTGTCAATTTGTTACTGAAGTTCACAAAGAATCCTACGCCGATTCCATGGTACGGGGTGCTATTATCCGATCGGCGCCCGACAAAGAAGTTAGGCAATGTGCCCTTCAGTTGGCAAATCCGACTCTAGATGAAGTCCTATCCATCGCTCAGTCTTTTGAAATTTCTCGCGCCGCTGGAGCGCAAATAGAGGCATGGGGCGACGTCGGGGAAATACAACCTCTGTGCGATGTTGCGATGTTGACGAAGCGTATGGCATGTCCCCGCCGGCCGACATGGCCGCAGTACGCTCCCAAGTGCTGCCGCAGCCTAACCTTAAACAAACCTCTAAGAAACTGCAGCAAAACCCACGCCAACTTCCTTCATGTCCGCGGTGTTTTACAAAACATTCACGAGAAGATTGTCCACAATGTTGGGCCGTGTGTCACAAATGCGAAAAAAAAAGATCATGTGTCATCCGTTTGCAAATCCGACCGCATACATGATGTTCATGAACATGACACTGATTCTGATTCTGTGTTGTCTATCAATTGTACTTCTTCCCTTTCAGGGAAGTTATTCCTCACTGTCCAAATACTTGGTCGAGATGTTCGCATGCAGGTGGATACTGGTTCTGTTGCCACTATCATCAATTCTCAGACGTATCTTCAGTTGGATTCTCCAATCCTGTCACCTGTCACTAGGCAATTACGGACTTACAATAAACAGAAGATTTCTCTCTTGGGACAATTTGATGCTGAGGTATCTTACAAATCTGTCGTTCGCACTGTTCCTATATTTGTGGTCGACCATAATAACGTGGAGAATCTTTTTGGTTTCGATGCCGTTCGTGTTGTTGCCTTCTCCATAGATGACTCCATCAATATCGTGTCTGATGCTATTTCTTATGCTCAATTGGATTTCTTGTCGACGACATTTTTGTCCCTTTTTTCTCCTGGGTTAGGCCGTGCAAACGACTTTGAAACTCATAGCACACTCAAACCCACTGCTCGGCCTAAGTTTTTTCGGGCTCGGCCCATTCCTGTGGCCCTTCGTGATCAGGTCAAATGGGAGATGGATCGTCTCACTGCTTCAGGGGTCTTGCTTCCTGTCACTTCCGATGAGTGGTCCTCTCCTGTCGTTGTCGTTGCTAAGCCAAATGGTCATATTCGTCTCTGTGGTGATTTCAAAGCCATTGTAAATGCTCAATGCCTTATCGACACTTACTCTATGCCTCGACCTGAAGAATTGTTCACCAAACTTGCTGGAGGGCAGTATTTTTCTAAACTTGACCTGTCAGAAGCTTATCATCAACTTCCTCTCGACGCTGCTTCCCAGCAGTTTCTGGTCCTTAACACACCTTTCGGCCTATATCAATACCAAGGATTGACATTCGGGGTTGCCAGCGCCCCTGCTCTCTTTCAGCGATTCTTGGAACAATTATTGCTCACTGTCCCTGGATGTATAAATTACCAGGACGACATTGTTGTCACTGGCTCCACCACTGAAGAACATCTTCAAAATCTCTGCATACTTTTTCATGTCTTACAGACTGCTGGTCTTAGGTGTAATCTTCAGAAATCAAAATTTTTTCAGGCTATCATGTACTTGGGGTTTCTTCTCTCTCTCGGGATGGTATTCGTCCACTTCAGCAAACCGTCGCTGCGATCCATGCCCTTCCTTGTCCTACATCTGTTAAGGTACTGCAGGCCTTCTTGGGGAAAATAGCATACTATCACAAGTTTTTACCATCTGCTGCTTCAGTGGCTCAGCCTTTGCACCGCCTGTTGCATAAAAATGTGACTTTCCACTGGTACACATCATGCAATGCGGCTTTCCAGAAATTGAAGACTATGCTAAAACAGGCCCCGTGCCTGGCTACTTATCGAACTGGCCAACATCTTGTTCTTGCCACGGACGCCTCTCAGTTGCGGGTTGGTGCAGTCCTTGCGCACCGTTTTTCTGACGGTTTTGAACAACCCATTGCTTATGCCTCCAAAACGCTCATGGATGCCCAACGAAAGTATTCTCAAATTGAAAAAGAAGCTTTGGCCATTATTTATGCTCTTCATAAGTTTGGTGTTTTTCTCTACAGATCCAAATTTCATCGTATTGCGGATCACAAACCACTTGTTTCCTTGTTTCATCCATCTGCTTCACTTCCCGACAAGGCTGCACACCACCTCCAGCTTTGGGGTCTTTACTTGTCTCATTTCAATTATGAGATTCATTTCCGGCCAATGGCTCAACATGTGAATGCTGATGCACTGTCTCGCCTTCCCATGGGTCCTAATCTGGCATTCGATAGGGATGAACTTTTGTGTTTCCACCTGGATGTTGCCGAGCAGCGGGTTGTGGACAGGTTCCCCATCATCGGGGACCGGCTGGTGGCTGTTACGGGTTCTGACCCTACCCTCTCCCGGGTTTTACCCTGTATTCAGAAGGGTTGGTCAGATCGTCTGTCTGCTAATACTTCTGATCCATTGTGGAACTACTACGCTTTGTGTTACCACCTGAAGGCTAGGGATGGTGTTATCCTCCTTTCCACCGAAAATACTTTGCCGTGTGTTGTGGTACCTGCATCTTTGCGTGCTTCGGTCTTGCGACTCCTTCACCAAGGGCACTGGGCTGTCTCTCACACAAAATCTCTGGCGTGCTGTCATGTGTACTGGCCTGCGGCCCTTGTACATCACAGGTCGCCGCCCAGAAGTCACCTTTGTCACCATGGCCTTCGCCCGAGAAGCCCTGCGAGCATATTCACGCTGACTTCGTGGAACCTTTTTTAGGTACTTATTGGCTTCTCGTTATTGATGCCTACTCTAACTTTCCTTTCATTGTCCGTTGCACATCGCCTATCTCTGCGGCAACCACAAATGCTGTAACTCGCATTTTCTCTTTGGAAGGGCTTCCCTCTACTCTTGTTACTGATAATGGTGTGCAATTTGCCTCTTCCGATTTTGCGGATTTTTGTGCCCGTCACGGCGTCATGCACGTCACGGCCCCTCCGTTCCATCCACAGTCAAACGGTGAGGCTGAATGACTGGTCCGCACATTTAAGGCTCAGATGAGGAAACTCCTGACTTCTTCTGCTGCTGATGATGTGCTTCCCCAATTTCTGGCTTCTTACCGTTTCATCCCCATGGGCGACCACAGCCCGGCTGAGCTCTTACATGGCCGACAGCCCCGCACACTACTTCATCATCTGTCGCCTTCCACCTCATGGCCGCGGGTGCCTTCGCTTGGCCGGTTCACCGCCGACGACCTTGTATGGGTACGGGTCTGTGGCAGGCGGCCAAAATGGAGTCCTGGCCGCATCTGACGACACCGTGGCCGACGCCTGTATGAAATCAAGACGGACACGGGTGTTGCAGTGCGTGTGCCGGCAACGCCTGTTCCGGATGCCGCTACACCATCTTCGGCTCTACCTGATGCTCGGGATCCTGGAATCTCTCATTACTCACAACACAGTCCTCTCACCATCATATTGGTGCCAGCACAAGAACTGGCGCCACCAGGAGACGTGCCCATGCGGGAACCAGATGACCATCATCTGTCAGAGCAACTCTACTCGCCTCCTTATCCTACGGATGCGGACACATTGCCCATGTCTCCTGTTATAACAACCGGACTTGCCGAAATGGGCAGATTGGTGCACGGGACCCCAGCAGATTCAATCCTCACGTCTCCTGTCATCTCGACCTGTTATCATCGGGGACACTTCTGTCTGTACGGGAAGCCTCCTCCTCAAGACTTTACAGCCAGTCAAACAACACCTATGGACGTAAGCGATCTACAGACCACCTCCATCAAGACATGTGCAAAAATTTCAAAGGGGGTAAAAGTGTTGTGACTCACCGATCTTTTAAAGTGCCGCCGCGCAGTTACGCGCGTCCTCTACATGTGGTGCTGTCTGCCAGCCATGCAGCAGCAGTGCCACCTAAGCGGCCAACCAGCCAGTGGCCGCTAGACTTGGACTCAGTTATGATTTGACTGTTAAAGTGTACACAAGTCTTACTCTGTTTACTTGATCTGTGACTTACATGTATTGCGTCTTCCTTGAAATATATTTGTTCAACTTGAAGTTATTACAGAACCTCCTTGTTATTTGCATTTAATCTTGTAACAAAGACTCATTTATTTTCAATTACGTTGTTTATTTTGGTTTTGTAAACTAGTTTCTATGTTTATTTTTTTCAGAGCAATCAGTTCTTCCTCCATTCTTTAGAATTTTCTGACTGCAATACTTCTTTATAGTTCCTTGGCATCTCGCAAAGAAGCATCATTCTTGGCTGATGTCACATGATGGTTTATTCAGATTTTGTTGTTCACATAAATTGTGGCTTCTTTTATCTTCATTTCTTGCTTTCTAGTTGCTCTCAACTTTTTCTTCAGTATAATACAAATGGTTGGTAACCCTTTCATCACTTACTACAGCACCTTAGATCATACAATGCCATTGACTATCCTGTTCAAAATCAACATTTTCACATTCATTTTCTGTAACATTTTCATTTTTAACTACATCTGATATATCAACAATCCTTTGCATACACACACTTTTTTTTCCTTTACGGAAAATAAACACAGTATCCACAGTTATAACTAGCCACGTATCATCAAATTTCTTCTGTTTTTGTGTAGGAATCCAAGCATAGCATTCCATTCCAAATATCATCAAATTATTAAAATAACGTTTTGTCAAAAATATATCAGTTGGAGTTTTACCTTTAATTTTTGTGACATCAATTTGATTCAAAGTGCATGTTGCAGCCATGACAGCCTCACCTCATAATGCCTTTGGCAGGTATTCAGCAGAGCAGAGCCAATAACATGCCATTCTATTTTCTCGCTTAGCAATTACATTCTGCTGAGGAGTAAATGGCGCAGTAATTGAATGTTTCATTCCAACTGAGTCAGAAAACTTACGTAAATATTTATTACAGAACTCCTTGCCACTGTCTGTATATATTTCTTTCACAGTAGGATAAGCTTAAGTCTTAATCATTTTAATGAAAATGGGTAGTTTTTCTTTAACTTCATTTTTGTGTCCACACAAAAGTGGAAAATCATCCTTAAAAACAGCAAAGTATCGATGACCCTGCAAACTATTTCCTTCCATTCGTTCACAAATATCTGCATAAACTAATAGTGGCTTTCTGTGCTCTTTCATTAAATGCCAGCCAGTGATGTTTACCATAGATGCAGTCCTCACAAAAGCTACTATACCATGAGTCTTCAAAAACTGATGCACATTCTGTTTATTTTTACAGCCCATTTTTCATGGTATCTCTCTAAATTATGATCAGTTCCAGCAACAACACAACTTTTCTTAATTAACAACCTTTACAGCTAAACTATAAAGCTCATTTTCACCATTGGATGTAGCAACAGCAATTGGAATATTGCTTTTGAAAAATATCCATGATTTGACATCATTTTTGATTATTTGAGTGATTCCTTTTTGTGTAGCATTCTTAACAGAAAATAAGTTACTGGATCCATCAGTGCAAAACCAAAAAGCTTCAAAATATCATTCTCTCCATTTCTGTTTACTAAATGCTTCAATTTTCACACCATTCTTGGCACTATCTATCTTCCTTAGAGTATATTGTAGAACCACTGAAGCATATTATTCATCACTCCTTCTTCATATGTACAAGGGACATTCAAATGAAACTCTGTCACTAGTGTAAAGTAATGGTAATGATTTTATTAACTCAAAAATGTAGTTATACACAGTACACATATTTAAAAATAGTTTCCAAAACTGTTGGCACATTTATCTCATTGCAGCACTAGCCAGTTGATTCCATTCTTGAAGAAGCTAGTAGGCTGCTATCAGATCCAGGCCTGGACCCAGTCACACACTTTGTCATCCGTTGCAGATCGATGTCCATGATTAGATTGTTTTAGAGATCCAAACAAATGAAAGTCACACTGTGAGAGGTTGGGACTGTACGGAGGATGTTCCAGCATTTTCCACCGAAACTGCTGCAATGTCGTCTTCAATACATTGGCGGGCATTGTCATGGAAGACATGGAAGCCATTCCCAGCTTCTGTGAAGTGGCTTGATAATGCTGGGCATTGATGGTGGTTCCCTGTTCCAGGAACTCGGCAAGCAGTGGGCCCTTGTGCTCAAAAAAGAAAGACATCATGGCATTACCAGAACTGGTGTGCACAGCCTTTGATTTCTTTGGAGGTGGTGAAGTCACATGTTTTCACTGTTTGCTCTGACATTTGCTTTCTGGTTCAAAATGGTGACACCATGTTTTGTCACCTATGATAACTCGACAGAAAGCCATATTCTTCCTCATGATAATGTTGCAGATGACTCAAAGACAGCACCATTTGAGTATTGCATTGATCAGCGGTCAGTTGGTGGGGAACCCACTGCGCACAGATTTTTCGAAAGTTCAAGTGTTGATGCATTATGGTGAGGTGATGACATGATGAGCTAGTCCAGGATGAGCATCGTCTTCCAGTGACTCTTGCCCCTCTAGGAATCGTTTGCACCATTCCACAACACTTGAACAACTCAGACTATACTCACCACACACAGCGTATATATACAGTATATACCACTTTACAATGGTTGGTAGTTTACATTCATTTTGTTACAAATAACATTTTCCTTTTTTTTTCAAGGTATTAACTATTTCTACTATGGGCATTTCTCTATCTTCCGCCATTACACCACGCGATGAGTGAGAAAAGCTTGGTAAGATTGAATAATCCTGGTAGACAATAGCTTTACTCCTCTATTTAGGTTATGGGCGATGGGAAAAAACCAGATTAAAAAAAAACCACCCAGAGTCTTCAAACAGTTCACACTCCCGCTACTATCAAGTATTGATTGTAAATGATGTTATCATTTGATTACCTTGGTCTGCAGATGATTATTTTTACAATAAACAGTTTTACACAATATTTACAAGTTACATATTTAAATCATTTTATCAGGCATACAATATGAAAATATGCAACTGATGGTTAATTTCACTAAGTTCGTTCACTTTTCTAGTGCATCATCTTTCAATGTACATCCACTTTACATATGTAACATAGTTTTTATGAGATACATGTAGCACAAAAACTTCTTCATTCATGTCTCTCACAGTCAATACTGCAGAATATATCAATAATTTGTGGTTACGGATTTTTACATAATTTTTATAACAAATTATTATGATGCTCATCATCAGCTGACTTTGTTGTTTGATGCCGCTGGAATGATGGGCAGATGATCAGGAACTCCCCTCCCGCCACCGGTCATTGAATGATGGACAGCTGCGCATCGTTGTCATAGGAGTAGGTCCCACCCACCGCAAACCGATCAGTTGTTAGACGGCAGGCTGGCTCCATCGTTCGCCCCACCCCATAGCAAGCATGAAACAAGTCCACCGTGCATCAGCTTTCTTATCATGAAGATATATACACATATAACCTGAAAAGATGTTTCGGTTAGTTCACATTTACTCTTCAGCCACATGTGTCACATTCTTGTTGTTTGTGTATGTACTTTGTTTTAGATGTCACAAGTCCAGCACTTTACAACATTTATGATTAGGCTTCTACTATCTCACTGTTTAATAAATTGCACAGCTCATAGCTTGTCAACACCTCCCGTCACACACGCACTGTATTTCCACTTCCTGGAGCTTCCATACTGTTGTCTTGTTCCGGTAGGATTTTCTGTTGTATGTTTGTCCACCTGTCACTTTTAAGCATTCAGAGGTTCCCTGTTTTCATATTACTCACTGTCGTATGTGGACTCTGCAGTTTGACAGTACATCTAACACTTTTATGCATGTAATATTTTAACAGTTTTGTACACTGCATATAACTACAGGGTTATTACAAATGATTGAAGCGATTTCACAGCTCTACAATAACTTTATTATTTGAGATATTTCCACAATGCTTTGCACACACATACAAAAACTCAAAAAAATTTTTTAGGCATTCACAAATGTTCGATATGTGCCCCTTTAGTGATTCGGCAGACATCAAGCCGATAATCAAGTTCCTCCCACACTCGGCGCAGCATGTCCCCATCAATGAGTTCGAAAGCATCGTTGATGCGAGCTCGCAGCTCTGGCACGTTTCTTGGTAGAGGAGGTTTAAACACTGAATCTTTCACATAACCCCACAGAAAGAAATCGCATGGGGCTAAGTCGGGAGAGCATGGAGGCCATGACATGAATTGCTGATCACGATCTCCACCACGACCGATCCATCGGTTTTCCAATCTCCTGTTTAAGAAATGCCGAACATCATGATGGAAGTGCGGTGGAGCACCATCCTGTTGAAAGATGAAGTCGGCGCTGTCGGTTTCCAGTTGTGGCATGAGCCAATTTTCCAGCATGTCCAGATACACGTGTCCTGCAACGTTTTTTTCGCAGAAGAAAAAGGGGCCGTAAACTTTAAACTGTGAGATTGCACAAAACACGTTAACTTTTGGTGAATTGCGAATTTGCTGCACGAATGCGTGAGGATTCCCTACCTCCCAGATTCACACATTGTGTCTGTTCACTTCACCATTAAGAAAAAATGTTGCTTCATCACTGAAAACAAGTTTCGCACTGAACGCATCCTCTTCCACGAGCTGTTGCAACCGCTCCGAAAATTCAAAGCGTTTGACTTTGTCATCGGGTGTCAGGGCTTGTAGCAATTGTAAATGGTAAGGCTTCTGCTTTAGCCTTTTCCGTAAGATTTTCCAAACCGTCGGCTGTGGTACGTTTAGCTCCCTGCTTGCTTTATTCGTCGACTTCTGCGGGCTACGCGTGAAACTTGCCCGCACGCGTTCAACCATTTCTTCGCTCACTGCAGGCCGACCCGTTGATTTCCTCTTACAGAGGCATCCAGAAGCTTTAAACTGTGCATACCATCGCCGAATGGAGTTAGCAGTTGGTGGATCTTTGTTGAACTTCGTCCTGAAGTGTCGTTGCACTGTTATGACTGACTGATGTGAGTGCATTTCAAGCACGACAAACGCTTTCTCGGCTCCTGTTGCCATTTTGTCTCACTGCGCTCTCGAACGCTCTGGCGGCAGAAACCTGAAGTGCGGCTTCAGCCGAACAATACTTTATGAGTTTTTCTACGTACCTGTAGTGTGTCGTGACCACATGTCAATGAATGGAGCTACAGTGAATTTATGAAATCGCTTCAATCATTTGTAATAGCCCTGTATTTTGTATGTGATTCTTCACATTAATGCTTAAGCATTTCCACATGCTACGGACTTTGGGCATAAATTTACAGATCCACAGTCTTTACTGTGTTTCACAGTTACTCCTTACTATGGTTGTGCCCACAGCTTTTTCCACCTACATAGTTCGTGGATTTGTTTTTTGTTTGTTAAAAGATTTTGACCTTCTACTGTCGCTCCTTCAGTGTCCAGATTATTCGACACTTAAAATGCACTTTTTGCACACAGTTTGTATATTGTCCATGGGAAGAGTCCATTATAAGCACTTTTACTTTTACATTACATAGCACACATTGTACATCCCTTACAATAAAAGTCTTTATGTTTCAGTACAATTTACGTAGCCAGTGTCCCCTCATGCAGAAAGTTCGACCAATTGGTCACCTGGACTATTCAGTTCAGTGTATTTAACCATCATAGTTGCTCTCAACACTGATTCAGTCCCTAATGTTTACTATGCTTTCTGATAACAGGATCTGAGAGCACATTACTACCAAGTATCTAAAGTGTGAAGGATTTATACATTCCACCATGATAGAAATCAAATTTCAATACTTATATTTGACAATTCTGTCATTATGTTTATTCTAAAATCATTTGATATTGATTTATGATTTGCAGGCGCCCATTAATCACCTAGGGACCATGCAAACTGCTGGTATTTCCTTACTCACATTGTGATTTTATGGAATTTACACCAAGTTCACTGTCCTCATTAGTAATTCACTTTTTGTTGCCATTGTTCACAAGCCCTCTCATGTATTCATGCAAACATCCTGCTTTCAACCACAGACACATAAATGTACATATACATAAACATTTAGTCACATATTTGCAATACACACATGAAAAATAAAAGAATGAACGTAAAACTAATGAAATAACCTTACACTATTGTATCTACTTTTGCTTTGTGATCTTCATTTTACGACGAATAATCTTATTCATTCCTTTGACACAAAGGGTTTCAAGTCTTTGTGCAGGTAGAGACCGCGCACCTTTTGTGTCTCAGGATTTTCCAAAACATAACATTCCTCATGTGGTATATTAATAATCCGATGTGGACCTGTATATAACAGTTGCCACTTCTTGTTAACCTTAGGTTGGGTTCTTACAGGCATAACTAATTTGTTAATGTCTCAGGCATCCAGCTCTAACCACGTACTTCCACCTGTTTTCACAACTGTGAGCAGAGGGCTGCTATATGGCAATAATGAATGTGCTATTATCTGCCACTTAAGCATTTGTTGAAACTCTTTAGATACAGTTTGCTTTTTAGCCCATGGCATGGAATACATGGCGTGGCAAAACGTATCATGCGGTTTAATTTGCATATCATAAGTGTATCCACTTATTACACTGGGTTTCTCGGAGAATACCTGACTATACTTGTTTAGCAGGTGAGCCCATTCATTCTTTTGTTTATGGTTGAGGTAACTCGGTTCCGATCCCTTACTTCAATATCTTGTCTTATTTCTTTTGTTTCAGATTCAGATCTTGGACTGCCTTATTGTTGGACTGACCCCAAGTTTAAAGAATATGTAACAAATTACAAAAAAATATATAGAAAAGTAATTACAAAAGCAAAATTACTAAGTAATGATAAATTAATAAGAAAATTGGGCAATAAATCAAAAACTATTTGGGAAATTGTGAAAAGGGAAACAGGTAAGGGACTCAAGGATCAGGAAATAGTACTCAAAAATAGTGAAAATATTGAGTTAAAAGATGAAACTCTGGCAAAATACATTAACAATTACTTTTTAAGTGTACCAGTGTCATTAAGTAAAAACTTTACTAAACATGAGAAATTAACACCCCCAAAAGTAGACAGTAGTATGTTGTTAACTCCCACAAATGATAATGAAATATTAAAGGTGATAAAGAGTCTAAAATCAAAAATGTCTGCAGGTGTGGATAAAGTGCCTGTGTCAATAATAAAAAAAAGTTGCCCAAGAAATTATAAAGCCCCTGGTACATATTGCCAATTTGTCTTTCAGCGAAGGTGTGTTTCCTGAGAGGTTGAAAATCTCTAAAGTTAGACCTCTGTTTAAAAAAGGAGATCCATACAAGATAGAAAATTATAGACCTATATCCCTTCTCCAATCATTTTCAAAAATTCTAGAGAAATTAATGAAAACCAGACTCATAAATTACTTAGATGCTCACAAACTTCTAAACTGCAATCAACATGGCTTTCGCTCGGGCCACAGCACAGAATCAGCTATCCATGCCTATACCAAAGAGATTGTCAGGAGTCTCGACGCTAAAAAATGGGTAGTGGGAATTAACTTAGATTTATCTAAAGCTTTTGATACAGCAAATCACAAAATTCTGTTAAACAAGATGGAGGCAATAGGTGTAAGGGTAGTTGTGAAGCAGTGGTTTGAATCTTACCTTCAAGATAGAACTCAGGTGGTAGAAATCATCGCAGAACATAAAAATCAGAAAATCAAGTGGGTCTCAGACGCAAAGAAATTGGAAATAGGTGTCCCACAGGGCAGTGTTCTTGATCCCTTATTATTCTTGCTTTATATAAATGACATAAAAAATCCTAATATTTCTACCAAAATAATGTTGTTCGCAGATGATACTAGCATAATTATAAGTGATGATAAAAAATTCAACATTGGTTTAATGCTAATTAGTTAACACTTAATCTAAGTGAAACAAATTATATACAGTATGGCAAAGCAACTCAAGATATGGACCTCCAGTTAAAACTAATGAAAAAGAAGATAGAGAGTGTACAATCCACAAAGTTTTTGGGCATGCACATTGATCAAAACTTAAGCTGGAAAGACCATCTCAAGTACTTATCCCACAGGCTCAATTCGGCATGTTTTGCATTGAGGATATTATCTAGAGTATGCAACACAGACTGTACTAGGCTAGTGTATTTTACTTACTTTCAGTCCATCGTGTCTTACGGCATAGTGTTCTGGGGTAAAACTAAATCAAGCTTAACAGATATCTTCAAATTTCAGAAAAGAGCTATACGAATCATAACACATAACTCTCCAAGAACTCATTGTAGGCCCCTTTTCAAAGAACTGCAAATACTCACAATACCATCACTGTATATTTTTAAAAGCATTCTGTGTACAAGAGCACATATGAAAAATCTACGTACAAATGAGGACTGCCATAATTATAATACTAGAACTCGTAAGAATTTGTATGTAGAAAGGACAACACAAACCCAAAATCATGTAAGTTATTTTGGAATAAAACTCTACAATGCTCTGCTAGTGTACATGAAGGCAATAATAGATGAAGTAAAATTTAAGACTGAGCTTAAAAATTACCTTTTAAGCAAAACTTTCTATGACGTAGATGAGTAGATGAGTACTTTGATTGTGTGTAAATTTATTGCCAAAAGTTTTAATTTATATGTCTAAATTTGTACTTTTAAAAAATGCCTTGAAAGTGATATTCCATTATTATGTCTGCAGAACTTGTACTAGTATGATAACTTTGTTGTGACAATTCCTACATCATGTAAATGATATACAGGAAGATAATAAAATGAAATGAATGAAATGAAATGTAAGTCCCCCAGTAGAAGTCATTTTGAACAGAGATATAAACCTGAACCTGCCTACAGTAATTATTGTATGTGGCAGTAGTCTTTATCAGTGCCAGTTCAATAACCATATTGTGGTTTTTCAAGGTGCATGTTGCACGAGAGAGGTCTATCTTTGCATTCCTCTCATGCAGCATATTCAAAACCAGGATACAGGATACCGCTAAGTTCTTAATGACCAAGAATGAATGTTTCACTGCTTCTTTTTCCATGTCTAGGAAGGCCTGTACCTGCCCCCTTACAGTTTTGCGCTAGTAAAATTGGCAGTTTCTTAACCTGGTCTATGCATTTATAATATTTATGATCCATAACTGAAGCACTTGCTCCTGTATCAATAGTGAGAGTTACAGGTCTTTCGTTTATCTGAGCCTTAAAAGCAGCTTGTACTAACTCAACCTTTTGCTGTTGTGTCTGTCTCAGTTCAGCAATTAATTCCTCCCTGAGTTTTACGCCTTCATTATATCTCAGCATGAATGCTTGCACACTTTGCCTGCCTTTGCCCTGTGCCAAACCGACTCTACGTGGAAGGCCTACATAGGTCGGTTGGAGCTTCCCACCCAAAAACATCCGGGTTGCAGCTCTTCAACCTATTCCACAACACATACTGTTTCATTTTGTTTCTGTTGTTGCTGTTTTGGCACATATTATGGTAGTGGTGTCCAATGCTGCTGCAAATGTGGTGGCGGCTTTACTATAACTTTTATGTTATACCAATGGCACATTCTGGTCAGTGGAAGTGTGCTGTGTCTACCAATTTGGAGGGCCAAATTTGTGCCACTGCTCATTTGCCGTTCACATATTTTTGTTAGCAAAGGAGGTGTTAAAACTTCCTTTGTTCCTCCATTTCATATTAAAATTTACGTTTCCGGTTTATTCGGGAATGGTTGTTACTTCCATTGTATTGGTCGCCAGCCAAACCACTGTGACTATTCTGTTTGTTGCTACTGTGGTCGACGTGGTAATCACTTTCTCTATTCTGTTCACCTTTTCTGGGACTGTTTCCATTTGGATTTCTTTGCTTATTGTTACTATTGATCGACCCTTGCCCACCATTGCCAAATTCATTTTGCCTGGCATCTTCTTGTATTAAATCCAATTAATCTACAGTGGCCATAAATTGTTCGAGGTCTGTATCAGGCACATGAACAAGCTTATAAAATGCCTTCTCTGAAAACTAATTAGAACAGATACTTAAGAACCCCACTCATGATGAAAATATATTGGATCTAATGGCAACAAATAGAGCAGATGTCTTTGAGGATGTCCACATCAAAACTGGTATCAGTGACCACGACATGGTTATGGCAACAGTGATTACCAAAATACAAAGGACAACTAAAACAAGCAGAAATATATATATAAAAACAAAGATACTGTAACTTACCAAATGAGAAAGCGCTGGTTGATAGACACAATAAAAAACACACACACAAATTTCAAGCTTTCACAACCCAAGGTTGCTTCATCAGGAAAGAGGGAAGGAGAGGGAAAGACGAAAGGATGTGGATTTTAAGGGAGAGGGTAAGGAGTCATTCCAATCCCGGGAGCGGAAAGACTTACCTTAGGGGGAAAAAAGGGCAGGCATACACTCACGCGCGCGCGCGCGCACACACGCACACGCACACACACACACACACACACACACACACACACACACACATACACACACAGGTTTCCCTCTATTTTTATATATATATAAATCATTACTGTCGTATCTAAGTGAGGAATTTGAAACTTTCAGACAGGGCATGAGCATGTAGAGGAACTAAGGGTCAAGTTTAAAACAATAGTTGACCATGAAGTTCACACATATGTACCCAGTACAACAGTTCGTAATGGTAGGGAACCTCCACGGTATACGGTCACTATGAGGAAACTTCTAAAGAAACAGAGATTGCTACAGAATAAGTGTAAAACAAAGTGTAAGGCTATAGATAGAGAGATGCTGATTGAAATGCGTTTGGCAGTCAAGAGAGCAATGAGTGATGCCTTCAGTAACTCCCACAGCAGAATATTGTCAAATGATCTCTCACAAAACCCAAAGAAATTCTGGTCATATGCAAAGGCTGTTAGTGGCACCAAAGTTAAGTTCCAGTCCCTAGCAAATGAGACAGCAACTGAAACTGGGTGTAGCAAAAACTGAAATGCTTAACTCCATTTCCTTTACAAAGGAAAACCCACGAGAATTGCACATATTTAATCATCATACCACTGAAAATGTAGCAGTAGGTTTAATAATGAATAAAAAAATAGGAATGCGGGTAACCTACTACAAATAGCACAGTGAATGCATTATTGTGGCCAAGATAGATACGAAGCCCACACCTACCACAGTAGTACAAGTTTATATGCTGACTAGATCCACAGATGATGAAGAGATTGATGAAATGTATGATGAGATAAAAGAAATTATTCTGATAGTGAAGGGAGACGAAAATTTAGTAGTTATGGGTGACTCGAATTCAATAGTAGGAAAAGGAAGAGAAGGAAACATAGTAGGTGAATATGGAATGGGGGTAAAGAATGAAAGTGGATGCTGCCTGGTAGAATTTTGCACAGAGCATAACTTAATCATAGCTAACACTTGATTCAAGAATCATAAAAAAAGGTTGTATACATCGAAGAAGCCTGGAGTTACTGACAGGTTTCAGACAGATTATATAATGGTAAGACAGAGATTTAGGAATCAAGTTTTAAATTGTAAGACATTTCCAGGGGCAGATGTGGACTCAATTGATTATGAACTGCAGATTAAAACTAAAGAAATTGCAAAAATGTAGGAATTTAAGGAGATGGGACCTGGATAAACCGACAGAACCAGAGGTAATAGAGAGTTTCAGGAGGAGCATTAGGGAACAATTGACAAGAATGGGGGAAAGAAATACAGTAGAATAAGAATGGGTAGATTTGAGACATGAAATAGTGAAGGCAGCAGAGGATCAAGTAGGTAAAGAGACGAGGGCTAATAGAAATCCTTGGGTAACAGAAGAGATACTGAATCTAATTGATGAAAGGAGAAAATACAAAAATGCAGTAAATGAAGCAGGCAAAAAGGAATACGAACGTCTCAAAAATGAGATCGACAGGAAGTGCAAAATGGCTAAGCAGGGATGGCTAGAGGACAAATGTAAGGATGTAGAGGTGCATATCCTTATGGGTAAGATAGATACTGCCTACAGGAAAATTAAAGAGATCTTTGGAGAAAAGAGAACCAGTTGCTTGAATACCAAGAGCTCAAATGGAAACCCAGTTCTAAGCAATGAAGGGAAAGCAGAAAGGTGGAAGGAGTATATAGAGGGTCTATACAAGGGCGATGTTCTTGAGGACTATATTATGGAAATGGAAGAGGATGTAGATGAAGATGAAATGGGAGATATGATACTGCATGAAGAGTTTGACAGGGCACTGAAAGACCTAAGTCGAAACAAGGCCCCGGGAGTAGACAACATTCCATTAGAATTACTGACAGTCTTGAGAGAGCCAGTCCTGACTAAACTCTACCATCTGGTGAGCAAGATGTATGAGACAGCCGAAATGCCCTCAGGCTTCAAGAAGAATATAATAATTCCAATCCCAAAGAAAGCAGGTGTTGACAGATGTGAAAATTACCGAACTATCAGTTTAATAAGTCACCGCTGCAAAATACTAACGTGAATTCTTTACAGACGAATGGAAAATCTGGTAGAAGCTGACCTTGGAGAAGATCAGTTTCAATTCCATAGAAATATTGGAACACATGAGGCAATACTGACCCTACGACTTATCTTAGAAAATAGATTAAGGAAAGGCAAACCTACGTTTCTAAAATTTTAGACCTAGAGAAAGCTTTTGATAATGTTGACTGGAATACTCTCTTTCAAATTCTGAAGGTGGCAGAGGTAAAATACAGGGAGTGAAATGCTATTTACAATTTGTACAGAAACCAGACGACAGTTATAAGAGTCGAGGGACATGAAAGGGAAGCAGTGGTTGGGAAGGGAGTGAGACAGGGTTCGCCGATGACATTGTAATTCTGTCAGAGACAGTAAAGGCCTTGAGAGCAGTTGAACGAAATGGACAATGTCTTGAAAGGAGGATATAAGATGCACTTCAACAAAAGCCAAACGAGGATAATGAAATGTAGTCGAATTAAGTTGGGTGATGCTGAGGAAATCAGATTAGGAAATGAGATTCTTAAAGCAGTAATGGAGTTTAGCTATTTGGGGAGCAAAATAACTGACGATGGTTGAAATAGAGAGGATATGAAATGTAGACTGGCAATGGCAAGGAAAGCGTTTCTGAAGAAGAGAAATTTGTTAACATCAAATATAGATTTAAGTGTCAGGAAGTCATTTCTGAAAGTATTTGTATGGAGTGTAGCCATGTATGGAAGTGAAACATGGACGATAAATAGTTTGGACAAGAAGAGAATAGAAGCTTCCCAAATGTGGTGCTACAGAAGATCACATATCTAATGAGGAGGTATTGAATAGAATTTGGGAGAAGAGGAGTTTGTGGCCAAACTTGACTAGAAGAAGGTATCGGTTGGTAGGACATGTTCTGAGGCATCAAGGGATCTCCAATTTAGTATTGGAAGGCAGCATGGAGGATAAAACTTTCCCCCATGAACCATGGACCGTGTCGTTGGTCGGGAGGCTTGCGTGCCTCAGCGACACAGACAGCCATACCATAGGTGCAAACATGACAGAGGGGTATCTGATGAGAGGCCAGACAAATGTGTGGTTCCTGAAGAGGGGCAGTAGCCTTTTAAGTAGTTGCAGCGGCAACAGTCTGGATGACTGACTGATCTGGCCTTGTAACATAGTGAACAGTGAAAGCAAGGGGAAACTACAGCCGTAATTTTTCCTGTTGGCATGTATAGTTAAATGATTATGGTGTTCTCTTGGGTGAAATATTCTGGCCAGGTAAAATAGTTCCCCGTTCAGATCTCTGGGTGGGGACTACTCAGGAGGATGTCGTTATCAGGAGAAAGAAAACTGGTGTTCTACGGATCGGAGCATGGAATGTCAGATCCCTTAATCAGGCAGGTAGGTTAAAAAATTTAAAAAGGGAAATGGACAGATTAAAGTCAGATATAGTGGGAATTAGTGAAGTTCAGTGGCAGGAGGAACAAGACTTCTGGTCAGGTGAATACAGGGTTATAAATACGAAATCAAATAGGGGTAGTGCTGGAGTAGGTTTAATCATAAATAAAAAGATAGGACCACAGGTAAGCTACTGTGTGCAGCACAAATCCCACACCTAACACGGTAGTGCCAGTTTATATATCAACTAGCTCCTCAGATGATGAAGAGATTGAAGAAATGCATGATGCGATAAAAGAAATTGTTCAGATAGTGAAGGCAGACAAAAATTTAATAGTCTTAGGGGACTGGAATTCGATAGTAGGAAAAGGAAGAGAAGAAAACATAGTAGGTGAACATGGAATGGGGATACAGGATGACAGAGGAAGCCACCTGGTAAAATTTTGCACAAAGCATAACTTACCATAGCTAACACTTCATTTATGAACCATGAAAGAAGGTTATATACGTGGAAGAGGCCTGGAGACACTGGAAGGTTTCAGGTAGATTATATAATGGTAATACAGATATTTAGGAACCAGGTTTTAAATTGTAAGACATTTCCAGGGGCAGATGTGGACTCTGACCACACTTTATTGATTATGAACTGTAGACTAAAGCTGATGAAACTGCAAAAAGGTGGAAATTTAAGGAGATGGGACCTGGATAAACTGAAAGAACCAGAAGTTGCAAAGAGTTTCAGAGAGAGCATTAGGGAACGATTGACAAGAACAAGGGAAAGAAATACAGTAGAAGAAGAATGGGTAGCTTTGACATATGAAATGGTGAAGGCAGCAGAGAATGATCATGGCTAGTAGAATTCCTTGGGTAACAGAAGAGATATTGAATTTAATTGATGAAAGGAGAAAATATAAAAATGCAGTAAATAAAGCAGGTGAAAAGGAATAAAAACGTCTCAAAACTGAGATCGAAAAGAAGTGCAAAATGGCTAAGCAGGGATGGCTAGAGGACAAATGTAAGGATGTAGAGGCATATATCACTAGAGATAAGATGGATACCACCTACTGGAAACTTAAAGAGACCTTTGGAGAAAAGAGAACCACCTGTATGAATATCAAGAGCTCAAATGAAAAACCAGTTCTAGGCAAAGAAGGAAAAGGAGAAAGGTGGAAGGAGTGTATACAGGGGAGATATATTTGAGGGCAATATTTGAAAATGGTAGAGGACGTTGATGAAGATTAAATGGGAGATATGATAGTGCATGAAGAATTTGAACACTGAAAGACCTAACACGAAACAAGGCCCCAAGAGTAGACAACGTTCCATTAGAACTACTGATAGCCTTGGGAGAGCCGTCGTGAGAAAACTCGACCATCTGGTGAGCAATATGTAAATACCCTCAGACTTAATGAAGAATATAATAATTCCAATCGCAAAGAAAGCAGGTGTTCACAGATGTGAAAACTACCAAACTATCTTTTTAATAAGTCATGGCTGCAAAATACTAACACAAATTCTTTGCAGACGAATGGAAAAACTGGTGGAACCTGATCTTGGGGAAGATCAGTTTGGGTTCTGTAGAAATGTTGGAGCATGCAAGGCTACACTGATGCTACGACTTATCTTAGAAGAAGATTAAGGAAAGGCAAACCTACATTTCTAGCATTTGTAGACTTAGAGAAAGCTTTTGACAATGTTGACTGGAATACTCTCTTTCAAATTCTAAAGGTGGCAGGGGTAAAATACAGGGAGCGAAATGCTATTTACAATTTGTACAGAAACCAGATAGCAGTTATAAAGAGTCGAGAGGAATGAAAGGGAAGCAGCAGTTGGGAAGGGAGTGAGACAGGGTTGTAGCCTCTCCCCGATGTTATTCAATCTGTATATTGAGCAAGCAGTAAAGGAAACAAAAGAAAAATGTGGAGTAGGTATTAAAATCCATGCAGAAGAAATAAAAATGTTGAGGTTCGCCGATGACATTGTAATTCTGTCAGAGACAGCAAAGGACTTGGAAGAGCAGTTGAACGGAATGGACAGTGTCTTGAAAGGAGGATATAAGATGAACATCAACAAAAGCAAAACGAGGATAATGAAATGTAGTCGAATTAAGTTGGGTGATGCTGAGGGAATTAGATTAGAAAATGAGACACTTAAAGTAGTAAATGAGTTTTGCTATTTGGGGAGCAAATTAACTGTGATGGTCAAAGTAGAGAGGATATAAAAGGTAGACTGGCAATGGCAAGGAAAGCGTTTCTGAAGATGAGAAATTTGTTAACATCGAGAATAGATTTAAATGTTAGGAAATCTTTTCTGAAAGTATTTTTATGGAGTGTAGCCATGCATAGAAGTGAAATATGGATGAGAAATAGTTTAGACAAGAAGAGTATGGAAGCTTTTGAAGTGTGGTGCTACAGAAGAATGTTTAAGATTAGATAGGTTGATCACCTAAGTAATGAGGAGGTACTGAATAGAATTGGGGAGAAGAGCAGTTTGTGGCACAACTCGACTAGAAGAAGGCATCGTTTGGTAGGACACATTCTGAGGCATAAAGGGATCACCAATTTAGTACTGGAGGGAAGCGCAAAGGGAAAAAAACCATAGAGGGAGACCAAGGGATGAATGCACTAAGCAGTTCAGAAGGATGTAGGTTGCAGTAGTTACTTGGAGATGAAAAAGCTTGCACAGGATGGAGTAGCATGGAGAGTTGCATCAAACCGGTCTCTGGACTGAAGGTCACAACAACAACAAACAACCACTGAAAAAAGTCAATGAAATAAGTGTTAGTGTCAGTGGGGTTGAGAAACAGCTGAAATAATTAAAATTGAACAAAACTGCAGGACTTGATGGATTGCCTGTTAGATTCTGTATCGAATTTGTGCCAGAGTTAGCCTCTCTTCTAATTGTAATCTGTCATAGATGCCGCAAACAAAAATCTGTGCTCAGTTGTTGGAAAAAAAGCACAGGGCAGACCCGTCTACAAAAGGAGTAGTAGAAGTGATCCACTAAACTACCGTCCAATATCCTTGATATTGTTTTGTTGTAGAACCTTAGAACGTATTCTAAGCTCAAATACAATGAGATATAGCAAACAGTTGACCTCCTCCATGCCAAGCAACATGAATTCCAAAAACATCGATCATGTGAAACGTAACTCACACTTTTCTCACATGACATACTCAAAGCTTTGAATTAAGGCAATCAGGTAGATTATTTATTTCTTGATTTCTGGAAAGCATTTGACTCAGTGCCACATTATTGTCAAAAGTATGATCAAATGGGTCATCAAGTGAAATTTGTGGCTGGATAGAGGGCTTTTTGGCAGGGAGGATGCAGCATGTAATTTAAATCAAGAGTCATCGTCAGATGTAGAAGTAACTTCAGGTGTGTCCCAGGGAAGTGTATTGGAACCCTTGCTGTTCATGTTGCAGAGTATTAATAGTAATCTCAGACCTTTTGTCGGTGATTCAGTTATCTATAATAAAGTACTGACTGGAAGAAGCTGCATAAATATTCAGTCAGATTTTGATAAGATTTCAAAGTGGTGAAATACTGGCAACTTACTTTAAATGTTCAGAAATGTAAAATTATGCACTTCACAAAACGAAAAAATGTAGTATCCTATGACTACAACATCAATGAGTCACTCTTAGAATTGGCCAACTCAAACAAACATATCTGAGTGTAACACTTTGTAGAAATATGAAAGGGAATGATCATACAGGCTCAGTCATGGGTAAAGCAGGTGATAGATTTGGTATTTTGGTAAAATAGTGGGGAAGTGCAATCAGTGCATAAAGGAGATTGCTTACATATCACTCATTTATTTATTTATTTAGCACCTGTATTATCACATTCATGATATTGGACTTGTCAAAGTAAAGAACAGTAAAAACATTACATATTTACATCATGTACAAAATCTTATCATTGGTATCAACACATCTTTATATCAAAAACATTATTTTGCTTACATACATACAGATAGAATAAAAGCTTGCAAAACCCCTTGGTTGATTTTACTAAAACTATTAAATACCAGTACTTTAGTTAACTAGACACAGTAACATATGGCACAAAAGCTAGGTGCATAATTACATACATTCATGGATAAAAGAAGTTGTTTTTATCTAGGAATGGTTGATGATTATGAATTTTTATTTAGATAGTTATGAAGCAGACCTACAAATTTGAGCAAAATTCCAGGTACTCATTAATGCTGTAGAAGCTATTGTTTATTAGTAGATTTTTTAGTTCTTTTTTGAATGTATTACTGTTTGTTTTTTTATGCTATCTGGCAATGGTAAAGTCATGATTTTTAATTCCTTAAAGATACCTCTACGTGATGCTGTGTAAGCAACATCACTAATTAATCTTACAGTTGTCTTTTGGAGCTTAGAAGACTGCTTTGCAAAAGAGGTATTTCCCCAGAACATTGTACCATACTTCAGTAGACTGTGCATGCATGCATAATAAGCACTTAACACTGTTTCAGTATTGCAGCAATCTATAAGCACTCTTAATATGTAACAATACTTGCTTGATTTTTTGTTAAGTGTTTCTACCTGTTTTTCCCATCTTAGATGCTCATCCACCCACAATCCTAAAAGTTTTATGTGATTCTTTTGCTGAATTTCGCTATTCGATAACGTGAATTTTACATTGGTCCTATTTTTGTTCCTTATATGGTTGCAGTTCATCCATACAGTTTTCTTGTCCTTGACAACTAGACAGTTATCTGTAAACCACTTTTCTGCCATTTCTGCTGTTTTGTCGATTTTTTTGCTGCATCTCATAATCATTCTTCAGTTTCATAATGAAGCTGGTATCATCAGCAAATAATATGGTATCAGCTGTTGAAAACTGTTGTGGTAGATCATTAATAAAAATCAAGAATAACAATGGTCCCAATACCAAGCTCTGGGGCACCCCATAATTAACTTTTTTATATTCATAATGGTACACATTTCCATCCTGGGAAATTTGTACTCTTTGTTTCCTATCAGTTAAATATGACTTGAACCGCTCGTAGGAAATACCACAGACACCACTGCAAAAGTGGACTCATCTGTGAAAGAAAATAATGAATTTATAACATGCTGGAACTGTAGTCAGTGCTGCGTTCAGAACTCAGATAACTATCATAAAGCAAAAATTTGTGACTATAGGTGTGAATTATCTGTACTGGTCGGCGATATGGTAAGTGAAATCCAGAGCCTAAAGGTTGAAGTTACTCTCTTAAATAAGAAGGTGTGTGAATTTGAACAACAGCGCCTGATGAACGACTGTAGGCCTAAACTAAAAACCAGGAAAGCTTTCCTGCTGTCATTACTCAAAACAGGTTTCAAATTCTCAACGAAATAGTGGAACAAGAACAAATTCAGTCCGTGAAAACTAGAAGTAATCCTTCAAGCAGCAAAAAAACTGTCAGTGATAAGTTTATAAAACACCAAGTCCCAAACTCATGTGCAAAACGTGAAACTGAACGTAAACAAACCGTCCAAGGAAATGGAATCTGTGAAATTACCTGCAAGAAATCATCCCTAGAGAAAAACAGAAGAAACGAAGACAATCAGGAACACAAGCAGGGCCAGATTCTATTATATGGAGACAGCCATGGATGTGAAATAGCACAAAACATCGCAAATATGCAAGACAACTTTGCAGCTGTAGGCCACATCCAGCCTGGAGCCCTTCTTTCTGCTGTGGTGAAGCCATGCATGCAGGATTGTGACTCCTTCTCATCCAAGGACTGTGTCGTTATTATGGGGGGTTCATATGATGTAGCAAGAAATCAAGCAAATGATGCAATTAGACATATGAAAATGGTACTGGGTAAGTTAAATGACACTAAAACAATTGTTGTCAACATTCTACAGAGGCATGATCTTATGAAACAGTCTATTGTGAACTGGGAAGTTCATAAAACAAATGGCAGGATTAAAGCTCTATGTAGTAAATTTCAGAATGTGTCTCTAGTAGACGTCAGCTATCTAGAAAGGGAGCTGCACACATCTCATGGTCTGCACATGAACAAAAGAGGCAAAAAGATTGTTAGTAGCAAAATTATTGCGAAAGTCAGGCGAAGTTGTTCACAAAGTGATGCAAAGAAGTCCATTGCCATGGGGTGGTACAACTCACCTCAACAAAATCTGCCACAACACCAGCCACCGCTGGCAAGCCAGGGAAACTTGTAAAGCCTGCTGGCCTCATTGCTAGTCCAAAATTATCCTCTAAAGTCCAGCAGGTAAAACTCAGCCTTAAAATCATACACCAGAATCTTGGAAGTCTTAGAAATAAGCATAATGATCTAGATGTAATTTCACGGATTGACAAACCCGATATATTAGTTGTAACTGAACATTGGTACAATGAAGCTCTGATTAGCATTAGTCAACCACTGTGTATGAAATTCTGCACAGCCTTTAGCAGAAAAGACAAGACTGGGGGAGGTGTAGCAATTTTCACTGTAAATGAAAGTAATTGTAATGTTATTGATGTGAGTGCCTTCTGCTTGGAAGGAGTCTCAGAATTTGCTGCAATAAACCTAAAATGGGGTAGAGATAACATAACAGTTATCGGTGTTTACAGGCCACCTGCAGCAAATACAGATACCTTTTTTGTAAATCTTTCTGACTTGCTTGTATATATAGACACAACATTTTCTGGGCCAAATGGTCATGTAAATATTATAGTTACAGGGAATATAAATATAGATTTATTAACAAATGATGTCAGCACCAATAAGTTACATTGTCTGTGTGATGAATTTACCCTGACCCCACTCATTCGGGAACCCACTAGAGAAATTGGCAATAGTAAAACATGTTTTGACAACATAATAATAAACATGACCCACCTATCCCACAGTGCATCAGTTTTAAAACTAGCCATCTCAGATCACCATGCAGTACAGCTTAAATTAGAGCTCCATGAGGCCTCCACTCTCACCACAAAGCAACAGTTTGTAACTAAAAGAATAATGTATAATGACAACATAAATAGACTAAACTGCATGCTAGCACAAATAAAATGGTTTGAAAATAATAGCTTTTCATATGTAGCTTTGCTGCTGACTTCTATTACTACTTTGATACCACATGCCCAGTTGTAATCACAAAAATGAAACAAACAAAAAATATAAACAAAAATATTTGTGTAAATAGTAATGTCACTGAAGTGAGGGAAAAATTAAAACTGCTCCACAGTGCAATGCTGAATAATAGAGAGATTCCTGAGCCAAAGGAAGCCTTCAAAATATATCAAGCACACTATAAGGACTTACTCACACAGACCAGGAGCAACTATGTTGCAAATAAGCTTCAAAACTCACACAACGTAACTGGGCAGTCATAAACAGTTTTAGAACCTGCAATGACAAATCCTGTATGGACTTTACTATTAACCACAATGGCATGCTCATAAAAGACCAACTGGAAATTGCAAATATTTTTAGTGAATATTTTTCTTCTGTAGGGGAAGCCATAAATGACACACATAAAAACATGCACTACAGTTTTAAAGGTAATACATGTGACCATAGTATATATCTAGCCCCCACAAACTGTGCAGAAATAATGGGCATCATTAGCTCTCTAAAACCCTCTAATTCAGCTGGGCATGATGGCCTAAATACCAATGTTTTAAAAGCCTGTAGCCAAAATGTCTCTGTACCTCTGTCTGTAGCAGTCAACAATATAATAGAATCAGGCAGCCTTCCATACAGACTAAAAATAGCACAGGTAACACCCATTTTTAAGAAAGGTGACAACAACAAAATAGAAAACTACAGACCAGTCTCAATCCTTCCTGTCTTTTCCAAAATAGTTAAGTTATATACAACAGGATTATAAACTTTCTTAACAAACACAACCTGATGTTCGAAAATCAAAATGGATTCCTAAAAGGTAAATCAACTAGCACTGCAGCTGCTCAACTAATTGAAGAGGTGTTAGGGGGTATCGAAAGCAAGGAACATGTGGCAGATGTATACCTAGACCTGGAAAAAGCCTTTGATTGTGTGGACGTTGACATCCTATTAGACAAGCTATGGAACATGGGCATTAGAGGCGCTGCTTATGACCTAATAAAGTGTTATATGAGCAATAGAAAACAGTTTGTTCTACTTAAAACAGAAAGTGATGTCTATAAATCAGAGATCACTTGCATAAAATATGGCGTGCCCCAGGGCTCGGTGTTGGGCCCCCTTCTGTTCATGATCTATGTAAATGATATTAAATACTGTAACTGTAAATTGCAAAATTGTTCTGTATGCCGATGACACGTCCATTGTATGTAAAAAGGAATCATGTAATGAACTAGAGGCTGAGTGTAATAATGTGACAAAAGAAATTGTTCAGTTTTTTAATGAAAGCCACTTTGAATAATGAAATTAAATTATACATGGGCAATGAATTGGTAAAGAAAGAGTCTAGTGTAAAATTCCTTGGCTTAACAATCCAAAGCAACCTGAAATGCGACACACACATTGACTCACTAGCAACTAAGTTGTCAAAAAATATATTTGCAATAAGTACTATTAGCAAGTTCTGTAGAGACACCGTAGTCCTAAAGACTGCATACCATGCTCTTTTCTCCTCTCACTCAAACTATGGTATTGAAATTTGGGGGGCAACAACCAAAGCTAATCTAGATAAGCTACTCATTCTTCAAAAAAGGGGTGTGAGAATAACCTGTGGAGCAAAATATAGGGAATCTTGTCGCAACTTGTTTCCAAAAACAGAGGTGTTAACTGTTATAAACACATACATTCTAAAAGCCATATTGCTTGTGAAAAGACTGCACCCAAACACTTATTCAGATTTCTGCCAGTACAATACTAGAAATAAAGAAAGATTTTACATTGGCAGCCACAGAACAGCACTTTACGAAAAGCGGCCTCAGTACACAGGTATAAATTAGCTAATGCACTGCCTAGTGCAGTCATGGCTCTTCCTATAATTAAACTGAAACATCAGCTTAAGAAAGTTTTAGTAAAACACCCTTTCTACACATTAGAAGAGTACCATACTTATATGAAGAACAACAAATGCTTTGTGAAATTAAGTGAATAGAAATCAGTTAACATCTTATTGTAATATTGTTGTAAATTAATGACGTATTCAGAAGAATGTGTCTTGTACAAATAACTTTAATCATTACTGTTTCTTTGTACATGTGCAGTGTATCATTCGATGTTGAGTAAAGCTATTATTATTATTATTATTATTATTATATAACATCAGTAAATTATGGTTTCTAAAATCAAATGCTGTGGGAAGGTCCAAAAACAACCCACAGATCAGTTCCTTGTCATCAATAGCTTTGTAAACAAGTTTTGGAGAAACTTGAGAGTCGTTTGTGTAGATTTGCCTTTTCTGAAATCATTCTGTGCATTTACAAGAATTTTATTTTTGTTTAGGAAGTCTAGCAATCTGTCATACATTATTCTTTCAATTATTTTCGAAAATACAGATAATAATGACAGTGGGCCGAAATTTTTAATGTCAAACTTGTCGCACTTTTATAAACTGGTATTACTGTTGACTGCTTAAGTTTACTTGGAAACTCACCAGTTTCAAAGGAGTCATTGATTATGTCCACAAGTTGAGATAACATCAAATCCGCATGTCATTTTACTCTTTAGTTTGCTGGTAGCCATTTGTACTTCTTTGGGTGTTATTGGAGTTGTTACCTTTGTCTTTAGATTATATTTAGTGGTGATCAGTTTTTGGGCTACATTAATGTAATGACCATTAAATATATTAGAAGTGGATCATCATCAATTTCATTTCTGTGTTTTATGGTGATTAGATTACTTGCATTTCCATGTTTGCCTGTATGATTATTAATAACTTTCCACATAGATTTCATTTTGTTGTTACCCTTTTTCATTCATGAATCATTTTTGCAACAACTATAGCTTTTCTGTGCTTTTTCCAATAACACTTTACATATAGTTTCAAGATAGTATTTTGCTTTGCACACTTATATAGCATTCTAAGACTTTCTAATGACTCTTTGATTTCACTTGTTATCCATGAATTTGATTTTTTGTTTATTTTCATTCTCTTCAGAGGGAATGAAATATAGCAGAATTTATAACTTGACAAGAACTTGTTGAGTTTTATATCTATAGAATTATTGCTTTCCATGTCCCAGTTTACATTTTTTAACATTAGATTAAAGACCTTATACTGTCATCATTAATTAATCTTCTCTCAATATATCTCCTGTTGTAACTTTTCTCATGAGATTTCTCTAAAGTCAATGCTACCCATTCTAGAATATTACTCAAGTGTGTAGGACTCATACCAGATAGACATAATGGGAGATATGGAATGAATACAGAAGAGGGTACCACAAATGGTCACAGGTTTTTTTAATCTGTGGGAGAGTGTCACAGAGATACTGATGGATCTGAATTGGAGATAGACATAAACTATCATGACAAAGTATATTAAGAAGAATACAGAAGAGGGTAGCACAAATGGTCACAGGTTTTTTTAATCTGTGGGAGAGTGTCACAGAGATACTGATGGATCTGAATTGGAGATAGACATAAACTATCATGACAAAGTATATTAAGAAGAATTTGCGTAATGATGGTAAGGAGAGATTGAGGTTAAGAAATTCTGGAACATTAACAGGAAGTGATTTACGGGCAGTGTCGATGAATCATGGTTGAATGGAGGAATGAACTGAGTCAGGCAGGGTTCAGCATGGGTTTTGGGTTGACACTGATGGTAGGGTTGGTGGCGAAAAAGTGTTTCCACTGTAGGACTGGGAGAAATAGAGATGATCTTTGACTAGTCCAGCATGACTGAATTTAGGAGTGAGGCAAAAAGTATGGCCTTTGGAAACAGTTCATACATATGTGGAACTAAGGCTTTTGGAGGAAAGGTTCATGACTGTGTCTGCGAAGCCGGTGAGTTGCATGCAGGGAGCACGCAGCGCTGCTGGGCGGGGCCGCGTTGGCATGGCATGCCGATATTTTTTAGGCCTTCTTTGGCAGCAGGACGGCCTGGATGTTGGGCAGGACACCGCCCTGTGCGATGGTGTTGCCCGACTAGAGCTTGTTAAGCTCCTCGTTGTTGCGGATGGCGAGCTGCAGGTGGCGCGGGATGATGCGCGTCTTCTTGTTTTCACGGGCCGCGTTTCCGGCCAGTTCGAGCACCTCAGCCACGAGGTACTCCATGATGGTGGCGATGAAGGCGGGCGCCCCAGCGCCGACGCGCTCGGCGTAGTTTCCCTTGCGTCCATGTCAAACCTACCAACCACCAGCAACACCTCCACTTTGACAGCTCCACCCATTCCATACCAAGAACACCCTTTCATACAGTCTAGTCACCTGAGGCCATTACATACATGGTAATGAATAGTCCCTCTCCAAATATACCAAGGGTCTCACTGAGGCCTTCACAGAACGAAATTCCACTCCCAGCATTGTACAGAAACAGATCTTCTGTGCCTCATCTCTCGTCACACAACACATCACAAAGTCCCATCATCTCGTCACAAAGGAACATTCCTCTCATGACTCAGTACAACCCAGGATTGGAGCAAGCCTGTCACATTCTCCTTCAGGGTTTCAAGTACCTCTCATCGTCCCTGAAATGAGGAATATCCTACCTCTATCCTTCCCACCCCCTCCACAGTGGTATTTCACTGCACACAGAACCTTATCTATCCCTACTCTACCATTGCTCCCTATCCCTTGGCTCAGAGCTCATGTCCATGTAATAGACCTAGATGCAAAACCTGTTCCATACATCCTCCCACCACCACCACCACCACCTACTCCACTCCAGGCACAAACATTACCCATCCCATCCCTGTGAAAGCAATGATGTGATCTACAAGCTAAGCCACAACCACTGTGCTGCATTTTACATGGGTATGACAGTCAATAACCTGAATGGCCACTGACAAACTGTGGCCAAGAGACAGCTGGATCACCTAGTTGCTGAGCATGCTGCCCAGCACAACATTCTTCACTTCAGTGGCTGCTTCACAGTCTGTGCCATCTGTATCCTTCCTACCAACACCATCTTTTCTGAATTGTGCAGGTGGGAACTCTCCCTGCAATATATTCTACATACCTGCAACCCCCATGTCCTCAACCTTCACCCCTGTCCTTCAACGACCTATCCCATCCCCTATTCTCACCCCAGCATTACACAGACTTCTATTCAGCCAAAGCACCCGCGTCTTTTTTCCCCTCATCTACTTCTCTCCTCTCCCACTCATCCCCTCTCCCTACCACCTAATCTCCCAACTGCAACCTAGCGCCCCTACCATGTCCCCACTACATCCCTGCATGCTCCCACAAGCGGTACTTGATCCCCCACTTCTACCCTGCTATCTGTCTCCCCCCCACCCCAGCATCCTCCTTACCCCCATCACCCAGATTGTTTCCCACATCACGCGAAGCTCGGTGTCCAGAGATAGTCGTCATGTGTTTGTGAGTTATACTTGTGTGTGTGTGTGTTTTGTCTACTTCAGAAGAAGGCCTTTTGGCTGAAAGCTCACACGATTAGCTTCTTTTTGTTATAGTTGTCTGCAAGTCAACATCTCCTCTGTATGGTGAGTGATTAGTGTCACTTACTCAGACCAGTGCCCTGTACACAACGATGTGCTATGGGGCAGGTTTCTGAGTGTTACTGTTGCTTACTGGCACAATATAATTTAATCCTCAGTGTTATCCATGCTTTGACTTTATTTTCATTTAATTTGACTCTTAATTATGTTTCTTCAAAAATGTCCTCCAGGTGTTCTTCTTGTAAGTTGTCTCTTAACAAAGCGACAAAGTCATTGGTTATATTGTGTCTAGAAATCCTGCATACTCGGTTTGCTAGACAAACAATCAAACAACTTGTATTATGAGTTTTATTACAACAAGACAAGCAAAAATACTTAACTCTGATCTGGGAATTCTTGTAGTTCTTTATACATGATCACAACAAGTGCAATTACACAGATGTGTTGCAAGCAAAGGGCGACATACAAAATAATCTGTCTTCTTCAGAACAGACAAGCACAAGTAACACTTCTGGTCCTAGTGACCACTTCTAACAAAAGTCTGTCATGTAAAGGCTACGATGTATCGGCTAACGAAGTGGTTAATGTTGAAGCTGCTATCGAAGTGGGCTGCCACCAGTCGGAAGCTTATGCCGTCTTCACTTAGGGGCCGCTGCTGTCGCGTTGTCATCCTGGAGGGAGGTTGGTCAGCATGTGGTTGGCTGATATCTTCTCACGGCCTTCTCTTCTCTGTTGTTCCCAACTGGAGCGCTGACACTCGCTTTATGCCATAACATCCCCCCCCCCCCCCCCAAAGCAATGGGCCATCATTGTATATGGAGCATGACAATGGGGGGGGGGGGGGGGGGGGAGAAGTGTGGATGCTCTGTTGGACCGGAAGCTGTGGCTACAGGGGACATCAGACTACCGGGCGTACCCCGCCATCCAGCCTTTGCTGTGGTGGAAATGTCCATGCAAAACACCCAGAAGGGTACGCATTGACTTCCTGAGGCCTATACCAAGATGTAGAAGGTGTCGGCTGCTACAGTGTGGGTGGGTTCAGCTCCATCGGTAGGATGATGGGTCCAGCTCCATCGCTAGGATGAGAGGAGGCAGAGGAGGTGAAGGCTCCATCTCCATGTGGTCATCCTGCTGTGTCATGACGACACCCTCTGGTGGCTGCTGTGGCTGCGCTGTCCTCAGGATCCATGAATCCGGGGGAAGAGATGCAGAAGGATCACCATGGACATGACAGTGGCGGATTTGATGGTGATGTCCATGCAACAATCCATCTGGGCCTGAAATAAGATACAGGCATACACCAAGTCAACGAAGCATCTCACCTCACACCCACCGTCTGCTGCTGCTAAAAGCCCAGAAAAACACAATATCATGCAGCGCGAAGTGATACTTGAGGCCTTCCTTCAGCGCCAGATGCTGAGGAGGTTGAAGCAGGTGGAACAATGTCCAATGGTGGCAGCCGTGAAGCAATTCTGCCAGTGATGGTCCATCTTGTGGATGAAAACGATAGGAGGTGAGAAGCAGTTGCAATGCTTGATCCCTGGTGGGTGTGATGCGACATTTGGCCATCTGCTGCTTGAAGGTTCTGACAAAACGTTCCACTTTGCCATTTGACTGGGAATGGAATGGTGCACTAGTTAGATGCCATATGCCATTGCATTCACAGAATGTTTCAGATTTATTTGACGTGAATTGAGGGCCATTGTCCGACACTATGGCTTCAGGCAAATCTTCGAGACAAAAAATAGAGAACAATGCCTGAACTGTGCTACGTGACATTGCCGAGTTCATTGGCACAGCAATAGGAAACTTGCTATAAGAGTCTACCACAATCAACCAACGAATGTTCCACAAAGGACCCGCAAAGTCTGTGTGCACATGTTGCCATGATGATAGTGACTTAGGCCAAGCAGAGAATTTTTTGGTGGAGTGGACTGATTTCCTGCACATGTATGACACTGTGATGTCATATATTCTATTTGTGTGACCGTATCCTGCCAAGTACAGTGTCCCCCTTTCCGGGGGGTACCACCTTGAAGTAGCATTGTCCGTGCGGGTGGTGATGCTTGTGTTCGCATGCAGCAGAGGGCTATACCGGCTGTGGGAACCTATGGTGAGTAAGGTCTTGGCCAACGGAACAGACTAAGTGTGCCCCACAATGACCTGTCATTCCACATCCACTCCTTATCCTTTCCCAACTCCTCAATACCCTGCACAAGGTGTGATGCGATCTGTGCCGAGGGTTGTGTGGCATGTGGGAAGATGTGTCATGAATGGAGCCTCAGGAATACTGGGTGACCTCCCTGAGTAATTAGCCTTGCACCGTGTGGGGTTCTGTGGTGTGGACCGATTAGATCCCCAACATTCATAGGACCAAACTGCACATGAAAGAAAATAGAAGCACTGAGTGGCAAGTTGAGAGCTCAGACACCCAAACATTGGGACTGGAACTAATAGAAAACATCCCCTCAGCTGAACAGGGGTACATATCTGTTCAAGAAGTGGGAATGGTTACTAAGAAGTTGGACCAGATTAAGATCAAAGACTTGTCTGGGGCTCAGAGAATGAAACTTCCTAGAGAACAAAAGCTAAAGGAAGGAAAAGTGTGGCTTCCTAAACAAAAGTGGAGGGAACTAAAAGGGCCTGGGCCCAAGACCTCCAAGAAAAGACTGTCCTAGGGCAAATGGGGCATACAAACCTCTTCTACATTGAGGGCAGGCATTAAGAGAACTAGGGAGGAATCTAAGACTCCCACTTCTCAGGATAAGCATATCCAGAAAAAGCCAAGGCAAGAAATAGGGAAACAGACCTATAGCACTGCAGTCTTGGTTTTTCACCTCGCAGCAGGAGGAGCTAGTGCAGATGGCTCTCTTTGAGAAGACAGAGGGGGGGATGCTGGTTCAGGACCCAAATTCAGGAGTGTCTATCTGGATCATGGTGCTTTTATCTCTTGTCTGCAAGGGTGTAGCTACAGTGGACTGGCTTAAGGAAAAGATGACCCTAATATCATCCTGGGAGGATGCTGAGCTGCTGGTAAAGACAGTGGCTGAGCTCTTCAAGACTGCAAAGATATTAATCTGGGTGCCAAAACTCTTTAAGGATACCTCTCTAGAGACTCTGATTGAGAAAATAGGATCCCAAAACTCAAAAGTCTTGACAGAGGATTGGAAGGTAATCAACTGGAAGGTTGCACCAAACAACCAAACCCTTGTACGAGGTGCATTCAAGTTCTAAGGCCTCCGATTTTTTTTCTAATTAACTACTCACCCGAAATCGATGAAACTGGCGTTACTTCTCGACGTAATCGCCCTGCAGACGTACAAAATTTTTCACAACGCTGCCGCCATGATTCCACGGCAGCGGTGAAGGCTTCTTTAGGAGTCTGTTTTGACCACTGGAAAATCACTGAGGCAATAGCAGCACGGCTGGTGAACGTGCGGCCACGGAGAGTCTCTTTCATTGTTGGAAAAAGCCAAAAGTCACTAGGAGCCAGGTCAGGTGAGTAGGGAGCATGAGGAATCACTTCAAAGTTGTTATCATGAAGAAACTGTTGCGTAACGTTAGCTCGATGTGCGGGTGCGTTGTCTTGGTGAAACAGCACATGCGCAGCCCTTCCCGGACGTTTTTGTTGCAGTGCAGGAAGGAATTTGTTCTTCAAAACATTTTCATAGGATGCACCTGTTACCGTAGTGCCCTTTGGAACGCAATGGGTAAGGATTACGCCCTTGCTGTCCCAGGACATGGACACCATCATTTTTTCAGCACTGGCGGTTACCCGAAATTTTTTTGGTGGCGGTGAATCTGTGTGCTTCCATTGAGCTGACTGGCGCTTTGTTTCTGGATTGAAAAATGGCATCCACGTCTCATCCATTGTAACAACCGATGAAAAGAAAGTCCCATTTATGCTGTCGTTGCGCGTCAACATTGCTTGGCAACATGCCACACGGGCAGCCGTGTGGTCGTCCGTCAGCATTCGCGGCACCCACCTGCGTCAGCATTCGCGGCACCCACCTGGATGACACTTTTCGCATTTTCAGGTCGTCATGCAGGATTGTGTGCACAGAACCCATAGAAATGCCAACTCTGGAGGCGATCTGTTCAACAGTCATTCGGCGATCCCCCAAAACAATTCTCTCCACTTTCTCGATCATGTCGTCAGACCGGCTTGTGCAAGCCCGAGGTTGTTTCGGTTTGTTGTCACACGATATTCTGCCTTCATTAAACTGTCGCACCCACGAACGCACTTTGGACACATCCATAACTCCATCACCACATGTCTCCTTCAACTGTCGATGAATTTCAATTGGTTTCACACCACGCAAATTCAGAAAACGAATGATTGCATGCTGTTCAAGTAAGGAAAACGTCACCATTTTAAGTATTTAAAACAGTTCTCATTCTCGCTGCTGGCGGTAAAATTCCATCTGCCATACGGTGCTGCCATCTCTGGGTCGTATTGACAATGAACACAGCCTCATTTTAAAACAATGCACATGTTTCTATCTCTTTCCAGTCTGGAGAAAAAAAATCAGAGGTCTTAGAACTTGAATGCACCTCGTAGTGGAAGTCAGATAGAAGTCCCTGAAGGCAATATAGAAACAGAACCTGAGACTATTCTTGGGGTTCTCACAGGTTGCCATCAGGATAATCAAAGACATCAGAAGTGACAATGGTGGCAAGATTGGAGACTGAATGTGCTGCAGATAAATCTGCAACACAGTAAAGAATGCTGCCCTGAGTCGTCTTCTGGGAAGACAAGAAGTGGTTGTGGCTCTGATTCAACCCTATTTGTATAAAAAGGGTGTATCGGGCCTCGGTGGCACTGGAGATAAGCTGGTTTATGCTAGAAATATAAGAAACTGCAGAAGGTGCATGTATGTAAAAAATTGAATCCCCTTCATGCTGGTGGTGGACTTTTGTTATAGGGACTTAGTGACCATCAGGATGCGGCAGTATGAGGAAGGTATCATGAGGGAGTTTGTAATGGCCTCGGCATACCTTCCTTACAAGGACAGTGCTCCTCCTCCTCAGGAGGTTCGGAGACTGATGGAAGCCTGTGCACAACAGGGCGACCAACTATTGGTTGGATGCGATGCTAATGCTCATAACTTTGTGTGGGGCAGCACCGACACCAACAGGAGGTGAGTACCTTCTACAATTTCTTTTAGCTAAAAACTTAGAGATCCTCAATAGGGGCAAGGAACCTTCATTTAGGAATATAAGGGAAGAGGTAATTGATATAATCTTCGGTTCCACTTTGATGTGTAGTTATGTCAAACAATGGCATGTGGCTTTAGAGCCATCCTCATCAAACAAAATGTATATTAAGTCTGAGGTTGAAATGGGCATTAAACAGATCATGTCCTACAGGAATCCCAGGAAAATGGACTCGGAGGCACATAGGAGGGACCTCGACTCAAGCCTATCGGAAGTCAGTACTTTGATAAGGAATCCAGTAGCATTTGGGGAGGTGGCAGAGGCAGTGACCTCTGCCATCATGACCTCATACCATGACAACTGCTCAATCACCAAGAAGTGCACAAATACAAATGTATCTTGGTTGAACAACAACCTGGAATCACAGAGGAAACAGGTACAAAGACTGTTTAACCTTGCGAGAAGGAAAAGACAATGGGCAGAATATCAGGGGGCCCTTGTCTAATACAATCTTACAATTAAGCAAGCAAAATAGGCGTCCTGGGAGGTGTTCTGTGAGGAGATAGAGGTTATGGTTGTTCAGGCCAGACTTCACAAAATCCTCACTAGGATACCAACTAACCCAGGAGGAACTTCAAGGAAAGAGAATGGGGAGTATACTACGACAACACATGAAACACTGGAACTACTCCTCAAGACTTGTTTTCCTCAATGTACTCTGACAGGCAACATAGACCAGGACGAGATCTCTGTGAGATATTGGTTTTCAGGTATTCAAAGGGAGAACTGGGAATCGCCCAGGGAATGTGTTGACCATAGTAAAATGCAATGGGTAGTGGGAACATTCCAACCGTTCCAAGACACCTGCTCCAGATGGAATTTTTACAGTGCTCTTGCAACAAGCAGGAGGGAACTTAATAAGATTCCTACGCAGGTTATGTAGGTTAGCCTAGCATTAGGAATCATTTCCAACCTCTGGAGGGCAGTGAAGGTTGTCTTCATTCCAAAGCCAGGGAGAATTCATTATACCAAGACCAAGGATATGAGACCAATCAGTCTGTCCTCCTGTCTTCTTAAAACATTAGAAAAACTGGTCAACGTGCATGTTAGGGAGAGGACGTTAACCAGGGCCCCTCCACAAATAAACCAACATGCATACCAACCAGGAAAATTGTGTGAAACTGCACTGCATCAACTTGTTGGGAAGGCGGAGCAAGCACTACACTTTCAGGAAATAGCCCTCTGCATCTTCTTGGACAACGAAGGGGCTTTTAGCAACGCGACTTTCGAATCCATGGTTAAGGCAGCAGAGGTGCATGGCTTGGAGACCACCATTTTCAGGTGGATTAGAGCCATGCTTAGTGGTAGAAAGGTAGACATGACTATGATGCAAGAAAAAATGGTAATCAATACCACCAGAGGCTTTCCACAAAGAGGGGTCCTGTCCCTTCTACTGTGGAACCTTGTGGTAAATGAACTCATTGCAGAATTAAATTCTAGACAATACTTTTGCCGAGGATATGCAGATGATCTTGTCATAGTAATACTAGGCAAATTTTCAAGTACAGTCAGAGGTATGGCACAAGGAGTATTGAACATTGTGCAAAACTTGTGCAGGAAACAGGATCTAAGGCTCAGACCTAAGAAGACTGTTGTAGTACAATTTACGAGGAAGCAGATCCAGCACATATATTGGAATCTCAAGCTCTTCGATGAAACTCTACCAGTGAAGGGAATAGTGAAATATCCATGGGTAACCCCGAATGAGAAACTATTGTGGACCCTTCACGTAAGGAGCACTTTTCCAAGGTAAAAGTTCCTCTAATAAGTACCAGGAGAGCTTGTGGTAAAAAATGGGGCCTAAACCCCAAGAATATGTACTGGATATCCACCACAGTAGTAAGACCTATAATCATTTATGGGGCTATAGTGTGGTGGAAAAAGGTAGAACAGCGGGTAACTGCTAAGGAGCTTGCTAAGGTGCAGAGATTGACCTGCTTTGCCATTAAAGGCGGAATTAATAGCACACCCCCTCCTGGGATGGAAACCATGCTGAACATGCCCCCATTACACCTATGGATAAAGAAAGAGGCAGCAGCTGGAGCACACAGGTTAAAGACTGGCAAAAACTGGAACTCGCTGGGGTATCCAGGATCTCACACTAAAATACTGAGTGAGGTAGACATAGATATGGTTGGGGAAATGCCAGAGAACTATATAATAACTACCAGCTGCTTCAACAAGTCTTTCAATGTAGTAACTGGGAGAACAAATTTTGACACTATACTGGGGACATAGTCTGGTTCACTGACATTCAAAAACAGACCAAGGTGTTGGGGCCAGGGTATGCAGGGTGCAGCCAAGGTTGGAGAGTGCAATCTCCCTAGGGAAGATGGCCACTGTGTTTCAAGCAGAAATATCTCCTATCAGGTTGTGTGTGGAGGAGAATTTGCAGAGCTGCTACAGAGGTCGTAGCATTTTCCTTTATTTAGACAGCCAAGCAGCCCTGAAAGCACTGGCAGCCTCTGCAACAAGATCAAACATTGTGGCAGAATGCCACAAAGTCCTTGTGGAGCTAGGGGAAAGCAATAGGGTAAACCTACTGTGGGTCCTTGGTCACTCAGGAATTAGTGGTAATGAGTAAGCTGATAGGTTGGCCAGGACAGGGACGATGACACCATTTACTGGACTGGAACCTGTCCTGACAATTATCAAGGCGATGATCAAAATAAAACTACAAGACTGGACTAGGAGACAGCATGCAGAATATTGGGCTAAGGTCCAAAAACAAAAACATGGCAAAGTATTGATGCCGAAGCCATGTTCTAAGAGAAGTCTCTCCATCCTGGGCTTGAACAGGAAAGAAATGAAAGTCAGGGTTGGACTATTAACAGGCCATGGGAATTTCAAAAAACATCTACATACAATGGGGATAATAGAAGAAGACCCCAAATGTAGGATGTGTGGTATGAGCGAGGAAACTGCATCACACTTGATCTTCGAATGCAAGGCATTGGAGATTAAAAGACACAGAATATTCAGGCACTGTTCAAGGGCATTGGTTGGCTTCACTGGAGACACAGGGAATGATACTGGACAATAAACCCTGTCTTGGCACAGCATGCAGAATATTGGGCTAAGGTCCAAAAACAAAAACATGGCAAAGTATTGATGTATCACGACACTGCACTGAGCAGATATTTGAATGTTGTGCAGCGGTAGTTGAATTTAGTGAAACTAAACTTCTAATTGTTGTTGTTTATAGGTCCCCTAACTCTGACTTCAGAGCATTTCTGCTCAAGCTAGAGAGGGTTCTTGATTCACTTTGTAGGAAGTACCAGAAACTAGTTATAAGTGGTGACTTCAATATAAATTTTGTATATGATGGTGCAAGAAAAAGGATGTTGGTAGATCTCCTAAATTCATATGATCTGATGCAAACTGTGTTTTTTCTAACTAGGGTGCAGGGGAACAGTAACACAGCCATACACAATATTTTTATTCATTCTTCATTACTAGATGGGCATTCTGTTAGTAAAAGCGTGAATGGCCTTTCAGACCTTGATGCACAAATTTTAACACCAAAAGGCTTTTGTACTCAAACCAAGGTCATATTTAATTGCAAACTATGTAGGAAAGTTAATCCAACAGCAATAGAGAGTTTTTTAAACCTTGTCAAGGAACAAGAGTGGCAGGATGTTTATAGTACTGATAACATCAATGATAAATACAATGCTTTCATTAACACATTTCTCATGCTCTTTGAGAATTGCTTTCCATTAGAACATTCTAAATGGGGTACTAGTAGTAATGGGCAGCCCGGGTGGCTGACTAGTGGGATAAGGATATCATGTAGAACAAAGTGGGAATTACCGTATATCAAAATGTTAGAAGTAGTCACAATCAAGCTAAAGTAGCCCATTACAAACAGTATTGTAAGGTGCTTAAAACTGTTATCAGGAAGGCAAAGAGTATGTGGTATGCAAATAGAATAGCTAATTCACAGGATAAAATTAAAACCATATGGTATGTTGTGAAGCAAGTGTCTGGTGAGCAGCACAAGGTCGACGATATAAAGTCAGTTCGCAGTAAAAATATTTCTGTTACTGATAAATCAGATATATGTACAGTATTTAACAATCATTTTCTGAGCATTGCTGGTGAATTAAATAAAAATTTAGTTTCTACAGGAAATCATATAACTTTCTTGGCAAATGCCTTTCCGAGATTTATGTCTGAAATACTCCTCTGTGATACAGACAAGAGGGAGATTGAGTCAATAATTAAATCGCTGAAGACCAAGGACTCTCTTGGTTATGATGGAGTGTCTAGCAGAATAATAAACTACTGTGCTGCACATATTAGCCCTGTATTTAGCCATATTTGTAATTTTTCCTTTAGGAATGGTCAGTTTCCTGAGCGATTAAAGTACTCAGTAGTAAATGCTGCAGGTGTTGAAAAAGTCTTCAGAATACAAAAACGAGCAGTGAGGCTAATATGTAGGGTCCCTAATGGGACATCTTGCAGAGGTCTCTTCAAATCTCTCAGGATACTTACCATCACAGGTCAGTATATATACTCACTGATGTTATTTGTAGCCAATAACAGGGAACTGTTTCAGAAAAATTGTGACATCCACAACTATAACACAAGACAGGTGAAAAATTTTCATCAAGGCTCTGCATCTCTCACTAAAGTACATAGGGGAGTTACTGAGTCAGGTATAAAGGTCTTCAATAAGCTCTCCATCAATATAAAAAAGGAAATAAATAATGTACAGGTTTTCAAAAGGAAACTAAAATTATTTCTCATTGAACAAACTTTCTATAAAATGAATGAATACTTAGAGTTATGATGTACAAGAGTGGGGGAAACTGCCTATGAAAAGCACTCCCTTAAAGATAAAGTGTGATGTTGTTACTTGTAGTTTAACTGAAATTGTGGTGATAAAATGTAAATTTATCTGTTTCATTATGAGAAAATGTGAACTCCGATGTATCCCACTCTCTTGACCATTCACTTAAACCTCTTCTTAAGGAATGCAGTTAAAACTTGTATTCATTCAAACCATGACCATGAAGAAAATTTACTTCCATATTTTTGTGGCGGTGTTCGTAGCGACAAGCAATTCGCTGTAGAAACGGCTTACGAAGTCACCGCCACACTTTTAATAGCGGGCCGACCGGTCCGCTGGAACAGTGAACAGAAAGATGAAAACCCAAACACTCTGATTAAATAAAAGTCGGTACTTATCTTTATTAACGAAGATACAGAAACACAGTAGTGAACTCGGTGTCTACAGAAATCTCTCTAGTTCGAGTCGGAGCGGCTAGGTCAGCGTCGGCTGACGACAAACAACAACTCTGCTGCGATGAACACACAACTGACTAGCAAGTACACAATTCGGTGGCGAGTATACAACTGAGCGGCGAATACAGAACTGTCCTAGCGCTCGCGACTCCAGCGCTCGCGACTCCAGCGCTTAAGAAACCAGAAGCCAGCGGTGGCGCGCGCAGACTTGCGGCGATTTCCTGTCTCGCTGGCGCTGCTTATGCGGACGGCGTCCGGACTTTGATGCTGCCAACCTTTTGGCAGCGGGCTCGGGTGGCATTACTGGCTAGGATATAACACTTATATATGTCAGTAGCATAAAAATATGCACTGTCACTATTTTAAACAATCACTTAAACTGTTTTTGGCATAATGCAGACTTTAATACTGCATGCAAGTAATTGTTCTTGTAAAATAAACCAATGTCTGGGAAATGTGATGTATAAATGTTAATGTACTACTGTAATTGCATCAATTGTCTTGTCCTATATTACTTGTACACTGGCTGTATAATATGTAATCAACAGGACCAAATAAATAAATAAAATAAAATAAAAAAATAAAGCCAATTTATAAAAAGGGAGGAAGGGATAATGTAGATAATTTTAGACCTATTTCTATGCCATCAGTGTTTGCAAACGTTATTGAAAAGGCTATTAAGTAAGGATAATTGATCATTTTGTATCACACGATTTGCTATCAAATGTACAGTTCAGCTTTAGAAGTCATTTAACAACTGAAAATGCTATATTCTCTTTTCTCTGTGAGGTACTGGATGGGTTAAACAAAAGGTTTCAAATGCTTGGCATATTTTTTGATTTAACTAAGGCATTTGATTGTGTTGATCACAAAATATTGCTCCAGAAGTTGGGCCATTACGGAATACGGGGCGTAGCTCACAATTGGTTCACCTCTTACTTCAGCAACAGGCAGCAAAAGGTCACTATTCACAATGTTGATAGTGGCTGTGATGTGGGGTCTGAGTGGGGTACTGTCAAGTGGGAGGTGTCCCAGGGATCAGTGTTTGGGCCACTCCTGTTCCTTATTTATATAAATGATATGTCCTCTAGTATTACGGGTAACTCTGAAATATTTCTGTTTGCTGATGACACTAGCTTGGTAGTAAAGGATGTTGTGTGCAACATTGGCTCGGTTTCAAACAGTGCAGTACATGACCTCAGTTCATGGCTTGTAGAAAATAAACTAACACTAAATCACAGTAAGACTCAGTTTTTACAGTTTCTAACACACAATTCAACAAAACATGACATTTTAATTTCACAGAATGGGCATATGAATAGTGAAACTGAACAGTTCAAATTTCTAGATGTTCAGATAGATAGTAAGCTGCCATGGAAAGCCCACGTTCAGGTCTTGTTCAAAGACTTAATACTGGCATTTTTGCTATTCAAACTGTATTTGAAGTGAGTGATCGTTCGACATGAAAATTAATCTACTTTTGCTTATTTTCATTCGCTATTGTCATATGGTATTATATTTTGGGGTAACTCTTCCCATTCTAAAAGGATATTTTTGGCTCAGAAATGGGCGGTTCGTGCAAAGTGGTGTTAGTTCATGAACCTCTTGTCGACCTCTGTTCACGAGTTTGGGTATTTTGACACTGGCCTCTCAATACGTATATTCCTTATTGTCGTTTCTTGTTACTAATATTAGTTTATTCCCAAGAATAAGCAACTTTCACTCGGCAGAAATCAAACCTGCATTTGGATCGGACTTCCTTAACTCTTGTGCAAAAAAGTGTGCAGTTTACGGCTGCATCCATTTTCAATAAGCTGCCACTCGAATTCAAAAATCTTAGCAGTAATACATGCGCTTTCAAATCGAAACTGAAGAGTTTCCTCATGGGCCACTCCTTCTATTCTGTCGAGGAGTTCCTTGAAAAATTAAGCTGATTTTTAGTGTATTGCTGATAGCGTTTACTTAAACTTACGAACTGTCTTTTTTAACGTTCATGAAAATTTATTTTTAACTGTTATTATGTTTATGTTGTAATTTCATGTACTGACACGTTCCATGACCTTGGAGATTCGCTCCTCAATTTGGTCCTATGGAACTTGACAAGTAAATAAATAAATAAAAAAAAAATACACAATCTCATAATGGTATTAAGATAACAACAAAGCCCATCATTGCAATTTTTGGGCAGTTTGTACAGGAACCAGTTTCATCAGATGAAACAAGGACTGTGGCTTGTGATCCATTGCTAAGCAGAACTTTCTGTCATACAAATAGTGGTGGAATTTGGCGTCACCATACACAATAACCAATGCCTCTTTCTCTATTTGTGAATAGTTACACTGTGCTTTGGACAACACTTCTGATGTGAAAGCAGTAGGCCTGTCTTTATCACTAAATCTGTGCAAAAGCACTGCACCAATTTCGTAAGAGGAAGCATCAACTTGCAACACAACTGACTTGACAGGATCAAACGGAACCAAGCATCGATCACTGAGCAATGCATCTTTAAGTTTTGGAAAAGCTTCTTGGCACTCATCTGTCCAAAAAAAGGGGACGTTACTGTGACACAAGTGATGCAGTGGAGCTGCGATTTGTGAAGCATTTGGTATGAACCGAATATAATAGTTCATTTTCCCTAAGATTGACTGCAATTCTGTGACATTGTGAGGAACTAGCAGGTCATGTATGGCTAACAAATGTAACTGAAGAGGATGTACACCTTAATTGTTTATGACATGACCAAGATACTGCAACTCAGGTTTAAAAAAATTACACTTGTCCAGTCTACACTTTAGTCCTCCATCAGATAACACACGAAACAAAGCACACAAATTTGCAATGTGTTCTTCAGGTTTAAGACCTGCTATGACAATATCGTCAAAATACTTTGAACAATTTGGTACTTGAGCAGTGAGCTGTTCCAAATACCATTGGAAAATGGTGAGTGAGGAAGCACTGTCAAAAAGGCAAATGAAAATATTTAAACTCAAATGAGTATTCACACCACACACAGTTCATCTAGTGGTATTTGAAGATATGTGTCACGCAAATCAATTTTTGAAAAGTAGCGACCAGTGCCTAATTTATCCATGAGATCCTCTGGGTTTGGCAATTGATAAGTATCAATCACAGTTTGTGAGTTGATTGTAGACTTAAATTCAACACAGAGGCGAATGCAACCTGAAGATTTGGGGAGCAAAACCAGTGGACTTGCCCATTGACAAGCTTGTATGGGTGCAATGGCTCCACTATCTTGCAATTCTTAAAGTTCAGCAGCCAAATTGTGCTGTAATGCAATGGGAACAGTTCTGGCCCGGCAAAATTTCAGTTGAGCACTGTCTTTCATAGCAATATGTGCAACAAAATTGTTAGCCTTGCCTAAACCTTCGGAAAAGAGTTAAAGGAATTCTTTCAGCAAGTGAGCTACACTGTCTTTGGCATTGAATGCACTTCACTGACAACACATTGTCCTGAATTTGAAAGCCAAACAAATCAAATGAAGCAAGGCCGAATATGTTCTCACAGTTGCATGATTGTAGCACTGTGAAAGTCACAGTACGTGTCTGCAAGTGATATATGTCAGGCAAAGTACATTTTCTGAGAATGGGAATGTCTTGTTCATTATCAGATGTGTGCTAGTTTTAAGTAGGTGCAAGGAGCCTAACAGTTCATATCTGTTTGACAATGTAACTGAGGCACCCATGTCCAACTGAAATTTCACACCTTTTTCCACTAAGATGCAATTGAACAAAAAGTTTGTTGGACTGGTGTAGCACTGAAGAAACTGTTTGCTTGCTAGTTTTAGTAATGCCTGCAGCAGGCTTTGAATACACTGCATTGATAACATGGGCCTAGTGACTAGATTTTTGTTAGTGGGCAGAATTCTTATGTTTTTTCCATTGCATACATATGGATTGTATGTGACCTTTTTTGCCACAAGCGCAACACTGTGCTTGTCTGGATGGGCAATCTTGGCGTTTGTGCCATGAATAGCACTGAGGGCATGACTTAATTCTGTTCATTGATGTAGCTGCCTGTTTAGAGAACTGTTTACGTTGCTTGGCATGTGCATGCTGTTGCTACCTGCTGGGCTGATCGTGAGCAAGGGATGACTCAACCTGACAAATTGGTGGCTGTTCAAATTTATCGGTTGCTACAGCACATGGATCATACTGATCTAGAATTTGCACTATGTGATGAAATGATGGATCTGATTGTTTCAAAAGCTGTTCTCTAAGTTTGATATCAGTGACACTATACATGATCACATCATACAACATAACATCTGAGTATAAAGCACCACAAGCACATCTGAATTTGCATTTACTTGTCATACCCTGCAAACCTGTTACCCACTCACAATAAGTTTGTTCCGACCTTTTCTTGTGAAGAAAGAATTGGTACCTAGCTGCCACCACATTCACTTGTTGGTCATAATACACTCCTGGAAATTGAAATAAGAACACCGTGAATTCATTGTCCCAGGAAGGGGAAACTTTATTGACACATTCCTGGGGTCAGATACATCACATGATCACACTGACAGAACCACAGGCACATAGACACAGGCAACAGAGCATGCACAATGTCGGCACTAGTACAGTGTATATCCACCTTTCGCAGCAATGCAGGCTGCTATTCTCCCATGGAGACGATCGTAGAGATGCTGGATGTAGTCCTGTGGAACGGCTTGCCATGCCATTTCCACCTGGCACCTCAGTTGGACCAGCGTTCGTGCTGGACGTGCAGACCACGTGAGACGACGCTTCATCCAGTCCCAAACATGCTCAATGGGGGACAGATCCGGAGATCTTGCTGGCCAGGGTATTTGACTTACACCTTCTAGAGCACGTTGGGTGGCACGGGATACATGCGGATGTGCATTGTCCTGTTGGAACAGCAAGTTCCCTTGCCGGTCTAGGAATGGTAGAACGATGGGTTCGATGACGGTTTGGATGTACCGTGGACTATTCAGTGTCCCCTCGACGATCACCAGTGGTGTACGGCCAGTGTAGGAGATCGCTCCCCACACCATGATGCCGGGTGTTGGCCCTGTGTGCCTCGGTCGTATGCAGTCCTGATTGTGGCGCTCACCTGCACGGCGCCAAACATGCATACGACCATCATTGGCACCAAGGCAGAAGCGACTCTCATCGCTGAAGACGACACGTCTCCATTCGTCCCTCCATTCACGCCTGTTGCGACACCACTGGAGGCGGGCTGCACGATGTTGGGGCGCGAGCGGAAGACGGCCTAACGGTGTGCGGGACCGTAGCCCAGCTTCATGGAGACGGTTGCGAATGGTCCTCGCCGATACCCCAGGAGCAACAGTGTCCCTAATTTGCTGGGAAGTGGCTGTGCGGTCCCCTACAGCACTGCGTAGGATCCTACGGTCTTGGCGTGCATCCGTGCGTCGCTGCGGTCCGGTCCCTGGTCGACGGGCACGTGCACCTTCCGCCGACCACTGGCGACAACATCGATGTACTGTGGAGACCTCACGCCCCACGTGTTGAGCAATTCGGCGGTACGTCCACCCGGCCTCCCGCATGCCCACTATACGCCCTCGCTCAAAGTCCGTCAACTGCACATACGGTTCACGTCCACGCTGTCGCGGCATGCTACCAGTGTTAAACACTGCGATGGAGCTCCGTATGTCACGGCAAACTGGCTGACACTGACGGCGGCGGTGCACAAATGCTGCGCAGCTAGCGCCATTCGACGGCCAACACCGCGGTTCCTGGTGTGTCCGCTGTGCCGTGCGTGTGATCTTTGCTTGTACAGCCCTCTCGCAGTGTCCCGAGCAAGTATGGTGGGTCTGACACACCGGTGTCAATGTGTTCTTTTTTCCATTTCCAGGAGTGTAGTTAGTTAGAGAACCTACAATCTGATGACAGGAAAGACCACTTGGAGTGGCACTGGGAAACAATTCCTGAATGAGGCAAAAGACTGCACCTCCTATGTTGACAAAAAGTAATGTAGTTTCACAGTATCTGATACTTTGAAAGCAATGATATGGGCTTCATACTGTTGTACCCACTTGAGCCGTTCCTCTTCTTTTTCGTTAAATTAGTGAAAAGGCAATGTGGCACTTGGAGCTACAGTTGTTGCATGTTGGTCGGGTGGTGATGCTGCATTTGTTGCTTGCTGTACTGTGTTTAGAAGAGTTGCATTCAGCTGTGTCTGAAACTGAAACATCTATGTTAGATGTGTTGCATCTATCACTTGCAGCTGAGGTGCTGAGAAGGGGGTGGGAGAGCTGGGTTGCTCATTTTGGAACAGGCAAATGCAATAAACAGACAATGCAAGCAAGAAAAATTAGCACACCAGCAAAGAAAGTTTCTGCAATGCCCACCTGAAAACACTGAATAGAAAAAACACTATAAGAGACACTGGTAAAAAGTAAACACACCCCCGCAAAGAAAAGACAAGATAGAATTAAGGTGCCAGCAAAACACAAAAGCCTACAACAAAACAAAACAGAGACAAGCTGTGGAAGCTGGTGGCTCTGGGTTTGAATCATTAACAGGTTGTTACTATGTTATTGCTCCTATATCATCAGTACCATGTTATTCGTACATTTCATTGCCATGTTGTTGTGTCTACGAATTTTGCATACTTGGTTCGCTAGACAAACAATCAAACAACTCATATGATTGAGTTTTATTACAACAAGACAAGTACAAATACTTAACTTTGATCTGAGAATTTTTGTAGTTCTTTATATACGATCACCCAAAAGTGCAATTACACTGAAGTGTCGCAAGCAAATGGCGACCTACAAAATAATCAGTCTTCTTCAGAATAGACAAGCCCAAGTAACACTTCTGGTCCTAGTGACCACAACTGAACTGCAGTGACTGCTGGTCTCTAACTGAGCTGCAAAGAGATTGCTAATAAAGAGGCCATGATGCATCAGCTAATGAAGTGGCTAATGTTGAAGCTGCTATCGAAGTGGGCTGCCACCAGTTGGGAGCGGCACTTATGTCGTCTTCACCTAGGTGCTGATGCTGTTGTGTTGTCATCCTGGAGGGATGTCGGTCAGCGTGTGAGTGGCTGACCTCTTCTCACAGCCTTCTCTTCTCTGTTGTTCCCAACTGGCGTGTGGTTGCTGACTTTATTCCATAACACTTAGGATCCTGTAATACAATGTTTTACTTTTATAACCTAACTGATCTACACATTTTATTGTTAACATTTTCACACATATAAACTGCTTAATGCAGCTGGTGGTTGAAACAAGCTGAGGAGCCAGATGAAGTGTGTCCCACAACATAGGGCAGGGAGGGCTCTAGAGACAAAGTGAAGCCAGCTTCTCTAGAGGAGTAAACCTAGCACAAATCTTGGGCCTCCAGGTTGGAGGTTGGGAATGGGGCTAATAACAACACACTGTAAAAAAAAGAATGTTACGGAAATTCAGCAGAAGCCTCGGAAACTGGATGGAAAATAAGTATCATTACCCCAGCAAAGGAAAAGAATGAAGGATCTGACAGTAGCATGATGGAGTGTGAGGACATTGCTTCAGCCTGGAAAAATGAAAGAAATAGCCAATGAAATTTTGAAATTTAAATATGATGTCGTTCAGCTACAGGAAATATGACGGCAAGGGAATGGGCAGAGAATAAACTGGAGTAGTCATTGGTGTATAGTGAACCAGAAGAGCAAACAGGCCAACTTGGAACAGGATTTATAACAATTAGGGAAATTAGAAAAGCCTATTAGAATTTGAACCCATAAATGAAAGGATGTACAGACTCAGACTAAGAGGGAGATTTAAGAATATATCAATAGTGAATGCACACACACCAACAGAGGAAAAAGAGGATATAATTAAAGAACTGTTCTATGAAGACTTGAAAAAAGTATGCTGTGCAGTACCTAAATATGATCTGATGCTATTAATAGATTATAACACAAAAATAGGGAGGAATGAACATCCATATGGAGTTCCTGGAAAATATTCACTATATGAAGAAAACAACAAGAATGGAGACTTACTATGCCAGTTCACAGCAAGAAATAATATGATTATTAAAAGTACCTGATTCCCACACAAAAGAATCCATCTGGGTACTTGGAAGTCTGCAGTTAATGGAGTAGTCAATCAGACTGACCATATTTTAGTGATTGCACGTCACTCCATGTCAGTTATGGATGCACAGAGATGCAGAAGACCAAACTGTGACTAAGACCACTTTGTGATAAAATCAATCTTGAGAGAGAAACTGTGACAAATAGATGGCAACAGAATAGGACAGATGTTGAATTGGAACACTGACAAAATGAAATTCCCTGGTGAAGTAAAAAAATACCAAGTAACACTTAGCAGAAAGCTGAGCAATGAAGAGACCGCAGTAGGAGTAGACAAAAGGTGGAGCACGATTGAAAAAGCCATGAAAGATGCTGCAGAAGAAATAATGCTGTGAGAAGTGCCGCCGCGCAGTTACACACGTCCTCTACATGTGGTGCTGTCTGCCAGCCATGCAGCAGCAGCGCCACCTAAGCGGCCAGCCAGCCAGCCAGCCAGCGGCCGCTAGACTTGGACTCAGTTCTGATTTGACTGCTTAAGTGTACACACGTCTTACTTTGTTTACTTGATCTGTGACTTACGTGTATTGTGTCGTCCTTGAAATATATTAGTTCAACTTGAAGTTATAACAATTGGCGACGAGGTAGTGAATTTTTCTTTTTCATCGTTGACCCACAGGTTTCCATGGCTACTTTAGAGAAACTGTTGCAAGGTCTCATTGAACAGCAAACACTTCTCACAAATGCGATTTGTGATTTCGTCGCGGCATCCAACGCGGGGCATTTCTCGTCGTTGTCTCTCCCTCCTTTTCCTCCTTACGACGAGATGGCGGAAGACTGGTCTGATTACGAAAAACGTCTTCGACAGCACTTCTTGGCATTTCATGTCGCGGATGACCAAACATGTAAGTCTCTGTTCCTTTCATGGATTTCACCTCAAATGTATCGGTTGTTGTCGCAATTGGCTCCTTTGAAAGATCCTGTGTCTTTGTCCTTTGCTGAAATGTGCTCACTTCTGTCCGTATATTTTCAAAAGCATACGCATGTGGTAGCAAATGGAGGCATGGGGTGACGTCGGGCACGTACAACCTCTGTGCGCTGTTGATAAAGCGTGCGGCATGTCCCCGCCAGCCGACGTGGCCGCAGTATGCTCCCAAGCGCAGCCTCAGCCTAACCGTAAACAAACCCCTAAGAAACTGCAGCAAAACCCACGGCGACTTCCTTCATGTCCGTGGTGTTTTACGAAACATTCACGAAAGGATTGCCCCCAACATTGGGCCGTGTGTCACAAATGCAAAAAGAAGGGTCATGTGTAATCCGTTTGCAAATCCGACCGCATACCTGATGTTCATGAACATGATGCTGATTCTGCTTCTGTGTTGTCTGTCAATTGTACTTCTTCCCTTTCAGGGAAGTTATTCCTCACTGTCCAAATACTTGGTCGGGATGTTCGCATGCACGTGGATACTGGTTCCGCTGCCACTATTATCAATTCTCAGATGTATCTTCAGTTGGGTTCTCCAATCCTGTCACCTGTCACTAGGCAATTACGGACTTACAATAAACAGAAGATTTCTCTCTTGGGACAATTTGATGCTGAGGTATCTTACAAATCTGTTGTTCACACTGTTCCCATATTTGTGGTCGACCATAGTAACGCGGAGAATCTTTTTGGTTTCGATGCCTTTCGCGTTTTTAGGTTCTCCATAGATGACTCTGTCAATCTCGTCTCTGATGCTATTCCTTATGCTCAATTGGATTCCTTGTTGACATTTGCGTCCCTTTTTTCTCCTGGGTTAGGCCATGCAAATGACTTTGAAGCTCATATCATGCTCAAACCCACTGCTTGGGTTTCACTGCTTCAGGGGTCTTACACCCTGTCACTTCCAGTGAGTGGTCCTCTCCTGTCGTTGTTGCTAAGCCAAATGGTCATATTCGTCTCTGTGGCGATTTCAAAGCCACTGTAAATGCTCACTGCCTCATCGACACTTACCTTATGCCTCAACCTGAAGAATTGTTCACTAAACTTGCTGGAGGCCAGTATTTTTCTAAACTTGACCTGTCAGAAGCTTATCATCAACTTCCTCTCGGCGCTGCTTCCCAGCAGTTTCTGGTCCTTAACACACCTTTCGGCCTCTATCAATACCAAAGATTGCCATTCGGGGTTGCCATGCCCCTGCTCTCTTTCAGCGATTCTTGGAACAATTATTGCTCACTGTCCTTGAGTGTATAAATTACATGGACGACATTGTTGTCACTGGCTCCACCACTGAAGAACATCTTCAGAATCTCCGCACACTTTTTCATGTCTTAAGGTCGGGACACATATGTTCGGACCGTGTCCGTGCCGAGACACGTCCGAGTATCGGCTGTCACCCTAACAATGAAATACATCATTAAAACAAATGTAGTGGGCCCCACTTGACCGGGCCGTGCACGGGGAATGTCAATGGGCCGGGGCCGGGCCGGGTGGGATTCGCCGTGTTTAATTTTTCACGTGACAGACATGGCCTGACGGTAGAATTGTCTTGTGAGCTGTGCAATTGCGCAAGACTGTTCTGTGTACAAAGCATGGATGTGGAACGACTAATAGAAGAAGTTCGCAAGTTTCCTATTCTTTACGATCAGGGAAGTGAAAACTACAGGAATATCGAGTACGAAGACAGAGTTTGGAAGACAATTGCAACAGATCTACAAGCCAAAGGTAAGATAAAAACTATACGAGTTTTAATACCCGAAAGATATTTATTTACTTTTTATTTTACAAAGAGATGTTTGGTTTATGTCATCGTTATATCGCCAAGGCAACATGTTCTTGCCATTCCACAGTCCCTTGTGGAGAATTCAGGAATTTTTTGAGTTGTTCTCGTACAGCAAATGCAGCATCTGTTGATCTCCCACAAATTCGAGGTAGTTTTCGAAATTTGATGATCTTCCGGATCCCTGCTTTTGATCCATCCTCTGTTCGGGCACCCTATAACCTTCCATGTTTCGAATAAAGTTGTACAGTACACACGCGGCCGTCACAATCATTGTGAGGTTATTAGGATCTCCCTGAAGGATTCTTCTAAATATTCAAAATTTCTGTTGCAATATACCGAATGCATTTTCGGATATACTTCTTGCCCGACTCAAACGATAATTAAATATAGCCTTGTCATTTGTTGAGTTCTTGCCAGAATATGGTCGCATCAAGTATGTTTTGAGAGGAAAAGCTTCATCGCCTACAATTACCATTGGAAGTTCAACATCAGTTCCGGGTAAAGTTTTACTCTTTGGGACACTAAGCATATTGTTTTCCAAGGTTTGAATTTACTAGAATGCCTCCATCAGAGTTTTTTCCGTACGCTCCCACATCTATTGCAATAAAATTATAACATGGGTCAACCAGAGCAAGAAGCACAATGTAATATGTTTTTTTGTAATTCCAATAGAGACTTCCTGAGTTGTTTGGAGCCTGTATTGTTACGTGCTTTGCATCTAAAGATCCAATGCAGTTTGGAAACTGCCATTTTGTCCAAAACTCCTCAGATATAGCATTCCATTTTTCTTCATTCAGCACAGGCATCACCTCTTCTAACAATAAATCTATAACTGCTATAGAAGTGTCATGGACGATAGCTCCAACTGTGGATTTTCCCAACCTGTAGCTGAAGGAAATAGTTTTAAAGGAATCTCCTGTAGCAAGGAACCTGAAAAAAATTGAACTGTATGAGATGAGAAATACTGCATAATCTATAAAATATTTGCAGCATTTAAACCTTGTAATATAAATACGCGATTTAAATATTTTTGCTACAGGTGGAATAGGGGATCGCAAAAAAAAAAGGGCATTCGTGATCAACTAAGGAGGACCCTGCAGAAAAGGAAAACTGTTTCAGGACAAGCTGCTCATAAATATAAGTATGAAGATCTCTTAAAGTTCCTGCTACCTTACATGGTAGAACGAGAAACAGTTTCCAATGTTCCTTACATGCACAATAATGAGCATAAACAAGAATCAAATACAGATTCCCAAGAGGAACAGTCTATTGTTGAAAACGAAAAAGAGTCTACACAAGAAGACATTGCAGATGAAGAATCGATCATTAAAACCCAGGGTAGTGAAACAGAGAATTTGATAGAGCGCACTCAGCATTCCCAGACGTCCTCAGCTCATTTGTCCGTCACTTCCAATAAGAACACGTTTATGAAACCACCACTGAAATGGAAATTTCAGCGTGGGGTTAAACCACAAGAATCAGTATCAAGCCAGCTCATGGCTTACATTTTGGCAGAAAAAAAGCTGAAAAACAGAGAGAAATACAAAACCCAGTTGATGCTTTTTTGGCTGGTATAGCACCAGCCCTAAAATCGTTGCATTCACTACTTTTTCATCAAGCTAAAAGTAGGATTTTTTCAATTGTACAAGACTTTGAACTGAAGCACTCATGAATGATGTATCAGTCCATCAATTCACTCCATCATCCTCCAATTCCTCAGCAAAATCTGTTTCAACACCATATCCTTCACCTGTGGAAAACGTGTCAACCGAACCTACACAGCAGCTTTTGGATCTGCAAAGGAATTCCCACAATTCGTATATAAATAACCAAAGCCATCATCCTCCAAGTTCCCGTGCATCCTCATCAGCTTGAGAAACTAATTCACTGAATAGTCCTCATTTGTTTTTCTTAGGGTAGTAGAAATTTAACTGTATTATTTTCTAACTTATGTATTTATCTTTCAATTACTAAAGTAATAAAATAAAAATGCTGTCCTTAAAACTTCTTATTTATTTGTGTTCTGTGTACTTTTCTTTAACCTACCTTTAAAAAACAGCCAGTCGTTCTTTGGGTGAAACTGATACTCTCCAGAAAGTGTCGTTTTTTCTCAGTCTTGGTTCTAGTTTCTTTAAAAGTTCACAGAAGGTGTACTGCGTCATCCTAAAATATTCATAAAACTTAGTCTCATCATCTATGACAGGCTGTTTCAACCAAGCTCCAGGGAGCCGGAGCACTCACTGCGGCAGCTCGGAGCTCGCGTGGAGGGGGAAAGCGAACTCACTGCCCCCTGGCCGCATGCACCCGTAATAATCCGTGCTCAATGACAGCTATGACTAGCCGCGGGAGCTCTGTACCTCTATTGGAGGATACCTTTCTATTCATTGAGAGGGATGGTCGACCGCAGTGTTTTGTATGTCATAAAGTATTTAATTCTGCGAAGAGGTACAATATACAGAATTAAATACAGTCAGGTAGAAGGCGTTGCACGCAGAGAACTGGCAGCCAGGCTTAAGAACGACATACCAGTAGACATATGTTTAAAAACGGATTCGTAATACGGAGGGTATCAAAACGTGCAACATAGTTCGTGTTCTGTAATGCACCAAGAGGCACTGTGTGCTGAAACAGTAGAGCTAGGTGGCGTAATGAAAGATGTCGTGAAGTGTGTGAATTTTGTGCGTCTTCAAAGGATTCCTGAAAGATGTGGAAGCGGAGTATGGGGATATATCTTACCACAGTACAGTTCGTTGGCTGAGTCGGGGAAAAGTTCTTGATGTTTTCTTTGCCATTAGTGAGGAAATACCCATTTCGAAATGAAAGGGGGAGAAATGCGTTGTCTGAAAGATATAAAATGGATATCAGACCTGGCGTTCCTAGCTGACATAACTATGCATCTGAATAATTTAAATCTGTCATTGCAGGGCAAAGGGCAGCTAATTGTTGACATGCACGTGACCAGATCAAAGTGTTCATGGAAAAGTTACGTTTATTTGAGAGACAGATGAGTAATGGACATCTAACGTTCTTCAATCATCTTGCTTCTTTAAAACTACCTGAAGGTACTACTTTCAGCAATTACCAAGCAAACTTAAAGCAGCTCATCACGTCGTTTGAAACACGTTTCCGCGACCTCACTAGTTTGGAAATGGAACTTAAGGTGTTCAGCACTCCTTTTTCAGTTTCCACCAATGACTTGTCATCGTCACTTCAATTGGAGATTATTGATTTGCAGAATTCAACTTTGTTGAACGAGAGGTACTACAACACGTTGTATTTGTCACGATGGTAGTGTTCATTACAGAAAAAACATTTCCCAAACTTCACAACAATGCCGCTCAGATCATGTGCATGTTTGGATCTACGTTTTGATGTGAGCAGCTTTTCTGAGCAATGAAAACAGTTATAAAGTAAGGAACGATCGCTTCTGCAGGATGCAACAATGAAGGCCATCCTCCGCATTAACGCTGCGAACACTTTGACGCCTGATATTTCCGATCTTGCAATGAAAAGAAAATTTCAAACTACAGAGGCCCAATAAATTAAGTATGCAATTTCTTGTAAAACATTTGTTTCTTATTTATTTCCTGATGATCGTATTTCCTGGTGTAGCACGTCACCACGTCTTAGCAGCTAAGAGTGTGAGGTTGTCGATCTTGTAAGACGCAGCTGGCAGATCAAAACCCTTGCCTTGCCGCCTGCCTCAGCCAGCCGTGCCGACGTGCCGGCCCACTTGACTGGTCACAGCGAGCGACGTGGCTCCCTGGAGCAGGGAGCGCTCCGCGGCTCACAACGGAGCCCACGAGCTGGGACAGCCTGATCTATGAGATGAGAAAATAATGTTCGAAACTCTCCCTGTACTGGTCTTGTTTTCCAGGCACTGTGGATCCATAATTTTCTTCTTCTTGTTTGCCTTCGTTCTTTTTCCTCTTTGTCCAAAGCAAGTGCTACAAGTCCTAATTCACTATTACGAAAATTAGTGAACATGTTTTACAGCTTTCACAAACAGAAACACAGATCACCGCGTCCGAGTCACTACAAGGAACAACAAAGACACGGACGTGTCCCGGTCATGTGTGGCCCCTGCAGGAACGGACCAGAGCATGGCCGTCACTCGTCCGACGCTCGGCCCTGACATGGCCCGGACGTGTGTGTCCCGACCTTTACAGACTGCCGGTCTTAAGTGTAATCTTCAGAAATCAAAATTTTTTCAGGCATCTATCACGTACTTGGGGTTTCAACTCTCTCGGGATGATATTTGTCCGCTTTAGCAAACCATCGATGCCCTTCCTCGCGCTACCTCTGTTAAGGAACTGCAGGCCTTCTTGGGGAAAATAACCTACCACCACAGGTTTTTACTGTCTGCTGCTTCAGTGGCTCAGCCGTTGCATCGCCTGTTGCATAAAAACGTGCCTTTTCACTGGTTCGCGTCATGCGATGCGGCTTTCCAGAAATTTAAGACTATGCTAAAACAGGCCCCGTACCTGGCTACTTATCGACCTGGCCAACATCTTGTTCTTGCCGCGGACGCCTCTCAGTACGGGTTTGGTGCAGTCCTTGCGCACCGTTTTCTGATGGTTCTGAACAACCCATTGCTTATGCCTCCAAAACGCTCACGGATGCCCAACGAAAGTATTCTCAAATTGAAAAAGAAGCTTTGGCCATTACTTATGCTCTTCATAAGTTTGGTGTTTTTCTCTATGGATCCAAATTTCATCTTGTTACGGATCACAAACCACTTGTTTCCTTGTTTCATCCATCTACGTCACTTCCCGACAAGGCTGCACACCGCCTCCAGCGTTGGGCTCTTTACTTGTCTCGTTTCAATTATGAGACTCATTTCCGGCTGACAGCTCAACATGCAAATGCTGATGCACTGTCTCGCCTTCCCATGGGTCCTGATCTGGCATTCGATAGGGACGAACTTTTGTGTTTCCACCTGGATGTTGTCGAGCAGCGGGTTGTGGACGGGTTCCCCATCACCGGGGACTGGCCGGCGGCTGCTATGGGCTCTGGCCCTACCCTCTCCCGGATATTCAGAAGGATTGGCCAGATCGTCCGTCCGCTAGACATCTGATCCGTTGCGGAACTACTACACTTTGTGTTACCATCTCAAGGCTAGGGATGGTGTTATCCTCCTTTCCACCGAAAATACTTTGCCGCGTGTTGTGGTACCTGCATCTTTGCGTGGTTTGCTCTTGCGCCTCCTTCACCAAGGGAACTGGGGTGTCCCTCGCACAAAATCTCTGGCACGCCGTCATGTGTACTGGCCTGGCATCGACTCTGAAATCGCACACATGGTCACTGCCTGCGGCCCTTGTGCGTCACAGGCCGCTGCCCCACAGTCATCTTTGTCACCGTGGCCTTTGCCTGAGAAGCCCTGGGAGCGTATTCATGCTGACTTCGCGGGACCTTTTTTAGGCAATTATTGGATTCTCGTTATTGACGCCTACTCTAACTTTCCTTTCATTGTCCGCTGCACGTTGCCTACCACCATGGCAACCACAAATGCTCTAGCTCACATTTTCTCTTTGGAAGGGCTTCCCTCTACTCTTGTTACTGATAATGGTCCGCAATTTGCCTCTTCCGATTTTGTGGATTTTTGTGCCCATCACGGCGTCATGCATGTCACGGCCCCTCCGTTCCATCCACACTCAAACGGTGAGGCTGAACATCTGGTCCACACATTTAAGGCTCAGATGAGGAAACTCCTGACTTCTTCTGCTGCTGAGGATGCGCTTCTCCAATTTCTGGCTTCTTACCGTTTCACCCCCATGGGGGACCACAGCCCGGCTGAGCTCTTACATGGCTGACAGCCCCGCATGCTACTTCATCTTCTGGGGCCTTCTACCTCGCGGCCGCGGGTGCCTTCGCTTGGCCGGTTCACCGCCGGTGACCTCGTATGGGTACGGGGATATGGCAGGCAGCCAAAATGGAGTCCTGGCTGCATCTTACGACACTGTGGCCGATGCCTGTATGAAATCCAGACGGACACGGGTGTTGCAGAGTGTCATTCGGACCAGCTTCGGCCTCCTGTGCTGGCAAAGCCTGTTCCAGATGCCGCTATGCCACCTTCGGCTCTACCTGAAGCTCGGGATCCTGGAATCTCTCATTACTCACAACGCAGTTCTCTCACCATCATCTCGGTGCCAGCACAAGAACCAACGCCAACAGGAGACGTGCCCATGCAGGAACCAGATGACCACCATCTGTCGGAACAACTCTACTCGCCTCCTTCTCCTACGGACGTGGTCACATCGCCCATGTCTCCTGTTATAACACATTTTGACCCGTTATCATCGTGGACACTTCCGTCCGTACAGGAAGCCTCCTCCTCGAGACTTTATGGCCAGTCAAACAACACCTAAGGACGTTAGCCATCTACAGGCCACCTCCATCAAGACATGTGCAAAAACTTCAAAGGGGGGAAAAGTGTTGTGACTCGCCGATCTTTCAAAGTGCCGCTCGCGCAGTTACGAGCATCCTCTACATGCGGTGCTGTCTGCCAGCCATGCAGCAGCAGTGCCACCTAAGCGGCCAGCAAGCCAGCGGCCGCTAGACTTGGACTCAGTTCTGATTTTACTGTTTAAGTGTACACACACCTTACTTTGTTTACTTGATCTGTGACTTACATGTATCGTGTCATCCTTGAAATACATTATTTCAACTTGAAGTTATAACACAAATAAAATCAACAAAAGAGGCATCATATTTATGAAAACTAGCCAGATATGTGCATATGCTGATGACATTGCTAGAGTAGGAAGAAATATCACTACATTCCAAGAAACATACTGGGCAATGGAAACAGGAGCCTTAAAAATTGGCCTCATAGTAAATGAAAACAAAACAAAATATATGGTAATGTCACACTCTGAGGCCAGACGAACCCCTAAAGACCTAAACATCAATGGGAAATGCTTCAAAGGAGTGTCCTCTTTTAACTACTTGGGAGCCCTAATAACAAATGATAACAGTATTGGAAAGGCTATAACAGAAAGAATACAACTAGGAAACAGAGCTTACTTTGCAAATATGCAATTTTTCAGGAGTAGCCTTGAAACAAGAAACAGAAAACTGCTAATATGTAACTCCCTAGTCTGCCCAAGTTATCACATATGGGACAGAGATATGGATGTTGACAGAACATGACAAAAATGCACTAAGAACCTTTGAGCAGAAAATACTACACAAAATCTATGGTCCAATATGGGAGGAAGAAGGCTGGAGATTATGTTACAATGCCGAATTACAAATATTAATACAAGGTAGACACATAGTAAAATTTGTGAAATCACAGCAAATACAATGGCTAGGACACATGGAGGGAATGGCAGAGGATAGAATTCCAAAGAAAATCATGAAAGGTGTGATCCTTTCAGCTAGGCGAAAAGGGAGAGCCAGAAGAAAATGGATTGATGACATAATAGTGGATCTCACCAGTATGGGGGTCCACTGGTGTAAAAGAGCAGCAAACAACCGAGAAACGTGGAGGAAGATCATTAGACAAGCCAAGGCTCACCAAGGGCTGTACTGCTACTGAAGAAGAAGAAGAAGTGTTACCACTACGTCTAAATTGCTTAATGCCGTTGGCTGTTGAAACAAGGTGGCCACGGCTACTATGTTATGACCTTCTAACTGGGAACATGATTGTGAGAATGAAGAACGTATATTCTATTTAAGATAGTTCCTGCTGGTGACTTGTAAAAATTCAGTACTATAATCTTGTGTGTTTGTAAACCTGATGCTGTGGAGTAGCATGTAAAGAGTTGTTCAACACAATATTCCTGATCTGTAACTTCTGCGACTTAACTTCAGTTTTTTGTATATAAGTTAGTGTCTCTTTTTTTTCACTGATTCTATAATGGCATTCTATTAGGTCTTGTCCATCCATAAATAACTGTTCAATTTCAGTTATTTCCAAGTGATGTTCAGAGTATACAGTACCTGTTAATATCCTCTTTGCACTAATATTTCTTGTATTTGTATTAGAAGTTCATCCTTTTTGTTTAAGAATACTTCTTAAGTTTTGATGAAAAATACTAAATTAGATTCTTTCTGATCCACAATTTCATCTTACTGTAGGACAAGTGGCTGTTTTAACTCTGACTACATTTATTTTGCAGTTCGTCTGTCAGAAAAATTTATCTCAAAAACACAGAGTGAAAACAACTGAAATTTCTGGGATATGATGGCTAGCACTTTGATCAGACCAGACGCTTCTGGCAACTGGGCAACAAACAGACTCTTACAAGAATCATTCAGATACAGTCTATGCTACATGAGATGTGACCAAATGAGGGGAGAAGAATCAGTCTCCCTGTGTCCGAACACCCCTCCCTTACAAAGGCTTCACAAAAGGAATTGGAGGTTCCTGTTAGCTACATGGCAAGTAGCAAAGTTAAATGTAAATTGGCCTGTGTTGTTATAAGTGTAGCTAACTATTCTTCCATGGTAAACATAAGTGTGGTGGTGTAGACATTTACACCTATGGGGTGGGTGCAATGAAAGTATCTATTCTTAATACTTTTCTCCTTGTAAAATGGTGTAGGCATAAACTCAGTTTTTTGCACACATATAGTTTATTATATGTCATTATCATTCCAAAAGTTACAACTCAATATATGCTTCAGTATTTTCTAGACACTATCTTAAACGAACAGGTACATTTACTACTACCTTCCTAATTCCTCTTGCAGCTTGCCTTATTGATTTTGAAGAGTTTTGCTTGAACTTTCACCTCATTGTGGCCACCTTCTCCTCTGATACCAAAGTTGAGGACATCCCTAATCTTTTCATGTCCACAACACTTCTGGTAGTCATTAATTTTCTGTGGAAATTTTTAACTGAAATTTTGGCTCTCTCCTCAAGGCTTAATCATCCTGACATCTCTGAGGCTTCAAAAGAGCATCAAAAGCTTCACAGGATCTAAGAAAAATGCGAAAAAATGGCATATTTTAATCTCTAAAACAAGATAACTTTCATCACTATCTACAAATAGCTCATAAATGGAAATTCAAAATAGGGAACTACATTCTGTCAACTCTGTATATCTACATTCTATAAGCCACCTTATGCCATGTGGTGGAGGGTACTTTGTGTATCACTGTCACTTCCCCCTTTCCTGTACAAGTCGCAAAAAGTTTGTGAAAAACTTTGTTGGTAAACCTCCACAAGAACTTAAATTTCTCTAATTTTACATTCATGGCCTTTTCATGACATACATGTAGGAGGAACCAATATACTGATTGACTTTTCTAGTACCTAATTTATGGAAAAACTGCACCAGATGCTAAAAAGTTCTTTATTTTAGTTCACAGCTGAGTTTGACTTTTGTATTGAAGCTATTTTCTAGTGGATCTGAAAACTGTGCTATGGTAATGCAATAATAAATAATTCTCCAAACATGGAGAAATTAATAATCTTCTAGAAACATATGCTTTTGGAATTTTAATTGTAAACCACAACATGATGCAGAACACTTCTCTTTTAGTATCTGTGACTGGAGTTGGTTGACCATCTCCATAACACTTTTGCAGTTACTAAATGATCCTGCAATGAAAAATGCTGGTCTTCTTTGGATCTTCAGTCTCAGACTGATGAGCAGTGTCAAGTTTTGGTCTAATAAGCTTTTTTAACCTACCTCCTTTGGGGTACACTATCTGAGAACTCTTACATAAATCTGTCTGGCATCTGCCTTACCCACAATCCTTCCCACCCCTCCCACAGTGGTATTCTGCCATCCACCGAACCTACACAATATATTCATCCTTCCTTACACAATCCCTGCTCCCCATCCCTTACTTCATGGCTCATACCCTTGTAATCGACCTAGATGATACATCTTCCCACCCCCACCTACTCCAGTCCAGTCACTGACATCACCTATCTCATCAAAGGCAGGGCTACCTGTGAAACCAGTCATGTGGTCTACAAGCTAAGCTGCAACCAATGTGCTGCATTCTATGTAAGCATGACAACCAACAAGTTGTCTGTCCACATTCAATGTGCTGCGTTCTATGTAAGCATGACAACCAACAAGCTGTCTGTCCACATGAATGGCTACTGCCAAACTGTGGCCAAGAAACAAGTGGACCAGCCTGTTGCTAAACATGCTGCCAAACATGATAGCCTTCATTTCAATGACTGCTTCACAGCCCGTGCCATATGGATTCTTCCCACCAACATCAGCTTTTCTGAATTGCATAGGTGGGAACTTCTCCTGCAATACATCCTACATTCCCGTAACTTCCTGTCCTCTCCCATCCAGCCTGTTCCCTGCTCCCATTCCAGCACTACACAGCCATCATTCCACCACCACACCCAGTACTTTTTATTTCTTTCTTTCTATTGATCTCCTTTTCCACTACTTCCTCCCCCCCTCCCCTGCACACTGCCCAACCTGCAGCACTTCACTGTCTGCCAATCCCACCATACTCTCTCTCCCCTCCCCGCCCCAGCCTCCTCCTTTCCTTCACCCAGTCGCCATTCGCATCATGCACTGGTGCTGCTGCTCGCAGTGTGGTTTCAGTTGCCTGAGACTGCAGTTGTATGTGTGAGTTGCATTTGCACGAGTGTGTGTGTGTGTGTGTGTGTGTGTGTGTGTCTATTGTTGACAAAGGCCATTGGCCGAAAGCTTTAAGTGCGAAAATCTTTTTGTTGTGCCTATCTGCAACTCAGCATCTCTGCTATATGATAAGTAGCAATTTTCCTTCTCTAATATTGTTTCATTACATCCTGGATTTTCCATTGATTTATTTTTACCTGCAAATAGTTTCATGTGGTTGCTCCACTTTAAATTGCTTCATACATATAATCCTAGATATTTTGTAGATGTGATTATTCTGCTGCCATGTAATACAATAAAGGGTCTTTCTACCTATTTATGCACCATACATTAAATTTACTTACGTTGAGAGTCAACTCTCAGTCCCTACACCAAGTGCTGATCCTTTGCAGGTCTTTCTGGATTTCAGTACAATTTTGTAGTGATGACTTCTAAACAACAGCATCAGACATGCAACATCTCACAGAACTACCAATGTTATTCACTAGGTCATTTTTATATACTGTGACCAGTGCTGACTTACATCAGGTTAACCAGAAGTTACTTCTACGACTGGAACTTATTCTCTGTTAAGACTGACATGCTGTGTTATATTTACTATAAATTCTTCAATCCAGTCACATTCTGTCTATTCATATTTTGTTCCTTAGGTGGCAGTGTGGAACTGTATCAAAAGCCTTCTGGAAGGATAAGAACACTACATCTACCTGGGTTTTGCTATCTATTGCTTCCTGGATCTCTTGGATGAGCTGGGTTTCAAATGACCATTCCTTGTGAAATTCATGTTTATTTCTATATAGGAGATTTTTGGTTTCCAGAAATTTCATAATATTTGAGTATAAAACGTTCCAAAATTATATAGTACACTAACATCAATATTATAGGCATATCATTTTGTGCGTCTGACGACCCTTCTTGAAAAAGAGAATGACTTGCACTTTTTTCCAATCACTAGGAACAATTTGCCCTTCCAGCTACCTACAAAACACTGCTACCAAAAGAGGAGCAACTCCCTTTGCATACACTATGCAGAATCATACAAGTATCCCATCACCCACAGTCTTTTCTCCATTGAGTGAGGTCACTTCAATTTCTTTCCGTAGTCACTTAGTTAGATATATGTCATTTTGAGGTTTGTGCAATGATTTAGAGGAGGAAATGCAGTACAATGTTCTTCCTTGAAACAGTTTTGGGAAAAGGAGTTCAGTATTTTGGTCTTCTGTCAATCTTACACCATTTCAATGCCATTATGGCCACAGAGTGTCTGGATATGTGACTTTGATCTGTTTACTTATTTAACATAATATCAAAATGTCTTAGGTTTTTCTGTCAGTAGACAGAATTTTACTTTCAAATTCACTGAACACTTCATGCATGGCTCTCCTTATGTTAATTTTGGCTTCATTCAGTTTTTATTTGTTTATGGGGCTTTGGCTGTGTTTAAATCTCTTTGCTTTCGGAGCAGCTCTGTAATGCTGTCGAACCATTTTGGATGCCTCCCAAGCATAATTAGTAGGAGTAAGTGGTGTTGCAGGTAATTTGCCACAGTCATATCTCCAAGACAGAAAACAAAGAGTTGTCTTGAATAGCTCAGGTGGAGTATGTGATGTTTCTGCACTTTCTTACAGAGTTCCATTACATGTGGAGTACCTCAGGGCTCAATTCTTGGGCAGCTATTATTCTTGATTATTATAAATGATCTACCATCATGTACAAGCCTGCCATGTAAATTTATTTTATTTGCTTACAACACCACAATTTTTATGAGCAGTAGAACAAATAGTAATCTTGAGGGATCCATTACTCACATACTCTCGGATGTGGTTAATTGGTTCAAGGTGAACGGTCTCTCATTAAATTCCAATAAGGCCAATTTTATTCATTTCTGTACACGGTCTCTCATTAAATTCCAGTAAGACCAATTTTATTCATGTCTGTACGAACACAGAAAAAGATAGAAAACTAAGTGTAACCTGTGGTAATCAGCTAATAGAAAGAATGGAAACAACAAAATTTCTTGAAGCGCACATTGACAAGAAAATGAACTGGTCTTGCATATTATAGATCTCTGTAAGAGGCTTAGCTCTGCTACGTAGGCTTTATGGGTTGTCATTACATGTGTTGAACCTAACACTGCAAAGGTGGCATACTATGGCTACTTTTACTCACTCGTTGATAACAGCATTATTTTTGGGGGTAACCAGCAATTAGCAAGGAAAGTATTCATTTCTCAGAAGTGAGCTTTAAGAGTTATATGTGGACTGTGCTTAAGAGACTCATATAGAAATAGCTTCCGAAAACTTAAAACATGCACAACTACATGCCAAAATATTTTTTCTCTTATTTGTTTTATCTATAAAAATATAGATATGTTCCAACCAAACAGTAATTATCATGAAAAGAATGACATACACAGCGTGCCTAGAAATCTGAGCTTGGTGGAAAAGGGTGTCCACTACACTGGAACAAAACTCTTCAGTGCTCTTCCTCCTGAAATAAAGACAGAGATTTATAATAACAGTAAGTTTAAGAAAGCATTAAAAATATTTCTGCTAGAAAAAGCTTTTTACAGTATACATGAATTTTTAAATAAATTAATTGTAAGATTTTAATATTATATAATACAAGTTGAAATGATGCCACTAAGAATGTTATTTAACTTGAGCTCTATATCCGCTTGCGCCCTGTATCTGCTTTTCTGTTGTGCTTTAATGATTATACGAAAATATATATCTTCTTTTATCTGTATTGCTGCCCAAAGAAATTGCTGTGTAAATTTTTATATAATTAATATAATGGAAGGAAACATTCCACGTGGGAAAAATTATATATAAAAACAAAGATGAGGTGACTTACCGAACAAAAGCGCTGGCAGGTCGATAGATACACAAACAAACACAAACACACACACAAAATTCAAGCTTTCGCAACAAACTGTTGCCTCATCAGGAAAGAGGGAAGGAGAGGGGAAGACGAAAGGAAGTGGGTTTTAAGGGAGAGGGTAAGGAGTCATTCCAATCCCGGGAGCGGAAAGACTTACCTTAGGGGGAAAAAAGGACAGGTATACACTCGCACACACGCACATATCCATCCACACATACAGACACAAGCAGACATATTTAAAGACCAAATATGTCTGCTTGTGTCTGTATGTGTGGATGGATATGTGCGTGTGTGCGAGTGTATACCTGTCCTTTTTTCCCCCTAAGGTAAGTCTTTCCGCTCCCGGGATTGGAATGACTCCTTACCCTCTCCCTTAAAACCCACTTCCTTTCGTCTTCCCCTCTCCTTCCCTCTTTCCTGATGAGGCAACAGTTTGTTGCGAAAGCTTGAATTTTGTGTGTGTGTTTGTGTTTGTTTGTGTATCTATCGACCTGCCAGCGCTTTTGTTCGGTAAGTCACCTCATCTTTGTTTTTATATATAATTTTTATATAATTATGTACTCAAATGTCTGTATATGTTATAAGATCATAATTTTGTATATGTAAAAAACTGACTCAGTTGGACCTATGGAACACAAAATAAAATAAAATCAAAGTCAAATCAAATCATAACTTTGATCGGCACATTGTATAGCACTCATGAACTCTGCCAACTTATCGTATTTTCAGTGCCAGAGATGAATGTTTTCTGTTAACTATTCAGGTAATCTGTGTCTTTTTTTGTCACAATTGCTAAGCAAAAATATCTTCCTACCTTTCTTGACATTCTTATTTACAGTTGCATTCAGTGATACAGTAATGACTTTATAATCACTGGTTCTGTGTTCTACAATGAGTCAAAATGTTCAGGCCTACTGGTAAACAGAGATCTAAGAAGTCACTTACTTGAGTTGGTTCTCTGGTTAATTATTTAAGGTAATTTTCTGAAAGCAATTTCACATGATTCCCAGTACCTCCTACCTGCCAGATGACTCTACAAGTCTATACCTGATAAGTTGAACTCTCCCCTTAATACCATAACATGACCAGGATATTTATGTGCAACTTTCTTCAAGTTTCCTGTGAAATGTTTGCCATTTTTGATTCCCTTTAAGATTTACCTTTACCCGTACTACTTCACATTCAAAATCTGTACTACGTTCACTAGATATTTGCACACTATTTTCATGCTATATACACACCTCTGCAAATGGTGTCCAACCCATCTTTGCCTTACATGTTCCAACCAGAATTTAGAATTCCATTGCTATCAACTTCTGGTTTCAGCCAGGCCTTCCACCCTTGGTATTATGCAAGTATTATTACCATTTCCCAGTGTGATTAGTTCTGAGACATTTCATGGACACTCCTGCAGTTAGCTAATATAATATTAACACTTTCTTTCTCCAATCTGCCATGAAGAACGTTACTCTCTGCAGTTAATGAGGCTGATATTCTACCCTGTCTGAAAGGCAATGGAGGGATTTCTCTAACCTAAGAAAAACCACAAAGTCATGCCATGCATACTCCATTATCCTAGTAACTACTTCATGTGTGTTGTGCATGCCTGACCTATTAGGAGGGTTCTACAATTCTCTATCTGAGAGCAGAGGCCAAGAAATCCACAACCAAGATTGCCTCTGGTTTAAGCCTATCACTTAGCTCCAAACCAGGACCATGCTCAGTTCTAGGAATGACGTTGCAAAATACTAGTTCTGCTTCCATGCCACAGCCAATGTTAACTGTCTTCATCAATGCAACCAGCCATCTACACAAACAGTGTATAGGCTTTGAATCCTGGCAGCAGGTGCCATTCGTGCCAGCATTAGTCACGATTTACTGCTGGGTGCACTCAGCACGTATTACCAGCAGGGCCTCCTCCATGTCTTGAACAATACGGCTCCCCTCCCCCCCCCCCCCTCCAACACGGAAATGTAAACAGTGGCCTTCCTTCCCGACGTGTCCACTAATACCCTAAGGGGCTCAATCACCTGCCTCAAAAGACATGGTGTCCTGTGCTGGCTCAGATGTACTTCAAGCATTAGGCAATATCTCGAACTTGTTTTTAAGGCGGAAGGGGTCACCTGTGTAGCCAGTACTTATTTTGATCTTCTGCCCAAAGATTTGCAATCCCATCACTGTTTGCCATTCACAGTGACTGTGGATCTACCAGGATGAGTACATGGGAACGAAGACCAGTCTAAATGCTGAGTATAAACAGTAACTGTGGCTGCCGCTCGCATGTCCACTTGATTCCACAGCTCCATTACACAGACTGTAACAAATAAGCAACAGCTTTTTAAAGTAACTGAAAAAGCAGCAGCTTTTTTTTCAAAGTAACAGCTTTCCTGTTACTTTTGTCATGTTATGTTTAGTCTCCTTAAGTAGAAATAATTTACATCAGTTTAATGACAGTTGATCATTGTTACAGTTCCTCGCAATAGCTTTTTCTTATTAAGATACAACTTAACCCATTCCACATTTTTGGAGGCACTCCTTCAAAATCTAGATCTAGAGCAGACGATGAGTCAGTGACATTGTTAAACTTTTATGTAAACATAAAATGTAATTTATTTCATAAATTTTAACACTTGGCAACCATTTGAAGCAGAGAGATTTCCATTGCTACGCTTTGCACAGTGAAGATGAAAAAGCAACACATCAATTTGATTATATTACTCTTGCTACTTCAAAATGTATTCACTACCAATGTTTATGTTTCCCCCCATCCTCAAAAAAGAAGGGTCACTCTCATGTTGTGTAAAGAGCAGCCTTCCTTATTTTTAAAATTTTCCCCAGTCTATCACTCTTTGCTTCCTGAGGAAAGAGCTAATAGTTCCAAAGCACCGAGGATAAAATTACGTTTTTTCACTTGTAAATGTTCTAAGTAGACTACCTATTCTGTTTCTTTGTAAGTTTCTCGAGTATATTTTTCCTTTGATACAATGTGGTGTTGAGTATGTTATAAAACTGTTTGCAGAAGAGGGCAAAATTATGAGAACTACCATTTCATTTTAGACATGCTACACACCACTGACTGACTTAGGCCTTCAATTTGTGCATGTGACATGGTAGGGTAGCTTAATTGGTACCGCTCTTCCTCTGGGAGGCAGTTATCCACATCTATGAGTTTCAGGTTAGCACACAACATAAAAGTAGGCCCTCTCTCACTGTGAAAACAGTCTGAACACGTATTAATGATCTTCACAAGAGGTAATTTAAATAATGCATTTCCTGTTCAGAGAATGATTGATGAGGATGTCCACTGAACTGTTAACAACATAGTTATTCTTCTCACTCTGAATACATTAAAGGACTGGGAAGAAACTTTAATATGTGGTACACTGGCAAGTATCCGCTGTCATGCAATTCACTGTACCTTGCCAAAAATGGATTTAGCAGGGCCTACACATTCTAGAGCCACACTTTATTCCTCTACTTCCAAAGAAGACGGCTTCTTGTAATTTTGCAAGGCCAACGTGAAACAGTAGGAGTCCTTCCTGGAGTTCTTATCATGCCAGTCTTTTCAGCATTTGTTACAACCGACGTCCAACAAGTTGTGGTAATATTGTCTTACTGTCTCATCGACATTTGGATCGCAAACCGTCATACCTGAGCACTTTCTCATTTACCATCAGGTCATCGACGAAAATCTTCGGATTGCAAATAATTTCATGTGCCAAGTTCCGAAGTAATTGCTGTGCAGAAAAACGCCAAAAACATAATCGTTTCGCTGGTTCCTCCATCAGAATCCCCGCTCCTACCTTATGAAGAGGTCTTTCTCACACGACAATATTTCCTTTTTACTACATGGTGCTTTACTGCTCCTGTAATATAATTGACACCAGGCAGCCGCTCATAGTATTATTTCTCGAATCAATCAGCAATATATTGTTACTGGTGTTGTGATAAAAATTCGGGTACCTCTACTCCAAATCACCCTTTCTTAGTTTCTTTTAATCCAGCTTTGAGCTTAGCGTTTGGGAAGCAGACATCTTGTGAAGACAGAGACTTTAATTCCTACAAACGCATATTTACTTTATTTTGTTCTCAGGATATAATCATTCTAGAATTTATTCTAAAACAGAAAAATAATTATTTTCTTCCTAATATTTGTCTATTCTTTAATTTTAACTTTAGTAATCGATAATGTTATATTATGGCAATCGATACGAGATCTCGTTATTTGCCGGTTAACATTGACCCGCCCAAATTTTGAAACTGGCGCCCGTGTTTGTCAACGTAGACGCCATCTTGTTTAGTTTGTTTACGAATCAAGTGAGTGTGATACTGTGATGCAACGAGAATGATGCGAAGCAGCTGAAGTGCAAGTTTTCGGTATTTTTCTTGTAAGTTTGCTTTATCTCAAATGTAGTGAGGTGGCGTAATCACTGTTGTAAATCCATGTCTACTTCAATTACATAAACGATAACTGTATTTTGTGTAACAATTAGGCGCCAAATACGTGTTCACCAAAGTGTACGAAAGATTCCAGGTGTGTATTTAGGATAAAATTATGTCGTGGTTTTATCTGTATTCTGGAATTAGTATTGGCAGCTGAAGTGAATGTGTTAAGTGGTATGTACAAGTTTATAATGTGGCAGTTGTAAGTAGGAAAATGATGTTACATTTTTGATCACCCTGATCAGCGTTACATTTTAATAAAGTATTATTTTAGTATATATCTCTTTACTAGATCGTGTAATATTCGCAGGAAGATAAATTTACAGCCCTATTAAAAATTTCGACGGTTAACATGTTCAGTTTTGATAGGACATTGTATATTCTGTTAGTGTTGGAACGAGGAAGTGCCCGCAAGCTATGAAATAATTCTTGTTTACTTGCTGTAGCTACGATCAGTGAATAATTTGAGCGCCCTACAGGAAACATAAGTGATGAATTTCAGTGTCAAGCCAGGTGTGTTGCTTCTATGGCAATTGTTCAGTCAAGTCGTGGTTTTCCAGCAAAACGTTATAAATCTTTTGTAGCTCATTTAGAATTATTTACAAATAAAAAACGTTGTCGCTATTTGTTTCTGGTTATTATAAATTTTAGTTGTTGGTTGTTAACTATAATTGTTCCAAAATACTTAATGTGTTGACAAAGCTCTTAGTTCCATGCTTCTCCCCAGTAATCCCCCTTCTACAGATTTGATTTAACAGCATGGTGCATGTAATTAATGTACATGTAGCTTAACTGCATGTAATGCGTGTGATGAGTTACCAGTGTAAACTGTACACAGGTAATTGCTATCCGTGATAGATTCCTCAAATATTTTCTTCAAATAGGCCTTATTATGTTATTTTTTATGCCGAGGGAGAGCATTTATGCAGAACATTTACATAAATGTGTTGCTAATTTTTATTGTGTTTTGTTTCAGTGTGAGAGACTTAAGTGGCAGCCAGATATTTTGTTGTCATGTTTTACGCTCATTTTGTTTTGGCCAAGAAGGGCCCATTGGCCCGCATATGGCTGGCAGCGCACTGGGACAAAAAGTTGACAAAAGCTCATGTATTTGAAACTAATATTGAGAAATCAGTTGATGGAATTCTACAGCCAAAGGTATGCTATTTGATAGGGGAACGGAATGTAGTGTTGTTTATCTGTGTTTATTTTCTGAATTAATGCCAGTGTTACAAACTTCAGCAGAGTCCCCCTAATCCGAATCCCGGCAATCTGAACATGAAAATTGCTACTCTGGTTATGGAAAACTGTGATGTAAACTGTTTTAATTTGAAGTGTACAGTGAACATGTATTAGAAAAATTGGTAAGAAAACATTACGTTCCAACAATGCAAGAAAAGCTGTCAAACTAAAATACAGTGGGCATTTTATCCCTACTTTTTAGATGACAAAAGCTTATTGTTTTTTTGCGTAATGAAGACAGTCTGTTGTATGACACATAGTTGTGCCATCATCTCATAAACATCAAATCAGCAGGTGTTGCAATGCGCTGTCGCTCCAAATAACGTAGCGTAAGGTCAAGGGCTTCTGCTGTGTCACTGTATGGCACCAGCTCTCCTGTGTCACTTTCAGCCTCATTGTCACTTCCGTCACAGCAGTCCACTTCTTCCTGGTCTTGAACCACAGCAGCAACTATATCAGCATCATTAAGATTCTCCACACATGCCCCATCCACTCATGTACGTCTCCTTCACTAGCTTCTTCACATCCAGGGATTATCTGTATCATATTCAAGAGATGTCCACAGTTTCCTCCACGATTTTCTCGAGTGTTTTCTGAAATATTCAGCCATGCTTCAGTGGCCCAATAAACAACATCTTTCACATTGGTCTTTTTTTATTTTGTCCACTAAAGGAATGCTGTCATCTTGGATCAGCATTCTTAAAAATTGTTTTCTGTAAATTAGTTTTAATGTTTGCAGTACACCCTGGTCCATCGGCTGTAGAAGTAGTGTAACATTTGGTGGCAAAAACATCGGCACAATTTCTCATCACATAATTTGTCAGTGCTGGGGTGAGATGGCACGTTATCAGTCAAAAGGATTGCACGGGGAGACAAATGATTTTCCTTAGAAAACCATCAAACAGAGAGAACAAACTGGCCGTGAAACCATTCTTTGAACAGCTTACAATCCCTCCATGTTCTTTTCTGGTTGCAATAATGTACAGGCATGGACTTCCATGTTGCAGTTTTTAAAAGCAGATTTGCCAATCAGCACGCTAATAAAGTCACACAATCTTTGCACATTTTAAAACCAGGAGCATGGTCTACTGCTTTTGGTGCCAGGCTTTTTGTTGGCAATGCCCTAAAATTAAGGCCAGTCTTGTCAGCGTTACAAATTTGTTGGGGGAATACTTTCCCTCTCTTATCATTTTTTCAAACTCACCCAAGTATTCCTTCGCTGCATCACGGACAGAAGAAAGCGTCTCTCCAGTAATTGTTAGCTGATGGATTCCGTGACGTTTTTTGAATCTGTCCAACCAACTTGTACTCTCACTAAAAGACTCGTCACCATTCATTAACTTATTCAGGTAAACAGTCTTCTCCTGAACCAGTGCTCCATTCAAAGGAGGTCCCCTTTCCCTTTCCTGCGTAAACCACAGGAAAAGAGCTTCATCCACTTTATCGTACTGGGACTGTTTCAGAGTCTGCCGAATTTCGAGTGTTTTTCCCGGAGACATTGTACAAGACTGTTAAAGCTTCACTCGGTTCTTCTTCCAATCACAAATGGTTGCACTACCAGCTCCCAGTTCCTCAAAGCAATCAGTTTTTCTTTGCAAGTTAACGTTGTATGTTTCCGTTTACTCATGATGAAAATATGTACACCACTACACCTGAACGAATACAATACAACTGTTATATGCCAGCGATTGATAAGTAACATAACCAAGCACTTTGCGAGCCAACTGGCAGTCCAGTGACCTCAGACACTACAAAGGTCTCAACAATGCACAACATCAAGGGCAGGGAGTGAGAGGGAGCCATTGTTCCTACACTTGTTCCCATTTGTTACCATGGTGTACCTACTTATCTGCTTGGTATATTTGATTCTAGAAACTTGTCACCGTAATTCCGGCTAATCCGAACACGGTCCGGTCCCAATTAGTTCAGATTAATGGGATTGTACTGTACAGATCAAATTATAATTTCATATCTTATTCTTCTTTTGTGATTATGATCTGCATTGGTAAGAAAAGAGTAATTGAATTTTATTTGTGGTATGTTTTGCTGTTTTGTGTCATGGATTTACAAGGAACACACATTATTGTATTTTGTTTGAGCAGTGTGCTTTTCCAATGTGTATCTGGTTGAGACTGTTTTTTAGTTCCAACTGCTCTCAGTCAGTTGTACACAGTCAGTTCTCTGTTTACATCCTTAGTCTGCAAGTGACTAATGCACATTTCAGAGAAATTAATTTGTTTTTGGGTAGGTTTCACCTTGAGGAAATACAATTTTTTCTTCTTTTCACCCTGACCATGTTTCACAGAGGTTGCAGAATCTTAAGTTCTCGTAACCACATGTCTGAGAGTAGTGCCATTACATTCTCAGTTAATACTGTACCAGTACCAGCAAAACATTGCACTTGAAAGTTCGCATTATGTCACTTTAGGTTGGCTGTACTGCAATATCAATGTTGCAACAGGAGCCTCTGTATACATAGCAGACAATATGATTTTATGTTCCATCTCCTAAATGTAAGCTATTGAGCAATGACGGTATATGTAAGATTTATTTTTTGACTTGCTACGATAATGACAGCAAATAAATAATGGAATAATTAGTAGATACAATAATAGTGAAACACATGCTTTTGATAATGGAGGAAAGAAATACAGAAAATAAACATTTGATAATGACCGATATATTGAAAACAATACGGTAAATAGTTTGCAAAATAAACACTAACTGAGATTGTAACTTCTCGCTCTATGTTTTATAGTGACAATGCCACAATAAATAACTGATATTCATAGGTTTCCACTCACCACTATATGACGACGATGGTGCAATCCCATCTAACTCCTCATTGTCATTGTAATAGGAATCAGTGCCAAAACCGCCTTTATAGTCGTTATCACAAACACAAATCGAATTGATGTGTTTGGGAGCAATTTTGTGCAAGAATTTGCTTTGAGCCTTAACAATATTAGACATATCCAACAGGACTTTGAATTTCTCTAGCACTTTGTAATATAGATCTGTACTTCTCACCATACTGTTTGGTGATGTTTTCCTGCCCCTGAAAAGTTCGTTACCATAGGTACTCTTTCCTGCTGTAGTAAGCATAAATATGCCTGCAAACTGCACCAGTCTTAAAAGAATCTTAAGTGGGTGACAGTATCATATCCACCCGGCTCAGAATCTCAACGGTTCACATCCACATCTTTCAACTTTTGAAATAACACTCCATTGCTTACTACTGTTTTTGTTCCAATTTCAAGAGCCTTTGATGTTCGTTCCACAACATTATCGGCAGGAACTGATGGCTGTCCATGAATACTTGCGTAATCTTTCTCCTTCTCTGAAAACTCGCGAGTTCTCTGTGGTAACTTCAATGCATCGCTTTCTAGCGGCATACCTTGACGCAAAAGATTGTCAGGTATGCAAACGAAGTTTTTCTTGAGTATCAGAATTTCTAAACCACAGCGAAACATATCGCAGTCAACACAAGCACACAGTAGACGCCATGCTTAATGCATGTTGTTTTTGTTCACATAAAACAAAGCCGGCAACATGGGAGCTTTGACATTACGACTGGCAGCGATTACCACACTGGGATTGGTGCATGCCCCACACCCAGTGCCTCGTTCATCACTTGTTTAGCTGTTAAGCTGCCAACTTGAAACGCATATGTCAATTGCAAAGTTTCAGTGGCCTGGGTATGGTTCTTGAATTTCCTTGACACAATCCCTGAGTCAAACAAACCAGGGACAAATGTGCTGCCCTTTGTATAGGTTCAGTGTCTCGTGTTGATATTATTTGGTATGGGTCCCAACGCTTCAGCAATATTCTAGGATGAGTTGCACAAGTGTTTTGCAAGTAATTGCCTTTGTAGGCTGACTGCATCGTCCTAGTAGAAGTCTGCCACTTGCTTTACCTAAGTTTAGCCTATGTGATCATTCAATTTGTTATACCCAAAAAAGTTATAGCCAGATATGTCTCTGATTTAATGCGTTTCCAGTTTCAGTCATTGGTACTATAGTCACAGGGTACTAGTATTCTGCAACTGGGTAAGTGCACAGTGGTAGGTTTCTGTGCTTATAAAGCAAGTTGCCAGTTTTCATACAACTTTGAAATCGTTGCTAGATCTAGCTAAATATTTCTAGAGCCTAATTCAAATAGTACTTAATTTTAGATAACTGCATCATCTCCATAAAGTTCGAGGTTACTGTTAGTGTAACCTGCGAGGTCATTAATGTACAACGGGGACAGCAAGGGCAGCAATACACTTCCCTGTGAGACACTTGTTACTTTTACATCTGTTCATTACTCTCCATCGAAAGTTACTTGCTGTTTTCTCAGTGTCAGGAAATCTTCAATCCAGTTACAAACTTTGTTTCATACTCCATTGATTGCACTTTCTTTCTGAGTGATGTACTTTTTTTGAAGCCAAGTAATACTGCATTTCCTTGATCCTCATGTTCTGTAAGACAGTGCACACTCATGATTGTTAATGAGCACCCATACAGTTTTCTTATTATTGCCATGTTAGTTGTAGAGGAAGCATCAGTCATCATTATGACTGCTAAAATTACTAGTTTTTTCTGGGTTTGCTAAGTTAATTTTGTTTTCAAATATTGAGTACTTAGAACATGAATTTTTTTCTAGATTAAAACAGTTTTCTTTGTGTATTTACTGTTATCTGTTACTTTCATTTATTTCTTAATTTTGTCATTTACATCTTAGATCTATGGACTGGTTTTCTTTTGTAGAGGATGTGATTCATTACTATAACTCTCTCCCCTGTTTCGTTGTGTGTGGTATCTTGTGTGGCTACTATTGTCACTTTTTTTGTTGCAACTTTATCCCCTTTCCTTTTTTTTTACAATATTTGTTAGTAAAGAAGTGAGAGAGCCACAAGACAATGCATTTAGTTTACATCTAACAACTTTCTTGGCTTATGCTGCTGACAAAACTTTCTGAGGCTTCCATCCAAGTGACTGTGTTGAAATTCTGCAGCATTTTAATGAGCGTGACTTGCGACATCTCGCAGCATTTTGATGAGTGCCATAAAATCAGATTAACAGTAAAATATACAAAATGCGACAATAACATAAAGAAATCAATGCAACAGTTTCAAAAAACACACAGTAAGAGGAAAACACTGTAACTGGTATCGTAACATTGGTTGAGCTATACTGTTCAACTTGAAAGACCAATACTAGTGGAAAAACTCTTAAAACAGATTGCACTACAAAGTGCCATGTGACAAACATGGAGGGAAAAAAAAGATGTGCCTACATATTCAGTTGACCCAAATAGCTCAATTTAAAAATAGTGTTACCCGTACAGGAACCCTAAAATATGTAGCACAGCAACAAGCCAAAAGGTGAGGCCAATACACATAATGAGCCAAACGGTGAGAGCAATACACATAATGAAAGCACGAAAATTAACAGAAAGCAGTATCAAAAACATCAGTTAACTTGTCTACAATACCATGGAACCAAAACTTGCTCATATAACTAATATCGAAAAGCTAACTTTGCTGTTGTGGGTAAAGCAACTCCTTGATACCTAACAATCACAATCCAAAGTAATTATCAGAAATGTAACCCAAAATTTCATTTAAAAAATTAAATGAACACTTGTTTCAGTACACAAGAAACACAAAGTTAGGCGTATAAAGATACATACCATACATACACAGTAAGAAATTACAACCACAAATATATACTTACTAACCAGTGCCAGCCAACACATCAATCTAATGATAGCAAAAATAATGTGTCATCAACACAGTCTCTCAAATAGCAAGCCTAGACTTCTCAAAACAGGAATTCCTCCAGATAGAACTCCACACATTCTCTTACCAGCAACACCACACACTCTGGCCCAAGGTCTGTGGTGCAACTTTGGTCAATCCCATACCTTCTCCTCAAAAGTACCACTTCACGAACTTGGCAATTAAATTCCGTATAGCTATAGGAATTTAATTGTCCTCAATATCTCATCCCCATATGTGGCATGCAGCAACATACTCGTGAACTTCGTTGTGATATCCTTGATTAAGAAAAAATGATATGTGAAATTAAATATCCGACCATAAGCAATTCACCACACTAATATTCCAAATGGTAAAATGAGTCTAATGTCCACAACTGTCAACATCAAAGTAACTCACTAAAAATCTGCCACAAACACTTCCACTATAATTATCACAAAGAGGATTCAAGGCGTCTGGTATCACTAAAAACACACTCAAACAGTTTAGAAAGACAAATGTCGTACACTAGAGAGTGCTGCTGCATACATGAGCCATTTCAAATACATATGCCACTTCGATGTCACACAATGTAGTTACACTATGGGTCAAAGCAAATGAGTGTTATTGATCAATCGAGTTGACACTATTGTTTCTCCTGTGAATGAAGAGTAACTTCTGTGTCGATGATTAATGTTACATGTTGTCTGCTAACAATGGGGAAACAAGCCAAAATTTCCTGTGGTGCAAAGATGTACAAGCAGTTCAAACTGCTGTGCATTCGCACCAGAACTAAATTACAGATTATCACATTCTGTGAAATGTCCGCAAATTTTTTTAACTCTACAGGTACCTTTTCCTAAAGTGATTGGCTGTTATTTCTCTTACATTGGCTGTTGCCTTATAACTGTATGATTTGTTTCATTTTTCTATTTAACTGTAGGCCTGTTTGGTTTGTCAACTGATCATTTTTGTGCAGAAAGTGGAAGCTTTGGTCTCAAACACTCAAAATATTACTGTTTTTATCAGTTGTACTTAATCTTTTTTGCTCATATGTGATACAAGCATAAAAGCTTTCACAGAATGAAAAACTCTATCAGAGGAGTTAGCTGTGGGGATTAAGGATTTAATGTTGTAATGCGAGATATTGTTTGTAATTATTATGCTGTGTGTTATGCATGCTGAGAGTTTCAGTGCAAGTACCTTATTTTAAAATAATGAAACCATTGTTTTACACCATCAGTGCTGTGTATGTCGGTGCCTTCAATATTTCAACTGTTATTTAATTTTCTTGTTCCCTTCATCAGTATTATTTCATTGAGCTAATCCAGATGTAAATCATTGGTTGTATTTGTATGAATGTCACCCCCCCCCCCCCCCCACACACACACACACAAATTTAAAAAAAAAATTTAAAAATCAGAAATTACACTGTAAAAGTTAAAACTCTGTTTCACAGGTAAAAATGGCGTTGCGAACTTCTGGTCACTTGCTTCTTGGAGTAGTTCGAATTTATTCACGCAAGGCAAAATATTTGCTTGCTGACTGCAATGAAGCTTTTGTGAAAATAAAGATGGCATTCCGCCCTGGGATGGTGGATCTACCTGAAGAACATCGCGAGGCTGCTGTGAATGCCATTACATTACCTGAAGTTTTCCATGACTTTGACACTGCAATGCCTGAGTTGAAGTAAGTTTTGTATTGCATAATTCTCTTTACAATTTCTTGTTATTTTTTCCTTTTTTAATGTTATTTACTTATTTTAAGTTAGTGGTGCCATATCTAGATATTACTGACTGAGAATTATTTATAATTTGAGTTCGTCCTTTTAGATGGTATAGCTTTCATTTTTGTGTATGTTGGTGAGTTGTGATATTTCTTCTCTACTGTCATAATGATATTAGACAGCAACATGAGGCAAGCACAGTTGTACATAGGTGTGTAGCTGTCTAGATAGCATTTGAAAATTGGTCAGTACTTCCAGCTGCTGAAAGTCTTTTGAATACTTATGACCGGGAGCCTCTGTATAAACCAAGGAGGTTAAAATAAAGGGAGATGGTGTTACCTATGTTTTTAAGACCAAGACAAGAGTTCCTTCATTGAAACCCTATGTGAAACTTGCCCTCTCTACTTAGAGCCTAGTTCTTCTTATGCAGGGTCATTATCACGATTCAAATGAATATTTTGCTGATTGAGGCGAGTTTGGCTGCTTAAGAAGCTTGATTTTTTCCCCCTTTATTGCATGTGTGCTTCACACACGCTATACAACTTTTTCTTGATATGAATACCATGCCCGCGAAGTGGTGTCTCTCGATTGAGGCAAACATCTTTTGGCAATGATAGAAAATAAACAGATGTATAAAATAACAAAATTAGCAGTTTATATCAAGTTTGTGATACACAGAAATTACTACTACTTTCTGGAACAGCAGTTCCCAAAAGTAAAGAAAAGTCTTCCAACATAATTAGCACAGAACAGGATAATCATGTATGAATGAAAAAGAGCTGTAAACATTAAAATCAAATATACAAGATGTGGACAGCTGCTGTGACACCAGCTGCCAACAGCAAAGGAAAATAAGTTCAACATCAAATTCTGCCAAATAAATAGGTATCATACACTGAAACATTAAAATCATTTATTATAAATCAAAGTGCAAATAGCATTCTGTATGTACGAGACAAACAGTGAAAAAATGCAAGTTTCTGATGCGAACACATGATATGAAAGTTCAATCAAATTGAGCTTCACAGGAATGCTCTCAGCATATTGCTACATTTGATGGGTGTGCTGTATTTCATCACAATGCTTTTATGCACCAGCTTTTCCTTGCACAGTCCTTCGTGAACCTACATATTATATGGAACCGGGGACCTAAAAACGACGGAGAGGCTTCGTCCCTGCTGTAGCCTCAGTGGTTCACAACCCCGCAACAGGCTACAGCAGTCCACTCACCCAACCACTGTCCCACACTAATCCCAGGTTTATTGTGCAGTTCGGCCCCCAGTGGAGCCCCCCCTCCACCTCCCACAGGAACATCTCACACCATACGAGTGTAACCCCAATGTTTGCGTGGTAGAGTAATTACGGTGTATGCATACGTCAAGAAAGTGTTTGCGCAGCAATCACTGACATAGTGTAAATGTGGCAGAATAAGGGGAACCAGACCACATTCGCCGAGACAGATGGAAACTCTTAAAACCAACCAAAGACTGGCCGGCACACTGGACCTCTACACTAATCCGCCAGGTGGCTTCGTGCCGGGGACTGGCACGCCTTCCTGCCCAGAAAGCAGTGTGTTAAACCGCACGGCTAACCGGGCGGACAACCTACACATCTTTAAGCATCAAAGTTTTTGAAGTCAGTTGTTGAAAACATTGAAGTGAGTAGTCCATATTTGAACCGAAAGTATTATTTTAGCTAAAGCATTTACTGGTAGAAAGTAACAGCAGGCATTTCGCTTCCGTTTGTGCATCCTTAGATAAAGCAAGTAATCATTTCTACACAGATTTACATTTTTATTTCAGTGAATGACACTATACAATATGTGTGTGCTACTCACAGTGTTTTGGTCTCCACAGTATGATGGAGTGCAGGGCTTTATGTTAATGGGACTAGAACAGCCCGTATATTCTAACCTTCTTGGTGTAAACTTAAAAGTTGATGGGTGTCTCTTTGCTGGGACACTGAGAGCAACTTGCTAAAATACATTTTGACCATAAACTGATGATTTGCCACCAGCAGAAAGTATGTTTGTTGTGTTGCAGTGTTTTACCTGAGTTTCTAGTACACTGTACGCCTCCGTAGCGTTTCCGCCTATCACGCAGGGGGCCCGGGTTTGATTCCCGGCAGGAGACTGGGTGTTGTGTGTGTGTCATTTTCATCATCATTGACCCGCAAGTCGCCAAAGTGGCGTCAGCTAAAAAGGACTTGTGACATGGCTGCCGAACTCCTCCGCATGAGGCCTCCCGGTCAACAATGCCATACGCTCATTATTTCAGTACACTGAAATAATCTATATCTACATAATACCCCACCAGCCAATGTATGGTGTATTTTGGAGGGTATCTCATATCATTGCTTGTGATTTCCTTTCCTCTTCCACTTGCAAAATGAGCAAGGGAAAGGCAACTGTTTATACGCATCTGAAGGAGCCCTAATTTCTCTTATCTTCGTGGACCTTTTGTGAAATGTTTCTCGACAGCAGGAGAATCATTCGCAGTGTTTCAAATGCCACTTCTCTGAATTTTCTCAGTAACATTTCATGAAAAAAATATTGTATTCACTTCAGGGATTACCATTTGAGTTCACAAAGCGTATCCACGATACATGCATGTTGACTGAACCTACCTGTAACAAATCTTCCAACACACCTCTGAAACTGAAACTATACTCAAGAATGGGTTGCACTAGTGTCCTATAAACAGGCTCTGAATTGCTTTGAGAGTTTCCTTTAATCTGACCTGGTGGGAATCCCAGGCACTCAAACTAACTCAAGAATGGGTTGCACTAGTGTCCTATAAACAGTTTCTATTGTAGATGAGCTGCACTTCCGTAAAATTCACCCTATAAATTGAAGCCGACCAAGTGCCTTCCATGCTACCATCCTCAAAGTGCTCATCCCATTCACATTGCTTCACAAAGTTACACCTAGGTATGTGACTGAGTTGACTGTGTCAAGCAGCACCCTAGTAATGCTGTATTTGGACATTATGGGATTGTTCTTCCTACCCATAAGCCTTAATTAAATTTTTCTGCATTTAGAGTGAGCTGTTATTCATAACGCCAACTAGAAGTCATTTCATATTCTTCTCCTGTCATTTTAAATGATAACACTTTCCCTAGCACCATAGTGTCATCAGAAAATAGCCACAGATTGCTGCTCACCCTCTTTCAAGTCATTTACGTGTCTAGAGAATGAAAGCGGTCCTACCACGTGTCCCTGGGTCACTACTGATGATATACATATCTCTGGGCACTTGCTGCTGAGGAAAACATACTGAATTTTGTTACTTAAGAAGTCTTCAAGCTACCCCCATTTCTGGGAACCTAATCCATATGCTCTGAGACCTTCGCTAACAGCCTGCAGTATGGCACCGTGTCAAACACTTTCCAGAAATCTAGGAATATCAAATCTGCCTCCTGCCCTTCACCCATAGTTTGCAGTACGTCATGTGAGAAGGGGCAAGCTGAGTTTCACACTGGTGGTGCTTTCCAAAGCCATTCTTATTTTGTGGACAGAAGCTTTTCCATCTCAATGTAATTTATTATATGCAAACTCAGATATGTTCAACAATTCTACAGCAAACCGATGTTAAGGATTTTGGTATGTAATTTTTTGGGTCCATTCTTTTACCCTTCCTATATAAGTACACTTTTTCCACTCCCTTGGAACTTTGCACTGGGTGAGGGATTCGCGATAAATGCAAGCTAAGTAAGGGGCCAATGACGTAGAATACTCTTTTGTAAAACTGAATTGGGATTCTATCTGGACCTGCCAACTTCGCTGTTTTCAACTTTTACAGTTGGTTCTCAAATCTGGGGCACCTATTATTATGCCCACCATATTATGCTTGTGTGGGGGTCAAGCAACAGTATGTTGTATGATCCTCCTTGGTGAATGATTTCTTAAATGTGACATTTAAAACTTGTAACCACCTCCCCCCAGTCTTCTGTTGCTACACCACACTGGTCAATGGGTGACTGTATAGCAGCCTAAGACCCACTTAGCAATTTTGCATAGAAACAAAATTTTCTGTGGTTCTAGGCAAGATCTTTTGCTAAGGTATGATTGTGGAAGATGTTGTATGCATCACACATTGATCTTTTAATCTGCTTCTCCTCAATACTTCTCCGGAGTGTGAGTTACAGTCAATTTAAACTTTGCCTATAATTCCTCTACGCCCCTTATGTAGGACTAACTGTTGTACATTAACCCAGATAGTCCTGAATTATTATTTTTTTTTTCTTTTCAAAATTGATTTGTATCTTATCTACATTCATTCACAAGTTTGTAAGGAAGAAGTAAAAACAATTTTGAGTATTTATTTTTATTTAGTATTTCCAAAAATGAGCATCCTTCCGGAAGGACGTCAGGACAATAAGGGAACATGTTTTTAAAGCATATGACATTGCACAATCAACTTGTTTCGGTTTTCATACTTTCAAATAAACATAAATAAATTTGAATTATAGGCTAAAACAGCTAATAAATACAAAAAACAAAGAAAATAACCTATACACATATTTTATGCACTAGTATGATAAGACAAAAAGCAACAAACATGAAGTGGTTCGTCACATTTTATGCGCATAGTAGTAGTTTTTTTGTGGCAACTTTGACATTTCAGCTGCTTCTTTTTTTTTTGTTACCTCATCCGTTGGTAATACAGCAACATAATGTTCTCTTCCATCAAATCTAGGATCTAGTTTTGCCCTCTTATTAGGATGTCCTCTGCTGGTAGTGACTCTTTTGTGACTTTCAAGAATTGCAGTGCCAATTCGACGACGAAATGTCAGATGATCTATGGGTTCTTCGTTGTGCTTGTAAAGATCCCAGGCACTTTGCTCTGCAATGTCTATAAAATGTTCAATGATCGGGAAATACCACTTTTTCCCTCTTATAGAGCATCTATATAGGGATACATTTTGGTCAGCTCGATCTATGCCTCCCATATGAGTATTGTAGGAGTGTAATAAGTTAGGTTGAGGCACGCTAATCCTTTTCTTTTGTTCCCTGGAAAGTCTTGCTACAGAGCGTAGTGGTTGCACTCTGTCAAAGTTGGTGGCTACAGTAACAAAATTGTTATCATTCCAACGTACAATGGAAATCCCGCATGCTGAGTCAGAACAAACTTCATATGATCCTCTATTTTCTTTTATCATTTTTTCTACAGGTGATAGAGTACAATTCTTAACTCTGTTTCCTCTTATTGTTCCTGTTGCTTCCACGCCCCCCTCTTTTAGGTCATGTAGTAGTTCAATGCTGGTGAAGAGGTTATCAAAGTGTATTCGATATGGAACATGTGGAAGTAACTGGTCAACATAAGTCATTACCACACCGTGCCCCATACCTTTCATTTCATAATCCTTACTACACGTGCCAGCTCCTTGGTAGGGTTCGAGCCAAATAATATATCCAGCACTTGTGCCTCCACACCAAAATTTGAACCCGTATCGGATTGGTTTCCCTTTTATGAATTGTTTGCACCCGTGACTTCCGAAGTATGGGACCATCGATTCATCGACAGAATGATGCCGCACGTGAGGTGCAGATTGTTTGAATCTATCATTCAGCATACACAGTAATGGGCGGATTTTCCCAAAACAGTCTGATTTATCTAAATTGTCATTGTTGCATACATGCAAGTTGGAAAAGATGAAGTCAAATCGCTCTCTGGACATGGCATTTGTTACGAGGTCGTTGTGACTGCCTTTATCTGATTGCCAGTACATCTTTCTGCGTGACACTGTTACATATCCACTTAGCAGAAGTATTGCAATAAACACCAACATCTCATCTTCTGAACAATCACCTAGTCTATTTCTCTTGGCTGTGTACTGATTTGTGTAAGTGACCATCATGAGAAGCACTTCGTTATCAAAAAACTTGGAAATATTCAAGTGGTGTTTGCCCTTTCTTCATTCCAACTGTGAACATTAGAGGCCATACAGGTGTTGGATTAACTATTTCACCACTTTTCCAGTCATATTTCTTGAGGTTTAGAACTTTATTCTTCAATAGCCTTGCTGGTTTGTTTGTGGTTGTTGTTGTTACTGTTGCTGTTTTTGTACTGCTCGAGGGTCATGGAACAACATCAGAGGTGAAGGATTGTTTCCTTGTTGCATTCACAGCATTACCATTGGTAAAAATGGCCATATCACAAAGCACAGTAGCATTGAGCTGACTTGCTGGTAATTTATCTACACTTGTGTTTTCTTCAGCACCCGAATCTTCATCTGTTATGTCATCAGTTGAATTTAGAGGAGGGTGTAATGTTACATTCACATCAGTGTTAGGTATTTCCTCATCTTTTGTTTCTAACATGTCCAAAAGTTCCATCAGTGTACATCGTTTTCTGTGAATACAAAATGACGACATATTACCCTGACGTCCTTCTGGAAGGACAGTTGAAAACATTATTGAATTACAACTGACGAAAACTTTCAATCGTAATATGAACCCATAAATAATATAGGTTAATTCTTTAAGATATTATATGACAAGTTTCAGAATTATTGACGCAATATGAAAGAAAATATACATACCCATCGATGACAAGGTCAGTCAGTTCGTCCATGGTAAAATCAGCCTTATTTTCAAGACACAGTTTCTCACTTACTATGAATGACACCATCAAACTGACTGTCGCAGCGTGCAACTGACTCTGCCTACTTCATATAACAATGCGTCACAGTCTGTTGCAACAGTGCGTTATTCGCAAAAATAAATAATTTCAACAGTGAGTGACATCGTCCTTCCAGAAGGACGTCAGGGTTATCTGGGTTAATTGTCTTAAATGGGATGCTAACAACTGCTTATCTGCTCTAACAAATATACCCTTCTAGCCTTGTTGGTGTTTTTTTAAGTGACCATCGTTGCTGTCTCGTAATCATCACTAATCTGTTTCTCAGTATTGACATAGTCTATAAGATGAGGCCTGCTTGTAACTAAAATGTCTGAAATATTTCCTTGCATATGGGCATATTGTGCTAGCTCCTCAAGACTGTTTTTGGAAAACATGTTCAAAGCTACTTCACAAGACTGTATGTGCCACAAGCATTGAACTTGTACTTGTCCCAATCTCGAATCGCTAGGTTAAAGTCACCACCATCTAATATTGCATGATCTGTATATTTCCATGTTACTGAGTGTAGGCTCACTTTGAATTATTCTAAAACCGTCACTGTGAAATTGGCTGGCCCATAGAAATATCCGCTTGGTCACTTGTGTTCAAGGAATATTCTTCACTGCCATATATGCACTGCAAATCAGAAAAAGTTCTCTTAATCACCTTAAGCTGGCCTCTCCACAAATCAGACTTGTGTGAGCTGGCTTGTACTCATGTGTCAGCAGTTAGCAACCAGCACCTGCTCGCAATAACTAATGGTGGAGGGAGGGATTGAAGCGTGGTAGTTCAGCAAGAGAAACTGTTTCCAATGTGAGCCCAATTCTACAGTCACTAATGGAATTCTCTGGGGAGATGTATGACTCCACAGTGGCTCATTAATGCATTTCATGGCAAATTTATTTTCCAATGACGTGAAACTTACATCTCTCTTAATATTCCTATGAAGTGAAGAACTTTGGGCAGCTAAGTACAAAATATGATATTGCCTACAACCGATGCCGTCTGATGTTGATTGCCTTTTTCGAAAGAAATTTAAATTGACAACTAGTATTTCATTACAAATATTATTCAAACATAAAAACACAGGAAACCAATGAATACTGCTTATTTGTATTTTTGCTAAAACATCAATGTCTGTTGCCACTTTCTGAGCACTGCTAATTCAAAGATAGTCTTAAAGTTGATTTATGTCAGTGAACTTCTGTGGCAGATTCCTTTCTCTTCAGTTTGGAAAAAGGTGGTCACACAAGTATGTAGATCCCAACATTACATAATCATAGCTGCAAAAAGTCATGGAAATTTGTGTTGAGGAAAAGTCTTATAAAATTCTAACAGATTTCGTTGTTGTGAAACTTACCATGCTGCTGCTTGTCGCATTATAAGCTCCAAGTGTCACTTAAGTTTCCACATTCTCAACATCAACTGAAAAGGGAAATGAAAATACATGAAAGTTGTCATTTAACTTCTAAAAATCCTAGAAACAGAATTCATATTTGTGGAAAAGATCGATGAGCATATTTTAATTCTGCTCCCGTTGTTAAAGATGACATCTTAGAGAAATGATTAGTCCCATTTCCTAGCTGCCCATTCCACAAAGAAAGTTGCGTCTTGAATCCTTGGATGCAATCATACTCCTGTCTTTTAATGTGTTTTTACTATGCAATGATAAATTCAAGACATTCATGCAATTCGTGTTGTCATGGGGGAAGAGTAAATCTGCTATCCAAAGTTCATTTTTCAGGTCTGTGACAGGCTTACCAAGTCATACCCATAATTTTACCTATTTCGCCCCAAAGCTCAAAAAATCTCTCATACTTTGAATCAACCAGTGTATTTCACTGTGATGTGGCACATCACCACAACTACTTTCTATATCTTCCAATAGGGCTTTGAGCTGCCGATGTACGAGTCACCACAAATGTCAGTTCTCTTTTGTTCATACTCTTACTGCATAAATTCTTTATATATTTCAAAAATCCCTTGTGGAATGGGTAACTATTTTAGTGTTTCCCGTAAATGTGTCAAGAATCAGTCCTTAAGCAAAATGGTGCTATGCTTTGATAGTCTGAAAAGCAAGTTGCTCGAATTGGACATACATTTGTTGAATGTTCATCCTAGGTGGAGGAAATAATTTCATAGTGAAAATATTGTGGAAAATTATTCAGACATATTTGTCTCTCTCACATGATTATGAATACTTTGGTCGCATCGTCTATGTTTTCTTTAGTTTTTGCACCTCTGATGCTTGCTCTTTGCCTTCCAGATGTTGATAATGTTGTACATGGATGGTATTGTAATGTTGTTTTAAACTGACTTTTTTTTGTTGTATTTAGAACCTTGAAGCACTGGCATTCCAAGACATCATTTCATACCATAAACATATAGGCATCCTGCTCCGCCACATTGTAAAATGCTGTTGGCATGTCTGACGTTCACTTTGAAGTTCCTAATCTGCTCATCCTCCTACTTTTCACCAATTTAAAAACAATTATTCTCTGCTTCAGGCATTACACCTTACACATTTGCATCTAAGGCTATGCGAAATGTAACAATGGTGAATCCTCAGAAAACAACACTTTGTTTGCACTTAACACCTTATCATGGTGTCTGACCACCCTATTTCATTATGAGTGTTCAATTCCCAGGCGACGAGCAAAGTACAGCCCTCTTGCTTGCCTAGCCATTCCGTAAACAAGTCTGACATACACGTTCATGGATGTACGTTGATGTTGGAGAATTATATATTCACTTAAATGTTAATAATTTTGTAGCATATTACCTACAAGTGTACATTTTTACAGACTGAAATAAAGGTCTTCATGTTTCACTACAGCTGTGTTGTGCATCACCAAGAGGGTTTTAGTTGTAATAACTCTTAAAGCTCAATGTATTCTCATATGGTGTGAACAAACTGAGTGTATTTTATTAACTCACATACAGAATTGTTTAAGCTTTTATATAGTAACTACAGGTACCACAGGAAAACAAATAATGAACTAAAGTCACGTAATGAGGTTTCCTCAGTGGTGAAATAGTTTCACACATAGGAATTTGTAGATTCGAATCTCGCCAGGCGCAGCGATGTTTTTTGTTTTTGAATCTTTATTTTTATTCAGTTAATTGATTTAAATGTATTTTTTTATTTCAATTCCTTTGGCACATAATTTTAATCATAATATCAACTTCTTCATTTACTCTCATTTTTGTTCCTATCATCTTTTTTTCCATCTTTATTCATATATTTTTAATTAATTTTATGCATTAATTTAACTTCTTCCTCGTCTCTCTCTCTCTCTCTCTCCCTCCTCCTCCTCCCCCTCCCCCCCCCCCCCCCCCCCACACACACATTATTATTATTATTGTGCTCATTATATCTATTTTTCATTTTGTTTGAATTTTGTTTTACGCAAAAACCCTTCTTTCATTTAAATCATCATCTGCATTATTTTGTCCATAATTCAGTAGGCATTTGGGTTATGTTTTAAATGTTTATGTGATCATTACCATGAAAAAAAAAATTGCACAAATGTAAAATACAGTTTTCATACCACTGCACAGTCAGTATAAATAGATTATGTGGTCTTTTGTTTTTTAACTGATAGGTAGGAATTTTCAAATAATTGAATATTATAATAGGTAAATGTAATTAAATTCCAATTGGAAAAAGAATGGTATGGACAAAAAATGGAAAAAGTTTGTATGATGATTAAAATAATGTGACAAAGGAATAGAAAGAAATGAAACGTTATATTAAAACCAATTAACTGAATAAAGATGATCAGTCATTTCGATAAAGATTTAAAAATAAAAAGAATTACTGCACCTGATAAAGTTCGAACCCCACAATCTCTTACATGTGAAGCTACTGTCCTATCCATTAAACCACACAACCAGACTATTTGATGAAACTTTTATAACACTATTGACTGCCACACAAATCCATTCCCCTCTCCTGTCGGTAACTTGCAAATGTGGGCCAACCAGAGTGACTGGCAGCAGTGTGTGATACCTGGGATCTTAACCTACATAACCGTGTAAATGGTATCGAAAAGTTGATCCATCTGCTTCTTAGATGAGGTGTTGTAATAGTGGGCTGCCTCACAGATATAGCTTGAAAGAAAGAAATCAGTTAAGCAACAACATGAGACAGTTGGAAACAAAGATGATTTTATGTTTTGGAATTGAATGATGTGTAAAAGGAAGAAAGAAAGTAATACAACTTGTAAAAAGACAAAATATTCATAATCTGCTAGCCGGTACTTTTATTGAGTACTTGCTTTCCTACTACTGTAGGCACTCTTTCATATGATAGTTTCTGATTTACATGTCATGGTTGTTGCATATGTATTAATTTCTTTAACTTCTGTTTCTTACATTGTTAATTTAAATATATTAAAAAATTTTTATGTACTATACAGCTTTAGCCAGTATGTGCAGAGCAAAGTTGTGTTGATGAGAAAGACTCGTGTTGGAAAGTTGCTCCTAAAGGACAGATAATTTGAGGTCGGTACCAAAGGCGGCCAAGTCCGATCAACCCCCTCCCAACCTGACAGCGATATGTTCTTATAGCATTTTTTGCGCTGAGTCAGACAGTAGCCTCACAGAGTGTCAAAAATTCAAAAAATTGCTTTAGAAAGCTGTTAGAAAGCGCAGCTTTGCTTCAAAAGTGGCCAATTCCTAGCAAGTATTTGAAAAGTGGCCCATTTCATCAGTAGCAAATCATAACTTAAGACTTTGTATGTGGCACCCATCTTGTTCTCTTTGCTTGCATACTGTGTGTGTGCTTTTGTTAAATCTTGAATTGGTTTTTTCTTCCGAAAATGGAAATTAATGCATCAGATGTTCTTCCAAACAAGACACACGAAAGAAATGTAAATGTATGCAACTTATTAAGTATGTCTTTTTCATTCAAGTGCAACCAGTAGTAAGATTCATGTTAATGCAATGTTTTTCCTTCCTGTATTTTGTTTTTATTTTATATTGACTGTCAATAGGGTCATTCTTAAAACAAAAGCACATGAGACATAAATTGTTAACTATTTACTTAAAAATTATAGCAAAAACTAATGTAAGAAGTATGTGGATACAGTCTGGTTTAGATTCAGAAGGGGTCAGATCCAGTAGTTAGGTTCAAAACTGGGCAAGTCCAGCTTTTAACCCATTTTCATAAGGCAACTATTGATTTTTGCCCCGTTTTCGAATGGGCCTATTTTGGACCACGCTTGTCCGAAGGAACAGACACCATATCCATTTAAGTACATAGTTCTGGCAATACCGCCCATGACCTTCCTCTTCTGTGTGGATGCACACGTATTACCCGAAGTCTTACAGGACTTGGTAAGAATGTCTTCCACGAGTAATGAGTGTGTTGGGTAGGGACACTACGAATGTAGTGTGTGGACATATAAGGTGAGAATATGGGTCTCACGGGAGGCGGGTGCAAGGTAGTCCCTGCAGTCGCACTGCCCTCGGTGGCTGAGATGGATAGAGCGTTTGCCATGTAAGCAGGAGATCTTGGGTTCGAGTCCCTGTCGGGGCACACATTTTCACTCGTCCCCATTGATATGTATCAACACCTGTCAGCAGCTGAAGTTGTTAATATATAATTCTAATTTAGTTCTAGACAGCTGCAGGTCATCAATGGTGTCTGTTCTTTTAGACATGTCCGAAAGGACGGACACTATATCTATATAAGTATATAATTATGAAGGTGGTTGGCTGATATTTATAGAGTATTGCTCCTAGGGTGCAGATGATAGAGAAAAATATAGAAGAGTCAAAGGTCAGCACATTTTATCCAGGGGTCATTTAAGTAAGTGTGAAAAGTTGATGGAAATGCTCATCAAATTCCAGTGGAATATGCTACACAGAAAAATGTTGTTCATTATCATGTGGTTTACTTTTAAGATTGAAAGAAAAAGTGTTTGTAGAAAAATTATCCAGCATATTTATTCCTCCAATATATATCTCGTGGAAAAACCATGAAGGTAAAGGTAGTGAAAATACTCTAAAAGGATTTTTGTACACATTCTGCTGCGACAAATTTATGTTCTGATCAAGTTGTTTCCATTTGTTAGTAAGGTGGATATGTACTAGATTTATGTACAGTTGTGTATGTAGGTGTTAATTCATAGCCTTTACTGTTATATCAGTGTTCCATTAGAAGCAGTAATTTATTTATTTATTGCAGTGATGTTGACATAGAGGCTCAGTTTAGTTTGAATCAGTCACGAGCTGAGGAGATCACCATGCGAGAAGATTATGGGAGTATTACCTTGGTGGCCAGTGATGAAGGATTTGGTGACATGGGATTTGACGCTGAACCACCAGAGTTAATGAGAAACGTTCCTAGTCTCGAACCATCTCTGGATCAGGTCTGTGGCAATGGAAGAAACAGCCATTTACATAAAATAATAGCATTATTTTTGAGATTTTAAATTGCCCATTCATTTGTTAATCAGTAAATTCAGAATGATAAGTCCACTCAGCCATTAACTTCTGCTTTTATGCGTAATTGTTCAACAAAATGCAAAATGTTTTGTTATACTACCTACATTTAGTTTAGTGAAGATACCATGAAATGAATTTTTTTGTGTCATCCACCTTCTCACAGGAACCACATTAGACAGTTAATTGAATGGGCTTTCTCACAAAGTAAAGTAAAACTGCAACAACTTTATGGTTGATTTAATCACCACTGGCCTGGTCCTGTTGTAGATGATATGCCCTTGCCTTCCTCCAACCTTTGTGCTGTCGTACCCAGCCACTTATAGTAGGAGCCATGGTTTATTGCAGACTCCAAAACACAATGCAGTTTACTGTTTTTCACATTTTCAAATGTTGCCAAAGGCAAAAGATGTAATAAGCGACAAATAAAGAAATCCCAGAAGTGACCAGGGATTGAACCAATGAGCTTTGGATCCATAGTCTGGCACTTTACCACTGATTGAGCCACCAAGACAAAAATAAAAAGAATTTTGTAGACTGAGTAAAATGTTCATATAATACACCATGTCTAAGGGATCAATTCAGAATGAAGTGCAATTTTGGCAAATGGTGAAACACTTAACTTTACCCCCCCCCCCCCCCCCCCTCACCCTGCCTTTTCCCATGTGAGGTGGAGTTAGCTTTGATAGTATCAACATCATTAGCCAAAACTAATAGAGATAATGACGAAATATAATCTCATAGAAGGCACACAGACTGGGGGAAATCCATTGTCCATTTGAGGATTATCTTTACGACCTCAGATAATTTCAGAGAAAATGTAAACACATTGGAGAAAATACAAGTCACTTACCTTAATTCTTTAACTATATTGCATTCTTAATGTCAGCAGAGAAGTAATGGATACTTGTCTTAAACTTTAAAGCCTTTAATCTGGCGGTTCACTCGTCAAGCTGTTAGTAAGCATTATATTTAGCAGTGTGTTATTTTTGAAACTTGTTTCTTATTTAATATGCTGACGCTGGCAATTACAATTAGTGTAAATACTTTTAAAAGAATTTACTGCTTGAGTCTATTTTTATTGATAAGTTGTTATACTTTTTGCAGTTTGACAGCTTTTGTTGTCAGGGTAATTGTTGACATGGAGATATTTACTGTAGTAGTATTTTTAGCTAAACATTTAAATCACAGCTTTTGTGATCTGTCTTTATTGAACAGAAATAGTTTTCATAATATATAAGCATCTCTTGGTAGATCAAGCACAAGGGGCATAAATGAAAAGGCTGGGGATTTCTTTCTGTGTCACAAAGTAATAGTGTAGGAATCTTTGTTTGTTCAAGCTCACGGTGATCAATAATGTTTTGATGTAAGCTTATGTGTTACATCTGTACAACAATGTTACAGTCTGTGATAATTTCCCAATGCTTGTGTATCATCTTTTGTACATTGCCCATAACAGTTGCGATTATATTTTCAGGCAAATTTGTTGTTCAGTGATGGTCCTCCAGTGGAACATTTACCAATGGAAAAAGAAAAAGAACCACAACCTTCAACATCAGCTGGCCAGATTGAAGCCCCAATTAGAGATGACGGTTTTGGCAGAGATCTTGGGCAAGATATAATTGGTATAGTTTCATTTATTTTTACCATGTGTATTAGTTATGTAATTTGCTTAATGTTTGTGAGAAGTGAATGCTGAAAATGAAGATATTGAAATTTTGGTTTTCTGTTGTAAACAATTTAGCTGATTAGTTACGAAAAAAGTATGTTTAATCTTAGGAAAAGAGAGAATCTTTGATTCATCACATCTTATTGAGACTACAGATTCTTCAGAATTATTCAAAATTTTTGTGTTTCAGATCATAAACCATTTTTAGGCACAAGTTATTTTGTGTTATTCAGTAGTATTAGTATCACTCAAGTTCATCAGTGTTGCACGTTGTTGTGCATTGAATTGTGTTGGCTCTTCCAAGCATTAAGTTCACGATGCAATCATTCAATCAATCTTAATCCATATACAAGAAGCAATGGGTGACTGATAAACATACATACAAGATGCTAATGATTAGAGCTTAGTGCTTGATCTTGGGATTGTCTGAGCAATTACTTCTGAAGAAAAATAACAGCTGCAATCATGTCTTGTATATGTGTACAGTGACTGATTGTTAAGTCATATCACATATTGTATTTTATCCAGGCTTTTACATTATTGCATTACCACAGTTAAATGCAAGCCAGAACAAAAACCAATATATTATCACAGTTATACTTTCCAAGGTAGCACAGGAGCCATTCAGTATCAGTACTATCCACTAGTTTGTAAGATGCATTTGTTCATTACAGTTTTCAGAAAATGTTTGTCTGTAATGAGTGGTAAGACCCCTTAGTCACATTTGTGAGGACAGTGGTTCGAATCACTGTTTGACCTTCCATATTTCTGTATTCTTTGATTCCCCTAAATTGGTTTGCCAAATAGTGGGATGGTTCCAAGGAAAGTGACAAGCCAATTTCTGTCCCCAGTCTGAGTGCGCTCTTATCTAAGGCTTTAGCCTACAACTGGGTATTATCCGCTATTATTTATGACACGACTTTAAACTTTTTAGTGAAATGAAGCATGTGATTTGTTTTTTTGCTTTGCTGCAGCTGGTGGGCTTTTTGAAGGAGGCCTGTTTGATGAGGCACCCATGCCTGCAGAAGTCCCTGCAGTTGAGACAAGTTCATTGCAGCCACCGGAAGAGCCTCCGAAGCCACCAGAGGTTGCTGCGCCTCAAGATAGTGATGACGACATGGGTGACCACTTTGGAGGACCCCCTTCAGTGGGTGGCCGCAGGTAAGACCTTAATTATATCCTGAAGTTCTCTTATTGAACATTCTTGTTATTTTGGTGTAAAATCATTGTACCACAAGCTGAAAGTAATTATTGCAGTCTTGGAAACTCTGTGCACACACGGCAGCATCATAGTGATAATCACGAAGCAGTACTTGATTGGAAGCCATCCAGTATGCACGTAGACAGAAGAAAGCAGGCATTGTTTGCTTATTTTTTTTATGAACACATTAAGAAGTGCAACAGGAAGTTTTGGATTCACCCAATGTTAAGTTCACAGCTGATGAAAAGAACATTTGTGACACTGTCTATAGATTTAATAGAAGATTACACTACAGTCCTTATTTTGAGCCAGCCGGAGTGGCCGTGCGGTTCTGGGCGCTACAGTCTGGAGCCGAGCGACCGCTACGGTCGCAGGTTCGAATCCTGCCTCGGGCATGGATGTGTGTGATGTCCTTAGGTTAGTTAGGTTTAATTAGTTCTAAGTTCTAGGTGACTAATGACCTCAGAAGTTGAGTCACATAGTGCTCAGAGCCATTTGAACCTTATTTTGAAATAATGTACAATCTTTTATGAATTAACAGTAAAGCAACAGCAGTAATGCTGACAGTTCTTCTTTCCTAATTATCTGAGTAGTGGCTGTACACAGATTGATCTGTATTAACCCTCCGGGGGGGGGGGGGGCCACAGGTCTTTTTGTGGGTATGTGTGTCGCACACACGGGGCCCTGCGTTATTGCCACCGCTCTTCCTTTCCAGGCTGTTTTCTCATCCTCATATCCCCCCCTTCCCATCCTAGCTGCTCCCACTCTGCCTCCTCTTTCTCCCTTGGTCTCTCCCTTTATGACAAGCCTGGCTATTCCCTCAGTACTGCTGTGTATGATCTTATCTTGCTTTTTCCATTCTCCCTGTTTTTTAAAAAATCTTTTTCTGATCACCCTTGGGAGTTTGGCCTCCCTTTCAAAATTGTTTCCATAGTGTGAGCCATTTGGGGAAGAACTCCCAGCCTAGCATCTTTGGCATAGGTTCCTCTCCTGTCCCCTTCTTCCTCACCTTAGCTCCGACCCCCCCCCCCCTCCCCCCCCTTTTCCCCTGCCCCGGCCACCTGCTAGGTCACCAGCATGGTACACAATAGCTAGCCCATGTGGTGGGGCTGTTATGTAGCCTTCTGACAACACAGGGATCACACTTCTTGTACCTGAGCTGTCACTGTCCCGTGTATGCCTAGAAGTCTTTTTTTGTAGAAGACATTGAAGATAAGTTTGGGGAAGTAGCCTCCCTTAGTAAGAAGTGATCTGGTTCCCGGCTGATCAGAACCTCTTCTGCCAGTCAGTAAGCTTCTTTGTGGTTGTGAGCACTTAGGAGACATCAAGGTGAGCATTATTCCTCACGATTCCTTAAATATGACACAGGCCTTTGTTTTCCAGAAGGACCTCCTCTTCCAATCTGATGCGGAATTTCGAACTAATCAGGCACGGTGCAGCATTTATTTCGTCCAGTGAATCCAGATAGGTCCTAAAGACAATTGTATTGGTACCGGTACTTTCATCCTAGCTTTTGAGGGGGGTACCCTTCCGGAAAAAGTCAACGTTTTGGTTTACTATTGCGATATGAATCCCTATATCCCACCTCCCATGTGCTGTTGCTGGTGTCTCTGTTTTAGTCTCATATCTTCATGAATGAGGTGACTCCTATTTGCGGCAGCTGCAGCCACTCTCATTGTGGGGAGTCCTTGCACACCACCGCCCAAGTGTGTGAACTGTTGCAGTCCATATTCTCCTCGCCCACCAGATTGCCCAATCTATAAAAAGGAAAAGAAGATTGAGGAGGCCTGACAGAGGTTTGACCATCTCCACCTGGTATCTTCGAATGTCTGCCTTTGCTTCTGTTGCACACTTTCCTCCTCCTTCTTCAACTTACCTCCATCCTGTCTCCCTTCCTTTACTCCTCCCTGGTAGTTCCTGCACCCTTTCACGGAACTGTTCCTTGCTCTTGGCTGGAGAAGAAAGCTTCTTCTTTGCCGGGGACAAGAAGCTTGTTACTTTAAGTCGGATGCAGGACTCATGCTCTGTGGGCTTCACAGCCACTTATTCCCTTTCAGATCCCAATATTGCTGTGAACACACTCTCTCTCTTCCCAACCACACCTCCTCACACCCTCCAAAGGAGAAGAAGATGATGCATACGCCTCGGGATAAGCCACCCCTACCCTCCTCTCCTCCTAACATCTTAGTGGGTGTCGACCCCTCCATATCAATGAGAGTCTGGTCTCTTCCATTCGTGCATGTCACTACACCCTTACCGGTGATGGATACTGACTTAGCACAGTAATTGATTCTGGCCTGTTCAATGTCAATTTTTACTCTAGTACTGCTCTCCTTCAAAGGAACTGTAATCGTTACTATTGTCATCTTCCAAAATTGCAATCCCTTCTTTCTGTCTACTTTGTGCCTTGTGTTGTATTCCAGCAATCTTATTTCATGGATACCCATTTGCGAATCTTCGTGTTTTCCAAGTCTCTTGCCATAACCGGGTCGGCCCTTTGTGAGCCTCCAGTGGTTTCTATATGTTGGTCTGCAGGGAAATTGTTAGTTTGTGGGTTCGTTTTCAAACCACACTGGAACTGGTGGCCGTTGAGATCTGTTTAGACTCTGAGGTAACAGATGCAATCTTTATCTGCCTCCAGATTGGCCTCCTGTGCTTCATGCTCTTCTTGCCCTCCTTACACAGCTGCCACGTCCCTTCCTTCTCCTTGGAGATTTTAATGCCCATAATCGTATGTGGGCTGGTACTGTGATCACTGACTGGGGTTGGATCGTTGAATACCTGCTGGCAAGGTTTGATCTCTGCCTCCACAACACTGGACCTCCCACACACTGTAGTGTGAGAATACATTGTTGAAGACCTGCTGGCAGGGCTTGATCTCTTCCTCCACAACACTGGACCTCCCACACACTTTAGTGTGGGACACAGCACTTTCTCAACCATTTATATTTCCATCTGTAGCCCTAGATTCCTCTGAATGGGGAGTTCAGAATTCAACAGCTGCTTCAGTGATTCCCACTTCCTTAGGTTCTCCCAGACTGAAGACTGTCCCTCGTGGATCCCAGAAATTTCTGTGGCTATTAAAGACTGCTGTTGTGCCCTCTAACTCCCTCCTTGCCTTTTAACGTCTTTGTGCCTGGGCCCGTTATCTTATTAAATGCCAAAAACAGAATTATTGGAAACAATATGTCACTGCCATCGGGCCGCATACTTCCTCTTTGCAGGTATGAGAAAAGATCAGACACATTTTTGGGTGCTATCCTCCTACAAGTATCTTGGGAATTTCCCTGAATAGTGTTATCCTCACCCACCCAGACTCGTATCGCTGAGCATTTTGCTCAGGCCTCAGCTTTGGTCCAATATCTGCCTGCGCTCAGTCTTCACAAACACTGTCTGGAACAACTCCCTTTATCTTTCATTTCTCACTGCCCAGAGTCTTATAACACCCTGTTTAGAGAGTGTGAATTCACCAATACTCTTGCTCTTTGTCCTGAAACAGGCCGGGTGCTCAACCAAATGCTTCAACACTTTTCAGTGGCTAGCCAATGGCATATACTTGCCTTTTTTAACTGTTCCTAGAGCAAGGGGCACTTCCCTTCCCACTGGTGGGAAAGAAATGTTATTTCATTTTTGAAATAGGGTCAACATTCTCTTCAGGCAGACAGCTTTGTCCAATCAGTTAACCAGTGCCTTCTGCAAATTACTTGAATGTGTGGTGAGTCAAAGGCTATATTGGTCCTTAAATCCCAGGACATTTTGGATTCGACCCAGGGTGGTTTTTTGCTCAGACCTTTCTACTGCAGATAATTTAATACACTTGAAATCTGCAATCCAAACAGTGTTTGCCTGTTGTCAATGCCTTATTGCAGTCTTTTTTTTGATCTGCATAAAGCTTAAAATACTACATGGCACCACAACATGTTGACAACATGAGTGGAACCTTGGTGGCGTGCTCCCTGTTTTTATCCAGAACTTTTTCTCGTGTTGCACTTATCAGCTACAGGCTGATGCCTATCCAGAACTTTCTTCATGTTGCACTTTTCAGGTACAGGTTGGTGCCTCCTGTAGCACTTCCCATCTGCAAGAGAATGGCATTCCTCAAGGGTCTGTTTTAAGTGTCATTCAAATTTAGTTGCTATGAGTCGTCTGGTGGCAGCAGTGGAACCTATGTTCTCTCTCCTTGTTGTATACTGATGACTTTTTTTTTTTTCATTACCGATGGGTGTTGCTGAACACAAGCTGCAGGAAGCCATACAATGAGCACAAGCTCTCACTCATGGTTTTCAGTTTTCGGCTGCCAAGACCTGTGTTATGTATTTCTGTCACTGTCATATAGGGCATCCCCATGCGGGTCTGTGCCTTGATGACCAGATCCTGAATGTGGTGGACTCTCATTGTTTTTTAGGGGTGGTCTTGGTGCCCAGTTGACATAGCTTTCCCATCTTCGTCAACTAAAGCAAACATGTTGGTAGTGAAGCACACATGTTGGTCACACCTCAACACTCATCAGTGCCTCAGCAATACCAGCTGAGGTGTGGGCCACCCTACTCTAATCTACTTTGCTCTGACTGTACAAAACATTGGTCCAGTCATGTCCAGATTATGAGAGTCTTGCATATGACTCAGCATCACCTTCAACGTTATATGTACTGGACCCAATACACCATTGTGGAGGACGACTAGCAACTGACGTGTTTCGGACTAGCCCCGTAATCAGCTTGCTAGCAGAGGTTGGGGTTCCACAGTTGTGGATTCTACACCAATAACAGTTGATCACTTACGTGTTACACACCAGCTGCTCCCTGGAGCACCCAAACTACCGTATCCTGTTCTCAGATACAGAGGCCTGCTTCCCGCAATGACAGACCAGGTCTGGGGTTACAGTCGCAGACGCCGTCTTCATCCAGTCCCTTTTTTCAGATCTCCTGGTTTCCCCCACTACCATCTCTTCTTCTCTCGTACACCACCCTGATACATCCCCTGTCCACAACTCTGTCTTGATCTCTTACAAGGTCCGAAAGACCTCCGCTGCCAATTCTTCTCCATTCTCTGCGCATTTTGGGGTTCAGAAGTAGTGTACAATTATAGTTCAGTGGTTGCCAGTCATAGTTCAGTGGTTGCCAGTCACATTGGCTTCGCTTGCGTTCATGCAGGATGTAATAAACTCCACTCCTTGGCAGATGGCTGCAGTTTTTTCATTGTGGAGTTGGTAGTGATCTCTCGTGCTTTTGACCTTATCCGTTGCTGTACAGATGAGTCCTTCCTTATCAGTAACGACTTCTTGAGTAGTTTACAAGGTCTTGACCAGTGTTACCCTCATGATCCCTTGCTTCTGACTATCTAGGATTTCCTTTTTTGCCCTCAAAACAGTGTGGCTGCTCGGTGGTCTATGTCTGGAGGGGTCACATTGGGATCCCAGAGAATTAACTCGCTCACAGGCTGCCCAAATTGGCTACTGGCAAGCCACTTCTTGAGATGAGTATTCCAGAACTTGACCTTCAGTTTGTTATATCATGAAGTTATAAGGATTTGGAGTATGAAATGGCATGTTCTGATTTCGCCGAACAAACTATGGGCGATAAACAAGATCACGTAATTGTGTAGGTGCTTCATGCAGGCCTCTCGCAAGGACTTCATCGTCCTTTGCTAGTTTGGCATTGGCCATACTAGGCTGACTCATGGTCATTTCCTCTGTCGCAATTATCCGCCTCACTATCAGTGTAGTGCACGTTTGATAGTAGCCCACACTTTTCAAGCCGCTCTGCAGCGCATTCGTAATATTCCTGATTCGATACCACTGGTGTTAGTGAGTGATGGCTCAGCGGCTGACTTGGTTTTATGGTTTATTCCTGTAGAGTGTTTTTACCACTGTGTAAGGGAATGTGCCTCAGCCTTGTCAGCCCATTGAGGGGCTTGCAGGATGTTCTGTTGCCTCCTGTGTCCCAACCAGGTAATGGCTGGCTGGGCTTGGTGGTGTGCTCCAGCCTTGCCCTACCCTTTATTTTGCTCTTCTTCGCCCTTCTTGCATGTTGTGTTTTTACTTGTTCTTTCTGTGTTTTCCGGTGCTTCTCTCACCCTGTCCATGTCGCTAGTCTTTTCTGTGTATCGTTGGATGGTACCTCTTTTAAGTGGTTGGCGATGAGTCTCCCCATTACATTTTCTGCCTTTGAGGGCCTCCGGTAGACATCAGGGTTTTCTTTCCCTAGATTTCGCACACCTTTTCTGTGTAGTTTTGGTGACTTCCCTGCTCAGATAGGAGGATATGATGACCTCATAGTTTGGTCCTTTAAATTGTTGAACCAGGCAATCATCTGATTTAACACTACAGAATCAGCCACACCACAGTTTATAAAACAGTAAGGGAAGTTGGTAAAGCTGTGTAGAAAGTTTTGCACTAAGAGTCCATACTGAAATTCACAGAGGAAAGGTGGTTGAAAAATGCCAAGGGATTTGAGAAGCACACTGTGTAATCTGAACAATGAAATCCCATCAACCCAAGAGGGGAGTTCTCTTAAAAGTAGAGTAAATGTACTGATTACTTTATAGACATAGCTGACAAATTACCATTGCAAGACAAATGTATCTAAATCTGTTTCATAACAATCTTAGTGAATACTAGATCGATTTATCCCCAAACATGGAAGATGTGTTTTGTGGTTGTAGTACAGTAAAGCATTGATTACATTGAATGAGCCACGGTAAAATAATTTACTTTACACTGTAATTGTTAATTGAATATTTGTTCACCAAGCTGAAGGTTTGTTCACCTGAGAGCAAAACATTTGCTGCTTAGTGCTGTTTTAAGTTTTAAATAGCCACATTCAATAAAAAAACACCACCACTAGAACACAGACACAAAATAGTTTACCTACAGTATATCGTTTCTCTCCTGATTTGGTTTCACAACAAAGCCTTCACAAAACTTGCATCTCTATTCTTAACCTTATCCTGATACTCCTCACGAGCTGTGTCCCATGTTGTAGGGTATGTTTTCACCCCTTCAGTGAAAAATTTAATATCCGAACCAGTTGTATCCATGGCAGGTTGCTATCACACATGCACTGCCACATTCACCAACAACAGATGATTCATGGCAGTCGGCGAGATCGCTGCAATGCAGCGATGGCTGGTGAGCACAATCCTCTCACTGAGTTACTGCCGTGGTATGTGTGGCTCCATTGTTGCGCCAACACTGCTGTAACTTGAGAAAATGACATGAGCTCTCAGTAACATATTGTTTGTGTGGATGGAGCTTATGATGACTATGCACATAGTTGTAAAGTACCCACTGAAATGTAACTTGCTGTTGAATCGCCCATACAGCGTCGGATCACGTTATGATTACCACCTAAATAATCTTGCAACTAAAGTATGTCATTTGCTGCACTGGTGAATTAATAGTAAACAGTGTGTACATATTGCTCACAGCTGTCTTTAAATAATAACCTCTTTGTCAGAAAAGTTCCTGGACAGGTTTTCCTTATTTCTGAGTTTGCAGTACTAAGAAGGAATAAATGTTTTCATGTTACATGGTATATGTGCATCCTTGAAATTACCTTGGCCATGTTTCCACACACACACACACACACACACACACACACACACACACACGGAAGGTGACAGGGGTGTGCTTATCAACACACCGTTTGGGTTCGTGACACATTAGTTACGGTGACACAGTGGATGCTAATTGTGAGCAATGAGTGAGCATTAAGCTCAGGAAAACCCCTAGCGAAACATGGACAATGATTAAGCAAGCATGTGCTGGTGTGGAAGTTTGAATAAGTTGTATTTTTGAATGGCCCAAAAGGTTTTGTGAATTCAGAGATTCAGTGCAAGACAATCCCAGAGCTGGTCACCTGTTTACATTACACACCGATGCAAAAGTGGTGCATGTAAGGCAGTTATTGCAAAAGAACCATCCTGTAACTGTCCATGCAATATCAGAAGAAATTAATTTGAACCACGATGTATGTCATAAAATTTTACACAAAGATTTAAGGAAGCAGAAATTTAATGCAAAACTTGTTCCTCAAAGACGAACAGAAGAGGAAAGGCGAAGAAGTTCTGCTGGACTACTGGATAGAGCCAGGTGTGATCCCACATTTCTGTTGAAGATTATTGCTTGGTATGAAAGTTAGTGCTACCACTATGACCCTCAAACGAAGCTGCAGAGTGGTGAATGACGGAATTCGTGGATCACCAGCCTCAAAAAAAAAAAGGTCAAACGACAACCTTCAAGAACAGAGAATACATTGATAGCATTCTTTGATGGGAGAGGGTTAGTATGTTCCTCTAGGTCAGACAGCGAACTGAACTCTTTACATTGAAGTCTTGTGACAAGGAGTTTGTTGTCTCCACCATGGTTTGTGCCACACTCAGGACTGGTTCTTACTGCATTACAATGCAAGGCGTCATACTGCTTTATCTGTTACCAAGTATCTGGCCAGACATTCTGTTATTGCCATCCCGTATTCACCCAACCCCTCGCCCTGCAAGTTTTTTATGTTTCCGGGAGTGAAAAGTAGAGTGAGAGGAAAGCTTCATCAGGATATCACAGATATACAATGGCCTGTGACAAATGAGCTTACAAGTTTTGCAGTTGAAAATTTCACTGCTTGCTTCCAAGACCTAGAAATGTTGTCAAGTGTGTATAGATAGCCAAGGGGACTACTTTGATAGAAGCTAGGATCATTATTTGATAAATGCAATTTTTTTAACTCACCTGGAACTCTTCGGACAACGGGAATATGATCATTGGCATGTGGGCCATAAGCTTATATATGTATCGGAGCCAGATGAAAATAACTGTAGGAGTTTGAAATCAGCAATAATCAATAAAATTTACTATCATATCAGTTTTTTGTGTGGCAGCTGTTCCAAAAACTTGATCGTAGCAGGCTACCATGGTCTCCATGTGTGCAGTTTACGGAACAGCTTTGGACTACCATGTACTTCATTGCACTGGTCTCCAAATTTCATACATCTTTATCCAGCTTGACATTTGTAGAATATCCTTGATCAATGTTTTTTTTTCCTGTGTGAATCCTTCATCACATAACCTTCAACAGCCGTGGGAAGCACTACAGACGGCTTGACTCCAGATAGATGTGGACACATATGAAAACATGATTGTGAATTGCAGCGTATCAAGTGGTTCAAGCTGTTATTACTTTGGATAGTAACTGGCAACCCTAAAATGTGACTCAAGAGTATACAGTTAATGCAGCATCATTGTAGATTGAAAATATGGCTTTTATTATTTAGATACTCATTGAATGGTTTCGCTGTAGCTCTGTATTTATGTCCCTGCAAAAGCTAAACAAGTAGTTTTTTTACTGCAACATTTTGTGATTTTATAAATGCATATTACGTGTATTTTGATAACCTACACTACCGACACTTGAGGTACACTTAATGAAAAGTAAATTGACAGTATTTTTATTATTTTTAATTCATTTTCTATGGTGGTGTTTGATTCTTATGTGTGTACATTTACTTTCGTTATTGCTATTGTAGTAGTATTGGTGGGGAATCAAGGCCAGCAACACCTGTCCCTGGCCAAGTCCCAGAAAGGCCTGCATCTGCGGAGCCTATGATGCAGCCACCACCTGTACCTGAACCATCAGTTTTCCAGCAGGAAGCTGGATTGGAAGACGTTGCTGGTCAGCAGCAAGATCAAACAACTCTCCTGCATAACGAAGAAGAGAGCTTTGCATTAGCACCTGTTGATGCTTCTGCATTAAAAGGCAAGACTTTTGTGTAATTGCAGAATAATTAGTAGTTGTGGAATTTTGTGTGATTGGGGAGGGGGGGTTGAGCTCAAACTATTCCTTATCCATGGTGTTTTGTATGGCCAACATACTGAAATGTGGACATTCTTGATTCATTACAGGTTTTACTAAGACAAAGCGGAAACGGAAGCTGATTGTGGATGAAATTAAGAATATTTCTGGAGAAGAAATGAAAGCTCAGCTTTCAGATACAAGTGACATAGTCACTACATTAGATCTTGCCCCACCAACTAAGAGATTGATGCACTGGAAGGAAACTGGTGGAGTGGAGAAGTTGTTTGCCTTACCAGGGCGCCCCATTCCAGCACGTGTTTTGTTTAAGGTAGTGTTTGAATGTTGTATGTTATTAATTGTTTCCAGGTTTGACTTCTGTTAAAGTTCATTTACTTTGTGTTCACAGATGTTGTTTTAGAGTATATGTATCTCTTTTGTGGTACATAACTTATTTTCTGGACTTGAGAGTACATAGATGCATTTTCCCACAAGTCTCATCAAATTTATGTACTTCTAGAGATCAAGTACGTGTTGTGGAGGGCAGAATTCTAATACTTCATGTGAATGCAGGCTTTCGTGGCGAATTGTGCTGATGAATTCGTTTAGGGAAGTAAGTCAAGTAATATGTTTGTTTTAGATGTACAGATATGTCAAAATGTCCCTCCCAAACTGAAGGTATTACTTGGCTTATTTTCTAGGAATTCATCAGTTGAATACTTCAGCTTCATATGTTTGCCAAGATTACTACTTTTAGATGATACAGGCCTTATTTAAGTTGTTGTTGTTGTTGTGGTCTTCAGTCCTGAGACTGGTTTGATGCAGCTCTCCATGCTACTCTATCCTGTGCAAGCTTCTTCATCTCCCAGTACCTACTGCAACCTACATCCTTCTGAATCTGCTTAGTGTATTGATCTCTTGGTCTCCCTCTACGATTTTTACCCTCCACGCTGCCCTCCAATGCTAAATTTGTGATCCCTTGATGCCTCAAAACATGTCCTACCAACCGATCCCTTCTTCTAGTCAAGTTGTGCCACAAACTTCTCTTCTCCCCAATCCTATTCAATACCTCCTCATTAGTTACGTGATCTACCCACCTTATCTTCAGCATTCTTCTGTAGCACCACATTTCGAAAGCTTCTATTCTCTTCTTGTCCAAACTGGTTATCGTCCATGTTTCACTTCCATACATGGCTACACTCCATACAAATACTTTCAGAAACGACTTCCTGACACTTAAATCTATACTCGATGTTAACAAATTTCTCTTCTTCAGAAACGATTTCCTTGCCATTGCCAGTCTACATTTTATATCCTCTCTACTTCGACCATCATCAGTTATTTTACTCCCTAAATAGCAAAACTCCTTTACTACTTTAAGTGTCTCATTTCCTAATCTAATCCCCTCAGCATCACCCGATTTAATTTGACTACATTCCATTATCCTCGTTTTGCTTTTGTTGATGTTCATCTTATATCCTCCTTTCAAGACACTGTCCATTCCGTTCAACTGCTCTTCCAAGCCTTTGCTGTCTCTGACAGAATTACAATGTCATAGGCAAACCTCAAAGTTTTTACTTCTTCTCCATGAATTTTAATACCTACTCCGAATTTTTCTTTTGTTTCCTTTACTGCTTGCTCAATATACAGATTGAAGAACATCGGGGAGAGGCTATAACCCTGTCTCACTCCTTTCCCAACCACTGCTTCCCTTTCATGCCCCTCGACTCTTATAACTGCCATCTGGTTTCTGTACAAATTGTAAATAGCCTTTTGCTCCCTGTATTTTATCCCTGCCACCTTCATTCCAACCTTTCTACGGAATCTAAACTGATCCTCCCCGAGGTCCGCTTCTACCAGTTTTTCCATTCGTCTGTAAAGGATTCGCGTTAGTATTTTGCAGCTGTGACTTATTAAACTGATAGTTCTGTAACTTTCACATCTGTCAACACCTGCTTTCTTTGGGATTGGAATTATTATATTCTTCTTGAAGTCTGTGGGTATTTCGCCTGTCTCATACATCTTGCTCACCAGATGGTAGAGTTTTGTCATGACTGGCTCTCCCAAGGCCATCAGTAGTTCTAATGGAATGTTGTCTACTCCCGGGGCCTTGTTTCGACTCAGGTCTTTCAGTGCTCTGTCAAACTCTTCACGCAGTATCTTATCTCCCATTTCATCTTCATCTACATCCTCTTCCATTTCCATAATATTGTCTTCAAGTACATCGCCCTTGTATAAACCCTCTATATACTCCTTCCACCTTTCTGCCTTCCTTTCTTTGCTTAGAACTGGGTTGCCATCTGAGCTCTTGATATTCATACAAGTGGTTCTCTTCTCTCCAAAGGCCTCTTTAATTTTCCTGTAGGCAGTATCTATCTTACCCCTAGTGAGACAAGCCTCTACATCCTTACATTTGTACTCTAGCCATCCCTGCTTAGCCATTTTGCACTTCCTGTCAATCTCATTTTTGAGTCGTTTGTATTCCTGTTTGCCTGCTTCATTTACTGCATTTTTATATTTTCTCCTTTCATCAATTAAATTCAATATTTCTTCTGTTACCTAAGGATTCCTATTAGCCCTCGTCTTTTTACCTACTTGATCCTCTGCTGCCTTCACTACTTCATCCCTCAGAGCTACCCATTCTTCTTCTACTGTATTTCTTTCCCCCATTCCTGTCAATTGTTCCCTTATGCTCTCCCTGAAACTCTCTACGACCTCTGGTTCTTTCAGTTTATCCAAGTCCCATCTCCTTAAATTCCCGCCTTTTTGCAGTTTCAATCTGCAGTTCATAACCAATAGATTGTGGTCAGAATCCACATCTGCCCCTGGAAATGTCTTGCAGTTTAAAACCTCGTTCCTAAATCTCTGTCTTATTTAAGTTATGTGGACATAAATGAAGAATTTATTTATCAGTAGATAAACAATTGTCTAATGACGTGCAATTTGGCAGTAAATAGGTAAACGCTACATTGTTGATAGGTTGATTTTCGTGTGTGTGTGTGTGTGTGTGTGTGTGTGTGTGTGTGTGTGGAGGGGGGGGGGGGGGGAGCTGTGTCTAGAATTTTTCAGTGAGTTAATCCAGCTGGTTTCATTTCTGCACAGTTTAATGTTATTGTATGAATTATTCTGTACACTTAAAAAGTTTCTACTTTTGACACAAATTTTGCAACTTTCTGCTCTTCATATACCTTTAAATACCATGAGCTTCGAAACTTTAAAAACAAATTGCTTGTCATTACAGAAATACATACACCGAAACACATCGGCAGCTGTATCTATTCACCTTCTACATTGCCATACCTTATTCATTCACCAGCTGCATCCCCTTATCCCTTCCTCACCCATCCTTCTGGTTCCCCTGGAGCCACTCCTACAACCCAGTATAAGAAGATGCTGTAGAAGTACCCACATCAGAACCATTGTTGATATGTCTTGTAAGAATTTATGTTCTGTTGATATGTCTTACTATTCAGTCTCACATCAAGACCAAGTCAAGCTTGTTGCTTGTCACTTCTGATCACTATATTTAAGGAATTAGTATGTTCATTTCACATGTACCATATAAATTACTTTGGTTGCAGAAAAAAATATGTTGTTGTTGTTGTTGTTGTTGTTGTGGTGGTCTTCAGTCCAGAGACTGGTTTGATGCAGCTCTTCATGCTGCTCTATTCTGTGCAAGCTTCTGCATCTCCTGATACCTACTGCAACCTACATCCTTCTGAATCTGTTTAGTGTAGTCATCTCTTGGTCTCCCTCTACGATTTTTACCCTCCGCGCTGCCCTCCAATACTAAACTGGTGATCCCTTGATGCCTCAGAATATGTCCTACCAACCGATCCCTTCTTCTAGTCAGGTTGTGCCACAAATTCCTCTTCTCCCCAATGCTATTCAATACCTCCTCATTAGTTATATGATCTACCCATCTAATTTCCAGCATTCTTCTGTAGCACCACATTTCGAAAGCTTCTATTCTCTTCTTGTCTAAACTATTTATCATCCACGTTTCACTTCCATACAAGGCAACACTCCAGACAAATACTTTCAGAAAAGATTTCCTGACACTTAAATCAATACTCGATGTTAACAAATTTCTCTTCTTCAGAAACAGTTTCCTTGCCATTGCCAGTCTACATTTGATATCCTCTCTACTTCGACCATCATCAGTTATTTTACTCCCCAGATAGCAAAACTCATTTACTACTTTAAGCATCTCATTTCCTAATCTAATACCCTCAGCATCACCCGATTTAATTTGACTACACTCCATTATCCTCATTTTGCTTTTGTTGATGTTCATCTTATATCCTCCTTTCAATACACTGTCCATTCCGTTCAGCTGCTCTTCCAGGTCCTTTGCTGCTTCTGACAGAATTACAATGTCATCGACGAACCTTAAAGTTTTTATTTCTTCTCCATTAATTTTAATACCTACTCCGAATTTTTCTTTTGTTTCCTTTACTGCTTGCTCAATATACAGATTGAGTAACATCGGGGACAGGCTACAACCCTGTCTCACTCCCTTCCCAACCACTGCTTCCCTTTCAAGTCCCTCAACTCTTATAACTGCCATCTGGTTTCTGCACAAAATGTAAATAGCCTTTCGCTACCTGTATTTTACCCCTGCCACCTTCAGAATTTGAAAGAGAGTATTCCAGTCAACATTGCCAAAGCTTTCTCTGAGTCTACAAATGCTAGAAACGTAGGTTTGCCTTTCCTTAATCTATTTTCAAGTCGTAGGGTCAGTATTGCCTCACATGTTCCAACATTTCTACGGAATCCACACTTGTTTCCCCAAGGTTGGCTTCTACCAGTTTTTCCATTCGTGTTGCCGGCCGGTGTGGCCATGCGGTTCTAAGCGTGTCAGTTTGGAACCGCGTGACCGCTACGGTCGCAGGTTCGAATCCTGCCTCGGGCATGGATGTGTGTGATGTCCTTAGGTTAGTTAGGTTTAAGTAATTCTAAGTTATAGGGGACTGATGACCTCAGTAGTTAAGTCCCATAGTGCTCAGAGCCATTTGAACCATTTTTCCATTCGTGTTAGTATCTTGCAGCTGTGGCTTATTAAACTGATAGTTCGGTAATTTTCACATCTGTCAACACCTGCTTTCTTTGGGATTGGGATTATTATATTCTTCTTGAAGTCTGGGGGTATTTCACCTGTCTCATACATCTTGCTCACCAGATGGTAGAGTTTTGTCAGGACTGGCTCTCCCAAGGCTATCAGTAATTCTAATGGAATGTTGTCTACTCCCAGGGCCTTGTTTCCACTTATGTCTTTCAGTGCTCTGTCAAACTCTTCACGCAGTATCATATCTCCCATTTCATCTTCATCTACATCCTCTTCCATTTCCATAATATTGTCTACAAGTACATCGCCCTTGTACAGACCTTCTATACACTCCTTCCACCTTTCTACTTTCCCTTCTTTGCTTAGAACTGGGTTTCCATCTGAGCTCTTGATATTCATGCAAGTGGTTCTCTTATGTCCAAAGGTCTGTTTAATTTTCCTGTAGGCAGTATCTATCTTACCGCTAGTGAGATAAGCCTCTACATCCTTAAATTTGTCCTGTAGCCATCCCTGCTTAGCCATTTTGCACTTCCTGTCGATCTCATTTTTGAGAAGTTTGTATTCCTTTATGCCTGCTTCATTTACTCCTTTTTTGTATTTTCTCCTTTCATCAATTAAATTCAATATCTCTTCTGTTACCCAAGGATTTCTGTTAGCCCTCGTCTTTTTACCTACTTGATCCTTTGCTGCCTTCACTATTTCATTTTTCAATCTACCCATTCTTCTTCTACTGTATTTCTTTCCCCCATTCTTGTCAATTGTTCCCTAATGCTCCTCCTGAAACTCTGTACAACCTCTGGTTTAGTCAGTTTATCCAGGTCCCATCTCCTTAAATTCCCACCTTTTTGCAATTTCTTTAGTTTTAATCTACAGTTCATAACCAATAGATTGTGGTCAGAGTCCACATCTGCCCCTGGGAATGTCTTACTATTGAAAACCTGGTTCCTTAGTGTCTGTCTTACCATTGTATAATCTATCTGAAACCTTCTAGTATCTCCAGGGTTCTTCCATGTATACGACCTTATTTTATGATTCTTGAACCAAGTGTTAGCTATGATTAAGTTATGCTCTGTGCAAAATTCTACCAGGCGGCTTCCTCTTTCATTTCTTAGCCCCAATGCATATTCACCTACTACGTTTCCAGCTCTTCCTTTTCCTACTATCGAATTCCAGTCACTCATGACTATTAAATTTTCGTCTCTCTTCACTATCAGAACAATTTCTTTTATCTCATCATACATTTCATCAATCTCTTCGTCATCTGCGGAGGTAGTCGGCTTATAAACTTGTACTACTGTGGTAGGTGTGGGCTTCGTATCTATCTTGGCAACAATAATATTTTCTTTAAATTTAACTGCTAGTCAAATGCATCTTGTATGGAGCAGGATCTCAAAGAACTTTTGTCATAAATTTAAGCTTGTATTTGTCAGCTTTATGGTGAGGTAACTTTTCGAATATTCATACTTCAATGTCACACTGTTACTTGATTTAGTGTCATCCTTTCTTCATTTGTTTTATAAATGGCAAAGATAGGGTCTGATGTCACATAAATGTGCAAACAAATAACACATTCTTGAAACTACTTTTGCTTACATTAAATATAGGTATGTCTGATTCTTCTTGTAATGTTGCCATTCAGAACTACCAAAGACACCTCACAAGTCGCCCAGCTGAGAATTATGACTTCGGCTTGGGCGTTGATGAAGGGGAAGAAGATATGGCTCTTGAACAGGTCCGTGAAGGGGAAGCAGAGCTTGTCCAACAAGATCCCCGTCGGTCAACTCGCAAAAGAAAACTGGTTGAACCTGAAGAGTATCAGGTAAATAGAACAGAACATCTTGTTCAGGGTAAGGGTAACATGCAATATTATTTCTGACTAGTTGCTGTGATGTAATGTTTTGTGTGTGTGTGTGCGCGCGCGCGCGCTCATTTTCTCTGTATCATGAAACAGTCCACTGTTACAACGTTTGATTGCTAAGTGGCGATGTATCCAGATCATATATTTTCTTAATTATTATTTGATTCTATGGAAGAAACTTTTTACAGTTGGTGTACTTATGAGTTAGGTGTTATCATTACATATACATGATCAAACTTATTACACGTACAGTGAAACCTCTGTGTAATGTTTCTCCATATAATGTTTTCCTCCATGTTATGTCCATCTTCTCGGTTCCGACCAGAAGCCCATACACACAATGCTAAAGTTATCTCTTTAGTGCGTTTCCTTTACACAATGATTTCCTCAGTGCAGTGCAATTTTTGGAAACTTAATCAATTATTTCCCTCTTTATAGTGTTTAAGCCACTGGTGTAGATGCTTGGTTTTCCTTTCTGTGGATTTGCGCAGGCTCCAAAAAGCCGTGCTCAGCTTGAGTCAACATCAGCTTCAGTGCCCAAGTAACGTGAGATGTGACGCCCATCATGCTCGTCATTTGTCTCGTTGGCACTATTCTTTTGTATCTCGTGTGCGCAAATGGTGAACATCCGAACAGTGTTTTTAACACTGTGCCCCTATTACACAATACACCTAAGGGGTGCCCCAGGTGTACATGCTTGGAACTGGAGACTGGTTCACATCGACCGATTACACGATACACGCAGGATATTCCTAGTGCAAATCTGCACTAGCGCATTAGACAGAATAACGCTTGAAAATGGGAGGGAAATGAGTGATTTTTTGTAAAGTCATTCGTTTGAATTAAAAATTTCTGAAAGTGAGAGCTCAAGGCTCCTATTTTATTAGGTGATTGTTGTTCTCTTATGTAGCTGTCACAGAATTATGTTGCTACTGTTCCGAATTATGGCTCAACTGTTTGTTTTGTACAATGACACTTGGTTGCTCAAGGATATTGCATGTAAATTTGTAACAATAATGAAAATTCTGGGATGGAGCAATTCATAAAATAAGGGAAAGGCAACTACTCACCTACTGTAAAACGGATCGGTGTGGAGAGCATAGAAAAACTTAAAAGAAACAGCAGTAGTGTACACAGACCCTAAATTTACATTTATACAGCAGTTTGCATATGGTGGACCTAAACCCCCCCCCCACCCCTCCCCCCCCTGGCAGTGTCGGTAACCATTAGGATTAGGGCAGGATGAAGATGACAACAAAAAGACATGTTTTTGCGTTCAGCCCTGGCTGAGAAAAATGGATGAAGGAATTCGAGTCCCGAAGATCAAAAATTCCTGGGTATGTGATGTTAAAGTTGTGCCAATCCAAAAAATTTTGTGGAAATTTGACTGAGGTTGTATTTTACTAATTCATTATTAAAATAATTATTTCTAGCTAATTCTTTTTTAATTTTTACCATTTACAGTATTTTTCTATATATTCTCAGTAAAATTTAACTACTTTTGTGATTACCAATATAGAGGTTTCACTGTATGTGATCAAACTTATATGATCAAACTTATATTTTTTCATACATATGCCTTGATAAAAAAAAAAAACATCAGTGGATCAATTTTGTTGTAGTTAATTTTTATTTTTAAGTTTTTCTCGTTCTTATTACACTGTTGGCAAAACTGATTGTTTAAAAATTTGTGTTACATTCAGTTGGTTGTTAACAAGCTTCACACATCAGCAGACATGTACTTAGTGAAAATGGCTTCCTATGAAAAAAAAGTATGAAAGCCATAAATAAAATGTTACAAGAAGTACTAAATGCAAATTTAGATGATGACTATGGTACGGATATCTTTGCAGTGATAATGATAATAACAACAATCTACTGAGTGAACATTCAGATGTAGCAGAAGTGAATCCTGTATCTGACAATGAAGACAATTCTGATGAAAATGGTGAATCTGGTGACAAAGAAATGGGAAAAAATTACATAGGAAAAAATGGTAATTTATGGAAAAGTTACCTCCTCCTTAAAGTCACAGCAGACAGCATAACATTGTTATAGGTAAGCCTGAGTTGTCGGCTTACTGTGAAAACTTTTCAAAATTATGTGAAATTATCAAACTTGTTTTACTGATTGAGTTGTTGAATGAAATTTGCCTTCACACTAATTTGAGGGTGTTTCTAAAATTCTGTATTGATGGAACAATGTTATTGCAGAAGAAATGCTAGCATTTATTGGACGGTGTATTCTTGCATGTGTTATGAGTTTGAAGAAAGAATTGGTTGTAAATTTATGGTCCAAAACCCTGCATTTTCTGGGATAGAATTTACTGCAACAATGGGAAGAGACGGATTTGTTCAAATTTTGCTTGTCCATAGTTTTGGCGATAAAGTGATAAGATGTGAATCTATAATGTCAGACAAATTAGCACCAATCAGAAGAATTTTAGACGGTGTAATCAGCAGATATCAAATGGCTTATACACCAAATCATTACGCTACAGTAGACGAACAGTTGACTGGATTTAGGGGAAGATGGTCGTTTCTTGTGTTCATGAATCTGGAATGAAAGTTTGGGTTGCAGCAGACGGCCAAACTTTCTGCACAAAAGTTTGTGCAAGCATATACTGAAAGAGAAACGAAGCAGGGTCTCCATTTAGTCGAGGATCTGGTCAATAATTTGTGTGGAACAGCCAGGAGCGCCACTATTGACAACTATCTTTATTTGTTTTTTTACTAGCTGTAAGCTAGCAGAGTTCCTTTTAACAAAGAATACAACATTGGTAGGCACAATGTGACATAATATGAGAGCGCATCCAGAATTATTTTTGAAAAATAAACAAAGAACGATACACTCTTCCTCTTCGGTTTTACCAGTGAACCAATGTTGGCGTCTTATGAGCCAGCAAAGAAGCTAGCAGAGTTCCTTTTAACAAAGAATACGACATTGGTAGGCACGATGTGACATAATATGAGAGCGCTACCAGAATTATTTTTGAAAAATAAACAAAGAACGATACACTCTTCCTCTTCGGTTTTACCAGTGAACCAATGTTGGCATCTTATGAGCCAGCAAAGAACAGAGCGCTAATACTACTCTCATCCCAACATCATGGTGATCCATAAACTAGCAAAGTAAATGGCTTCAAGCTGGAAATTATCATGTGTTACAATGCTACCAGCAGTGGTGTTGAACGAATTAGTGAGGGAATATACATGCTCAAGACCTGGACAATGGCCTATGAAACTCTCCTTCAATTTGATTGGTGTTGCCTGTGTGAAGGCTTTCGTTCTCTGGATGACAAAAAATCCAACTGGGCAGCAAAAGAAGAAATATCACCGGCATCTGTTCATGTTTGCTTTGGGAGGAGAAATTGTGAGACCTCACATTGAACAAAAAGCAAAAAATGAAAATAAATTGATCAGACATGTCCTCAGTGTAAGAAATTTGATGGGTGTATCTACAAACACCCAACATTCCCAAACAGTAGAAACAACTCAAGGTGGCCAACATGGTAGATGTGTCTTACGTGAATTAAGAGAAGGCAGGAAGACAGTCTGGAAATGTGAAGAATGTAATGAATGGTTTTGAAAGGATCACTGTGATACAGTAATCTGTGTAGCTTGCAAAATTGTTTCAACTCGTGTCACTGTTCTCGATTAAAATTCCTCTTTGGTAACAAAAGAAGTAGACTAATGTCACATTTTAATATTTAAATCAAATTTTATTTTTAAAATACTATAATGAGAATAAATCTGAATAAAAATTGAACTTAATGTCTCTTTAAGTGCTTTTCTCAGTAACCCACATCTGATCTACAACAGAATGTATCTTGTAATGATAATAAAGTTTAGGTAATAATTTACAGTATAAAATATGGCTCAAACTTTGAAACAAAGTACCTACTCAATAACAGCTGAAAATGTTTTAACTCAGTGGCTCAAAGATTAATTATAAATGTTTGGTGATTTTAGCCATCAAAAAAAGTTGACCTGGCACAAGAAGAGGAGGTACCTGATGTTGGTCAGTACTTACCACAACCTTCAGTGGCCCCTACTGTCACTGATGCACTGACTGCGACAAGTACAGCTGCAGAAATTGCTGTGGGTGTTGTTCCTATGGACACAGTTGCCCATATGCCACCTCATACTCCTGCCCCAGAGGTTTCAGATGTTCAGCAGCTACCTGTTGTGCCTCAGCCACCTGCAACACCACTACAAGTTCCTGTTGACTCAGATATGCCTCATCTACCACCAGAGCAGGTATATGTAATTGATTACTTGTTCTCACATACATTATTTAACTTGTGTAGCTTCATAACAACAGGATTGCCAACTTTGCAATACAGTCTCCATTCAAATCCCCCCTGTCCTCATTTAAACGTATTTGATCGGATCATTTGTGAACTAGAGTAAATATTAAATATACTCATGCTCTGTAACAAAAAATTGACCATGTGCAGAGTGAAACTTGCATGAAATGCCATTCTCAAGCAGAATAACAGCTATATTGTGTTTTAATAACTCAAGTCGTTTCAACCCCATCGGATGATTACTGCACTAAATCTGTTATGGGATAATTTCATGTTATCAAACTTTGTAAATTGTTTTGGGGTGTTGGGCATCTCTGGCACTCTATCAACAGAATACACTCATTTTTGTTATTTCAAGGAATTCAAATTTGTTTGAGAATTTGGGCATGAAGTTTCCACAAGCCTCCATTTCTTACATATTATGTAAAGAGGTTTCTGAGTATCATGATTCTTAGAGCAGTTACTGGTGTACCTTGTAGCTATGATATGTTGTGATTTAGTGTGTAAATAAATAAAGAAAATTAGAGGGGATAAGTTATCATGCAGAATGTGATGTGAGTTGCAATATTAAAACTGATTTTGTTCCATCCATATTTGTGAGATACGGAGCTCTTACACACCATCTTACATCAACATTTTCTTTATTATTCTGTGTAGATCAAAGAAAGCTTTTTAGAACATATTTAGGGTATTTTACATGTGAGGAAAAGATACTCTGAATTATCTATAGTAGAAAAATAGCTAATTAAAAGCCAAATTGTGTACCTAAGAGCAAAATGAAAAGTTTTCAACCTAGTAGCTAATGGACAAAAGTCACGATCACTTCGTTCACGTTGTGTAAACGTAACTTCTACAAGCAAACTCTAGAGAGAGGGAAAAAAATCAGTTTCAGCAGTAAAAGCAAACTAGTTTCTTGCTATCATTGGTTACATGAAACTAACCTCACACAGGCTACACGATTTACTGCATAACCAACCAATTAGCTGCCCTGGTTGGCAATTGGTTGCAGATTACAGGCGACACAGGCAGATTTCCAACAAAATAAGAATGATGGAAAAAAATAAGATCAAATAAAGAGAGTCATTACAATTATGAAAATGACACGGCAAACTATTGGAAGTAAGAAATTATATTTAAGCCAGTTAATTGAATGAAAATAATAATCAAACTCTTTTGGTAAGATTTAGAAATATAAAAAAAAATTCGCTACGTGTGGTGAGATTTGAACCTTTGACCATCACGTCAGGTGTGCTATGCCAGACTGCTGAGTTAAACAGACATAACCATGGTGCCCAATCAGAACAATGAATTGCAGGTTTTAAATATTTGGCTTCATGCAATGTTGTGTGAAGCTTATGTAATGTAAGCTGATCTGTGATTAAACTGTATATGTGATGCTGAATCACGTCTTATGTGGAACTATCCAATAATGCATGGTTCGTAACGCATATGAAAAGTGTGTATTTCAGTACCATCAGTTTGTGTGTGTGTGTGTGTGTGTGTGTGTGTGTGTGTGAGAGAGAGAGAGAGAGAGAGAGAGAGAGAGATAAAATACGAAATAATAATGCCAGACCTAGGATTTGGGATCCAAGAAAGCAATCTGGACAAGGAACTATTACAAGACATTTGGCCAACTGTTGTGGCAGTTTGGCAGCAGCGAATGGTTAGGGGGTGACATTGAGTACTCTGAGTGGAAAAAATAACTATAATTTTAATCAGACTATAATACTGCATTTGTTTCATGGTATGCATTAACAAGGACAGTAAAATATGAAGAATAACCAGTACTCCAGCAGTGACAACGCTGCCCAGGCCTACTCAGACTGCTGCAACGGTGCAGCAACTCTGCTCAGTCACTGCTGTAGTACTGGTTATTTGCATTTCACTATCTATTTTAATATGTATCAATAAAATGAATATCACACTAGACTAATTTGAGACCACTCTGTTGAATGACCACACTAAATTCTGCTTTAAAAATAACTTTGTTTGTAGTGGGAAATGGATCTTAATTTATCTGCTGAAATACCAGAGACAGCTCTTATTAGAGACATCTTGTGTGTGTGTGTGTGTGTGTGTGTGTGTGTGTGTGTGTGTGTTTTTGCTGACTCAAAATTGACTTCTGTTTCATCAATTTTTTGTTGAATTGTGGTTCAGAAGAAATTTCTGTGCTTGGCACTACACCAGTTTCAAAATTTGTTGAAGATGAGTAAACATTGTCAGTAGTCTGCTTGGTTGTGAAACCGTTTGTGTAAAAATAACAATATTATGATAAGGATAGATTGCTGATCACTGTATAGTGGAGATGTTGAGTTCCAAACAGGTACAACAGAAGATATCTAAACAAGAAAACTTTTGACCAGAAGGCCTTCTTGTCAATTAGACAACAAACACACACATTCACATAGATGCAACTCTCTCGCGTGCGCGCGCGCGCACACACACACACACACACACACACACACACACACACACACATACTGTCTCTTTGAGTCCGGCCTCAGCAGCCAGAGACAGTGGTCTTTGTGTGTGTGTGTGTGTGTGTGTGTGTGTGTGTGTGTGTGTTTTCTAATTGATAAGGAGGCCTTTTGGCCAAAAGCTTACTTGTTTAGCAGTCTTTTGTTGTGCCTGTCTATAACTCAGCATCACCACTTTATGGTGAGTAGCAATCTATACTTTCAATAATATTGTCATTTTCCAACCTGGATTTTCCATTGTTTCCTTTGTGTAAAAAGGTATTTCTATTACAAAAAAAATGCCACACTGAGGCTTTCGGCATATGTAAAGGTATATCGCATTGTTTTAAATGCTGAGCTTGAACCTGTTGTCTTCTGTATGTGTCAGTTTGGAGTAAGTTCTGTGCCTTCACTGAAAATAGTGTACATATTTAAAAGCACTTTTAATTTAAGATTATCAGTACAACAGCCTTATAAAATGTGTAATTTGTTCCCGAGCACTGTGCTTGCTTGTTGACTAGCAGTGTAAAAGTGTGAATGTGAATGATTAACCAAAATTATTAGTAGACCTATGTTGGATTCAGTTGTCCCCTAAATTATTGTGTTTTCACTATAAACTTGATGTATGAACATTTTTCTTATCGGTAACAATGATACCCGTTCATGGATGCAAGTGATTAAACTGGGGTGGTGAGAGTTATTGCTTACATAATTTTGCCTTAAATAAATTAATTTTTGTTCATTTAATTAGTGTTATGCCTGATTAATAACTGTGTGTATTTAATAAAATAGAGTGTCATAATTGTCTACACTTTCAGGTGCATTCTTTATTGGTGCAGCATGAGCATAACCTGGTTAACCCATTAACACCCGGAGTTCCATCAGTAGCAGCTCCCATGACCCCGGGGCCACCACCAATGACGCCAGGACCACCACCGATGACACCTGGACCACCACCGATGACGCCAGTGCCAGCACCGATGACACCAGTGCCAGCACCGATGACGCCAGTGCCACCTGCAATGATGCCAGTGCCACCTGCAATGATGCCAGTGCAACCTCCAATGACGCCAGTGCAACCTCCAATGACGCCAGTGCCGCCTCCGATGACGCCAGTGCCCCCTCCGATGACACCAGTGCCGCCTTCAATGACACCAGTGCCTCCTCCCATGACACCTGGTGCTCCACCAATGACTCCAGTGCCTCCCCCAATGACCCCAGGGCCCCCACCTATGACACCAGTACCTCCGCCGATGACACCCATGATACCACCATTGACACCGGCCCCTCAGGTTCCCATGGAACAGGAGGAAGCAGTCACAGCTCATATATCTGCTGCTGTTTCTGTACCTACACCAGCTCCAGTCCCTGAACATTTGTCAACAGAAGCACCAGGGGAAGTGTTACAGCCGACTGAACAGCATTTGCCAACAATGGAAAACATGGGTTATGACCATGTAAGTAAATTCTGTGCTTACAAGATAATTGTTACATTTGTATTAATATCAAAATGAATGTGTACATGTAAAGTTTGAGCCACATTCATTTAACTATTAATTATTACTTTTATATTTCATGAGACTTGTCATAAAAGTATTAACTGGAGCATTGTTATGGAAGTGTTAATTATAAGAAAAAGAAAATTCAAAAGATAAAAATGTAAAATTAGGATTATGAATATAATAGAGGGAAACATTCCATATGGGAAAAATATATCTAAAAACAAAGATGATGAGACTTACCAAACAAAAGCGCTGGCGGGTCGATAGAAACACAAACACACACACACACACAAAATTCTAGCTTTCGCAACCAACAGTTGCTTCATCAGGAAAGAGGGAAGGAGAGGGAAAGACGAAAGGATGTGGGTTTGTGCGGCTATGTGAGTGTGTGCGAGTGTATACCTGTCCTTTTTTTCCCCCTAAGGTAAGTCTTTCCGCTCCCGGGATTGTAATGACTCCTTACCCTCTCCCTTAAAACCCACATCCTTTCGTCTTTCCCTCTCCTTCCCTCTTTCCTGATGAAGCAACTGTTGGTCGCGAAAGCTAGAATTTTGTGTGTGTGTTTGTGTTTGTTTGTGTGTCTATCGACCCGCCAGTGCTTTTGTTTGGTAGGTCTCATCATCTTTGTTTTTAGATATAAAATTAGAATTAGACAGATAGGATAGACAGTACTTACCCTAAGGACATGCAATTTCTTATACTGTCAGTAGACAGATCAAAAGTAGAAAAAAGGAACAGTACTAGAGATTTTGAAAGTGAAAGTTCCTTCATTATGGAGGAAAGGGTGGAAATTTGGGTAGGAGGGATAGGTCACCCCAGCCCTATTTAAGAAGGAACCTCCATTGAGAAAGTGAGGAGAGAAAATGATCAAAATTCAGCTTTTTTCTGCAGTGGACCTCTGACTTGATACCAGATATTTCTACCTTATTCCTAATAAGTTAGTTTAATATTATTTTGCATTGATGTTCCTTACTCCATTGTTAAATGCAAACAACATTCATCAGTTCTCTATAATGTGATAGAAGGGAATCGTAGGTAGAATAGAGCTAATGGAGGGAGTGAAAATCCCTCAGAACAATTGCCAACATAAACACCAGAGAAACAAAATCGTGCGTAGTGGAAAGGCATGTGAATAGGAAATTTAATTTGTAACTTATTTAAGTGGGCTTGACAGGACATATTGGAAGAATTTAGAGGCACACTATGGATTGTAACAACTCAGTGTAATGCATATGCAGAGATTCTCATATGACACAAGCAGGTGCCATTTAATGAGAAAGGTGACATTGTCATGAAACTTATTTGGATGAGCTTAGAGAAATGGTCTGACAGAGAATTAGAAAACCGTTCTACAGCCACTGTCAGAAATCTTATATAGGTCTCTGGATAATAGAGCAGGGTTGTTCCAACACTACTGGAGAAGGGAGCTTTTGGGTGCACTTTCTCACCCACACAGGCAGGTGCAAGCAATATAGGCTACCTGCAAGATGGCCCGATTGCATGCATTCTGCACATACTTGAGCTGCTTGTCCACATCTGCCCCTGTGCTCTCGGTGTGACCTGGCTGCAACACTGCCCAGGTTTCTACTGTATGCCCATCTATGTCCGTGCCCACCCAGCTGCCTCGGATGAGCACAAGAGCTGGAACGGCCTATAATAGAGGTTAGGAAGCAAGTGTAGGCATCCATGTGGCCATTTTTCATTTCAATCCATATGCAAATTATGTATGACAGCAAGAAGCTAATATTTACAGAAACTACACTACCATGCATTGTCCAATAACTTGTGGAGTATGTATGTAAGATGTAGAAGGAAATGTGGAAGTATTGAGGCATAGGTCTGAGTGATGGCCAAGGAAAGGAAGCGGAAGTGGAGAGAAGAGATTAGACGCAAGTCAGCGAAGCTCAGTATAGCATATTAATAGTGGACTGGAGGGTTAGGATAAGAGTAGAGGCAAGTGCAGGATGGACACTGGTGAAGGTTGAGTTTAGGAGTATTGCGGTACAAAAGAATATTGGAAAGACAGTTTGAGAATATTCTGCTGGAAGGGTGATACAGATACAGTGGATTGTCGATGTCATTCACATGCAGCTGCCTTCTAAGACCTTTGTGATTTCTGGACAATGGAAATTAATATTGCATCTGATCATTCACCCAGTCAGGTCCACGTAGGCCTAAATTAGTTTTTCCACTCTCCATTTACAAATAAAATAAATGATAAATAATTACACAGAAACACTTCACCATGTACTGTTCTATGCAGTGTTACGAAGAAAAGTAACTCACCAGTTTTGGAGTTAGGAAGCCTCCAATGGGCAGAGGAATTCCTTTTACACATGAAGGCTGCTTATCCATTAAATTGGCAGAATTAACACTCTGCAAGTATACGTCCGCTCTCGTTGAAGGTCAGCAGCTCGTGGCCTAGTGGTTAGCGTTGCTGCCTCTGGATCACAGGGTACCGGGGTTCGATTCCTGGCTGGGTTGGGGATTTTCTCTGCCCCGGGACTGGGTGTTTGTGTTGTCCTTCTCTTTTCATCATCATTCGTGACAGTGGCTAAATTGGATTGAGTAAAAAATTGGGACTTTGTACGGGCGCTGATGACCTCACAGTTGAGTGCCCCACAAACCAATCATCATCTTATTGAAGGGTAGTCGGGGTGATATTTAAGACTGAGAACGTACATCTGCATTTCCCTGACACTTCCTATTTGAATAGCAAAGCGTAAGATGGAAATTATTGTTGGTAGTGTGATGATAGTAACTGGTTTTGAGCCTGTACCTTGATCGGCTCATTGTTAGATTTTGTTTCACGTAATGCATTTCTATTTATTATGTTTTAAAACTAGGCGCATAATTTATATCAGCTATTTCAGAACTTAGATAAAAAAATGCCATTCTTCCAGTCCTTGTAACTAAGTGTGAGCAGCTTAGTCTCTTGTATGCAGTATAACAGAATTTTAGTGGCAGTTTGAAAATCTGTTTTACATATGTGTGTAATTTTGGATTGTGAAGTAAAACCGTTTATGTTGTTGTGGTCTTCAGTCCAAAAACTGGTTTGGTGTAGCTCTGCATGCTTGTGTATACTGTGCAAGCCTCTTCATCTCTCCAATAACTAATGCAACCTGATTACTGTATTCAAACCTTGGTATCCCTCAACAATCCCCCCTCCCCGGCCTTCTTCCATTACCAAAATGGCAATACCTTGATGTGCCTCAGGATTTATCCTGTCAACTGATCCCTTCTTTTAGTCAGTTGTAGAATAATTATTTTATTTTATTTTATTTATATATATATATTTTTTATTTATTTATTTATTTATTTTTTTTCCCCCCCAGTTCAGCACTTTTCATTTGTTATTTGATTACCCAGAACTGCTTATCATCCGTGGTTCACTTCCACACAAGGCTACACTCTATACAAATACCTTCATAAAAAAAACTTTGTAAATTTGTATTAGATGCCAACAAATGCCTCTTTTTGAGAAATGCTTTTCTTGGTATTGCCAGTCTGCATTTTACATTCTCTATTCTAGGGCTGTCACCAGTTACTTTACTGCCTAAATAGCAAAACTCATCTACTACCTTTAGTTTCTCATTTCCTAAGCTAATTCCCTCAGCATCACCTGATTTAATTCAATTACACTTCATTACCCTTATTTTACTTTGATGATGTCCATCTTATAATCTCTGTGGTCTGTGACACAATTGTGGTGTCATTCGCAAAACACAAATTTCCCCCCACCCCCACCCTTCCTGAACTTTAACTTGCTTTACAAATTTCTGTGTGGTTTTATTTGCTGCTTGCTCAGTGTACAGATTAAGTAACATTTGTGTGTGTGTGCGTGCGTGCATGCGTGTTCTATCTCTGATAGAGGCCTTGTTGGCCGAAAGCTAATTTTCTGACAGTCTTTTTGTTGTGCCTATCTGTGACTCATCATCTTTGCCATATGATAACAACTATCCTTTTCATAATATTGGTATTAAACTAATGGCTTAATAGTGTTCGTACCTGTCAGCACCTGACTTTTTGGGAGTTGGAACTATTACGTTCTTCTTGGAGTCTTAAGGTTAATTCACCTGCCTCATATGTCTTGCACCTAGGTGGAATGGTTTTGTCATGGCTGGCTCTTCAAAGGATCTCTGTAATTTTCTGAGGATGTCATCCACTCTGGGTTCCTTGCTTCCACTTAGGTCTTTCAGTGCTCTGTCGATACTTCTCGCCGTATTGTATTTCCCATTTCATCTTCAATTCTTCTCTTTCCAAAAAATAGTTCTCAAGTGCCACATTGCCTGATTCTCTTTCTAGAACTCTCAACAATCTCTAGTTCCTTCAATTTATCCAGGCCTCATCTGCTTTGTTTCCTATCTTTTTGCAGCTTTGTTCAGTCTGAAGTTCGTAGCCGATAAATTGTGGTTAGAGTCCACATCTGCCCCTGGAGATTTTATAGTTCAAAATCTGGTTTCAAATTCTCTTATCTTACTGTTATGTAATCATTCTGAAACCTCCCAATGTTTCCAGGTCTGTTCTGTGTATACAGCCTTCCTTCATCATTCTTAAACCAACTGTAATTGATCATTAAATTATGCTCTGTGCAAAAATCTACCAGGTGGTGTCCTCTGTTATCCCTTTCCCCAGTCATCCTCCTATTTTTTCTTCTATCAAATTCCAGGCAGCCATCACAATTTAATTTTTATCTCCTTTAACTGTCTGAATAATTTCCTTTATTTCAGCATACATTCTTTCAATTTCATTACCATTTGTGCAGCTTGTTGGCCTATGAACTTGTACTACTATGGTTAGTGTTGGCATTCTGTCTTTCTTGCCTATGGTAATGCATTCAGTATTAGGCCTGCTTCTGCATTATCCGTATGTGTAGGTAACCCTGTACTCACCGAACCAGAAGTCCTGTTATACTTACCATCAAACTTCAGTTATTCCTACTGTATCTGATTTCAAACTATCTATTTAACTTTTTTAATTTTCTAATGTACCTACTCAATAATAATCCATACTCTGACCCATAGAATGCCAGTCTTATTTTTTCTGAGTATACATCCTCCTGAATAGTCCCATCTTTGGAGCCATATGGGGGGACTATTTTGCATCCGAAATATTTTATAGAAGAGAATGCCGTCATTAAGCCATGCAGTTGACCTGCCTGCCCTCAGGGGAAATGATGGACGGGGGAGGGGGGGGGGGGATTTACAGCTGTAGTTTCCCCTAGCTTTCAACCAGAGTACCAGAACAGTAACGCCTTGTTAACCAGTGTTACAGGGCCAGATCAGTCAATCATCCAGAATATTTCCCCTGTAACTACCCAAAAGGCTGCTGCCTCTTTAAGGGGAAGTGGAAGTGATGCCTTCACAATGTAAAATTGTATGTAGTATAAGATATATTTTTTTCAGGCTCAGGCTTAATTAGATTGCTAATTTTTTACAGGATATGCTCACATGTATTGTCAGCATTGAAACAGCAATATTGCAATGTCTTGTTTGTTCATTTCACCTGTTTTGGGGAAACCTGCTTTGTACTGTGTCAAGAGGAGGCAAACTTGAAAGTATAGATGTCTATCAATCTTTGAAAATTCAAATGTACGGTGATTAATGATAACCTTCAGGTAAATGGCGATAAGGGACAGGAAGGAACACTGAGTGCATTCATTGCATATGCCCGGGGGCCTCATTCAATGTGTTTAAGAAGCTATTCCAGTGGCCATGAGGGAACAGGCTGCAGCCAGTGGATTTAACAATAGTACAAAAAGTGGTTTAGGAATTCAATATATTATGAAACAATTTCCACTAGCAGTGACTTGATAGTTCTAGTGAGTGTTCTACCTGTGTGTTATAGCTATGAAATGCAATTTGAAAAATGCAAAATGTTTATTACTTACCGCTTTATCGGGGAAACCATAAAAATCAACTTAGTTTCAAGGTTAAATTTTAATTGTTTATTAAGACATTTGAAGAGTAGTATTTAGTCAAGAATCTGTCTTTCTAATTGTGTGTATGCATAGTTTTTTACAAAAAAAAAAAAAAAAAAAAAAAAAAAAAAAAAAAAAAAAAAAGCAGGTAATTATATCTTACATTTTTTTGAGGAACAAAACTTAGAATGAACCTTAATTTTACTGTGTGATAACTGTATCTACCTCCTTAAGGAACCATGGATTAGTCTGGCCCCTCCACAGATATGCCTCAATTTTGGTTGCATCTAAAGTATTGAATCTGTATCACTAACCGTCTCACATCAGCGAGATCCTTGGTTCGTGGGGGAAGGAACAATGTTTGTATGTACATAAATTGTAGCAGATAAATATCTTTACATATGTATCTATTTTCGTTCCAGAATATTCCTCAGATGGCAAATATGGGCTATGATGAGCAACACCCACCAGCGCAAACTCCAGGAGCCCATTCTGAGAGAGGTGTCTTAACGCCTTGGAATGGTGAAGAATATGAGTTTCCTCAATCTGTTGGACCAGTAAGAAATATTTCATCACTTTGTAGTTCAGTATTACACACAATATTTTACTGGTGTCCCCTTTTTGTGCAGAATGCATTAAATACATGATGTAACTATTTTCTAAATGGAAGCACTCGATATAAAAAATTATAATGTGTGAGAAGTTACTCATTAAGCTTAAACTAATGATTTCAGTTTTCTGAGTACTGTGTTGAACTTGAGTGTACTTGTTATGGAATGGACATCCATGAACAGACAGGTTTAGGTTTTCATAAATTACTTGGTAGAGAAATGCTGGGATGAGTGCTCAAAAAGGTCAAGTTTGTGCACATCTCTTGTGGTCTGTGGGAGAGTCCTTTTTGAGTTACAGGAATGAATATGTTTTGAAATGAAGGTGACTAAAATGGAGAAATTTGAGCTCATAGAAAGGCCTGTAGTCAGATTTACAAATGAGGGCAGTCCGCCAAGATTGAGGCACAGATAAGAATTCTAGCGTTGCAGGTTCCAAGCAGCAGTTAGTGTAGGCGCATGTGAGTGCTCTGCACTTGAAGAAAGCTTGAATCATATAAATTGTCTTTCTTGTTTATGTAGAATTTGTCACCATCTTAAGCCATGTCTTCTTGCAATAAATCGAATAAAAATTCATTGAATAACTCATTACGATCATGTTTAATGCTTGCAGTGGCTATGATATTCAAAGCAGATGACTTGGAGCACTCAGTGCTCATTGGCTGACAGATAAGTGTGATACCAGATGTGCAGAAAGAATGCAGACTTATCAATCCATTCCAGCCATAGGAACAATCACACATCATTCATATGTGGAACAGAAAAGACTGAAATGATGATGATACACCAAGTGTGCACCACCACCTGCTGTAGATTATAAATATAAAATGCGGGTTAAAGAATTTATTTAGAAAGATTGTTTTGACTTCTGACATGAGATTTAGCTTATATGCACCATGCAAAAAATAATTAAAGGAAATGTCTTTATTAAGGCCCAGTGGATATGTATGATCGATTCACAGACATTGTGATTTTGTTTCTGTTCATAATGATCCAGAAAGATGTGTTGATTAACTCAGCTGTACACAGCCTACCATAAGGCACTTATTTTTCTCTCCATGTCCATCTAAGAACAGCATTTTGACAATGTTTTACACTTGTCATCACTTCTTTTTTTTTTTTTTAACAGCAAGAAGAACAGCAGGTTGATGAGACATATGAGCAATTTGAGGAACGAGTGCTGAATAAACGTGCTGCTCATATGTACCACATTGTGAGGAGTAAACTGGAACGATGTGACAAGCTTTATTTTTCAGATATGGTGCATCGAAATAACAGAAAACAGGTAAATGTGTTTTTTATCGAATTTGCTTTAGCTTGTATGTGGAAAATTGTTGTAGCCAAGAGTTTATATGTGCCAAAGTAGTAACACAAGTGCCTCAATATTGCATTATATCTTTTAGGCTTGCCTACAAAAAGGTCAAACATGTGTGTACAACATATCATGGAGCAGTTGTCAAGCTGTTGGGCTTTCATACAAATCAGCTGCACAATGATTGGGATTCGCGATATCCAGTTTTATGGCACTATACGATTAGCTCTTTGATTCGAAAAAGCATATGGGGCCTGAAGACGGCAAAATGAATTGCCGAAACTGGTTGCTTTCGAAATAAAATAAAATATCTTAAAGTGTACGGCTCTTGGTAAAGTTTATTGAAGGGCATTCAAATAATGAATCTAAACTATTTTCGTGCTTTCTGTTGACTTTACTAAACAGCAAATGACGATGTCATGTGTAAACAATAGAAGAGAGCCACTCAGATTATCTACTGAATCATTTTTATTGATTGAGAATAGAAAATGGGTCTATAACAGTTTCTTTGGGAAAACACATGTAATATCAGCTTCACTTGATTTTCCACCAATTACTACATACATTTCTGACAGACATGATAGTTTAGACCAGTAGTGTTTCAAGATTGCTGCAAGGGGACAGGTGCCTATCAAGTAGTCTGCAGGTAGTATTGGCTGCCCAGTTGCATTGTATTCACACCTTAGTCTGTTGCTTGAGTGAATCATTTGCCCGTTCTTGCCTGTAGGTGCTCGCCCGAGCTGTATAGTTGTGTAAGCTATGGCCCAACTGTCTGCAAATGGATGCTTGAACTGGAACAGCCTGGCTTAGAGGGTTGGGTTGTTTAGGGGAGGAGACCAAACAGCGAGGTCATTGGTCTCCAGCCTGGCCTAGCCTGCATATCATAGGCATGCCAGAGGATTAGAAGCTGCTTGTAAGGGACACTGTCCAAACCCTAATGGAAATTTAGAAATGTGGAATCAATTTGACAGCTCGTGTCGATATCTCATTATTTCGTGCAAATAGAGAGCCAGTTGGGTTTCACAAGAACAGTATTTTTTCTGAATCTCTTACGTGCCAGTAGACCATTTTCCTCAAGCTATCTGGCAATGAAGAGTGGTATGCCGACCACTTGCCCATCCATATATGCATCCAGTGACATTTATTGGCTGAAGATGACACTGTGGTCAGTCAGTACCATTGGGCCTTCGAAGGCATGGTTAGGTGTGTGTGTGTGTGTGTGTGTGTGTGTGTGTGTGTGTGTGTGTTTTCAGTATTTCTGCTATAAATTTATGTATGCAACATGGATATATATTGCATCATCGTTGGTGATAGATGTTTGGAACGCCTTATTCAGGAACCCAGCTTCAGTGATGCTGTAATCTGTAACACTGCCATATAGTAATCCTACTTCAGTGATGCTGTAGTCTATTGTTATCATTCAGTGAAGTTACTGATACACTCATACAGTTAATCTACAACAAGAATTGCTTTCCTGCTATATTTCGAAACAGGGTTTTATTTTGAAAACTCTTAAAGGCCTGAGACTGTAATTCCATAAACTGGTTAAGAGAACTGCTCACAAAGAGTAGGAAATCTGTTTTTTTAGAGTTTGTCTGGCACAAATTATCATTGTTGTTGTTCTTGTTCATTTTCAACTTTTTGTGGCATAATGAATAGTCCAATAAATTTCGGGGATGCAGCCGCGCAAATAAAATTTCTTCCACTTATTTTTTGGTTGGGTATCTTCCGAAATTTAATGGGCTATAGTTGTTGTGTTTTGATGCAGCTCTTCATGCTACTCTATCTTGTGCAAGCCTCTTCCTCTCTGAGTAACTACTGCAACCTACATTTGTCTGAATCTGCTGAGCGTATTCATCTCTTGGCATCCATCTACAATTTTTACCATCCACACTTCTTCCAGTATTAAATTGGCATTGACTTGATGCCTCAGATTGTGTCCTACCAATCTATGCTCCATACAGATACTTTCAGAAAAGACTTCCTGACACTTAAATCTATACTCAATGTTAACAAATTTCTCATCTTCAGAAACGCTTTCCTTGCCATCACTAGCCTACATTTTATATCCTATCTGCTTTGACCATCATCAGTTATTTTGCTGCTCAAGTAGCAAAACTCTTCTACTAATTAAAGTGTCATTTCCTAATCAAATTATCTCAGAATCACGTGATTTAATTCGACTACAGTACATTCCATGATCCTCATTTTGATCTTATATCCTCCTTTCTAGACGCTTCCATTTCATTCAGCTGTTCTTCCAAGTCCTTTGCTGACTGACAAAATTACAATGTCTTCCGCAAACCTCAAGGTTTTTATTTCTTGTCTCTGGACTCCAAATTTTTCTTTATGTTTCCTTTGCTGTTTGTTCAGTATACAGTTTGAATAACATCGGGGGTAGGCTACAACCCTGTCTCACTCCCTTCTCAACCAGTGCTTCCCTTTCTTGCCCCTCGACTCTTGTAACTGCCATGTGGTTTCTGTACAAATTGTAAATAACCTTTTGCTCCCTCTATTTTATCCCTGCCACGTTCCGAATTTGAAAGAGAGTGTTCCAGTCAACATAGTCAAAAGCTTTTTCTAAGTCTACAAATGATATAAATGTAGGTTTGCCTTTCCATAGCCTATCTTCTAACTAATTATCTTTAGTCACAATGTATTCAAAGAGAAGTAAGAATAAAACCAAGCCCACCTGTGTAACCAGACATACTGCAATTGTAAATTGTTCACCAGTTTAAAAAAAGAAATGTTTTTATCTTCTTCGTAGAATTATAATTACTGCAATAGGAGAGATGTGGCAGTGTAAACAAACCAAGTAAAATCTTCTTTAGTGGAAAGTTTATTTATTATATGAAGTTTTTTGTATGAATAATCTGGCAAAGCGAGAAATGAAATTGATCAATGTTAGATAAAGTGCTGTCATATAATTTTGAAGATTTCTTGGATGGCTCAGTAACTAATATGTGATGCTGGAAAGAGTCAGTGAAAAACTATGCCTTAAGAAAGGTGTAGCTACATGTAAAAGATATTAAGAGGTCTTGTATTACTATCTACCATTTTAGAAGACGGAAATGCTAAGGAACAACTAATGCAGGAATGTGTCAACAATTTGTAGAAGGTTTAGGGTTTTCACTGAAAAACGTCTTCATATGAAGAACTGTTGAAAACCAATTTCTGGATTGATTACTAAGAAGAAGGACCAAATCGGTTTTTTTGGGGGGGGGGGGGGGGGGGGGGGAACTGATAGAACTCTTCATTATGTTGAGGTAAGTACATAGTAGGCTTCAAAAAATAAAAAAAAGTGAGTTAATCTTGGACTCCTTTGAATCTGTTATTTGTGCAAATACTGGTGTACAGGTGTCATTTAGGATCACTTGAAGGGGCCAACCTGTTGTGTCTACAAGGTGAGACATACTTGATAATCTGTGATGTCACTGCATAGATGCAATGAACAGTGTGAAGTGGGAACCAGCAGGAGGTAATTGAAGTGACTTTTGAGTGCAGGAAGGCTGGCAGTCACCCACAAAGTGCAGTGTTATTGTACAAGAGCTTCATCCAAAAGGTATTGGATGCTACACTGTAAGGAAAGTGCGTGCACAGAACTTGTGCGAATGGGTAATTGTTGTAGTGACTTACAAGCCCCAACAGGGCGCTTAAAGCAGGATAGGCAGTGATCTATGGTAGATGTGACAATAGATTGCAATGCTGGTGCAGGCACAAGTATTTTGAAGCACACCGTTCAGCTCATATTGTGGAACTCAATGCTTGCCAGGCGATGCCCTATATGTTCCCACATTGTCTCACTGACATCATCAGTTAGGATTGCAGTGGGCACTACCATTGACTTTGGACCATAGACCAATGGAAATTGTCAGCAGTTGGATGAATTACATTGCTTGTTGTACTGAGTTGATGGTTGTTTTCAGATATGCCATCATCCAGTCGAACAGCTCTTCGAAACCACATCATGGCCGAAGGTTTTTGGGGAGGGGGTTGGGCAGTATCATGCTATGGGGACATTCACCTGTGCTTCAGTGGGACCAGTTGTAATAATTAAACTCACTATGACAGCTGTAGACTATGTGAATATTACTGCAGACTGCCTGCATCTATTCATGCTTGATTCCTACCCCAGCAGCAATGGCATCTTCCAGTGGAACAACTGTTTTTGTCACAAGGTCAGAATTGTGCTACAATGGTTTTTAGGAGTATGATATTGAACTCGTGTTGATGCCTTTGCCACAAAATTCGCCTGATCTGGACCCAATGGAGAACACTTGGAATGCTATTAGGCACCACCTCCACGCCCATAAACCACCAGCTTGTAATTTACAAGAATAATGTGACCTGTGCATAGATACATGGTGCCACACACCCATACCAAGAACTTGTCACAGACATGCACACAGAATCACTGGGGTACTGCATTCTAGAGGTGGACCAACACGCTGTTAAGCAGATCATCTGAATGTTTTGTGTATGATGGTGTATATTGAAGTAAATATAAACAGTTTGGGTGATGAACTGAGAATACTGTGTGGTATTCCCACTCTGCTAGTGGTGTACATTTAAATGTGACTCTTTTTCATTCCATTCTAGTTGACTATGTTTGCAATTGTAGGTTTTGTTATAAATGAGAGTTTTGAATTTGGACATCATAGTTTTACCATGATTTTCTGGTGTCCAACTTTGTGAAGCAGTCCAAATTACCATGAAGAACTCACAAGGTAATTGAAGTACTTTTAAACATCCTGGCACATTTTAATGTTTTTTTCCTTTTCTACTTTGTATTGTTTTATTTGAGATTATTGTGCTTTATCTCATTGAATTGTGCTCTGTCAAAACAGCAAGGAAACATTGTACATACATAAAACTACTATATTATACTTTAATATAATTATCTGTCACAGACGAACACAAGCATTATTTTATTGAACACAGAATGAAAGGAGCATATCATGCTGCTCATTGAGAAAAGACTGATGTGAAAAAAAAGTCAGTAGAGATCTTGTGAACATGTAACTTGTTCTGGTTTCCTGTTCAATCATTTGCATGCTATAGAGTATGTACTGTATGTAACTCTGTGGACATAGTCTCCTGCTTATAAATGGTTTGGTGTGGTCTTATTGACGGATTTCAAGTTCTAATTCCATAGCCTCCTTTTTTAAAAATAATAATAATAATAATGCTCTTGTGATAACTGAGAGCTGAATATACTACTTGTAGTAGTTTGTGGGTAATCCTCTTTTCATGCTGTTGAGGTGCTTGTCTTGTGTATTTCATTTATTATTTTTAAAAAGAAAAAAAAAAAATTCATGTGTATTGACCAAGAAAAATGTTACATAATCAATTACGATCTTACATAATTGTGACTTACATTGGCACTTGTTTTGGACCAGTAGTCTCAGTGCATTAATTGTGTAATTGCTTGCTCTTTTTACTTATTATCCATAATAATTAATTCTGTCCTGTTTCCCTATTCTAGGTGGCACAAAAGTTTTACACCCTTCTTGTTTTAAAGAAGCATACCGTGTTGGAACTGACGCAGGAGTCATCATATGAGAACATACACATTACGAGAGGCAACAAATTTGAAAATCCATCCTTATGAGCTGAAGAGTGACTTGAAGTCAAGTGTTGTGTCAAAGACAGAAAAGCAAAAACTGTGTCGTGTATATAGACCTATTGTTGAGCACCAAACATTTTATACTGTGAATTTGCCGTGTTCTTTTCAACTTAATATTTTTCGAAAAGGCAATGTTTTGCTGTAGTTATATCACAGGCATTGTATATATACACATTGGAGAAAGGCAGAGTAAAGGTGTGCATCATAAATTACATTATCTCATTTTGCAGGTACTAATTTGTAAAGTTGACTGATGAGAGGCAGTGCAAATATAAATTTTAAGAACAAGTTGAGGCTGTGCAGTATCACAAAATAGTGAAATTTTTAAAAATTTTATCAACATATAAAGTTTACTGCTATAAGTTGAAAAGAAAGCATTTTATCATTAAAATAGTGTTTTTATGAGTGTAAATGCAGAAATGAATTTTGTATATATTGTTAGTAAGTTATTCATTTGAAATGGTGAATGTAATTTATAAGTATGAGGTCAGCTTGTTAGCAAATTGTTGGTTTATTAGACACAATCACAGATCGTTGTTCTTGTTAAGTGCATATGCTGCAACAGTCTGTTGACATTCTAGTTATTTGGTGATATATTTTGTGCTCATTTTTTATTGGACCAATGCTCCACTTACATGACCTGTCAAAAATAAGGATATGCAGATACGTTTGTGAAGTGGGCCATTTTACTCCATAATGAAGTGGGAAAAAACCAACTTGTCTGGTATAGAATTTTTACACATTTTCAGTCTGTAGTTAAGTGATTCTGTGTCTCTCAAGTTAATATTCAGTTTTTTATTGCACCCATTTTTTTCCAAGAAAATTTGGAAGATCATGCTTCATTGCATTTTTAATACCTTTTTATGTGCCCATGGCAGATTATAATATAATCATTGGAATTTTTTCTTGATATTTCCTCCCTTGTATTTTTACTTTCTTTTATCTGTATTTGAAGGTTTTTACTTGTCTTTTAGCATTATTATTTAGAGATTTACAGCAAAATTCTAAATAAAAGCATAATGGGTAGAGCAACATGCCAACCTGTTTACTACAGCATGACCACTTGAGATTTTTGTTGCTGCCAGATGGACCAAGTAAAAATGAGCCCTTTTGATCCAAAGATATATATACACACCAACATTTGCTTATATTGTGACTTTCCATGTATGTTGTCTGTTACAAGGAAAAGTGCTATATCAAACTGACTTTTTTAGTCATGCTGTTCAGACAGCTTTTTCAGTCTCATTATTTTATTGACTAGATTTGACATGTCTTGGCACAAAATATTTCTCTAATTTTCACTTTTTGTATATTTTACACGTCACATCATGTAAAGGGCATGTCACAAATAAGCTCATTACTTATACAATTGTATTTGATTTTTTATTGCTGTATAACTGATTTTCTTTTTGTGGAGCTTTGTTCACATATTTGCATGTATAATAATTTGGATTAAAATATAAAGGGTGTTATAAAACATTTTAATTTCATATCTGTGTTTGTAACCAGTCAGTGCCAGTAGTTGTATGCTTTACATCCTTTGTACTATGTTGTATTACATCTTGAGAAGGAGAGATTCAGGACAATAACAATACTTACATTCCAGTCACTTAATTTCTTTTTCTTGTACTCACCAACCACCAGTTTTAGCATTTGCTGCATACAGAAGTGTAATTTCTTACAAATCCTTGGAAACAGATTTTCACACTATTGTAAGTTTCCTCATTCATGTTGTGCAATGTAAGTGAAAACTATTGAAAGTACATCTTTTGGAGTCATATAACACAACATTGGGCAGCATTGACAAACCTGATCAATCTGTGATTGTGAAATGAACAAGGTAATAAGTCATTTGTGAAATCACAAAGTATTTTATTGTCTTGGCGGACACAGACTTTTGTCGCCATTGTCATTTGTTGTTTCCAAAACAAGTCAAATGGTTGATAAGAGTGTTTTGTGAATAACATTGATGAGATTTTCTGTGGCATAGCTCATAAATTCTGTAGAAGATAGCATAAATTTTTGTTTATTTTGTCCTTATTAGAAGTCATTAATGGCTAGTATACTGCTGTGAAAATGTTCACAACTCTTGTACCTGGTCTAAAACGAATGTTTATGGTTGCAGCTCTAAATAAAGTAGTAGGTTCCATTCCTCTTCGCCCCTACCCTTACCTACCCATTCTTACTTTGCCTGTGCTTCATGTGTTTATGACCAGGTAAATCGCATAGACACGGGTTTAAGTTGCTGACATCTATTTGGATATGTGAGTAATGTAATCTTTGTGGTGTGGATTGAGTCTTGTATGTGATAATTTATTTATTAGTTAAATTGCTATCACATGGACTTTTCTTATTGTGTTGATAAAGAGTATGTTGCACTAGGGATACATGGATATGGCCAATAACACTTGACAAGGCATATTCAGTAACACATTACATACATAATTTGTGTATTTAATCCTTGAGAAATGATGTACATATCTGCTGTCCAAAACAAGTTTAGTTCCTTTTATTCATCTAAGTTTAACATACTGTAATTGTTTTGATTTTATCTGTCTGTTCTTCTGTGATCTACTGTCTGAGATTCTTCCATTGTCGTTTTGATGCATGACTAATTGAGTCAGTTTTCTCTCTCTCTCTCTCTCTCTCTCTCTCTCTCTCTCTCTCTCTCTCTCTCTCTTAGTCTATTTACATATTTTGATCTTTGTTTCTTAGTGGTGTTGTCTCTTTTTGCTGTTTTATTTGTGTACTTCTTTATCAGCTTATTGTCTTCATTTGTGTATATTATTTAGTATGTACTCTATCAGTATTTACAACATAATTGTTTTCTTACTAGAGCAAGATTGGCAAATGCAAACAGAAAATGTAGATGTATAATTTTTAAAGACATTGTGTCACATCAAAATGATGTTATGACATTTCCGCAACTAAAGGTATTCCAAACCCTATGTTCAAAATTATACAAATGGTAGTGGTTCCTACATTAAGTAATTTGAACTCTTAGAGCTAATGGTTGGAAATGGATATTTGGTTTTTATTGGTACAAACAACTCGCACGTATTGACAACAACTTGAACTTGTAGCACCTGTTACAAGTGACAGTCAAGTTTGTCAATTTGTGCATTACAGTAGTGTATAAGATTTACTGCAGTCTCTGAAACATCCCTCTTGCACAATGAGGACAGCCAGGGAGAACCCTAACAGTTAGTTCATCAGTTTTTACTGGGGTTTCATTTACCAACTGTTCCATGTAACACCATTGCAGTGTGATTCAGTGATTGTGCTGGATATGATGTTGGACCTCGTCTTCGAATCCAATGATAATGATATCTCTTGGTAAGGTGCTCATGGACATTAATATCAAAGCGGAATGTTACACTATCTTGTTGAAAGCATCCTCTTGGAGACAAGAAGAAGAACCACCTTCAAATGTGATAGCATGTCTTTAATGAACATCAGGAATCTGCATCATTCAAAGTGGGTTACAACAGATAAGGTCTACAATAGATCTTTTTTTCAGTTCCAGTGTATTTCTTTTGAAGGGATTATTCTTGATAATGGTAGCAGATGTTGAACTTCCTCATTCAACTTTCCAGTTTTCTTATATTTGTCTACATTTATTTTCAGTCATACGATGTAAATAATTCTACTTTTACTACTACTGATGCAATGTAAATAACCAGTGTGACCTCAAGAACTGAAAATGGAAAATACCTTGTCTGTGATGCTGCCAGCAGATCAGAATTGAAATCTGGACACTGTAATTTTGTGGTCATGCTCTGCCTTAATTATCCAGCCACGCCTTATTGTTTAATTCACCAGTACTTTCCAGAGCAACAAAGTTCTGTAACAGTGTGTATTTCACTATAGTGTAAAATATTCCTCTGTGATACTCTTTAAGACATCGTTGCCTTTGTGTAAACTAATTATTATTCTTTCTTTCAGACACGATCCACTTAACTAACTCTATTACATCATTTTCTGCAAATTACACATATCGTTGGCTGCTAATGCAGCAAACAGTGATCCATGCAGTGGACTGTAAAAACAAATGTCAATGTGTAACTATTTCTTCAATTTAATATGTATGAAAAGTTGGCAAAGCACAACTGTTTGTGCGGAAAATGGCTAATTCTCACATGGTCATTCTCGGCATGTACAGCCACACCACAATTTGTGGCAACACTTTCGCTCCATTAATGGCCATGTTGCGTTATAGCAGCAATGTATCATACCATTGAGATGTAGTGTACACCACACTGGAAATTAATGCCTGTTAAACATTGTGCACAGAAGTGTAGGATATCGACAGCAGTCACAAAATGTTTAGCAATTTGAATGAGAGCACTAGATGTGATCTGAAGGAGGTCTTAGTGTTGCCAGCAGTTGTTGAATCAGAGTTCAATTCCACCATCTGGTCAATATATTTTTTTAGTTCTGTTGTGGTAGGTGACAGCCTCTCTGTGTTTGCTTCTCTTCTCTTAATGAGTACCACATGCACAAATAATCAAAACACAAAATTTAAGTAAATTCAACCCAGTTATTTTAAAGACATTCATTATGTAGGAATGAGAGAATATTATTATGCTGAGGAGTACGTGATTTTTAGATCAATCAGACTTCTACCAAAGTTTTGTCTTGTACGAAGCTCTTATTTCAGATGTAGGAGAGAGTAAGTAATCAAATAACTATTCAGTTCTATGGCGCAAATGAAACTGGTAATTCCCTTTTATTCAGGAACACTAAAATTCACTATCGCTATCAATTTTGAAAACAGTGAGGTCCAAATTAAGTTGGCAAACAGAAAGCTTTGTCTGTATGCATAAAACTCCTCATGGAAGTAGCAGATAAGATGAAATTGAGTAAGAGAGAATGAATGTTTAACGATGAGTCCATAAACTGCTAAATTACAACTATGCTGGGATAAATAAGTTCACCTATTCAACGTAATGGATCTGAATAAGATGTTTAAATTCTGTCTGACAATATCTGTTAAAATCTGGTTGGATGTGTACAATAATCCGAAAGTGACAAGCAGGTACAAAATTTAATGACCTTCCAATTGAAAGGAGAAGCGTAAAATTTGGTTTTTCGATGAAAAATAAAGCACTGATAATGTCAGTGGCCTATGGGTATGAAACTGCAGACACCGCATTATGGGATGCACATCTCTGCCTTATTGCAATGAGAATTTAACTGGAGAGAACGACTGTTCTGATTTGACACTGGTTGTAATTCACCCAAGAGATACTGGCATTACCTAAAATGATTTTGAATGTTAAAAGTGTCACACTGTATGTTGTTTTGAGTGTATGTGCTTGTAGGGCGGCTTCAGTATCTGAGCTTGAGTAGCTGTTTCAACAGTATTCATATGATTATATTCTTCACAACATACTCTTTAATTCACTATAATGAACTGTCCATCAAACTGATAAGCATAACTACGAGGTTAGGTTTCCAGTTAAGATTGATATACCTAATACACAGTATCCCAATATCATATATTAGGACACAGTATCTCATATTAGGCTAACTTCATCATGCCACACAAGTAGCTGGATTCAGACTCGTATTTTTATGAAGTACTTTGACGATTTTGTGGAGCTGTTTGTTGATCCTGTTGTGCTAATACTAAATGGACATCATGTGACATTTGCATGATAGACAAAGCAAGAGAAGACAATGTCCACATCATCTGTTTATCACCCCATTCCACATATAAAATACAGCCTCTTGTGTGGACTTCATGGACCCATTTAAAACGTATTATCCCAAAAAAATAGAGACCTGGTGCAAAAATAATCCAGATCAAGTAGTAACCTCATTTTGGATTATGAGGCTATCTGCTGCGGTTTACTTGAGAGCAGTAAGAATGTGACACTATAAAACAGCCACTGGAAAATGGGACACTTTGTACGTAACAGGCATATACTTAGAGGCAATTACTTTTACAACACACCAGCAGTTTGACATACAAGATGCAAACAACAGAGAAAATAGGAGTCCAACTGATATCTGGACAGCTGTCAAAATCAAAAGCCACCGGGTCTAGTAAGTCCTGAATCTGTTAAGTAGCTAACATCGTTTTCATACAGGTGAGAGGGCATATGCTCTCCCTCCCCGCCCCCAGACAGTTCAAGAAACAGTCAATCTTGGCATAACCACAAGTTTTACTTTCGGGTAGCATGTAACGGAAAGTTCAAAAATGCCGAAAGCCTGGAATTAATGGTATGTAAGTGTGAGTTGTGTTATGCATATTTGTTCCTTTTTTTGTCAGAATTTACTATAAATGTACAATAAAACATGGTGTCACTTATTGTTTCGTGATTGCATGGCAGATAAACGAGCTATTGTGTATGTTTTACTTGCTGTGCAAGTAAAGTTAAACCTTATACTTTGTGAAAAATTTGTCAATTTGTAGGGCTGCGTTCGAGCTCACACTTTCAGATATTTTCAGGAAATATTTGTTTTCTCTGGACTCTTTTTCCCAGTTAGTAAGAAACAGTATATCCACATTTCGATTTTGCATCATTGTCAGGTTTCTTACAGTCAGTACATTTGTTGTTCTATGTGCCTTGATATTTTGCCAAAGTCCTCTTGTTGGCAAATAGTACCATGTGTCCTGTTTGGCATTTTTATCAGGAACCAGCATATTTCAGTCATGATATAGCATTCCATTTCTTGCTGAAAGGTACAGTGAGTAATCCATAAGGTACCAATATTGTAAATGTGAAAGTAACAGTGATTGTCACCTTTTCACAGCAGAACCACCAAATCAAATTTGATGAAGTTTGGTGTGGAGAACCCTGAGGAAAAACATGGCTACTTTAAAAAAAGTAGATCAGTTGGCAGGTGTGATAATAGTGAATCAAGGGAGCAAAAGTCTTTGTTGGCAATGTACTCTTTTATGATATGTTGCACAGGTAATAAAGAGTTATGTCAAATTGGAAGGTACAAACCTATAGATCCCAAAAGATCTACATGAAAATCCACAAGAGCATTTGCTTAGCATTTATGGTTCATCCACAATAATTTTTGTCTTTTAATTGCATCTGGTGCAACAAATCTGAAAGACACAAAAATGGTGATTGTGGGTGGACCATAAAAGTTAACATATGTTCTTGTGGAATTTTGTGGACAGCTTGTTGTCAAATTATGTATCATATACTGATTAGGCAGTACGTTGCTGCCGGAAAACTATTTACTTTATATAGCAGATTACCTTCAAGCAGCTGAAAAACACAGAAAGGCTGTCACATACCACAACAGAACTAAAAAAATATATTGACCAGATGGTGGAATTGAACAGACCCAATTTTCAAACAGTCTGTAGACAAGTATAACCATCTGTTGGTGTTCATACCCATCCTCAGTCACTTGTTAAATGAAATGTCATTAAGACAATCCACAAATCAGCTACAGGGACTCGGACTGCTATCCCAAAACTTTACGTGATAAAGATATAGTGCCTGTTTTGCAAAGTGTTAAACCACACGAAGACGATCTGCTTTGTTGTTTAGCGTTGAAGGGGGAGTCACAATTTGGCAACAAATGGAGAAAAATATCAAAGTCTTCAGTAGGGACCTATAAAAATACTAGAGCTGTGGCAACAAATGGAGATAAATATCAAAGTCTTCAGTAGGGACCTATAAAAATACTAGAGCTGTGGGACTCTGATACGTAGTGATAGCAAATGGTAGGTGACACAGTGGTTCAGAGTACACAACACACTTTATTTCATAGATAATTGATACATATAAGGATACATGACATAAGACACCTGATTCACAGAGCGAACTAAACTGCTACTGTCAACCATCAGAGATAAGACTACAAGTCGTATTCTGTAGCCAGCGATGCTAACATTCCAACAGAGTTCCCTCAACTCCCATCTCTGTTGGTGGCTGAAGTGCTGGTGGTGACAGTGGTCTGCTGCAGAGTGTAGGGATAATAGTCACAGAAATGGACTGCTGCATGCATGGCATGGCCCGCGTGAGAGCATGGGAGGGGGAAGTGTGTGAACTTCGGTTGAGTCTGTGAGGAGCTCACTGTCCAGTGTGGGGGGGGGGGGGGGGGCAAATTGTGGGGATGGGCAGGCACCCATGATTGGTGAAATGTGTGGGCTGTTGCAGTTGTTCAGGAGGGAATGGATGTTGTGCAGATGGCTTGTATGTAACAAGTTGCCCACTAGACGGTGGTGGAACTGTGGTATGCTGCTGGAACATTTTGTTCAGTGCAGTAACATTGTCCCGCAGGCGGAGCAAATGCTGCAATATGACATCGTTGAATGTGTTGTGTCAATAGGTGGTTGCCTTGGGTAGCATCTGCAACTCGGTGTGCACAGTGCGGATTGCACGACGCGGTGGCAAATTGTGCACGGCTATCAGCACTTGCATGTTGAAGAGCCGAAACAACATTGGAATCAGCATAGATGTGTGGCACCTAGTGAGAGATTGGTGTCCACTGCACAAGTTGTTTTGCTGTCCGGCAGTTGCTGTAGGGAAGTGTCATCCCCTCGTGAGGCAGTGAATGGACCTGCTGTTTGTCTTACCAAAACCTACCTTGGCCAGCGAGGTGGCCAGATGCCTCCCCAATTAACCCTCCTCTTACCAAGCTTTTACACACTTCTATTTTATCAAGCGGGGTATTTGGACTACCCCAACAGAGTTTTGTGTTTTATTGTAATATTTGTTCTCAGATTTCGTTATTTCCATCGAATGGGTTTATTTAGTACTGAAAACAGGTCTTCAGGTTATTAGAAGTACAAAAAAATTTTATATCTTTCACTATATTCAGTACTCAACGAACAGAAAATTAATAATCTATGTACCTCAACAGTCACTGCAGTAAAAATAACAAGACTTTTTTCAACTTTTCAGTCAAGTACATTTTTGAACTGCATGCACTTCACAGTAACAGTTTCTTCTCTGTGTATATTACAAACAGGTTTCTTGCACGTTACACAACAGAATCTTGTTTTCCAATCTTCGTTTCTCTTGCAATCTTGACATCGTTGTGGCTTTGGTAACTTGGAACACTGGGTCTGGACCACTGCTGTAGGAATTGCAACACCACAGGCTTTCAATGCATCTTGTACATCTTTATGAAGACCGTTGATATTTTTGGCTCTTTCTTCCATGTTGCCCCTGCTGAGTCCAAATGCCAGTTCAGTTGTGAAGAATTTACGTCAGCTTCGATTATTCTTCTGCCATTCAGGAAATCTTTGAGTGTAAGGAATATATGCATTCAGTGCTGCAATATCTATCATTTCCATGAAGATCCTTAGTGATCACTGCCTCGTTCCTCTAATACACTGTATTCTCTTGTCATTTTGTCCCCATTATCTACAGCATCTTTGGTTTTGTTGTAGTGCAGAATGATTTCTGGTTTGTGTTCACTTTCTTCACCACTCAGTTGTCTCTCATTATGCTGAGTAGAGAGTAGTATTACTGCCTTTTCCTTCTTTGGAACGTAGGAAACTAGGGTCAAGTCATTTGTGAAACCAAACATTGAAGAGTGAACTTCTCTCTTTCTGTTTGGCAAGAATTCCTATGGAATCTTTCATATTGGAATGCAAGATACCAACCTATGTCATGTTTCATTTTAGTAGTCCAGCAGCCAATGGAAAACTGGTGAAAAAATTATCAGTTGTTACACCATGACCATTATTCAGAAATCGTTCCATCAGATCCAAAACAACTCTCTGTCCTTGATTCACTTCATGGGTATTGTCCACCATTCCTGTTTAAATTTGGACCCGTAATAAGTAAGATGTGTTCACATCAGCACAAACCCAAATTTTAATGCCGTACTTGCCAGGCTTGCTCTTCATATAAACCCCAAAAAGGCAGTTTCCTCGGTATGTTGCTAATCCTTCATCAATAGTCACGTATTCATAAGGATAGAAGTTCTTGCACAAGTTAGATTAAAATTTGTCGAACACTACCCTGATGGTTTGTAGCTTGTCCTTAGTTTCTTCAAGTCTCTGTGCTCTTGTGTCTCTGTTGTCAAATAGCAAGAATTTCAGTATAGACAAAAATCGGTTTCTTGACATGGCAGCTGAAAAGAATGGTTGCCAAAAGGCAACATTACCTCCCCACAGATCGGAAGCACTTGTGCGATGTCCATCAGTTCAACCAGCTCCTATTAGAACTGCTAATGCAGCGTACACTTCAGTTGCATTTATATCTCTCCATGTCGTTTTGTTCGAAGAATGAGCTGCTTTCCACGAAGAAATTACTCGTTTGGCTTCCCTGTTCATTTCTTCTACATTGATGCACATGATTTCCGGTGAGATAAATAATAAAAATGACTCTGTTATTGTTTTGATCGTTTTTCCATCATTCACTGGGCCAGGTGTTACGTTCAAAATGTTGCGACGTCGACACCGCCCACCTTTTGGTGGTTCACTAGAAAATTGTAGTCTACTTCTAGAAACAAACAAATCTCCAGCGTCTTAGTCTTTTTCTTCTTCATCTTCATCCTCTTCTTCTTCTACTACTTGTTCACGTGAATGTGTAGTATCTTCTGATATTTCACCATCAGCTTCATCTGATGCTATGATATGGTCTTTGTCAAGAGGTTCCATATATTCATTCAGTTCATTATCAATGTCCCACCCATTTTCATCATCACTGACATCAGAATTGTATAGAATTTCTATGATCTCTTTGCTAGACATCCTTACTTGCAGATGAAATACTGACTCGTGTAATGTCAGCTCAACAGTGAATGTTAAATTCAACTCAACAATAGTAACCAGAAACAATAACAAACACTGGATATATGGCAAAATTCAACAAAGAAGATGATTGACAAATATATTTCCCAAAATCTTGTTGTTCTACAAATAAGAAAATAAAACATTTCATACCAAGCGGGGTAGTCTCACAATCCCACCAATAAGTAACTTGACTAACAGTGATGAAGCGAAAAAAATTAGACAGTCACGAGTGTGAATTCAACGTCAATCATTTTAGTACAAAGTCATGAAACCACAGGCATGTGGCCCTTCAGATAACATTATTATAGGGAAAAAATCAACCTGTGGTAGTCAGAATACTCTGCTTGGTAATCCGAGGGTTAAGAATGTTTGGAGCATTATGGGCAGGGCCTTCCAACCAGCTTGGGATTTTGAGGATCTAACTTGTCAATTGCGCAGGATTTGGCATGATATTTCTCAGGAAGACATCCAATAACTCCATCAATCAGTGGCAAGCCGAACAACTGCTTGCAAAAGGGCCAGAGATGGACCGATATGTTATTGACTTGCTCAATTTCTGAAGCTCTTTCTCTTGAATAAATCATCCAGTTTTTCTGAAATTTTAATCATTTGTTTGTCTGCACATGTACATTACATCTACAAATTTCTGTCCCATATGGGTTATTACTTTGTGGTGTAGTTTTTTGTCATAGAGTGTATTTCTTACACTGAACAGTGAAAAGTTTTCTATCTCATTAGTCTGACTGGTTATCACCTCTTTTAATTCTGTAAGATCCTCCCAGTTGTAAACAGTTTTGCTTAGGGCTATACATGACTTTGGTTTTTTACTTTCCCCACAAATTCTATAAGCGAAAAAAATTAGACAGTCACGAGTGTGAATTCAACGTCAATCATGTTAGTACAAAGTCATGAAACCACAGGCATGTGGCCCTTCAGATAACATTATTATAGGGAAAAAATCAACCTGTGGTAGTCAGAATACTCTGCTTGGTAATCCGAGGGTTAAGAATGTTTGGAGCATTATGGGCAGGGCCTTCCAACCAGCTTGGGATTTTGAGGATCTAACTTGTCAATTGCGCAGGATTTGGCATGATATTTCTCAGGAAGACATCCAATAACTCCATCAATCAGTGGCAAGCCGAACAACTGCTTGCAAAAGGGCCAGAGATGGACCGATATGTTATTGACTTGCTCAATTTCTGAAGCTCTTTCTCTTGAATAAATCATCCAGTTTTTCTGAAATTTTAATCATTTGTTTGTCTGCACATGTACATTACATCTACAAATTTCTGTCCCATATGGGTTATTACTTTGTGGTGTAGTTTTTTGTCATAGAGTGTATTTCTTACACTGAACAGTGAAAAGTTTTCTATCTCATTAGTCTGACTGGTTATCACCTCTTTTAATTCTGTAAGATCCTCCCAGTTGTAAACAGTTTTGCTTAGGGCTATACATGACTTTGGTTTTTTACTTTCCCCACAAATTCTATCTAGATTAGCATTATTTGTGGCTTGTTTACTTTTATTTACAAGTGGCTCTTTTTTTATGTCTTGCCCAAATGCTACCCCCAGCCGGAACAATCCTCAGTTTCCATGGTTGGGTCTGTGATCATTACTTCCCATACTCAATGGAATTTGTACAATAATTTCTGTTTCCAGTGGACCAATCAATACCCAACTATCCCTGGGACATACATTGTATCTCCCAGAATCTGTCCTCCTCACACTATTCATCTGGTAATCTTTTTTTGGTTGATTTCTAGCATCAAAATTCCTCACATGTCTTCTACTGTGGGTCTGGCTCTTTCCACTTTTCCCACATTGTTCAAAAAATCGACAACATTACTCCTGAGGCAATCTAAAACAATTCTCTAACTTTCTGTGAAAATGTGTTTTCCAGCCCCCTGATTCACTGCCCAGCTCCCTGTGCAACTACTATTGATAAAAACCTTTAACACTACCCCTTCTTGAGTCATATCTGTCACCATCCCAAAATTGACTCATAATTCTTTGCTTCTACTCTTTAGTCCAATACTTCTTCATAAATGATTTCTTAAATTATTTCTGTGAATTATAAGATTCCACCTCTTCTGCTGCCCACCCTTAATTTTATTTATTTCATGCCACAGTGATCTATGTTGTAGATATATCACAAGATATAGAATGTGTCAGTTTTACAAATTTGTTTCAGTATAATGCAAATAGTACTAATCACTTTAATATATTAAAGTATCTGCAGCTTAGGTTGTATTACAGAAAAATAAATTTTGCAGTTAAATAAGTATCACAGAAAATATATCATTGACAAAGAAATATTTTAGACTAATTATTTAATTGTATGGATAAAAAATTACTCACAAGCGGTGGCAGAACACACACATAAAGGACTGTTGTGATTGGCAAGATTTCGGAGCCAGTGGCTCCTTCTTAGGCAGAATGGTTGAAGGGGAAGAAAGAAGGTTGAAGGAAAAGGACTGTAGAGATCTAGGAAAAGGGGTAGATTTCAGGAAAGTCACCTAGAACAGCAGGTCGGGGGAAACTTACTAATTGGGATGAGAAGGAAAGACTTATTCAGTATTTCCTTCTCATCCCGTACCTAAAGACTGATTTAGTCTTCCCTTCTCATCCCATATGGTAAGTCACCCGCAGTTTTGGGTGACTGCTGAAATATATTCCTTTTCCTAGACCTCTCCAGTCCTCTTCCTTCACCCTTCTTCCCCTTCAACCCTTCTGCGTGAAGAAGGAGCCTTTGGCTCCGAAAGCTTGCCATTGACAAGTCTTTTATGTGTGTATTCTGCCGCCTCTTGGTGAGTAGATTTTCTATCTATCTAATTAAATAATTTATCTAGAAACAAAGATGATGTGACTTACCAAACGAAAGCGCTGGCAGGTCGATAGACACACAAACATACACACAAAATTCAAGCTTTCGCAACCACGGTTGCTTCGTCAGAAAAGAGGGAAGGAGAGGGAAAGACGAAAGGATGTGGGTTTTAAGGGAGAGGGTAAGGAGTCATTTTAATCCTGGGAGCTGAAAGACTTACCTTAGGGGAAAAAAAGGACATGGGTTTACACTCGCACACACACACATATACAGACACAAGAGTGTCTGTATATGTATGGATGGATATGTGTGTGTGTGCGAGTGTATAGCCGTCCTTTTTTTCCCCTAAGGTAAGTCTTTCCGCTCCTGGGATTGGAATGACTCCTTACCCTCTCCCTTAAAACCCACATCCTTTCGTCTTTCCCTCTCCTTCCCTCTTTCCTGACGAAGCAACCGTTGGTTGCGAAAGCTTGAATTTTGTGTGTATGTTTGTATTTTTTGTGTGTCTATCGACCTGCCAGCGCTTTCGTTTGGAAGTCACATCATCTTTGTTTCTAGATATATTTTTCCCACGTGGAATGTTTCCTTATATTGATATAATTAAATAATTTTATCAATGATTGATTGTTTTTGTTGTTATATTGTAGAGTAATGAACAGATAGGTTCACAAATAAAAATCTAGTTGTGTGGCTGAGGGCTAAGGTACACAGATACTATTCATTGTGGTTCAGGAACTTTTTTATAGTGTAAAATGATCTTTACAATAGGAACTGCCTTAAATTTTTTAAACTAATTTATTAATTTATTTTATTTTTTATATGTGCTCATAATCCACTAAACACTTAATTTGTGAATGGGGCATTAAAAATCTTACAGCCACTAAAGCCCTTCTGCACCATACTCAGTATCATGACTTGTAGTATCATGACTACGATACCCATTATCAGGTTTGAAAAGCAGCTTTCTTTTCCTTATGAAACACATCAGGAAGAGTATCTATCATGCAGTGGATGAGAAGGTTTCAAGTTCCGTAAAAAGATTTCTGTATGTGGCTCTAGGGTGGACCTCCACTCATCCTTCTTATGACTCTTTTTGATGCACGTGGTGCTTTTCTATCTAGTGGCTGATTTCCCCAAAATGTAATTCCATATACCATAATGGCATGAAAATAACTATAATAAGCTGATTTATCTATAAGAGTATAAGATGCAGAATTCAGTCTATTGCACAGATCCAGGATGTGGTTTGACCAATTTAGTTTGCTTCCAAAAAGTAAGACAAAGTATTTTGAAATATCCACCTCAGCTATCTTCTGTTTGTTCATCTTTAGAGGTTGTGTGAAAATGGATATAGTTTGATTTACTGTAATTAACAGAAACACCATTTATATTAAAGCAGTTCACAGTATCCCTAAAAACCTTGTTAACTGACATCTCAAGCTTGTCTACTGAATTATAAATAACCAGTGTAGTGTCATCAGCAGAGATAGCAAATTTAAAATATTCTGTACAGAGAGGTAGATCATTAATAAAAATAGCAAAAAGTAGGGGGCCCAGAATGGAACCTGAGGCACTCCACATGCGATAGTACCCCATCCTGATAGTGTTGAGATGCCTACTCAACTATCCACTGCAACTTTCTGTTTTCTGTTTAGAACATACCAATCTAGCCACTTCCATGCTGCATTACTTATACCTACATACGTACCTTTGTGTAAAGGTATTAGGTGAATGACATTCAACTGCTTTTGATGGAATCCTAAACATTGGCAGCCAATGAAAATATTATGGTATATCTTATGTTGATAACCCTTCTGAAATCCAAACTTACTTTTGCTGATTATATTACACTCGCTGAGGTGCTTGACAATTGTGGCATGCACTAGTTTCTCAAACCTCGAAAAAACTTGTCAATAGTGAGACTGGCTGATAGTTTGCAGTATTTGTGTTGTCTCTCTTCTCATACAGAGGTTTCACAACTGCACACACAAGCTTTTCAGGAACCATTCCTTACTTAAGTGATGCATCAAAAATGTGGCAAACACATTTTAATTATATGGTTGCAGCAGTATTTTAAAAGTTTGCTAGATATATCTTCAACTCCATTAGAGTTTTTGCTTTTCAGAGATTTAATGACTCTTTCAATTTCTGCATTAGTGACTGTTGTCACTACAATCTGTGATACTGTGTTAGGTCAAGTTGTGTGCAGAAAATTCATGGCTTCATTTATGGAGCTTTGTGATCCCATTTGTTCTGTTACTGTTAAAAAACGTTTTTTGAATGTATCAGTAACTGTTTTTGGATCACTAACAAGACGATGCTCATTTTTTATTTGGACAGATAAAAATCTGCTCACCAAATTGCTGGCACGGGAACACACATACAAAATAAGATTTAAGTTTCACAAGCTTTTGGAGCCAGTGGCTCCTTCTTCTGGTGGAAGAGTGGAAGGGACTGGAAGAGGGGTGAAAGAGAAGGACTGGAGAGGTTTAGGGAAAGGGGTACACTTTAGAAAAGTCACCCAGAATCCCAGGTCAGGGGAGACTTACCAAATGGGATGAGAAGGAAAGAGGGGTGAAGGAAAAGGACTGGAGAGGTTTAGGGAAAGGGGTACAGTTTAGAAAATTCACCCAGAACCCCTGGTCATGGGAGACTTACCAGACGGAATGAGAAGGAAAGATCTCTTTTCTAAACTGTACCTCTTTTCCTAAACCTCTCCAGTCCTTTTCCTTCACCCCTTTTCCTTTCCCTTCAACTCTTCCACCAGAAGAAGGAGCCATTGGCTCCTAAAGCTTATGAAAGTTGAATGCTTTTGTGTGTGTGTTCCCCTGCCACTGCCTGATGAGTAGATTTTTTTCTCTATTCATTTACATTATTGTATAAATAATTGATTATTTTTGTTATTATTTTTTATTTGGTTATTTTCACTGTGAACCATACTTTCCCCTGTTTTCTTCTGTATAAAATTTCACATAGTTTTTACATTAGTGCTTGACACATAAATTTCTGTGTTCAAGAACATGTTCTTTGATGCCTGTATGGTCTTGTTAAGAATTTTGTTGTTTGCAATGCTTGATTGTAACATTATCCTTTTTACCTGTGCCAGTATGTCATCAGGAGTTGCGCATACATTGATTCTGTCTGAAAGTGATGAAAAGGGCCACACAAAATTTACAGTTCAAATAATGTAACAGCACTTTCTTTGTTGAATCACCTATGGTTTATAACCCGATCAAGTCTCAAATATTGTAGTTTATGCAGAGATAAATGGTTAGTCACATTCTACACTCGGTTGATGTCCTATAACAATGATGCTTGTTCGAGTGCAGTAACTTAACACAGACGTACTGATTCACAATAATTAATGAGTGACAAGTAAATCATTAATGTAATCATATCAAAACAAACATACTATGCACAGTAATTATAATTTGGAAATAATACTGTTTACAGTTGAGTACTATTGTCAGAGTTTGTAGAATGCGTTATTGCAGATTAACAGTTCCCGAGATTAACTGCAAGTTCACAGTCAGTCATTAAAAACAGTCATTACAAAACAATCTCCTGGATACAAAATTTAGATAAAACTTGCACATTGTATGAGTTATAATTTGTGCCTCTCTTTTACAAGATTGCAATAATAAAAACTACATTTTTCGATTGTTGTTTGCTGGTATTTTAAGAGCTGCAATTAAAAATTTACACACCTGATTAACTGAATAGTGGAGAGAGATTCTTCTGAATGCAAACTTTTAAATTCAACAACTGTTGCTACTGAATTATGCTGCCTAGTTTCCCAAAATATGGGATACAACTTCAGTAACAATAAGACTTATTTACATATATTTTTAATTATCTGAAAGCTAGTAATGGGATATATGTTCACATAAGGTAATGAAATCTAAAATTGCTGGTGTTGGTAATTAGCACAGCTTTAAGTATACTAGTCATGCCAGCAGATTCTAATTAATTAAATGAATGTACAAGTTAGCTAAGCCCTAAGTTAATATTCAAGATTTTGCTTACCATGCACATGCCATATAAATAACACTAGTGTCAAGGCCTGTGACCTGATTTAAACAGGTTTCCCCTCACAAAAGATTTAGGAAATATTTCTTCAAACAGAATTGTAACCTCATTGATAAAAATATAAAATTTGGATTTTACGTCAACAGCATCTGTAGTTGATGTTAAAAGTTTCTCATGGCATGTCTGTTTAAAATTCTATTTTTTTTCCCAAATGAAATTTACTTTTCTTTGTACATTTATTTGGTTTATGGTGAGGAACTGCCATCATGATCAGAGAGGCCATTTATAATATTTTTCCCAGTTAAATCATTATATGCATCTTCATCGATAAATATGTTACCTACTGAAGTACTAGAACTTGCTGTTACTCTAACTGGGCTATCACTGGTTCTAAGTTGTAAGAGCACATCAGGTGTTGTAGATCTGTTTTTTTTTTTTCCTCCTATTTTCTGTTAAAAAGTCACCCTTGCCGTACTAGATCTACAATAATGAGCAGCTAAACAAAAGTTTTCAGTCTGTAACATGTGGATTCTGGTCATGAAAAGATGTTCAGAGAAAAACATTATGTGAAGTTCACTTTCATATTCTTCATCTGTTATGTATATTAGTAGTTGGTCTATATTATTCTTCAGACCTATTGGGAACAGGGCAAACAGTTGTGGTATTAATAACCCGATCACCACTTTATACGAAACTCAGTATTTATCACGAACACAGTATACAATACATCATCATATGCCAAGTGCCAGAATAAGATTATGGAACAAACTGCAATGACGGTGCAAGTTTGAAAAGCCAAAGATATTGGTTAGTTCAAAGGTAGCATGTTTTGTGGACACTTGATGACTGCCACAGAGCCCATGCCCCTGTTCCCTCCCTAGTGCAGAGCATGGGAGAGGTGGTTGTGTAGGTTGGCATGGTGCTCGGTCAGATATTGTTACTAAAGATGTCTCTGTGCGGGAAGAGTACCCACGGGTGTAGATTCCGTTAATGACGAAGGTTCATTGCCATATCATTGGACGGAGCAGGTGGCTGAAATGGGAAACCGGCATCAAGCAGCCTGGTGATTTGGGGGTGTGGTGTCCAGTGAGTGGCATGTGAATAGAGAGACAGCGATGGTCATCAATTGAACCAATGATGGCTCACATGGAGAAGAGTGACCTTGGCGACTGAATTGTCCAGTGTGCGTGGAGGGGCATATGAAGGACAAACAGTGTGCTGTTGCATAGCTGCAGAGAGAGAGGCCCTCGATGGGAAAGGATGACATGTTGACATGGAAGACAGCAATGCAGGCGGCTGGTCATGGAATCACTAGGTTGGGGGAAGGCGAGTGGAATCCTTCACACACAACCTTTGAGCTGAATGGAGGACATGAATCACTTGCACCACATGCACTATCAGAGCCGGAAGGAGAGATTAGGAGCAATGGGAGTGAGGGGTCACACGGAAGCAGGATCAGGGGGGGAGGAGTCACCCTCTGAATCTGCATCTTCATCGAGCCACCAAGCTGGCTTGAGATGTGAGAAGGACACTGTTTGTCTTATACTGGGGAGCAGAAAGTCAGAGGTCTGTGGTGAGTGGCATAATACTTTATGTGGGCCCAGGTAGGATGTGTGCAATGCAGGTCGCACCATGTCGTTGTGCAACATTGTGTAGTCACAAACATGTAGGTCTTTGTGCATGAAGGCGCGAGGGACTGTATGTGCCCTTGGTGGCAGTGGGCATAAATGTGCGGTGAAGTGTTGGACTTGCTCAACTAACACCAGAAGTTTGCACTGCACAGAGAGGGGGGTGGGGCGGGGGTCCACCAGAAGGACGAGAGGTTCCCCGTACAATAAGTCAACTAGGGAGGCTTGTAGATCCTCTTTGTAGACCTTACAGATACCAAGCAGGGCCCAGGGGAGATCCGCTGACCAAGATGGATCGTGGCACATCAGCACGGCTTTTAAAATGCGTTGCCAGTACTCAACCAACCTGTTGCTCTACAAGCGGTAGGCTATTGTATGTGATTTGTTTGCACCGCACAGGTCACACAGCTTGGAGTAAAGAACAGCCTCAAATTGTTGTCCCTGGGCTGTCATGACCCAAGTTGGGCAGCCAAACTGTGCAATTCAGGAGGTGATAAAGGCCCATGTGACAAGAGTTGGCTGTTATATCCGTGATCGGAATGGCCTCAACCCACCAACTAAAATGGTCAGTGATAGACAAGTTGTATTGAAAACCCTCTGAAGGAGGGAGTGGGCCAACAAGATCGAGATGTACATGACGGAACCTGCCTTTGAGTGGGCCTATGTCAAATGAGCCCAACGATGGGTATGCATGGTGGCCAACCTTGGAGCATTGGCAGGGTATGCACACACGGGTCCAGTTTCTGCAGTCTGCCCTAACCCTTGTCCATACGAATTGCTCTGTTATTAGATGTATGGTGGTCTGAATACTAGGATACAAGAGGTCATGGCTAGCAGCAAATATCATACAGTGCAAGCTGGCTGGAACTAGGGGGTGGGTTGTGCGTGTGGAAATGTTGCAGAGGACCGGTAGAAAAGAACCCATAATTTGATGAGGCTCAATTGAGAGGGGGAGAGACTCACTGTGTAGTAACTGCTGTATGTCTTAATCTGTCTAATGCTGGACAGCTAGAGAATGAGATCATACCAACTTGTGACGTATAGTCAGCGATGATGTTGTCTGCATCCTTGATGTAACGGACAACGGTTGTGAATTGACATATTAAATTTATGTGTTGGAAGCTTCGGGGAGGGAAGCCGACTGTGGGGTTACACACTGCATTGGCCAGCAGCTTATGGTTCCTATATATAGTCACTGACCTTACCTCGATGTCCCCGCAGAAATGTTGAACTGCTTTGTAAATAGCAAAAAGTTCTCAGTTGAAAGTGGACCGTTTACGCCGGGAGGTGGATAACTTTTGTGGGAAGAAATGAAGTAGTTGCACACAATCCTCGATCTGCTGAAGAAGCATGGCACCAATAGCTGTGTCACTCACGTCCACCGTAATCGATATTGGAGCATCAGAGACCGGGTATGTGAGAGTGACATGTTCGTGACTGCAATTTATTGTTGTTGATCATGACCCCATTCTCGGCAAGTACACTATGTGTTCAAAAGTATCTGGACACCCCCAAAAACATTTGTTTCTCATATTAAGTGCATTGCACTGCCACCTACTGCCAGGAACTCCATATCAGCGACCTCAGAGAGCAGAACAGGGCACTCTGCGGAACTCACGGAGTTGCAATGTGGTCAGGTGATTGGGTGAAGTGGGAACGTGAAGGGACACGTACAGCACAAAAGCATACAGGCCCACCTTGTCTGTTGACTGATAGAGACTGCTGACACTTGAAGAGGGTCGTAATGTGTAACAGGCAGACATCTATCCAGACCATCACACAGGAATTCCAAACTGCATCAGGATCAGCTGAAAGTGCTATGACAGTTTGGCAGGAGGTGAGAAAACTTGAATTTCATGAACGAGTGGCTGCTCATAACCCACACATCACACCAGTAAATGCCAAACGACACCTTGCTTGGTGTAAAGAGTGTAAACATTGGACGATTGAACAGTGGAAAACACTGTGTGGAGTGACAAATCATGCTACACAATGTGAAGATCCGATGGCAGAGTGTAGGTATGGCGAACACCTGGTGAATGTCATCTGCCAGCGTGTGTAGTGCCAACAGTAAATTTCGAAGGCGGTGGTGTTATGGTGTGATCATGTTTTTCATGGAGGGGGCTAGCACTATTTGTTGTTTTGCATGGCACTATCACAGCACAGGCCTACAGTGATGTTTTAAGCACCTTCTTGCTTCCCACTGTTGAAGAACAATTCAGGGATGGCAGTTGCGTCTTTCAACATGATCGAGCACCTGTTCATAATGCACAGCCTCTGGCGGAGTGGTTACACAACAATAACACCCATGTAATGGACTGGCCTGCACAGAGTCATGACCTGAATCCTATAGAACACCTTTGGGATGTTTTGGAATGCCGGCTTCATGCCAGGCCTCACCGACCAACATCGATATCTCTCTTCAGTGCAGCACTCTGTGAAGAATGGGCTGCCATTCCCCAAGAAACCTTCCAGCAACTGATTGAATGTATGCCTGCGAGATTGGAAGCTGTCATCAAAGCTAAGGGTGGCCAAACAGCATTACCAATGGAGGGTGCCATGAACTTGTAAGTCATTTTCAGCCAAATGTTCAGATACTTTTGATTACATAGTGCATATTAAGGACTCTTAACAGATGTTGTTCATGCTCCTTGGAGGCAGTTCAAGAAATAAAAATACCATCTAGATACGCATAACAGTATGAAAGTGAGAACAGTATGGAATCAATAAAATGTTATCAGGTCTGTGCAGCACGTATAAGGCTGTACAGCACGTAGCAGTACTCACTGAGTCTGAAAGGGGTGACTATTGCAGTCTTGGAGATGTCGTCTCAATGCATTGGAATCTGATGGTACACTTTCTTACAATCTATCACACTGAAAACCTGTGTGCCATGGAGTTGTTGGGAAAAAACCTATATGGGGGGTATGGGATAGTTATCTAAGATTTTCCAGGCATTCGCTTGTCGGCAGTCACCACACAGATGAAAAGAACTATCCTTCTTGGAAACTAAGTGGATTGGTGAGGATCAATTACTGTTGGATGGACAGACAATACCAGAGTCTAGCAGTTATTGTACTGCGGCTTTTGCATGTTGCAATTCAGTGGCATTAAGGTGTCAAGCCTTGTGGCATACATGGGGGTCTGGGGGTTCTTCCATGGTGTTCAGTCAGTGACAAAAACCATTAGTAATCACACTTACCACCAACAGGATTTACTGAGCAACAATATTGGGGGTAGATGTAAGAACGTAAGAACACTCGCAACACCAGAAGCTGGAATGTCAATGACATGTGGGAATAGGCATTGCTGTGAGGGTGTCTGTGCCATGATGGTATTTTGGTGGACATGTCCGTGCAGTGCAGCCGTGTCCTGTGCTGCCTTGAGTGTGTTTGTCAGGTCAGCTTGAGTGCTTTTGTCAGGTCAGCTGAAGTGGCAGCGATAAGCTGTCATAGGTGCTTGTTCTTGGCACAAAGGTCGGTGGTCTCATGGCGCTAAATTTTTAGGCAGGCCAGGGTAGCAGTGAGCTCTGCAGTGAAATGAGCACATTCAGTTGTAGCAGCAGACAAGGCATCACAATGTGTGGCAGGAGGCCGTGGGGTGGTAGCAAAGACCCCTGGTATCTGGTTGTTGGTAGTGTGGTACAGAAGGACTGCTGCTTTGAGGCCTGGTGAGAAATGAAGTTGCATAAGAAATCCGTGCTGATAATGGGTCAGTCAACATCTGCAATGCAACATGTCCATGTGCAGCATAAGGCAGATGAGAGATACAGCTGAAGTTCAGCTGAACCATGGACACGAGTTGCGCAGTTGTTGGCTGCCCGGTGTGGTGTAGAAAACGGCAAGAGCACAGTTGGAGCACTCAACTTAGGAATGACGCTAGCAACAGTGCCTGTGTCTATGAGGAAATAGACCACGCTGATTCCGTTGTACATGTAGAGTCTCCCAGTGTGATGAGCGACAGGATTGGTCAACTGAGGGTGTCATCGGTGCCCTGATGTGTGCGAGCCGTGGCACCTATTGGGACTCGCGCTTCACTTTTGGGTAGTTGTAGGGCACACGGCAAGAATTTGTAGCATCCTCAAACGTACCATGGTATCAACATAGTGGGTATGCTGTATGCGGCATCTGGGCCAGCGAGCTGGCAGAATGGGATGGGGTATTTTGCTGCAGCATTGAGGTGGGCAGTACAGCCGGGCTGCAGGTATGGTGGTCTGGCCACCAGGTGACACCATCGGCTGGTGTTGCATGCTGCATGTCTGACTTCTGCCAGCCAGCCAATGAAATGCAGGAGATGGGGGAGAGTGCAGTGCTACCAACTTCTGGCATACTAGAAAAACATGAGGACGTGAGCTGGTGGTGCTTGATGATTCTGTATGCCTGGTCCACAAGGTGCAGCTTTTCTTCCAGGGCACTGCTTTTGTGAGCCAACAGATGTAGCTGAAGATTTGATGGCAATTCCACAAGCTGCAACGACCAGAGTACGAGGTCAGAAAGTTCTTCTGTGCTGACCTGATCTCGTAAGTGGCACCAAAGTTGACAAGGCATATGGTTCCATAAAGACACTTCATGAGCAATAGAGTGGATGCTTCTGCAGGAAGACACATTAAGCTCTTGGTGATGTCGGCTCTTGCGGTTGTATATTTGTGATGGCTTGGTGGCGTGAGCAATAGACTGCTGATCAGGTCTGGCTTTTCATGTAGATGGCTCTTCAAACAGGTGAAGCATGCCCAACGCGCCATGGATGTCCAGGATATTATCCACTAGTATGAACCATGTTGTAGGGTTGTTCTTCTGCAGTTGGGGAAGCTTTGGACAGGTGGCTGTGTACACGGTCATAGGTTGTTGATGCAAGAACATAATGATTATAATAGAGGAAAACATTCCTGTGTTTGTTTGTGTGTCTGTCGACCTGCCAGCACTTTCATTTGGTAAGTCAAGAACATAATGACACACAAGTCGGGTGGAAGTACATGCTTCTGTGTCAGGCTTGCAGGAAATGTGTTCACTTCAAATGTTGTGGAGCACTGCAGTAAAGGTAGTTCTTGTTTCAGCTGCAGTCCAAAGTTGAGGAACTACCGCACATGTGGACACGGTGCAGTCCATGTGCACCATGGCTCGTGAACAGTACTGCTTATGTTGTGCTGTGCCAGCTTTGGAATACATGGGCTTGAAAATACACTCAGAACCATTAGTTTCTGAATTGCCAGCAGCTCTTCAGTGAAAGATTTTTTTTTTTAGAGGTGGAGCCCCTCCATACCCACACCAGCAGAGCGGCCGGCTCAGAAGGTCTACTTCCATCTCTGCATAAGGGTTAGTTTTCACGAAAGTGCGGTGTCACAGGATGTGGGTACCACAATGTCTGTGTACATCTGGTTAAGGTTAACCATTAATATGCGCTCATCTGGAGAAGATAGATTGGGTCAAAAGTCGAACAAAAGGGTAGCGGTTTGAAGATCAGAGGGAAAAAAAGTAAGTGTCAATGCAAGAACCAAGAGGAAAAAACCTTTGTGATAGTTAGGTCAGACAGCAAGAGTAGTAGCAGATGTCTTGCTGCCTGAGACAGGTCATGCAAAGGTAGACTTTGTTAGTAGTGGGTATCATGCATGTCAGTACCTTTGACATTGTGTGGTGCTGTTACTCGGCAGCTGCCGCTGGGTGCCAGCATTGATCTCACAGTCAGCATCAGCATACCTGTAACATGTTCATAATCGTTTTGTGTCCAATAGGACATATATCAGATGCACAGTGTAGGGTGATGTTGGCGATTTGTTTGTGCATCAGTGGGCGAGCTTGTCAGTTTACCTGCTGTATCCTGTTGGTCGGCTTTAATAGCAGCTGGCATATCCAGTCAACATTGCTGATATGCAAGGGCTTGCCGACGTTTGTCACTTGTTGGTGTATGCTAGCTTGCCATAGGTGGTTATGCACTAGCTAGTAGTGAAAGAGACCGAAGGCAAACTTATTGCCACTTCTGAATCACACAGCATGTGGTAGTTCATTAGTATATTATGTCACTGGAATAATGCGAAATGAGTGTAGTGAAAACAGGTGTGGGTTTATATGGAAGTCCAGGGTCATCACTATGGGGAACAGGTCATGCAATCAATGTATTAATAACATAGAAATCACTTTATATGAAACTCGATATTTATTACAAACACAGTACACAATACATTATCACATGTCAACAGCCGGAATAAGACTCCGGAACAAACCAGAATGGTGACGCAAGTTTGGAAAATCAATGATTTTGGGTAGTACAAAGATAGCACACTGTGTCGACCCTCAGTTCTTGTTTTTGATGACCATCACACCCTTATATTTTGATGAAATTGAATAAAGTTTGAGACTTTTTCTCCCCCTGAAAAAACATATCACAGAAAACATTTTATCTTTATCACTTCAGCTTGCAGCAAATTATTAAGGTCTCTAATAGAATTGAGAGGATGTGCATTACCGTATACCTGTAGTTAAAAATCATTAAACTTTTTATATCTAACAAAAGAAAATCCATTAGATACAGTACAAACACTGTGCCTGACACTCTGAAATTAACTGACTTTGTTTTCAGTCTCAACAAACTTAGATCCTTTATTTTCATTGGCCTTTTCACTTTTCTTTTCAATAGTAGCCAAACACCTGTTTACTACTTCCTTTTCTACTGTTTCTATTTTATTGTTTGTATCTAGATTACTTTGCTCAGTTTCACTGAGAATGTCACTGATCTGAAAGCACGTGGGCTCCAGGAATTGAAAGATGGGTCATGGCCCATTAGGAAATGAGAGAGTGTGTCTGTGTTTGTATGTTGAAATATTGTATGGCAATCAATGTCAAAGTGGTATTTGATTAAAAAGAGTACCCATCACTGAAGCTGTTAAGCTATTTAGCCAGGCAGCTTGGATTTATATTTTGAAAGAGCAAGGAATGGTTTGTGGTCAGTGATTAAGTGAACTTTGGTTCCTACATGAAATTGTGGAATTTTTTAATTCCAGACCAATGGCAACAGATTCTTTCTTAATTTTTCTGGAGTTATTTGTAGGACAAAGCTGCACTGATACAATGATGTGGTTAAGATGTTGAATTGAATTGAATTTTATTTGATCCTGTAATATTACATTGTGTACAGTAAATGTACATGTAATATAGGACATGTCAAAGTAGTAACATTCATTATCACTTATTTTTCTACCCCTTTAGCTTACATTTTTACATCACTGATAATGAATAACAATATATACAAATTTAATGGCATAAGTATTCTGCAACACAGTAAAACTCTTTTTCAATGAGATAGTCTATAGGTTTCTTTGGAAAGACATTGTCAAGTACACTATTTTGCAGGTTTTTTGGCAGACTTCTTAGTAGTCTGACACCAGAGTACTGGGGCCCTTTTTCTAGCATTGGCAGTCGGTGGGGTATGCTCCGTACTTCATTCTTCCTTCTTGTATTGTGGGTGTGTACACTAGCATTTGTAATCCAGTCCTCACTACCTTTTGTGATGTACATTATTGTTTTGTATGTATACAACGATGAAAAAGTTAAGATACCTAACTTCTTGAAACAGTTTCTGCACGTTTTAGAGGTCTTTCTTCTTGAAATGGTCCTAATTGCTTTTTTTGTAATGTGAACACTCGTTTTGTCTCTTGTTTGTTTGGATTTCCCCACACAGTCACTCGATACTGTAAGTATGGTTCGAAAAGTCCATAATACACTGTACACAGAAGGTTCTTGTCTGAATACTGTGATAGCTGCATCAATAAGAATATAACAGAGCTTAGCTTCTTACAGACATTATTAATATGTTTTTTCCGTTTCAGTTCATTATCCACAAGAATACCTAAGAATCTAGCAGATTCTACTTCTTCCAGCCTTGTTCCATCAACCTTTAAATCCATGTCTACAGACTTCTCCTTGTTTTTAAACATTGCATACATAATTTTTTTTTAGATTTATAACCAGTCCATTTTCCAACAGCCATTGAGCACTGACATTTGCAGATATGTATGCTCTTCTCTCAAGCTGTTCCATATTTTGGTCACTACTTAGTATTGTCATGTCATCAGCAAACATCTATATCATTAACAAACACATTAAATAACAATGGCCCCGTTACCGAACCCTGCGGCACTCCATATTTGAAGGGTTTGGTTTCTGATTGGTATGAGTTTCCTAATGATACATACTGCTTACGGTTGCACAAGTATGATTTCATACATTCACCTAGTTGTCCTCGAATGCCATAATTGCCTAATTTTTGTATCAGCATTTCATGGTCAATGGTGTCAAATGCTTTTGAAAGATCCAAAAACATTGCAGAGACAACCTTTCTTTCATCTAAGGACTGTAAAATGTATTCTGTTAGACTGGCAATTGCTAATTCTGTAGATTTACTTTTTCTGAAACCATGTTCTGAGGGTATGAGAAAGTTATGTTTGTCCAAATAATTAACTAATCTATATATAAAAACAGAGATGAAGTGACTTACCAAACGAAAGCGCTGGCAGGTCGATAGACATATTTGCTTGTGTCTGTATGTGTGGATGGATATGTGCGTGTGTGCGAGTGTATACCTGTCCTTTTTTCCCACTAAGGTAAGTCTTTCCGCTCCCGAGATTGGAATGACTCCTTACCCTCTCCCTTAAAACCCACATCCTTTCGTCTTTCCCTCTCCTTCCCTCTTTCCTGATGAGGCAACAGTTTGTTGCGAAAGCTTGAATTTTGTGTGTATGTTTGTGTTTGTTTGTGTGTCTATCGACCTGCCAGCACTTTCGTTCGGTAAGTCACCTCATCTCTGTTTTTATATATAATTTTTCCCACGTGGAATGTTTCCTTCTATTATATTAATTAACTAATCTGGTATACATAAGTATTTCTAGGATTTTTCAGAAACCTGATATAAGTGAAACTGGTCTGTAGTTGTTGGGGTCATCCTTATCCCCTTTCTTGTACACTGGCACCACCTCCGTTATCTTCAGTTTTTCTGGAAAAATTCCATCTCTGAATGAACAGTTTGCTATGTTCAGCAGTGGTGTCATTATCTGCTCACTTACCAGCTTTATTATATGATTTGATATTTCATCATCACCAGCTGATTTCTTGGACTTCAGTTTCTGTATAGTTTTTCGTAGTTTATCTTCTGTGACTGGTCTTAAGAGCATAGTACTGTATGATCTTTTTGGAACCTTAATGCTCTTCTGTTTTTGACTATTTCTTTCCAATTTTAAGTTTTCTACTACACTGATATAGTTATTATTCAGCATGTTTGCTATTTCCATACCATCTGTGACCACTGTGTTGTCTATTTTAATTGACCTAATGCCTTCTTCTTCGTTTGATCCATCTTTTTCCTTTCTTTCATCACTGATTGCATTCCAAGCTGCCTTTGCCTTGTTTTTTGAGTTTGTTATGGTGGCGTCAATTGCTCTTGCTTTTGCTTCTCTTATTGTTTTTCTATATTTCTTTTTTAATATCTTATAGTTGTCAGCTTCGCCCATCCATCTCAGATCGTGCAGCTTCCTTCACTGTTCTAGTATTTCGCTGGTAATCCACTGTGTTTGATCTTGCAGCCTTTCTTGTCTCTTTACTTTGGGAAATACTACATTAAAATGGTATTTAATTGTTGAAATAAATGCATCATATTTTTCATTTACACTCTGGGCCTGTAGAGTTTCATTCCAGGTTTCGTTACTTAACATTGTTCTAAAGATGTTGATATTTTGTTCACTGATGATCCTAATTACTTTGGTTGTTCGTTTTGGTTCTGATACTGTGTCATTACTTCTGCAAAAGCTGATTAGTTGTCCATGATGATCAGATATTTCTGTCTGAACTACATGTGACTCATAGTTACACATATTAGTAATTATGTCGTCAATAACTGTCTCACTTTGTGAAGTCACTCTTGTTGGTGCAGTTATTGTTACTTTCATGTTATGCTGTATTAACAATTCTTCAAAATTCTGTCTTATTTTTTTGTCTTTTCCCATGTCAATGTTGAAGTCTTCACATAAAATAAGGTTTCTCTTCATATTCATTCTCAATAAGCTAGCAATTTTTTTCAGAAAGATGCTAATATTGCCACATGGTGATCTGTAAACACAAAACACTCTAAAATCCTCTGTCACTATACCAGTAACTTCAAAGTTTTTTTCTCTAGCTACGGGCAATGTAGCAGCTTCACTGTTTACATTCTTTCGGAGAGTACCTGTTTTAATATATATATACAACCCTTATATTTAGATCTTCAGAAGTAACTAGCAAGTTTGCATTCCTTTATTGCAACATTGCCTGTTTTACTTTCAGTTAGTCCATGTTCACTGATGCATAATATGTCTGGTCTTACTTCACTCAGAAGTACTTCTGCTTCTAATTTTTTGTTACCAAAGTATTGAATATTTTGATGAAGTACTTTTATGTAATTTTTCTTTTGTTGCTTTACATGTTGTGAGGCAAATTCTTTAGCATTGTCTCTTTTTGTATGGTGCTTATATTTTTCTTTTCCAGCTAGAGTGTATGATTTTTCACCCCCTTCAGGCCATATTAGTTTCCCTTGCTTCTAATGATTTAGCAGACATTTGCAAACATTCTACTGAATGTTACAGACCCCAGTCTATTTAAATGCAAACCATCTTTTGCTAGTGAGTTTTCACATAGGTATTTGTTTGGGTCCATAAAAACTGCCCCAAGACGATCACATTGTTCTTTAAGAGCAGAGTTTATTTTGGCGATATATTTTTCACTCACTGACCTTCTGTTTATGATTCTGTTAAGCATCAGCCGAGATCCTGCATACATATTTCTTGCAGAACGAATCATGTTTCTTGTTTAGTTTGCCATTTATTCCTTACTGCTGTTCCTTAACGAATTCGTTCCAACATGTATAAATACCCCTTTACAATTATGCCTGGTTTCAGAATCTGGTTCTGTAGTAGCTTGTCTTGCATTCACCATATTTTTAAAATGTTTACCGAGTTGCTGCGTTCTAATTCCAGGTCGTACGTCGATCTTGCAATTAGAGACAGCTATATTCCTCAGCAGCGAATCGCCAATTATTAAAAAGTCATTTTCCTTTTGTTGCATATCTGTCGCCATGTTTTGCCTTTTGGTGTGTGTGACCACCTTCCATTTATATTTATCTTCCGGTTTTTGGCTTATTGAGCTTACCGAGACATCAACGGGAACACTTGAAATGTTGTTTTTTTAAAGTCCGATCGTTCACTCGTATTTTCGCGATCTTCTAGCTTTCCCGTTTGATAGTTTTTACACACACAGGACTTCTTTTCTTGTATTAATATATCGTTTTCTTTCTTGATGGTTGAAAGTTCGGTTTTTAATGCCTCAATGTCACTTTGTAGTAACTTTATAATTTCGTGTTTTGTATCAACTGCACTTGTCATGTAAACAACCGTGACAAGTCCACGGAAAATCTTCGCTGACGAATTTTAGATTTACTCTCGCGCACTTCTCGTGTAACAAGTAGTTGCATTTGATACACAGAATACCCTTCATCACACCCTTTTCACATTCTCTACATGAAGAACCGTTCATTTTTTGTCTTTTTAACGAGAGAGAAGCATCACTACACTTTCTTATAGGCATCATCTTTGTGCAATCAAATGTGGGTAGGCAGTGATCCTTCTTAAGAAAGCTTTAAATACTGTCTGACAGGCAGCTACCAAAATGTATCCAGCATCTTTTTTGCACAAATTGTTTAAAGATATAGCAATCTCAGATGCCTGTAGTATGTTTGGACTAATAATTTACTTTTCATAAGAACACTTGTCCCTTTATATCTTTGATGTGGGTAAATGAGTAATTGTTGCAATTGTATCTAGTCAATGCGGTGGCCATCATTTGAATTCAGTGTCATTTCCAGTGCACTCAGAAACCAAGGGATTTCCAGCATTTGTTTCTCTTTTCTGTGCATGCTTTACGGGGCAACTGGGTAGTTCACGCCAAAACATCTCGATGTAAAGACAATAGTGTGACAGTAGTGCCATTCTGTACATTGTACATACATTTGTGTGTGTGCGTGTGTTTATCTGCAATACTTTATTAACAGCAATGATGTCTGTGTTATAATTCAACAACCTATCTTCATCCACATCTCAATACATGTCAAGCACTTCAAAATTACCACAGGTTATGGGCCCAGTGTATGATTGTGGTGAGTGTGCTGCAGTTCGATGAGAAAAGGATCACTAAATGCAAGAACTAATGAAGACAACATATTGATGGAACCACCTGCAAAGATTGATCATCCATGCAGCAATAACTATTTTTTGTAGTCAGTCTGTGTTCATTCACTGATAAAACATGATGAGGCAAGTGATGCCGTAGATCCTGGCTTTAGAATGGGTTATGATTTATTGGGTACAGAGGAAAAGAAGAAAAATGAAGGGGGCCATGTCCATAATTCTAATGCTGGTCAAAGGCCACTACGTAGAGACGACTGGTATTCTTAAACTAGTAAAGGAGGCAGGGGAGAAGATCAAGAAAAGACGCTGCAACAATGGCCTGCTCAACATTGTATCCAATATGAGAGACTTAGTAAATATGAAGAAAGAGGATTACATGACTATAGAGAACTATATAATGAAGATTCAGACTGCCAATAGATTAGTGAAGCAAGGAAGCTTCAACTTTGAGGACAAAACAGTTGCAACCTTCGTGCTTCTCGAGTTGCCTTTGGATAAGTATGAAGGCCTCATTAGAAGTTTCCAACAAGATGAAGCCATTGACAACAGTCATTGGTATCCATCAAGAGCTTAGAAGAAGCCAAAGCATATGAAGCACTAGGTGGAGGTCAGAAACAAAACAAGAGTGCCCAGAGACACTACAAACATCATAAATGAAACCAAGAGAGTGGAAAATACACATCCAGCAGAAACAGACTCTGTTTCTCCTGCAGTTAAGCAGACTATATTGCTAGGGAATTCCCACATTTCCATGGAAAACAAGGAGGGGCTGCACCAAATGGACTGAATATTCACGAGGTATCAGGATATGGAGCAAGTTGGAGCAAATTCAACAGTGCTAAAAATTGTACAAGCAGTGAAGGCTCAGGAGGTGCAAGTGCAAAGGAAGATGATGAGATAGTGACTTTAACAGGCGCTGATGGAAGGGCACAAGTTCTGTATTCAGGAGCATCCCATTATATGACTAGTCACCAAGAGATTCTACAAGACTTAGAACTAGGTAAATTTGGAGAAACGAAATTGTCTGAAGGGACATTACTAAAGTGACTGGTAAGGGAAGTGTTGGCATGAAAGCAGTAAAATCATGTGAATCTGGTTAACAGAGTGCTTTTGGTGAAAGAACTGGCCAGGAACTTCTTGTCTGTTGAACAAATGGGCAAGAAAGTAGTTGTGCATTAGATTAAAAAATGATGATGTTGCAGTGTGTCTGTTGGTGAGAAGGAAGTGTTCAGAGGATGATCATCAAGCAGTGATGTCTATTTAGTGCACTGCTATTATTACGAAATGAATAACAGTACAGTGATGCCCCACAGAAACAAAATGCATCAACAAGTGGAAAAAGAAGCAACAACCAGACAGGCAGAAGACTTTTAAAATGTGTGAAATGTATGTGCAAGGAAAAATGAAACAATATCCTTTCAAACCTAGCCAAACTACTACCGTAAATGTTCTAGAACTGGTACATAGTGATGCAGGCTATGCTAAAGAGTCCTCCCTGGGTGGAGCACAGTACTATGCTACTTACTGGATGATCACTCAAGATACTCGGTAGTGAAAGTGTTGAACCATAAGAATGGCGTGTGTGAGTTTCTTGTGGAGTTTAAGGAACATGCAGAGTGTGAGACAGGGAGGAAAGTGCGAAGTCTCCAATTGGGCAATGAGACCAAATACATCAACAGCAAATTTGAAGAACTGTTCAATGAAGGAGGCTCATCAAATCAGAAAAGCACAGTTTACTCCACTCCATCTGACAGAATAGCCAGACACTTGAATTAAGCACTTATATCCATCCTGAGGTGCCTACTGCTCAAAGGTGATTTACCCAACAACATTTTGAGGAGAAGATCTAATGTTGGCCTGCTACATCCGAAATTAATGCCCAACAGGATCCCTTGGTGGAAAAATCCCATATGAAGTCTGAAATCAGGAAGAACTTGTTAAGCAATATTTTGTAAGCTCAAACCATTTGGCTGGAAAGCCTGGACAAGCACACTGACATCTAACAAAATTGGGGAACAACAAGAAGAATGTGTTTATCTTTGAGTAGGAGCAGGATCAAAAGGTCATCCATCATCTGTGGAGCCTTGTATAGACAAAAATCCTTTTAGAAAAGGTATCATCTTTGATGAGTGAGCATTCTCTCTGATAGACAAGGAACTGTGTCTTCCAGCAGAAGTAAACATGAAGCAGATGACAAAAGTCAATCCACACAGCAATGAGGTGACAGCAGACAGTGCCAAAACAGTGTGATTGAGCTTTCCAGGCCTATCAACAGATGGTGACAACACATCTGTGGGGAATGCAGAACCAATAGCAGATGATGAAATTGAGTAAACAGCTGTTCGAGGAGTAGGGGGCAAATTTGGGATTGGAGAAGAAGGTAGATATGATGCAGAACATGGTGTAATTACCAGTACTGAAGATAGTGATGTATGTGAGAAGTGTGATACAGTGCTGGAAAATGAAATTTCCAGTGCAAATAGTGAAGTGTGTTTATAACAGTCTTCACATCTGGCAAAAATGAAAAAGACTGGTTTGTGTCTTTTTGCATGTTATTTAGCTACCACGTGTTGAATGAATCTGATCCAACATCAGTTCACAGGGATGAATGGTATAAAGCCAGGGAGTCAGAAGCGAGTAGCCTAAAATGCTATACAATACAAGGGAACTTGTTGACAGATCAAAAGCTGATCATGTTCTAGGACATAAGTGATTATTTATAACAAAGTGAAACAGAGAAATTGGTATCAGTAAATTTAAAATGAGGTTAATAGCTCTGAGTTAGAGCCAGATATCTGGAGTAGATTATATGGAAAGCTACAGCCTACGGATGAGATGAAGTAGCTTGAGAATTCTGAGAGCATTTGCAGTACTTAGGTTGTTGTGTTGGCAGAAGAGCCAACACCGTGTTACTATTGGGGGCCGAAACGCAGGCATTTTAGCTCACGCAGGCTGGCATGAGGAGGGAAGGACTCTACTGACGTGAGGTCTGGAACCCGACAAGGAATTAGAATTCAGAAAGCGGACGTAATTAGTCTGATACTTAACTTTAATCCATTAATGATCAACGTCGCTCTTGACGGTACATGAGTCACAATATTATCTGTTCAGAAGACATAGTAACTGAATATGGCGCCTCGCTAGGTCGTAGCAAATGACGTAGCTGAAGGCTATGCTAAACTGTCGTCTCTGCAAATGAGAGCGTCTGTAGTCAGTGAACCATCGCTAGCAAAGTCGGCTGTACAACTGGGGCGAGTGCTAGGGAGTCTCTCTAGACTAGACCTGCCGTGTGGCGGCGCTCGGTCTGCAGTCACTGATAGTGGCGACGCGCAGGTCCGACATATACTAAAGGACCGCGGCCGATTTAAAGGCTACCTCCTAGCAAGTGTGGTGACTGGCAGTGACACCACATAGGTACTTACAGGATGGTAAGCCAAACACATTGATATAGAAACTGCTTATCTGAACAGCCCCAAAAATGGCACCATTTTCATGTGTAGAGTGCAGCGAATAAAGTTTGTTTATTCAATAACTGTATGGGCTTCAACAGGCAGGTAAAGTTTGGAATGATTTTTTCTGTTCTGTGATGATAAAGTTAGGTTCAAAACAATGTACAAAGGATCCTTATGTATTCTTCTCTAATAATTTTATCACTGGGGTTCATATTGATGGCCGTTGTAATAGGTCAGGAAGAAAGGGTCATAACATTCAAGCATGTTCTGAAAGTTCTCAGTAACATAAAGAAATTAATGACATATTGTTTGTTTTAAGACTTGAGATTAAACAGTCTCAAGAGCTGGTGAAATTAAACCAAACTAGCTACATTCACCAGGCATTAAGGGAATTTAAAAAGCATGTCTCCAAGGGCATAGCTACACCATGTAATGATAACCATTTTGGTGAAGATGAGAATGATAAACCATTTGACCAAAAACTGTATCAAATGGTGGTGGCTTCTTTGCTATATATTCCACATGTACTGGGCCTAGTATTATCTTTATTGTGGGAAGATTGAGTCTATTCAATTCTAAGTCATGTGTTTCACACTGGGCAGGACTACATAGAATGTTTCACCTCCTGCAGCAAACTTAAGATTTTAGTTCATGTTTTAGAGTCAATTTTTCTGACAATAGTGTATTCAGTGGTGCTGACTGGCCAAATGACCCAGCTAATAGTAAATCTGAACATGGTACGTGATTGGTTAGCTGGAGCAGAAATTAGCTGGAACCAAACAATCAATCCATTGTAGTGACCTCCACAGTATAAGTTGAATATATTGCTATTTTTGGGACTTGTATGGAGGTGAAGTGGTTTGTAGATCTTCTTAATGAGATTAAGTGTTCTGAATTTGTTAGCTATCCCTACGGGTCAATGCTGACAACATAGTTTCCATTGAGATTACCAAGAGACAGGGTTATAAGAAAGAACCAAACATTTCAGGGTACACTATCATAAAATCAAGCTGACTGTCGTGGATTGTTTAAGTATGTGTCAACTGATGACAAATGCAGTAGACATTTTAACTAAAGATTATTATGTATTAAAACTGAGAGATTCAGAGACATGTTAGGATTAAAATAAGTGTTATTTCCTGTTGGACTAACTGCCAGTTAAGTTACATCTCATTTGGATTATTATTTTTAATACTGGAATTTAGTAGTGTGAGGCTATTAAGTTATCCTTTTATGATGTCCACAGAGGGGAAGCATTGAAATTCTGTCTATTGAATGCAGTGACCATTATTTGAATTCAACACCATTCCCAGTGCACTCAGAAACCAGGGGGTTTCCAGCTTATGTTTCTCTTTCCTGTGTGTGCTCTTTGGGTCAGCATCTGATCTATGCCTCTACTGCTGAGTATGTAGCCTAGGTATTCCACTCAAAGTCTAAAAAATCACTTCTTTAAATTACACTCTAAACCATTCTGATGGAGTTTGGTGAAGAGCAGGAACAGCAGGTGTTCAGCTTCCATATGGCCTGTGGCAATTATATCACTCAGATAACTGCCACAACTGGGGATATTGCAGATAAGTTGTTCAAAATAGTGCTGCACAATGATTGGAACACTAACAATGCTGAATGGCAAGTGAATGAGCAGTACACACCAAATGTGTGATAATGACCATGAATGAAGAGGACTTTTTGTCAAATGAAAGCTGGAGATATGCACATTGGCAGATCAATTTTGCTAAAGAGGCAGCTACCTGTGAGTTCAGTCAGGAGGTATTCCGAGTGAAGGACTGGATATGAATCCAACACATGTAGGGTTCTGATAGTGGATTTGAAATCACCATAGAGACAAAGTTTGTCAGTAGGTTTCCTTATTATGATTAGAGATGTAGCCCATTCACTGGATAAGACCAGCATCAAAATCTGTTGCTGCTTAATACAGAAAAGGTTTTTCGAGGGGGCTGTGGAGAGTGATAGGAATGGTGTGAGCACAGTAGAATTAAGGTGTCCCCATGAATTTGAGTGTGATATGTGAAGTACAGTCTTTGGCACAACCGAGACTGGCTTCATAGAGAGAAGAAGATTTGTCACATAACACCTCTAAGGTGTTGAAGAGAATGCATTGCAAATATTATGCTCCTCATGTACACCATGAGGTATGCTTGCTTGTGGGTATGAATGGTGTGTGTCTCTCTTTAACTGATGCAGGCAGTGGCTGGAAGTTTCTTGTAATTACCTGCAACTTAATGTGTATTCTTTACAGCAAGTAGCAATCTAGCTAAAGCATTCTTTGATAAACATCAACTATATGTCTAATTTTGCTACAGTGATCACATTCCTTGTCCTGGAAATGATACAAGGCACAAGAATGCTTAATAAAACAAACCAGAAAAACTTGTGCAGCTTCTGTGCAGGAATTTAATCACACAATGAAGTATTTACTCTACTTGCATTAACAGAACACTAAGCTATGTCACTATCTGTTGACTAACTGTCTGAATCATGGTCACGTGAGTACCCGCATGGGCTGGAATCATCGTCTGAAGACTGGCCTGTTGACTTACAGTGCTGATCAATTTTCAGTGGGCTTTATGACACACAATTCAAGAAGCTTTGTGAATCAGGACTCTAGTACATGAGAGAGAGAGCTTAATATCAGTATGGAACCTACCAAGATCTTCTGTGACAACATGGAAGTTATAATTTTAGCCACAAATTACGTTACTAGTGGCAGAGTCAAACACATCAGTATAAAGCACTATTTCATAAAGGATCACATAGAGCAAAGGAATAATGAGAGAGACTTCTTATCCATAGATGAGGTGTTGACTGATCTACTAACCAAAGCATTGAACAAAAACAGGTTTCAGAAGATAGTGAAAAAATACGGATTTGTTTTGTGAAAGTGATATCCAAAATATATTTTCAAAGGGTGATGTGAGGGATATATGAGCAATAAGTTTATGAACAATGAGTTTAATAGGCCTTTCTGCAGTGTGCTGTGTACTCTGTGATGTCATCTTGCTAACACAGTCTTATGCGTAAGTCCTTTGTATTCTTGAATGTTAAAATATAATTTTTCTTATTCCTATAAATCAGTATTCAAAGTTACTTATTTCACTGTGCTAAATCAAAAAATGTTGTTTTTCAGCAGAGTTGACTTTTAGCAAAAAATTCGTACTTGCTCTCTATCCTTTGTAAATAGGCTTCTAGAGCCTGAGATACTAGTTTTTGCAGACATTTGTTGTCTGTGGTCTTCCTACCACGACAAAAAGCATCAAGTTGTTACTTCTAGGTTCTAATTTTTTCACTCCCACAAGAAATCTTTATAATCTAATGCAGCTTGGGTGGCATATGCAAAAGATCTCTTCAAAAGTTTCACATTACATATGAAGACGAGGGCTAGTAGAAATCCTTGGGTAACAGAAGAAATATTGAATTTAATTGATGAAAGGAGAAAATATAAAAATGCAGTAAGTGAAACAGGCAAAAAGGAATACAAACGTCTCAAAAATGAGATCGACAGGAAGTGCAAAATGGCTAAGCAGGGATGGCTAGAGGACAAATGTAAGGATGTAGAGGCCTATCTCACTAGGGGTAAGATAGATACCGCCTACAGGAAAATTAAACAGACCTTTGGAGATAAGAGAACGACTTGTATGAATATCAAGAGCTCAGATGGAAACCCAGTTCTAAGCAAAGAAGGGAAAGCAGAAAGGTGGAAGGAGTATATAGAGGGTCTATACAAGGGCAATGTACTTGAGGACAATATTATGGAAATGGAAGAGGATGTAGGTGAAGATGAAATGGGAGATATGATACTGCGTGAAGAGTTTGACAGAGTACTGAAAGACCTGAGTCGAAACAAGGCCCCCGGAGTAGACAATATTCCATTGGAACTACTGACGGCCGTGGGAGAGCCAGTCCTGACAAAACTCTACCCTCTGGTGAGCAAGATGTATGAAACAGGCGAAATACCCTCAGACTTCAAGAAGAATAATAATTCCAATCCCAAAGAAAGCAGGTGTTGACAGATGTGAAAATTACCGAACTATCAGCTTAATAAGTCACAGCTGCAAAATACTAACACGAATTCTTTACAGACGAATGGAAAAACTAGTAGAAGCCAACCTCGGGGAAGATCAGTTTGGATTCCGTAGAAACACTGGAACACGTGAGGCAATACTGACCTTACGACTTATCTTAGAAGAAAGATTAAGGAAAGGCAAACCTACGTTTCTAGCATTTGTAGACTTAGAGAAAGCTTTTGACAATGTTGACTGGAATACTCTCTTTCAAATTCTAAAGGTGGCAGGGGTAAAATACAGGGTGCGAAAGGCTATTTACAATTTGTACAGAAACCAGATGGCAGTTATAAGAGTCGAGGGACATGAAAGGGAAGCAGTGGTTGGGAAGGGAGTAAGACAGGGTTGTAGCCTCTCCCCGATGTTGTTCAATCTGTATATTGAGCAAGCAGTAAAGGAAACAAAAGAAAAATTCGGAGTAGGTATTAAAATTCATGGAGAAGAAATAAAAACTTTGAGGTTCGCCGATGACATTGTAATTCTGTCAGAGACAGCAAAGGACTTGGAAGAGCAGTTGAATGGAATGGACAGTGTCTTGAAAGGAGGATATAAGATGAACATCAACAAAAGCAAAACAAGGATAATGGAATGTAGTCTAATTAAGTCGGGTGATGCTGAGGGAATTAGATTAGGAAATGAGGCACTTAAAGTAGTAAAGGAGTTTTGCTATTTGGGGAGCAAAATAACTGATGATGGTCGAAGTAGAGAGGATATAAAATGTAGGCTGGCAATGGCAAGGAAAGCGTTTCTGAAGAAGAGAAATTTTTTAACATCCAGTATTGATTTAAGTGTCAGGAAGTCATTTCTGAAAGTATTCGTATGGAGTGTAGCCATGTATGGAAGTGAAACATGGACGATAAATAGTTTGGACAAGAAGGGAATAGAAGCTTTCGAAATGTGGTGCTACAGAAGAATGCTGAAGATTAGATGGGTAGATCACATAACTAATGAAGAAGTATTGAATAGGATTGGGGAGAAGAGAAGTTTGTGGCACAACTTGACCAGAAGAAGGGATCGGTTGGTAGGACATGTTCTGAGGCATCAAGGGATCACCAATTTAGTATTGGAGGGCAGCGTGGAGGGTAAAAATCGTAGAGGGAGACCAAGAGATCAATACACTAAGCAGATTCAGAAGGATGTAGGTTGCAGTAGGTACTGGGAGATGAAAAAGATTGCACAGGATAGAGTAGCATGGAGAGCTGCATCAAACCAGTCTCAGGACTGAAGACCACAACAACAACAACGACAACAACATGAAGACTTTGTCTGTAAGCAATTGTAAGCAGAATCTTTAGAGCACATCATAATTTGTTATGCTTTTGATCAGAAAGTGGCATTACAAACCTAAAAATTAAACAAGCCCTTGCTAGTCAAAGTTCTTGCAGCAAACAGTAAAGCTTACAATACTTTCATGTCAGTGCACCATTAATTTAACGACTTGTATCAGACATATTTCAGTACATTGGTAAACCTTGATAAAGAGAACTGATTATGTACTAGTGACTGCAGCTTGATCATATTGTTTCTCAAGTGAAGAATGACATCAGAAGTAGAACTGAAAATCTTCTAACAAAGTTCTTCCAACATCAAAAGCTGTATATATTCCATGGTTGTACCTGTATTGTCAAGCCCTTTGGGATCATCAGATGGCCAAGTTTCTTGACCTTGGGTGCAACACTCAAAGCAATTTTTTCACACAGACCACCCACCTTTTCATAGTTTTAAAAGAAAATAATCGTGAGTTTGGACTGAGATCTCGAGAATCTCTTTTTGAAGTGCCAAATGTCCTTGTAACAGCATTGAAATCTGATAAACAAACACCTAGGCAGGTTAACATATATTTGGAAGATCTCAGTGGTAAAGGTACAGCCATGGGATGTATATGGCTTTCAATATTGGAAGAACTTTATGAGGAGATTTTCAGTTCTAGTTCTGTTGAATTATTATGATGTCAGCCTCCACTTGAGAAACAATATAATCAAACTGCATTCACTAGCACAAAATCAATTCTCTTCGCCAAGATTTACCAATGTATTGAAATATGCCTGATACAAATCAGGATATTTAGAGGATCATCTATGACAATTTGAAATCCTACTGAATTTTGTTTTATTCTCCATTGTGTATATTAGGTGAAATAATTTCACTCATTTTATGAGCATGGTATAAAAAAAAGTTATGTTTTAAGCACTACTTTACAGATATTATTATTGTAGTGATTTTCTATCATAATAATGAGTTACTTATTATTTTCAATAGCAAAATACATGTATGTGAAACAGTAAACAAGGAACAAAAAAAGTGAATGTAAACATAAAACAACAATTTACTGTGTAAAACAAATATAAGTAAAACAAATAATTAGGATGATAATAAATGTTTAAAAATTGTAATTAGGTATGTTACAAATACTATAACAGCAAATTATGTACATTTTATTTTCCAAAAATGGTATTTCAGAAAGCACTTTTATTAGACATAGATATAAGTGGCTTGAAAGCTTCTTTAATTTATGTTGTAACATAAATTAATTAATGTTGCTGTGATATTTTGCAAAATTTCAGATCTTACGAAAATCGATTATACAGTTTTCAAGAACGTTAATTGCATATCAACTTTTGTATGAAAAACGTTTTTCTCATTTTGAAGGTATTCCCTCTAAACCTAATAGTCCAAATTACCTATTGGGGTGTGTTTTATCCCTTAGAAGTGAAACTGGTGACAAACAAAAAATTATCTATTGTTTTATTTTGTCCCCTCCACACATGCCCCACATTTCATCAAAATTGGTTATTGACATTTGAGAATGTTCCCTTGTAATTGGCAATGCCTCAGCTATATAAATGTAAGCAATATATATGATAGATAAAAAAATATACTCACCAAGCGGCAGTAGGAGAAAACATACACACAAAGAGGGTTAACTTATGCAAGCTTTTGGAATCAGTGGCTCCTTCTTCCAGTCTTCCAGCACAAGAGTCAAAGGGGCAGGAAGAGGTGTAAGGGAAAAGGACTGGAGAGGCTTAGGAAAAGGGGTACAGTCCAGAAAAGTCACCCAGAATCCTGTGTCAGGGGAGGCTCACCGGTTGGGACAAGAAGAGAAGACTGATTGTTGGGGACTGCACCAGATGAGTTTGAAAACCTGAGAGCTTAACGGTCTCTGCAAGACAGAGATTAAGCTAAAAAATCGTGCATGAGTTAATGAGAGTGAAAACTAAGTACACTGTATGTGACAGGGTGGGGGGGGAAAAAAAAAGGGTCAGAAAATGAAATAAGTAGAAAACTAAAGTTTTACCCACCACACTTACAATAGCTTTTTGTTGCCGTCCCAATCTCCACAGTATCCTTGTTGGACGATATGCTCCTTCTGCATCCATCTCCCTCCCCTATGGCTCCTACCCCTACGATCGTCGCTGCTACAAGATTTGGCTTATCCACCCATCTCCCTATCCTATGGCTCCTACCCCATGATCATCCCTGCTGCAAGACTTGCCCTATGCCCTCTCCTGCCACTACCTATGCCAGCCCTGTAACTGGAAAAATATATACTACCAAAGGGCGAGCCACCTGTACCAGCTGTTATGTAAACAATGTTCGGCCTTTTATTATCAGCATGATCACCACCCAGTTATCAGTTAGGATGAATAGACTTAGGCAGAGAGTAGATACTGGTGACACACAATATCCTGTCACAGAGCCTGCTCTACTGCATGACGGTCATGACTTCAGTGTCAGTTACACTATGCTCACCTTCTGGATTCTTGCCCTACTCACCAGTTTCTCAGAACTCCACCCACCTGGCCTTAATTTATGTCAGTTCCTTCTGTCTCAGCATTTCTTCACAGTAACTACTCCTTTCTTCACTCGTTTTTAGTTTCCAACATCTTTCATTTTTCTGACCAGTATACTACTTGCCATTCCTTCTCCCACCTCTGTTACATACAATGCACTTAGATTTCAACTCTTATTAACTTGTGGATGATGTTTTAGCAGTAATCTCTGTCTTGCATTTTACCCTCCCTTCCACCTTTCAGCACTCAGGTTTTCAAATCTCCTCTAGCGCAGTCCCCAACAATCAGTCTTTCCTTCTTGTCCTGTCTGGTAAGTCTCCACTGACCCGGGGTTCTTGATGACTTTTCCAAACTACTGTACCCCTCTTCCTAGACCACTCTAGGCTTTTTCCTAGTGTGTGTGTGTGTGTGTGTGTGTGTGTGTGTGTGTGTGTGTGTGTGTGTTTTCCTAGACCACTCTAGGCTTTTTCCTAGTGTGTGTGTGTGTGTGTGTGTGTGTGTGTGTGTGTGTGTGTGTGTGTGTGTGTGTGTGCGTGTGTGCGATTTCTTGACTGTATTGGACCAACTGCCATACCATGTTTTGGGTAGTTATCTATGTAGTTGTTTCCCTTTCCGTCGTCCATGTTAGCAAGTCTTGTGGGATCTATCCTATCCACAAGGTCCTTCCAGTTATTTCCTTGACTTAATACATTGATTTATATATTGTATTCCACACTGTTGCCTTATAACACATTTGTTATTTTGTCCATGTGGTTACTCCTTGGATCTGTCTTAGTACCTTCATTTGCACTGCCGTTTATTTTATCATTTTCATTTCTGCTCTAGTTTCTGCTGCACATGTCAAAACAGGCCACACCATTGTTTTATACTTTTAGTTTCCCCTCTGTTGACATAAACTTGTTTCTCCATACAGTATTTGCAGGCATCTGGCGGCTCTTACTACCTTTGTAACTTGATTTTTCACTTCCATGGTTAAATCTTCATACCTAGTGATAACAGTCTGTAGATAATTAAAGCTCATCACCTGTTCAACTGATACACCATCTATTTCTAATTTACATCATACATGTGCTTTTGATATTATCATACTTTTAGTTTTTTATGAGATTTCCTTGTTATATTGCTTAGCTGTTTTATTAAATTGGTGAAGTCACTTTGTAAATTATCCTCATTATTTTCTATCAGTACAGCATCCTCAGTATAACATATAATATTTACCACTTTATTTTCTATTTTATAGCCTGGTTTCTTTTTTATGCCATCGATCACGTGGTCCTTTATTAAGCTGCACAGGAGTGGGCTTAGTGAGTCTCCTTGTCTAATTCCTTCATGTACTGTAATTTCATCTGTGAATCCTTCATATGTTTTAAATCTTGTTTTATTACCTATATAGGCTATAAATCTTCCATGATTTTCACTAAACCCATAGGTACTCTCTTGTCAAACTTTGTGGTTGGTTGGTTGCTTTGGGGAAGGAGACCAGACAGCGAGGTCATTGGTCTCATCGGATTAGGGAAGGACGGGGAAGGAAGTCGGCCATGCCCTTTTAAAGGAACCATCCCGGCATTTGCCTGGATCGATTTAGGGAAAGCACGGAAAACCTAAATCAGGATGGCCGGACGCGGGATTGAACCGTCGTCCTTCCGAATGCGAGTCCAGTGTCTAACCACTGCGCCACCTCGCTCGGTCAAACTTTGTGTATATGTGCTACAGTTATTTGATAAAATTGTTTTTAATGTATTTTGTGTTGGTGGTTGTTATTTCTTCTCCATACAAGTAAAGGAAGAGAATTACCACAGTTGGTGACCCCAAACTCGTTTTTGCCTTTTCAGCCTTTATTTCAGTGACTGTGTTGTGTGCACTCTACAAACAATGAGCCATATGCCATAGGACATAACAAACCCTGTGTTCTCTCATCTCATTTCATCTGCGGATTGTGAATCTCAAGTGCAGCACCTACCTCATGTCACCATTACATAGGAACAGGGACATTTCCTCCCTCTAATATATCCAGGTTCATAATAAAGTGAACCAAGTGTCACTGCATCAAGGTCATGTCGACTTCAGTGCTCCACAAACTGTTGAATGTGTTTTTCAACCCAGATATCAATACCCATTGCATGGATAATATGCTACATACATCACTGTCAGAATCCAGCAGCCGTCAGACTGTAAATTTTTACACACAACATGTTGCTGAAGGTACTGTTCGTTTGCTACTCTTGTGTACTATGCATCACCCATTATCACCTATCACAGCCACAGCTGTACCACCCGTGATAGCCTATCATGCATCTGTGACTTCTGTGCCATGTGATCTTGGCCCCCCTCCCCCTCATGTGGGCCTCATACGATGCATCACATCGCACTCTCACAATGCACGAAAGTACTCTATCAATGCATCTGATGACCATAATCATACCTGCCACGTTGGTCAATCATGCTTTCATGCCTACCACATCTTGCACTGTGTGTGGTTACCATCTTTACCCCTCCATGAAGAAATCAGTTGATGCTGCTCTTGGAAACCAATAATCGCTCAGTCAAGATTTTGCTGTCGGTGTCACAGTGACATATTACCCTCAAAGCCTCAGGATGCACTGATTCAATTTTCTCTGACGTAAAGTGTTCTTACTGCCAAGTACCCTAAATAGCCCCCTGCTGAAAGACAACCCGAGGACCTAGTCTGACCTGGCTAGCAACCTTTTTGACCTGCGCAGCATTGCAGATGAACACACATGCTTTATCTGCCTGGTGAGCCATCTAAATGACTACATGGACCTTATTGGTGACCTCATTCTCTGCCTGTCTACTGTCTGGATATATTCAGTTGCCAAAATACTGATAATCACGCATCTATCGCACCCTCTATTCAGAGTTATTCACTACATTATCCATGAAGAAAGCTTGGTTTCATTGACTCCATCCCAACTCTGCCATCAGCTATGGGCATTGGTTGTTGTGCAGTTCATGCCTGACTTCGCATTATGGACCTTGTGGGTCACCAAGCTACTTTATGAGCTGCAACTTCAGCTCCTTTCAGCTCCTTCAGGCTCATTGGAGTCTAAACTATACCCTGTAGACCAGGCATATAGCATCTTTCATTGCGGGCACCTGCTCGCTAACCTGATGAGCACACAGAGACCAGTGTTGGTACCACCGATGACCCTCCCCTTCCATCTCACCCACCTGACAGAGGACGTGCGAGAGCACACACAGCAATTCAACAGGACACACAGCCACCTGGCAGCAGCCTTTGTGCACTGCCTGCTCCTACCAACTGACTCTTACTGAGCACTGCTGAGCCCTCTTCCAAGAACTCGGCTGACTCATCGTGGAAGCCAACAGATATTGTGCATGCAGCACTGAGTACCCGCCAACCTGTGTACCCCATCTGTTGGTTCCACACTACCTTTGGGAACATTGAACAGAATTCCTGTGCTCCCTATGCATTCCCAAACTCTGCTCCCCGACCAGTCTACGCACCCCAGTCCATGCCGCATCCAAAGTGCACCTTATGAAACAACAGTTGGCAAACACCATCTCCTTTTCTGGTGGCCATCTCTATGTGGTGGACCAAACATTGGCCATAAGATTTCTTATCGATAAAGGCATGGAGGCTAGCGTCATTCACATCAGATAAGTCCCTGTTTGCATATCAACCAACCTAATAATTTTCTATGGACTTTCCATGGCGCAGATGTGGGAAAGTCTGTACTGGGTATAGACTTCCTTAAACATTTTTGGTTATCACCTAATATCCAGTCAGCAACATTGCTTCACCAAGCCTCTGGCTCTCTACTCCGGAGCTCATTCGGCTCTGCCCCCTTTTCCCCCCTTCTGTGGCTCTCTTTGAGTGTTCCAGTCTAGCACCTAAACTTACTGCATCATTGGCTGAGCTTATGCTCGAGTGTTCTGGTTCAGATGCTCTACAAGCACACAATGCCATGTTTCCCCAGCTGATCAAAGCAGCATCTGCAAAACTGGTGCAAGTTCATCAGACACCACATCAGCTCTTTCCCTGAGTATTCATCATGCCCTGACAACACTTCAGCAACTGTGGCTTCCTCTGTCACCACCTCCTGCACAGGTCTCCATGATCAATGACACTTTGTTCCCTGGTGATTTCTCTTGGTACTCCCTCCCCCCTTGAACCAACAATGACGTTACCCCTACAGGTTCATGCAATGTATGCATACGTACAATTACTAATGGTATTTGTAACAGAATCTATATGACTGGGAGATCCCTTGGATGACATAAGGCTAGGTGTCTGTCCCAAAAAGCTGTGCCATGCTAAATCAGCTATGGTGAACTATTTAATGCGTATTTATATTTAATGCCCAACAGATAGCAAATAGCAATTGGTCTTCCCCCATACACCTTGTCCATAAGAAAGAGGGTTCATTTTGTCTGTGCGGGGACTACAGGGTTCTGAACTCTTGCACCATTACAGACAGTTATCCAATCCTACACATTCAGGACTTCACCCAACTGCTCAATGGCATGTGTGCGTTCATTGTACATGATTGGCGCAAAACTTACCATCAAATTCCAATGTTCAAATATGACAGTCCCAAGACTGCTCTGTTGGTCTATTTGAGTACTGTTTCATGTCACATTATCTCAGAAATGTGACCTAGACTTGGAAGGGGTTTATTGATTCTTAATTGTGCAATCTCCCATTTGCATATACCTGTTTGAATGGTATCTTGATTTTGTCCTCCTTCCAGAGAAACTTGAATGGCATTTGCCACAAGTCCAGGATATGCTCCAGAACAATGGTGTCAAAATTAACCATGAGAAGTCTCAATTGTCTCATGAGATTGTAACTTTTCTTGGCTATACAGTATCAGCTGAGGGCATCCGTCTGACCTCCGACTGTGTAGGGTTAATCAAGTAACCTCCCTCTGCCAACGGATTACTGTGAGTTGTGAAGATTCCTAGGTATTATAAACTTCTGCCATCATCATTTACTGCATGCTGCCTCCTTCGAGGCACCATTCACTGATGCCCTAATCAGTGAAAACACCTTGGGGATGAGGAAAGTCCCATATTCTGATGACATGATCTAAGCATTTGAGACCCTCAAGTCTGCCCTCACCCACCCTGCCACACTGGCAGACCCAATACCTGATGCTCACATGTCCATTGCTGTCAACAAGAGTGATATGTCAAACAAAAGGTATGGTTTTGCAACAGCATTTTGGCAATACTAATAACCGTCTCCAATTTTTCTCTAAAAACTTTCTCCTCACAATGCAAGTGGTCTATGTTCAACTGCAAACTCCTCGTGGTCTGTGACGTGATCAGACATTTTTGCAACACTATTGAAGGCCATGAGTTTACTATCTTTACCAACCATTGGCCACTTGCAGATGCCATCTGCAGCCTGGGGAAAGACATTCCTCCCCAGTCCTCGTGGCATTTGCACCTAATCAGCCAGTATTCAACAAATGTACACTGTATATGCAGTTCTAACAATGTTGTCACAGATGACCTCCTGAGTGAACATTATCATGTTCCCAATGAACTGGAAGAGTTGACTTACCTGCAAACTGATGACACCAAGTTGCAAAACATGCTAAAAGACACAGAACATGCACTGACTCTTCAGCCATACACAGTACCTGGCTCAGCCATCCCCATCGTGTGGGACACTGTCGGATACTCTCAAACCAAAGGTACCTCCCCTCTCCAATGAGCAGTTTTCCACAACCTACACTGTCTTGCTCACCCAGGTTTCAAAGCTACTACTAAGATGCTAACTGAACGATTAGTCTGGCTGGCTTTAGGAATGATTGTTGTGGGCCTGTGTACCTTCCCAGGAAAGTAAAGTTGGACAACATGCACAGCCCTCTCTAGGACAGTTTGGCATCCCCAAAGGATGCCTACATCATGTACAATCTGACATCATAAGCCCCCTCCCTCCCTCCCAGGGCTTTTGATATATACTTGTAATCATCGACCAGGACACGAGGTGGGTCGACAACATTTCTCTGTTTGATATTACAGCTGATTCAGTCACCCATGCCTTCGTCACTCCTGTGCTTGTCATTTTGGTTGTCCTTCATCCATAAACAGTGACCAGGGTCACCAACTCGAACACTCACTGTTCTCCAAACTTTGTGAGCTGTGCAGTGTTGAAAACTTCCACCCAGGGCCTACCAACTGCTGAGCAATGGTCTCATGAATCTTAGACACCACACACTTAAGATGGCACTCATGTAACGTTAAAGTTCTTGGTTAGAAGCACTACCATGGATCCTCCTGGGAATATGTACGACCCACTCAGAGGACTTACAAGCATCACTTGCCAACATCCTCTATGGTGAATGACTCATCCTCCTGACCAAGTTCATCGAACACTCCCACCTCCTGAATGAGGACGAATCGATCAAGTACCTGAACATATTTTGCACATCCATACTCCTTCTCTGAAACTGCATTCCCCGCCACAAGTCTTTGTCAACTGATATTTCTTTTTTAGGGATAAATATATAAGTGGTTCTGGTAGGGTGCCACGTCTATCAAGTGTTCAACAATCCAAACTCACTTTCAAACTAATTCAGCAGAACTTTCAAAGTCTTGGCAATAAGCACAACGAGTTGGATACCATTGCAGCGATTGATAACCCTGATGTTTTAGTTATAAGTGAACACTGGTACACAGATGAGCTAATTAGTGTATGTAAGCCACTTTCCATGAACTTTTGCTCTGCCTTCAGTAGAAAAGAGAAACGTGGTGGTGGGGTAGCTATCTTTGCAGACAGTGGTAGTAATTATAGTGTAATAGATGTAAGTGCTTCCAGCATTGAGGGTGCAATAGAACTAGCAGCAATTAATTATAAGTGGGGGAAAGAGAACTTAATTATTATAGGCCTATACAGACCTCCATCTGGTAGCCTAGATAGTTTCTTTGATGTTCTTAATGACCTGCTTGTTGACATTGACAGTAAACACTGCAATAAAAATGGCTGGGTTAACATGATACTAACTGGAGATATAAACATTGATTTGCTGTCCAATGACTTTGTATCTAAAAAACTAATGCTAATACTAGCTCAGTTTAACTTAACATTTCTGATAAATGAGCCCACTAGAGAGGTCAATGGTGTAAAATCATGCATTGACAACATTATAACTAACATGTCCCACTTTACATGCAGTGCATCAGTTTTGAAGCTTGCCATTTCTGACCACCATGCAGTACAGGTATTGATAGAAGCTGAAAATCTTCATGTCAATAGAAAAGAGAAACAATATGTGACAAAAAGAATGACCAATGACGACAATGTTAAAGATTTCAACAGTTTGCTAAAAAGCTTACAATGGGGTGAAAAAAACAGCATTACTTTCAGTGAGTTTTCATCAGATTTTTATTATTGCTTCAATGTCTCATGTCCAGAAATGACCTTTACAGTAAATGACAGAAAAAAGATACAAAAAAATAACTGGATAAATCATGAAGTAAAAACAGCAAGAGAGAAACTTAGACTTTTCCAATATGCAGTGATAAATAATAACAATAATAATAGACTAAAGGTAGAATTTAAGAACTATCAGATTTACTATAAAGATCTTCTGCTAGAAACTGAAGTAAATATGTAGCCACAATGTTAAGAAACTCTACTAACACAGGTTTAGCTGTTTGGAAAGTAATAAATAGCTTTAGGGATTGTAAGGACAGATCAACAAGTGATTTTACTCTAAACCATAAAGGGCATATCATGAAATGTCAATGTCAGACTGCAGATGTTTTTAATGAGTACTTTTCTTCTGTTGGAAAATCTGTCAATGACAATTTTAAGAATCTTCAGCATAGATATAGGGGCATTCCAATCAAACAAAGCATATACTTGGCCCTAACCAATAACAAGGAAGTCAAAAACATAGTAATGTCATTAAAAAATACAAAATCAGCAGGCTATGATGGATTGTCTATCAGTACACTGAAAAGGTGCATAGACAACATATCGGATGCCGTGGCCACAGCAGTAAATGATGTAATTGCATCAGGTTGTTTCCCAGATAGTCTGAAGACAGCACAAGTAACCCCAATTCACAAGAAAGGTGATAAATCTAAAATGGAAAACTACCGCCCCATCTCAATCTTACCTGCATTTTCTAAGGTAGTTGAGAAAGTTATTTATACTAGACCAATGACATTCCTGAGTCAACACAATTTAATATTTGAAAATCAGAATGGCTTTATGGAAAACAAGTCAACATCAGTAGCAGAAGCACGATTAATAGACAAAATAATAACGGCCATAGAGAACAAGGAGTATGTAACTGGAGTGTTCCTTGATCTAGAAAAAGCTTTTGATTGTGTCAACATCACCATATTACTTGACAAGCTGTGGAACCTGTGTATTAGAGGAACTGGCTATGAGCTAATAAAATCATATATGAGCAATAGAAAACAATTTGTCTTGCTTAAAACAAACAGTGGGTCTTACAAATCTAAAATTACTGATATCAAATATGGAGTGCCTCAACGTTCTGTCTTGGGACCCCTTCTTTTCTTGATTTATGTTAATGATACACAGTATTGTTCTCCTAACTGTACAAAAATACTGTATACAGATGACACATCAATAGTGTGTAAACACAAAGACTATGAGAGCCTGGGGGTACAGTGCAACAGTGTATCTAATGAAATAGTCGTATGAATATAATACAGGGAAACATTCCACGTGGGAAAAATATATCTAAAAACAAAGATGATGTGACTTACCAAACGAAAGTGCTGGCAGGTCGATAGACACACAAACAAACACAAACAGACACACAAAATTCAAGCTTTCGCAACAAATGGTTGCTTCATCAGGAAAGAGGGAAGGAGAGGGAAAGACGAAAGGATTTGGGTTTTAAGGGAGAGGGTAAGGAGTCGTTCCAGTCCCGGGAGCGGAAAGACTTACCTTAGGGGGAAAAAAGGACAGGTATACACTCGCGCACACACACACATATCCATCCACACATACACAGACACAAGCAACGTCTGCTTGTGTCTGTGTATGTGTGGATGGATATGTGTGTGTGTGCGAGTGTATACCTGTCCCTTTTCCCCCCTAAGGTAAGTCTTTCTGCTCCCGGGATTGGAATGACTCCTTACCCTCTCCCTTAAGACCCACATCCTTTCGTCTTTCCCTCTCCTTCCCTCTTTCCTGATGAAGCAACCGTTTGTTGCGAAAGCTTGAATTTTGTGTGTATGTTTGTGTTTGTTTGTGTGTCTATCGACCTGCCAGCACTTTCGTTTGGTAAGTCACATCATCTGTGTTTTTAGATATAATGAAATAGTCAAGTATTTTAATGAAAGCCATCTAAATGTAAGTGCTTCAAAGATTGCAATGATGGAATTTAAGACAAGGAAACAAATAGAATCTGACATGAAATTATTCATAGGAAATGACATTGTAAAAAAGGAAAAATGGACAAAGTTCTTGGGAATTACAATCCAGGACAGCCTCAAATGGGACATGCATATTGATACCTTAGCATGTAAGCTGTAGAAGAATGTGTTTGCTATAAATATGATTAGCAAATATTGTAAGGACATGTGTGTACTAAAAACTGCTTATCATGCCCTATTCTCATCAAACTTAAACTATGCTGTAGAAATATGGGGTGCAACAACTCAAGCCAACCTAAGTACATTATTAATATAATAGAGGGAAACATTCCACATGGGAAAAATATATTTAAATACAAAGATGATGTGACTTACCATACGAAAGCGCTGGCAGGTCGATAGAAACACAAACAGACACATACATACACACAAAATTCAAGTTTTCGCAACAAATTGTTGTCTCATCAGGAAAGAGGGAAGGAGAGGGAAAGACGAAAGGAAGTGGGCTTTAAGGGAGAGGGTAAGGAGTCATTCCAATCCCGGGAGCAGAAAGACTTACCTTAGGAGGAAAAAAGGACGGGTATACACTCGTGCACACACACACACACATATCCATCCACACATATACAGACACAAGCAGACATATTTAAAGACAAAGAGTTTGGGCAGAGATGTCAGTCGAGGCGGAAGTACAGAGGCAAAGATGATGTTGAATGACAGGTAAGGTGTGAGTGGCGGCAACTTGAAATTAGCGGAGATTGAGGCCTGGTGGGTAACGGGAAGAGAGGATATATTGAAGAGCAAGTTCCCATCTCCGGAGTTCGGATAGGTTGGTGTTGGTGGGAAGTATCCAGATAACCCGGACAGTGTAACACTGTGCCAAGATGTGCTGGCCGTGCACCAAGGCATGTTTAGCCACAGGGTGATCCTCATTACCAACAAACACTGTCTGCCTGTGTCCTTTTGAATTTCCAAGCTTACCCTATTATGAATGATCTTATACTCCATATAACTGTCTTGACTTCGATTGGCTTTACATTTTAGAAATGCTTTCTTCTTCTCAGTAGCTAATTCTTTAACATATTGGTTAAACCATGGTGTCATCTTCATAGTACTACTTCCTATCACATCGACCCTTTTCATACCTAAAGCTTTTTGTGCTGCCTCTTGTATATTCAATCTGAGAGTAAACCACCTAGCTTCTGCATCTTGTTTGTCTAGATATAGGTTATCAAGGATTTTCACCTTTAATTGATTTCGTTACATAATCCTAGTACTGTCATCCTCTATGACTTCAATTTTAATTCTTTCTTCAGTAAGCCTCCCATATTTTTTTTTTTTTAAGTTTCTTGTTCAGTTTACACATGATGTTAACGTTCTCGCATTTAATATTTGATTTGGATGAATGGCTCTATTGGTTATGATGTACTCAATAACTGAGCACTGGTCTTTTATATTACTCCAGCTATATTCATGTCGCAGCTTATTGTCAAAGTATGTGTTATTAATACCTAATTTGTTGAATGCACAAAAATGGATGAGGTCTTCTTCACTTTTATTTATTTATGTTTCATTAAATCTTTGTTTAATGCTTGGAATAATCAAATTGGCAACACATCCTTTGAGACCTCTCATGAGTAAGATTTTTCCTGTTTTGGGAATAGCATCCGTTAAAGTTTGAAGATTATTATAATACATTTCTCTTTCTTGTTTAAGTCTTCCCACATCAGGTGAGTATACAGAAATAATGTTAAATATAGATTCATATTCCTCTATTATCATCTTGATTATCCTTTCCTTGACACAGCAAACATTAGTAACGTTCTTGTCAAATTTCTTGTGAATTAGGATCCCCACTCCTGCATGTGTTCACAGATGTTTATCAACACCACAGTAGAACAGTGTGTACCTTCATCTTATGATTGAGGCTTCCCCTTTTTCTTTACCTCAGTCATTGCAAATGTGCTTATTTTATGCTCTTCAATTTCCATAACAAATTCCTGCTCTTTAGTATCTCATGTGCCAACTCTTAAAAGTACATTATTTTTCAGTTCTTTGTCCTTTTCTGGGGCATGGTCATCATGATTTTATCCATCTTGTTCTGAGGCTCATTATTATTTCTGTGAGCAGCCTTAGAATTTATTTCCCACAGACAGGATGTTAACCTCAATCAGGAACCTCTATCGTGGAGGACCATGGTTTTGTTCTTCAGGGTCTCCTTTCCCTAGTTACGCTGCTTTCACTGTGGCTCTCAGAGCCCCACCACCCCAGAAGGTGAAGAGTGAAGAGGAAAATGAAAGGCACCCTAAGGCCTCAAAACCTGAAAAAACAAAGAGTTGTCCAAGGGAGACCTATAGGAAAGAAATGAGAAGAAGCCTGACACAAATAATGATGATGATGATGAAGTCCCATACTCCTTGACATAGCTTAGGGGAACGATGCGGGAGACCCGCACCGCCATACTAGGCAACATCCTAGTGGAGGTGGTTTGCCACTGCCTTCCTCCGACCGAATGAGGAGGAATGATGATGATGAAGATGACACAATACCCAGTCATCTCGAGGCAGGTGAAAATCCCTGACCCCGCCGGGAATCGAAGCTGGGACCCCGTGCTCGGGAAGCGTGAACGCTACAAATAAGTTGAAGTAATATCAGACATAGCTAAGGGACCATGTGGCTGCCATCCACATAGTTCCAATAAGGAAGTTCTTTAGAGGGGCTACACTTCATCTGAAATCTTAAACCAATTCACCAGTCTGGCATGGGTGGCCCTACCAGGCGCATAACTCCCTCCAGCATAGCTCAGTGGATCATTGACACACTCAAACCTCCCCAGCAGCGTTAAGATGGTAGTCTATGAGGGGATTTACATCACTTCCACTACTTAGTACTACATAAATTAACTAAAGTGCTGGGCTCCCAGTAGGTCAGCACAGACCACACTCATACAACTGCACAGTGTCAGCAGGGCAGTATGACTACAAGTTGTTCTCCAATGCTTACTATATGTTGTCTTTACAACATGGCAATTTTTGTATTTTTCATAAACTAATAGTTTTACTCCTCTAACATTTGCTATCCATAAAACTTACCTTTTTCGAAATTCCCCCAGTAATTTACGCTGTGAGAGGCTCATAAATTAGGCAATAAAAATAATAAGTTTTGACAATATAATGTGATTGGACAGAAAAAAAACTGTACCCCTTTTCCTAAAACTCTCCAGTCCTTTTCCTTCACCCTTCTTTAACTCTCCTGCTGGAAGAAGGAGCCACTAGCTCCAAAAGCTTGTGTAAGATAATCTTTTTTGTGTGTGTGTTCTCCTGCTGCCACTTCATAAACCAGACAGAGTGACATGGCATATCTTATTTGTGATTTCATTTCCTTTTCTCATCTGGAGTATTTTCCCAATGCTTTCAGCTCAGGTTTTCTAATTGTAAATAATGTATAGACAGTAAGATAGGCATTTTGTAGATATCAGTGTGTATATTTTTATTACAGGATAGATAGTATTTCTTATTATCTGGGTTTAAAATTAATTTATTTTGTTATGTGTATGTCTTTTGGTATGGTTTCTCTTCATAGACTCTTTACAGTACATACTGCTAGAAAAGAAATTTCTCTCAACTGCTTGCTTGTATGTCAGCTGTTAATGTTACTATATGCAGTGTCTAAATTGTATGTGTTCATAATATTTTTCATATAAATTTCAACTAAAATAATGTTTAAGGTCCATCGGTGCTCAGTGTACAAATTTCTGTACATCTTTTGCAGGAATAAATCTCGTATCTTCCCCAAATTTAAAAGTGCTAATACATAACATCCTGGGTGTGGAATATCAGCGGCCACATACTGACCTAAATACAGTAACTGCCATATACGGCTTAACTTCTTCAATTTACTTGTCACTGGATGTGTTCTAAGGAGCCGGCCGGAGTGGCCGAGCGGTTAAAGGCGCTACAGTCTGGAACCGCACGACCGCTATGGTCGCAGGTTCGAATCCTGCCTCGGGCATGGATGTGTGTGATGTCCTTAGGTTAGTTAGGTTTAAGTAGTTCTAAGTTCTAGGGGACTTATGACCACAGCAGTTGAGTCCCATAGTGCTCAGAGCCATTTGCCATTTCTAAGGAGCACTTCTTCTCCAGTCTGATATCCACATATGTGTTTTAGCCTTTTGCCAAAGAGTTCTTTACTCTGTTCTGCATTTTCACTTGAAGTTGTTAGGACTTGATGGAACCTTTTGCTCTGGAGGAACTTTATCAGGTGGTATTTGAGGTAGTGGTTTAACCACCTTGTCCACTTCTGACTAACATAACATCAATTCTGTTGGAGCAAATCCTGTAGAAAATGGAAGATCATTTACAATTTGCTGAAATGGAGTTAAGTATTCTACCCACTTAGTCTGTTTTGTAGGAACATATGTCCCAATAAACCTGTTGAAATTTTTGAAAACCCTTTCCATGGGATTTGCTTCCAGATGGAAATGAGAAACTAAAATGTGTTTTATTTGTTTGTTACCCATAAAATTCGAGGCACTGTCTGTTAAAAAAATGGTGGGTTTGCGAATCTAAGCAAGCAGTCTTCAGAGATCCTTCTGATGACAGTGGTTGACGTTATGTTCTTGGTAGGATACAGCCCAAAATTTTGTGAAGACTTCATATAAAGCAGACACATAGTTCACACTTCCTCTAGCCTGGGGAAAGGCCCCCTTGCTTACTAATAACAAATTCTAGGTTAAAGACTTCTCTACAAAGACACTTTTGGAGAGAACTAGATCAGAATTTGTCCAAGAAAGCTTGTTCAAATTTTATGTAAGTGTGACAATGTTCAGCTATGCCTGCCACCCCAAGTAAAGGTTTACCTTGTCTAAAGCTTAATATGTAATGCGTCTTCTGTGCTTCTGCCCAGTTATCTGGTAGAACATCATGAAAATAGCTTATACAAATCATAGGACGTACTTTCTTTGTTGCAGATGGAAATACCTGGAATTTTCGATGGTTCAGCAGACTAACTGACTGCTTAGGTAAATGATTCAACTCACCATAATTTCCTTGGTGTATTGCTGATGATGAATGAGGACTTTCCTACATATGAGAGAAATCTTTGTGGATATTCCCAAAATCAATTGCAGATGATTTGGGTGGACTGATTTTCCAAAAGTCTGTCTCAGTACATGCCTGTTGAACCGAAATCTTAATATTATCAATTTTGATAATAATTTTACTTTCTCTGTCAGATATCAAATTTTCAAAAGCTTTCATTCAAATTTGGTGATGGTGTACTATCTTCCCAGTGAGAGTAGTACTGCCATCAAAAGCTCCTACCTCAGCGCGATTGTTGTGGTTCTTTAATTTTTTTTATCATGACCTATATGTTTCTGTTCAAACTTGATAAAACCTACTTCTTCTGACAATGTCTTTACTTGATCAGGAAATCTGCTACAGACAGATTGCAGTCTGGACATTCTGTTTCAATTGCAGATATATCTTTTGCCAATTCATCACGTGCAACCTGTAAACTATTTTGTTGTTTTATTAAGATTGTCTAACCTGTTCAAAACCTTTGGCTGTTCATCAGGCACATGTTTAAATTGCTGGAAAACTTATTATCCACATGTTCAAATGCTCACCTATTAATTGTTGTTGACTTAGCATTGTTTGCATATATTTAAGTAGCAAATTTACGTAACTTGATTCATTTAGGAGTATATATTTATATTTGATGTTGCTTGGTTTCCAGTCATCAAACTAACAGGAATATGTGACCCTGGAACTGCCTCTTTGTCTATGTCTATATTTACATCTATACTCTGCAAACCACTATTAGGTGGATGGCAGAGGGTAGGTTCCATTGTTCCAGTCATTAGGGTTTCCTCCTGTTCCATTGTACAATGAGTGCGGGAAGAATGATTGTCTGAATGAATCTGTGCATTCAATAATTATCCTAATCTTATCTTCATGATCCTTGTGTGAGCGATATGTAGGGGACAGTAATATTCGTGCAAACAAAGATGACACTTGGCGTGGTGGTTGATGGGAGCGACTGTAAATGCATTTGTGCATATAATAGTATATTCCTAGAGTAATCATTTAAAGCTGGTTTTTGAGACTATGTTAATAGACTTTCTTGGGATAGTTTACGTCTATCTCCAAGAGACTTCCTTCCAGTTCAGTTCCTTCAGTACCTCTGTGACACTCTGCCACAGATTAAAAAAAAAACCTATGACCATTCATGCTACCCTCCTCTGTATTCATTCCATATCCCATGTTATGTCTATCTGGTATGAGTCCCACACACTTGAGTAATACTCTAGAATGGGTTGCATGAGTGATTTGTAAGTAATCTCCTTTGTAGATTGATTGCACTTCCTGGTATTATACCAATAAATCACCCATGACCGAATCTATAAGATCATTCCATTTCATATTCCTACAAAGTGTTACACTCAGGTATTTGTATGACTTGGCCCATTCCAATAGTGACTCATTGATATTATAGTCGTGGGATACTGCATTTTTTTCATTTTTTGAAGTGCAAAATTTTATGTTTCTAAACTTTTAAAGCAAATTGTCAATCTCTACACCACACTGAAATCTTATCAAGATCTGAGAGAAAATGTATGCAGCTTCTCTCCTATAGTACTTCATTATAGGCAACTGCATCATCTGCAAAAAGCCTGGTTTTACAATTAGTATTGTCTGCAAGATCATTAATATACAACATGAACAGCGAGGATGCCAACACTCTTCCATGGAGCACACCTGAAATTACTTCAACATCTGACAATGACTCCACATCCAAGATAACATGTTGCATGCTCCCTACCAAAAAGTTCTTAATCCAGTCACAAATTTTACTTGATACCCCATATGATAATACTTTTGACAATAAGTGTAGGCTTGGTATTGAGTCAAATGCTTTTCAGAAATCAAGAAATACAGCATCTACCTTATTGATTAGATCCAAAGCTTTCAGCATATCTTGTGAGAAAAGTGGGAGGTGGGTTTCACATGATTGATGTTTCCGAAATCCATGCTGGGTGGCACTGAGGAGGTCATTCTGTTCAAGATACCTCATGATGTTTGAGTCAGAATATGTTCTAAGATTCTACAACAAATTGATGTCAAGGTTATTGGATGGTAGTTTTGTGGATCACTTCTACTACCCTTCTTGTAGACAGGTGTGGTCTGTGCCTTTTTCCAAGAACAGGGCATGGTGTTTTGTTCAAGGGAGCTATGACAGACTACAGTTAGAAGAGGGGCTAACTCAGCCACAAATGCAATAAAGAATCTGACAGATATTCTACTGGACCCTGATACTTTGTTCAGTTTTAACGATTTCAGCTGTTTCTCAATACCACTGATGCTAATACTTATTTCATTCATCTTTTCAGTGGTACGAGAATTAAATTGGGGCAATTTTACTGGGTCTCCCTTCTAAAGGAAAATTAGAAAACAGAGTTAAGCATTTCAGCTTTTGCTACCCTCAATTTCAGTTCCTGTCTCATCACTAGGGATTGGACACTAAATTTGGTGCCACTGACTGCTTTTACATATGACCAGAATATCTTTGGGTTCTGTGAAAAATCACTTGACAGTATTCTGCTATGGTAGTCATTCAAGGCATCACGCATTGCTCTCCTGACAGCCAAATGGTAATTCATTCAGCATCTCCCTATCAACCCCATTTGGAAGAAAAAAAGAAAATTTCACTCGGCAATTATAATGATTTGTCATCCTTGATGACTAGGAATTTCTCCTGAAATGTGCACTTCAAGAGAATTTTGAGTCAAATTTGGCTCGTCACTTCCCTGTGAAATATTATCTAACTGCTGAAATGTGGATTCCCTTTGGCTACCCTTGACTTTACCCTGATTAATCATTTTGTTCATGCCAGCAGATTCACTTATTGTTTGGTATACATCATATATGTTAATGTTAGCCATTTTTATAAAATACAGCAATAAATTTATCACTCAAGAGTTTACAAAAATTGAAAGGAAAATGGCGAATACAACAAGATAATTGTTACGCAACAAGCTCTTGATAGTGTAAGTGCATGCCCTAGAACATTCTAGCAACTGATCGTATGGCCATCACTGAATGATACGCAAATGTGAGAAAATTTTTTACTGTTGTTAACCACACAGGAAAAGATGTCTACAGCCATTAGAATGACATTTCTTCAATAACATGAGAGAAGCAGGATAATTAAAAGTCCACATTACATCAATTTGTGTGTCTGTGTGGGATTGGGGGGCTACTTTCATGTTTCTGACCTTTCCATCAGTATTCATAGTTCAGCATGTTTTTCTTATGCCCATTTTGTTATATAATGTCATATATCATTGTAGCTTTTTAAGTTATAGGTGAAAAGATAATCATCATACATGAAATTGGATTCTGACAAATTTAAATATCACACAACACAATTAATCCAAGTATCACAGTCACAATTGTTCATGTCAATGGTTGGCATTTGTAGTGTTACACAGGTTATGAGTAGAAAAGGATAAGTGCAAACTTATTTCTGGAATGTTCCAGTCCAGAACACCACCACGAGTGATGGCTCCTGGAAAAGGTCCCTAGATGTTTATGACAAGTAGTTGTTTCATGCAAAGTATAAACACACTTTGATGTTCAGCAGGCCATCATGTTTAACATATAATTTCCATTAATTACTGTTTCTGTTGTTGCATTGGACATTGTCTCCAAGTAATATATTTCACAGAATTGGAAAATGTATTAAAATAAATATCCTTCTGAACCACAATTAATGTATTTCACAAATTATTTGGGTTGGGTTTGGGTTGTTTTGGGGAAGGAGACCAGACAGCGAGGTCATCGGTCTCAACAAGTTATTTCCTACCCTGAAGGCTTACATGTTACTTCAATGACACAAAGGTAAGGAAAACGCCCACATAAAAATTAAAAACATCCAGTTCAAAAATTTCTACAGATAGAGCCCCCTATGCACTGTGAAGTATTTGAAGAAAAAGACAAATATATTCCTTAACGCTGAATATACGAATAAGAATTTTAAATTATTATTTGCCTATTGAGCAAGATACAGCACATTTGTCCCCATTGACTGCTGACGTCATGAATTTACATATGAATTATTACAGCAGTCAGTTGTATCATAATCAGCTGTTTTATAGTGTGATGGGTGTCAAACGTTCAATCCACAATCCAAAAAAATTGCAAATGCTTAGTGGTTCGACATTTCTTCAGAACAGCATCATGGCAGAATATATTGCATAGAATAGCCTACATAGTGTTCTGCAGTTGTACGGTATGTTCTTAAGAATTGTACATGCATGAACTGAATTTAGGTAAAAAATTGATAATAGGATTTATGTATAAACTACACTCTTCATAGACTCAGGACATGAATTTATTTTATTTGTGGATCAGAAAATGAGGATAGGGATTTCAGTCCTTCATATTACTTTATAGTTCACAATAAAAACATTTAACTTCAACAGAATAGGTGAACCACAGGCTGGCATCCCTCAAGTGGACCCTGGAGATGGAAAAAGCTTTCCATGATCTTCAGTTGAGCATATCTACTGCAGTGCTCCTCGCTCACCCAGGGCCATTTGCACCCATGGCAACAGTCATATAAGAGCAGCCCTCCACCAACAAATCAACCCTCATTGGAAATCATCAAAATTATATATATATATATATATATATATATATATATATATATATATTTCTTTCCTTCTCCTTCCCTCTTTCCTGACGAGGCAACCATTGGTTGCGAAAGCTAGAATTTTGTGTGTATGTTTGTGTTTGTTTGTGTGTCTATCGACCTGCCAGCGCTTTTGTTTGGTAAGTTTCATCATCTTTCTTTTTAGATATATTTTTCCCACGTGGAATGTTTCCCTCTATTTTTTATATATATATATATATATATATATATATATATATATATATATATATATATATATATATATATATATATATATATATATATATATATATATATATATATATATATATATATATATATATATATATATATCACAAACTGATAAATCTCCACTTTCCAGAACACCAATGACAAGTGCTCCCCAGGCTGTTCAGAAATTAAGAGTTCATCAGTCAGCTTACAATGGATGTGTGCCACATAAAATGAGCAGAAAACATTGTGCCAAATTGCTTTTCATGTCTCCATGGTTCGGCAAATACCATGGACTAAAAAGGACTCACCATTGCTCAGATTGCTGCTCCACAACTACAACTTTTATTGGCCGAGCCTTCCAAACAACTGTAACTCACCCAAAACCTGGTGTCAGGCACCAAGCTAACATCATAGTGTGACATCTCTCAGGAAAAGCCAAGGCTCTACATTTCTCCAAAACTACACAAAGCTACTTTTGACAGTGTTCACAATCAGTCTCACCCAGGACCAAATATGACCATCAAGTTACTGACTGACCTTTTTGTGTATCCACTGATTAAATATGGCATTCACACATGGTACACATTGTGTATTCAATGCCAGCAGTGGAAAATCAGATAAGAAGTACACTATGTGATCAAAAGTATCCAGCCACCTGACTAAAAATGACTTACAAGTTTGAGGCGCCCTCCATCGGTAATGCTGGAATTCAATATGGTGTTGGCCCACCCTTAGCCTTGATGACAGCTCCCACTCTCGTAGGCACACGTTCAATCAGGTGCTCGAAGGTTTCTTGGGGAATGGCAGCCCATTCTTCACAGAGTGCTGCACTGAGTAGAGGTATCTATGTCGGTCGGTGAGACTTGGCACGAAGTTGGTGTTCCAAAACATCCCAAAGGTGTTCTATAGGATACAGGTCAGGACTCTGTGGAGGCCAGTCCATTACAGGGATGTTGTAGTGTAACCAATCCACCACAGGCCATGCGTTATGAACAGGTGCTCGATTGTGTTGAAAGATGCAATCACCATCCCCAAATTGCTCTTCAACAGTGGGGTGATAGTGCCATGCAAAACAACAAGGAAAACATGACCACACCATAACACCACCACCTCCAAATTTTACTGTACGCACTACACATGCTGGCAGATGGTATTCGCCATACCCACACCCTGCCATTGAATCGCCACATTGTGTACCATGATTCATAACTTCACACAATGTTTTTCCACTGTTCAATTGTCCACTGTTTATGCTCCTTACACCAAACAAGGCATTGTTTGGCATTTACCAGCATGGTGTGGCTTATGAGCAGCTGCTCAGCCATGAAATCCAAGTTTTCTCACCTCCCACATAACTGTCACAGTGCTTGCAGTGGATCCTGATGCAGTTTGGAATTCCTGTGTGATGGTCTGGATAGATGTCTGCCTATTACACATTACGACTCTCTTCAAAAGTTGGTGGCCTCTGTTAGTTAACAGACGAGTTCGTCCTGTACGCTTTTATGCTGTACATGTCCCTTCACATTTCCACTTCACTATCACATTGGAAACAGTGGACCTAGAGATGTTTAGGAGTGTGGAAATCTCATGTACAGACATGTGACACAAGTGATACCCAATCTCTTGATCATATTCGAAGTCCGTGAGTTTCGCAGAGCGCCACATCCTGCTCTCTCACACTGTCTAATGACTAATATGGAGCACCTAGCAGTAGGTGGCAGCACAATGCACCTAATATGAAAAACAAATGTTTTTGGAGGTGTCCGGGCTGACATCAGGCATTTCCAGGTTCATCAGCAAGATTCTCACATCCACATCGATCTCATAGACCCCCTGGAGACGGCTAGATATATTCTCACAATGGTGAACAGATGTACTTGATGGGCAGAAACTACTTGTAGAGGACAAGGGGTTATTTTTAGGAAATATGGTGTGAAATTGTGATTTAGTGTGTTTCAGAGCGCGATGCGCCAGCCTCACGGCAGGCGGCGGACGAAGGCTGGCCAGCACGTTATCCAGGTGACACAGTTTTGCAACAAGTGTCGGTATTTGTGTACATGCCCGGCATCCATCAACAGCCAGAATGCAGCATTAGAAGAATTTCGCAGCGGGCCTTGTGTGGCTTGGTTGTGTTAGCCAACTCATCGAGAACATTCTAATAAACACGTCACTGCATAAATGGCAGATTCAGCAGCGGTCTGCACTATTTAAGGGCATCAGAGGTGGGCGTCGGCTCGGTTCAACCGATTGCACGTTCGGTCGTTGTTACATCATCGTCATCAGTAACGCTGTCCCCGAGGACCGGCTGGTGAAGGGCGTTGCCCGCTGCTGCACTGGCAACTCCTGGCATCGTCACGAGCCGAAGCGTCTGCAGGAGACGGGCTAGACTGGGCCTTGTGCTGCTAACTTCCTACCACCTGCGCAGCTGCTGACCGAGCATGGCATTGCGTTCCCCAGGCAACGTGCATCAGCACGTCTCCACCACGACATGAGCGGTGGGGCTAAGCTACCGGAAAATGTATTGGAAGAACCAACAATAAAGAGGAAGATTGCTAAAAACAGCCACCTTCTTCTACCCAGCCATGCCCTACAATCCCGACCACGTCACCCACTCTGCTCATCCTATCACAAGTGGTGTCAGTCGGGCAACCTGCGCATCACACACTCCTGTTACAATTGGTGACAGTAGTGGTCTTCTCCCTGGATTTGGAGGAAATTGTGGCTGGTAATTGATGAGGATATGTGGCACCTGAGAAGGGCAACAATGGATCAACAACTCCTGCAACATGAAAAGTAAGTGCCAATTTTTCGTTTGGTGGTTTGTCTCAACCTGTAGCATGGTCCATCTTCATTTCCTGTTCTTCTTTCTGGGCTTACTGTAGTCTTGATTCGATAGCTGGTAGTGATGGAGCAGTCTGTGTCAGCTGAAGCGGCTATCCAGCAGCTACTTGAGCGAGTGTCGGAATTAGAGATAGAGCATGCTGGGTCTAAAGAAGCGACCAAGGAACGGTTTCCTGTTAATGCAGTAATTCCTGTCTTTGATCACCCCTTTCTCAGGAAAAGCTGGGGAGGATGTTATGTTTTTTTTTTTTTTTTTTGAGAACCTTAGCACAGCTGCTAAATTGGGAAATTGGGGTGCAGAAACACTTTTGCATGTGGCTAAGTTGAAAGTAACTGGGGATGCCAGAGCGTATGTTACATGCCATGAAGAATTAAGGGATGCTCGGACATTTGAAGTATTCAAAAAAGGGTTGCTGGAAAGATATCGGAGGAAAATATGTCTAGATATTGTTGGGAACAATTGAACAGAATGTATCAAAGGAATGGGGAAGCAATAGAAGCTTTTGTAGATTGAATTCGAAAAATTAATGTTAATACCTAAGAGCTAATGGATTCCAATAGGGTTAATGAAGCCATTCTGCAGGAAGCTGAGAAGAGGGCACTAAATGCATTTTTGTGGGGAATACAACCTGAAATCTCCCACAAGATTAGGATGGAATTCTCTAAGACTCTCAATGAGGCAGTCGGAATCGCTGTGGCATTAGAGGAAGTTGAAACAGTAACAAAGTCGCGGGACAGGAAAGCAGTGTTTAATGCAGAAATAAAATGTTTCAGATGTGGTTGGATGGGACACATTAGATGCGATTGCAAGGAAGTGCAGTGTAGGAAATGCAGATGTTGGGGTCATCGGGAGCGTAATTGCAATGGGTCCTGGCAGAAACATGATAGGAAACCGCAAGGTGGGCCTCACCCCCCTCAGTTAAACAGGGCAAGGGGTGGTGTGTCCACTGTGCAACACCCCCGGTAAGGGTTAATGCTAGTGCAGAATCAGTGGCAGACTTTTTCTGACTGGCTTGGTGAGGGGCAGACTGTGCAAATTTTTATTGGATACCGGGCCACAGGTATCCGTGGCGAGTAGAAGTGCACTCAGTAAAGTAGAATTAAAGCCACCACGCTGGGCGTTAAGTGGCGTGGGTGGGGGACAGGTGAAGTCACTCGGATCAGCTGTGTTAAACTTCCGAGTTTAAATAAGGAACTTCTAGGTGAAGGTACAAGTTCTTCCAGTTGTTGGCAGCAGCTATGTTGTCATACTCAGATTGGATTTCCTGGTTGCACATCACGAAAAAGTTAACCTGAAATGGCGTACAGTAGACTGGACAGAATACAATTTCGCCTAGGTTCTGCGGCCGAAAAACCATTACTGTCGCAAGGAACCGCCCAGACGTTGGGTGGGCCACCTAAACTGCATACATGGTGCCTTGTGGTTAACTCGCGGGATACTATACCGAAGGATACAGGGAAAATAATCTGGGCAGATGTTGGAGCTAGCATGCTGGTAAATTCATTGTGTGTCGTTGAACCTTTGTCTGACTGCTGGTTAAAATGAAGTGTTTTATGCGCCATAGTGTGTCCTATGTGTGAGAGATAGAAGGAAAAAAGGTTGTGCCTGTCAGTATTGATAATTTTGGCCTTGAAGAGGTGCAGTTAGCATGGGGTACCATAATAGCAAATCTGGAGGTAATAGGGGAGGATGAACTGGATAAGGATTTCGCAGCAGATTACACAATGCCAGGAGAGTCTGTCAGCTGGTCTGCACTGAGGGGTAAAGTAGGACATTTAGAAGGGCAAGACAGAGAAGTCATGGAGAACCTTTTGACGGAATATAAAGAGTTATTTAATTCTCATGGTCCACTGCCCGCCACACCGTTAGTTCAACATTAAATCCCCACAGGGAATGAAGCACCAGTGTATAAACGTCCATATCATGTTCCAAAAAGTTTACAGCCTGTCATGGAAGAATTTATTAATCAACAGCTTAGGGATGAGATAATAGAAACCAGTGGTAGTCCCTGGTCCGCTTCTGTCGTAATAGTGGGTAAAAAATCACCTGATGGGGACAAGGCATATCGTTTTTGTAGTGATTATCGTTTCTTGAATCAAAAAACTGTATTGGATGCATACCCAATACCTAATATTACTGAAACTCTGTATAATTTGGGTCAGTGTCAGTACTTCACGACCTCGGATCTTCGAAGCAGGTACCACCAGTTGGAGGTCGCCCCGGAAGACCGACCGAAGACAGCTTTTTCAAAACCTACAGGCCATTTTCAGTATCAGTGAATGCCTTTCGGACTCAAAAATGCTCCGGCTACCTTCCAACGGTTACTAGATAGCGTGTTATGAGAGCTGAAACCTAATCACTGTATGGTATATTTGGATGACATAATTGTTTTCTCAAAGGACGCGCAAGAACATGTGCGCCTTTTGCACAAAGTTTTCGATCATCTGAAAAAAATGAAATGTCGTGTGGCTAGGGCCTCCCGTCGGGTAGACCGTTCGCCTGGTGCAGGTCTTTCGAGTTGACGCCACTTCGGCAACCTGCGTGTCGATGGGGATGAAATGATGATGATTAGGACAACACAACATCCAGTCCCTGAGCGGAGAAAATCTCCGACCCAGCCGGGAATCGAACCCGGGACCTTAGGATTGACAGTCTGTCACGCTGACCACTCAGCTACCGGGGCTGGACGATCATCTGAAAGCAGCGCAGTTAAATCTTCATATGGAAAAATGTCATTTTTTGTCGCAAGACGTCCGTTATTTAGGTCATATTACAGGACAGGAGGGTGTCCGGTCAGATCCAAAAGTTGTAGCGGCAGTAATGAATTTTCCGACACCTACAAAAGTAAAAGAGTTGCAGTCTTATTTAGGTCTTACCAATTTTTACAGGAGGTATATTCCAAAATTTTCGGAAATTGCAAGGCCCCTCATGCAGTTGTTGAAGAAGGGAACAAAATTTCACTGGTCAGCAGAATGTGAAGAGGCTTTTCAAAAGTTAAAAAATTTGTTAACATCTAGTCCGGTTTTGGCTTTTCAAGATTTTAGTAAACAGTATATATTATCTTGTGACTCTAGCAATGTTGCTTTGGGTATTGTATTATCTCAGGAAATAGATGGGCGGGAACACCCGATAGCAGATGCTTCCAGACAGCTAAACAATGCAGAAAAAAAATTACTCAACAACTGAGAAGGAGTTATTGGCATTAATTTTTGGAATAACCTATTTCCGGTGTTATTTGTATGGATGATGTTTCAAGGTGATTACTGACCATGCAGCACTTAAGTGGTTGTTAGGGCTTAAGACCCAATGAGTAGATTAACTAAGTGGGCTTTGCGTCTTAGTGAGTATGATTTTGAAGTGATTCATCGACCGGGTAAATCGCACGGAAACGCAGGTGGTCTGAGTCGTAAAATATGCGCCATGGAATGTACAGGAATAAATGAGAACGAATTGGAGGAGGCACAAACCGCTGGCACAGATTGTCAACAATTTATCTCGCAGCAACAGTTCGTCGTGGAAGATGGGATATTGTACCGTAAAACTAGGAACGGTCCACGCATAGTCGTACCAGAAAAATTGTGAAGCGAAATTTTAAAGCAAGCACATGATTCCATGTTTCTGGTAATTCGGGTCAAAGAGCAAGGGAAAGGAGGGTAGCACAGAGTTATTGGCAGTCAACACGTAGGCAAGATGTCAATCAGTATGTAAAGAATTGCATTCAGTGTGCTGAACAGGTGGAACTGAGTCATCAGAAAATCGTGTTGCAACGACTACCAGAAGTGGATAGACCTTTTCAATTACTTGGCTTAGATGTCTTGGGACTGTTTGTGCAAACACCAGCGGGTAATTGCTATGTTTTAACAATAATAGATCATTTTTTGCACTACGTGTCTATGACAGCTATTCCGGACCAGCGAGCCGAAACAGTGGTTCACGTCATGGTACATCAATGCATATTGAAATTCGGAACACCTGAAATTATAATTACAGATCAAGGGACAAAGTTTATGTCTGATTTGATGAAATAGTTATGCAAGTTGTTGCATGTAAAGAAACTGAGAACGAGCGCGTTACATCCGCAGGCTAATGGTCGGACCGCGAGAGTTCATTGTACAATAAAAAATGGCTCTGAGCACTATGGGACTTAACATCTCAGGTCATCAGTCTCATTGTACAATAGCTAAGATGTTAAGTTATTATGTAAATTCATAACACAACAATTGGGATACCCTATTGGCTTTTGTAACTATGGCGTATAACTCAAAAGTGCATGAAAGTACAGGATTGTCTCCGTATGAAGAACTGTTCGGTCGGAAGATGCCATCTCCATTTGAATTGCTCAAGACCCCACCAGGAACTGATATTTCGGCTGTTAAGGATTTATTCACAAAGTTGAAAACAATCTGGCGGCAGGTGAAAAAAATGAACACTAAAGTGTTAGAGAGACAGGGCAAAGTTCACAATAGAAAGGTGGCATTACCCAAATATCATGTAGGACAATGGGTGATGATGCCTAATCCGTATGTGCCAAAAGGCAAAACAAAAAAATTTGTATCCCATTATCAAAGTCCTTTCCAGGTGATCGAGATGACATTGCCGGTGAATGTAAAATTACAGCTTCCAACTCGACCTACTTTTCTGCATGTGAGCTGAATTAGGCTTTTCAAGTGGAATTTTGAGGAACTTCCCCTTTGTCTGCAGTAAATTCTAGTGGAGAGAAAGATGAATCTAAGAAAAAGAATTAGAAGGGAGTAGACAAACAAGAGAACCTAGTTAATTGTGGAAGCGATCAGACATGCTATTATGCTCTTAGGTCACATGTAAAAAGGAAGAGCTAATGTGAGTTGTTTTTCATTTATTTCTCAGGAGGCATGACATTCTGGTAAGACCAGCAGTTCCAGCGTCATGGGTTGTGCTGAAGAGGGAAGAGGGAAGGTGTGTGCTATCTCTCAACATAGTTATTCTGTTTTGCTGTTGCAACTTAGCTGAAGCCTTGAAGGTACGTCCTATGTCAAGTGGTGTTTTGGTCTCACGACAAGCAGACGTAATTATGTCCAGACATCAATGGACCTTAAGGGTGGACTTTAATATTTGGGCGGTTGAAGATGAAATCTGTAAATTAGAGGATACATTTAATGAACTTCATTCCATGGTGGCTAATCAGTCAAGGTTTAATGACACACAGGGGGAATATCAGCTACTACAATCAGCTTTGGCACACTTACAAGCTCAGTTGCGGCAAACTGCAGGGTTAATCGTGCACGTCCGCACGAAAAGATGATGGTTACATGCAGGTGGCCATATCCTAAAAACTGTTTTTGGGACCGCTGACATGGAAGATATTAAATGTATTAATGAAACGCTATGGCAAGTACAGGATAATGTGAATAGCAACCAGGGAATGCTAGATCTTCACACAACCCAATTAGAGAGTTTGGAGAAAGATGTAGTTAATAATACGCGCCAATTCCGAGCTTTGGCTGCGACCTTGATGTCCCACAGTAAGGCCACAGCCGACACAACCAATCACGACTTGGGTATAACCGAGGACCTGTTGGATAACATCGATTCACAGCTGATAATCGCTAAGCTGCTCCGTTGTCTTGCTGATAGTTTTACGGAAGCATGCATAGAAGCCACGGAACTACAGGAGGCTTTGTTGCACGCAATGCGCAGGCACCTGACCCCGGTACTGTTACCTTCGGAACAACTTCGGGAAGGATTACGGAAAGTTCAATTGGAATTGCCCACATCCCTGGAGCTACTGACGACATTAACAGACGAACACTTATCTCTGTACTGTTACCAGTACGCGGATGGGTACCCTGCTGAGAATTCATATCATAATACCATTAACATGTAAGGATTGTAAATTTGAATGTTACGCCTTGCATACGTATCCAGTGAAGTGGGAAATTTTGCAGAAATTAACCGTACAGGAAATACTGTTAGTGGCACGTAACAGACAAGTTCATGCGTTCCTCTCTGCGCAAAACTTGCTGCATTGTCGAACAGGTTCTGTTATCATCTGCCCCACAAAATTGTTATACACTGTTCCCAAATCTTGTGAGTACTCTCTATTCTGCTCTCAAGAACCAGTCACGGAGTGCCCTAAGGAAATTATAGCAGGCACGGTGCAGTTCTTTCAGCAACTGGATCCACATTGGGTATTTTCAGTAATGGAAAACACAGTCATTATTTGCATTTGTTACGAGCAGGGTAAGCAAGGGAGTACGCAAAGAATAGAATTGGAGGGGCAGGGACTGTTAATTAACAGCACACAGTGTGACATTTCAGGGCCAACTTTCCGTTTACCAGCCGTGATTACTGGAGCTACAATCATGAACATAACATGCACATTGATCTATGTAACTGACTAACCTGTGCAATTCGTCACGAAAGAAATTCTCACTCTTTTGAATAGCACATTAAACCCGACTTTGCTTGCCTCTTTGGACCAGATGCTAGCAGCTCAGGATGGATGTATAACTATGGAACATCTTTTTCAATGAGTGCATGAGTACCGTAATGAGCATACGCAATGCTTACTAGTTATTGGATCATCAACCACCACCACCTGTATTTTTATCTTTGTCGTAGGATTACTGTACTATTGGCTGAAGAGGAAGGTAGCCCAAATCCCGGCCCTTCCAACCTTTAACCTAAGGATCCAGACAAAATTACTGAACAGTTGTGAGGCACTGCAGCAGAACACCGAGTAATGTTTATGAACAAAGATTAGACTGAGGATAGAAGTGACTGAACACAGTGTAAATATTGAATGAATCGCATTTTGTGGTGTTTGTGAAGTGAACTGTAGTTGTTTTGACTTTTCGGTTGAATTCAGGGACGAATTCTTTTTGTACGAGGGAGGAATTGTAGAGGACAAGGCATTATTTTTAGGAAATATGGTGTGAATTTGTGATTTAGTGTGTTCCAGTGTGCGATGCGCCAGCCTCATGGCAGACGGTGGATGAAGGCTGGCTGGTGCGTTACGCAGGTGACACAGTTTTGCAACGAGCGTCGGTATGTGTGTACATGCACGGCATCCATCAACAGCCAGAATGCAGCATTAGCAGAACTATGCAGGCACAGGCCGCGTGTGGCGCCTGTGTTAGCCAACTCATTGAGAACATTCTAATAAACACAGTGCCACGTAACTGGCGGATTCAGCAGCGGTCTGCACTATTTAAGGGCATCAGAGGTGGGCGTCGGCATCGGTTCGACCAATTGGGCGTTCGGTCGCTGTTACATCATCATCATCAGTGACGCTGTCCCAAGGACCGGCCGGCAGCGGGCGATGCCCGCTGCTGCACCGGCTCCCAGCATCATTACGAGCTGCAGCATCTGCAGGAGGCGAGCTAGACCGGTCCTCCTGCTGCTAACCTCCTACCGCCTGTGCAGCTGCTGACCGAGCATGGTGTCGCATTCCCCGGGCTGCGCGCATCAGCACGTCTCCACCACGACACGAGCGGTGGGGCTGAGCTACCGGAAAATGTATTGGAAGAACCAATAATATAGAGGAAGATTGCTAAAAACAGCCACCTTCTTCTACCCAGCCACGCCCTATAACCCCGATCACGTTATCCGCTCCGGTCATCCTATTACATACTGTAGATATTTCTGTTGAGACAACAGCAAAGACATTCCTCCATTGTCACCTGGATAGTACGATCTGTCTCTGCCCCACCCTCCTCCCCCATCTGCTGTGACATCACTATGGATCGGAGTCAACAATTTAAATCTGTTTTGTCTGAAGAATTGCCCAGCTTATGTGGCATCCTGAATCATTATACAACAAACTTCCATCCTGTCAGCAATGAGATAGTAGAAAGATGGCATCTGAGTCTAAAGGCAGCTCTCATGTGCCATTGTGCGAAATGGACAAAGGTCTTCCCCTTGGTCCTTTCAGGCCTTTGCACAGCGTACAAGCTGGAAATTGGAGCATCATTAACAGAAGTGATATATGGAGACCTGTTGCGGCCCTTGTCACCTGCAACTTTGAGACTAAGCTATAGTCACTCCCAAGGACACTCACATAACACATCAGCTGGTATCCTTCCTGGCAGTATAACTGAAACTTGGCAACAGCACAGAATATGTTTGGCAACTCTGTGACCGACGAGTTACTTTCTTGATGGCACAGAACTATCCTGCTAAATTCACTTGATATTATCATGTCATTTCAATTGAATACTGTGAGTGATTTTCTCTTGAGATGTGACATAAGGATATCAGTTAATGCTTTTGAGTCAGCGAAAGTAGTTCCACACAGGAAATACAACTACTCTCTTCTCTTATGTTGTGATTTTTTTGCCATAGGGGCTACTGAGCCAATAAGTACGTCAAAGGCCCGCACCTGTTCGCAGGCTCCTAGGTAACATTCTTGCCTGTCAGATAAACGCTGCCTTTGTTCAACTTTCGAGACTTGCTGAAAGCCAGATTTTTAATTCTTTTGTAGCAGAACTACAAGCAGGGAGATACAAATTCAACGAGGGAATCGTAAGACAACGCTCTAGCAAAATTCGTCTTGCTACTTTTAGTAACCCTTAGTGTCAAAACGAAAACCTTACGGTACTGCCAAATTCATAATGCCACTTTTGTTTTCTGCCGACATATTTTTTGTTGTTGTGAATACGTAATTTTATCTATGAACTGCCACATTTTCATCATACTTGTGAAGCAAATCATGTGAAGTAACACTTCACCAACTTGTTGGGAAGGTGGAAAAAGCACTACCCTTTCTGGATGCTCTCTGTATCTTCCTGGATGTTGAGGGGGTTCTTTGAGTAAGTGGTTAGAGATGCAGAACCTAGTGGTGAATGAACTCATAGATGACCTGAATGTGAGAGACTACTCTTGAAAAGAATAAGTAGACGATTTGTTTACAATAAGACTCAGAAAATTTGCTAGTACTGTTAAACCTATGTGCACTGAATATTGTGAAAACGTGTTTAAAGAAGAGCCCCACGAAAATTGGTGTAGTGTTATTTATGGGGAAGCATGTCCAGCACACATACTGAAAAATTATGTTTCTCGATGAAACTTTAGAGAGAGTTGTAGTGTGTCTATAGGTAGCCCTGAATGGCAAATTATTATGAACACCTTACATAAAGAATATGTTCCACTGTGAAAGATAATCTTATAAGCACTAGAAGCTGCTGTAGGGTGAACTGGGGTCTAAACCCAGTACGTACTGGATATACACCTCTGCAAAAAGACCAATGATAATTTATTGACCTATAATATGAACAAAGTTGAACAGAAGGTGGCTGCTAGGGAGTCTGACATAGTGCAGAGACTGCCCTGCTTTCACAAACAGATGGGATTAGCAGGACATCCACTCCTGGGATGGATATTATGCTACACATGCCTCCATTACACCTGTCTCTTAAAATGGAGGCAGCGGCAGGGACATAAAGTCTAAAAATTGGAAATAACTGGATATAGTTACAATATACGGAATCCCAAATCAGTATGGCGATGGCTGGGGAAATGCTGACTAAGTACACAATAACTTCTAGCTGTTTCAATAAACCTTGCCTTGTAACAGTTGGAAGCAGGGAGCAGTGGAAGAATGAACCACTACACCGTGCAGGAGACATAATATAGTGGTTTACTGACAGGTCGAAAACAGATGAAAGTACCAGGTCTGGTGTATTGCCTAGAATCTCTTTAGGGAAGATGGCCACAGTATTACGTGGTATCTTCTATCAGCATGTGCACAGAGGAGAATTAGAGTAGACCCTACAAAGATCGTAGCATCTACTTTTATTCAGGCATCCAAGCAGCTCTGAAATCTCTAACAGCCCCTGCAACTAGATCGAAGGTTGTTGCAGAATGCCATGAAGTATTTTCTTTTGGACATGTCCGAAAGAACAGACACCACACATATATCCATATACAGCATGTTTCAGGAGGAATAGTAGGTGGTAGCACAGACGAATTGCATAAAAAAAATTCCATATAAATGCATCCACTTTTTATTGAGTACAGAGATACAGCTGTTAGTACGTAACCCTAACAAAGTCAAAGCAAAGGCAAATGAAGACGTTCAAAGTTGATTTTCAAAAATTCCCCCACCAACTTCAATGCACTTTTGACTTCTCTTGATAACACCATGTGTAGCTCTTCTGAGGCCATCTTTGCATTCTTTTATGAGGCCTGCACTATTCATGATCCAAACGATCAAATCGGCTCTTGGGTTTACTTTTTCTTTGTAGACTTCGCCTTTAATAATCCCCGCAGGCAAAAATCCAAAGAGATAAGGTCCAGGGACCTTGAAGGCCAAGAAAAGTGTCCATATCAAATGATCCATCTTCTGGAAAATGTTAGGTTTGGATACTGTGTCACCTGACGACTAGAATGTGCAGGAGCCCCATCATGCTGGAGGCACATACGCATCCTTGTAGCCAAATGAATCTCTTCAAATAATGCCGGAAGCTCATTTTCAAGGACGTGTAGACAACTGGGTCCTGTAAGGACCAACATACGAAACGAAAATGTATGCAATAAAAATTGGACACGTGCTATATGGCATTTTTTCTGCAATTTGTCTATACTACCATCTCCTACAAGATTTTCTATTCCTCCTGAAACATCCTGTATAATTACTCAGGTCTCGACGGGCCATCAAAAGTTTTCAGTGCTAGAGGCCCATCATCGTCCGAAACCTCGCGGGAATACAGTGCGGCCGTGATAGAGTGGAATATTGACCGGGGCAATTCGCGTCTGACGAGGAACGTGTGTAGATAGGTGCTGCAGAGAGGTTGGCTGCTGTGTACCGATAGTGCCCACCGTCGGGGGTTTGAGTCCTCCCTCCGGCATGGGTGTGTGTGTTGTCCATAGCGTAAGTTAGTTTAAGTTAGATTAAGTAGTGTGTAAGCTTAGGGACAAATGACCTAAGCAGCTTTGTCTCGTAAGTTCTTACCACAAATTTACAAAATTGTAAATCGAAAATAATGCATCTCGGTTCTTACAATATTGCATTAGGTGCGCGCTGGTTAGATGTAACTGAAGAGAGACTCCAACTCGGATTGAGGTTAAGGGCAAATCCCAAGTGCACGGCCACGAACAATTGGGAGCGGAAATTTAATGTCATCGGAACCTTGTTGAAGGACCACGACATGCGATCGTTAGACTGACTGCAGAAAGTTCAGTTTATAAATACATACATACTTAGCAAAATATATCATATCGCAGCAGTCTTACCAATACCACAGGTCACTGCGCATAAAATATTAGCTGTAGCCTCTTGGTATGTGTGGAAACAAAAATATCTTCAAAGTATCCTTCCACACGGCGACTTTGCAGAGGCAAACCGGACGACTTGGAATTAAAGACGTCCTTTTAAACTAATACATGCCACTAAGACAGGCATCATGAAACTTCTGTTCCTCTTGTTAGATCCTGGGGATAGGTACGCTCCTGTTAATGTAGCATGCCAACCTAGATTATGTCCAAAAGTAATATGGTGATTGGAGTTGTATAAGACTTCCACCAGCACAAACCAACACTAGAACCGTCTATCATTATTATTTTACCAGACATCATCTTCACAAACCAATTCTGGTAAATTAACCTACAAAAAACTGGAGGAACGTCTGGAAAAATATCAACAGTAAAATTCTACCAACTAGAGTCAGTGCCGTATGATGCGACGTTGTAAACGAAATCATACCCACAGCAGAATGATTATGGAAAATCAAATTGAGACCATCTCCATAAGGTGACAAATGTCGGCTTGTAGAAACTGTAGTGCACATCTTCTTATGTGAAAATAGAATCAGAATTTGGAAATGGACTAGGAAGAAATTAGCACTATCAACAGAACCGCAGAAAGTCATATACCGATAACTGAAGCTTTACAACCCGACTGAAAATGTTACCCATCCGCAAAGAATAACAGTTATTTGTGGCTTCTGGGACCATTTGTGTTTTACGTCATAACAAACAAAACTTAGAACTTAGAAGAGTACATGTTTTATATTGCAGAAGAACATTTTAAGCAGAAGAAGAATAACAAATATAAGTAATGGTTTCAAATTTTTTTACCTATTGCTTTATGTGGGCTACAAAGAGGTGGACAGTTTTTTTGATTAGAAGCAGAATACTATTCTTTCACTTTTTTTATTCCTGGAATATTCTTTTACGTTGGTTCTAAAATCAGAACTGTTCTAATTTGGCAAAACCCCTCCGGCTCTGTAATTTTTTTCATTTGTTGAGAAATATATGGCTTCCTTACAGACCCCATATGCACCCAGTGCATAATAACCTAAATTGTGAATATATTTCTGAATGAATGTTTGTTATGTATTTTTCCGTCACCCTTTTCACTGTTATCAGTTATGTTCTACAAGGAACGCATGCCATTGGAGGCGGCAACTGTAATTTATTTTACCTTAATTACTACTTCAATTTTGTTCTACAATTTAAAGGAATATATGGGTGCAAACATGGAATACATGGGAATAATGCAGCTGCTCAGTGACAGGTATGGGGGAAGCATTAAGGCGAGGCCTCGGATATTCAACCCCTGCCCTCTGCCGTTGTTGCTGTATTTCAACACGCTGTGACAGTGTGGCCGTCGGTCCTTTGATATTTAAGATGCAATTGCTTTTTGTGGCAATATAGGTGATTTGCGAACATTTGTCTTGCCATCAATGTAATGGGACTTCAGCGGCATCCAACCCTTAGTCATTGCTTTGTGCCGGCGCTAGCCCATGTCATATATATGCGAATCAGATTCTAGTTCAAATTTAGCCAAATAACAAATTGTCAGTATACAAGTATGCCGGCCGGGGTGGCCGAGCGGTTCTAGGAGCTACAGTCTGGAACCGCGTGACCGCTACGGTCGCAGGTTCGAATCCTGTCTCGGGCATGGATGTGTCTGATGTCCTTAGGTTAGTTAGGTTTAAGTAATTCTAAGTTCTAGCGGACTGATGACCTCAGAAGTTAAGTCCCATAGTGCTCAGAGCCATTTGAACTATTTTTGAAGTATACAAGTATTTACGAACAGTAGAAGCAGGATTGCAGCGAACTGATCACTTAACCAAGAGCAACATAGAGTACCTGTGTAATGAGTCATTCGAGCTGCATAGCTGAGGGTAATATTTGTTAAGCAATTCATTGCAGAATTAATGTAACACCCGCACGATGATCTCTGTAGCCATACTGTATGATTAGCAGTTTGTGAATGGAGTACTATGTTCATTAAATCGGATTTCTCAAGCTGAGGCCAAATAAAGAGAAGCGATGGTACCATAAGACTATCTTTACTTAAGTAGGTAGTCAGTGCTAAATTATGTGCACCACCATTAACATTACTGTAAACAGTTTGACAGCATAAGACCACCACAACTACTGACAATCTGAACCATTATCATCACGCAGTTGTAATTCGCAGTGATTACAAGTTACTGATGTTTGTCAAGAATAGCAGAAGGCACCTCTGAAGTTCCATTTGCATTACGACTAGGATGGAGAGAATCCTAAATAACAGTAATAGGTCACCCAGCGAAGAGAAGAGTCCACATATTGTCTCAAGTTCTTGCAGTTTGCTATTAATGTAATTCCCAGTGGTTTCACACTAATGAGTTCTTTTTGCTATTGGAATACTCATATTGGAATTATGAAAGTGTAATTGCTAGAACGCTCAACTACCTTAATGACACCTCATACTAGATTGAATACGACTCGGAAAGCAACGTTAATTTGACGTTTCCATCCATCTCCTGACGTCTTAGTGAATGAAGTCTGAAGTGCACGCACAGTTGTGTTGCCTGCTGCATGGATTCTGTGAATTGTTGTGGCAGCTGACAGTCATTACTGAATACAGACACGTGCAAATATCCTCACTGCTTTAGGGGGAACTCGTCTTTGTTGCATTTTTTCCGTACCATAATTAGCACAATAACATAAGGCTTATTCTGCTGAAGGACTTGATGCCCACAAGTCCTTAAATAAGTATCTCCTAGCGAGAGTAATGCATGAAAGTAAACAGACTGTTGGATAAAAGAATGGACAGCTCCCTGTTTTTGCGTTTCTGATAGCGCCTATGATAAGAATCTGGTGTCATATTATGCTTCAAAACCCTAAACTGTTTATTTTTTTACTTCATACTAAAACAAAAGTTATGATATGAGAAGAGGCAATGACTTATATGCTTCTCAGGAACTTTAGTTTTTCGTGTTTATTTTCTCACTTCATACTAAAACAAGGGTGTTAATATGAGAAGAGGAAATGAAATATACGCTTCCAAGACATAATATTTCCTTGTGTGCTACTACTGCATACATGAAAGCCCTGCAGTTAATTTTTGTATGTTGGATAAATTTTGATATCACCTCACATTCCTTTGTGAGAAGGTTCCTATTTTCTTGGGATTCAAACAGAGTGGACATTTCATCACTGGTTAATATTCTGATGACTAATGACATGGTACCCGTTGCAATTGCTCCATGGTACCTGTGAGTAGAGTCTCACGTTGGTTGCTATAAGAACACGTAGGCAGTGATATCCGCTCACTGCAGTCAGAGCCAAGGTGATTTCTTTCTGTTTATGGTGAAGCATCTACTGCAGTGTCCACACTCAGCCAACATAAACAAAGCACAGTGGCATTGGGCACTTCTAATTGCTGTACTTGTCGCGAACCTCGACAACAAGAGTGCACTGTCTCTGCTAACGATACTATGGAGTTAATACATCTTACTTAACGTAATACGCTGGATGTGGGTTGGGTAAAAATTCAGTTTGTAACACACACAGTCATTGATTCCAATGAGGGTGACAACTACTGTGTGTTGAACAACACATGCACCAGTCCATTCCTCAGTTGGCGTTGAGTGGATGAGATTTTTCTATTACCTTGCATTGCAAGAATTGTAAGGAGGAGAATGAAAGTAAATAGACTTTTATGCTAAAGAGCTGCAACAAAGCAAAGCTTAACTGATTATCAGATAACTGTCCACGTGGTTTTGTTGATGAGTATACTTTTAGTAACCAACCCACCAACGATCATTACATAAGATTTCTCGTAGGCATAGGGCATTGATTTCATTATGTCGTCGACAGTGTAGTGTGATGGTTTACTTCCCACCATACATTTTCTATATTTGTCCAAAGGTCGCTTGCATTTGTAGATCCACATGGCAATGACCTTGTTACCTCTGCCCACATATTCTCTATCTGGCTCATGTTTGGTGATCGTGGAACAAACAGCAACAGCTTTATCCTCTCTTGGCCCTGAAACCAATCTCGCACTGCTCTGCTATGATGGATGGGGCTCTGTTCCTGTAAATAAACTGTTATCTCGTTAGTTCATGTTGTTGTTGTTGTTGTGGTCTTCAGTCCTGAGACTGGTTTGATGCAGCTCTCCATGCTACTCTATCCTGTGCAAGCTTCTTCATCTCCCAATACCTACTGCAGCCTACATCCTTCTCAATCTGTTTAGTGTATTCATCTCTTGGTTTCCCTCTACGATTTTTACCCTCCACACTGCCCTCCAGTATTAAACAAGAATATTACATATTGGATAACCACAGCGACTGCATAGAAGCAATAGAAAAAACAGATGCCTATAAATATCTAGGATACAGACAAAAAATAGGAATAGATAATACAAATATTAAAAATATAGACAAAGACTAACAAAAATACTGAAAACAGAATTAACAGCAAGAAACAAGACAAAAGCTATAAATACTTACGCTATATCAATATTGACCTACTCATTTGGAGTAGTGAAATGGAGTAACACAGACCTAGAAGCACTCAATACACTTACACGATCACAATGCGACAAATATAGAGTATATCACATACATTCAGCAACAGAAAGATTCACATTAAGCAGGAAGGAAGGAGGAAGGGGATTTATCGACATAAAAAACCTACATTATGGACAGGTAGACAATTTAAGAAAATTCTTTCTAGAACGAGCAGAAACTAGCAAAATACACAAAGCAATCACTCATATAAATACATCGGCTACACCACTGCAATTTCATAACCACTTCTACAACCCTTTAAATCACATAACATCAACAGATACGAAGAAAGTAAATTGGAAAAAGAAGACACTATATGGCAAGCACCCGTATCATCTAACACAGCCACACATCGATCAAGACGCATCCAACACGTGGCTAAGAAAAGGCAATATATACAGTGAGATGGAAGGATTCATGATTGCAATACAGGATCAAACAATAAACACCAGATATTACAGCAAGGATATTATTAAAGATCCCAATACTACAACAGATAAATGCAGACTTTGCAAACAACAAATAGAAACAGTAGATCACATTACAAGCGGATATACAATACTAGCAAATACAGAATACCCCAGAAGACATGACAATGTAGCAAAAATAATACATCAACAGCTTGCCTTACAACATAAACTTATAAAACAACATGTTCCCATATACAAGTATGAACCACAAAATGTACTGGAGAATGATTAATACAAATTATACTGGAACAGAACCATTATAACACATAAAACAACACCACATAACAAACCTGACATCATATTCACCAATAAAAAGAAGAAATTAACACAACTAATCGAAATATCCATACCCAATACAACAAATATACAGAAGAAAACAGGAGAAAAAACTGAAAAATACATCCAACTGGCTGAGGAAGTCAAGGACATGTGGCAGCAGGATAAAGTTGACATTATACCAATTATACTATCAACTACAGGAGTCATACCACACATTATCCACCAGTACATCAACGCAATACAACTACATCCAAACGTATATATACAACTACAGAAATCTGTAATTACTGATACATGTTCAATTACCCAAAAGTTCCTAAATGCAATGTAACATATACTGTACAGTTAAAAGGAAGTGACGCTTGATCAAGGTCCGCGTCACTTTCCTTTTTTGACCAGACGTAACGTCTGAGAAAAGAAAGAATGATAATAATAATAATCCCATGTGGCGGATAGGGAAAACCCTCCCCCATATGGGTGGTGCCAAGGAAATCAAATACTTGGGGTGAACCAAATACAATCCTGAACGGCTACTCAATCCGTTGAACTCAAAATCCAGATACGCGTGAGTGAAAATCACCACTGCTCTGGTCACCGTCTGTTAGCTCAATGAGCTTAGCTGAAAATATTTGGTTGCAAAGGCTTCAACACCCTAGGATCCTGCCCAGTCCTGGAATCACCAAGCCCAAAACAATGAAACACAAGCAAACATGAACTATACAAGCAAAGTCAACTTTACCCCAGGTGGTACACAACCCGCCTGTCGACAGGCGGCAGTTGGATTTTCGGATTCTGGGTAGTCCAGGTTAGCACGGCAGAGAATATTGAAGATCTCTGGTAAATTTTCCTACAATCAGAAAACATGCATTTGAAAACTAAACATCGATACATTGATCCAAACACGAAAACTAAATAATCTCACATAAGAAATCGACCGACAAAAAATTCTCATCCGTGCTCTTCAAGAACCGTGACTAACTGACAATGAAAACTTGCATTACGGAAACCATTGAATCCTCAAGAGCAAAATACAACAAAAGGTAGCGAAAGGCGTACCAATCTTCGGCATTGCATTTCTCAAACACAGATCTATCATCACCTCTGTCAAAGATATCACACCCATCAACAATCAAATGGTTCAAATGGCTCTGAGCACTATGGGGCTTAACAGTGAGAGGTCATCAGTCCCCTAGAACTTAGAGCTACTTAAACCTAACTAACCTTAGGACATCACACACATCCATGCCCGAGGCAGGATTCGAAGCTGCGGCCGTAGCAGTTGCGCGGTTCCGGACTGAAGCGCCTATAACCGCTCAGCCACCGCAGCCAGCCGATCAACAACCGACTTGTGACTACGCTCATTCAGAGCCCCAGTAAAAAATATACACTCATCAATGCACATGCCCCCACCAACATCGAAAATAAGAAAACCACCAAAAATGTCGAAAAATTCTGGAAAACACTCGAAAATACTATGAGCAAAATTCACCAAGATGACGTGAAAATACTAATGGGAGACTTCAACTCTCGATTTGGGACAGAAAAAACCTGTAGAAAAATCATTGGTACAAATTCAATACACCGAAACACTTAGACCAACGGCACATGTCTGACTGACATTTGCCAACAATTCAACCTCAAAAGAATGTCTTCCCACTTTAGGAAAAAACTGGTTCCCAGGTAACATGCTTGGCTACCAGGTGCAAGCTGCTTTCATTCACCTTTCAAGACTCGCTGAAAGCCAGATTTTTAATTGTTTTGTAGCAGAGCTACAAGCAGGCAGATACAAATTCAATAAGGGAATCGTAAGACAACGCTTGAGCAAAATTCGTATTGCTACTTTCAGTAACCCTTAGTGTCAGAGCGAAAACCTTACGGTACTGCCAAATTCATAATGCCACTTTTGTTTTCTGCTGACATATTTTTTGTTGTTGTAAATACATAATTTTATCTATGAAATGACACATTTTCATAATACTTGTGAATGATACACGAAATGAAGAAAGATCTTTTCGAAGTCAAAAGTCGGTAATATCCTACTAATTCGTGTTAAAATAGGCTCAATTGTCTTATAGACACTTAATGTTTTATTAAGATACACTGCCGTCATGATGTTTCTGTAGTAAGCTGAATTTAATTTGTATTAGTACAGTGAATATTTTAATTGCATTTTCCATTAGTTTACTAAACGCATCAGTAATCGTCAAAGAGAAATTAATCAGCAGCAGAATTTTCTTTCATGATATCTAAAACAATCTGACAATGCTAATGTTGTTTACAAATTCTACACCCGTAGAAACCCACTGGTTCTAACGATGTCATTAAACCAGTGTAGTTTTAAGAGTATTTTCGTCTAGAAATGAATTGCCTTGATGGTTGATGATCAAGAGCAGGTAAGGTAAAATCTTACGAATATATGACGAGAGGGACAAGTGCTTGAGAGAGGACTTCCCTCTCAATACAAATGCCTGAGAGACAGCTTTCCTATCAATCTCCTGGATAGTTTTGTTTCTCAAATCAACAGAGTGCATTATCATGCAGTAGCACAGGTGATGTAGTTTTGTTGCTCGATTTTCTTACACTGCGACCGAAAGGTGTCTCAGTTGTTGGCAACAAATTCCAGCTGTGTTGTGCACACCCCTTGGGGCAGAATTCGTAGCCCACAACACACTTTTGGAGCTATAAGATGTAAAATATTATGCTCGCACTACTCTTTGCTCAAGTTTACGTCTTTTGGTGGGGCTCAACCTTTCATTTCTTCTTAGGAAGTTAATGATAAAGGCATCATAACATGTCACCAATAACAGTACTGCGTATGAATGCTCAATGAGTGACCTGATAACGTTCAATAATAGTCACTCCATGATTTTTGTTGTTTCGAATTAGAGCGTGCAGTACTCCTATGCCAGACTTCTGAACTTTGCCTGTTCAACGCAAATGTCGCATGATGGTAAAATGGTAATCTATCACATATATCAGTAGTCGAGACTTCCTTAATGTGGAACATCATTCATGCCAGAACGATCTTTGTTGAAACAAGAATATCTTTTTCTGGCTTATTTTTCCCAAAAGCACTCACTCCACACACAGTTCAAATCTTTCTAGTTGCCTCCTCTTCATTCACCCCTCTGTTATACCAAAAGTAAATGTTGTGTTGCAGATGTTACAGCTTTTTCCACTTGCAACTCAATTTTACAATGCTTAACCGTAGTTCATGATTTTCAAGTATGCGAAATGCAATGCTTAACTGCAAGCTGATAACTAGAACTTCAAATTCAAAAATGACAGTTGATACATACACTGACAGCGTTGTGCTGCGTTCACATGGGCGGCGCCGGATTTCAAGCAGCGGGTGGTGTCTGGCCGGTGGCTGGTAGCCATTGCAGCACGAGGAAACGCTCGAGCGTAAGCTGTTCTGATCGCGACACAGCCACGAGCTGTCCTGCGGAATTGTTTCTGGAATACTTGTTATTGTTGGTGGGTAGAATATCAAGCGAATTATCTTCACTGTTCAATCAGACTCATAGCTTTAGACAAGGGCCAAAATGTAGTTAAAAAAAATAAAAAAATTAAAAAATTAAAAAAAAAATTACAGGTGGACACAAACAGGCGACAGTAAGTTTAGAATGCATGACGATTACCACTAGATCACGGGCTCACACAATCCCAGAACATCTCGGAAGTAGATAACACTTCCTCCTAACACTTCCAAATCTTACAGTGTTGCCAGATTGTGCAGATGGTTGGACTTGTTGTCAGGGGCGGTCAGTTTTATTGCCCAGGAATCAGCATGGGTTTCGAAAAAGACGATCGTGTGAAACCCAGCTCGCGCTATTCGTCCACGAGACTCAGAGGGCCATAGACACGGGTTCCCAGGTAGATGCCGTGTTTCTTGACTTCCGCAAGGCGTTTGATACAGTTCCCCACAGTCGTTTAATGAACAAAGTAAGAGCATATGGACTATCAGACAATTGTGTGATTGGATTGAAGAGTTCCTAGATAACAGAATGCAGCATGTCATTCGCAATGGAGAGAAGTCTTCCGAAGTAAGAGTGATTTCAGGTGCGCCACAGGGGATTGTCATAGGACCGTTGCTATTCACAATATACATAAATGACCTTGTGGATGACATCGGAAGTTCACTGAAGCTTTTAGCGGATGATGCTGTGGTATATCGAGAGGTTGTAACAATGGAAAATTGTACTGAAATGCAGAAGGATCTGCAGCGAATTGACGCATGGTGCAGGGAATGGCAGTTGAATCTCAATGTAGACAAGTGTAATGTGCTGCGAATACATAGAAAGAAAGATCCCTTATCATTTAGCTACAATATAGCAGGTCAGCAACTGGAAGCAGTTAATTCCATAAATTATCTGGGAGTACGCATTAGGAGTGATTTAAAATGGAATGATCATATAAAGTTGATTGTCAGTAAAGCAGATGCCAGACTGAGATTCATTGGAAATACAATCCAAAAACAAAGGAAGTAGATTACAGTACACTTGTTCGTCCACTGCTTGAATACTGCTCAGCAGTGTGGGATCCGTACCAGGTAGGGTTGATAGAAGAGAGAGAGAAGATCCAATGGAGAGCAGTGCACTTCGTTACAGGATCATTTAGTAATTGCGAAAGTGTTACGGAGATGATAGATAAACTCCAGCGGAAGGCTCTGCAGGAGAGACGCTCAGTAGCTCGGTACGGGCTTTTGTTGAAGTTTCGAGAACATACCTTCACCAAGGAGTCAAGCAGTATATTGCTCCCTCCTATGTATATCTCGCAAAGAGACCATGAGGATAAAATCAGAGAGATTAGAGCCCACACAGAGGCATACCGACAATCCTTCTTTCCACGAACAATATGAGACTGGAATAGAAGGGAGAACCGATAGAGGTACTCAAGGTACCCTCTGCGACACATCGTCAGGTGGCTTGCGGAGTATGGATGTAGATGTAGATGCCGGCAGTCAGTTTTTATGTCTAAGACTGTAGATTGTTATTTATTTTCTGTCTTATTCATTACATTGTCAGTACACATGTACAGCAGTTAATAAACATTACAACAGGTATTTTACAAAGTATCAATTGAAAAATATGCATTTTTAACACATGTAAGCATTACCATGCAAATCATGTTACCACTGTTATACAGTCCACAAAAAATGTTTGAATATAGCAATGCCAACTTCAATGCACTCTTGGGAGAGCATGTTTTGTTACTTGTCTGAGTGCATCTACATGTTCCCTAATGAGGGTAGCAGCATTCATGCAGCGGCCAAGTAGTTTATCTCATGTATTCACTTTTCATTTGTAAATATCCTACTTCAGCCAATCCCATAAACAAAAATTTAAGGCCAGTTAATTGTACTACCACATCCAATCTAGCAATTAGGGTATGTACAGTTGAGATGTCCCTCACAAGTCTGGTCAGATTTGCAGGGGTTCTGTCATGCTGGATGTACACTGCAGTAGGGGGTGAGCTGGTTGGACCTCATCCTGCCCCTGGATTACTATTCAAGGCGTGAATAGCAAACCGAACGCTAGCACCTAGCGATGGCCAAACGCCTCTGTGCCTCCCGGCCTAGCCAGATATGCAAGAAGAAGAAGTGCAAGTGCGATCATCACCAAGAAAAGGTGAAACACACACTGAGTGTGTGTCAAGTTAATATAGAAGGTTACAGGAGATCTACTGTCCAAAATCATGAATGACAATAAAGTGGACGTCCTTGCATTGCAAGAAACCCTCCTAACGGATGACAACATCTGCAAGATCAAAGTACTTGGCTTCACGACAGTTGCCTATGCTGGGCACGAAAAACATGGCATAGCCACCCTGGTAAGGAACAACCTGTTGAGCAACACAACAAAAATAAAGAGTAGCCACAACTTCACTGTGGGAATCAAGGTGAACGACATGACGATATTTAATGTTTACAAGCCACCCTCCAGCTCTTGGTCTCCATCAATGCTCCCTGTGACACTCCACCCCTCTGTCTACACAGGAGACTTCAACTCTCATCACTTCAAGTGGGTATATAACAAGAACAACAGTGATGGCGTCTGTCTGGCAGACTGGGCCAAAAACAACAACTACCACCTTCTGTACGATGCCAAAGATAAGCCCACTTTTCACTCGAGTGCATGGAAGACCAAAACCACTTCTGACTTATGTTTCGTGTCCAGCACAAATACAGGAGCAGCAAAGCCAGCATCACGGACAGTATTAAACTGCTTGCCTAGAATCCAACACTGCCCAGTCTTAATAAAAATAGGCCTACAGCTACAAATTGTTACGAGCCCTCCCATCCCATTTTGGAATCTGAGAAAATCCAACTGGGAAGCATATCGAGAAATCGTGGAGAAAACGATAATGAGAATACCATCTACTGCTGCAAACTATGCACGCTTCTGTAAGTTACTCATCCACACAGCTCATAAAAATATCCCCCGAGGAGCCATAAAATACCACATCCCATGCTGGTCTGAAGAATGCAGCAACCTACTGGAAGAATTTAACAGAACAGAAGATGAGGGCACTGCCCAGGCTCTTATCGACCTACTGGACGAGGGACGAAAACAAAGATGGCACAAACTGATGGAACAAATAGACTTCACACATTCAAGCCGTAAAAGCTGGAGTCTCATGAGAAAGCTGGGAGGAGCCAACCACAGGAAGTCAGCAGAAGCCAGTATCCACCCAAACAAAATCAGCAAGAAACTCGGGGATAACGCCAAGATAACAGCGACTCCTGAGCAAAGAAAAGACGTAAAAGCTCAGATGGCTGTGGCACTGCAGGAACGTGAAGAAACAGCCAACATGTTCGTGGCAGCAGTCCAAGAAGAAGAGGTGATGATGGCACTCCAACACACATGGGCAGGGAAGGCAGCTGGACCAGAAAACATCCTCCCTGAATGTTTGAAAAATCATGGACCAAAAGTGATGAAATGGCTATGCAAACTATTCACAAGAATAATGGAAACCTGTGAAATCCTCAGAGAATGGAAAACAGCCAAAATCATTGCCATACTTAAACCAGGGAAGAGTGGAACTGACACAGGGTACTTCAGGCCAACCTCATTACTGTGCATAACCTACAAACTGTTTGAAAGGATACTGTTGGAAAAACCAGTACTGGAGGAACAACTACCAGTGGAGCAAGCAGGTTTAAGACAAGGGAGAAGCTGCTGCGACCAGATGCTGGCACTTACCACACACATTGAATGAGGCTTTCAGGAAAAGAAGAAGAAAGGGATAGTCCTCATTGACCTGACATCAGCGTACGACACCGTATGGCTAAATGGTCTCATGTTAAAACTGGCAAAGATAGTCAAATGCAAAACAACGTTGAAGCTCAAGATCAACATGCTGAGCGAAAGGAAGTTCAGGGTCAAATTAAATGGTGAAACCAGCAAGTGACATACCCTATAAAATGGTCTTCTGCAAGGATCAGTCTTAGCTCCCTGGCTCTTCAACATCTATATAGCAGATTTGCCTGATCTGCACTCACGTAAATTTGCCTACGCAGATGATTTAGCTATTACAGCGCAAAGTAACTCGTTTGAAAACCTGGAATCAACACTAAATGAAGATCTAGCTACACCAAAAAAATACTATGACACATGGCATCTAAAAATCAATGTGACAAAAACAGTAAGCACAGTCATGCATCTAAACAACAAGGAAGTGAGAAGGGAACTGCGCCTGGTTATAAATGATAAAGCTGTCAGCCACGAGAATTTCCCAAAATACCTTGGTATTAAGCTAGATCGCAGCATGACTTTCAGACAACACCGAACTGATACTGCCCAAAAGCTAAAGATGAGAAATAACCTGCTCGACACACTGGCAGGCACCACTTGGGGTTGTGATGCTGCCACTCGACAAACTGCTGCACTAGCACTGGTGCATAGCACTGCAGAATACTGTGCCCCAGTCTGGAGCAGAAGCCCGCACGCCAAAAAAGTGGATGTACAACTAAATGCCACTCTGAGAACCGTCACCGGTACTCTCAGGCCAAGCCCCGTTGAGTGGCTTCCGGTTCTGGCAAACATCACTCCTGCTTCCATACGTAGAGAGAAAGGAACCCAGGACATAGTAGAAAAAATTGAAGCAAACCCAAGGCTACCCACACATGCCGACATGGAAGGACCCCATGAGACTCAAGTCCAGGAAACCTATCGTCTGGAGCAGAACATTGGGCACAGAGGGTCTCGATGTTGAATGGAAGAATGCATGGCAGGGTCTGAAAAGAGGCATCGTGGAAACCCATCACCTAATCCACAACCCAACCAAAAGGGTTGAAGGCTTCAATCTCAACAGGAAACACTGGTCGGCTCTAAACAGGTTACACACGGGAGTTGGACAATGCAGACAGCAAACAACCAAAGGGGCTATACAGGCGATTTGTAATGTAACTGTGGCGAGGTACAAACAATGGACCATCTTCTTGTTTGTAACATTCATGGTTTCAGAGACGGCTCTCTGATGTCGCTCCACAAGTTAACGGACAATGCCAGGAAATGGCTCCATAATCTTAATGTTACTGTGAAATTAATTGTCTTCAATTTATGTGATTTTTGTTCCATTTAATGTAATAATGTACTTTCCCTGACATAATTGTAATGTAATCACTGATATAATTTGTTTCCAGATTGTAAGTTCCAAACGTTTATTGTGATTTATATTAATCTTATCTGCTCTTTGTAAAATGTATCTGGCAGATCGAACGAGAAATAAATAATATACTGCAGAGTGCATGGCCAAAGCAAGAACCTCAAGACATTCACAAACACATGTATGCATGCCACTGGGCCAAAAACAAATGTACATTAAATGTGCTCTATCTTAGAAACTATTCAGAATAGGGCCTATATCCATATGAAGTTATCTTGCTTCAGATGGCTCTGAGCACTATGGGACTTAACATCTGAGGTCATCAGTCCCCTCGAACTTAGAACTACTTAAACCTAACTAACCTAAGGCCATCACACACGTCCTTGCCTGAGGCAGGATTTGAACCTGCGATCATAGCGGTTGCACGGTTCCAGACTGAAGCGCCTAGAACCACTCAGCCACACCGGCCGGGATCTTGCTTCAAATGAGCATTCCTGTCATACCCCTAAATATTTACCAATCCTCCTGGGACACCCTCTATAATGTAAATTAGAAGTAATTCTCAAAATTTATCAGTTAGAATAGATTTATGTCTAGTGTACTTAACAAAAGTATCCTGTAGTGGCTGCTACTGTCAATTAATGTATAACTTGATTCATCTCATATCCCTTACAGCTCTCCTTCACATTCACAGTAGGATGTGTGAATGAATTAATGAGTGGTGGTATTGTCAATCTGTGTCCCCTGTTCTTGTTGAAACAGACAAAGCACGGTAGTGTTTCTGTGCTTGAGAAGCAACTGAACAGGGATGGTGTGGTGTTAGTGCGGTATTTTGTAAGGAATGAGAGGAGTGCTTTCTCAGAAGGTAATTTCATCATCACCGTCCACATTTGGGCTTTGAAATGGCCTAACCAGCTACTTAACCTATATGGGATGCTGAATTAAATGGAATGTCAAACCTATGGTCTTGATTAATCAGCAGCTGGAATAAGGCATCAGTGTCCTGAACAATGAGTCTACATTTGATTGAATAATAGTAATCATTGAAGAGTAGTGTCCATCTTTGGAAAGGCTGAGCAGTTTTTTCAAGGATCCTCGCATCTCAAATATATATGATCAGAAACTTGTGGCCTGTCATCAAACTCAATTGTGTTCCAAAATGGACTTCATAAAATTTCTTAACTCCTAGTTTATTGATAAACATATGTGTCTGCATACTCATCGTATGTGTAAATTGTCTAAAGATGACACTGTATCTGTTTTCATCAGGCAATATGGAATGAGTATGGAATTCATGTTAGTTGGTGTTTCTGTATGTAAGATTTGTAGCACCAGCCAAGAACCAGACAAGGGTACGACAAGAGCCTGGAGAAGTTAAGGGCTGTAATATATGGTTAAGTAAACTACCTATCTTGTCAAAATGTGAGAAGTGATTCCTTATTTTCCTTTTTTGCTGCCCTGGACCCTCACCTCACTATCCTGTCCTCTGGGAACTCAAAGATTACATAATTCAAAGATTACATAATATATTGCAAAGTACTGTTGCAGCCTGCTGACTTTGGTTGCTGAGAGTCATCTTCTGGGTGGCTGTGTCTGAATAATTTAGCTTTGCTGTTGATAGTGTTTCAGAAGTCTTAGCTTTTTTTTTTTTACTTTCATTCCAATTGATCTGTAGTGAGGAGGTCCTCCAGTTTGTAGAACATGTCACTAGGCTGTTCAAACACATTTAGACCTGTAGACAGTGGCATGCTGAATATACCACATTGTGAGTCAAGAGAGATATCCACCTGGCGTGAATGATGCCAGGTAGGGTCCAATTCAAGCACTCTTTTATCGAGTGGAAAGCCTTGTTGCTTGCTGGGGGCCAAGTAAATTTTGTACTTCTCTTTCATAATTCATTTAAAGAGTGAACTATTTGTCTGGTGCTGGGTATAAGCAGGTTAGAACCGTCGTCCCCCCCGAATGCGAGTGTGCTAACCACTGCAGCACCTCGCTTGGTGGCTTTTGAGTTCTAGCTTTTTTATAGCAAGAGTAAAACACACACACACACAAACACACACACAGGTGTGTGTGTGTGTGTGTGTGTGTGTGTGTGTGTGTGTGTGTGTGTGTGTATGTGTGTGTGTGTGTGTGCTTTTGGTAAGGAAATGATCCATAATTCCGAAAGCTAGTGAATACTGTTTTCTGTTGTGTGTGCCTATCTTGCAAACCACGGCTGAAAGCAAGGGGAAACTACGGCTGTAATTTTTCCCGAGAGCATGCAGCTTTACTGTATGGTTAAATGATGATGGCGTTCTCTTGGGTAAAACATTCCGGAGGTAAAACAGTCCCCCATTCGGATCTCCGGGCGGGGACTACTCAAGAGGATGTCGTTATCGGGAGAAAGAAAACTGGCGTTCTACGGATCGGAGCGTGAAATGTCAGATCCCTTAATCGGGCAGGTAGGTTAGAAAATTTAAAAAGGGAAATGGATAGGTTAAAGTTAGATATAGTGGGAATTAGTGAAGTTCGGTGGCAGGAGGAACAAGACTTCTGGTCAGGTGACTACAGGGTTATAAACACAAAATCAAATAGGGGTAATGCAGGAGTAGGTTTAATAATTAATAGGAAAATAGGAATGCGGGTAAGCTACTACAAACAGCATAGTGAATGCATTATTGTGGCCAAGATAGATACGAAGCCCACGCCTACCACAGTAGTACAAGTTTATATGCCTACTAGCTCAGCAGATGACGAAGAAATTGAAGAAATGTATGATGAAATAAAAGAAATTATTCATATAGTGAAGGGAGACACAAATTTGATAGTCATGGGTGACTGGAATTCATCAGTAGGAAAAGGGAGAGAAGGAAATGTGGTAGGTGAATATGGATTGGGGGTAAGAAATGAAAGAGGAAGCCGCCTGGTAGAATTTTGCACAGAGCATAACCTAATCATAGCTAGCACTTGGTTCAAGAATCATAAAAGAAGATTGTATGCATGGAAGAAGCCTGGAGATACTGACAGATTTCAGATAGATTATATATTGGTAAGACAGAGATTTAGGAACCAGGTTTAAAATTGTAAGACATTTCCAGGGGCAGATGTGGACTCTGACCACAATCTATTGGTTATGAACTGTAGATTAAAACTGAAGAAACTGCAAAAAGGTGGGAATTTAAGGAGATGGGACCTGGATAAACTGACTAAACCAGAGGCTGTACAGAGTTTCAGGGAGAGCATAGGGGAACATTTGACAGGAATGGGGGAAAGAAATACAGTAGAAGAAGAATGGGTAGCTTTGAGGTATGAAATAGTGAAGGCAGGAGAGGATCAAGTAGGTAAAAAGACAAGGGCGAGTAGAAATCCTTGGGTAACAGAAGAGATATTGACTTTAATTGATGAAAGGAGAAAATATAAAAATGCAGTAAATGAAGCAGGCAAACCCGAGGGGGAACCTGTTCCCCTACCGGGCGCGTCCCCAGGTGGCGGATAGGGGAAAGCTCTACAGATATGTAGGGTAGGTGGGAAATAAAATACCACCCGTGGACCAACACAGGACCAGAAATCCAAAGGCGACTGTCTCACATTGGGCGGTCTTTGGTCAGCGTCTGTTCCCCAGGTTAGGGGCGGCTGGGAAAAACCTCCAGGGCTAACAACCGTGGTTGTAAATTTGTGGCTCGAAGAGTCACCCCTTACATAATACTATCAATCATGGAAGAGTGTAATGTGAAACAAATTACCCCAGGTGGACAATCCACCGCACCAAGGTGCGCAAGCAGTCTATCGGTTTCTGGGGAGTCTGCAGCATTGCACAGAGATGAATCGGGACATGATAAGACATCAAGCAAATTGAAATGTAAAAAAACAAGTTACATAGCTACTTTCAATGTAAACTCTCTTTTAAGAACAGGAAAATTAAAACATCTTACAGATACCCTCAAACATCATAGAATACTCATAACATCACTGCAAGAAACTCGATACATAGATGAAAACAATTTTGATTCCGGAGGTTTCAGAATATACAAAGGAAAGGTAGGCAAAAGAATAATGAAAAACACACCCCACCTCGGAACGGGCTTTATAATAGATAAAAGTATTTTAGACTCCGTTATCAGCTTTCAATCACAATCGGAAAGACTCTCCACACTCACTTTTAAATCTGCTAATAGAGTATACACAATTGTGAATGCACATGCCCCCATAAATGAAGACAATAGGAAAAATAAGGAAAAGGTGGAACGTTTTTGGGAACAACTAGATGACGTGGTGCAAAAGATCCCAGACAAACACAACATCATACTTACGGGGGACTTCAATGCTCAAGTAGGAAAAGAGAAGAAATACAAAAATATTGTTGGAAACTACCCAGCGCACAACAGAACTAACCAAAATGGAGTCAGATTAGTAGAACTCTGCCAAGCGCATGGCTTGATCCTGAAATCCACAGCCTTTAAGAGACTACCCAGAAAACAGAAGACATGGACCTCACCAAACCCACACTTGGGTGAATTTCAACTTGATCATGTGGCGATAAAATGGAAACACCATACAGAAATACAAAATGTCAAAGTACTCAGAGGAGCAAACTTGGATTCTGATCACTATCTTTCTAAAATAAAACTCAAAATTATCCCCAAAAGGAAAGATAGAAACAGTAAACCCAAAAGCAGAAGATACGATCCAGAAAAGATAATGAATTCGAAGGAGTTTCCCCTCCCGACTCAAGATATAAGGAACCAAAATTGGGATCAAATGAAGGAAAGCCTACTAACCAAAGCTGAACAAATAGCACCTATAACCAAAATCAAAAAACACGCATGGTGGACAGAGGAATGTGACAAACTTATTGAGCAAAGAAAGAAAGCATGGCAACAGATGCAATCTCAGAAAAATGAATATAATAGGCAAAATTTCCTGAGTGTAAGAAAACTAGTGAGTAAAAACCTCAAAAGAATTAAAAAAGCACAAGAAGATCAACTCCTTTTGCAGATCAACGAAGACTTCAACAAAAACAAGACTAGGAGCTTTTACAGAACTTTTAAACAAAAAATAACCAAGTACTGCCCACCGACACTCCAATTACAAGATAAAAATGGTAATATTGCACACAACAACAGGGATAATTGCAAAATTTTGAGGGAATATTTCAGAAACCTTCTCAACTGTAAAGAACCAATTGATAAAATGGAATTCAGCAACTCAACTTCAACAAGTCCTAACTCAGAACCACCCACCGTCGAGGAACTACAATCAATCATTTTGAATCTCAAAAACTATAAGGCTTCGGGAGAGAACCAAATTACAGCTGAACTGTGGAAAAATGTCAATAGAAATGCCATAGAATCTCTCCAAAACATATTTGAAGAAATATGGAAAACAGAAAGAATTCCGGATGAATGGAAGATGGCCCTCATTCACCCAATTCATAAGAGGGGATCCAGAACAGACCCCAACAATTACAGAGGGATTTCGCTCCTTGACGTAACATACAAAATACTGTCTAAAGTCCTTTTGAACAGAGCAGAACCCCAGCTAGATTGTCAACTTGGAGAATACCAGGCAGGCTTCAGAAAGGGAAGATCCTGCCCAGAACAAATTCTAAACCTCAAAAATCTTATGGCCTACCAAAAATCGAGAGCAAAAGCATATGTCATCACATTCATTGACTTTCAAAAGGCGTACGACTCCATAGACAGGGAATCTCTAATCTCCATATTAAAAGAATTGAACCTAGACAATAAAACTACAAACCTAATTAGAGAAACCATCACCAACACATACTCCAAAATTAAATTTATGGGAGAACTCTCAGACCTATTTGAGATAAAAACTGGAGTATGACAAGGTGATGGACTCTCTCCATCGTTATTTAACTGTGCCCTAGAAAAAATAGTAAGAGAATGGAACAAGAAAATCAATAGTGGAATCCGACTAGGAACAAAAAACAAAGGCATCAAGGTTAATTGCCTAGCATTTGCAGATGATATGGCCCTACTAGCTGAAACATGGGAAGAAGCCAAAGAACAGATCCTCGAATTACAGAAACAAGCAGAGAAAATAGGCCTTAAAATTTCTTTTGAAAAAACCAAAATAATCACAAATATAAAAAAGCCAATGAAATATCTTAAAGTAAGAGACCAAAAGATCAAAATTGTTAAAGAATTCAAATATCTTGGTGAATGGATTAGCTGGAACGCTCTTGAGAAAAAAGCAATAGAATTAAGAAGAAACAAAGTTGAACTAGCCTTTCAGCTTACTAAAAATACTTATAATAAAAAGTCCCTCTCATGGAATTCAAAAATAAAACATTACAACACTGTCATTAAACCAGAAGCACTATATGCAGCTGAGACATTATCTATCACTAACCATGGCCCAATTGAAAGGCTAGAGATCAAAGAAAGAAAAATATTGAGAAAAATTTTAGGCCCCAAATTTCATAACGACAAACTAATTCATACCAAAAATGAAACACTCTACAAAACCACAGAAAAACTGTCGGATACAATGAGGAAAAGAAGAATTGAGTTTTATGGGCACATTCTCAGAATGAACCCAAATAGACTTACAAAAAGAATGTTTGACTACTTCAGGAATAAAAAATCCAAACCAAATTGGTTTATCCAAACAGAGAAAGACTTAAGAGAACTACACATCACAGAAAAAATGCTCACAGACAGGATCGCAAAAATGATAAGCAAAGACAGAAAAGAGGGATTCCAGCTCCAAAATAGAAAGAAAAGAACGATTGTCATCTCTGATGAGGAAAGAAAAGCAAGATCAGAAAGAATGAAGCAGTACTGGGCGAAAAGAAAGGCACAGAACACACAGAAGTGATTGATTCAACGTACCCCAAAGTTGGGTGAAACGAAGAAGAAGAAGAAGCAGGCAAAAAGGAATACAAACGTCTCAAAAATGAGATCGATAGGAAGTGCAAAATGGCTAAGCAGGGATGGCTAGAGGACAAATGTAAGGATGTAGAGGCTTATCTCTTGAGGGGTAAGATAGATACTGCCTACAGGAAAATTAAAGAGATCTTTGGAGAAAAGAGAACCACTTGTATGAATATCAAGAGCTCAGATGGAAACCCAGTTCTAAGCAAAGAAGGGAAAGCAGAAAGGTGGAAGGAGTATATAGAGGGTCTATACAAGGGTGATGTACTTGAGGACAATATTATGGAAATGGAAGAGGATGTAGATGAAGATGAAATGGGAGATATGATACTGCGTGAAGAGTTTGACAGAGCACTGAAAGACCTGAGTCGAAACAAAGCTCCAGGATTAGACAATATTCCATTAGAACTACTGACAGCCTTGGGAGAGCCAGTCCTGACAAAACTCTACCATCTGGTGAGCAAGATGTACGAGAGAGAAGAATATAATAATTCCAATCCCAAAGAAAGCAGGTGTTGACAGATGTGAAAATTACCGAACTATCAGTTTAATAAGTCACGGCTGCAAAATACTAACACGAATTCTTTACAGACGAATGGAAAAACTAGTAGAAGTTGACCTTGGAGAAGATCAGTTTGGGTTCCGTAGAAATATCGGAACACGTGAGGCAATACTGACCCTACGGCTTATCTTAGAAGCTAGATTAAGGAAAGGCAAACCTACGTTCCTAGCATTTGTAGACTTAGAGAAAGCTTTTGACAATGTTGACTGGAATACTCTCTTTCAAATTCTGAAGGTGGCAGGGTTAAAATACAGGGAACGAAAAGCTATTTACAATTTGTACAGAAACCAGATGGCAGTTATTAGAGTCGAGGGACATGAAAGGGAAGCAGTGGTTGGGAAGGGAGTGAGACAGGGTTGTAGCCTCTCCCCGATGTTATTCAGTCTCTATATTGAGCAAGCAGTGAAGGAAACAAAAGAAAATTTTGGAGTAGGTATTAAAATTCATGGAGAAGAAATAAAAACTTTGAGGTTCGCTGATGACACTGTAATTCTGTCATAGACAGCAAAGGACTTGGAAGAGCAGTTGAACGGAATGGACAGTGTCTTGAAAGGAGGATATAAGATGAACATCAACAAAAGCAAAACAAGGATAATGGAATGTAATCGAATTAAATTGGGTGATGCTGAGGGAATTAGGTTAGGAAATGAGACACTTAAAGTAGTAAAGGAGTTTTGCTATTTGGGGAGCAAAATAGCTGATGATGGTTCAAGTAGAGAGGATATAAAATGGCAAGGAAAGCATTTCTGAAGAAGAGAAATTTGTTAACATCGAGTATAGGTGGAAGTGTCAGGAAGTCGTTTCTGAAAGTATTTGAATGGAGTGTAGCCATGTATGGAAGTGAAACATGGATGATAAATAGTTTGGACAAGAAGAGAATAGAAGCTTTCGAAATGTGGTGCTACAGAAGAATGCTGAAGATTAGATGGGTAGATCACATAACTAATGAGGAAGTATTGAATAGGATTGGGGAGAAGAGAAGTTTGTGGCACAACTTGACTAGAAGAAGGGATTGATTGGTAGGACGTGTTCTGAGGCATCAAGGGATCACCAGTTTAGTATTGGAGGGCAGCGTGGAGGATAAAAATCGTAGAGGGAGACCAAGAGATGAATACACTAAGCAGATTCAGAAGGATGTAGGTTGCAGTAGGTACTGGGAGGTGAAGAAGCTTGCACAGGATAGAGTAGCATGGAGAGCTGCATCAAACCAGTCTCAGGACTGAAGACCACAACAACAACATCTTGCAAACATCAATCTGCTATAAGTGAATCGTCACCTTTCCCTTATTTTATGTTTTATTACATTATTATTGCATTGTTAGCTGCAAAAGGCATTAGATGTGCTTTGTTGGTACTACACACTTTAATGATTTTGATTGAGTTGAACTTACACTGCTGTGTTCTTCTTCAGTATGCCAGTGTAGAAGTGTGCACAGAATCAGCTAAGTGAAAAATTCATACAATATGCACATTTATTTATATATAAAGGGTGACTTTAGAATTTTTCATTGAGTGAGACTGCTTGTAGAAGACCATGTGTTGATTTAAAGTTCTATTTTTGCATATTTTACCATTTGTGTCGCTTCTCCTGCATAATCTTTCATTGACTGTATCAATACCCGTTTGTATTGTGATATACTGTGAAATTTCAAACATTCGCAAGTACCGTGATAAACTAGTATGGTTATTGTAGGCTTAAAATAAATTGTGCTCTTTTAAAATTTTTAAGTACGGTAGGCCTGCCCTCATTCAAACCAATCTTTCTTTAATTTCGTTGTGCAGTTACATGAGAAATAGGTTAGTTTCAGAATTTTCAGACACTTGCAAAACAATATTTTCATTAAGTTAGTGGTAGGAGTGTTTGGAAATATAATTTAATTTGAAGCAAATCAGCATTTGTGGTTTACAGTTCAGTCAAAGTTCTGTATCTGCAGACTAAGTTGACCCTCGGCGTGGTGGCTGCCGAGTGTGACCACAAAGGCATTTCCCATATACAGGAGCTCCCCTCAGACACCGCGCAAAGTGTCAACTTTGTTTGCGTGTATATTATACATCACCCCTGAATTTCATTGTATATCAACACAAAAGAACGTTCATTTTTGAGAATTTTCGGAAGCTGCTATTGTCCTTTGTATACTCTATGAGCAATCTGTAACACATTTGGATTTATGATTTAGTTACTGTAACATATTTTCTAGCTAATGTTTTGTGTTACATCTAGTTTTCCCTTAAGAGGAGTAGCCATATATATTATCTGAATTTATTGTAAATTAACTGGGTTTTCAAGTTGCTAACAACTATAATTAACACCAGAACATTTCAGGAAACTAGTAATTTTTACCACGTTTTTGTGTTGCCTTAATAGAAATCTTGTATTGTGTATTTGCTTCAATTCTTATAGGGAATTAACAACTTTTTAGCTCTACAGATTAAAAGGTAATCAGCACGTTTAATTTGAAGTCCTATGTTCACTGATTTGTAATACATTGCATCAACTGAAATGCAGCCCCACTGTGCATGCTGTTCTCAAACATGGGATGAGTTGGTTGAAATTCATGAGCAGCTGGAAATCACCCTGACTGCTGTCAAACAATTGACAGCTGCTGCACCCAGTATGTTGGAAGATCTCCCGAGAGTCATGTACCTGCGATACCTGTATCAAAGTTGCCTGAAGTGCTATCCTCTCCTGTGAATCCCTTGCAGAAAGTACAGGACCTGTCATTAACCACCCACTTGACTGCGAGTGGTGTGTCAATGGTAGGTCTAGGTGTGGTGTAGAGGGTAGACTGGGTACCAGTGAGGTCTCAGGGTGTTGTACTGAACCCCCGAACCAACAAGTCTGAGGTGCTATCTTTCTCTGAAACTGACTTAGTGGGACTCACTTCTCCCATTGGGAACCCAGTTTTGTCCGGTGTCTGGAAGCGGCAAACATAAGAGGGTAGGAATCTATTAATCATCGGCAGTTCAAACTTATGGTGAATGACGATACTCCTTACGGAAATGGCAACAAGGAACAGGGAAGGACATCAGGTGCACTCAGTCTTTATGTCTGGGGTCATCATTCAACACGCTGAAAAGGCTATTCCAGGAGCCACTGAGGGAATAGGGTGCAACCAACTGCACACAGTAGCGCACGTTGGAACAAATGATGCCTGTCGTCTGGGCTTCGAAATCATTCTTGGGTAATTCCAGTGATTGGCAGAGAAAGTTCAGAAGACTAGCCTTGTGCATGAAGTTTCAACAAAGCTCACAATTTTCAGCATTGTCTCCAGAACTGATCATGGGCCTTTGGTTCTGAGTCAAGTGGAAGGGCTGAACCAGAGACTTTGGAAATTCTGTGACAAACTAGGCTGCAACTTCCTGGACTTGTGCCATAGGGTTGAGAACTGTAGGGTCCCACCAAATAGGTCAGGTGTGCACTACACATCAGAGGCTGCTACTAAGGTGTGGGGTGCACAAAAGGGTTTTTTAGTTTAGGCGACCCTCCGTCCAATCCAGATAATGATATCTGTAGGAAATGCAGAAGTATCAATGTAAGATCGAAAGAAATGCCTCCCACAGGTGAGAGTATTAAAATCTTAATGGTAAACTGCCGAGGCATTCACAACAAAGTGTCAGAGTTTGAAGCACTCATGAAAAGCGGTGAAGCTCGTATATTACTAGGTACTGAAATAGATAACAGTGAGATTTTTGGGGAAAATATAAGTGTGTATCGAAAGGATAGGCAAATGGGAAATGGAGATGGTGTATTTGTTGCAGTAGACAAAAAATTCAAACCCACCAAGACAGAAATTGAAGCTGCATTTGAGGTTGTTTGGGCAAGACTCAGTATCAGGGGTAGGCATAAAATGATAGTTGGATCCTTCCATTGCCCACCAGACTCATCTCCTGGTGTAACCGAAAACTTTAGTGTAATTGTATGTAAGTTCTCCAATCATACCATAACCATCAGTGGAGACTTTACTCATCCAACAATTAATTGGGAAAATTACAGTTTTGTTAGTGGTGTGCCTGATAAGACATCCTGTGAAACTTTACTAAATGCCTTCTCTGAAAACTACCTACAACAGACAGTTAGGAACCCTACTTCTCCAAATTAAATTTCATGTGATCCTATTCTGAATACCAGTTCCCACGTGTGGAGATCTGAGAAACTGGTGTCTGGGGGGAGAACCCAGATGGTGTGGGTAGTAAAACAGGCACCAACGTCATTATTGTCATGATCTGCAACAGGATATTGCGTGTTGACAGTATACATCTTCTGGCTACGCCCATTCATCACATTCCTTGATGTTGACGTCGTCCTCACCAAAGACCAGCTACACACTTCTGTCCACATTAAACTTGTTAACAAACAACACATTCTTTCCATGTCACATGTTCTCTCCTATAAAGCCATGGCATTCGAGGTAAACATATTTGTTTGGAGGCAGACTCTCCACAGCAATACACCACCATTCTCACCTGAGCCTTCACTGGAAATAGTTACTCCACCAGCCTAGTTCAAAAGCAGTTTTCCCAGGCCATCACATCCATTCCCAGTACTGCTGAACCCTCCAAAAACCAACTTCAGAGCATGCCACTAGTCACTCAGTATTATCCTCATCTGGAATGTGTTAATCAGCTACTTCGACAAGGCCATGACTTCGTAAAATCATACCCTGAAATGAAATTCATTCTGTCTGAGATTTTGATTACCAAACCTAGAATAACTTTTCATTGCCCTCTCAGTCTCTGCAATATTTTTGTCAGACCCTATGCTCCTTCTGCACCCATCTCCCTACCCTACGGCTCCAACACCTGTGACCATCCCCACTGCAAGACTTGCCCTGTGCACCATCCTACCACCACTTATATCAGCTCTGTAAATGGCAAAACATATGCTATAAAAAAGGGAGAGCAACCTGTGGAACAACACATTTCATATACCAGCTGATACGTAAACACTGTTTGGCTTTTTACTTCGGCATGACTACCACCGAATTATCAGTTCTGAATGGGTTTAGGCAGGTGTACATTGTCAACACGCAGTATCCTGTTGCAGAGCATGACAATTATGACATTGGTGCCTGTTTTATCACACACACCATCTGGGTTCTTCCCCCAGACACCAGTTTCTCAGAACTCTGTAGGTGGGAACTAGTGCTACAACATGGCCTTGGTTATCACCATCCACTTGGCCTTAATTTACGTTAATTTCTTCTGTCTCAGCATTTCTTCACAGTAACTACTCCTTTCTTCACTCTGTTTTAGTTTTCAACATCTTTCTTTTTCTTAATTGTCTATTTTTCGTCGTCCCCTCCCATCTCTGTTACATACAATGCACTTAGCTTTTCATTCTTATTAACTCGTGCACAATGTTTAAGCAGTAATCTCCGTCTTGCTTATTACCCTGTCTTCCATCATTAAGCTATCAGGTTTTCAAATCTTGTCTGGTGCAGTCCCAAAAATTAGTCTTTCCTTCTCATCCCATCTGGTAAGTCTCCCCTGACCTGTGGTTCTGGGTGACTTTCCCAAAATCTACCCCTTTTCCTAGACCTCTCCAGCCCTTTTCATTCAGCCTTCTTCCTTTCCTTTCAACCCTTCTGCCTGAAGAAGGAACCTCTGGCTCAAAAAGCTTGCCTAGTTATAATCTGCTTTTATGTGTCTATTCTGCCGCCACTTGGTCATTAGATTTTTTTATCTATCCGGTTACATTATTTTGTCAAAAATTGATTGTTTACATAGTAATCAGACTTTGTCACAAGAAATTTAGAATACAATGTTCGACTTGTGAAAATGCAAATTTGCATGCAATGAGATGGGGATGGTGCGCAATCAGCATGTTACCAAACCAACTGCTTCCCTAAATTATTAAAAACTGAAACATGAAAAGAGGCTTTACATATTATTGGTAAAGAATAGCAGTGCATATTCTAATAAATAACAACAGTGTTCAGGTTAATTACTTTTATAATTAATTATAAAATTACAGAGAGCAATAAAATGGCATGCTTACATTCTCCAGGACATGAGACAAGAGAGGAGGCTATACTCCTTAGCTTGTTTTAAAATAGAAAATATAAAATCGATCACAGATACTTTCAGTACAATGATGTAAGTTAGGTAGAACCTCAAAATGATTAGCTCACTGACATTAAGAGAGACATTAATTTATTACAACTTCTAGTATTATGTGAAATTAAATTCTTTACGTGCATCCTAGACTGTGTTGGAAAGGGAGCATATTTTCTTTGAATCATGAGTTCACATTAGAAAGTGTTCAAGACCAGATTGCCTGAATCTCAGATTTGGTATCCAAACACTGTAAAGTTGTTTAACTCCAGCATATAACGTGGCACAGTGATATTATCTGCTACAAAAGTCAGATGCTTACTAGAATATTTATTCATGACAAAAACCACAATTTGTCTTTTTAAGGGAACAGTTTGGTTATTATATGTAAGTACTCACCGATGCCTGGTGGTGACCTGATAACTACTCCATACATTTTTTCCTTGACTAGACATCCAAGATTCCTGTTATCAACTTAAAAGCTCAGCGGAATATTGTTTGCTGATAGTCTTTGTAGCAGATTGCTTGGCACTGAGTTTTCTTGTTGGACACAAGAGTGAACTGTTTATATGTGTGCAATGCTGTTGCTCAGCAGTCAGGCACATAAACATATCTTCTTTTTGGTAATGGTGACTAATTTCTAAAATCTTTGAGCTATTTTTGTGGATTTGTGATTACATTTGTATGTTGTATTGATATTTCAAACAACAGTGCCGTGCCAGAACATCCTCTTATTGACAGGTCTAATAACTTGAGGGTTGATGCCTGGACCTCTGTAACTGGAGATAGGGAATTTACTAGGTCTTTTACAAGAGAATTGGGATATGATTTATTGCCCTTTTCACTTTGGCAATTAAGATTGGTAATCCAAGCATCATATGTTAGATTATACTTTTAACAATGTTGAAACTACAAAGGTTTGCTTATTAAAATGAATCAACAGTAATCTGCCAATTTCATCAAAGAACAAACCATTGGGACCCCCTAATGGTTTTAATTTCTAGGTCAGTTTGTGTATCTGTGAACTTCAGTGTAACTTCAGAAATAGGATCAGTAATGTTACAGTGTTATAGATTTACTGATAACTGATGCTGATGAAGTTTCTCAATGTTCATTTGTTTCATCAAAACCCAGATATGTAAGCAGAGGTTCTGTCAATGTTGACTTATCTTACTGAATCAGCAAGTAATTGTCACTACTTTAATATTGGGGGACAACAGTAGCTTCATTTGCACAATCTGAATGTAAATGCTTCATGCAAATACACTATGACAAGCATGATATCCAGCAATTAGCCATTGCAGATGCGCAAATGATCTGTGAAGATTATGGACCAAATCAAAACCCATATGTGAAGTGAAGTCTGTCGCAAACATACACTTAACCGTACTAAGGAGATCCCAAGCATCAACTAAGTACATAACTCAATACTTACTATGTTCTTGCTAGCAATACTAGTAGGCCGAACATAAACAAGAGTACTGACTCTACACTGGGTAGCATCCAGTCAAATTGAGAGATGCTGGGCATCGACGAGGCCCTTGATACATGCCTCAGCATCAGAGATATTTTTGGTCATTGTGCTAAGTTCCTTTGCACAGTTCACTTTTTGGATTTGAATTCTATGTTATTCATAGCTTACAATTTTTCTCTGCGAAAATTTTCATAAATGATCAGGCAACTGTGAGTGTGTATTACCATATTTTATGGACTACAAGATGCTACAGACTATAAGACACACCATAATTTTTCAAAAATAACATTTTTACCATTTTTATTATCAGATTCTAAAGCAATACTAAAAAAATTCTTAGTTTAAGAAACCAAACTGACCTTTAAAATCCCTGAAATCTTCATCTGAGCTTTCACCACCACCACCACCACCAGCAGCATCTCCTCCTCCTCCTCCTCCTCCTCCTCCTCCATCACCATCACCGTTGTCCCCTTCATATATAACACAGTCTTCACTGCAATTGAGAGCATTACACTTCTTGGAAGATTTAACAATAATGTCTGCTCTCACTCTAGACCATGACTGCTTTAACCACTGACAATTGTTTGATTGTAGGTCATTTTAAAGCTCAGTTCGGTGTGAACTCATGTTGACTTTCATCCATCATATACTTGTTCCATTCCTCTGTCACTGAAACTTTAAATGACTTATTTATTGAGACATCGAGAGGTTGCAATTGTGAAGTGATTCCTCCCGGAATAAGAGGAAGCTCTGTATTTCCCTTTCTCACTTTCACAGAATTTTTCAAATGACTACTAAACCGATCTAGCACAAGAACAAAACTCTTTTTTGATAAAGCACCTACCTTTCTTTCTCTCCCACACTCTGTTAATCCATAATTTCATATCAGCCTTGTCCATTCAACCCTTGTCATGTACCATACGTGACCAGCATCTGGCGGTATTTCATATGATTTTGGGCTTGAAAATGATCATTCGATTAAGTTTAGTACCATCAACACAACATGAAAAGATAACAGTTTAGTGTATTTTTTATGTCCACTTGCTATTATAGTCTGGGTTTAATCACCTTTCATTGCAACAGTTCTGTTACTCAGTACATCAAATGTCAGAGCAGTTTCATCCACGTTTGCTATTTCGCTTAGTTCCACACTGGTTTTTTAAGATATTTTCTCTTCATACTCTTGAGACATTTTGGTTTTGGTTTGCTTGCTGAGTCCATGGTGCTTCATAACCCTGTAGCATCAACCAACTCCATCCTTAAAGCCTGTTAAAGTTCCACTGTAGCACTAGTTTATTAGCGTTAATTCCAGTGCCATTTTACAGTATCCTTGAATCCATTTCAATATGTCATCTTCTAGTTTTAGCCATTTTGCATTCAGTGCTCTATCTGCACATTTAGCCTTCCTCATTTTTTTCATTTCAAAGCCTGCCAATCACAAATGGTGTTTTCTGCTGGTGGAGGGCCAAAATGCAACTCAGCTGCTCTGTTTCCATGTTGTTCGGCATTTGCTATTACTTTCAAATTATAGCTCCATTTTGAAACTGGTTACTTGAAAAAATATTGTACTGTTACTGATAACGCAAATCACTTTCACTTCAAGTTCACTGGCACGGTCGACTGCAATGGCACGTCATAGACTACACAGTGTTCTGGGTTTGTGAAGACGGGATTGGAGGGAGACAGTCTTAGCAAGCTTGTGAATCCTCACATTTCACGTCTGTTGCATCAGTGGACTGCTGCAGCCATTGGAATCCAACGTTGCCAGACAGAGATAGATTTCCTGCAACATCGAATATACGACCATTTTTAAGATTGGCGGGAATTTTAAATCAAATACTGGACATTTTTATATTAATTTCAAGTATAAGACGCACCTGAACTTTGGGGGCAATTTTTTGAAGAAAAAAGTGTATCCTATAGTCTGTAAAATACGGTATGTGTATCTTCTTTCACATAAAAAATTCGAAATCATAGTCTATGATAACTCACGTGCAGCACAAGATCCTTTCAAAATACAAAACAGAGTTTCAGAACTATTAATGGGTACAGCTACGGAGATTCAGACAGGATTTTTTTTTTAAATTCAAATACAGCATCACTGCCCTGTATGTACCATTTTATAAATATAACTGTTCATCAAGAAATATTACATTACAGTAATAAGAAAATACAGAAAAATTCAGACATTCACACTCCTTCCACAAGACAGCAAGATAATTTTCATATTTTGCCAAAATACAATAACAGATGCCAAATAGGAACCTATCATATGGGAATAAGACCGTACACCAAACTTCCTAATGCTATAAAATATGCCACTGGCTAAAACAGTTTAAGACAAGTGTGGACATATTTACAGCATCATTTCACCAATTCAGTAAGATATTTTGACAACATGTAGTAGCATTATACACTCCTGGAAATTGAAATAAGAACACCGTGAATTCATTGTCCCAGGAAGGGGAAACTTTATTGACACATTCCTGGGGTCAGATACATCACATGATCACACTGACAGAACCACAGGCACATAGACACAGGCAACAGAGCATGCACAATGTCAGCACTAGTACAGTGTATATCCACCTTTCGCAGCAATGCAGGCTGCTATTCTCCCATGGAGGCGATCGTAGAGATGCTGGATGTAGTCCTGTGGAACGGCTTGCCATGCCATTTCCACCTGGCGCCTCAGTTGGACCAGCGTTCGTGCTGGACGTGCAGACCGCGTGACACGACGCTTCATCCAGTCCCAAACATGCTCAATGGGGGACAGATCCGGAGATCTTACTGGCCAGGGTAGTTGACTTACACCTTCTAGAGCACGTTGGGTGGCACGGGATACATGCGGACGTGCATTGTCCTGCTGGATCAGCAAGTTCCCTTGCCGGTCTAGGAATGGTAGAACGATGGGTTCGATGACGGTTTGGATGTACCGTGCACTATTCAGTGTCCCCTCGACGATCACCAGTGGTGTACGGCCAGTGTAGGAGATCGCTCCCCACACCATGATGCCGGGTGTTGGCCCTGTGTGCCTCGGTCGTATGCAGTCCTGATTGTGGCGCTCACCTGCACGGCGCCAAACATGCATACGACCATCATTGGCACCAAGGCAGAAGCGACTCTCATCGCTGAAGACGACACGTCTCCATTCGTCCCTCCATTCACGCCTGTCGCGACACCACTGGAGGCGGCTGCACGATGTTGGGGCGTGAGCGGAAGACGGCCTAACGGTGTGCGGGACCGTAGCCCAGCTTCATGGAGACGGTTGCGAATGGTCCTCGCCGATACCCCAGGAGCAACAGTGTCCCTAATTTGCTGGGAAGTGGCGGTGCGGTCCCCTACGGCACTGCGTAGGATCCTACGGTCTTGGCGTGCATCCGTGCGTCGCTGCGGTCCGGTCCCAGGTCGACGGGCACGTGCACCTTCCGCCGACCACTGGCGACAACATCGATGTACTGTGGAGACCTCACGCCCCACGTGTTGAGCAATTCGGCGGTACGTCCACCCGGTCTCCCGCATGCCCACTATACGCCCTCGCTCAAAGTCCGTCAACTGCACATACGGTTCACGTCCACGCTGTCGCGGCATGCTACCAGTGTTAAAGACTGTGATGGAGCTCCGTATGCCACGGCAAACTGGCTGACACTGACGGCGGCAGTGCACAAATGCTGCGCAGCTAGCGCCATTCGACGGCCAACACCGCGGTTCCTGGTGTGTCCGCTGTGCCGTGCGTGTGATCATTTATTGTACAGCCCTCTCGCAGTGTCCGGAGCAAGTATGGCGGGTCTGACACACCGGTGTCAATGTGTTCTTTTTTCCATTTCCAGGAGTGTATGTATCAATTCATGATTTATAAATTAAACATGAAGCATTAACATGTTATACAGGGTGTTACAAAAAGGTACGGCCAAACTTTCAGGAAACATTCCTCACACACAAATAAAGAAAAGATGTTATGTGGACATGTGTCCAGAAACGCTTAATTTCCATGTTAGAGCAAGTACAGTATGTACTGTACTTCCTCGATTCAGCGCCAGTTGGCCCAATTGAAGTAAGGTAATGTTGACTTCGGTGCTTGTGTTGACATGCGACTCATTGCTCTACAGTACTAGCATCAAGCACATCAGTACGTAGCATCAGCAGGTTAGTGTTCATCACGAACATGGTTTTGCAGTCAGTGCAATGTTTACAAATGCGGAGTTGGCAGTCGCCCATTTGATGTATGGATTAGCATGGGGCAATAGCCGTGGCGCAGTACGTTTGTATCGAGACAGATTTCCAGAACGAAGGTGTCCCAACAGGAAGACGTTCGAAGCAATTGATCGGCGTCTTAGGGAGCACGGAACATTCCAGCCTATGACTCGTGACTGGGGAAGACCTAGAATGACGAGGAAACTTGCAATGGATCAGGCAATTCTTCGTGCAGTTGACGATAACCCTAATGTCAGCGTCAGAGAAGTTGCTGCTGTACATGGTAACGTTGACCACGTCACTGTATGGAGAGTGCTACGGGAGAACCAGTTGTTTATGTACCATGTACAGCGTGTGCAGGCACTATCAGCTTGCAATGGACGAGGCAATTCTTTGTGCAGTTGACGATAACCCTAATGTCAGCATCAGAGAAGTTGCTGCTGTACCAGGTAACGTTGACCACATCACTGTATGGAGAGTGCTACGGGAGAACCAGTTGTTTCCGTACCATGTACAGCGTGTGCAGGCACTATCAGCAGCTGATTGGCCTCCACGGGTACACTTCCGCGAATGGTTCATCCAACAATGTGTCAATCCTCATTTCAGTGCAAATGTTCTCTTTACGGATGAGGCTTCATTCCAACGTGATCAAATTGTAAATTTTCACAATCAACATGTGTGGGCTGACGAGAATCCGCACACAATTGTGCAATCATGTCATCAACACAGATTTTCTGTGAACGTTTAGGCAGGAATTGTTGGTGACGTCTTGATTGGGCCCCATGTTCTTCCAACTATGCTCAATGGAGCACGTTATCATGATTTCATACGGGATACTCTACCTGTGCTGCTAGAACATGCGCCTATACAAGTACGACACAACATGTGGTTCATGCACGATGGAGCTCCTGCACATTTCAGTTGAAGTGTTCTTACGCTTCTCAACAACAGATTCGGTGACTGATGGATTGGTAGAGGCGGACCAATTCCATGGCCTCCACTCTCTCCTGACCTCAACCCTCTTGCTTTCATTTATGGGGGCGTTTGAAAGCTCTTGTCTATGCAACTCCGGTACCAAATGTAGAGACTCTTCGTGCTCGTCCAGTGGATGGCTGTGATACAATACGCCATTCTCCAGGGCTGCATCAGGGATTCCATGCGACGGAGGGTGGATGCATGTATCCTCGCTAACGGAGGACATTTTGAACATTTCCTGTAACAAAGTGTTTGAAGTCACGCTGGTACGTTCTGTTGCTGTGTTTCCATTCCATGATTAATGTGATTTGAAGAGAAGTAATAAAATGAGCTCTAACATGGAAAGTAAGGGTTTCCGGACACATGTCCACATAACATATTTTCTTTCTTTGTGTGTGAGGAATGTTTCCTGAAAGTTTGGCCATACCTTTTTGTAACACCCTGTATAGTTGTACACATGGATTTATTTATATTTATGAAACAGAATGTACCAATGTATAAAAAAAATTCACTGTAAAATTTTGCTTAAGACACCCATTATAGTAAAGTATGTTGTACTGTAAATTATCCAAAGAACAGATAATAAATATTTAACAGCTGGTCAGACTGTCTGCCGTCACATTAGTGTGAGCAAATTATCTGACAAAGCTCATCTTGGCATAAGAAGATATTTAACTGCTTGGGGTAAGAACACTAATTAGCATTAATTAATATTAACATACGAATTTCAAAATGAATTCTAGTTTTAAGTCTCACAGAAAGTGATTTTATTATTCAGTGCATATTTTGTATATTACCTTCTGGATGTTACACTGACTGCTAATAAATGTTTTGTCACCATACAAAACAATGTAATATAATATTTTTTTATATCTGTGTTTGCTATTACTGTTATTGTAGGCATTTTTAACATGATGCAGTATCACATAAGTGCATGAAACTTCCTTTCAAGTAGACGGTATAATAGTATTAGTGAAGACCCTCAAAGTGTAAAAGTTATGACAAAATTGCGTGAAAGTGTCAACAGTACATAAGACAGATAAATTCTGTGTTGGTAAAATTCAGGAGTTCAGTGATTTTAAATTCCTTTTTAGGTTTCTGAAATTACATACCAAAACATTTATTTAGCCAGAATGAAATTATACAGGGTGATTCAAAAAGAATACCACAACTTTAAAAATGTGTATTTAATGAAAGAAACATAATATAACCTTCTGTTATACATCATTACAAAGAGTATTTAAAAAGGTTTTTTTTCACTCAAAAACAAGTTCAGAGATGTTCAATATGGCCCCCTCCAGACACACGAGCAATATCAACCCGATACCCCAACTCGTTCCACACTCTCTGTAGCATATCAGGCGTAACAGTTTGGATAGCTGCTGTTATTTCTCGTTTCAAATCATCAATGGTGGCTGGGAGAGGTGGCCGAAACACCATATCCTTAACATACCCCCATAAGAAAAAATCGCAGGGGGTAAGATCACGGCTTCTTGGAGGCCAGTGATGAAGTGCTCTGTCACGGGCTGCCTGGCGGCCGATCCATCGCCTCGGGTAGTTGACGTTCAGGTAGTTACGGACAGATAAGTGCCAATAAATAATTGATTGTGGAATTTGCAGCTCTCTGCTAGCTCTGCGAGTCGATTTTCCTGGGCTGCGAACAAATGCTTGCTGGATGCGTGCTACATTTTCATCACTCGTTCTCAGCCGTCCAGAACTTTTCCTTTTGCACAAACACCCATTCTCTGTAAACTGTTTATACCAACGTTTAATACACCACCTATCAGGAGGTTTAACACCATACTTCGTTCGAAATGCACGCTGAACAACTGTCGTCGATTCACTTCTGCCGTACTCAATAACACAAAAAGCTTTCTGTTGAGCGGTCGCCATCTTAGCATCAACTGACGCTGATGCCTAATCAACAGCGCCTCAAGCGAACAAATGTACAACTAAATGAAACTTTATAGCTCCCTTAATTCGCCGACAGATAGTGCTTAGCTCTGCCTTTTGTCATTGCAGAGTTTTAAATTCCTAAAGTTGTGGTATTCTTTTTGAATCACCCTGTATTTCAAACATATTTGTATCCTGCAAACAAGAACTGGAATGAGACGTGCATTTTTCATCAACAGTATTCCAAGGTCTTCCTCTGAACTAAGATGTGTCACCTATTAGAAATCATTTAAAATACAAAATGTTCAAGTAAAGTATTTTCAGTAATAAATAATTTTTTTATCTCATTTTGTCAGCTGAATTACACCTCTGGTAGGTGATTCACAGACCATAAATGACTTAAGCATAACTTTTTTCATGTTCAAAGAGTCCCCCTTTATTTTGTATCTTGACAAATCTTAATATTTTATCTTGAATTAAAATTCATAAAAAATAAATTTATCATACGAATCATTAGTTGAGTGACAAGCCTGCAAAATGAAGTGTCCATTTAGATGAAAAACTTTATGTTATGGAATTATGGATTTCATGAAAAACAACTATGGAAGTGTCCTCATTTGCGGGTAGGCAACTTAAAATATTTAAAAATGAAACATTGTGTCAAATAAAAATTTAAGCTGTCATCCATTTTAGACTCACAACTATTTAAATACTTACAGCATTCTTTCCTTTCCTTTTGATGTTATCATGAATCTGGGAAAAAAAGAAAGGTAATCTGGTACTAAGAGAACTTGACATTGGCAATGTTCAAAGCAGTCTTCACAAGCAATGGATCTCATAACACTAGGTATAGAAAGCTAGTCAAAATCCAAAATTGACAACAGTGACTTTTTTTTGGTTAAATATGGGTGTTGTTGTGTTAACACCTCTCCATGTACACTTCACAATCCATGTCAAGATGGGCAGGACTGGAAATTTGCGAAAGCAGCATGGTGCAATAGTCCGGTTCACCGCAGTGGTGAGGTGCATTTCCTCATGTTGCACTACTGTGGTCCCCTTCATGACTGAAAGTGAGGCCCTATCACAATAAAGTTGGGCAGAGCTGCTATAAATACTCTCCACTCAGTCCCTTCTCTTTGACTGCTGCCAATGACAAGACACTTACTACACCACTCTTTGGTCCCAAGTGGGTTAATCATTTTCCATCTATGTCGAGCCACATATCCACTAGCTGCTGGTCTGTGAGCCACTGCGAGACCTGATGATACTGGCGCTTGAGCCAGTGCCACCAAGAGAGGACAATCTCCAGGGTGACTGACTGGCCTCTGGGCATCACCAAGGGATCTCGAGTTTCACACCTGCGAGTCAGATGCCTTACCGCCAAATTCCTAGCCAGCTGCTGCTACTTTGGTGTCCTGCTGAGCATCACCCTGCTGCTGCAGCCAAGCATGTCACTGTATTTTATGCTGAGGTAGCAGCTGCTGTCTTGTGGTCTGTGCACGCCCCCAAGTCACCACCAACAACCTCTTTACAAGCATCTTACTGAATGAAGAATGTTCTAGCTGACTGAGATCTTGATTCCACAACCACTGCGAAGGAATGTGGCAAGACCACAGTTATACTTGCAAACTCTTGTACTCTTTCTCCTTTCTGAGCAGGTTGAGTCGACTTGTAACCAACAATAGACTCAGGTGATAAGTGGGCTGTGATGGATAATCACAAGTGGAGTCTAATGACACATGGAGACATGAAACCACTGAACTTGCTGATGATTTTAAAGCAAGTATACAAAGGTCATTTATGATCTCTAGCATAGAGTGAAACTTGATGGGACATTGTTTCATCTGGGAGAAAATTATCAGTGCCACACTACCACAAGGTTCAGCTCTTGTGAAGGGGAATCAATTACAGTGTGTATGAAGCCACTAAGGATTAATTTGCGAGATAAAATACTGCAAAGTGTGGAAAAACTACTAGGGGTGAGTGTAGGAATTGAAGTATCAGTAATCTTATTAGGTCTGGTTGAACCACTAAAAGAGAATGACAAACTAAATAACACAGGGTGTATTTGGAATATATATTCCAAATTTATGTTGTTCAGATGGTCTTCCTTCAAAAATTCAAGCTTTCGCAACAAACTGTTGCCTCATCAGGAAAGAGGGAAGGAGAGGGAAAGACGAAAGGAAGTGGGTTTTAAGGGAGAGGGTAAGGAGTCATTCCAATTCCGGGAGCGGAAAGACTTACCTTAGGGGGGAAAAAAGGACGGGTATACACTCGCACGCACACACATATCCATCCACACATATGTCTGCTTGTGTCTGTATATGTGTGGATGGATGTGTGTGTGTGTGTGTGTGTGTGTGTGTGTGTGTGTGTGTGTGTGTGTGTGTGTGTGTGTGTGCGCGAGTGTATACCCGTCCTTTTTTCCCCCTAAGGTAAGTCTTTCCGCTCCCGGGATTGGAATGACTCCTTACCCTCTCCCTTAAAACCCACTTCCTTTCGTCTTTCCCTCTCCTTCCCTCTTTCCTGATGAGGCAACAGTTTGTTGCGAAAGCTTGAATTTTGTGTGAATGTATGTGTCTGTCTGTGTTTCTATCGACCTGCCAGCGCTTTCGTATGGTAAGTCACATCATCTTTGTTTTTAAATATATTTTTCCCACGTGGAATGTTTCCCTCTATTATTTATATCACACACACACACACACACACACACACACACACACACACACACACACACTAAGATCATTTGATGAATCATCTCTCATCATGCCCACATAGGCTTCAGTATCTTTGTTGCTGCTGTCATCATCTCATAAATTACAATATTTTGCATGGTTTCTTCTCTTATACCTTCTACATTCAACTTCGTATTCTCTTTGCATACGTGGTTCACAATGTTCTTCCAATTTTCTAGCGTTACTTTTGCGACAGCCTCATATAACAGCTTCTCTCTGTCTCACAACATAAAGTTGTTTTTTTTCCCACTCCATTTCATCTGTTTTTATCTGAGCCCAGACAAGTTTGACAACATTGTATGGCAGTGACACAGTGAAGATGTGTAACTTTGTGGGCACGGTTCTCTGCTGACGTATCAACTGTGTACTTTGTCTTCTATGGCTTGTGTTGCTTCACTAATTCCAGAAGTTCCACTTTTCGCATATTCTGTTCAAAATCTAAAAATCTTTCCACCAGCTGACTATTTCATCTCTCCCTGCAATAGCCGTTGGTGCCTTATTTAACTGTACAGAATGGTATGGTGTGATATCCATTACAAAAACACTAACGGTACTCACATTTGGTAGCAAACGATTAATAAATCAATCTTTAAATGTATCTGATGATAATCAACAAGTTATTTTGATTGAATCATCATTATAGCACTGGGTACAAAACCGTTCATAGGGTCAACATGAACAATAATTTAGTTGCCCTCCCTTACCAGTTGGCAAACTCACAGTGCAGTGGCACGTGTGGCCTGTTCATGCAACGTATCATGCATGAAGCACATGGACCCATGCTTTGTCAATCCATATTATATTCTCCAGATTCGCTGCTAGCAACTCACACAGGAAATGCTACCTCCATGCCACAATGTCTCCATGTTCCATAGTAACGCTCTTCTTGAGAACTTTTTCCACCAGAAGCCAATTTCTTTTTTTAACAATGGAGAGACTTGTCATTCTGCCGGTGAATAAATCACTAGCCAACAACACTTTTAAGTGTTAGGTATTCCTTCCTGCTGTAGTATGTCTACAGGGTGTTTCAAAAATGACCGGTATATTTGAAACGGCAATAAAAACTAAACGAGCAGCAATAGAAATACACTGTTTGTTGCAATATGCTTGGGACAACAGTACATTTTCAGGCGGGCAAACTTTCGAAATTACAGTTAGTTACAATTTTCAACAACAGATGGCGCTGCAAGTGATGTGAAAGATACAGAAGACAACGCAGTCTGTGGGTGCGCCATTCTGTACGTCGTCTTTCTGCTGTAAGCGTGTGCTGTTCACAACGTGCAAGTGTGCTGTAGACAACATGGTTTATTCCTTAGAACAGAGGATTTTTCTGGTGTTGGAATTCCACCGCCTAGAACACAGTGTTGTTGCAACAAGACGAAGTTTTCAACGGAGGTTTAATGTAACCAAAGGACCAAAAAGCGATACAATAAAGGATCTGTTTGAAAAATTTCAACGGACTGGGAACGTGACGGATGAACGTGCTGGAAAGGTAGGGCAACCGCGTACGGCAACCACAGAGGGCAACGCGCACCTAGTGCAGCAGGTGATCCAACAGCGGCCTCGGGTTTCCGTTCGCCGTGTTGCAGCTGCGGTCAAAATGACGCCAACGTCCACGTATCGTTTCATGCACCAGAGTTTACACCTCTATCCATACAAAATTCAAACGCGGCAACCCCTCAGCGCCGCTACCATTGCTGCATGAGAGACATTCGCTAACGATATAGCGCACAGGATTGATGACGGCGATATGCATGTGGGCAGCATTTGGTTTACTGACGAAGCTTATTTTTACCTGGACGGCTTCGTCAATAAACAGAACTGGCGCATATGGGGAACCGAAAAGCCCCATGTTGCAGTCCCATCGTCCCTGCATCCTCAAAAAGTACTGGTCTGGGCCGCCATTTCTTCCAAAGGAATCATTGGCCCATTTTTCAGATCCGAAACGATTACTGCATCACGCTATCTGGACATTCTTCGTGAATTTGTGGCGGTACAAACTGCCTTAGACGACACTGCAAACACCTCGTGGTTTATGCAAGATGGTGCCCGGCCACATCGCACGGCCGACGTCTTTAATTTACTGAATGAATATTTCGACGATCGTGTGATTGCTTTGGGCTATCCGAAACATACAGGAGGCGGCGTGGATTGGCCTCCCTATTCGCCAGACATGAACCCCTGTGACTTCTTTCTGTGGGAGGCGGCGTGGATTGGCCTCCCTATTCGCCAGACATGAACCCCTGTGACTTCTTTCTGTGGGGACACTTGAAAGACCAGGTGTACCGCCAGAATCCAGAAACAATTGAACAGCTGAAGCAGTACATCTCATCTGCATGTGAAGCAATTCCGCCAGACACGTTGTCAAAGGTTTCGGGTAATTTCATTCAGAGACTACGCCATATTATTGCCACGCATGGTGGATATGTGGAAAATATTGTACTATAGAGTTTCCCAGACCGCAGCGCCATCTGTTGTTGAAAATTGTAACTACTGTAATTTCGAAAGTTTGTCTGCCTGAAAATGTACTGTTGTCCCAAGCATATTGCAACAAACGGTGTATTTCTATCGCTGCTCGTTTAGTTTTTATTGCCGTTTCAAATATACCGGTCATTTTTGAAACACCCTGTATATACGTTGCCCCGATAGCACTTTCATCAAAGTGGTCTATTTCAGTCACACGACACGGTCTCTTCTGCGACTTTCCAGGAATCACAATAACAGGGCTCCCAGCTGAAATTGAGTCTATCATTTGTGACCCTCCTCACTTTCACTGTAGAGCTGTTCAATGGTACTGCTACTACGTCAATCACTTTATCAAAGATCACCAACTGTCCCTCTACCTTTCAAAGTAGAAACACAATCTGTGTGTAAATTTGTATATTTGAGATTTCACCGTAGCTCCTTTCCCAATAGGTCTCATCTCTGCAGTACAGGAAGCCATCTCTCTCTCTCTCTCTCTCTCTCTCTCTCTCTCTCTCTCTCTCTCTCTCTCACATACACACACACACACACACACACACACACACACACACACACGGCACTACAGCAACACTGGAGCATTGCCATGGGGTAATGTAAACAAAAAGTTGGAAGCATTAATATCAAGGACATGGGGAACAGAAATAATGCAGAATCAGTTCAAATGAAACACTTTTAACGTGCTGCTATGGTACATCATACCATTACATACCGGTACCATTACTGCTACAAAAAGGGTCTTAATACGGTGCTCATCAGTGTCCAGAAGAGTCTGAAAGCACAGGATTGCATAGCAGAACGAAGCTTGTCTGTAGGTATTGTAACAGCACCACAGATTAAGATAGGAAAGTTAGTTATGTGCAATATTCTGAGTGCACAAGTTACAGCCCGGTGTGTGCTGGATTGCAGTAAGTTATGCTGACCAGCAGTTGCGAAGTGGAATGGAGGCCACAGGGCTGTCGAACCGCTGAAAAGCGTAAATGCAGCAGTTCGCATGGCGCAAGCTACAGGCAGAAGGAGCCCACTGGCGCAACTAGGGTGTGGTGCATACATGACACGAAGTGGTGTGTTAGTGAAACAGAGGCACACAACCGAGTATAAATAGGTGCCGTTTTCTAAAAAGATTCCTTCAAGTGTGGCAGCTCTCCTGGACGGCGAGGCACGTCATGCCGCCAGCTACATGCAGCAACAGATGGGGCGCCAGTGTCCCAGTCCATGGCGAGTCATTGGTTCGACCCTCTGAGGCTGACACGGGGTCCGCAGCCAGCCAGCACTGGGCCAGTCCACGGTTCGCTACTGTGGGCAGTCGTCTCAGCTCCCCGACACATGCCGAAGACTTCCCGAGACGAGGGCCGTTGATTCGGACGCCGGATCGCGAGCAGTCATTGCCGCCACGACCTCAGCTACGCCAGCGAGAAAGAAGCAGTAGCAGGGCTGGCCTAAGGGTCCCAGTGCAGCAGAGCGGAGTCAATGAGGACGGTGGCCGCTGAGTCAACTGCTGGCGTAGCCATCCTGATGTAATTGGAACTCTGCAGCTAGCGTACGAGGCCGGCTCGACACAGCAGCGTGTTGCACTGGGTGGCTGGGGCGGTGGCCTCATCATTGTGGGACCCTGTGATGTGGACTGAGATGAACAGGGTGCTGTAGTAAAAAACAATAAATCACTTGGAAAGTTCTCACTGAGTTTTAATATGGCATCTTCCTGGCATCATCCACTACATTTGGTGTCTTCCCGCTACATTTGGTCATTCTGATACATTCGGTGGCAGGAGCCGCCACAACAGTATTCTGGCTACCTCTCTTGATATTCTGCACTTTATATCAATCAGCACGTGTACATTCCCCTGGTAAGCTCTGTACTTCAGGTAGCCCCATAGCCAGAAATCAAAGGGAGTCGGATCGGGTGATTGTGCTAGCCAAGCAATTGGAAATGATCGGCTGATAATTTGATTGGTTCTAAGTGTGTTTCAGAGAAGCTCTTCACGAGCAATGTGTGGTGGGGCCCCATCTTGCATGATAACGTCTGAGTTCAACACGTCTCTCTCCAGTAGGGCAGGTATAAATGCTGGCAAAGCTTATGGCATTAACGCTAGCCAGTCACACTGCACGTCTTTGGCCCTTGAGCGCCAACCTGTTAAAAAAAGAGTTGACCAATAATGAAAGTGGCTGTGAAGCCACACCATATGGTGACTTGTTCACCATACAGACGAACTTCATGCACATTGACTGGAGGTGAAGATCCCCACACTGGGCAATTGTGTGTGTTCACCTCATCCATCACAGAAAAATGAGCTGCGTCTGTCCATAGGATGGTCCATGGCCAGACCTCATCAACCTCTATCCTTGCGAGGAAGTGGAGAGCGAATTCAACAAGTCGTCGTGCATCCTGTACGATAAGGATCTTGTACAGATGTCATTCAAGAATGGTTCGATGTACCTTCTGTTCAGTGGACAATGGGATGTTCAACTGTCACGACACAGCGCATGCACTGTCTGATGATCGGGAATTGCATGCAGCATTCTCTGCCAGCTATAGCAACAGTGACTTCATCAACCACTTGTGGTGCAACCAGTTGTCGGCCCATTCCTGGAGTGACACCCAGTTCTCCAGTTGATTTGAACTTCATCATGCTCCACACTGCAAGTGAAGAAAGAGGACCCTTCCGTACCTTTCAGCTAGCGATATTCTCGGAGTGCAGCTGCAGCTTTACTACTATTTTGATAATACAGCTTCACCAATAATGTCCTGCTCCTGTTGTCCAAGCCCGTGTTGAAATATCAACAAGTTAACTACAACTGGTCAGGTGTGTAAGACTATGAATCAGGATGACTGATCACGATACCTTGTAGCCGTAGTTGGAACTGGACCATGGTGCTGTGGCACATGGAAATCATGCAGCCCATACTCTGGACATTAATGCTAACAAGTTTGGTACTCTTCCCATTTTATAACACATTAAACAGGGAAAGTTTAATTATAGCCACCCGGTAGGTAACTGAATCATCTGCAAAAAGTGTAAGTTTACTATTAATATTGTCTGCAAGGTCATTAATACACAATATGAACAGCAAGGGTCACAACACACTTCCCTGGGGCACACCCGAAGTTACTTCTACATCTGTCAATGACACTCTGTCCAAGATAGACATGTATCCTCCCTATCAAAAAGCCCCCAATCCAATTACAAATTTCACTTGATATGCCATACGACCATACTTTTGACAAAAAGCGTAGATGTGGTACTGAGTCAAATGCACACTGAATCTACCTGGCTACTTTGATCCAAAGCTTTCAGTACGACATGCAAGAAAATTGCGAGTTGGGTTTCACATGATCGATGTTTCCGAAAACCATGCTGGTTGGCTGTGAGGAGATCATTCTGTTAAATACACATAATTATGTTTGAGCTCTTCTACAACAAACCGATGTCAAGGATACTGGATGGTTGTTTTGTGGATCAGTAGATGCCCTTCTTGTAGACACGTGCGGCCTGCGCCTTTCTCCAAGAACTTGGCATAGTTTTTTGTTTGATGGATCTACGATAGAATATAGGGAGAAGAGGGGCCAACTCAGCTGCAAGTTCAGTACAGAATCTGACAGGGAATCCTTCAGGCCTTGGAGCTTTCAGTTTTAACTATTTAGCCTTTCTCAACACCACTGACACTAATACTTATTACACTGATCTTTTCTGTGGTACAAGGATTAAACTGGGGCAATTCTCCTAGGTTTTCCTTTGTACAGGAACATTTGAAAATACAGTTAAGTATTTCAGATTTTGCTTTGCTACCCTCAATTTCAGTTCCAGTCTCATTCGCTAGGGACTGGACACTAATTTTGGCGCCACTAACATCCTTTACATATGACCAGAATTTCTTTGGATTTTGTGAAAGACCATTTGACAATATTTTGCAACGGTAGGCATTGGAGGCATCATGCACTGCTCTCTTGACAGCCAAAAACATTTCATTCAGCATCTCTCTATCTATAGCCCTACACTTTGTTTTACACCTATTTTGCTGTTTCTTTATAGGTTACTTTCCAGTGACTGTATACCATGCAGGTTCCCTCCCACTATGAACTGTTCTACTTGGTACATATGATAACATACATGGGTACATGTGATTAATCTTAATAGAGACCAGATAGATCTCAGATTTGTGAATCTCTCCCATTACAGGATTTTCCAGTGCCTCATATAGAGGAGTAGTTAAGAGTCTTTCTTTGGTTTAGCAGATTTATAGAAAGTCCATCCCAAAATTTGTGAAAATAACATGACCTCTAGCTTCCTCATTGAAAAAAAGGAGTGAAGTTCCATTGTATATTAGAGTGTGGAGGAAAATAACATGACCTCTAGCTTCCTCATTGAAAAAAAGGAGTGAAGTTCCATTGTATATTAGAGTGTGGAGATAGTGCAATAACTTACTGTACTTACCAGCATATAAGACAACCCTGCATATAAGACAACCGCCTCCAAAGAGAGCAATACACAATAATTAAACAGTGTAAAGAACACAACAGAAGATGAATGGTTTGCATTTAGATATGAAATTGTGAAGGCAGGAGAGGATCATATAGGCAAAAAGACTAGGCCTAGCAGAAATCCTTAGATAACAGGAGATGTTGAATTTAATAGGCAAAAGGAAAAAGTATAAGAAAGCAGCAAATGAAGAAGGCTAAGGGAGTATGGACTTTACAAATGAGATTGACAGTTAGCGTAAAGTCAAAAAACTTGAATGGTTGGACAGGAAATGCAAGGATAGAAGTATGTACAAGGGGAGAGGGGGGGGGGGGGGGGGGCACTGCTATCAATAGGAATACTGAAGAGACATTTGGAGAAATAAGAAGCAGCTGTATGACTATCAAGACTTCAGATGGCTACACAGTACTAAGTAAAGAAGGAAATGCTGAAAGGTGGAAAAAGTGCTATACAAGGATCATGGATAATTCACTTAAACGCAATATTACAGAAAAGAAAGTAGATGAAGAGAAGTTCAGAGATGTGATACTGAGACATGAATTTGACGTAACACTGAAAGACTAAGTCAAAACAAGACAGCTGGAGTGGATGGCTTCCTCTCAGAATTATTGACGTCCTTGGGAGAGCCAGCAAACAAAAGTATTTCATCTTGTATGCAATATACATGAAGATAGCTAAAATACCTTCAGATTTCAAGAAGAATGTAATAATTCAAATTCCAAAAAATGCAGGCACTGAAAGGTGTGAATATTAGCATACTATCAGTTTTATTAGTCATGATTGCAAACCATTGAATAATTATTCACAGAAGAAAGAAAACCTTGTAGAAGCAAATCTCAGGAAAGATAACTTTGGGTGCTGGCAAAATGAAGGAACACATAAGGCAGCACTGACCCTATTATCTTTGTCAGCATTGACTGGAATATACATTTCTAAATTTTGAAGATAGCAGGGATAAAATACAGGGAGCAAAGCTTTATTACAACTCTTACAGAAACCATACTGCAGTTATGAGAGTCGAATGACATGAAAAGAAAGCTGTAATTGAGAAGGGAGTGAGGCAGGATTGATGCCTATACCCATTGTTATTCAATTTGTACACTGGCCAAGTCATAAAAGAAACTACAGAGAAATTTGGAAATAGAAGTAAAGTTCATCAAGATGAAACAAAAACTATATGTAAATAAAAACGTACTTTCACTTGATACAGAAATGCTTCCATCTATGAGGAAGACAACCATTCAGAATTGGAACACAATTAATTGTAAAAGGTCTTGGTTGAAAATTAATATACTGATGCATTTAAAGGTGCTGTGCCGAAATGTGTCAATGAATTAAATCGCAACCGAGACCTTTCACCATTCACTGTGTGCCAAAACCATTAAGGTTTGCCAATTGACATCATTCTTTCTGATTTGACGAAGGATTTGGACCAATAGTTGAACAGAGTGGTCAGTTATGAACCTCCAGTATGATGCAGGAAAAATGGGTTAACAACTTACTTTTACAAGAGGCATTCAAATGAAACCTGGTCACAAGTGCAAAGCAATGGTAACAATTTTATTAACTCAAAAATGTAGTTATACGCAGTAAACATACTCAAACATAGTCGTCAAAACTGTTGGCACATTTATCCCACTGGGACACTAGCCGGTTGATTCCACCCTTGAAGAAGCTAGTGGCTGCTGTTGCATCCAGGCCTGGACCCAGTCACACACTTTGTCATCTGTTGTGAATCAATGTCCGCCAATAGCTTGTTTTAGAGGTCCAAACACATGAAAGTCACACGGTTAAAGGTCGGCACTGTACGGTGGATGTTCCAGCATCTCCCACCAAAACTGCTGCAATGTCATCTTCACCGCATTGGCCGTGTGTGGGTGGGCATTATCATGCAGGAGGATAATGCCATTGGACAACACGCCTCGGTGTTTCGACTTGATAGCTCATCTAATGTTCTGTAAAGTGGCTAGATAACGCTGGGTATTGATGGTGGTTCTCCGTTCCAGAAACTCAACAAGCAGTGGGGCCTTGTGGTGAAAAAAGGACATTAGGACCTTACCAGAACTGGTACGCATGGCTTTTGATTTATCTGGAGATGCTGAAGTCGCATTTTTCCACTGCTTGTGTTCTGGTTCAAAAGGGTGACACCATGTTTCGTCACCTGTGGCAATACATGACAGAAAGCCATATTCCTCCTCATGATAATGTTGCAGATGACTCAAAGACAGTGCCATTTGAGTATTGTGCTGTTCGGTGGGCAATTGGTGGGGAACCCACTGCGCACAGATTTTTCGAAAGTTCAAATGTTGATGCATTATGGTGTAGACAGTGCCCATGCTAATACCCAGTACCTGATGGACCTTGTCCACGGTGATTCTGCGGTTGTATAATACTGACGCATTCACTTCTGCAACCATTCCTGGTGTGATGGCAAGATGAGCCTGTCCAGGATGAGAATTGCTTCCAGTGACTCTTGCCCCTGAGGAATTGTTTGTGCCATTCCACAACACTTTAAACGACTCAGACTGTTCTCACCGTACAAAGCCTTCATCCATTGATACATTTCACGGCCTCCAACTCCCTCTGCTGCCAAAAATCGAAACACTTCTTGTTGTTCCTGCTTACTCGCATGCATGTTCGGTAGTGGACGATAACTTGAGTGACCACCTTCTCTTCAGCATGAAAGCACACCGATGCTCTGCAACATCAAATGATGCACACGTGTCAGTCTCTCTACCAATAGATAGCACCACCATACTCTCAGTTACGTGGTGCCACCTTACGTTTAAGGGAAAGGTAGACGCACTGACAAGGTTTCGTTTAAATGAACCCCATATTTAAACTATTATTTGTAATTCTGTCGAAATTGTGGTGAGAAAAAAGTCCTTTATTCGTGGTCAAGGGGATTGTTTGATAATGGATGGCATGTCAGTTTTCACAGAACAGATAGTGTCTTGAAAAAAAAAAAAAAAAAAAAAAAAAAAAAAAAAAAAAAAAAAAAATGCTTACAATACCAAGGCATGAATACAGTAAGCAAGTTCATATTGTTGTAAGTAGAAGTAGTTATTTGGAGATGAAAAGGCCAGCACAGGATAGCAGTGTGGAAAGATTTATCAAAGTAGTGTTTAGAATCAAGACCACATTGCTAACATCAATGCAAGTACGGTGTGTACTAGCATTGTCTTTAAAAAAAGCTATCGGGTGGTAACATCATACATAATAAACTGGCAATTTTACAAACCTAAACTACGCTACCGGACAATTTAACAGTGTTATGGTATGTTTAAAGCTTTTTATCATGTTATTCAAGTTTGAACAGCAAAACCAGTTGGATGAGTGATTTGATTCATTAATACACGATAGCTCACCGAGATCTTCAATTTAAGATACTGCACGCGTTTGTAGCTTCACGCATTTAGCAGGTGTTGCTCTTAATAATTTATTGGCTATTGTCTGTCTGGTTAGCTAAACTGTAACTTTTATAGGTTTTATCATACAGTTAATTGCTGTTGTACCACCTCTCAAAGCTATCAGACTGAATATAGTGTAAATGGTTGCTCAGATCATGTTTTTAGCAATGACTATTGAATGCATGCTTTGTGCGACCAATAGGCAGCTTGTGCTAACTGTTGTCTACCTGTCACTATGACAGAAACCCACCACTAACTCTGTTATTTGCCACCTCCCAACATTTCACAGATGCCTGGATCATCAATGAGTCCCTGGCATCACTTGCCTGCTTGGGTAAGCATGACCTTTTAAATGCAGCCCTACCAGCATCATATTTTGTGTCAACATTTCTGCGCACAACACTCATGCTCACTTCTGTAAAGTCACAGCCTCAAAACTGTTATCTTGCTCCCCTATTCATCTTCAATGCTATCCCAAAACCATTATCACAACTACTATGCAGTACACAGTTTAAAAATCCTGAATTATTCACTGGTCAAACAGCTGTAATTTATAAGTGGCGTACACAGTGGAAAAATGAAGTTTCGCATTAAATAGTGGTAGTGGATCATCCTAAACTGCATGGTTGTCCAGGTTCAACACACACTTATTTGGATATCAAAAGGGGTTTTAGTTCCAGAAACTTGTCCATGTCTATTGCAAACAACTCTTACTTCTCCATTAGTAAGCTTTCTCCCACGATATTCATCATCTTTCAAAGGCAGTGTTTGGTCAGGAAAACACTTTGAAAATGTTCCTGTTAAGTTAGTATCACCCTGCACTAGTGTGAACTCTTCAACACCGAATGACAAAGTTTTTTAAGCATATAGCTACCGAGATGTACATTTAATCATTCAGATTAACTAAGCCATTTCAATAGGCACTAATCGTGAATTGGAAAGTTACCTTTCTGGGTTCATTTCCTTCTTCAATAAAATACGTTTTCAGCAATCTGATCATCATGTTTCAGGAGTGTCTACAGTGTGGATACTGGAATCCAGGAAGTTTTCGCTACATCCCATTTTTTCACTCCATTTATCACACCCTCAAACCCTTTACTTTTTTAAACTATTTTGTACGCGCCAAATACTTGTGCTTGACTGAAGTTTCTTACATGTGATTAACATTCTGTAGTATGTTTTGCTTTATTCAAAAGACAAATGGGTATTGCAAAGAGTTGTATGACAAAACAAATTGTGTGTACCAAGTTTGAAGGTAACTATTTACTCGATTATGGAGTTGTTATGGGTGGACGGTCATGACAATCCTTGTGTTTTATTCAGTGTATCAAGGGCATACAGGATTTCTTCAATAGATCAAGGTTTACCCAATGGACTGAACAACTTATTCATTTTATCAATGTTCAAATTAGCGAAAGTCAACTGTACATCACAGTTATTACAAATAAGTAATATGGTACAAAATCATATTTTGCGGCAGCTCTAACAATATATCTCTAATATAAACTATTCAAAATCCACCATTAGGAATATGCATGATGCAAAACAAACAAAATCATGTCAACCACATCCGAATCTACAAACTGATTATCTTTGCTCACAGTAACAACGAGTTATTTGTACCAAATTAATCAGTTGCAACATTAAGAATAAAAATAATTTTATAAGCCCACCCACTGTTTGGTCCTCTTTTAATAAATTTTCATACCCATATACCCAGAATTTTACTATAAAACTTCATTGTTTTGACCTTCTGCAAAGTTATTATGTAATTGCTGAAAAGAGATCCGGTTTGCTTGGTCTTTACTTTCACTTGTTTTCCAAAAACATCTGGCCAGACTTAGTTGATTTGGCGCTATTTCCAGCTCCTTCATTGACTTTCTATATGAAGCTTTTAGTGTGATGCCCCCTCCCGCCTTTTATTATTTTCAAATCGAACCCCTGCTGTTCTAAACTGAAACCTTCACAGATCGAAGATGGAAGGGCTACCCTGTAATAAAACTGCCAGGGAGCTGCGATAGTGGGCTGCAGAGTTAAGAGTGCTAGGCACAAACAAACCATGCTTACATTTATTATATGCATTGATTTGGTCACAAACTGGGTTAAGATGACAGTTGAATGTGCAAATGCAAATAAAATTATGTGCAACTTACATAGATATTACTCATAGGTTTGGAAGATACTAATCATATGATGATATACAGCACATACAAGTAGTAAAATTTACAAAAAACGAAAAATGATGCTGAATTTACAATTTTAATCTACTATTTGTAAAACAAATTCAATTTAACACGGGGAGAAAAAAAAATTGTGCTGGGTCATGCTAGCATGTTGACTGATACGTATCTAAAATACGATCATATCTCTAGCCATGTTCCCAGTGATTGTAGATAATGAGACTGCTAGCGAGCTATAATTACCTAAATTATATCTCTCATTCTGTTATTTCATTACGATTGCCAATTTTGAAGGCTTAGAGTTAGTTTCTGAATTCTTTAGCAGTCTCTCATCATATTCAATTCTGAAGAGAAATGTGATAACAGAATGAATACACATTTGACACATTATGATGTTACTCTCTTTTTTTTATGACATCACCTGTATTGTCATGGTATTGTAACTACTCTATAAATAACCTTGAAAACATGTGAGCAGGCACACATGTTGCCCAGGTTGTTTAGAATATGCTGCAGAAATTCCGCTAGAAAGCCATTACACTTCTTCTATACAGTTCTTACATCTCCTCAAGCAATTTCCATATTTTTGGAATCCTGAAGAAAGACATTTGTGGCCATCACTTTGCTTCAGATGAAGAGATGTCTGCCTGGGTAAAATCAATGTTTCGTATGTAACCGTAAGTATTTTTCCATGAAGGCAGTGACCATCTTGTCTCACAGTACGATTAATGTATTAACAATTACGGTGATTAATTTTGAAATTGGGGAGGGGTAACTGAAACAGAGGGAGGGACAGAGAGGAGGGGGATCATCTTTTTGAAACCATCTATATGGCAATGTAGTTTAATGTTCCAGGCATGATACACTGCAACCATTCACCAAGGTGGACCCTCATTTGCATGAAGTCAATGAAAAAAATTTCGTAATTTTGCATGAGGCTGCTGCTGTTGTGGTCTTCGGCCCCAAGACTCGTTTGATGCAGCTGTCCACACTAGTATACCTGGAGCAAGCCTCTTCATCACCGAATAACTGCTGCAGCCTACATCCTTCTGAAACTGCTTCCTGTATTCATCTCTTGGTCTCCCTCTACGATTTTAACCCCCCACATTTCCCAGTACCAAACTGATGAGCCCTTGAAGTCATAGGATGTGTCCTGTCAACTGATCCTTTCTCCCAGTCAGGTAGTGCCACAAATTTCTTTTCTCCCCATTTCTATTCAGTCTCTCCACATAAGTTAGGTATCTCCAAAACTAATCTTTAACATTCTGCTGTAGCACCATATTTAGGAAGCTTCTATTTTCTTCTTGTCTGAACAGTTTATTGTCCGTGTTTCACTTCCATGTATGACTACACTCTAGACAAATACTTTCAGAAAAAGACTTCCTAAAATTTAAATCTGTCTTCTTCAGAAATGGTTTTCTTGCCATTGTCAGTATACATTTTACTTCTTATCTACTTCAGCCATCATCAGTTATTTTGCGACCCAAATAGCAAACTCATCTAACAGTTAAAGTGTCTTGTTTCCCAATCTATTTCCCTTAGCAACACCCGATTTAATTTGACTACATTTCATTACTCTTGTTTTGCTTTTGTTGCTAATCATCTTACATCCTCGTTCCAAGATACTGTCCACTGCGTTCAACTGCTCACCCAAGTCCTTTGCAGTCTCTGACAGAATTATAATACTGTCTGTGTACCTCGAAATTTTTATTTCCTCTCCCTGAACTTTAATTCCTACTCCAAATTTTTCTTTGGTTTCCTTTACCGCTTCTTCAAGGTACAACTGAATAACACTGGGGATACACAACAACCCTGTCTCATTCCCTTCTCAACCATTGCCTCCCTTTCATGCCCCTCAACTCTTTAACTGCCATCTGGTTTCTGTAAATAGACTTTCACTCCCTGTATTTTACCGCTGCTAACTTCAGAATTTCAAGGAGAGTATTCCAGTCAACATTGTCAAAACTTTCTCTAAGTCCACAAATACTATAAACATAGGTTAGCTTTTCCTTAACCTGTCTTCCAAGATAAGTCATAAAGTCAGTATTGCCTCATGTGTTCCTAAATTTCTCCAGAATCCAAACTGATCTTCCCCAAGGTCTGCTTCTATCAGTTTTTCGATTCTTCTGTAAAGAATTCATGATAGCATTTTACATCTGTGACTTATTAAATTGAAAGCTCGGTGATTTTCACATCTGTTGGCAACTACTTTCTTTGAAATTGGAATTATTACATTCTTCTTAAGGTCGGAGGGTATTCCGTCTGTCTCAAACATCTTACACACCAGATGGTAGAGTTCTGTCATGGCTCATTCTCCCAAAGCTATCAGTAGTTCTGATGGAATATCGTCTACTCCTGGAGCCTTGTTTCGACTCTGTTCTTCCAGAGAGTGATGAAGCAAGCTGGGATACTTTTACTTCCCCTCTTGTTTTGCAATCTGCCTCCTTAAAATACATTTTTTCACTTTTAACTATTTACCACTAACATGTGAGTGTGATCTGTATTTTCATAAAAGAGAAAGGCTGGCCCTCAGTTTTAAAGAAAATAACACCAGATCTAATTTTGTGATTCATTTTATGGATGTAATTGATTTTCTAATTTATTTTGACTACTCCTAGTTAGTATATTTTTTATAGGGTGAAATCAGTAATTGTTTCTTAACTTAAATTCTATTGTTGATGTATAAACAAATGTAAATTCTATGCTAATCATAAACATTTGGAGGAACAACTAATTCTAAAGGATCTATTCGGCTCTATTTGAAAACATGTTAGCAAAGCTCTTAATTCCAAAGTAATTAACAGTTTTGTCCAAAGGATTCTTTAGGTATTTATATATGTTAATTTCATGATTTAAGCAAATAATTAGGCTTAACCCCTGCACTAGAAGAAACTGTTAAAAGTAACAAATTCTTCAATGTATTCAGTTAAATTAAGTTTTAATTGTAATTTCTGTAAATTAAACTTTAAACAATGTGTAGTTTCTGCACCTATTACAGTGAGGATATACAAGGGCCCAATTTTTGGTCAAGACACAGTCCACAGACGAGTTTCAGACAAGAAACCTGTGTTGGTTAGACAACAACAATGCTTCAACTGAACTGTGAAATAAGTGTTACACAATTAAGCCGTGTGTTAAAACAATGACAGTGTCTGCTCCATATGTACCTTTTTATTCTTCAAGAACTGTGAACTTTGTGGCAGGGCTTTTTACTGCTCATACATATTCAATAGTGAACTACTGGAGCAGTATGTGGATGTTTCAAACACATACATACACACAAAATTCTAGCTTTCGCAACCAATGGTTCCTTCGTCAGGAAAGAGGGAAGGAGAGGGAAAGACGAAAGGATGTGGGTTTTAAGGGAGAGGGTAAGGAGTCATTCCAATCCCGGGAGCGGAAAGACTTACCTTAGAGGGAAAAAAGGACAGGTATACACTCGCGCTGGTCATTCCCACATAGAAAGCTTCACAGTGTAGGCAGGTCAGTTGGTAAATCACATGGGTGCGCGCGCGCGCACACACACACACACACACACACACACACACACACACATATCCATCCACACATACACAAGCAGACATTTGTAAAGGCAAAGAGTTTGGGCAGAGATGTCAGTCAAGGCGGAAGTACAGAGGCAAAGATGTTGTTGAAAGACAGGTGAGGTATGAGCGGCGGCAACTTGAAATTAGCGGAGGTTGAGGCCTGGCGGATAACGAGAAGAGAGGATATACTGAAGGGCAAGTTCTCATCTCCGGAGTTCTGACAGGTTGGTGTCAGTGGGAAGTATCCAGATAACCCGGACGGTTTAACACTGTGCCAAGATGTGCTGGCCGTGCACCAACGCATGTTTAGCCACAGGGTGATCCTCATTACCAACAAATACTGTCTGCCTGTGTCCATTCATGCGAATGGACAGTTTGTTGCTGGTCATTCCCACATAGAAAGCTTCACAGTGTAGGCAGGTCAGTTGGTAAATCACATGGGTGCTTTCACACGTGGCTCTGCCTTTGATCGTGTACACCTTCCGGGTTACAGGACTGGAGTAGGTGGTGGTGGGAGGGTGCATTGGACAGGTTTTACACCGGGGGCGGTTACAAGGGTAGGAGCCAGAGGGTAAGGAAGGTGGTTTGGGGATTTCATAGGGATGAAGTAACAGGTTACGAAGGTTAGGTGGACAGCGGAAAGACACTCTAGGTGGAGTGGGGAGGATTTCATGAAGGATGGATCTCATTTCAGGGCAGGATTTGAGGAAGTCGTATCCCTGCTGGAGAGCCACATTCCGAGTCTGACCCAGTCCCGGAAAGTATCCTGTCACAAGTGGGGCACTTTTGTGGTTCTTCTGTGGGAGGTTCTGGGTTTGAGGGGACGAGGAAGTGGCTCTGGTTATTTGCTTCTGCACCAGGTCGGGAGGGTAGTTGCGGGATGTGAAAGCTGTTTTCAGGTTGTTGGTGTAATGGTTTAGGGATTCCGGACTGGAGCAGATTCGTTTGCCACGAAGACCTAGGCTGTAGGGAATGGACCGTTTGATGCGGAATGGGTGCCAGCTGTCATAATGGAGGTACTGTTGCTTGTTGGTGGGTTTGATGTGGACGGACGTGTGAAACTGGCCATTGGACAGATGGAGGTCAATGTCAAGGAAAGTGGCATGGGATTTGGAGTAGGACCAGGTGAATCTGATGGAACCAAAGGAGTTGAGGTTGGAGAGGAAATTCTGGAGTTGTTCTTCACTGTGAGTCCAGATCATGAAGATGTCATCAATAAATCTGTACCAAACTTTGGGATGGCAGGCCTGTGTAACCAAGAAGGCTTCCTCTAAGCGACCCATGAATAGGTTGGCGTACGAGGGGGCCATCCTGGTACCCATGGCTGTTCCCTTTAATTGTTGGTATGTCTGGCCTTCAAAAGTGAACAAGTTGTGGGTCAGGATGAAGCTGGCTAAGGTAATGAGGAAAGAGGTTTTAGGTAGAGTGGCAGGTGATCGGCGTGAAAGGAACTGCTCCATTGCAGCGAGGCCCTGGACGTGCGGAAAATTTGTGTATAAGGAAGTGGCATCAATGGTTACAAGGATGGGTTCCGGGGGGGGGTAATAGATTGGGTAAGGATTCCAGGCGTTCGAGAAAGTGGTTGGTGTCTTTGATGAAGGATGGGAGACTGCATGTAATGGGTTGAAGGTGTTGATCTACGTAGGCAGAGATACGTTCTGTGGGGGCTTGGTAACCAGCTACAATGGGGCGGCCGGGATGATTGGGTTTGTGAATTTTAGGAAGAAGGTAGAAGGTAGGGGTGCGGGGTGTTGGTTGGGTCAGGAGTTTGATGGAGTCAGGTGAAAGGTTTTGTAGGGGGCCTAAGGTTCTGAGGATTCCTTGAAGCTCCGCCTGGACATCAGGAATGGGATTACCTTGGCAAACTTTGTATGTGGTGTTGTCTGAAAGCTGATGCAGTTCCTCAGCCACATACTCCCGACGATCAAGTACCACGGTCGTGGAACCCTTGTCCGCCGGAAGAATGACGATGGATCAGTCAGCCTTCAGATCACGGATAGCTTGGGCTTCAGCAGTGGTGATGTTGGGAGTAGGATTAAGGTTTTTTTTTAAGAAGGATTGAGATGCAAGGCTGGAAGTCAGAAATTCCTGGAAGGTTTGGAGAGGGTGATTTTGAGGAAGAGGAGATGGGTCCCGCTGTCACGGAGGACGGAACTGTTCCAGGCAGGGTTCAATTTGGATAGTGTCTTGGGGAGTTGGATCCTTAGGAGTAGGATTAGGATCATTTTTCTTCGTGGCAAAGTGATATTTCCAGCAGAGAGTACGAGTGTAGGACAGTAAATCTTTAACGAGGGCTGTTTGGTTGAATCTGGGAGTGGGGCTGAAGGTGAGGCCTTTGGATAGGACAGAGGTTTCAGATTGGGAGAGAGGTTTGGAGGAAAGGTTAACTACTGAATTGGGGAGTTGTGGTTCCAGATTGCGTTGATTGGAATTTTGAGGTCTTGGAGGGAGTGGAGCTGGAAGTGGGAGATTGAGTAGATGGGAGAGACTGGGTTTGTGTGCAATGAGAGGAGGTTGAGGTTTGCTGGAAAGGTTGTGAAGGGTGAGTGAGTTGCCTTTCCGGAGGTGGGAAACCAGAAGATTGGATAATTTTTTGAGGTGGAGGGTGGCATGCTGTTCTAATTTGCGGTTGCCCTGTAGGAGGATGCTTTGAACAGCCGGTGTGGATGCGGGAGAGGAAAGATTGAGGACTTTTATTAAGGATAGGAGTTGACGGGTGTGTTCATTGGCTGAGTTGATGTGTAGGTGAAGGATTAGCTGGGAGGGGGCAATGGATTGCTCAATTTGGAACTGGTATATGGACTGATGGAAAGAAGGGTTGCAGCCAGAGATGGGAACTTTTAAGTGTGAGGCCTTTGGGGGTAATGCCAAATGTCAGACAAGCCTGAGAAAATAAAATATGGGACCGTAATGTGGCTAGGGCGAAGGCATGTTTGCGGAGGGAATGTAAATAAAACTTAATAGGGTCGTTGTGGGGGTGTTGTGAGGGTGACATGGTATTAGAAGGTGGAAAGTGTAACATGAGGCTGAAATGAAAATGAAAAATATGTATATATGGGGAGAGATAAAGGTGAACTACAAAGCAACTGCAGATCTGGTGTGAAAAAAGGCGAAAAAGTGTTGGTTAAAGCTGGGCTATGTTGATCCTGTGGTGAACTTGGGTTGGCAGACAACGACGTGCATAAAGGTTAGGTGGTTGTGTTGCCGCCAAAAAACGTTAAAGGGTGGAGAAATTCGGGAAAATTTCGAAAAAACTACGTGTAAATGTATTAAAAGGAGTGGTTTTGTGGTGGCAGATTATGAGAATGAGGCTAACAATTGTCCAATGGCCAGCTTCACACGTCCGTCCACATCAAACCCACCAACAAGGAACAGTACCTCCATTATGACAGCTGCCACCCATTCCACATCAAACGGTCCCTTCCCTACAGCCTAGGTCTTCGTGGCAAACGAATCTGCTCCAGTCGGGAATCCCTGAACCATTACACCAACAACCTGAAAACAGCTTTCGCATCCCACAACTACCCACCCAACCTGGTACAGAAGCAAATAACCAGAGCCACTTCCACATCCCCTCAAACCCAGAACCTCCCACAGAAGAACCACAAAAGTGCCCCACTTGTGACAGGATACTTTCCGGGACTGGGTCAGACTCGGAATGTGGCTCTCCAGCAGGGATACGACTTCCTCAAATCCTGCCCTGAAATGAGATCCATCCTTCATGAAATCCTCCCCACTCCACCAAGAGTGTCTTTCCGCCGTCCACCTAACCTTCGTAACCTCTTAGTTCATCCCCAAACCACCTTCCCTACCCTCTGGCTCCTACCCTTGTAACCGCCCCCGGTGTAAAACCTGTCCCATGCACCCTCCCACCACCACCTACTCCAGTCCTGTAACCCGGAAGGTGTACACGATCAAAGGCAGAGCCACGTGTGAAAGCACCCACGTGATTTACCAACTGACCTGCCTACACTGTGAAGCTTTCTATGTGGGAATGACCAGCAACAAACTGTCCATTCGCATGAATGGACACAGGCAGACAGTATTTGTTGGTAATGAGGATCACCCTGTGGCTAAACATGCCTTGGTGCACGGCCAGCACATCTTGGCACAGTGTTACACCGTCCGGGTTATCTGGATACTTCCCACTGACACCAACCTGTCAGAACTCCGGAGATGGGAACTTGCCCTTCAGTATATCCTCTCTTCTCGTTATCCGCCAGGCCTCAACCTCCGCTAATTTCAAGTTGCCGCCGCTCATACCTCACCTGTCTTTCAACAACATCTTTGCCTCTGTACTTCCGCCTCGACTGACATCTCTGCCCAAACTCTTTGCCTTTACAAATGTCTGCTTGTGTCTGTGTGTGTGTGTGTGTGTGGGGGGGCGGGGGAGGGCGTGCGCGCGCGAGTGTATACCTGTACTTTTTTCCCCCCAAGTAAGTCTTTCCGCTCCCGGGATTGGAATGACTCCTTACCCTCTCCCTTAAAACCCACATCCTTTCGTCTTTCCCTCTCCTTCCATTGGTTGCGAAAGCTAGAATTTTGTGTGTATGTACGTGTTTCTATCGACCTGCCAGCGCTTTCGTATGGTAAGTCACATCATCTTTGTTTTTAAATATATTTTTAAATATATGACAGTACTGCACTTCCACTCCCTATTTTTTCATCCAGTACATCAACACCAAGGACAATCAATGAAGAAATAAGACAGGCAAACGTAGTCACAAGAGCTCTGTCAGCATTTTCTTGTAGTGTCTTATCTCCCATCACATCTTCATCTACATCCACTTCCCTTTTTATAATACTGCCTTCAAGTTCATCTCCCTTACAGCCCCTCCATATACTCCTTCCACCTTTCAGTTTCCCCTGCTTCATTAGGGCTGGTTTTCCATCTGAGCTCTTGATATTCATACAGCTGCTTCTCTTTTACCCAAAGGCCTCTTTAATTTTCCTTTAGGCATAATCAATCTTTTCCTAGGGAAATGTGCTTCTAAATCCTTACCATTCCTGCTTAACCATTTTGCACTTCCTGGTAACCTCATTTTTTAAACATTTATATTTCCTTTTGCCTGCTTCATTTGCTGAAGTTTTATATTTTCTCTTTTCATCAGTTAAATTCAAAATCTCATGTGTTATCCAAGGATTTCTACTAGGCCTTTCTTTTTACCTATTTCATCCTCTGCTGCCTTCACAATTTGATCTCTACTGCTGTATTCCTTTCCCAAGCTGTCGTTGAACTGCCTAATGCTCCCTCTCAACAACCTCTGGTTCTTTCAACTTATACAGCTCCCCACTCCTTAATTTCCTACCCTTTGGCAGATTCTTCAGTTTTAATTTACAGTCCATAACCAACAAATTATGGTCAGAGGCCACATCTTCCATAAGAAATGAATCTGAAACCTTCCAGTGTCTCCAGGTCACTTCCACATAACGCAACATTCTTTCGCGATTCTCAAACCAAGTGTTAACGATGATTAGATTATGTCCTGTGCGAAATCCTGCTAGCAGCTTCCTCTTTCATTCTTTTCCCCGAATCCATGTTCACCTGCTATTTTTCCTTCTCTTTCCTTTTCCTACTACTGAATTCCAGTCCCCCATCAAAATTAAATTTTTGACTCCTTTAAATATCTGAATAATTTCTTTTATCTCATCATAAATTACTTCAATCTCTTCATCATCCGTGGAGCTTGTTAGCATATAAACTTTTACTACTGTGGTAGGTGTGGACTTTGTATCATCTTTGCTATGATAATGCGTTCACTACACAGTTCACATTAGCTTACACACATTTGTCTTTTCTTATTCAGTATTAAACTCATTCCTGCATCATCCCTACATCTGACCAGAAGCCCTGTTCCTCTTGCCACCATCAAGCTTCACCAATTCCCACTATATCTCACTTCAAACTATCCAGTTCCCTTTTTAAAATTTCTAACCCACCTGTCCAGTTACGGTACTTAACATTCCATGCTCTGATCTGATCTGTAGAACACGTTTTACTTCTCCTGGTAATGACATACTCCTGACAGTTCCCAGACAGAGACCCGAAAGGGGGCTATTTTACTACCAGAATATTTTACCCACACGGATATCATCATCATTTAACAAGACAATAGAGCTGCATGCGCCCTCATGAAAAATTATGGCTGTAGTTTGACCTTGCATTCAGTCATTTGCAGTACCAGGACAGCAAGGCCATTTTAGTTGATGTTACAAGGCCAGATCAGTCAATCATCCGGACTTTTGCACTTGCAACTACTGAAAAGGCTGATGTGCCTCTTCAGTAACCCCAAGTCTGTCTAGCCTCCCAACAGATATCCTTCTGTTTTGGTTGCACCTGCAGTATGGTTATCTGTATCACTGAGGCACGCAAGCCACCGGGCCGACAGCAGGGACCTTTTGGTTCATGGGGCTCATGATGCTATAAAGCTTTAAAAAAGAAATATCACACAGACAGGTTGTGTAACATAATGAGTTAGGCGTAGTACTCACATGCAAATACGTTGTGGGTTTGAATCTGTCAGGTGCTTCGAAATCATGACTGAAGTGACTTTGATCATTATTTTTATTCATTTAATTGGTTTGAAAGTATTTATTTTTTTCTATTGTTTCATCAATCATTTTAGTAACTGCATTAACTTTTTCAACTGTTCTCATTTATTCTTCCTATAATTCTACTTCCACTTGGAATCTTTATGCATTTGAATGTAATTATGTTTATTCGTCTATCATAATATTTAAACACTTAAAATGCCAATCCATCAGTTAAAAAATGAAATATGGGGTAACATACTTATATTTTGACTGGGTAATGTTGTCAAAAATATATGTTCATTACAAGATAATTTTTTTTTGACAGTAATCATCATATAAACCTTTAAAGTATAAATTCCTATTGCACCACAGACGATATAACACAGATGAAAATTTAAGTGAAAGAAGGGGTTAGACATGATTGTTAAAATGATTGAAGTGATTTCACAAATTCACTGTAGCTACATTAATTGAAATGTTGTCACAGAACTCAACATTCAAAAAAAAAACTTATGAAGTTTGGTATTGTTGCTGCAGCACTTAGGATGTCTCCCACAAGAGTGCAGCAGCGAGCAGTTGGGCAAGAGGGTGCGACAGGTGCTGAAAAAGCATATGTTTTACTTTAAATGCATTCACATCAGTGGGGACAAGGGAGGCAACTACAGAGAATTCCTGCTCTGTTACGTAGCACATTCAAGACTCACAAAAACATTGTGGTGTGTGCAGTTTCATAGTTTAAAGCTTACCAGCACCTTTTTCTTCTGCAAAAAGACAGTTCAGGGCTCATGTATCTTGACATTTTGAAAAATTGGCTCATACCACAATTAGAGATCAGCTGTGTGGACTTCATATACCGACAGGATGGTGCTTCCCTCCACCTCACTTCCATCATGAGTTCATGAATTCTTAAACACGAAATTGAGAAACCAGTGGATCAGTCATGCATAATGATGATCAGCAATTCATGTCACGGCCTCCACATTCTCTCTACCTAACGCCCTGTGATTTTTTTTTTTTTCCGTGTGGGGTTATGTGATAGATTCAGTGTTTATGTCTCCTCTACCAAAGAACCTATCAGAACTGCAAGCTAGAATCATCAGTGCTTTTGAACAGACTGATAGGGACATGTTGGGCTGAATGTGGGAACAACTTTATTATCGATTTGATCCCTGGAGAAACAGTACGGGCATACATATGGAGCACTTATAATAATAATAATAATAATAATAATAATAATATTAAAGAAAAAAGAGATTTTTGAGTTTTTCTATGTGTGTGCAAAGCTCTGTGACAACACGTCAAATAATACAGCTACAACAAATCTGTGAAATTAATTCGGTCATTTACAATAAGCTTCAAAGTAAAATGAAATTAAAGCAAAATTAAGGATGGAAGTAACGAACGCAATAACATGCGACAAAAATAAGGAAACGGAGTCCCATTCCTCTTGACAAAGCGTAGGGGAACAATGTGGGAGAAGTGCACCGCTGCCCTAGACAGGGTCCTAATGAAGGGGGTTTGCCATTGCCTTCCTCTGATCATAATGGTCTCAGAGCAGGTGAAAATCCCTGACCTCGCTGGGAATCGAACCCGGGACCCCAATTCTTGGGGAGCAAGAATGCTACCGAGAGGCCATGTGCGGCGGATGACAAAAATATAGGAAGATAAAACAGAAGGAATTAAATTAAAGTTAATTAAAATCACTTAAACAAGATTCAAAGCAGAAAAAGAATGATAGGAAGAAAAAAAGAGCAAACTAATGAGCTAACAATGATTAAAATGACATGCGAACAGAACAAATTTAATTTTAAAAAATTCAAACCAATTAACTGGATAAAAATAGTAATCAAAGTAATTTCGATGAAGATTTAAAACTGAAAAATTTTAAAGCATATGATGAGATACAAACCTATAACCTTTTGAAAGTGAGCTGTACCTTAACCATTACACTACACAGCCAATCAGTATAACGTATTTTAAAGCTACAGAGCACTATGCAAAATTCCAATTTTTTTCTTTTTATTACTAGCAAATGAGGGCCAACCAGGAGGAATGGGTGTAGGGTGTGCTACCTGGGCCCTCAACCCACATCACCGATAAATGGTTTCAAAAAGTCAACTCGCCCACTTAGGACATCTCCTTATACATCCAGAAATTTTTCAGTGCGCCAGAATGAGGAATAAAAAATACTTGCTGTGTTGTTATCCTCCGCAGAAGTTTCAGACACTGATGAGTTAATAGGAATTAAAGGAAGGGTCAACAAATGTTGGTCAGCTCCTTGCAGTTCCTCTGTGAAATATGAAATTCTTACCATGGGAAACAAATGCAAACGTTGTGTGTGAAAATAAAACATTTTGTGTGTGTGTGTGTGTGTGTGTGTGTGTTAAAGAGATACACAGAAAGAGAGAGAGAGAGAGAGAGAGAGAGAGAGAGAGAGAGAGAGAGAGAGAGAGAGAAATGCGCGTAAATACTACAAGAATTATAAATGTATTTTGTTTTGGTATATACAATGCTCTGGTTGAATGTTTGACAATTTTTTTTTTTTATATATTTTTTAAAATCTTACCTTCAGTCTCAAAAATAAAAACTCTTTCCCAGAGAAATTTTTTGTTGTTACTTGAAACAAAAGCTAAAAAAACTAGAGCTAATAATTATTAGCAATACAGTATCAATATATGCACAAGTTTGTTATGAACAATTTTGACAGCTTGCTTACATATTACTATCTTTTAGAAGACTCTTATATCACTGCTGCAGCTTGGTAAAACTGAATACACGTAAATTTGCTGCAGGTCAAACATCCAATATTACAAAATGTTATTAAACAGTGTTTAATGCCAAAATTGCTAACATAACCCAACAATCCTTAGACATCATTAATAGTTATAGTTTTAAGCTGTCTTAAATTTGGCCTGAGCTCTGCAGCTCCCCACTGGATCCCCCCTAAAAGCTTGAATTTTTGGTATCTTAAGTTCAGATTTTCCAAAGCTTAGTTTTATTCAACAGGTAACATCAGGGCAGAACTTAATTCAAATTGGAGATGCTCAGTTCTTCACATTATGAATATATAATACAATGAATCTTCCAGTCTACTAGAGAATCTTCACTTATGCCATTAGCATCTTGAAAGATTGAAATCACTAAGCAGTGAAACAAAAACCAGTGAGTAATTAAACCTGTGTCATGACAGAAATTCATTATCAGTGGTTCTACTTTGGCCACTATAAACTATTTTCTTTGTCAGCTCACAAAGTCTCTGTTATCTTCTACGGAGTAACACACTTCAAGTCTGTGATGAACTATATTTTGTATGATAGATTTCAAGTGAGTGCATTCATTAACGAATTGTATTTTTGGGATGGAAGGATAAAATATTTAAGCTTCTTTGAACAAAGGAGATAAATATAAAGTTTTACTATATACATATATTTTTTAAAAGTCTCCATGTACAGCTACAGAACTTGCTTGTAGCCGAATGGTAAATTTTACATTTACCTTCCAACTGTGTGTCAAATGCAGAAAAATATTCTGCCTAAAATATGTTTAATTATATTATTTACATGAATTTGTAATACAATATTTACTCCATGCTCAACAAATATACTCTGCACTGAAATGCATTTTTGACAAAACCTGTTAAAACACGACACGTATTTCATCAGTTCTTTTGACACAACACACATGCAATGTACCGCTCACTTCTCCGATGTTGAGAGAAAGTCCTCATAAAGTTTCTTCCATAGGAGAAACTATGACACTAGACACTAGCACCTAATTAACCCGAGAAATCATTGTGGTCAAACAACGTCTGGTCATATAACTCACTTTTCACTAATCTTCCACCAAAATACCTTCCATTCAAAGCGTCTCTCGCACTCTCAGCCTCTGTAAAAAAGCAAGGGGAAAATAAACACATAGTACAAAAGTAAAATGCTAATATTAAATTCAGCACACTTGACAGAACTCTCGAGGTCATAAGCTATTCACAACTTACCACTCATTTGAGAAAATTCTACAAATATCTTGACAATAACTTCTGCATCATCATCTTCTTCTTCAGACTGTTTCTCATTATAAATTATTACTCTTTCAACAGTTCCGTACCTAAAAAAGAAGAAGTCTTCTGTAAACAAAACTCCACTTCCTACCAAATGCTACACATCACTCTACATACAAAAGCAGTTAGGTACACAAAATGATAAATGTAGACTATTATCTGCCATTGTGTATAACAATCCTTTGTTTGCCTGACTACATGTAACAACAACATCCATTTCATCTGTATTAATAATCATAGTTAAATCTTCCCTCCAGTACATTCTCTGGTCCTTTTGTTTGCTTTCCTGTCTCCTCTGATAATGCTGAACATTACTTGCTGAGCAGCAATGTTTTTTAAAGTTTCTCATACTGAATCTTCATGTGTCTCAGCCACGAATAAACACTGGTTTTCTTACAATTATGACCAGATGAACTCTTGCATTCAACAGCTCATCTTACACCGTTGTTTTCTAAGTTTCGCAAAATGTACTACTTTACGTTTATCTACATTTACGAGCCAGCAGTGGGTAAAAATGATACGGTTGAAAGACCTAGCAAATATTAACACAATTTTTACACAAACTCATATATAATCACATCTTTGCTACCAATGCTACCTGTTCAGTTGTGTGCTAATAACTTCTAACTGAAGTGATCCTACTGTATTTCCTTTCTACTCACCAAAGGATATACTACTTCAGGAATACTTTCTTGAGATGACAATGTAGTACTAAAGTCAAAGGTGTACAACCAATACATCCATGTACAGTTTGCTTAAAATTACTTGTTAGTTGATGATGGAGCTAGTTTCCTCTGATCAGAGAGCTCAATGTCATGTCCGAATTATTCGCCATTGTCAAAGTGCCACAACAATTGGTGAAGTCATTTCCAATTCCTGATCCGCCATCCTTTCTCGACGTATTTGGATCTTGAATCATGGGTCTGGCACGTTTATTTTTAATTTCATTATAACCACAGCACATCACAAACAAAATACACTTCATGATGCTAAAGAAACACACGTTTCATTCAAGGCACTAACTAAACACCACTGGGTACTTCCACATAAGATACAATTCAGCATCAAACAATGGAAAATCCAGGATGGAATGTAACAATACCAGAGAAGGAAAGTTGCCACTCACCATATAGTGGAGATGCTGAATCGCGATAGGCACAACAAAAAGATTCACACAATTCTAGCTTTCGGCCATTAAGGCCTTTGTCAGCAGTAGAGACAAACACACACACACGCACACACACACACACACACACACACACACACACACACACAAAAAAACCCCAACTAGCACAAAATGGTTCAAATGGCTCTGAGCACTATGGGACTTAACTTCTGAGGTCATCAGCCGCCTAGAACTTAGAACTAATTAAACCTAACTAACCTAAGGACATCACACACATCCATGCCCAAGACAGGATTCGAACCTGCGACCATAGCGGTCGCTCGGTTCCAGACTGTAGCGGCTAGAACCGCACGACCACTCCAGCCGGCCCCAACTAGCACACACGTCTGCAGTCTCAGAGAGCTGAAACCACAGTGCAACCAGCAGCACCAGTGCATGATGGGAGTGGTGGCTGGGGGTGGGGGGGGGGGTGGGGGGGGGGGGTGGGGGGGGGGGTGGGGGGGGTAGGAGGATGCTGGGGTGGGGAGGGATAGCATGGTGGAAGTGGCAGACAGTGATGCGTTGCAGTTTAGACAGAGGGAGGAGAGAAGGTGAGGAGGGGGGAGGGGGTAAGTAGCGGAAAGGGGAGAAATAAAAAGAATAAAGCCGTGCCTTATCTTTCCAGTCTCCCACCACCTCCCCAAGTCCCACAGTCCGGCCACGAGGAGCATTCACCTCTTAACTCAGTACCATCCAGGACTGGAGCAACTGAATTACATTCTCCGCCAGGGTTTCGATTACCTCTCATCGTGCCCTGAAATGAGAAAGGTCCTGCCCACTATCCTTCCCACCCCTCCTACCGTGGTATTCCGCCTTCCACCGAACCTACACAATATACAGGGTTATTACAAATGATTGAAGCGATTTCACAGCTCTACAATAACTTTATTATCTGAGATATTTTCACAATGCTTTGCACACACATACAAAAACTCAAAGTTTTTTAGGCATTCACAAATGTTCGATATGTGCCCCTTTAGTGATTCGGCAGACATCAAGCCGATAATCAAGTTCCTCCCACACTCGGCGCAGCATGTCCCCATCAGTGAGTTCGAAAGCATCGTTGATGCGAGCTCGCAGTTCTGGCATGTTTCTTGGTAGAGGAGGTTTAAACACTGAATCTTTCACATAATCCCACAGAAAGAAATCGCATGGGGTTAAGTCGGGAGAGCGTGGAGGCCATGACACGAATTGCTGATTATGATCTCCACCAGGTTTCCAATCTCCTGTTTAAGAAATGCCAAACACCATGATGGAAGTGCGGTGGAGCACCATACTGTTGAAAGATGAAGTCAGCGCTGTCGGTCTCCAGTTGTGGCATGAGCCAATTTTCCAGCATGTCCAGATACAAGTGTCCTGTAACGTTTTTTTCGCAGAAGAAAAAGGGGTCGTAAACTTTAAACCGTGAGATTGCACAAAACACGTTAACTTTTGGTGAATTGCGAATTTGCTGCACGAATGCGTGAGGATTCTCTACCGCCCAGATTCGCACATTGTGTCTGTTCACTTCACCATTAAGAAAAAATGTTGCTTCATCACTGAAAACAAGTTTCCCACTGAACGCATCCTCTTCCATGAGGTGATGCAACTGCGCCGAAAACTCAAAGCGTTTGACTTTGTCATCGGGTGTCAGGGCTTGTAGCAATTGTAAAAGGTAAGGCTTCTGCTTTAGCCTTTTCCGTAAGATTTTCCAAACCGTCGGCTGTGGTATGTTTAGCTCCCTGCTTGCTTTATTCGTCGACTTCCGCGGGCTACGCGTGAAACTTGCCCGCAGACGTTCAACCGTCTCTTCGCTCACTGCAGGCCGACCCGTTGATTTCCCCTTACAGAGGCAACCAGAACCTTTAAACTGCGCATACCATCGCCGAATGGAGTTAGCAGTTGGTGGATCTTTGTTGAACTTCGTCCTGAAGTGTCGTTGCACTGTTATGACTGACAGATGTGAGTGCATTTCAAGCACGACATACGCTTTCTCGGCTCCTGTCGCCATTTTGTCTCACTGCGCTCTCGAGCGCTCTGGCGGCAGAAACCTGAAGTGCGGCTTCAGCCGAACAAAACTTTATGAGTTTTTCTACGTATCTGTAGTGTGTCGTAACCATATGTCAATGAATGGAGCTACAGTGAATTTATGAAATCGCTTCAATCATTTGTAATAGCCCTGTACTCATCCATCCTTACACAACCCCTGCTCCCAATTTCTTATCTCATTGCTCATACCCCGTAAAATGACCTACATGCAAGACCTTCCCATACATCCTCCTACCACCACCTACTCCAGTCCGGTCACTAACATCACCTATCCCACATGTGAAACCAGTCATGTGATTGACAAGCTAAGCTGCAGCCACTGTGCTGCATACTATGTAGGCATGACAACCAACAAGCTGTCTGTCTGCATGAATGGTCACCGACAAACTGTGACCAAAAAACAAGTGGACCACCCTGTTGCTGAACACACTGCCAAATATGATATCCCTCATCTCAAGAACCGCTTCACAGCCTGTGCCATACGGATCCTTCACACCAACACCAGCTTTTCTGAATTGCACAGGTGGAATACATCCTACGTTCCCGTAACCCTCCTGGCCTCAACTTTCGTTAGTCACTGTCCTCACCCATCCAGCCCCCTCCCTGTTCCCATTCCTGCACTACACAGCCATCATTTCACCGCCACACCCTGTCTTTTAATTTCTCTCCTTTTCGTTACTTACCCCCTCCTCCTCTGCATCTTCTCTCCTGCCCTCCGTCTAAACTGCAACACTTCACCATCCGCCACTTCCACCATACTATCCTTCCCCCTCCCCGGCCCAGTCTCCTCCTTACCCCCACCCAGCCGCCACTCCCATCACGCACTAGTGCCGCTGCTCGCAGCGTGGTTTCAGCTCTGAGACTGCAGACGTGTGTGTGTGTGTGTGTGTGTGTGTGTGTGTGTGTGTGTGTGTGTGTGTGTGTGGGAGGGGGGGGGGGGGGGGGCGCTGTGCGTGTGTGTATGTATGTGTGTCTACTGCTGACAAAGGCCTTAATGGCCAAAAGCTATAATTGTGTGAACATTTTTGTTGTGCCTATTGTGACTCAGTATCTCTGCTATATTGTGAGTGGCAACTTTCCTTCTATGGTATTGTTACAATTCAGCATCACATATGCAATCATCATGATCAGAGAGATCGGCTTACATTAAATAAGCTTCGCATGACATGGCGTGAAACCAAGTTTTTGAAGGCTACAATTCATCAGTGGGATTGGGTCAGTGCGTCGAACGTATAACCAAATCAGTCAGTGCCATACTTTGATGCAATGGTTACCGTAATAGCCTGCCATTCTGAAGGTCGTATATTAAAGTCTTGACAACTGTCCCTAAATTCTTTTATATTTCTAAATCTAATCATAAGAGTTTGATTATCATTTTTGTTCAAGTAAATGGTTTAAATGTAATATATTTATTCCTGATTTTTTTGCCATGTCACTTTCATCACTGTATTGTATTGACTTTTTTATTTGCTCTTATTTTCCTATCTATCATGCTGTGTTTGCCCGGAATCTGCCTGGGTTGTCTATAATCTGGAACCAAGTGCCAATGAGGACTGATAATTATTTGGTACCATGGCAGCTGATGTAGCCAGGGAGATGACAGTTTCAGGTACCCAATGACAGCAAGAAATTAGTTCAATTTTAGCTCTGAAACTGACATTTTTCTGTCTTGAGTTTGGTCATAGGGGTTAAGATTTAATAGCTGTGAACAAAGCAATTGTGATTTTAGTTCTGCTGCGGATTGTTGATAACCTTTTTCTTGGATACATTACGCGTCACCTTAGTTACACCTTAGTGCACCACATGTAAAGAGATAAAGATTTCCATGATCGGTGTTACCAGAATTTATTTTCATTGCCACTGGCATGGGGCCTGTTTCTGAAGAAGGTAAGGTTCAGCTTGGAATACATTCTAAAACTCTGCTACAGGGTTAATGTGGGCAAGTCGTTCTGTCACCTTTTTAACAAGGGGTTGCGACTTTATTCTTCTTGCTGGAGACAGTTTTCTGCACAAACAAGCATGCAATAAATAATGGTTTCCAACAGGAGCAATCTCCAGTACGTTCACCGTAAAACTTTACAGATATTCTGTCAAGTCCCAGAGTCTTATTGAGTTTTATTGGCTTCAGGGCCAACACCTACCCTTCCTTCCAACACTAGTACCAATATTGATATTATTTATCTCTGCACTGACACAGAAATTAAATGGTGGCATTATTTCTAAAATATGTTATGTTAAACAAAATGAGGAATTTTGGCAACATACATGCCCAAATTGATTTTGACAACCTTAATACACGCCCCAAAATTCTGATAACTTCTGTAGATATCAAAGAATAAATTTTGATTTAATAGCAGTTGAGAGCTCTTTCAATCACCATTTCAGTAGCCGTTATTTTTCACACTTTCATCTGCCACAATGAATGACTAAGAGATGGTATACAACAGGACAACTGTTACAGCAACCACAGTTAAAGATAATAGATGCTCTAAAAAATGTGAAATTTAGCTTTTTATATATCTGACAATAACTGTGGGATAAACATGAAACTTTGCACGTAATAACTTACTGATACATCATCTTCCCCCCCCTGAACCATGGACCTTGCCGTTGGTGGGGAGGCTTGCGTGCCTCAGCGAAACAGATAGCCGTACAGTAGGTGCAACCACAACGGAGGGGTATCTGTTGAGAGGCCAGACAAATGCGTGGTTCCTGAAGAGGGGCAGCAGCCTTTTCAGTAGTTGCAGGGGCAACAGTCTGGATGATTCACTGATCTGGCCTTGTAACACTAACCAAAATGGCCTTGCTGTGCTGGTACTGCGAACAGTTGAAAGCAAGGGGAAACTACAGCCGTAATTTTTTCCCCGAGGGCATGCAGCTTTACTGTATGGTTAATGATGATGGCGTCCTCTTGGGTAAAATATTCCAGATGTAAAATAGTCCCCCATTCGGATCTCCGGGCGGGGACTACTCAAGAGGACGTCGTTAGCAGGAGAAAGAAAACTGGCTTTCTACGGATCGGAGCGTGGAATGTCAGATCCCTTAATCGGGCAGGTAGGTTAGAAAATTTTAAAAAGGGAAATGTATAGGTTAAAGTTAGATATAGCGGGAATTAGTGAAGTTCGGTGGCAGGAGGAACAAGACTTTTGGTCAGGCGAATACAGGGTTATAAATACAAAGTCACATAGGGGTAATGCAGGAGTAGGTTTAATAATGAATAAAGAAAAAATAGGAATGCGGGTAAGCTACTACAAACAGCATAGTGAACGCATTATTGTGGCCAAGATAGATGCGAAGCCCACGCCTACTACAGTAGTACAACTTTATATGCCAACTAGCTCTGCAGATGACGACGAAATTGAAGAAATGTATGATGAAATAAAAGAAATTATTCAGATAGTAATGGGAGACGAAAATTTAATAGTCATGGGTGACTGGAATTCGGTAGTAGGAAAAGGAAGAGAAGGAAACGTAGTAGGCGAATATGGATTGGGGGGAAGAAATGAAAGAGGAAGCCGCTTGGTAGAATTTTGCACAGAGCACAACATAATCATAGCTAACACTTGGTTCAAGAATCGTAAAAGACGGTTGTATACATGAAAGAAGCCTGGAGATACTGCCAGATTTCAGATAGATTATCTAATGGTAAGACAGAGATTTAGGAGCCAGGTTTTAAATTTTAAGACTTTTCCAGGGGCAGATGTGGACTCTGACCACAATCTATTGGTTATGGACTGTCGATTAAAACTGAAGAAACTGCAAAAAGGTGGGAATTTAAGGAGATGGAACCTGGATAAACTAACTAAACCAGAGGTCGTACAGAGTTTCAGGGAGAGCGTAAGGGAACAAATAGCAGGAATGGGGGAAAGAAATACAGTAGAAGAAGAATGGGTAGCTTTGAGGGATGAAGTAGTGAAGGCAGCAGAGGATCGAGTAGTTAAAAACATGAGGGCTAGTTGAAATCCTTGGGTAACAGAAGAAATATTGAATTTAAGTGATGAAAGGAGAAAATATAAAAATGCAGTAAATGAAGCAGGGAAAAAGGAATACAAACGTCTCAAAAATGAGATCAACAGGAAGTGCAAAATGGCTAAGCAGGAATGGCTAGAGGACAAATGTAAGGATGTAGAGGTGCATATCACTATGGGTAAGATAGATAATGCCTACAGGAAAATTAAAGAGACCTTTGGAGAAAAGAGAACCACTTGTATGAATATCAAGAGCTCAGATGGAAACCCAGTTCTAAGCAAAGAAGGGAAAGCAGAAAGGTGGAAGGAGTATATAGAGGGTCTATACAAGGGCGATGTTCTTGAGGACTATATTATGGAAATGGAAGAGGATGTAGATGAAGATGAAATGGGAGATATGATACTGCGTGAAGAGTTTGACAGAGCACTGAAAGACCTGAGTCGAAACAAGGCCCCGGGAGTAGACAACATTCCATTAGAACTACTGACGGCCTTGGGAGAGCCAGTCTTGACAAAACTCTACCATCTGGTGAGCACGATGTATGAGACAGGCGAAATACCCTAATACTTCAAGAAGAATATAATAATGCCAATCCAAAGAAAGCAGTTGTTGACAGATGTGAAAATTACCGAACTATCAGTTTAATAAGTCACAGCTGTAATGCAAATTCTTTACAGACGAATGGAAAAACTAGTAGAAGCCGACCTTGGGGAAGATCAGTTTGGATTCCGTAGAAATATCGGAACACGTGAGGCAATACTGACCCTACGGCTTATCTTAGAAGCTAGGTTAAGGAAAGGCAAACCTACGTTCCTAGCATTTGTAGACTTAAAGAAAGCTTTTGACAATGTTGATTGGAATACTCTCTTTCAAATTCTGAAGATGGCACGGGTAAAATGCAGGGAGCGAAAGGCTATTTACAATTTGAACAGAAAGCAGATGGCAGTTACAAGAATCGAGGGGCATGAAAGGGAAGCAGTGGTTGGGAAGGGAGTGAGACAGGGTTGTAGCCTGTCCCCGATGTTATTCAATCTGTATATTGAGCGAGCAGTGAAGGAAACAAAAGAAAAATTCAGAGTAGGTATTAAAATCCATGGAGAAGAAATAAAAACTTCAAGGTTTGCCGATGACATTGTAATTCTGTCAGAGACTACAAAGGACTTGGAAGAGCAGTTGAACGGAATGGACAGTGTCTTGAAAGGAGGATATAAGATGAACATCAACAAAAGCAAAATGAGGATAATGGAATGTAGTCAAATTAAATCGTGTGATGCTGAGGGAATTAGATCAGGAAATGAGGCACTTAAAGTAGTAAAGGAGTTTTGCTATTTGGGGAGCAAAATAACTGATGATGGTCAAAGTAGAGAGGATATAAACTGGAGACTGGCAATGGCAAGGAAAGCGTTTCTGAAGAAGAGAAATTTGTTAACATCGAGTATAGATTTAAGTGTCAGGAAGTCGTTTCTGAAAGTATTTGTATGGAGTGTAGCCATGTATGGAAGTTAAATGTGGATGATAAATAGTTTGGACAAGAAGAGAATAGAAGCTTTCGAAATGTGGTGGTACAGAGGAATGCTGAAGATTAGATGGGTAGATCACGTAACTAATGAGGAGGTGTTGAATAGGATTGGGGAGAAGAGAAGTTTGTGGCACGACTTGGCTAGAAGAAGGGATCGGTTGGTAGGACATGTTCTGAGGCATCAAGGGATCACCAATTTAGTATTGGAGGGCAGCGTGGAGGGTAAAAATCGTAGAGGGAGACCAAGAGATGAATACACCAAGCAGATTCAGAAGGATGTAGGTTGCAGTAGGTACTGCGAGATGATGAAGCTTGCGCAGGATAGAGTAGCATGGAGAGCTGCATCAAACCAGTCTCAGGACTGAAGACCACAACAACAACAACAACAACAACAACAACATCATCAGCTTAGAATACAAAATTTTATTCTCTTATTGCTTCTCAACAGTTTACAAACTGAAGGCAAAAATGACAATTTTTCTAAAAATAACACAAAAAAATTATTTTTGACATATTTTTACAAAAAAGTCTTCAGAAAACACTTTTAAATTGTTTTCATTAATAAGATCGTGTTCTAAACTACCTAAAAAGCTATATTTGGTTTTGCAATCCCAGAATATAAGGCACTAAAAAACTATGACAATCTGTCATCTTTTATTACTTTCTACAATTGTTTAGTATTCTCTATTTAAGACAATATCTGAAACCCCGATGATTTGGAAATGACCCTGAGTCAGAATAACTGCACTTAAGTAGCCTTTTCCCCCTTTCTTTTCTTTTTCTTTTAAAAGACGTCTGTACAGCATCCAGCTACATAAAATACCTTTTATAAAAAATGAAATGGAACAAGGAATCCAATACAAAGAATAATTTTCTCACTCTTGTGGTTCTAATAATTTCAGGTAATCACATTTGAAAAGCGTAACTTTTTGGGTTCTGTCTATCAAAATTTCTTCCCGAGCAATCCCGTGACTGACATCATCTGGCCCGCAGTATGTTTTCTTCATGGCTTTCTACTGCAAATTAATGAATCCTGCAAGAACTTCAAATAGCTTGAAGGCAACATAAGCTTAGGATCCTAAAACTGACCACTTAAGTCTTTGGCCTCTGACACTTACAGAAATGTATCATGAGCTTGGGATCCTGCATAAAGAAACCCTTATCAGGTTTGTGAAACTGTGGTAAAGAATCTCACTCATGGCTGCTGTTCACAGCGAGGTATGCTGGTTTTCTCACTAAAACAAACCAGCAGTGGTAAGCCACCATGGACCATACCAACACATTAACACATTTTTTCACGAGTACACTACTGTTCCACATTAACAGCAAACTATGATAACACACAGGACACTACACGTTAAACCAGAATTACACAAACATATCAATAGCATTATATAATAAAAGACATACTAACCATTCCCCCACATGAATACATTCCAAAAATTGTCACAAAGACTGCCATTAACATCAAAATTTACACAGCGTGACACTGGTGTAAAACATGCAACCTGTTTATATGATGTGTGCTGCAGGTATTGCACAACAATTTTACAACCATGATCTCCACTGCCTTGGTAATGCACAGTTAAGACTGATGTTTACAACCAGTTCCATCCTGTAGTCGCAACGTGAGTTGCGACCAAAGGCACCACTTTTCTGAGGTTTTTAATATTATTCACACTTTATCTCACTTCCTAGTCATCAAGACTTTTGATACTGCCTCCCTCAGAGAGTATTAAATAACTGAACATAAAAGATGTCAGATAGGGTGCCATCAGAAAACAGGCCAATTTTCAAAGTGCCTCCATCTTGAAGTCATTTTTTAGGATCTTATATGCTTGCATTTCAAAACCAAATACAGTTTTTAGGTAATTCAGAACATGGTCTTTCTAATGAAAAGGGGTTAAAAGAGTTTGAATAAGACACTTTCTTTGTTAAAGTATTTTTATAAAAACCGTCAACTTTGGCCTCAATTTGTAAACTACTGTACAGTATTCCGAAAATAAAATTTTATATTCAAAGGCTTTGTATTGGTAAGTTATTCTGTGCAAAGTTTAAGATTTAGCCTGCAGTTACATCTGGAGTTATAAAAAGCTAAGTATCACACATTTTTCGAAACGTCAATTTTTTCGGCCATCTTTTCTTCACCTTGTTGTCGTTTTTTTAGCACCTTATATGCTCATATTTGATTTTTTTTAAAAATTGGCAAATTTGCTCTCAATTTGTAAACTCTTGGAAAGTAGCAGGAGAATTAAATTTTATATTCTTAGACATTGCATTGGTAAGTTATAAATTGCAAAGTATCATGTTTTTCAATCAAATACTTTCAGAGATATAAATAGCTAACACATTTATCATGTGTGTATTTTTCAGCGGACTTTGCTTCAAATTATCCATATGCAAATTGCCAAGGAAATATTTTTTTATGACTTCACTTAAGAGGGTGCAAGAAGCTGTACATAGTGACATAGATCCGTTTCTTTCAAAGAAGTATTACTGGAGATGATATGTCGCAAAGCTGCGAAACACTCAAGGGTGCACTTTTGATAACTGCACAAAATGACTATCTCCAGTGTATTGAATTAATGATAGTGAAACTTTATAAGCGTTCATTGGGAATATGTGCAATTGCTCATACAAAGTCTCATTAAAATCCGTGATGGTCATGCAAGAACCTCTAGACCACTTGGCATGGAATGACCCAAATAATTCTAAGAAATAAAAGAATTTTCAGCACAACAGTAACAAATACTTAGCCGAAGAAGTGTATTATGGCTCGCATTGATTTAGGGTAAATATGAACTTCTACACAAATTCATGCTGCAACCCTTTTGGTCTAAATATAGAATTGTTCTGTGAAACATGGCTTGTTACTTTGGAGACAGCTGATTAGTTGAAAGTAATGACAAAGAGTAATCATAGGCCTGATCAGAAAATGTGCCAACACGTCAAAAAAAAAAAAAAAAAAAAAAAAAAAAAAAAAAAAAAAAAAAAAAAAAAAAAATTGCAGGAGGAAAAATAAATAAATAAATAAAATTACAACAGAAGTCAGCTGCATCACAGACAGAAGACGAAGCAGAAGATATACGTCCATCAAAATTACTAAACACAAGCCTAAATGCTATTGAGATATCTCCTCTGGAGTCTCAATGGGTGCAAATGAGCTATGCCAGAGTTTATGCGAAAATAAAAATTAATGAAACTCATGAAGCAACTACGCATAACATTGCTGCTGCTGCTGTTGGATTTTATCCGAAAGATTTTCAAACACCTAGTAAAAGCAAGGCATGTCCTGAATGTCAGATAACTGACTGCTGTTTACTGAACTGAAAGAAAAGTGGCAATTGTCAAAGCAGTCAGAAAAATTGCTCATTTTTGACGTAATCATCTCAAGAGTTGGACTAGAAAAGAAGTGCTGTTACAAGCGTAGAATCCAAAAGAATGCCTCTCGCAGGTGAGAGTATTGAAATCTTAGTAGTTAACTGGAAAAGTATTTGCAACAAAGTGCCAGAGTTTGAAGTGCACCTGAAAACAGTGTAGCTCACATAATATTAGGCAAAGAAATTTGTCTGAAATCCAAAATTCACAGCAGTGATATTTTTGGGGAAGTTTTAAGTGTATATCAAAAGAATAGGCTAATGGAAAATGGAGTGGTGTTGCAACAGACAAAAAAGAAGCATGCGAGATTGTCTGGGGAAGATTCAATATCAGGGGTGAGCATAAAATGGTAGCTGGTTCTTCTATTATCCACCAGACTTGTCTCCAGATGCAACTGAAAACTTGAGAAAAACTCAGTTCACTTGTACATAAATTCCTCAGTTATAGTGTAATCATTGGGGGAGAATTTAACTATCCAATAATCAATTGGGAAAATTAGAAATTCCTTTTCTTACAAGGGAAACTCCCCAATCACATCCCCATCAGAGTTAGTGCTCAGCTGCCCCAGTGGATAGCCCATCAAAAACTGAACACAGATCATGCATGAAACAGGAAGGGGAGGTGTACAGAATTTTAAAAAATGGGGTTGGACTGCAAAGGGGTACATCCGTATCAAATCTCCCTCGTGCCCCATATTTTCTTCTTGTTTTTTTTCCCTTCAAGAACATTATGAACTGTCCTCCTGAGTCATATCTCAGTGAGGAACTTTAAACTCTCAACATTAAAGACAGGAGCATGTAGAGGAACTATTGGTCAAGTTTGAAAGAGTAGCTGACCATGCATTGGATAGATATGTACGCAATAGACCAGTTCATAATGGGAGGGCCCTCTGTGGCATACGGTCACTGTAAAGAAACATATACATAAAAAAGAGACTACAGCAAAATAGGTGTGAAACAAAGCATAGCGGTATGGACAGAGAGATGCTAAATAAAACAAGGTTAGCCATAAAGAGAGCAATGCATGAAGCCTTCAATGACTACCATAGCAGAATACTGTCAAATGATCTTTCACAAAACCCAGAGAAATTCTGGTCGTATGTAAAGGCTGTTAATGGCACCAAAGTTAGAAGTAACTGCAGGTGTCCCCACCAGGGAAGTGTGTTGGAACTATCGCTGTTCATGTTGTAGATTAATGACCTGGTGGACAATATTAATAGTAACCTAGAATTTTTATTAATGATTGAGCTATCTATAGTGAAGTACTGTCTGAAAGAAGCTGCATAAATACCCGTCAGATTTTGATAAGATTTCAGCGGTACAAAGATTGGCAACTTGCTTTAAATATTCAGAGAAGAAAAACTTTGCACTTCTCAAAATTAAGATGATGTAGTATCCTATAGCTATAATATCAATGAGTCACATTTGGTATTGGCGAATTCATACAAGCACTCTGTGAAGATATGAAATGGGATGATCATTCCATGATTCACAGGTAAAGCAGGTGTCAAGACTTCAGTTTACTGGTAGAGTACAGTAGAATCTCATTTGTACATCCATCATTACCACGTTTTCCTGCAAAGTATGTCCAGTTTTGGAAGTCCCAGTCCCAACTGAATTGAACGCATATTAAATCGACTTGTTTGTGCATTCTCCCGTCCTGCTTGGTGCATTCAAATTTGGCGCTATCAGTACTGTTTGACCCCGGCAACTTTTGCCGCCTACAATTGTGAGAGCGGAGGCAATAGGATATTCATTGTGGCATGATGCGGAAATATGCAGGGAGACAGCGTTCTTCAGTGACAGCAACTTTTTAAGTAACACACATCATTTTCTATGGTAGAAATTATGCACGAAAGTTGTTTGTATAGGTTGGTAGTAGCTCTGATGACTTCCGGCTTCGCCAGCAGCCAACTGGATAGTGTGGAATTTCAGCCTCTGGTCTTGTTTGTTCACATTTAGTGATTGGCTAACTCTCTGACTGTTGTATACAGAGAAGGGCAGCACAAATGGTCACTGGTTTGTCTGACCCAAAGGAGAGTGCCACAGACATGGTGAAGAAACTGAACTAGCAGCCTCTAAGATTTACATAAACTACATAGAAAACTTAAAAAGTTTCAAGAACCAATGTAAATGATGACTAATTATAGCAAGCACAGAGTAATTTAAATAATCATTCTGTTCACACTAAATAGGTGAACAAAACGGGAAGAAACTAATAACTGGTACAATGGGATGTACCCTCTGTCAAGCACTTCACAGTAGTTTGTGGAATATAGTAGTATATGTAGGAGTCCAATGTCTCAGAAAGAAGGGTAAAATGTTGTAAGGTGACATGCAGAATCATTTGCAAAACCAACTCACTTCACCAAAGTACTGTCTGTAACATTCATCAACCTGGAGTCCGATTCTAACTTCCATTTGACTGTTTTCAATTCTTAAGTGTAAAAATTCTACATGTTCAGCAACTACACTGTTGTACCTAAAAAGTTGAGCAAAACCACCATGTACCCGCATCCCAGCCCCTTAGATCATGAGCAACAGTAAAGCAAACTTGGTAATTTATTCATATCTGTCACAATAAGGAAAATCTGCACTTTACGTAAGGATGGCTAGTGGCCATAACTTGCAATTTTTCAAACGGTAATTTGGTATGATCAAACAATGGAAAAATTCAGGTACGTAAGACCTATATGTACATCCCACAAAAATTTCATAAAAATTAAAAAGGGTTGAGTGTTGACTTTGTTTAACTTTAGGCCACTTGGCACGGAATGACACAGGAGAGTTTCTTCATCGAGAAATTAAGTATATTTCACTCTGTAGTAGATATCTGAACTACCTGCTGCATGAACTTTTCTGATAATCAAGAACAATTTAACAGGAAGTTTTGCTCTGGATAACAAGTTAACATACGATGGTGTGCTGAAACGCAATGTCTCCAAATTTTATGTGAAGACTCTCTTAAAGCTTTTTAAACAGAACTAATGTTATGACAACTGTGCCTCTTTAATCTTTCGTGTCGACATATTTGCAACCCTCTGCCACTAGATGACTCTGAATTTCAGCATGCAACGTAACTATGTCAGTGTATAAGACACTGCATGCTGTTAATCCAAGTTCAAATTCGAAGAGTTCATCCACACATGGAGCACCCTCTCTTTCATCATGGCAATACCACACCATACACGAGCACAGTTACATCTTCAACAATTCGACACCTTGGGTTCACTGTCAATGACAATCCCACTTACAGTCCCGACTTGGCCCCGTCTGATTTTCATCATATTTTCAAAATTAAAGAACACCTTTGGCGACTTCACATTGATAGTGGTGAAATGGTGCAAGAAGACCCGAGGTTGTGGCTCCGTCAACAAAGTCAAACATTCTACAGTGATGGTATCAACAAACTGGTCTCTCAGTGGGAGAAGTCTGTTTGTCACCAGGGTAACTTGTGTTAAGAATAAATATATAGACACGAAGAATAAAGGTGTAGAATGTTAGGAAAGTGTATTATTTACAAGGCTTTGAGAGTTTACACATAAGAAATTTGGAGGAATTACTTTCCAGTATGCCCCCGTACGTATCAGTTACTTGAACAGATGAGTCCGTCAGTTAGTGCAAGAAGCTAATTTCAACTTTACAACTCTTAACTTACTCTAAATATTATCATAATTATTTTAGAAACAGGTTTAATTAATTACTTCAGCGTACTGAAATTTTTTTTCAACTTATTATTACAAAAGAAAGGAGTGAGACCAGTTTGAACTCACATGGAAGATAATCTCTAAAAATAGAGCCACGAGAAAAGGCTTAGGAAGGCAAGTGAACGCTAGCTCATAAATAATGTGGGGTTCCATGGTAGGCAGGTCACAATTACATAACCCCAGTAGGAACCCTTTAAGTCCCAAGAAATAACAGTTTTTGGCAGATACTGAGAAAAGAGTATGTTACTCACTTGCTGCATTCATCCTGTATCTCCTCTTGCAATGTTTCATCTACATCCTCAGGTTCCACCATGTTACGGAGGATTATAACACGACTCTGGAATAAAAGGTCAAAATTACAATAAGTGCGTGCGTGGGACGGAGGTCGAGGGCATTCACTGTTATGAGGATGATTTTTATGCTGTGAGAGAAAAAGGTGTAATGATTTTAGAATTTCTGTATAAAATCTAGAACCACTCAGCTTTCTACCGTCTCGAACACACAAAATTCTAGATACGAGTGTGGGGTGGTAAAATCCTACCTACTGCATGTCACATGTTTGTGTGTGCAGGTTTAAAATCAGTCGTGGGAAGCAAGTAAACGCGGCGGTCAAACGGCACCGACAAGTACCTGTCGCCCAATACACAGATCTGTTTGTGAGTTTGTATGGAAGAACCATGGAATCTGTATGCAGCTATGTGCTTATTGTGTCACTGACTATTGTTATGTGAAACAAGAACAGTTGAAAAAGTACTCATATAGACTCTTGACTCAGCCTTGTAAGAGACAAGACTTTTTTCAATCTCCTTTTCTTAAAGTCATGGTGTATAAGCAGACTTTCTTTCAAATGTAAATCAATTTGTTTCTAACATAGGACTATACGAGAGACAGACTGAAATTACATATTATGTTGAAAGTTAGAATTTTTATTGTGCTTTAAAGTCAAACATATCGTTGATTGACGAAACGTAAAGTTTGTATGGCTACTTATTTCACTAGTAGAAAGAGGCTTGAAAGTTCTTGTGCTTGCATTATTCGACGGAGAAGAACTGAAGAGTGTTTCCAGCAGCCAGCTATCCAGTAAAGAAGAGTGGCTGCAAACCTCAAGTTATCTCATAAAGAAGTGGAATGTGGCTTGGGGAAATAAATCAGTATAGCCCAGACCCACACCCACAGTTTAAGTCGACAAAACATTAGAAAGGTTTCCCCATTCTTTAACACATTTACCTTTAAAAATTATTTAGTTAAAGTGCCACCTTGCATTATACAAAACAGCAAAAAATGAAAAGAAGTTTGTTAGTTTAGCATATTTTCAGTGCAAATACAACACTGATGGTATGAAATCCATTTTCCGTGCAATAACTTCCAACTTTCTCTATTAGTATAGTAATAACAATGAATATTAACAAAATAATTCACACAATGGTTGAGAAAACATCCTTCAATAGTACAACAAAACTCATATGCAATACGTTTCTCTAGTCATAAAAACTTACCTCAACCTTACGCATAAGTTTCTGCATAACAAGATGTCTTGCACTCTGGCCTTTGATGGACATATTTTCTTGCTGTTGCAGGGTCTGTGGTTCAGCTTCTTCTAACAACTTTTTCTGTAGTTCCTCCTGTTGTTTTTGCTGCATGAATTTAAGAAGAGAACAACAAAATATTAAGGTTCAATAAATAATGACAGTAATACTTCAATGAACACTAATATTGTTCTTATGTATGATATACTAGTCAACAGATTAACATAAAAAAAAAGCAACACAAATAATTAATATCTTTTACGAAGGATCATACCACGATACGCATTCGCTTCTATGCCAGACTGTTCCAGCTAGTGCCCACCTGTTGGCAGAGAAGCACCCACAGCCACAGAGGTTGTCACAGAACTGAGCCAACTGTGTCTTGTCAGTGTTTCTGCACGCAACCGAGCAAGGTGTGAATGTACCCCAACTGTAGCTGCCGGTGGTAGTGGTTGTGTGTGCAAAGTGTGAATGTATGTGTGTGTTTTCTTTGCTGAAGAAGGTTTTGCTTGAAAGCTATAACGTGAAACAGTCTTTTTGTTGAGCATGTCTGCAACACAACATATCACCTTTATGGTGAATAGCAGTCTATTCTTTTCCTAATATTGTTGATATTCCACAACCTGGTGTTTCCAACGTTTAAATATGTTACTCTTCGTACTACAGATTCAAGGCTTTAAAATGTAAAATTCAAACCATACAAATACACAGGGGCGAAACACAGTATTATCTTTTGAGAGAAGATAGTAACCTGCGCTTGTTCCTGTGCTCTCCTGAGTGCATCTTGTGGATTAACTCCTTGAGCTGACAGTGGTTGTCCAATCACTGCTGGTGTTATTACACCTGGTGGTGGTATCACTGCAACTGGCTGTCCTGAAAACACAATTATATACGTACATAAGTAAACAACAAAATATATAAATAATTAAGTAACATAATATTGATGGGTATGATATTCTTTGATATCAATAAATTACGGTAGTATACAACGTATCAATGCTCATTAGAATACCACGGAAAACTTTAAAAAAAGGTATCTGAAATTGAAGGAAACGTGAAAAGGCAATTAACACAAAAGGCAGAAAGAATAAGCAGGAAGTGGCGTAAACATAAATAAATATACATTCAGTAAATATTAATATTTTGCCACAAAGTATATGAAACCGATGACACACAAAACTAGCAATTATTATTCTGTAAAGCCACTGGCAATTAATTGGCATGTTCTCCACCCTTTCGCTTATGAAAGGAAGACTGAAATTCAAACTTCTGCAACCTAATTTTCAACATAGTACAGTACTTACATTAGTATAAGACCTCCCCCTTATTAAAGAGGAACTTTGACAAAATTTTGTTTTTAACCTCAAAATTAGACTGCTTCACTGCTATAAACCATCTGCCAAAAAATTAATATTATATCTATACTAAACTTATGTCTTTAGCTACATTATGACAATTCAAGGAGAAATAAAAATCACCACCACCACCACCACCACCACCAGTATCATAATCTGGTATGAGTTTCACCTGACCAATTTGGGGAGAGAAATGAAGCAGCGTAAGGCTGTCACAAATATTTGGCTGTTGAGGTGGTGATTGTAGTGGGACCTCACGGCACATCTGAAATTGCTACAAATGAAACGAGCAGCAACTAAATTTATAATTGCAGCTGTCACAAATATTTTACTGTTTCTTCTGAGTATTTTGCGATGTCTGAGGTGATTGTTACAGTAGAACCTGTGAACATCTGCCCCCCCCCCCCTCCCCCAAATATGGTGCAGATTTCACACCTATACTGATATGTGAATATGACAATGTTTCCTTACATTTCTCGTATCCCAACACATGAACTGTCCTCTGCTCTCTTATTTGATATCTAGAACCAATGGCTAACACATCCCCTTTTTGTTCCAGTCATACCTCACAGCGAGCATTAACACCACCGCTGCATGAAACATGTTAGTATACCACTGACCCCATCTAGACTTTTACAGTCTTCTGCAGAAATGTATATTATTGTTGAGTGTTTGTTCAATTTTAAATTCAAGTCTATTAAATTCTGACTACAAATAAAAAGGTAGCTTTCTGAGAAGGTGATTTAGTTGCAATCAATCTCTTTTCATCACTACCAAAAAAATGGCCAGGTCTTTTCTTTTGCTAGAGTATAATATATTTGGTGAAATTGATGTTACACACTGCTCAATGGAGCTAATTAAAAAGTATTCACTGTTAAAAAAGGAACAGTGTCTATGCACTACAAGGAGTTTAGAATAGATTCTAACCTCCTCAATGAAGTGTCATGGAGATAACCCTCTTAACATCTTTGTCCTGCGCAACAGCAGCAAGTCTACATTGCGTAGCGTCTGAACAAGAGTTGGACATGGCGCTAATGTTAATAGTCCATTAAAATAAATTATAGTCAAATTAGACATTGGCTGTAATTGCACCAGTGGCAGGAGTGTGAGCTCTTAAGTGTCAGCAATTTTGTGACGTTACACAATATTTCCGAATTCTTCATAATAAATCTTTAAATGATCTCAATTGCCAAAGCTTCATCTGCAGTTGTAAGATGGTCCTATATCTATTACAGAACGTAAAAATGTCTACCTTGTGAATTTAAGACAACCCTGTATTTTTCAAATGGCAAATTGAGGGGAAAAATCGTCAACTAATCAGATAATTACCGCATTAAATCGAAACAAGCCCCTGGGAGTAGACAACATTCCATTAGAACTACTAATAGCCTTAGAAGAGCAAGCCATGACATAACTCTTACCATCTGGTGAGCAAGATGTATGAGTCAGGTGAAATACCCTCAGACTTCAAGAAGAATATAATAATTCCAATCCCAAAAAAAGCCGGTGCCGACAGATGTGAAAATTACCGAACTATCAGCTGAAAGAGCCATGGCTGCAAAATACTAACACGAGTTCTTTACAGACAAATGGAAAAACTGGTAGAAGCCGACCTCGGGAAAGATCAGTTTGGATTCCATAGAAATATTGGAACAGGTAAGGCAACACTGACCCTACGACTTATCTTAGAAGATAGATCAAGAAAAGGCAAACATACGTTTCTGGCATTTGTAGACTTAGAGAAAGCATTTGATAATGTTAACTGGAATACTCTCTTTCAAATTCTAAAGGTGGCAGGGGTCAAACACAGTTTGCGAAAGGCTATTTACCAATTTGTACAGAAACCAGATGGCAGTTATAAGAGTCAAGGGACATGAAAGGGAAGGGAGTGAGACAGGGTTGTAGCCTCTCCCCGATGTTAATCTGTATATTGAGCAAGCAGTAAAGGAAACAAAAGAAATTCTGAGTAGGAATTAAAATCCATGGAGAAGAAATAAAGACTTTGAGGTTCGCCGATGACATTGTAATTCTGTCAGACAGCGAAGGACTTGGAAGAGCAGCTGAATGGAATGGACTCTCTCTTGAAAGGAGGATACAAGATGAACATCAACAAAGCAAAATGAGGATAATGGAATGTAGTAGAATTAAATCGGGTGATGCTGAGCGAATTAGGTTAAGAAATGAGACACACAAAGCAGTAGATGAGTTTTGCTCGGGGAGCAGAATAACTGATGATGGTCGAAGTAGAAAGGATATAAAATGTAGACTGGCAATGGCAAGGAAACCGTTTCCAAAGAAGAGAAATTTGCTAACATCGAGTACAGATTTAAGTGTCAGGAAGTCGTATGGAGTGTAGCCAGGTACGGAAGTGAAGCATGGACGATAAATAGTTTAGACAAGAAGAGAATAGAAGCTTCCGAAATGTGGTGCTACAGAACAACGCTGAAGATCAGATGGGTAGATCACATAACTAATGAGGAGGTATTGAATAGAATTGGGGAGAAGAGGAGTTTGTGGCACAACTTGACGAGAAGAAGGGATCGGTTGGTAGGACATGTTTTGAGGCATCAAGGGATCACCAATTTAGTACTGGATGGCAGCATGGAGGGTAAAAATCATACAGGGCGAACAAGAGATGAATACACTAAGCAGATTCAGAAGGACGTAGGTTGCAGTAGGTACTGGGAGATGAAGAAGCTTGCACAGGATAGAGTAGCATGGAGAGCTGCATCAAACCAGTCTCTGGACTCAAGACAACAACAACAACGTAGCTTTCCCACCTAGTTAACCAATTTTATTGCAGTAATTAAAACCTCGATAAAAGACAAAAATAAAGAGTTGGCATAAATTAAAAGGCAGGTCTCAATTTAATGTAGCACTAAATCAAATAGCTAAAGTCATTTTATTGACTCAGATGGTGGTGGTGGTGGTGGTGGTGGTGGTGGTGAAGGACTCTCATACTCCTTGACAGAGCCTAGGGGACGATGTGGGAGACCCGCACTGCTGTACTAGGCAAGGTCCTAGCGGGGATGGTTTGCCATTGCCTTCCTCCGACTGTAATGGGGATGAATGATGATAATTAAGATGAAACAACAACCCAGTCATCTCGAGGCAGTGGAGATTGCAATTTCCCTTCTATTACAACCTCACCGTTTGTCATGTCTTCAATCTCTTCCTTCTCTCTTGCCCTAAAGTGGGATCCAGCACTAATTGAGAATTTGCACAAGGTTTCTGATTGATGATAACCATTTATTGTTACTGTTAGCTTTCTCCACTTTAACCAAATTTCACAGGATACTATTTGCCACTGCTTTTAACCAACTTTGTGCCCCCACTGGCAAATCATCTTAAGGAGTCAATTTTCATGAAAGACTCATACAATCATCCACAACAACAACTTTACAGAGTATCTGTCAACTGACTCCTATTGCTCGTGGCACTAAACTCTGGGCAAAACCCACCCATTGTAGTGGCCAGAGAAGTATTCGGAAGAGCTGTGGAAACAGTAACCTAACAGGATAGATGGTTAATCCTTATAGTGCCAAATATAATGTAATCGGATCACGCGGTACGCACGAAAAGTGCCAGGTACAACCTAATCGCACTGCCATTTATGCGCACTTTTGTTTCAAAGTGAGGCACAGATCATGGTATATCGATGTCATGAAGACAAACGAAGGTCAAAAGATAGCCGCCAAGTACTTCGTTTTGACTGTTGATGGCAATAATCAATATTTTCGACTTCCAAACACAAGGTTGTTTTTCGTTTGTTTCGAAGGTAATATGGCTCAGCCAAGCAAGAAGTCTCATTTGAGTGCGATGTATACCGTGGAAAGTAGTGAAAGTCATAACGATTTTGACGGCTTTTCGGGCAGTGGATTGATATACGAGTGGTCTAGTGGTGATATCTCAGCATGTGAGTCATCAATAGCTGAATCTGCACCCAGCAGCGATGAAGACGATGTTAAAGAAATGACTGCAGCCAGCGACAAGTTTGCTGAAATTGGAACTGATGAGTTGGACAATCCTGCTCCTTACTGCTTCATGTTTTTGGAATTATCAGGCCCCAAACGTGTACCAATAAATGATACGCCAATTGATTTTTTAAACTTTTTTTAATTTTTTCCGTACAAAAACTCTAATACAAATATTGTGTTCTTTAGAAGTATGAGGCCTAATAGTGTACTCTGCTCATATTCCTGTAGTTGAAGGTACTAGCTATAAAAGAAAAAAATTAAGGTCCTATGATAAATGGTTCAGATTTTATGGTAAGTTCAACGAACTTCTGCAATTGACTACAAAATTGCCTGGCACTTTTCAGCTGATACCTTGAAAATCACATGGCCGCAAAAGGGTTAAATAAAAGAATGGCTGACACCCCCCACCCCCACCACTTTAACAGGCCTAACTACTTCCTATGTTTGACTGAACCGATGTAGGAAAACCGGGAAAAAAATAAATCACAATGGTCCACTCTTCCCGAAGACAAAATTATTCCATATCCATACTTCGGACTGAAATATGTGCTTATGTGTATCAATGAGACATAAACTAAACCGATTTGATGAAACAATGATTTTCCCCTTGCCCATGCACACAAGCTGGTTATAGATACCATATTAGCAATCAGGCCAAATTCTACCCTTTATAAAGTATATCGGCTGACGATTAGAGATGATAATTTTTTGCTCTACAGCATGCTACGAAATGCAACCTGAAGTAAACACTACACAATTTGTTTGCATCTAAGAATAGTGTAATATATATATTTTAAGGATGCACACAAACTTTAATACAAGCAGCAGCAATGACAAAGATTCAAATTACCAACCTGCTACTGTAGCAGTAACTGGTGTTGTAACGGCCTGAGGCCGGAATTGAGGTATGGCAAGGCCTGGAGGTGGTATAACTGCTGGTAATACACCAGCATGTGCCTGCCCAAGTGCAGTTGGGGCTACAGTTGGGATAACTGGCACAGTGGGGACTGTCTGCAAAGGCAGTGTTGGTATCACTGTTGGCACTGCAGGGACATTAGGTATTATAGGCAACTGTGATGTTCCCACACCACCCAATTTTGAGAGACCTGTGAAAGTAATTTTCTCTTGTAAAAATACACACACACACTACACATGCCATTAATTTATACTACATAGTAAGAATTTATTTGAAAACAAATGTTTACATGACAGAAATAGTTTTAGGAGCTGAAAACCCAGTTGAAATATCAATAACTTTTGTATCATACCTAATGCTACAGCGTTACTTGCTACTGCATCCATTGCTTGAATTTTTGCTGTGGCAGCTGCAGCTGCCACAGCTGCAGCAGTTGGCATCATACTTGTTGTTCCTGATGTACCCTGAAACCACAAGTCTCACATTAGATCCACTAATAAGCACTTACATAATTAGCAATTTATGAAATATTCATTTCTGTGTCAATTTCAATTACAGTCCCTTATTACATATTTAGTAACTTATGGAATCATGCTGAAGATTAATTTTCTGTCACTTCTTTGCGAAACCATTTCGGATTTAAGGCTGACAAGAAAAAAGACACCTTAGTGTATTTTCAACACTGTGGTGTTGTAAAGGATCAGCTACTAAGTATATGCATTATTTGTTTAATTTCTGTCTCAGTCGCATATTGTCTTTAATGGCGACTAGTTTAAAATGATTCCATTCATTTTCAAACTATTCATGCATTTCCAACATTTCACTAAAACAATTCGAGTGGAACATTCAAAACCCTTGTTCATACACCAGGCCATAATAGTAAATGTCATTAGGAGAACTTGACAGGTTCCTTCAGCAGTTTTTCAAGTTCCACTGGAATATTTTTACAGACGTCTATTAGAGACACAGGCAATGGTCCTTGCTCCTCCCATCTGCAGCAATACAGTAAAGGTTCTCTATCCCTAGCCATAATCCAGTACAACATACTGTTCCTGCACTGATGACTAACCCCCCCCCCCCCCCCCCACCCCTCTCCGAATAGCCTAACCACGAGGGAGCAGTAACTGCTGCGCAGAAGCAAACCCATTCCTGACGTTCTGCGCATGACGTCACTGAGGAACAGCTCTTGGCGCGCGCGAAGTGTACGTCTGAGCTTTGTGTTGTCGGGGTTCGTCCGTGTTGTGTTTCGTGCGTGTTGTCGTTTCCATTTGGTTATCTTTGCGCAGTGAGTGTTTGTCCGAAGTATTTCAGTGTGTGGAAGCAATGCCAGGTTGTGCTGTTGTTGGCTGTAACTCTCACAATCACAATACAAAAGGGACTGAAATAGTGTTGCATTGTTTCCCACGTGATGGAAGTCTGCAAAAGGTTTGGCTTTCAAAATGCTTTAGGAAAGATCCTGTGAACGTAGGGAACGCTAGAATATGCTCTCGTCATTTCAAGGAAACAGATTATATCTGGGACTTACGTTCAGAACTGTTAAATTTACCGCGGAAACTAATCCTTAAGAGTGAAGCGTATCCGTCTTGCAATTTGCCTTGTGGTAGTAGCGCCAGTGATGACACACCGATTGCAATAGAAGAAAGGAAAGAACGTTTTAACAAATGTGAAATTCGTAGAAGAAGCCTAGAGACTTTAAAGAAGCTCTCACCATTGAAGAGGAATGTTGACAAGTATACATTTACAGATGAAGTTCTTTGTAGTGATCCACATAAAGTCACTTTACAGAATTCTGTAGCGTCACTACAGAGGAGAAATGCTCATCTAAGGAACATGTGCATGAAATTGCGAGCACGTAATAAAGATCTTAGAGGTCAGCTGTCCTCAATGAAACGACATCTGCACGAAGAAGAATTGAATAAAAAGGAACTTGTGTCTCATGAAACTAATCAAATACTGGGCAAAATATTTTCACCCAATCAAATTAGAAATTTGTTGCATGGTTCAAAACGGGTTCGATGGGGCAAAGAGGACATTTGTAAGTCTATTACTTTACGTGCTCTGTCGCAGAAGAGTTACAATTTCCTTAGAGAAAAACTCGGATATCCTCTACCTGCAGTGTCAACCTTGCGTTCTTGGATTAATCACAGTTTCAGTTGCCAACCAGGAATTTTGAAGGATGTTTTAGTGATGATGAAAATGCAGGCTGCAACACTGACTGACAGGGAACGTATATGTGATTTGTCATTTGATGAAATGAACATTGACAGTAGAATTTGTTACGATCAGCAAGATGATAGGATTCTTGGACCTCACAGTAATGTCCTTGTTGTCATGGTCCGAGGCTTGTTTGCAACGTGGAAGCAACCTATCTATTTCAATTTTGACGTTCAGATGACAGCAGCACTCTTGAACGAAGTAATTGTTTCCCTGGCCAGCATTTGCTACAATGTTGTGGCTGCAGTAGCAGACATGGGTGCAAAGAATAGTTCTGTCTGGAAGGAGCTTGGCATTACTCATGAAAATACTTGTTTTCCACACCCGTGTGATTCTCTGAGACGTGTGTGGGTGTTTGCTGACGTTCCCCATTTGCTCAAACTCTTAAGGAACCACTTGCTGGATCAAGGAATAATGTTGGAAAACAAGGCTGTGGCAAAAACTGTGTTTGAGAAACTGTTAGTTCTGGACAGTGGCGAGATGAAAATATGTCCCAAGTTATCTCACAAGGGAATCTCCCCATCGCACCCCCCTCAGATTTAGTTATAAGTTGGCGCAGTGGAGAGGCCTTGAAAAACTGTACACAGATCAATCGAGAAAACAGGAAGAAGTTGTGTGGAACTATGAAAAAAATTAGTAAAATATACAAACTGAGTAGTCCATGGGATGATAGGCAACATAAAGGACAAATGGAGTCAAGGAGCGCCGTGGTCCCGTGGTTAGCGAGAGGTCCTAGGTTCAAGCCTTCCCTCGCGCGAAAAGTTTAACTTTTTATTTTCAGTTTATGTGAGAAACTCTTATGTTTTCGTCACTTTTTTGGGAGTGATTATCACATCCACAAGAAAACCTAAATCGGGCATGGTAGAAGAATCTTTTTACCCATTCGCTAAGTGTACGAGTTAGGTGGGTTGACAACATTTGCCTGTCATGTGACGCACATGCCGTCACCAGTGTCGTATAGAATATATCAGACGTGTTTTCCTGTGGAGGAATCGGTTGACCTATGACCTTTGATCAAATGTTTTTGGTTCCCATTGGAGAGGCACGTCCTTTCGTCTACTAATCGTGCGGTTTTGCGGTGCGGTTGCAAAACACAGACACTAAACCTATTGCAGTGAAGAGAGACGTCAATGAACGAACGGACAGATCATAACTTTGCAAAAATAAAGTACGTAAACTTTTCGCTCGAGGGATGACTTGAACCAAGGACCTTTGGTTCTGCAGTTACGCTAACCACGGGACCACTGCGGTCCTAGGCTCACATTCTCCTTGATGTTGCCTATGTTGCGCACGGACTACTCAGTTTGTATATTTTGCTAATTTTTTTCGTAGTTCCACACAACTGCTTCGTGTTTTCTCGATTGATCTGTGTTCAGTTTTTCAAGGCCTATCCACTGTGCCAACTTGTAACTAAATCTGAGGGGGGTGCGATGGGGAGGTTCCCTTGTCAGCAACACATTACAGTGAAGGGCAGAGAGTGACAGCGAGTACGCTTAGCAGCTCAGCTGCTATCAAATACAACTGCACAGGCGATTCGGTATTTGATGCCTGAAGAAGGACCCGCCAGTGATTTCATACAGATGGTGGATGAGACTTTCGATGTACTTAATTCAAGGACAAAAGAAAGTAATAAATCACTAGCCTGTGGATTTGGTGTCAATTTTCAAGCCCAAGAACAGTGCCTATGTAAATTTTCGAAGTGTTGTGACAAGATGCGTGTTGGCAACTCAAAGCATCTCCTACCCTTCCAGAAATGATTTTTGAAAACTGTTCGGTCACTTTTGGGTCTGTTCAGTGACTTAGCTGTTTATAATATTGAATATATTCTTACAGCAAGATTAAATCAAGACTGCTTGGAGAACTTTTTTTCTCTTATAAGAGGCCCTGGACGTTTTTATGATCATCCATCGCCAGTCGAGGTAAAGAGCCGGATAAGACTGTTGTTGTTGGGAGCAAACGCTCATGATATTCCACTTTCAAATGCATCGTCTGTTGAGCCTGATGAAGAAGGAAGATTCGTGACTGCAACTGTTTTTGGCAATATCCTGCCTGATATGTCTGATGCGTTGGCAATGGTTGAAGGAGAGAAGGAGATAGAAGATTTAGATTTTGGAGTAGGAGAATCCGATGTGCCTCCAATGTCACTGGCTTCCGATTGTAGCACTGAAGGATTTAAATATCTTGCTGGATATGTAGCTTATCGATGCAGACAGTATGACAGATCACCGGCCACACCCACTGGAGAGTTACTGACACTGCCTGAGGAGACGTCGAGAGGATGGCTGGGCATGCTTTCTCGTGGGGGTTTGCTTGTGCCTTCAGAAATGTGGCTCGAAACAATTAGCAGATTTGAATTAATTTTTGCCCAGATCCATGGACACGACAGTTTGTACAGGGAAACTGGTGTCATCAAGAACCTGTGTGCTATACTTACCGAGCGATTCCCCACTATTCACCCAGAAATTATTAAGATTTACGTTAGGACGAGAACATTTATCCGACTGCGTTGGCTGTCTGCAAAGGACAAGTCGAAGAAAGCAGTTGCCGCTCAGCAACGGAAAGCAAGGACGTGGTATTTGTCATCGCTTTAGAATGTAAATAAACAATATTTGTGAAAGTTAAATAATATATAAACTTAGTGATAGAAGTGAAGGTCCTCTGACTGTGTGTTTCACAACTACCAAGACTCTACACTGACAGTGTCAAGGATTGGCTTATTGTTTCCCACACTACATACCAACTTTGCTGAACGGCGGACTCGGTAAGTCAATTTACCACTATTTCCTGTAAATCGAATTTTGCAGCACTTTTTTTGATTCAATGCTCTTTTATATAAGTGAATTTTAACAACTAGGGCAAACATTATACAGCCACCTTGATAAAAATATAAGCCAAAGGTTTGAGATGTGAGAAAATTAAGAATATGTGTGTGTGTGTGTGTGTGTGTGTGTGTGTGTGTGTGTGTGTGTCAGTTCAGGTAGGTAATTCAAATGCTTCCTACAAATAAGGCAATTGCATAATTTCTTGAGTGAAAATGAAAGTGTTTTTGTAGGCATGATGTAAACAGAATATAAATGAGCGTTACAGAGAGCTTGTCTCCAAGTTAACACTTTTCCCAGAGCCAAAGTTAGAAAATTGAATGCTCATTTCGAGAGTTTACTTCGTAGAGAACTGCAAACCAGACTGTACTTTGCACTTATTTTTGTACAGTTTGATCTATAGACGCTTGATTTTATTCAAGTCAGCACTCAGCAGTGTCTGTTTAAAAGCTGGACAAGTTACAGAATATAGCAGTAACTTTCTAGAAATAGCAGAATAACAATTTACCTTTTACTATTTCTGTAGAAACTAAAACATTTCACTAATACATTGCTTAAATGCGTGGGCTGCGTCTTGTAGCGCTGTTCAGAGGCAGCGGCGGTTCCTTCGTGACGTCACAGCCTCAGCCAATGGCAGTACAGAACGCTTACTGCCCAACCTTATTTTTTTTTTACGGATCTTGGGCCTAACCATCAAATTACTCTCCTCCAGCAGCAACCCCTTCTTATACAATGACATCTATCTGCTCAAATTCCATTAGCCCATAGCTATCACCAACTGAGTCCTGTAAACCCTTATAAGTCAGGCCCAAACCTTCTTGCAATATCTCCTCTCCATCCATAAAATTCTGCTGCTCTGTAATCTCAAATTCCTACATCCCACATCCAAGACAACGACACACCACACACCACACCACACATTTCCCAACACTCAACTGACTCCAAACCTATAATCTCCCTCCTGGTCACCATGACTAACTATTATGAGATATAAGTTCCACCTTTTATGCAAGAAAGAGCTGAAGATGCAAAAAGGTGAATACTGTGAAGTACTTCTCCTTCCAAGGCATCACCTACAAATCCATGGTACAGCAATGGGCACCCACATGACACCATCCTATGCTAACGTCATCATGGGCCATCTAGAGGAATTCTTTCAAAACACCCTGAATCTTAAATGCATCACCTGGTTCAAATTCACTGATGAACAAATAAAGAGTGATAGTTGTTTTTCTGGTTTCTCTCTCAGGTCCTACATTATGCTCATACGGATGTTTGAATGTACTCAAGAGAGTGGTATTGCCGTAGCCATTGTTAGTTGTGTTGTGAAAAGTAATAACGAAAATGTTGGGGAAAATATACCCCTGTCTGTGAGAAGTGTGGCTATTTATTTAGTAGTGCAATAAAGAGAACTTGCGGAAGCATTCCCGGGATCTTCACCACCGTTGGATCGACAGAGAGGTGGAATGGAAAGATCCGGACAAAAAAAAACTACTCTGAGAAGAGAGGATAAAGGTACTACAACTTTCATTTACCCCATCATACACCCCCCCCCCCCCCCCCCCCCCCAGCAGATTGTAACTCATGTCAGATGCAGTCAAAGTCTGGCTCTATTGCTGTGAGACAGTAAACGTGTGTACGAGTTGTACTTGTGTGTATGCACATGCATTTTCCAATTCAAAAGAAGGACCTTGTCTGAAAGTTAATATTTCAGCAGTCTTTTTCATCATGCTTGCCTGTGACTCAAGGTCTTCTCTATGTGGTGAGCAACAATCTTTTCTTTCCATATCATTGTTATATTAGAATGGAAGCAATATTTCCAGAGGCCATCGAAACAATCATTTGAACAATAGGTGTCAAAACATCAAAAATTTTTTATAAGCCTTGCCCGGGCATCCATAAACTAAAATCAAGTCATACAACAGAGTCCATGTAAGTAATGCTCTGAAATTACTTTCAATTCCTCCAAAATTATGCTGAAAACAAATCCAGTGATTTCTTACTATCGTCTGAGCCATGAACAGTTGGCGGTTCACACATGTTTAGCCACAGACAGAAATGCCATTGTTGACAATTCCAAGTGACAATTGTGGTATGCACATGATTTCCACTTGAAGGAACCAAATATCCAGCAAGTTACGTCTCTTGCTTGCTTATACAGAATTTATCACTTACCACGGCGATCAGTGATGACAACTTGCAACAAATGAAATAGAAATTCACTGAACAACTCGATACAACCACATTTACAGCTCACATTAGCTACAACATTCACAGCAGAGGGCTGAGAACACTACTGAACACTCATTGGCTGTCGGAGTATTCATGATGTAGATAGCCAGAACAAGCCTAAACTCAACTGCCACTGTTCATGACTCCAAATATAGTTCTACTTCTGGATACACCATCTCTTTAAGTCCTACGTTCTAGTGGGTTTAGTGTTGACTAATGTGAGCACAAATTACACACACACTGATATGCAAGTTCTTTTCAGTAAGCCATGCATTATTATAAGCACAATATTATCAGCATTATTATAAGCAAAATATCATTTATGCAATGTGAGAAATGACCAGCAATAGTAACAGAAGAGAGAGTTGGACCATGATATCCCTACATACAGCAGAACTCAACAGGATATCAAGCTCTGCTCAGTCACATGGTATGCAAAGCACAAATGTATACCCCCGCCGGCGAAACATTGCACTTGACAGTTCGCTTTTTGTCTAGTTAGGTTGGCTATACTGTAATAGCGATGTTGCAACAGCAGCCTCTATACACACAGCAGACGATACAGTTTTCCGTCCCGTCTCGTAAATGCAAGCGATTGAGCAATTACAGTGAATATAAAAACTCGTTTTAAGTTGTACTACAATGACAGGAAGTAAACAACCGTATAATAATGCATGTAAAAGCATAACAATGCGCACCCTTCCGATAACGGAGCAAAGAAATACAAAAAACAAGCATCTGACGACTGGTACTTTAAAATCAATAATGTACGTAGTTTACAAAATAAATAATAACCGAGATTGCAATAAATAACCAATAGTAGTAATTTTTCACTCACCAATTTACAGGGATAATGGCGCAATTCCATCCAGCTCGCAATTCCATCGTCACTGTTGTCCGACTCATCGCCAAAACCGTCTTCATCGTCGTCATCAGCAAGACAAATCATTAATTGTTCATGGCCACTGATAATGCCTTCTATCGTCTGTGCTGCTCGTAAAAGTTTCTCGACGCGCTCTACTTTTTTTCTCCATGAGGCTGCATCCACAGTCACAAGAGCTTCACGCAACAGCTTTTCCACCTCTATTATTGTAATGGACTTGTTGTTGTTCCTTACATACATTTTTACATCACTCCATATTAACTCAATAGGGTTGAAATGGCAGTGATATGGTGGCAGCCTTATTACAGTATGACCCTGCTCCTTGGCAATTTCATCTACTACATATGTAGGCGTCGTAGGCTTATTTTCTTTAACAAGAGAATATAACAGAACCTTTGTCATACTCATATCCGCTGCAATATTTCGAGCCTGTAACCACTGCACCATAACTTCTTTCCGAACATTTGTGGTTGGGGCTTTGTTTTGTATCACCGAATGATATGGAGCATTGTCCATTACAATTGTTGTAGGGACAGGAAATTGTTTTAAAAGGTTCCTGAACCACTCAACAAATCGTGTGTGATCCATATCTTCATGGTAATCACCAGTCTTTTTCGATCTAAAAACTTAAAGTGCGTCAGGGACAAAACCACTGGAGGAGCCTGCATGGACCACAATTAATCTAGCTCCTCTTCCCGTCGGCTGATGGCCGCTACTGCTAGGTGTGTTATCCGTCCAACATTTACTGACAGCTTCCCCGGCATTAACCCACGTTTCGTCTAGCCAAATTATGGAATGAATGTCTCTGCCCACAATTTTGTGCAAGAAAATGCTACGAGCGGTAACAATATGTGCCCTCTCTAACAGTACTTTGCGTCCGTCTAGCGTTTTGTAACGGAAACCCATATTTTTTAGCACAATTTTTAGTGATGTTTTACCACCCCTGAAGAGTTCACTTTCTTTTAAAGAGATTAATAACTTAGCTACAGTCGGATACTCTTTTCTGCTGTAGTAAGCATAAACATGCCTACAAATTGCATCAGTCTGGAAAGAATCTGAATCTGTGATAGGACTAGACCGCGTTTTCTTCTTTCCCGCGGTTGATAAAAATGTATTATTTGATCCAGACAGCTCGGAATCATTACGGCTCACTTCAGTATCTTCCAAGTTTTGTAGTAATACTCCCTTACTTACTACGGTTCTTGCACTAATACCAAGAGTTTTCGACGTACGTTCCACCACTTTGTCGGCAGGAATTGATGGCTGTCCATGAATGCTTACGTAGTTTTTCTCCTGCTCGTAAAACTCACGAGTTCTGCGTATTAACTCCAGTGCCTGGCTGTTTAGCGGCACCCCTCGACGCAAAGGATTGTCACTAGATGAACGAAGTCTTTTCGGTGGCATTTTCCAAGTATGTACACTCACAACGTAACAAAAGTCACAAAGATATAGCACACAGTACAACGAAAACAAGCGGTAAACAACATACAATTCACGTTGTATACACATTCACTAAACAAAGCCGGCAACGCGGGAACTTTGACGTCACAGCACGTGAGTAACAGCAGTGCTCACTGCGCTGTGATTGGCTGGCGCCCCACGCTGAACGCCTAGCGCCTATCGTTCTTCACTAGTTACTCTGTTATGCTGCCAACTTCATACGCAAACGTCAAGTGCAATGTTTCAGCGGCCCGGGTTTAGGCAATATGTGGAAAACAACAAATAAACTACAAGCTACCACTCAGCTTAAAAGTTTGACAATTTCGTGAAGCGCTAGAGGAAATAGTATTAAATCTTGTTCCAAACATGGATAGTACAAATTCACTTCAAATTTGAATAAATTTTCAATAAGAGTTGTCATATGATATATGTATGTAATGCCATTCCTTAATTTGTGTTATTTACTGTGATGCGAAATGATATATAGCTCACTGTAATGCAGCAATTTATATTCTCTACTAAATATACAGAATGAGTAATACACATTAAAAAAACTGAACTGTTTCACTCTCATTTTACCATATTTCAAATTTTTACAGGGCTAATATCACTTTAATTTCAAGGTTTGATCTGTGTCCTTTCACTGCAACAGTATTAACTATTATTTTTTTGTGTTTTTATGTTATTTGGCAGATCTACTGCATTCTAGAAACAATTAAAGCCAATAACCATGTCTGTGCCTGCGGTGGTGGCTAATTCTTTACAACCATCAGTAATATTTGCAAAGACAGGGCTCATACAGAACAAGTGATGGTACAACGTACCTGAAAGTATGGTCATCAAATTCAATTTTTTTGTTTCATTACACTCCGTTCACCACAATTATAATTTTTATCAGTCACTTTCAATGGGATATCACGCTTATGCATACTCTGGTATATACCAACACTTTTAGTGGTTACTTAAGTGAAACCAAGAGTAAAATGCAAGAATCCTGTCCTTCAGATGGAATACTATTTCATTTGGTTATTAGGGTTATAATGATTTACCAAGTAGGTTGCAAAAGAAAATTACAATCCTTGTTCATAAACTATATCACCATATGAACACGTTACCAGATTTTACTTAGTCTGAAGGCAAGATGCAACAGTCTGATGAAACATGAAAATTAATTAGAAATTAAATACCTAATAAACAAAATAAAATAGAATTAGAGTGAATTATGACTGCACAAATAAATTACAGCAGTTAGACAATACGAGGAGCTAGTATCAACAGGAGTCGCTAGATCATCAGATGAAAGTTTGAGATTTCCTACTATGTGACAAACAGCTTGAGCCAGTTGGGAGATGCTCAAAACACAGCACTACATGATATCCCGTAACCAAATATTTTCCTGCCAGTATTATGGAACTCATCAGGATGTCAATGTTACAGAATTATTTCTGCATATAAGGTTATGTTGTCCAACAATAACAGGTAACTAACATTAGGTTAACTTTGCTACTTAACACTGCTATTTTTCTTGTGATCCTGCCAACAACACACATGACTTTACTTTTACTTCTTTTCTTTACTTCCAGCACCACACAATTTCACCCAACACCTTCCAATTTAATTTTTTTCTATCATTCTCCCACATACCATAAACTCAGTGCTTTAATTAAATGCACATGACATCCCAGCCAATAACAAACTAAAATTAAGTGCTGAATAGGACGACAAGTTTAATTATTTCAAATAATTAGGAAAAATGCACAACAAACATTTTCAAAGTACAAACTTAATATGGATGACCACAGGCTCCCCCCTCTCCCCTTTCAATTATTTATATAAATCTTGCAGATAATTTAGAGGAAGCCTCTGCTTGATATTTACATCAAATGATGTCATTTTATAACTTTTTATTTGAAAATCTGATATGTTTAGCAAAATAGCAGTAATTGAGTGAGAGAGTGGTTGCTCATATTCTATAGGAAACACATGATAACAAAACAAAACTGACAGAAACATAAACTAAAGGAAGGAATGTGATTCTACTCACATGGGCACGCATGCTGGCTGAATCTCTACGAAGTGCTGCAGACCCCTGGAAAAAAAAAGTCCAAAATTTAAATAGGCCTGACAAAAATACACTTCTGTGCAAATCAACCAAAAATGATCCAGTTTCAAGATATTTTTAAAATGATGCAACAATTAAACAGTATATTTTTGTAGTACAGCTACAGGGTGGTGGTGGTGGTGGTGGTGAATGTTATAAGTGATGACAAGTAAAGAGTATGTTATGCAGAATTGGAATGACAGGTTTCAGGAGTGTAGATATGCGGAAGGGATATAAATATGTTCACAATTTAGTCTAAAAGTAACTTTCCGTAGCAGCAGGAAAAGTGGGCATTGTCAAATATATGTTACTATGCTGTAGGCAGTTCGATTCCATGTTGAAATAGACTCAAATTAGCTGTTTTGATGCCATAGTAAACTGCTGACGGATTGGTGGACTCTCATAGCAGAATAGAACATTGAACAGTTATGACAATGCTTGATTTTGAAAAACTCTCAGGCGTATGACTGTAGAATTATTTTCCTTTAATTGAGTACAATTAACAGGTTTTACATTTTCACTCCACTGATGTAAATGAATGCGATATTGATATCAATACGTATAATTTTATTGATGTGTCAAATGGGAAACTACACTGAAGAATGTACGGAACTTGAAAAATAAGCCACCAAAACTAATGAAAATAATACAAAAGATTAACAAAAAACAACACTGCAATTGGCTATATAATAAAATGACATTTTAAATGCGAACATTTTTAGGTTAAGCTTTACAGTGACTGTTACTGACATTAAATGAAACAACAAGTTCACTGTTACCAGTCACCACAGCTGCCAAGAGTACAAGAGATTGACCTCATTCACAGATAATTCATCACACCAACAGCTTGTACCCCTTGTCAGCTTAAAACTGTATGTACATCAACTACTGGCACAAATGTATATCTATCTGCATATTTTATAGCATTAACCAATGTATTATCCCAACCTTTAGGCAGCTAATATATGCATCATGCAATCTTAAGACTCCTTGCCATGTAAATGTTTGCTCTCAAATAATCACCCTTTCCTCTCTCTCTCTCCCCCCCCCCCTCCCTCTCCCTTTCACTCACACACACACACACACACACACACACACACACACACACACACACACACTTTTTCTCTCTCTCTACCTCTCCTCCTGCCTCCAGCCCCTCACTTCACATCTGTTTTTTAATCCCAATCAAAGAGTGTAATGTATGTATAATTTTACTGTTGTAGCCAATACGATCACTGTAATTAAAGGCTGTAACATTTCACCTAATTGTTATCAACAAGTATGAAGTTTAAGCCATTTTAACATTTCACCTGATTGTATAAACGAGTACGAATGTTTGCTGTTTTAACTTGTCAGAGTTGGATTTATATACCACCTGAAGTACACACACATATATTTGACACCTCAAAACAAACACCGCCAAATGCTTAAAGCAATTATTCTGTAAAAATGTTGTTACGATGTATATTCTTTGCACTTTGCGATTATGTCTTCTCTTCTGCTATACGAACCTTGCACCCAGCTGATTCCAGACGCCATATTTGTTTACAAATGTGGCAGTATACATGTGATGTGTTACGACAGCAAAAGGAACCTGTGACCACTGAAGGTACTGTAATTTACTTATTTAATGTTTACCATTAGATATCAGTTTAATTTTTCGTCAAAAGTAATCCTAAACCATATTATGAAATAGTGTCTTGTTTCTCCACTACGCAGTGCCACAAGTTCCTCCAAAAATCTTAACACAACACACACACAAATGTAATACTTACTAATGTAAATCCACCCGATGATGGAGGTTTACACCTTCGAAACGCGTCGTGGAAACAAATAAAACGGTGACTGGTAACCGTGAACTTGTTGTTTCATTTAAAAATGACATTTTCCTGTCCATAATTACTCACAGTATTGTGACTGATGAACATGTATCTTCCGGCTATGCTGTATAAGCAAGGCAAAGCAAAACACACACACACACACACACACACACACACACACACACAGTTTGTATTGAATTAAATAGTTTCATTCCATACACACACACTCGGTTTTATAAATTCCATAAGTGGTTTTTCTTTTTATTTAAATTAATATACTGACCTGTAAGGCATTTGGAGGTGTTATTGCTCTGCCAACTCGCAAGTACTGTCCTCCCAAGTCAAACAGATTCATAGAAGCAATAGCTTCTTGGGCTGCTTGCTGTGTTTCATATTCAATGAATCCGTATCCTTTGTGCCTGTTTGGTGTACTTCCCGGCGCAAGTTTGCAATACTTGATAGGACCAAATGCTTCAAATACACTGTAAAATAAATAGATACAGCATTAGAGTTTTCCATAAAATCATTTACGTATCTGACGGCATTTACAAGATTCATGGCCGTTCAATCTATTGGAAATAAATGAATTATAAAATCAATCTCCACATTTACTGATTGTACAGAACACTACTGCTGATTTCCACTCACCTCTTTATATCCTCTTCAGTTAGATCTGGGTGTATTGAAGCAACATAGATGCGATTATACTGCTTAGCTTCCTCTGTAATTTCATCAATTACTGACTGAGCTTGCGGCATGTTGCTGGGTCGTCCCACCTGTAGGAGGACACCCACAATTAAACTGTTTAAGGACAAGGTGGACTGCCTCCGTACTTTCTGCATCTGTTGTCCTCGGCTGCCTCTCTACACACTTTATAAAGAATGGAGGCAATTACACAAAAAAACATTTAAAATGTTATAAGCCAACGAATCTTTGGTAGATATAAAAATGTATTGCCTCCAAACTTTGTCACCAAAGACTACCTGGCATATTGATTTTGTTTCTCACTTAGCTATTTTCCTGGTACATATACATAATAAAACAGGACTATATTATCTTTGTAAACCAGATAACCGTAATACATTACATTCCACATTACCAGGCTCAAGATTAATTGTGGGCTACTTTTTTAATTCACAAGGCACATTAGTTCTCAAATTCTCTACGGCAATAAAACCAGGCACTCTTTGGTGTATGTAACTCTATACTGAAAATGAGGATTTGAATGCAAAAGCAATCTGGAAAAGTTTTGAAAGAAGAAAGTTATTCCTGTAAGAATTTGTTTGCTGGAACTATAGATTATAGCCAGTTATGAACAAAACTGAAATACTGGATAACACTGCATTGCAACTTGTTCCTCAGGAAACATTTACCACTTTAACAATTAAACATATTTGAGTGATTTTACATTGCTGTTTCGCCATTTTTTTAAATACAAAAGTGCCACGATTTAGGCACATCATATATCTTAAGGATACGTAAAAGTTAAAGTAACCTTCACAGAACATTGAAGCAACTATTCAAGAACAACATGGAACAGTTTTACTAAGCTTTGACTTTAAGGTAGAACCTCACAATTATCTATTTTATGTACAAAACAAAAACACAAATATCAATGTTCCTGTTGCCCTTCGGAAAGTCTACTAAAAATATATAGTGGTCCAGTTACACATTTTAACCCTGCCTTACACCCTTTCTTAACCAACATACATAGTCTACTATTTTGCGTGCAATCTGAAACAATTTAAAGTTTGTGCTGTGCTACACATCAATGTCATATTAATGCCAAGATTAAGGTATACTACCCCCAACGCCAAGTACATTTTCTGAATTACATTCCAACATTTTGCTGAACCGATGAAAACTGTAGATCTCTCATATAACAGCAAGACCAGATCAACTTCACGGAATTCAACTATTGGCGATACAGAACTCCACCTAACATAAGAATCCATCCAAGACTTTGCCTAATATTAATCCTGTGCAATTTACAGTAGGTGTAATGTCACTTACATTTGAATGTCCAGTTAAGATGTTACGTTATATGAACAGAATAAGGTTAAAGCGATACTTATCTCTATCCAGAAAAAGCAAAGAAAAAAAAAGGAAAGATGGAAAATACAAAATCACTACATTCAACTATAGGAACAGAACTCGCCAAAGATAATGGGATGATTGGTGGAGGGGAAATGAAAAAAAAATAATATCTAACAGGATTTACCTGTATCAAGCTACCGACTTAACAAAACAGTCTCAAAAAGTTTAAAATATGATAAGAACTGCATTAACACATACAACCACAAAGCAACAATTGGGGAGGGGTATGATTGTACCAAAGTTAAAAACAATGACTGAAAAATCAAATTACAAATAGGATTAGCTGATAATAGTGTTATACCTACAGCAGGTAATATCAGTCAAAGAAAAGTTGCTATAATGATATGTCCAGAAATCAACACATGTTGAAGTATGAGCCAATCTTTTCTCTAATTCCCATCCGTCTGTTATGTAGAAGTAGATGCTCGTAGTTATAATACATTCTGACACATCCTTAAGCCCTCCTTGGCAATACATCTGGCTCCGTTCAGATTGCACCACAGGCTCTTTTAACGTCTGCACATTGTTGAGGGGTTGGGCAAACACCAATGTCTTTAAATGGCCCCACAGACAAATCTAATGGATTCAATTCCTATGTTTGGGGAGGCCATGCTATCTGACCACCTCGATCAATCCAATGTCAACAAAATGCTTTGGTAAGGTAACTCTGCACGATTGTAGAGAATGGAGTGGCACCCCACTGTGCTTAAATCACAGTCATATTCATTGTGCAGAAATCTGTGATACACAACTGATTATCTGTTTGATAAAGTGCGTGGTTCTACAAGTTCGTCACTGACAATTCCTGCCTGAACATTGATACTGAACTGGTTGTGATGCTGCACTTCCACAATTGCTCGAGGGTTTGCATCTATCCACGCATACACGTTGTGGTTATGGGACAATGAACTGCAACAGTAAATAAAATGTCCTTACATCAACAGGTATTGGTTTTTGGATGTACAATTACAGGAGCTTTTCTTCTACTTTTGACCAATACTATCTCCAGTAGAATAAGACTTCTTTATATGAACATTCAGTATGAAACTAAGAATAATCAGAGGATTGCAATTAGGTTTAATTTGGAAAAACGGTATACAGAACAGCCTAGAAGAAAAAAAATTTTGAATTAAAAGAATCCGAACTACCAGAAAAATTAATACATGAAGAGCTGGCAACTAGTGTTTCAATGCATTCATAAGTTGATCATTGTTCTTCACACTGCAGAAAGGAATTTTTCCTTCTAATGTCTGATGTAATCCTATCCCTGCTCTTCACTTTACAAATTTTGACCATTTGTTATAACAGCTTCTTCAATATGTCAATGTTGTACTTGCCTGTCTGCTTTATTTTCCATATCTCTTTACTATCAGGGTGTATACAACTGTATTTTTCTTTAACACAAATCCACATTTAAGAGTTTTTACAAGAACACACACACACACACACACACACACACACACACACACACACACACAAAACCAAAATTACAACTGAAGATATTCCCATTTACAATTTATTATTGGGCTAGTACTTTATTCTCTTTGTGGCATTCTGGTGTGATCATACTTAATGTCTGAAAAAGCAGCTTCTGTCCACATACTAACTTAAACCACTAACAAGCCATCTTACCACTTCATCCCAATGGAAACGTGGAAATGCAGGTGCACTGTATCATCAATATTGAAGAAAACAGTGAAGAAATAAGCAAAAGCAAGGAAACATGTAGGAGAGGGATGAAGTGTGTATTAGAAAAGGTACCAGAAAAAGTCTCACAGTGGCTGCGGGAGTGAGCATTTGGGAGCATATGAGGGTTGTGTGTGTGTGCACACCTCACACATTAGTCCACACACACATGGTGATTGTCTTTCCCATGTTTTATGTACTGGAAATTGGACGATTATGGCGGTGAAATGATTTCCAGACATTTAGCTGGAGAAAGCAAGCCAAATGGTATATGTTTTATTAAGACCACTGATGTTATTTTATTTCAATAAAGCAAAACACATTTGGTGACAAAAAAATGCATTTTGTTGGAGTCTAACGACAGATTTAAAAATACCTTCACTGGTTTCAGAAATAATCTCCGAGAAAGTAGGCTTCTTGAAAGAAGTGTATAAGGTGGGGAAGAGTTGTGTAAACCAACACTATAGGTGGCCAACAATAATATGCTGGTTCTACTATGTTCGTTATTGTCAGTTATTACCAATTGTGTTATGTGTCTTATACCACAGGTATTGTGGTGTGAATTTTCTTTCAACAAATACATGACTACATAAAGTACAAACTGCCAGCCACTGCCACAATTTTCTTTTTCTTATCATCCATACTTTCTTAATACATAAACTACTTTTGAAGTACCAAAATGTATTAGAATAAATCAAATGACTATAAAACGCCGCACCGTACAATGTACTTGCAGTGAGACCGTCGCAATTCCTGGAATCAATCGCCTGTGGCCTCTGGTCTGCCAAGGAGCACCACAGTCCTGGGTTCATGGATAAACCATGAAAATCCGCTACATTATGCTCCACACAGATAGACCCAGCCAGCAGGCAAATCGCTGAGAGTAGATCCGACAGGCATGGCCCGCACATTAGTGGGAAACTATGGGCTTTAGATTGGCAGGCCCGATCCATTAGAGATACCCACAGTTTTGGCCCATCGTGGATGTCCACTTGGTTGCCCAGCCACATGATTAGCAAGTTCATTGCGTGGGATACCCAATTGTTCGGGACCCAAAGGAAAAAAACTGAACAAGCAGCATCGCCAAGATCAGTGAGAAGTCGTGGATGGCAGAGATCACAGAGTGGCAGGAAAAACAGCAAGAGTCTGTACGAAACAAAACTTGGGTGAGGGCAGACTTTTTAATAAAGGAGAGGGCCCGTTAGACGGCCATCGATTTGACAGTCAACACCCCACACGTGGCAGGCAAGAGATAGTGTTCTGTGCCAACAGAAGATGTGAAGGCACATCCCACATGAGCGGAAAATGCATTGCAGCCAAATACAATTGAACACTTGGAGGAGATATTGGTATTGTGGAGGACTGAGGTGTTGAATCGTTTGGTTATGGATGGAATCAGAGCCAGGGGCAGAATCATGGGAAGAAGAGAAGGCCAGGAGAAGCTCTCATTCAGTAAAAGGTTTATTGTAGGAGTCCACCTGAGAAGGAGTAAAACGTAACTGGAAAGTTTAAGCCTGCTATTTCTGGACAAGGAAGGCTGCCAAACAGGTGGCTGACGGCAATGCTATCACAAAACGGGTGGTGCGGTGTTCCCTACGAAGGCCCCCTGGACGGGCAAGACTGCCGCTAACACCCTTAAAGGGTACAGAGTGTTGCCTACAATCATGACACTTGTACAAAAGAAACTAGGGAGGAGACAAAGCATTCCCAATACCTGCTTGCTCTGTTTCATTAAGTAAGGGCTCTAGCACAAAGACGAAAGTTAATAAGACCAGTGGACGACGGATGTTGCAAGGAGTGGTGGTGATCCAGATGAAGATGGCAATACTATGCTCCACCATGGAATTGGCTGATGGGCAACAGGACCTATAGAGTGAAGAACAGCGATGCCAGAAGCGTGGATTAGATTACATACAAATCCGTCAGTACAATACAGTTCCATTGAACACGCATGGAACACAGATATAAATGGGAGGGGAATGGGTCACCATCCGTCACTAACGAGGACAGGGTGACATCCATAAAGAAGAGGCCAGACTAAAGTTTGGGGGGGGGGGGAAGGCACTTCTGGAAGTACCGGGGGTGGGGGGCCTTGTCTTGATACTTCTGTTCCTCCTCTTTCTTCTTCTTCTTCTTCTTCTTCTTCTTCTTCTTTTTCTTCTTCTTATCTGTCATAAATTGAGGCAGCAGGGCAGGGCAGGGCATGGAAGGAGAGCAGTCTTCTGCAAGATCTGGAACTGAAAGAGAGCAGGCCCCCTTGGGTGCATGGATTGCGGGTCACGTGGCCAAATTGTAGTGGCATGCCTCTGGCCTGAGACACGCTGGGGAGAGGAGTCTTCCATCACCGGTGGAGGGGATACTTCTCTGGCCAGGGAGGGAGAGTGGTGTCCACAGCGCAGTGCACAGGAACCGCAGAGGAGGGGAGAGGAGAAGAGGGTGGAGATAGGGTAAGGAGGAGTGTGAAAGGATGCAACAGAAGCAAAGTTACATGTCATCGACACTCAGTTAAGTCAATCATATTTTGATGAGCCTCAGTGTAGGACAAACAAACAAACAACTTATACTCCCAAATCATCTTCCTTCTTATAAACCGGTGAGTAGGAAGAGCGATGGCCATGACAATTAACACATGTGGGCGGCGGAACACAGTGTCTCCCCTCATGCATGGGGTGTCCACAACCATAAGGAGGGTCGGCCGTACAGCAGGAAGATGTGCCCGAAACGCAAGCACTCAAAATACCTTATGGATGGTGGGGCATTTGCCTTCACGTCACACCAATAACACACAATCGTGACTTTCTCGGAGAGGTTATCCCCTTAAATGCAAAGGTAAAGGCACCTGTATCAATGCGATTGTCCTTATGACTTTCTGAACAGGTCTGGTTGCTCCAGATTGGCCCGAAATTCCCGATTAGCTTGAAGGATGAAGTCCCATTGCAAAACGACTCCCTGAACTTTTTTCAATGGGACTGCAGATTGGGTGGCAGATGAAGTTCTGATCAACAGTATACCTGGCAGCATCTTTCTTAGAGACTATTTCACCAAACTTCCCACAAAAAAATAATGGCTTGGTGGTGATGAACATGTCCGCGTCAGTCCTAGCGCAGACAAGATAGTGGGGAAAGTGTTTCACCCCAAGCCGGCACGCTGGCCCCTCTTCCCAGTGATAGGAAGGCTGCAACGTCCTTAGAAGCAGCATTAAATGATCCCTTACCAACCAAAGATACGGCCGTAGAAGAACGGCCAGTTTTCTGGAGCTTCATACAATTCATGTGCAAATCATTTGCCCTGATACTACCCAAACCAATCAGGGGATCTCTGCATTGGTGCCAAGAGCAAGAGCCATCTGGCACAGTGGCCACTGCTGGGTGTTCCGATGTTCCAGATTAACAAGCAACCACTCCTAGGCATACACAGTGGGGAGGGGGGCACTAGCTCAGGTATCAGAAGTGTGATCCCTGTGCTCAGCCAGATGGTGGCCTAGGAAGATGGAACAAGAAGGAAATGCAGTTGAGAATGGAAGAATGGGCTGCAATAGCTCAGGGTGCCATATGCACCATGCACAAACTCACAAAAGATCCCTGAGACCTCCCCTGCCAGGGGAGGTGCCCGGAGGCGGTGAAAGTATAAATGCATGCTACGCAGATAAGGATGTGAGAAGAGAACAGAAACTATATCAGACTATAGTGCCTATTAAGGGGAAAAAGAAAGCTTTATATATAATGCTCAATTTCAGTGCACTTTTCTTATTAGTAAGGAAATTACAAATAATGAACAGTTTCCCGAGACAAATGTGAAAAGATACGACAAGGATTTTTTCACCACCACTAATTTTCAGAAGCAATAAATACAGACTATAAGAAGGATATCAATAATGATGAAGACCGTATAAAGGTGCTATGCAACGAACTTTGGGGCTTGAGGAATAAGCAGTGATTTCCACGTCACACTTGAAGTTGTACTATAAAAATTTACGACTTGAAGCTGTGTACCAGATACTGAAAACATGTATGAATCAAGCAGTGTTGTGAAATGGAGTACTGCATTTGCCTGAATATAATATGACCCTCCCCTTTTTTAAGAGACTCCCTGAAAAAACTTTATTCCTAACATATTCTGAGTAATCAAAATTAAAGACTGATTTACCCACAAAGTACCTGCCAAAAGAGTTAACATTATACCTATTCTAACCTTATGCCATCTATTGATTGTTTACATTTTGACAATACTCCGAGAAATAAAATAAATGAATAGAAATGGTGTACATTCATTTTCGGGCAGGTTTCTTTTCTACTATTTTTTGCTTACGAACCCATCAGCCTGTGGTATAACATTTTTAATCACCACCACCATCCTCCTAATAGCACAGCTATGAAATTCATATCTTCGTTGTCACAAATATTTGGCTGCTTCTTCTGAATGTGTTGCTGTTTCTGAGGCTCTAACATTATCGTGGTACCTGAGAACACACCCATTTTTTCATGAATACATATCGGATTTCAATTCTACACTGACGTGAGAATGTTACAATGTTTCTTGCTTCCAAACGTAACATCTGCCCACCACTCTCTCATCAGCTGTGTAGATCCAGCAGTTGACACACCCCCTTACATTATCGTCCTAAGTCACAGCGAGCATAGACAACATTGCAGCAAAAAAAAATCGTAAGAATGCCAATGTCCCCTATCTATATTTTTACCATTTCCTGAGAAATGAATACTATTGTTCAGTATTTGTCCAATTATAAAGTCAGTTCAATTCAGACTAAATATGGATTCAGGCAACTTGCAGTTTAAATGCCATAGATGTTCATAAAAAGCCAAGTACGTTCATAGATTCCCACGGTTGGCAACATGACTAAATTTGCTGCATGCTCCCCTCCACACAATCATCATCGTTCTATGTCAAGCTGGAGTCACTGTTCCCCTTTCAACCCTTCCATAGTGCTGAGCTTCAGTAACTGTGAAAAATAGACTGCAGTGTCTTCTAGTGCGCAGGTCATATGTAACAACATCAACTAATACATAAATGAAAGATCACAATTACAATTCAGTGTCATTGCCAAACTTTCGCTTGTCCCATGATCACTAGACGTCTGTTAGTACTATTTCCAAGACGCGTCTGACCGCTGCAATTTATTCTGGCTGTAACAATTACAGTTAATTTAATATGATTTATTTTCATTCTGGATTAATTTTCCTTCTTGTTTCAACTGAATGTTACCATGATGTTCTAAAGCTGTTAACGTTTTACCCACTATTCTAACACATGAACAGCAACAGAATTTCTCTTTTGCAATTAACTTAGTAAATCTGTTTCTCAGAAGCACATAAAATATTGGCCTGGTTTCTGAATCAGCTAATGTTTTTTGAATGTTACCCCTATATAAAAAGTGGCATTAAAATTTGTATATTCGTATTTGTATGAGAACATTTATTGGAAATCTGTTAAGATTGTTAAGTTTGTAAGATGTTAGAATGTAATGCTGTTTCGTCCTGTGTTTCACAAAACTGTCCGATTTCAATCAGAGCAAAAGACTGTAGTAGTGGCTAGTTCGCACAGTGTGTCTCAACTTCTCTCACACTAGCACTGCGCGGCACCCAAGTCCATGTCACATGATTGTTCAAACAACATCAACATCAAAACTGTTATCTTCAAAATAAATCTGCTTGTGAACACCATAGCAAAGGCTTCATCTCTAAATGTAAGACGACCCCTATATACTCTACTGAACAACATAAAAATGTTGACCTCGGCAGCAATAGCTTAATCTGTGAATATACGAGGGCTATCCACAAAGTACATTACGTTTTGGAATTAAAAATAAATAAAGTATTGGAAATTTTTTTTATTATATACAGATGAAAGCCACACTTAAATACTACTTTTCTACATAGTTGCCATCTAAATTAAGGCACTTAACGTAGCGATGGACAAGCTTGGAAATTCCTTCGTCATAAAATTCGGCCGCCTGCGCCTTCAACCATGTGGTTAATCAGTAACCCGGTAGAAATACGATTTTTGTGGATTTCCTGGAAAGAGGCACTACAATAAACTCTCAAAGGTATTGCCAAACTCTGCACAACCTCAGAAGAGCAATACAAAACAAGCGCAGGGGAAAGTTGGGCTCAAAGATCTTGCTGATTCACGACAACACCCGGGCCCACACGGCAAATGCCACTCGTGAAGTTCTCGAATCTTTTAAGTGGGAGTTGTTTCCTCATCCGCCGTACAGTCCCGACCTGGCACCGAGTGACTTCCACTTATTCCCAGCAATGAATAAGTGGTTGGCTATGCAGCGTTTTGATGACGACGCACAGCTTCAAGAAGAGGTAACCACGTGGTTGAAGGTGCAGGCGGCCGAATTTTACGACGAAGGAATTTCCAAGCTCGTCCATCGCTATGATAAGTGCCTTAATTTAAATGGCAACTATGTAGAAAAGTAGTATTTAAGTGTGGCTTTCATCTGTATATAATAAAAAAAAATTCCAATACTTTATTTATTTTTAATTTCAAAATGTAATGTACTTTGTGGATAGCCCTCGTACAATGACCCTGTACTTTTCAAATGACGAACTTGGGGGAAAAAATCTCGTCTTACAATCAGGTAAATATGGTAGTTGAAAAATTTTCAGAAAGTGATAGCTTCTGATATTTTAAAATCTCTAGTTGTCCTACAGTCTTCATCTGACTTTGGATGCCACCAATGGGGACTGCATTGTTTCAATTTTACAAATAATCTCCTATTTTCTTCTCCACACAGCTGTCCAATGTCTTCAGCTCATGGGATGTCATCTTTAATACCAGTGTGAGAGAAACTCTTGCAAGAACAGCAATATGTAAATGTAAACAAGACCAGAAAATATATAAATATGTAGCAATTGTGACTGCCAGATAGTTATTACAAAATTACCACACTTTTACATTCCACATTTTCCTGCCATTTATGCATTTTTTCCTGATCCCATCAAATTTCATATGTTCACAATGTACCGAAAACCTCAATTTTACTTTTCTGAATTCCCCGACGTTTACACTGCACCTGGCAGCTTTATTTGATAATATTGAGTAAAAGGAGTCCTTCGATTTTTATCCTGGCTCTGTAAGAATGCTCTCTTTAAAGTGCATAAACTGCGTGTAATTCAAGAAGATTGTGAAAGGCTAAGCCTCTGAACTATTATATCTAACAAATACTTGCCAACTGCAGCAAAACTTTCTTCTTAGTGTACAAACTTTGTATATTAAAAAAATAAGCTCGCATGCCATATATTTTAACTGAAGCTTGGTTTACGGTTTGGAAGTATCATAAATATGCCATGCCCTGCACATTGTTCTTAGGTGACATCAAGGAGTGAGCTAATAGCCAGCAAACCTATTGCGGTTTTGCTAGTGAAGTTTCTCATTTTGTGACTACTGTTTTAGCTGTTTAAGCATTGAAGTTGTTATTGGAGATTTACTAGCTTATTTGTTAAGTTTTTGTTTTGCTTTTTGTTTTTGTTACTGTATCTGAGTTGAGGGGTCAAGTCATTTGTACGATGTCCTTTGTTCCTTGGATCATTTTCTTGTTAATCTTTGTGTTAAGTATTTTTATTGTTTTGTTATCGGCTTTTTCTAGTGGAGAGAAAAGAAAGAAAATCTTTTACTGTCGAAGTGAAGGTCCCGATTTTGGACAAAGTAAATTCCTTCCATGAAATAGAACCAAATTGTAAAAAATAGAGAAAATATCATATCTAGTGGCTAAATGCCAAAGAACGAAAGTACACGACCCACTTGAAATGACGTTCAGAACGAAACTATAAAACATAGGTTTAAGATGTCAAGGGCAGCAAGTATTCCAGCTGACAGCATGCTTTTAAGGCAGAAAGCACTTAAAGTGGCCAATATTCCTGGCACAGACAATTTCAGCACCTAAATGAATAAAATATGAAGCCAAAAAAATATATAACAGTGACGAAACAACTTTTTTTAACGCGTTGCCAAACAAAACACTGGTATTCAAAGGCGATGGTAACAAACACAGTAAACTAAGGATAACAACTATCTTGCGAGCTAATGCCAATGGCTCTGAGAAGCTCCAGCCCTTTGTAATAGGGAAATCGAAAACCTCTGTTTCCTAAATATACGTTAACTTCCACCTTCATATGATGCTGACCAAAAAGTTTGGACGAGCTAACTACTGCACTTTATGTCAAAATGGGAGCTCAAAACAGAAAAATAGTTCTTATTGTTGATCACTATCCGCACATCCTACTGACATGAAACATGTAATTACAATTTTTCAATATAATGGAAGGAAACATTCCACGTGGGAAAAATTATATATAAAAACAAAGATGAGGTGACTTACCGAACAAAAGCGCTGGCAGGTCGATAGACACACAAACAAACACAAACATACACACAAAATTCAAGCTTTCGCAACAAACTGTTGCCTCATCAGGAAAGAGGGAAGAAGAGGGGAAGACGAAAGGAAGTGGGTTTTAAAGGAGAGGGTAAGGAGTCATTCCAATCCCGGGAGCGGAAAGACTTACCTTAGGGGGAAAAAAGGACAGGTATACACTCGCACACACGCACGCAGACATGTCTGCTTGTGTCTGTATGTGTGGATGGATATGTGCGTGTGTGCGAGTGTATACCTGTCCTTTTTTCCCCCTAAGGTAAGTCTTTCCGCTCCCGAGATTGGAATGACTCCTTACCCTCTCCTTTAAAACCCACTTCCTTTCGTCTTCCCCTCTCCTTCCCTCTTTCCTGATGAGGCAACAGTTTGTTGCGAAAGCTTGAATTTTGTGTGTATGTTTGTGTTTGTTTGTGTGTCTATCGACCTGCCAGCGCTTTTGTTCGGTAAGTCACCTCATCTTTGTTTTTATATATAATTACAATTTTTCCCAGCTAAAAGCAAAGGCAAACTGCAACCTATGGATTTGGGAATTTACACTCCTTAAAGTCAGTACATAGGAAGAACAGTGTTCAAAAATTTTTGTTCATTCATGGATACCACACGTAACAGGATTTCAGTACTGAAAGCACTGCATTTCATCACTAAGTCATGGAAGGCTGTGAAGGAGGATGCAATAAAGCAATGTTTTTCAAAAGCAAGATTCTTTTTAAGGGTATGAGTTGCCACAATGAGAATGAGATGATGAAGAAGAAGAAGAAACGATGATAATGAAGGCTTTTTTGCTGCTGTATGGTAAACATTGCAGTCAAAGTGCACTTTTAGTGAATTTATGCAGGTAGATGACAATGTTATTACTGCAGAGGAAAGAGACTTGGAGGAATTTGCTGCAGAAAGATTGTCAGCTAATTCCTCTCTCTATGATGGAGAAGAAGATGAAGGAGAAAAAGAGAGTATCAGTGCCTACTAGTGCTCATGCAGTTGCAGCAGTGGAGGTACTATAAAGATATTTTTCATCTGTGAATGGTGTGAAAATACACTTGAGACTCTTTATGAGTTGGAAAAACATACTGAGGGCATATCAGACAAATGAGCTAAACAAAAATCTATTACGGACTTCTTTTGTAGGAAATAATAATTAATGCAACTGTGGCTTTTTAAACTGTACATATTGAGTTGTTATAGCAGTTGCTTTTTACTGGATATTTGAGGTAAGTACTATCAGAAATAAGACCTATGCATACTGTTATACACCAACATGCATTGCGAAACCTTTGCTTGGCTTTTCTACCTTTCCTTTGAAAATGATTTCCCCCATTTACCCTCCCCCCCTCCTAAATTAACAGCACCAACCTAACCTACCAATCGCTTGGAAAGTGTAAAAAAAAGAGTAATACTGTAATATATACATCATTGTTTGCCAACTGTTAATTTTTTTCTGAATGAAAGAAGGAAGGAAGAAAAAGAGAGAAAGGTTCGATACAAAATACATTGCAGATAAAGCATACAGGCGTTACACACTATGGTCAGGTAAACGCAATTCACCATGTAACCCACATGATGTGTATTTTACGTTAAGCTATGAGGTATTGTTACTTTCACTTCAAGCATTCTAGTATTAAAGCATTTAAGTACATTTTTTTTCCATATTCAGCACACAATTCAGGTAATAAATTATTTGAAACATTTAATCTTGATACCATATGCCAACAATAGCCCATAACCACTGTCTATTATGTGACACCGTTACGTAGCATGACTGAAGCATTATTTCCTATTCTGTGTACAGTCAAATGAAAACTACTGTACTTAATTTTCCAAAGGAAATTAAATCTCTGACAGTAAACATAGCGTGTATTCCTACTACACATCAGTAAATGATTCATGCATTCACCTCATTTAACAGCATGTTTCTGACGTCCTAATACTGCTGCAGTAGCTGCTCAATCTCTCAGAAAATTATCAGAAAGTGATCATGCTACCAACCTGGCAATAGGATGAATTGGAATGTTTTTTTTTATCTAAGTGTCAATTTTTTAGGTAACAGATGTCATGTTTTTTTACCTGAGCCAACAGAAGCAATGCAGGTGTTTCCACCCCAGTTCAAGATACATATTGATAACAAATTATTACTTCCAGCCTCTAACAGTTCCCATACTCACGAAACTCCAATGATGAAGGCACCACTCACACAGCAGCCTCGAAGAGCAGCATATTCTTCCCTTCAGGACCCATCACGATACACTACGTATATAATGAGACGTGGCGAAAGCAAGAGTGTACATACACCCAATTCATAATGATAATATAGCTACTCACTTAAAACAGAGTGGAACTTTGAAGCAGTATTACAACATGACATTTCAGCCTCTGACTGCCACTTTGTGTGAAACTGTACTGAACAACAGTTCACATAAAAGGCTAGGAAGAGTAGAATGTCAAGCATAACTCTGCTTAAAAATTGCGACAAGTAAGCAACATGACCTCTTTGAGCAACACAGAACAGTTAACTCCCATATGAACACTAATATTTATGAATGGGCATTTTTTCCCCACAGAAGCAACCCCATAAATAGTTTATATACTTCATTCACTTGATCCCAGCACTTACATAGTCCATACAAGAAGGTGAGGGAGGGAGTTAATTATAAATTTTTGTGTGCATTCCGAAGAGCAACGTCAGAATAATACTTACTCAATTATGAAGCACCTTCATATAAACATCAATTACCATTTATCAGAACTGCATTCCAAACCTGCCCAATGGGTTTTAACAGCCTAAAAGCAGTTATGCACTTCTGTGCAGATCGAATTTGGTTTTCATTAATGCCATTTTTATCCTATGGGACATAATAAATAAGTAATGTTCTGATTCATTAAAAAATGATCCCAATCTCTCTCTCCGTGTGTGTGTGTAAAATGTTCTGCTATTCATTTATAAGGCAATGTACTGCTTCTTAGATCCATCGTATGGTAAACAACATTAGATCAAACGGAAAACCAATGCATAAAGACTCTTTCTGGTATTGGTAACTAAATTTATGAAGGAAGAGCTCAGAAACACTACACACTGTGGGATAAGGCAGAAGCAAACCTGAGAAGGTAGCAAGTTTCAAAGCATTGTCCCTCTTAAGATAACATTCTGTTACACTGGCTGTCAGGTGGGTTAAAATACCCCTTTAGTTTGCTGTCGTCATTGCAAAATTTTGGCTATGGAGCCACTGCTCAAACAATACCTAGTATTAGTGTCTAGTACGCTTCTTTAACACTAAAGTGGTACACTACATTACCGTTGTCCAATAAACACTTGGTGTCATGTCTTTAATTGTTAAGTATGCAGGATTACATTTTTTACCACTGTGTAATTTAAGAGTGCTTTGACATTACTCCAGTTAAATCTTACCTAGACAGGTTACACTACAATCTTTTGATAATTTCTTCATAGCCATAACTGTGCAGAAATGAATGGAAAATAAAGAGGTACACTACTCCACCAATTGCCATCCAAAGGGGCACAAAGTTATCATTTAGAAGATTTAGTGGTGGCTGTGGACGTAGTTGCAACTAAAACATTGGTCTCAACATTATTGTTTAATAATAAACAAAGAAATGGTCAAGAGTATAGCAACCTACCTACTAGGTGTGCAGCACAGCATAATTTTCTGTAATTTTTCTGAATTCTCTCCACCAAACACTATGCATTCAAAACGTGAAAAGACCTTTTTTCCATATTTCCTAAGGTACAAAGGTAAGTGGGAAGACTTGTCACCTGGCACATCTGCTGGAACAATGTCTTTGCCTCTTCATACAGGAATAAAAATATGAACACACATGGAAAAAGTGCGAACAGCGGGGAAAAAACTGAACTGCCTTCAGGTAAACTGCAAGTTATCTGTTTAAACTTTAGTGTATTATCCATTAAAGACAGTGATTTTTGAAGGCGAAATTTGGCATGCAGAACAGTATCTTCTTTATTTACAAAGAAGAAAGATTATGGTTTAACATCCCAATAATAGCAAACATCATTAGAGAGGGAGCAGAAGTTGTGTTTGGAAGGATAGAGCAGAAAATTGGCCTGTCATTTTCATCTCATTTTCAAAGTGACCATTTTAAAATTTGCCTTAAGCAATTTAGGGAAACTATGGAAATATGGATGGCCAGACAAAGAATTGAACCACTATGAACACATTGTCTGACCACTGCACTACCTCGCTCAGTCATATCCATTATAGTAAAGCCACCTGTTACAATGGAACACTGGTGTATTAAAAAATTTGAATACTTTAAAATAACGACATTTGTACTGTGCCATATGTTTACATGAATGTAATCCTGCCCCCTCCCTCCAAACATGATCATCGTAATTTGGAATGGCTTGTTGCTGATTCAATGATACCAGTATATGTAAACAAATCTGTAATCATAGGCGAGTTTGGTTCAAGTACCATCTTAATCATAGTGATGTTTCATACGGAACAAGGTTAGCATTCTGAACATTTTTTGTATGTCTTATTCTAAAATTATGTCTCTGAAGCTGGTGATATCAGACCGACATGGCACTTGCGGTATACTGTATGCAGGAAGGAAATGAAAGGATTCCTGCAATAAATTCACAATGTCTTGGATAAATCAACACAATAGACTGTCTAAAAAAGTATGCTGGCACTTTAAAATAAAATCTAGGGAAAAGTGGCAATACAGAATGTCAGAATCTATCATTACTTTACCAATGAAGTTATTTCAATAAACGCAATTTTTTTTCTGCAGATTCTGTGTGCATAAATTATAGCATGTATTCCTCAGTGCAGTTGTGAGTCATTAAAATGCCATGTCTTGCATCACTTCTGTTGTAGTAACACTAAACTTTGTAGGAACTGACTTGTATTTATCACTGTCTAACAATAATGAAAATACCTGGATTCAACAATACCTAGTCTTTAGCAGACATATGTGGCTGGCACTTTTAACAGAGCACAATAATAATTAGCCTTTGTGCCCTGGCTCCTCTTCTGGCATAAATTACACACATTCATCCACACAACCACACGGACATTCAAACACATACTACCCCCAGTCGCAGTGATGTCATGGTTTCCATGTCATCGTGTGTGTGTGTGTGTGTGTGTGCGTGTGTGTGTGTGTGTGTGTGTGTGTGTGTGTGTGTGTGTTTTTGCCAGAAGGAAAACCAGAGCTCGAAAGCTATTGTACACTGTATTCTGTTGTGTGTGTCAGTGTGCAACCCATTAGACTGCTGAAGCTAATCACTGTCTTACTGATACCACAAAAATGTATTTGTACTTTCTCAATTTACTTTCCAATAACATGAAATGCTTCTGTGATATGAAGAGAGAATTAGTGATGCCAATGTATTCCTCTACATGAGCAGAGGAACATGTAAGTGCCCATCAAATGTGTATATACACCCCACAATGATACTATTTCTTAAGGACAATGACTACCATATAAAAGTGGACAATTAGTTTACAGCACAGTCTAAGAAACACGCAAGCATTTGTCCACAGAAATGAAGGAATATGCACACACATGCTTGTGTTACAACATGAAATAATGTTCTCTCCCTCTCTCTCTCTGCTCACATGAAAAACAAATAATTGACTGGGTACAAATGAATGGAACATTTAAATGTGGTGCATGTTGCTTCCTGTCAGGCAAACACAATATACATATATGTGTATATATATATATAAATGTATCGTAAAAAAATAGATATAACAGAAGGTCTTCAGTTTTCTTTGCTCATGGGAGATTCATTAAAAATAAGTTTCATTTACATACCATATACATCTGCCTCTCTCTGACTAAGAATACAAACAGCTTAAGATAACAGATAATTCAAATTAACAATAATGGGACTGCCAATGTCTTTATCATAGCAATCGCCGTTCCAGACTTCTTTTATTACATTAGTGATAATTTTACAACTTACTGACAGTGTCTTTTCTTAGTCAATAAAAGTTCAAAACAATACAGCAAAGAATAAAAGCAACTGCCAGAATAAATGACTAATGTCAAGTGCTTTTTGATACACAAACACACAATGTCAGGAAAATTTTGTATTCCAGTTTCATCTTTCTCGTGGTACTCCCAGCTTCAAGTAAAAATATTTCAGTTTGAGTACGTGAAATCCCTTACATATAAAAACAGAAAAATATAGAACGTTCCTGGGCGGGCAAACAAGAGCACTACGGAGTCAAAGAATTACCTGTCAATGGTATAATAAAGACTGATGCTGATAGAAACTTGTGACGCTACAATGAAATTTGATACTGCACAAATTCGAGTGCATGACTTGGAAAAATCTGATTTCTTTATAGCACACGTGTTTCAGATAAATCTATCAGGCCATCATCTTTGTCAAAGTGTGATGAACAGAGGCATTTTTATAACATATGGCAACAATTTATATGCAAGTTTGTTAGGAGCTCTCTCTTTTGTAAAGTTACAGCAATATGTGATATTGCTAGATAATTTCTTGAGAAATGAGGGCATCATACAAAAGCAAATTATTAACAGATAAAACTTACGCTCCATAGCAGGCTGTAGACTGTACTGAACTCTTAAAAGCATTCAAACTACGTAGCAAATTGGGTCTTTAACTCAGATGTGTAGTCAATTGTATATCTGACCTCGATTTTTGCCTTTCAACGCAACGATCTCTCAACTGGGTCACCCAGTTGAAAGTAAGGAAGGTTAGAGTTTACCAGGAAAGTAACGAAGATTAGGGTTTGCCAGCTCATCGAGGTCATCAGAGACAGAGCACTAGCTCCGATTATTTCAAAGATGGAAATTGGCCATGCCCTTTTAAAGGAACCATCCCAGCATTTGCCTGGAGTGATTCAGGGAAATCACAGAAAACCTAAATCAGGATGGTCAGAAATGGATTTTTAACTTTTGTCCTCTCAAATGCAGTGGTGCTCATCACTATGCCACCTCACTCAATCCACCCTATTAAAACTAAGTTTTTACACACACACACACACACACACACACACACACACAGTACCTTTGGACAGTGTCAAGTTGTGGAGGGACGGAGACGTGTGTGTGTGTGTGTGTGTGTGTGTGTGTGTGTGTGTGTGTGTGGGGGGGGGGGGAGGGAGAGAGAGAGAGAGAGAGAGAGAGAGATAGAGAGAGAGAGATAGAGAGAGAGAGAGAGAGAGAGAGAGAGTAGGGGGGGAATGTGCCCGTGTTTATGCAGTGTATGGCTTTAAAAGCTAAGTAATTTTCCTGATTTTGCAATCATCTCAATCACTCCATGTCTTCGCAAGTAGCTATCTACCCAAATTTATTTATTAATTGCAAATATTTTAACATTCAGGTCACAAAAACATGACGTAACTGGGCCACTTCTAGCTTTATTCTGAACAGGCAAAGCAAATGATCCAACAAATCTTGGCTCAATCAATATAACTTATTTGTGTGTCCTCCATACAAACTCAACTTTTTCTCTCTGTGATAAACAACGACATGTTACTGGGAAGTCCATAAGTCACTTGTAGTTATCAGTAGGTTCTTTTAAAGATAATTAACAATTTTTTTTGTATTTGGTGAAGTGTTAAAAGCATAATGGTGTCCGTAACACATGATATAGCATACACTACACCATTAATGCAAGAGTCACACTTAAAAATACTGTCAGCCAGTAATCTGTGACAAAACAGTGAGCACAGGTGGCAAACAGAGTAATGAGTTCCAGACACTGGCCCTACAGTACTCTTCATGTTCATGTTCATGTTCATGTTCAATAAACAAAACTGCCAATATCTGCAATATTTCAGAAGATGATTATTTATATTAAGTGTTCGGATGAAAACCAAGTCCTGTTTTACTTCCTTGCCACCCAATTTGTTAAAACATTTCATGAAGTATATAGTAGTTCATAATTATAACCACAGAAAATCATGCAGTTATTAGATCTATTAATCAAAATAACAACTTTCATTCAAGTTCTAGAATTAGTCACTAGACAGTATAATTTTAAAACAATCTGATTAGAGAGTATAAAGCATAAACAGAGATTTATTACAAAGACCCTCTTATCTCTCCTCAATGACCCTAAACCCCCAAAATGATGCTAGTTATCAGTAAAACATGTTCACTCAAGTCATCCAATTAAATTTGGCAGTGTGTTTATTCAGTAATGCTGGAAATAAACAAGTACAGCAATGATACAAAATGTACTATTAGAAAGGACGAGAATGACACTGCAATACAACTTCCTAATCTATGAAACTCCCATGACAGAGAAACCTGTAGTCCAACTGTATAGCAAACCACGGATAAGGAACTTCTACCTTGATGTTCCGGCCACCGATCATCACACCATTCATTTGCTCCAATGACAGCTGGGCTGCTTCTGGTATGTCATATTCAACAAAAGCAAATCCTTTATGCTTCTGAGTTACTGGATCCCATGACATGTTTATAGATTTTATTGGGCCAAATGGCAGAAATGCCTGCCTTATCGTGTCTTCTTTCAATTCAAAACTGATACTCCCAACATAAACTCTGGAATAAATACATACACACTATTATTTATAAGTTCCATAGATCATATTAACAACAAATATGATATGGAATGTGTCAAATGACTAACAGTTGCACACCTTTATTGAAAGAAATATGTATTGTAAATGAAGGTAAACATTCTTCAGGTCGCAATCACGTATTTCTGACCAAGAATATTTCTGTTACCATACACACTATATAAAAATTTTTATAGCCGTATATTTCACTGTCTGTACTGTATCTGTGAGTGTCACAGTTACACTGTAACTCAAATGGCGTATTGAACACGCGATTCAGCAATGAATGAATGTAACAGGCTGTAGTTAATGTTGTCAATTGTTTAAGCTGTTCCTTATGACATGAAGGTGTCAACTTCACACATAATAACCACCGTTTGTGCAGCACATAATTTCTGCACATTTCGAACAACACAGTGACAACTCATTTCAATTTAATAATAATTAGTACATTTTTGTGCACTCAGTGACAACATACTACAGAATACATACAATGCTGTCAAGAGAAATTGCTAAAATTTCCAGACCTTGCAATAAAAGCAACTACAGAACGCCATAAAATACTTCAATTGGACTCTTTGTCATTTAATTTTCACATCTCTGAGATAACAACTTGCTACTTTTCAGTTTTTATTCCAGGCACATTAATTTCGGCACAATTTGGTTTTAGCATTACAACTGTTCAGGCAATAGTGCAAATACCTTAGTATAAAAAATAGAACTGCATTGTTCTCCCGAAGCACTGTTTCATTATCGCGCATATAACAGTGTCATCAGTTCTGCATCACAGGGATCCATGCATATCTTAATGTTGCAGCTGCCATTTTGTACCAGCACATACAGTGTTGCAAGATACAGACTGTAACTATAATGTTGCTTGTAGCACTAAGTAGAGTCTAAACAATTCCAACTTAGTTGCCTGGCTGTGAGGTCATCTAATTTGTCAGCTACTGAAGAATATGTGAAATACGTGAAATATGTGAAAATATAAATATGTGAAATATGTGAATAATACGTGAAATATGTGAAAATATAAATGATAACTATAAAATACAGGTGAATGAGTACAAAATGGATAAAAAAGATTACATAAAAATGGACTAAGAATCTCTCATGACACTACTCATACACGAGTTTTACATAAATTTTATTTAATAAAATTGCAGCCAAATAGCCACATACAGTTACTTTGCTTAACATTTTATGTTTCTGCATATTCATTTACAGATTTCACTTTTTTACTGCACAGTTCTATGTGATATTGTTCATAGGCTTTGATACACAGTTCACACACACGTTGTGGTTGGGTCATGATAATTTTTCTTTTTGCAAATTAGATGATGAAAGCCGTGAAAAGATAATCTAGTTATGACATGTCACAGTTCAAAGTTTGGCGCTGTCAATGAACAGCTCGTCATTGCTTCGATGCCTAAGAACTCCGGCCATACTTTTTCTTGTTTATCCTCCGTGATCTTCAGTTGATTTCTGGAAGCCTTGGTGTGTGGCACCATATATCGAAGTTTGATGTCTTCAATTAGGAATGTGTCTCTCGCTAGCAGGTACACTAGTCTAGATCATTTTGTCTTTGCGAGACCTAGTACTCTTTTTAGATATGCTGATTTTACCTTTTCTAGTGTTTCTAGATTTTTTCTGTCAAGTGGTCCCGTATAACCTCCAACCCGTAGGCCATTTCTAGACTGAGTTGGCGGATGTTTTTGATGTCCTGTACTGCTATTATTGCTTGGGCTGCACATTCTTTTGTATGTTTTGTGTAGCATTTGGCTGTTGGTTGGAATGTCATTCCTAGGTATTTAAAGTCTGATCAGATTTTTATTTTTTTGTCTTCTGACGTTGATTTTCGCATTCTTGGGTGTTTTGCCTCCTTTTCTGAAAATCACCATTTTGATCTTTGGTATGTTTATGTGTAGTTTGTGTTCACTGCACCATTTATCAATTTTCTCCGTGATTATCTGCAGCTTCTGTATGTCTGTTGATGCTACATCTATGTCATCGGCATATGCATGTAAGTATAGATCATCATCATCATTTTCTTCAATTCGCAGTACTACTTCAATGGCAACAATGTACAGCAGGCTGTTCCAGCTCGTCGGCTTCGTTGTGAGCCGCGGAGCGCTCCCAGCTCCAGGGAGCCGTGTCGCTCGATGTGGCCATTCAAATGGGCCGGCACGTGGCATGGCTGGCTGAGGCAGGTGGCAAGGCAAGCGTTTTGATGTGCCAGTTGCGTCTTACAAGATCGGCACCCTCATACTGTTAGCTGCTAAGACGTGGTGACATGCTACACCAGGAAATACGATGTTCAGGAAATAAATAAGAAACAACTGTTTTACAAGAAATTGCATACTAAATTTAATGGGCCTCTGTAGCTTCACATTTTCTTTTCATTACAAGATCGGAAATATCAGGCGTCAAAGTGTTCACAGCGTTAATGCGGAGGATGGCCTTCATTGTTGCATCCTGAAGAAACGATCGTTCCTTACTTTTTACTCTTTTCGTTGCTGCGAAAATCTGCTCACAACAATATGTAGTTCCAAACATGCACATGATCTGAGTGGCATTGTTGTAAAGCTTGGGAAATGTTTTTTGCTGTAATGAATGATACCATCGTGACAAATCCAACGTGTTGTTGTACCTCTCTTTCAACAAAGTCGAATTTTGCAAATCAATAATCTCCAATGGAAGTGACGATGACAAGTCATCGGGGGAAGCTGAAAAAGGTGTGCTGAATACCGTAAGTTCCATTTTCAAACTAGTGAGGTCTCAGAATCGTGTTTCAAACGACGTGATGAGCTGCTTTAACTTTGCTTGGTAATAGCCGAAAGTAGTGCCTTCAGGTAGTTTTAAAGAAACAAGACAATTGAAGAACGTTAAATGTCCATTACTCATCTGACTCTCAAATAAATGCAGCTTTTCCATGAACGCTTTGATCTGGTCGTGCATGTCAACGATTAGCTGCCCTTTGCCCTGAAATGACAGATTTAAATTATTCAGATGCATAGTTATGTCAGCTAGGAACGCCAGGTCTGATATCCATTTCATCTTTCAGACAACGCGTTTCTTCCCCTTTCATTTCGAGAAAAAGGGATAGTTCCTCACGAATGGCAAAGAAAACATCAAGAACTTTTCCCCGACTCAGCCAACGAACTGTACTGTGGTAAGGTATATCCCCATACTCCGCTTCCATATCTTTCAGGAATCATTTGAATTGGCGATTATTCATACCGTGACGCCGCACAAAATTCACACACTTCACGACATCTATCAATACGCCACCTAGCTCTACTGTTTTAGCACACAGTGCCTCTTGGTGAATAAAACAATGAAGAGTCAAAATGTCTTTCCCGACTTCGTACCTGAGTTTATTTTTCGAACGAGAAGCAAAACGTTGGGGACGCCCAATCATTTGTGGCGCACAGTCTGTCGCTACAGTATGGAGCTTATCACACGGCAAATTCATATTGTTCACTGATTCACAAACAGCTTCAAAAATGTCACGTCCTGTTGCGGTGGTAATCGAGTGGTACCACATCCAAGAGTTCTTCAGTTACTTGCAGCTCCATTTCGTCAAGCGCACAAAGACTGCAAGCTGAGCACAGTCTGATACGTCGGTGCTTTCGTCAAGCGCTAGCGAAAATGCAACAAAGCTCTCCGCCTTTCTCCTGAGCTGTGTGTCTAAATCCGCTGCCATGTCCAGGATTCGAAGAGACATTGTTTGCTTGGACGGGCAAACCCCTTCAATTGCCTGCACCTCCCTCGGAAACAAACATTCTGCAACTGCTACCATGTACAATTTTACGAGTGGTCCCACCGAAAACGGCTTGCCACTCATCGCAATGATGTGAGCGACCCTGTAGCTTGCTCGAATTGCAGATTCAGTAGTGTTTTCTCCGCTTTCATTCACCTGAAAATTATAGAAGCATTACAGAACACGAATTATGTTGCATGTTTTGATACCCTCCGTATTATGAAACCGTTTTTAAACTTACTTCTCCTGGTATGTCGTTCTTAAGCCTGGCTACCAGTTCTCTGCGTGCAACGCCTTCTACCTGATCGTAGTGCGCTGCGTGAAGACTTGTATAATGTCGTTATATACTGCACCTCTTCGCAGAATTAAATACTTTATGACATACAAGACACTGCGGATGACCATCCCTCGCAATGAATAGAAAGGTATCCTCCAATAGAGGTACAGGGCTCCCGCAGCTAGTCATAGCTGTCATTGAACACTGATTATTGCGGCAGTTGCAGCTGCATGCAGCCAGGGCGCAGCGAGTTCGCTTTCCCCCTCCACGCGGGCTCCGAGCTGCCGCAGTGAGCGCTCCGGCTCCCTGGAGCTCGGTTGGAACAGCCTGATGTACAGCAAAGGGCTCACTGGGTCACCCTGTAAGACTCCGTTCTATTGCAAAATGAGGTTCGAAAAAGAGAAGTTGTCCGATTTTGTGATTAAGTTGTATTCAAGGATTGACTTGATTATTCTTGCCCGTAAGCTATCTTTTCCTATTGTTTTTTCCGGTTTTCGGACTATGGGATCGCTTTCCAGTAAGTCAAAGGCTTTGGTAATGTCTGTGAACACTGTGTAGAACATTTGTTTCTTTTGTAGAGCTTCGTCGATGTTGTTTAGAAGCAGCCTGACTGCTGTAAGTGTTGATCTTCCAGATCTGAAGCCCATTTGTGATTCTGGAAGGTGACTGTCCACACAGGCTTTGATTTTTTGTGTAATTATCTTCGAGAACATCTTAAATTGAGCATTTTCTAGGGTTATGCCTCTGTACTTGTTTGTGTCCGTTGGGTCTCCTCTACCTTTGTAGAGAACTTTTATTATCAAGTGTCTCCATTGGGTTGGAATTCTTCCAAGTTCCAGGCATTTGTTGACTAATTTGATCCATGTGTGTTCGAGAGCCTCTTTCGCATTTTGTATGTGTTCATTATACATATTATTGGGTCCTGCTGCTTTCTTGTTCTTCAGTGTTTTTATTACTTCTTTTCCATCTTCTTCATTTAGAGGTTCCCATACATCGTCTTTTTCCTTTGTTTGATGTTGGTTCTCTTTCTTTGGGGGTGTTTGGATTCCTCGTTTGTTCAGTACCTTACTGAAGTGGTCTTTCCATCCCTTCATGTCTATATTTGGTGTATGAGTCAGTCTTCTTGGTCAGTAAGACAAAGTTTTACAATAATGAGATAGCAAATAGTTCCTTAAGAAACTAACCTTCCCCCATCCATCCTTCATCCTATCACACGAACAAACTAATGATTATGAGGGGTCAAGTATGCACTGTACAAATGCAAACATTCCAAACTTCAGGTTAACATCTACTGTCCCAAACTGCACATCTCAAGTTTAACAAAGATTCAACAACACGATTGAGACAAAACTGATTTAATTCAACAAGAGTTAACTTTTTGTGCAATGAGATTATGATTTCTGAAGGGCCCATTAATGGATTAAAATGAACATTAAATTTCAGTCCAATTATGTTTTGAAATCAAATTACTGATCTTAATCCCAGAACTATTTTCACAGTCATTTTAAATAGTCATCATAAAAGAGAAAGCACCATTTGTCATCTATAGTACCCAATAGTAACGTTCAACATAATCTACTAATCACGTGCACGTTCATCTTTAACATTATTTAATAAACCTATACTTCATTATTTAATAAACCTATACTTCAGAAAATATGCTAAATGGAAAATTGGACAATTAAACCAGCATACACTTATGTGAACACATATATCCCAGTAACTATCATAATGGCAAACAAAAATATAAATGTAAAGAAATCTGTGCTCTAAATTCCACAGAAAGCACAGTTCTTTACTGTAATTTGTCCTTAAATTATCCAATCCTGACTCAGAAAGTACAAACAGTTAATGGAAAACAAAAACTGAATTATTTGTGTGTAACCAAGCCAGGCATGCATGTTAAAATTTTCTGCCACCCTTTTTAATATGAACACTGACTTTCTTCAAAGACCTACAATGATCAGCAATGTTTATGATTGAAATAAATTTTTATATTTTGATCATACGCCAAATGTTCGATCACTGACCTGCACATAAGGGCCAAAGCTTGATGACGCTGGAATGATTTTGCTTGCTGGAAAAAAAAGGGGTAGAAATTAATTGTTTGTCTTTAACAAAATGCTATTACACTTTAAAGAAAGGGAAAACATAACACTTTAAAAATGTGCTGCAGGCTTATACAACTCATGACACTGACATTAAAGAAGAGGTTGTAGGGGGCAGGGGGGAGGGAGAGAGAGAGAGAGAGAGAGAGAGGGAGGGAGGGAGGGAGGGAGGGAGGGAGGGAGGGAGGGAGAGAGAGAGAGAGAGAGAGAGAGAGAAATCCTTGGATATCACAGGATATACGATATTTAGTGACAAAAGGAGAAAATATAGATGTGCATTAAATGAAGCAGGCAAAAAGGAATACAAATGTTTAGAAAAATGAGACTGAAGGCAAATACAAAATAGCTAAGCAGGAGTGGCTAGAGGGCAAATGTAAATCTATAGAAATATGTACAACCTGAGGAAAGATACATGCCACCTACAGCAAAATTAAGGAAGCCTTTGGAGAAAGGAGATGCAGCTGTATGAATATCAAGAGCCCGGATGGAAAATCAGAATTAAGCAAAGAAGGGGAAACTGGAAGACTGAAGGAGTATATAGACAAGCTGTACAAGAGAAACGAATGTTATAGAAAGAGAAAGTAGATGAAGATGAGATGGGAGATACGATACTGCAAGACGAATCTGACAGAACACTGTTAAGACCTAAGCCGAAACTAGGCCTCTGGAGTAGACAATGTTCCATCAGAGTTGCTGATATCCTTGAGAGGGCCAGCCATAACACCATTTCACTATGTTTACGAGGCAGTGGAAACACCCTCAGACTTAAGAAATAATGTAGTAATTTTAATTCCAAAGAAAGGAGGTGCTGACAAGTGTGTATACCACCAAACTATCAATTTAATAAGAATTGATTGGAAAATATTGACAGAAACTAAATTCGGGCAAGATCAATACTGACCTTACGACTTATCTTAAAAGATACATTTGAGAAAGACATGACTACATTCATAACTTTTGCAGACTCAGAGAAAGCTTTTTATAATAATAACAGGATACACTCTTTGAAATTCTGAAGGAAGCAGGGGTAAAATATAGGGAGCAGAAGACTACAAACAATTAGCACAGAGACAGCAGTTAGAAAGAGTCAAAGAGCCTGAATGGGAAGCATTGGTTTGAGAAGGGAGTGAGACAGGACTGTAGCCTATTCCTGATGTCCTTCAATCTGTATACTGAGCAAGCAGAAAAGAAAGCCAAAGAAAAATTTGGAGAAGGAATTACAGTTCAGGAAGAAGAAAGAAAAATTTTGAGGTTGAACAAAGGGCTTTAAGTGCAGTAGAATGGAATGGAGAGTGTCTTTAGAAGATACCAAATGAACATTAATAAAAATAAAATGAGGGTTATGGAATGTAGTCTAGTTAAAATAAGTGTTGCTGAGAGAATCAGATTAGGAAATACGATACTAAAATTAGACAAGTTTTGCTGTTTTGGCAATAAAGTAATTGATAATGTCTGAAGCAGGGAAGATATGAAATTAGACTGGCAAATAGCAAGAAAAGCATTTCTGAAGAATAGAAATGTGTTGATATCAAATTTAAATATTATTAAGTCTTTTTCTGAAGACACTCGTTTGACTGTAGCCTTGTACAGAAATGAAAAGTGGACAATAAGCAGTTCAGACAAGAACAGAAAAAAGGCTTTTGAAATGTGGTGCTACAGAAGACTGCTGAATGTTAGATGCAAAGATTGAATAACAAATGATGAAGTACTGAATTGAACTTGAGAAAAAATTTATTCCACAACTTGAATGAGAGAAGAGATTGGTTGATATGATACAATATGACACACCAATTTAGTATTGGAGTACGTGTGGGGGGAAAAAAACTGTAAAGGGAACCCAAGAGACTAGTGCAGTAAACAGGTTCAAATGGATGTGGGTGTAGTAGTTCTACAGAGGGCTGAAGAGGCTTGCGCAAGATATAGTAGTGTGGAGAGCAATCCAGCCATAGGATTGAAAACAATGACATTTTTATTAGATTTCTTTCCTGTTTGTCTGTCCCACACAAATTCTGCACATGATTTTAGGTAATTTCCCAATATATATGTGTGTGTGTGTGTGTGTGTGTGTGTGTGTGTGTGTGTGTGAGAGAGAGAGAGAGAGAGAGAGAGAGAGAGAGAGAGAGAGAGAGAGAGAGAGAGAGACACTTGAAATCTTAAACATAGCTCAGAACTGGATGACAATTCAATATTAACTCCCTTTGTCAGTCTGTTCGGTAGGAGAGGCCTGAAAAACATTACTAATGCCCAGACATCTGCATGACCAGTATGTTTTACAGGTAGAATAAAATTGCAGACAGACAAGGCTGAACAGAGATGTAAAGGGGGAGATGGACAGAGAGGGATGAGGGGGAGATAATGTGACATCCCTTGTTTCTTTATTTTATTTCTTAGGGAAATAGAAATGAAACTGACTGATATTTTATTAGTAAATTGGTGTAACACTATTTATTTCAGATACGATCAGCTGAAAAGATATGAAAATAAACTTGGAATTTAACACTTCTCTCTCATAATCTCATCAAATGTTGGGCACATGCAATACAAAACTAATGCAATAGTTCAAGTAACTTATCTACTGTATTCATCCCACCTTTTTTATTATAAATCTTTCAAGCACTTCCATGGCTATTAAAAATTCACAATAAAAGATTTTCAGAAGTGTGTGGATGGGGCTAGGAATCTCAATGAGCTAGGAGAAACTATTTTATACTTTCTAGTCCAATTTAAAAGTGTTGTTATGAAACTTTATTTTTATTTAAATAATACTTCTTTTTCTCTTTATCCTTAAAAATAGTTTCTAATGCAGCACCTTAACAAACAATGTATCCCAAGTATTTAGATTGTAATGTTCTTGGTAATAAGATGCCTTAAATATAACAACTGTGCCTGCCTTCTTGTTAACGAATGCCATGTTGAACTCCCTTTTTATACATACCATTTGCTGGTGGGCGAGCGTTTGTTTCATGAGTACCATCTTTATACTCTGTTCCATAGCATATTTTTTTGCTCGAGTTACTGCATCTTGTTGTTCAGAAGTCAGTTTTGGTAGTCCTGCTCCCAATATACCTGGAATGGTTGTATTTCTAGCTCCTGGACCTAAAGGACAAACAACAGTGAAAAGATCTCTGTATTTTTCAAGTTATTCAATAACTAATGTAACAATGGTAACCAGGTTTTTTAATGGGCATTAGAGGGGAGAACAATGCTAGAGATGAAATACAAAAACAAGTAACTCAATATGTCTCTGCAATAGCAGAAATTCCTGACTGCAGCACGAGGGGGCAAAAATGAACTTATTTAGTTCCTTTAATACTGATTGGTAATGTCCCCATAATTCCTGCAAAGGAACAGTCTACAATGTGGGTCGATGCATGCATGAAGATAAAGATGCTAGTTTCTGCTTCTCATAGGTGACAAATTGCAGCAGCATTTGTTCTGACTTGTGAGTATACTGGTGGTTATAGATAAGACAACATGGAAACCGGAAAGTATGGGCAATAGTGGACAGAGTGATTTCTCTGCAGGTAAAAGCGACTGCTTCAGACATCCACAAGAGGTTAGTAGCCGTACAAGGAGAAACAGCACCAAGTCACAGATATGGTAGTTCAGACAGCAAGAACAGTGCAGAAAAATGCAAAAGCAGTCACACAGAAACCAAACAATGCCCAGAATGCATATTACTTGATAATGGGGTGTAGGTAAATCACATTTGACGAGTTAGAGAAGCCAACAGATCTATTATGGGGAACCCTCTGTACCATCGCCCTTTAAGATTTGAAGATAAGAAAGTGTGTGCACAAATTACCTGTCATTTAGGTAGTTTGTGGTTTCCCGACGCTGCTTAAGGCAAATAGTGGGATACATTCTATGAAAATGATAGGGCGGATTTTCTTTCCCATTCTTTCATAATCCAAATTTGTCCTACAGTTACGATGACTTCGTAATTGGTGGGATATTAAACCCTAATCTTCCATATTTCTTGCAAATGTTCAGCAATGTGTCATTTAGTTAATCCAGTCTTCCAAAGTGGTAAATGATGTCCTCAACCAATTTCTGCTCTGTTTAAAAATTGATAGTATAATTTAGAAATGCAAACTTTACTTGTAACTTGTACCACTGTCTTTTTGAATTGAATGTACTGGTATTGATGAGTGGAAATCCTAATGACCTTGCTGCCCATTTCTGTTGCCATGGAATCAAGAGCAGGTCAAACTGGTTTGTGTACATTCTTCCAAAAATTTTTACTGACATCTAGCAACCAGAAATTGTAAATATCTGGGGGTGAGGAGGGGGGAGAGGGGAGGAGGAGGAGGTGGGAGGGGGAGAGGGGAGGAGGAAGGAGGGGGAGAGGGGAGGAGGAAGGAGGGGGAGAGGGGAGGAGGAAGGAGGGGGAGAGGGGAGGAGGAAGGAGGGGGAGAGGGGAGGAGGAAGGAGGGGGAGAGGGGAGGAGGAAGGAGGGGGAGAGGGGAGGAGGAAGGAGGGGGAGAGGGGAGGAGGAAGGAGGGGGAGAGGGGAGGAGGAAGGAGGGGGAGAGGGGAGGAGGAGGGAGGGGGAGAGGGGAAAAGGAGGGAGGGGGAGAGGGGAAAAGGAGGGAGGGGGAGAGGGGAAAAGGAGGGAGGGGGAGAGGGGAAAAGGAGGGAGGGGGAGAGGGGAAAAGGAGGGAGGGGGAGAGGGGAAAAGGAGGGAGGGGGAGAGGGGAAAAGGAGGGAGGGGGAGAGGGGAAAAGGAGGGAGGGGGAGAGGGGAAAAGGAGGGAGGGGGAGAGGGGAAAAGGAGGGAGGGGGAGAGGGGAAAAGGAGGGAGGGGGAGAGGGGAAAAGGAGGGAGGGGGGAGGGGAAAAGGAGGGAGGGGGGAGGGGAAAAGGAGGGAGGGGGGAGGGGAAAAGGAGGGAGGGGGGAGGGGAAAAGGAGGGAGGGGGGAGGGGAAAAGGAGGGAGGGGGAGGGGAAAAGGAGGGAGGGGGGAGGGGAAAGGAGGGAGGGGGGAGGGGAAAGGAGGGAGGGGGGAGGGGAAAGGAGGGAGGGGGGAGGGGAAAAGGAGGGAGGGGGGAGGGGAAAGGAGGGAGGGGGGGGAAGGAGGGAGGGGGGGGAAGGAGGGAGGGGGGGAAGGAGGGAGGGGGGGGGAAGGAGGGAGGGGGGGGGAAAGGAGGGAGGGGGGGGAAGGAGGGAGGGGGAAAGAGAGAGGGGGAAAGAGAGAGGGGGGAGTGAGTTCTGTTTAAATTTTGAGGTCCCACAGATTTGAAAGATGGAAATACTAATAATGCACTTTTAAGGAACATTAGAATACGTCTTCCGTTGTTATTTGTATCTGAATTCATAAACGTCATAAGAATAGTATTTTTGATTTTGTTATTACAATACAGTTTTCAATTTCTTGCTAAAATACTGGTTTCTGGGAAAATATCTCTTAATGCTTTCTACAATTTATGCTTTCAAATTTTCCCCATTTTACTATTTGAATGGATATTTAAATGGCTGTACCTGCTTTTCATCATGTTCTGCATTTCTGATTTAATGGTGACAGGAACTACCAATTTGTCAGACTCGTCTACATTGACACGTTCTTTTTCCATCATAAACAGCACTGTGCATGTGACTGACTGTAACAAATCCATCCAATAATACTGTTGGACAATATAATAGAGTACAGAATTTCCCAAAATCTTCATTAAATAATCATCCATTTTCAAAACAAGATGGCGGTTTGGTAAGTATGGTAAATTAGCATGAAAGAATGGGACATTTCTGAAATTACCTGAGATTTCCCTGATTTTTCGAGGTTAAAATGCAATTCCAAGTTTTCCAGAAAAATTGCCACCCCGGGTTGGTAAACAATTGTGATATTTGGAAGAAAAATGTAAGCTTCAGACTTTTATTTAATACTTTGGCATGCAAGACAATTATTAATAATAACTGCGTGTTAATGCTTTTCTCATAAAAATCACTCATTCAAATTGAGAATCCAGTCAGTGACCACAGTAGGCACCATCTAACCTTTTTTTATTCCCTATACATCGATTTCCAGTTCACCCTGCAATTCCCAACTAATGGAGCTAAATTCAGGTTGTTTTCGACCTGGCAGAGTTTGTGAAGAAAACATTCAGTTCTGCTCTGACTTTTGCAGCTGCCGTCCTCTTATTTTTGTCACAATTCTCTTCAATGACAGCCTGTCACAATCAACACACAGTTTCGTCTGCATTGTGACTTGGCAGATGAAGTTTTCTGTTTTGTTTTCCCTGTATGTGGTATAAATCTTCGATACTGTGTCTCCTGAAACACCAAACACTTCGGCTACCTTTGTTATGAAAGCACCAACCACAAAAGCACCAACAATTTGTCCATGTTCAAATTCACTGATCTTTGACACAATGCACTTTTAACTACACAGAAAAGACCTCTGACCATGACTGATGGCTAGTGTTCCAATATTCTTAAAAGATTGTATTTATAATGAAGCCTGTTTTTCAAATCCATCCAAACTGCATTCTGCCAATACTGTAATTCTCTATTATTCTTAACTGGAGCTCTATTTTTAACTGATGTTGACAGTTGCAGTTTCAGTTTCAGAATTTATACATGCTCATCTCTGACTTCGGTATTCCCTCAACTGCCTTAAACAGCTCCATCTTCACACAGGATTTGTTTTCACTCGGATTTCCTTCCCATTGCATGTAAAAAAGAAATTATCTATCTATATTTGGAAACAAAGAACAAAAAACACTTTTGACACAAAATTCATGTATTTTGACACACGACTCAATCAATCACCCAATTCGGAAACTGAATGAAATGTTCTGATAACCTCAATATTCAAAGACAAGCTGTAAATAATAACAGCAGTAACCACTGTTTAATTTGTTTGGCATAATTAAAATAAATACGACAATAACTGTGGGCAGCTTTGTGACTGGAAAGCAGTTCTTCTGAGAAATAAAACCTTGAAGTTAAAATGACTTAAGTTTCAATTTGAAGAGAAAAACTATTAAATCATATAGTCCATGGGAGCAGAGTATTATTTGGTGTAAAGTGTTTCTTAAGGAAAACGGTTTAAAATTTTATAAACCAGTAACAAATGAAGAACAGTCTGTTGCTGAAACTAAGAACGGGCTGACGACAAAGCAGTGCTTTATCAGTCAACCAAATAAGAATGTGTAATCATCCTCCTTCCTGTATTACATGATATAACTGTTACTTCATACTGCCTGTGTTAGTCTTCCCAAGTTTTCCTTTGTTTCACCAAACGTTGTTCCTTCTCTTGATTGGCATACATGCAGTATTTTGGGCTTACAATTTTTGTTCATACTATCTAAGCAATGTGTTCATTTTGTTCTCTAGTCCTGAATGTGATCTCTCATACTTTGTAATTGTGTGTTTATTCCATTATTTCAATGCTGTAATGTTTGTCTTTTATGCCCTACACGGCTATTATATCACAGTTACAGAAAACATTTATCTTTACCTGGATCAGAACAACAAAGTGATTGACAGTTGGGCCTTGAAAAAAAAGGGGGGGGGGGGGGGGGATTCTGTCAGTTCTCTGTTACATACGAACACAACACACTTCCAGTGGAAGTACTGTGTGGTTCCGTACAACTCAGCATCGCTTCAGTACTACACAACATACTTAGGGAGGCTGCTACCTTTTATGTAATCAAATCTTCGTATTTTGTTGCCTGTATTAGCTTATTGGAATGAAGCAATGTAATCAAGATGGCTGAATGCATTTACTCTCATGTTTATTTTTAATAACTATTTTGTAACTAATTTGTTTTGATCTTCTCAATAGATTTGATCTAGTTGATCAAAGTTCAAAGATTAAGCTCTGCAGCTGTCAAGATTTCAGATGTTTTAAGGAATAGGAAATTACAATCTGCTTGTCAGAAACTAAATAAGTCATCACATATTTATTATTACACTAGCAGTGCGATGGTGGGTGTACAAGGTTGACAACTATATGCACATGCACCCTACCCACATTTTCATGTAATGCTGGAGCCAAACGTCCTGGCAAAAGCAGCCCAGCTAGTTGCAGCTCCCACAACACAGGCAGTGAACACTGAACTTCATTGGTAAACCACAGAAAACTAAAGCATTCACACCATGACAAATGAGAACATAAAAGAATACGTGAAATCATTTCAAGTGACAACATAATAAAAGAGACAGAAGATCAGGCTTTGCCTGACACCCCCATCCAAAACCACTCACCAAGAATTGATCTCATAAATATTTTTACCATCATGAATAACAGATTGCCAATTGATACACTGATGAACAGCATAGATAGAGGTTAGAATATAAAAGCTATGGTACCAGAATGGGCCACATCACAAAGTGAGTAAGGATAAACACTCACCAGATAATTGAGGTACTGAGCAGTAAGGCACATATGGAAGACTGAACTCCCCTACCTGAATGGAATGAGAATTTGAACACCATTCCTGTATGTTGCGAGTCCAGCGCCTTAATCACTATGTCACCTTGTTTAGTGTTCAGTTAGTCTCTCAACAAATGCAAGCGCACAACAGGTAACACTACAAATTTTCTGCTAACTGAGGATTTCACGCACTTTTCTTTTTTTTTCTTTTGCTCCATTATGACCTTACTTGGTATCTTCCAACAATTTGGGACTGTAAAATTTCGCAAAAATTATAATGTGAAAAACAACATGAAACTATCGGCTTTTAGCAAAATTATGCAGAACCAGTGATTTTTAAGAGATCACAAAAGTTGTTATTTTGCCATACAAAAATATTATAATTCTGACCTCAGCGGTTCACTAATAATTGTAACTGACAAATATTGAATGTTAAAACTGCATTTTGTCTTCTAATCTCCTCAAACTGACGTTCATTTATAACCTTAAAATAACAGTTCATTTCCCCTGTAATAAACTTTGAAGCAATGATGAAAATAGTGCCAAATTTGGCAAAAAGCAACACCAAAATTTGGAATCATCTATTTTAGCAAAATTTGGTATAAAAAAAAGCCAAAATTAACCCAGAATAAAAAAATAAAACAATTTTTTCCTGTCCCTATCAATAACAATTACTTTTAATAGTAGTAGCATTCAAATTTAAATATGATAATTCCAAAATGCAATTCAATTTTTACTTGTCTGTAACATGTTATACAAAAAGAAGACTATAAATAATAACTCATTTAAAACTTCCTGACAGATTGAAACTGTGAGCCAGACCGAGACTCTAACTCGGGACCTTTACCTTTCGCGGGCAAGTTCTCTACCGACTGAGCTTTCCAAGCACGACTCATGACCCATCCTCACAGCTTCAATTCCCCCAGTACCTCGTCTCCTATCTTCCAAACTTCACAAAAGCTTTCCTACGAACCTTGCAGAACTAGCACTCATGGAAGAAAGGATATTGCGGAGACATGGCTTAGTCACAGCCTGGGGGTCGTTTCCAGAATGAAATTTTCACTCTGCAGCGGAGTGTGCGCCGATATGAAACTTCCTGGCAGATTAAAGGCAAAGGTCCCGAGTTCGAGTCTCGATCCGGCACACAGTTTTAATCTTCCAGGAAGTTTCTTCTCAGCGCACACTCCGCTGCAGAGTGAAAATTTCATTCTTCAATAACTTATTTCATTTTCTATCTTCCACCCCTGGTATTCTAGACAGTGAGTTGTTCTCCCCTTCTCTTTGAAGCCTAAATTCAATTTTTTTTTGCATAACATTCTTCAAATCATTTAAGTACTGTATCTTTTACTACTCACTTTCAAAACTAGCCTATTTTCTTTCTCAGGGCACTCCTTCCCAAATTTCGTCAAAATTGTTTCAGCAGGTTAGTAATAATAAATTTAAGCATCATGCATGACGTGTCAGTTCTTCGCCCATCTCAGTGTTTTTGAAGTTTTACACCCTGAACTATACGTCATGCAATGATATAATTTTGTAGGCACATTCAGTGGTACATGGGAACACTAGCAAAAAGTGTCACAAATACAGTTAGTAGTACACAAGTAAGAAATTAAAATGTCATGCCTGATGCAAAAAATGGGCAGAAACAATGTTGTACATGATAAACTTTTTTTTTTCTTTCACCATTATGTGGGGAGTGTCAGCGAGAAAAGAACCGCAAAGGTTTGAAATTCTGTGTACAGTTTGTTGCTAGTCACTACTAAGTTCTACCTTTCTCAAATACTGGATGAATAAAATCTGGGTATTTGTGTGTCATGGCCTACACCACTTTTTCACCCCCACTCTTACTCTTACCCCTTTGATAGGTAGATGGTTGTTACCCACAAAGTTATTCTTTCCAGACAGTAAGTGATGTGTGTGCCAAGTTTGGTTATAATGGGTCCAGTGGTTTCAGCGGAGATGTGGAACATACATACATGTAATCTTTTCTATCCACCATCAAATTTTGGTGATATATACCCTATACAATGCCCCTAGCTATGCTGAAGTTACCAGCGAAAACCCCATAAAAATCTGTTTAGTAATTTTGGAGATTAGTGTGTTCAAAAACAGACACAGACAAGTTTTACAGATTTAATATTAGACAAGATAGGAATCTGATAGTTCTGGTGACTGATGGAACACTGAATGGGGCACAAAAACTACACATATATGACTAGTAGTAATTTGTGATGTAAACAAATGTGTTAAGTCAGCCACATAGAAAATCCCGAGTTCCAGTTGTATGCAAATTCATGTTAAAGCATACACAATACATGAATAAATGATTGCTACAGGAACTGAACTTGATATGCATAATGGTAACAAAGTTCTAAAAAACGTCAGATTGTTGCATTTCTTCAAATGATGCAGTCCACATCCACAGTGGTAAACATACAGTATTATTACCAATAACATTATAATCAGCCATTTGGCTTTCACCACTAGACAGAAGTCACCTCTAGACTTATCCTTCAGTAATCCATACTGCTCCTGCACATTCCCTAATTTCGTCTTCCCAACTTATAAAAATTCATCATTGTTACAGACATCTTTTCTCATCGCTAGGAATCTATCTAAGAACTTCCTGGGTGCATCTACCCTAAATTTATTTGGCTGTGTGTCCCATCCACCATATTACAGTCATAGTTTGTCTTCCAATCCTTTCTAGGCCCTCATTCATTTGTTTTTCTGCCCGTCACAGTAATTCCCAAAATGTATCCCACTGTTCCCTGCTGAGCAATCCTCCACATTAAAGTCCATGCTTCATTGCCATTAACAAAAGTCGTATTACACACTAATTGCAAAACTTTCTGCTCTACACATAGAATGCTTAGTTTTGAAAACTAATTAGTTTACCAAAAACCTGTAACTTTATATTCTTTTGTTTATTTATTTAGCTATCTGCGGAGTCACCGTCTCCTGTTTGGTTACGTATACTTAATTTTAGCCTTATTATAATTGATATTCAGGACAACTTTTAAACAACTTCAAACAAGTGGTTCCTGTTCTACCACCTAGCCTACTGGTAGTAGTATATGCTGCTGGTTGGTAAGGTGTGTGTGTTATTTAATTTGTTCTAGCACAGGCTTTATTTGTCAAAGATAAATGAAAATTTTGGGAATTATTACAAATTACCTGCATTACATTTAAAGTGTACCTGATCAGTTAAAATGAGCTTTTAGCATAGTGCACTTTGAAGCAATCTTTGAAACAAACTTATACTGCTGTCTCTTGTCGGGAGCTTTCAGTTGTTTTGCTGCAAGACTAGGGTGGTTTTAATTTAAGCCAAATGAGACAGACCAACTATTTACCGTCATAAGAATTTGTTTTATTAATATTATGTTTTAACTTTTCTTGCGATATAAGAAATACACTAGCATTTAACTTCCAGGGGGAAAATATAGCTTTATGTAGAATTGTAATGATTGAATAGTACAATTTTGTCCTATTTGGAAGTACATACAAATTTATAGATCTTCACTAAATTCTCAGCTCTTTTCCCTCTTAAATTATTTCTTAAGTTTGACAAAACAAACCTGTACATGGAGAAGATTCTCTCAGTGGATGCAGTGCTGGCAGGGCAAGAAATGACGCTTTTCACAAAAGTAATAAATCCTGGTCGTAACTTTCCTTCTCCTTTTTTTGCTGTTTTCAGTTCCATTATCATCCACCATTTATTTGGATGAAACTGTGTTACAAATGCATCAGAATACTTAGAGGCAGGAATGTAACTGGAATCATCAATCCTAAAAGGCAAAATAATTTAAATCCACTTTAGATGCATCTTTTTGAGTCAGTTTTTCGCAATTTCTTCCTGTCCAGTAGTTATCTTCTCCCTCTGAATCTGGGACGTAACAAATCAGCAAGGTATTGAAAGAGTTCTAGTCCTTATCTCTCGCATTCTTTATTACACTCTTGTAGGGTGCTATACCTGTACTTTGTAAAAGACTGATCCATAGTTCGACAGCTTCTGCAAAATATTCATGCTGTCTATTTGAAGAAGATCCAAGACAATGCAAACCTCTGACAGTTGTCACAAAAGATGAGTTCTATATTTATAAATTACAACATTATCCAAGAATTTCCTATTGTTGGCAGGGACTTCTTCAGAGTGCTCTGTTACAATTTCTACATATTTCCAATGATTATAAATAAAAGTGCATAGGCTATCAAGCTGGGGATTTCATCTAACAGGATTTGGGAGCTGTGGTGGAAGACTATTTTTTTCTTTTATCCAACGACGTGACTGGTGGTGGTTCGAAAAATACTTTTGAACGTCACCAGTAAGTTTTATTACAACTATAAATCCTACATCATCTCTCAGTAGATTAATGCAATGAGTCAAACAACCATATGTTAACAAGTCAGATAGGTCTTCTATTAAAAGCTGCCTCAGTTTTATCACTTTATTTTCACCATCAGTGCAAGCAGCAAATACTTCTTTCTGAAAATTATCTTCTGACATTTTGATTGAATTTTTCTAAGATTCTGCACAATATTTAGCTGTCTTTTGGTTGGCTTCTAAATCAACTGCATTTAGTAGGAATGTCTGTTGGCTGTATCTTGTCGTAGTATAATGCGATTATGCTCTTTTTAACTCAAGTTTAACATTTATATCAGCCTCACCCAAATCTTCATCAAGCAAGATCTCATTTAATTTGAAGCAATCAGGCCCAATGTAACCAGGTCACAGTGCCTGAATCATGCGCTTTCAGTAGATCCAGTCGTTCATTCCACTGATCAATGGTTTTAATCACAAAATCCAGCAGGCTAGTCTGTTTTCTCTTCAGTGGAGTTGAAGTTTAATGTTGACTACCATGACTTACTACTCGTAAACCATTACTATTGCTGCTACTGGAGCAGCTTGAGGGAGAATCAATTCCAATATAGGCTTATTATTATTATTATTCTGAGTTGCCGGAGGTAAATCGCATATCGTTAATACAGCATTGAAAAGCCCTTTCTCTTAATGCAGTTTTTCAGATGACATTTCATTCTTGCCACTGAGATCAACATTGCTGCGCTTGAGAAAGTTTTCCATGACGACACAGTCTTAACAACCATCTGCTTAAACAAAGGACTGTGATAACTGTGCAAGGCTCTAGATGCCAACACAAGAGAATTTAATAACCTGTTTTGCCTGTTTAATTTACCAGTTTTTCCACTATTGAAGTGGTTGTTAAGAATGAGTTAGTGTTTTGAATGTATCAATGCTACGTTAGCCGTAATTATGAAAAAATCCAAAAAACAAATAAAAACAGGATTTTTCTCAACCCTGTGCAAGACACAGCTGAAATTAATATGTGCATCTACTGACTTTTCAATGGATATACAAACAGGCAATGCCTTGAGCACTGAAATATTTGATTTCACATATAACATTACACTTCTTTTTCTTTCCATGCGAACACACTTAATTCCTGATAATACTCATAACAGTGCACATGCAGAGATAACCCTACATGTAACTGATGATATAGTACAGCCAGATACCAACAGATGGCAGATCAATGTAGTTTTGTGTGCAAGACTGCAAATGGCAAGTATATAGTCGAGTTACCTTCAGTACAAACACTCACAGCCCCTGAATAAGTATTCGGATTCCCGGCTTAAGTGGATAAATTCTTCAGTCAGTTGCTGAAATTTATATGCATTAGAGGCAAATTATAATGTCAACAGCAAAACAAAGACGCTTCAAGCAAGTTACACTAAAATGCATTTTGCTTTCCTCCAGTTAAGAGTTCTGAAATGGAAATGGAAATGTCGTGTGGCTAGGGCCTCCCGTCGGGTAGACCGTTTGCCTGGTGCCGGTCTTCCAATTTGACGCCACTTCGGCGACCTGCGCGTCGATGGGGGTGAAATGATGATTATTAGGACAACACAACACCCAGTCCCTGAGTGAAGAAAATCTCCGACCCAGCCGGGAATCGAACCCGGGCCCTTAGGATTGACAGTCTGTCATGCTGACCACAACTTCCTCTAGCACTACTGAGACTATTTATGAAATTTCTCAGTATCTTGTGAGGTATAATTGAAACTGTAGAACTGTAGCTGTGGCAAATATTATTCGGTATACTCATGGATTTTAGCAATGTTTTGTTCCTATAGGCTTTAGTAATAAATTTTGTAGAAAAGGTATCGAGAAATGTGTAAAAAAAATTATGAATCCCAAACAAAGTGACTCCCCCCCCCCATACAGTGCTCTATTCTATATTTCATTCATAGCTATCTACTGGTCCATAGTGTTATATTCACTTCTAATGCTGCCTTGTTCTTTTGCTTGATTAAACCCAAATGTGTTTCCAAGTGATAATATTAGCAAATACCTTGTGCGTTTTAGATTGGACACAGTATACATCAATGTTTTCGGTAAATCATTTTGCAATTTTCTTTTGCGCTAGATCTATAGATTTAATCATTTCTCTACAGTCAGCATTTCCTGGTACTTCTCTTTCCCGCTTACTTCCAAGTGAGATTACCTTGTAAACATCATTAATTTCACTAACATAGAACCATCATCACCAACTCTACCTCATATTTTAAGGGGAAAAAGCAAATTTGGAAGATATCACTCTGGCAATCGATCCCAAACAGAAATTTGGGCCCTAAATCTGACAGAACATTTTTATGAGCTCCCGAACATACAGCTTTTCAAATTGCTTCACCAGGTCCTACTCAACCCAACAAGCCACATTCCCAAATGTTGACATCCACCTCAACAATGTTTGCATCAGTGCCTCTGTCTGTATCAAACCTACTAACCACCAGCAATACCTCCACTTCGACAACTGACACCCATTCCATACAAAGAAGTCCCTTCCATAAAGCCTAACAACCTGTGGTCGTCACGTCCGCAATGATGAGTGGTCCCTCTCAAAATATACTGAGGGTTTCACTCAAGCCTTCACAGACCATAGTTATCCTCCCAACCATGTACAAAAACAAATCTCCCACGCCTCATCTTTCCAGTCTTCCACCACCTCCCAAAGTCCTGCCGTCCAGCCACAGAGGAGCATTCCCCTCGTAACCCAGTGCCACCCAGGACTGGAGCAACTGAATTACATTCTCTGCCAGGGTTTCAACTACTTCTCACATGTCCTGAAATGTCCTGCCCACTATCCTTCCCATCCCTCCCACAGTGGTATTCCACTGTCCACCAAACTTACACAATACACTTGTCCATCCCTACACAACCCCCTGCTCCCAACCCCTTACCTCATGACTCATACCCCTGTGATAGACCTAGATGCAAGACCTGTCCCATAGATCCTCCGACCACCACCACCTACTCCAGTCCAGTCGCAAACGTCACCTACCCCAACAAAGGCAGTGCTACCTGTGAAACCAGTCATGTGATCTATAAGTTAAGCTCAAACCAGTGTGCTGCATTCTATGTGGGCATGACAACCAACAAGCTGTCCGTCTACATGAATGGCTACTGACAAACTGTGGCCACGAGCAAGTGGACTACCCTGTTGCTGAGCATGCTGCCAAACATGACATCCATAATTTCAATGACTGCTTCAGAGCCTGTGCCATATGGATCCTTTCCAGCTTTTCTGAATTGTGCAGGTGGAAACTTTTGCTGCAATATATCCTATGTTCTCGTAATGCTCCTGGCCTCAACCAACATTATTCATTGTCCTTTCCCATCCAGACCCTTCCCTGTTCCCATTACAGCACTACACAGCCCTCATTCCACCAACACACTCAGTCTTTTTACTTCTCTCCTTTACCGCTAACCCCCCCTCCCCGCCACTCCCCTACCATCTGTCTAACCTCCTGGACTGTACTTACTGCTTCCCTACCCTCTCTCCACATTGTCCCTGCACGCTCCCCAGCAGCAGTTTACTGTCTGCCACCCCTACCCTACTCCTCCCCTCCCAACCCAGTCGCCACTCCCATCATGTAATGGTGCTGCTGCTTGCAGTGTGGCTTCACTTGCCTGAGACTGCAGTTGTGTGTGCGTGAGAGTTGCGTTGGCTTGCCCGTGAGCGCCCATGCCTGTGCGTAAGCGTGTGTGTGGACTGTCGTCTATTTTTGATGAAGACTTACTGGCCGAAAGCTTTACTTGTGACAGTCTTTTTGTTGTGTCTGTGTGCTACTCACCATCTCAGGTACATGGTGAGTAGCAATTTTCTTTTTCATAATATTGTTACAGTCCATCCTGGCTCTTCCACTGATTGCTTTTAAATTTCATGTGCATCAGTTGTTGATCAGTCGCTTCATCCCATGGCATGCGCTTAATTTCCAAGAGCAAAGTTCTATACTGTGAAGTCAGTAAGAGGTTTGTGAAATACTGCTGTTAACTGGTAACACGCTTTGTTCATTACATCAAAGTGCACAGTTTGGTTGGTTTGCAGTGTAAATGGACCAAACTACAGGGTCATTAGTCCCCTTCTGCTCGTGCAAACAAGTCTCAAGGTAAAAGAATTCCCAAACAGAGATGAGGAATAACCAGTATGCTAGGGTTCTCTTTGCTTTAATCATTTTTATGTTGCAATTCACATAAGCAGTGTAAAGCGAAGAAACTAGTAAATATGTAATTCAAGAAGTAGTGGAGCACTAATTCATTATTAACACTGCTGTTGCACATAATTTTCTTTGGATTTTAGACATTGTCAAAGTGAAATACACGTGCAGGAAATGCAATATTCAATGGAATTGGCATGACTAAACTGTGAATAAAAAATGACAAACTCATTTCGTTCTTGAGATGTATATATAACTCCAGACTTTCAATAAGAGAGTACTGTGACAGGCTGTATTGTATATGTGATCAAGGAAAAAAGAAAATTCCCGGATTTTTCCAAGTTAAGAACATACTTCCTCCTGGGTGAAAATAGAGTATACTTTCCCTCTGAACTGTAAAATTTATCTATCCTTTGAACGGTAAATGTGTTATTCGCCGGCATGGAACTTCCTGGCACTTTAGGAAACAAAACTCAGTAAAATATAATGTGTTTTGGAAAGATCTTTGATGCGCAGCAAAATGTACACTATATATTTTCCTATTAAGAAAATATAAACACAAATTCCATCACACAGCACGTTAGTTTCCAAAGCACTAAACTGAGATTGCAATGCGCTTTTCTCAGTCAATCATAGCTCACGTCACATTCTCTAGCCAGCCAACGACAGCAGATATTCAGAGCATAGGACACAGGATGTCGTCGGCCAATAGCAACATCACTGTTCAGTAGTGCAAAAGCACCAAACAGGAAAAGTTCCTGTTTTAAACTTAGTATAGCTACAAGAAAATCTAAGCTTTCATGTATAATATTGGTCTTTTTGTATGTGTTACCCTTTAAGACATATCAAACACAAATGGGCCAGTAAAATTTTAAATGACAACTGGCAACAAAAACGTCTGATCTTCTGGCCTGGAAATTTTTCTAAGTGGCTGGTCATCAAAGTTTTAAATAATTCAAAAGCTTTTCGATTTCAGAAATTCATTGCACTTTCTCACACAGAATAATTCATCTTACTTAAAAGGAAATTCACACTTTTCAAACCACCATTCACAATATTTACCTGCTACCTCTTAGACACAGGTTCGTTTGAACTGTTGCCAGAGTGTGCCAACAGACAAATGTTACTGCAGACCAATAGTTATGACGACGTAGCAAGCCTGTGCTATATGTTTGTTGTGCTCAGAGACCTTTCATAACATTTCTGCTTGGAATTTTCTGTGAAGTGGGGCATCAAGTGACCATGTGCAGCAGTATGGAATGTTGTTTAGAGGGGACATGGGAGTAGTTGTACTTAGGGCAACTGTTTTATCGCCGGCCGCGGTGGTCTAGTGGTTCTAGGCGCACAGTCCGGAACCGCGGGACTGCTACGGTCGCAGGTTCGAATCCTGCCTTGGGCATGGATGTGTGTGATGTCCTTAGGTTAGTTAGGTTTAAGTAGTTCTAAGTTCTAGGGGACTGATGACCACAGAAGTTAAGTCCCATAGTGCTCAGAGCCAGCCATTTGAACTGTTTTATCATATCCCATCCACATAAAGAATGCAAAATTAGTAAGCAGCCCTTGACACAATATTAGTTTCAAAACTAGACTCTACAACCAAGTTAACCGAATATTTTTCTCTGTGGTGACTTTGCCATAGATACGTGGGGAGTTACAATGATAAAACGTGTTGTCAGTCTGCAATTTACTGAACAATGATGTTTTGTAAACTTAAGACATAAACAACATAAATTGAGAAATAATGTCAAGCCTACAGGAGGTAGTAGACCAGTGTTGAAACATGTCATGTGTTCAAAAAACACTGTGTTTCACTGAAGGCAGATACGTAAAATTCTGCTAAAGTTATTCTGTGTGGTTTTCTGGAAGCCAACTTTCTTTGAGTACCATTCCTGTATTATCTCACGTATGGTTCTTTCTTATAGTGCGAAATGAAACACTGTTTCAAATAAATTGACTGCAAAACATTAAAGAAAGTCGTTCAGAATATAAAATTTTAATTATTGTGTAAGAAGATTTATTAGGGGCCAAGTCCTGTTTTGTGTATTTTATTATTTGAATGAGGTATTCCTCCTGGCCTCCGTGCCACTACAAGAGAGTTCAAGATGTATTTGAAGTGTTGATTGGCAAAGTGGACAGAGATGGCGAAGACTCTTCTGCGTCAGCCACATTGTCAATGCGTCACAGTTTTCTTGTTTAAGGATTACCTAATTTTTGGTGAATCTGGCTTGTATGTAATTCTGGTCATCGTGTGGATTTTTTATGGACCAGCTATGCTGTACCATGCCAGTGCAGACTTCTCTGAAGCATCTTCATCTTCACTGCTGCAGGAAATTGCTAAAGCTTTCCAACTAACAACTTATACCAAATTCTCAAGTGACGACTGAACATGCATTTTTCACTTTCATTACCAGACATTTATTGTATAACTGCAATTACAATTCAGTCCATTTATGTGACACTAATACATTCTCTCTCTATGAGAACTCAAACCAGAGCATTCTGATCCAACAGGAAAGAACTTGCCCCCCTTCTAACAGCCGTGTACCGCAAGTCTCTAGAGGAACGGAGGGTTCCAAATGATTGGAAAAGAGCACAAATAGTCCCAGTCTTCAAGAAGGGTCGTCGAGCAGATGCGCAAAACTGTAGACCTATATCTCTGACGTCGATCTGTTTTAGAATTTTAGAACATGTTTTTTGCTCGAGTATCATGTCGTTTTTGGAAACCCAGAATCTACTATGTAGGAATCGACATGGATTTCGGAAACAGCGATCGTGTGAGACCCAACTTGCTTTATTTGTTCATGAGACCCAGAAAATATTAGATACAGGCTCCCAGGTAGATGCTATTTTCTTGACTTCCGGAAGGCGTTCAATACAGTTCCGCACTGTCGCCTGATAAACAAAGTAAGAGCCTACGGAATATCAGACCAGCTGTGTGGCTGGATTGAAGAGTTTTTAGCAAACAGAACACAGCATGTTGTTATCAATGGAGAGACGTCTACAGACGTTAAAGTAACCTCTGGCGTGCCACAGGGGAGTGTTATGGGACCATTGCTTTTCACAATATATATAAATGACCTAGTAGATAGTGTCGGAAGTTCCATGCGGCTTTTCGCGGATGACGCTGTAGTATACAGAGAAGTTGCAGCATTAGAAAATTGTAGCGAAATGCAGGAAGATCTGCAGCGGATAGGCACTTGGTGCAGGGAGTGGCAACTGACCCTTAACATAGACAAATGTAATGTATTGCGAATACATAGAAAGAAGGATCCTTTATTGTATGATTATATGATAGCGGAACAAACACTGGTAGCAGTTACTTCTGTAAAATATCTGGCAGTATGCGTGCGGAACGATTGGAAGTGGAATGATCATATAAAATTAATTGTTGGTAAGGCGGGTACCAGGTTGAGATTCACTGGGAGAGTGCTTAGAAAATGTAGTCCATCAACAAAGGAGGTGGCTTGCAAAACTCTCGTTCGACCTATACTCGAGTATTGCTCATCAGTGTGGGATCCGTACCAGATCGGTCTGACGGAGGAGATAGAGAAGATCCAAAGAAGAGCGGCGCGTTTCGTCACAGGGTTATTTGGTAACCGTGATAGCGTTACGGAGATGTTTAATAAACTCAAGTGGCAGACTCTGCAAGAGAGGCGCTCTGCATCGCGGTGTAGCTTGCTCGCCAGGTTTCGAGAGGGTGCGTTTCTGGATGAGGTATCGAATATATTGCTTCCCCCTACTTATACCTCCCGAGGAGATCACGAATGTAAAATTAGAGAGATTAGAGCGCGCACGGAGGCTTTCAGACAGTCGTTCTTCTCGCGAACCATACGCGACTGGAACAGGAAAGGGAGGTAAAGACAGTGGCACGTAAAGTGCCCTCCGCCACACACCGTCGGGTGGCTTGCGGAGTATAAATGTAGATGTAGATGTAGATGTAGAATTGAAAAGCTTTCTTACATTACAATTGAAAAACATCATTTGTTTTTCTCCTAAGATATTCTATAATCCTGTTTACTCTGTGCGCACCTTCTGGGTCCATGGACTGCATACCAGATGCACAGACAGTAAACAGCACTCACTTTCCTAGCTTCCGCACACTGCGGCTACATCTTTCCTTGTATGCTCTCTCTCTGTCGGAACAGATATGGTATGCACAGTAGGCCTGTTGGTATATTTGACCTCTCTATTGAAACACTGGGAAAATCTTGAGCTGGCATGACAATTCTTCATATAGCGGAACAGGACTTGGCCCACAATGTCCTCTTACATTACAGCACCCTTCATATTTACTTCCTAAATTTCTGAACTTGATGGTTAAATTAATTTGGTGTACCTCCCTATTTCTTAAGTAAATCATCATAAGTGACATTTCTTTCTATGAAGGAATTTATTATATTTCATCAAACAATAAAAACACTGAAGGTTGTCATTATCCTACAACACATTATTTAAAAAAAAGAGAGAGAGAGAGAGAGAGAGAGAGAGAGAGAGAGAGAGAGAGAGAGAGAGAGAGAGAAAACAGATGCCCAGCAGATTCAATTTAAGACTCTTGAAGAAATTTAGTTAATTTATGATAAAAGTGACTTAAAAAATACTTGTTTGACTGATACTTGAGAACTGCTCATCAGTCCGGGGTCCATCACTAGGTTAAACTAACAGAATTGATAGCGGATCCAGTACAGAACAGTTGACAAAGCATGTGCACCCACGAATATGGACAAACACACACATTAGGTGTTTTGGTACGATGAATAAAAATAGATACAGAGGCAGGAAGACAGAGATCCCATGAAACAAGAAATCAGAAATTTTGATACGAGAATTTATTTAGGAATAGAGAGAGATACCGCAAGCAACAAATTCAGGACCTTAGAAAATCAAGATTACACAGACAAGATGAAATTTGCCGATATACGAAAACAGCCATCATGTTGCAGGTACGACGGGAGCAAAGGGAAAGTAATCTCAAGTTTAACAAGGCAGCCATTAAAGAGAAATGGAAAGTTTCAAGTAAACTATAATAAGAACATGATAAAATATTCTGAATTACACTATTTTGGAAACCAACTTTTGTTGAGTAGACTTTACATTTCATCGATTAAAGTGGCATATTACGCAATAAATACAGAGAGAAAATTATACAAATTTGAAGACTTTTTTACATGTTTGTGTAGTTCACAAGATGAATCAGAAACACAGACAGATTATAAAGAAAATAATGACACTGCATAGGCAGTCCCAAAACAAGATGTAAAAAGTCATTTGAGGTATGATGAAACGTAATTTACTGAGAGATGATTATTCGAAGTGAACGTGATATGAGAAGAACTGGCAAACCTGTTTACATAATACTTAAAGGAAGAATACTACCCAAAACAAGAACAGTGGTATAATTATTGTACTTCACAAGATGGAAAAAAATAACTTAGGCTTAAGCCCCTTAGATGAAATGTACAATATATTAAAAAAGGAGATATCAGCAGCAGTAGAGAATGTTTTCAGAAAGGATACATGTTTATGCAATACAAGAATTAGGCAGATAAGGTTGCACTATTTGCCTCTAATGAAGATGAACTTAAAAAATGCAAGGAGCAACTTAACAGATCAAATCCAAAAGTAGGCCAGAAATCAATCAGAATTAGACTAAGATAACATATCAAAAATAAAATAATAGAAAGTACCAATGAAATCTTGGAATCCACATATGAATTTTAGTTTTTACGGCACCTCAAACAACAGTTAGTTACAAGGGTAAAAATAGCCTGGACCGCTTTTCATACAGTAAACAGTTTTCAATACAGAGATTCCAGCATGTGTGAAAAGTAACAACGGCACATGTTTGATACATAACTAAATACAGGATTAAAAGCTGAGTAATGGAAATGAGATACTCAAGCACTAAATATTCCATAGTGGACTGCTTCTGTAGTTGAATGGTTAGCATCACTGCTTTCAGTGCTGAAGGACCAGGGTTGGATTCCCAGTATCTCATGTGGTACCCAATATAGGCTGTCAACTCAGCCCTTGTGAGTAGAAATGAGGAGCTACTTGAATAAAGAAGCAGTGGATTTGTCTATAGGCAACAACATTTGGAGGGATTGGCAATATGCTGATCACATGTCCCATGATCATAAATTGCTCCTCATACAGCCTTATAGGCAGCAGTTGGCCAGTGGGAACCAGCCTACGGCCTAATCTATAAGTGTTGTTAACATTAAGCATTCAGTATACTCATTTCTGTATCATCTTCAGTCATTAAACAGTTGACTTCTGTTGTTATAAACTGATATGGTTCTGAGCTACTTGTAATTGGGTACAGAGTTTGATATTAGTCCCATTTGTTTATGCTGCCTGTTTTATCCTACAAAATCTGCATTACCATTCCTAAAATAACAGCAACACAAAAGTATATAAAAATATTAGCCCACTTTTGATATTTAATGACTTTTTGAAGTCCTGTAAATCCAGATGGAAATCCGAAATTTTGCAGTTTCAAACTAATAGCTGACCATACGTTGTTGCCATCTTCATGTTTTGTTAGTGGTGGGCATGAAACGACATCCTGTGAAACATTACTAAATGCCTTCTCTCAAAAACTACCTAGTGTAGATTGTTGGAAACCCACTCATGATGGAAATATACTGGATCTAATGGCAACAAGTAGATCCGACCTCTTTGAGGATATCCACATCAAAACTGGCAACAATGATCAGCAAAGCACAAAGAAAAACTAAAACAAGCAGAAAGATGTCAATAGCACGCCATGAAAACTTTGTAACTCCATTTTGTTAAATTTTGTAGGTGGCGTAAGAACGGTTTCTTAAAAAACTACACTTATTCCCATAAATTAAGGATAATTGTAGAATGTGGTGCCACACATCGTGACAATATACAAAACTGGCACTAATAGCATAGGCACATAGGGAACACACACGACATTGCTTTTAAGTCCCCAGTATTGGTGATAAGTTGAGAAAACCGCCCCGAAACACATGTGCTACAAAACGCCACTGTTTCCTGCGCATGTACCCCGACGACAATTTGGGATATGATCATCATGCACAAACGTACACAGGCCGCGCAACGGGTTGGCACACCTGGATCAGGTGGTCGTGCAGCTGCTGGGGTATTGCCTCCTATTCTTGCACCGGTGCCTGTCGGACCTCCTGAAGTGTCATAGGGGTTTGAAGACTTACAGCGATACGTCGACCGAGAGCATCCCAGACGTGTTCAATGGGGTTTAGGTCTGGAGAACAGGCAGGCCACTCCATTCGCCTGATATCTTCTGTTTCGAGGTACTCCTCCACAATGGCAGCTCTGTGGGGCCATGTGTTATTATCCATCAGGAGGAAGGCGGGACCCACTGCACCCCTGAAAACGCGGACACACTGGTGCAAAAGGACGTCCCGATGCACCTGACCTGTTACAGTTCCTCTGTAAAAGACATGCAGTGGTGTATGTGCACCAATCATAATCCCACCCCTCACCGTCAAACCACAAACTCCATACACGCCCCTTTCAAGGACATTAAAGGGTTGATATCTGGTTCCTGGTTCACACCAGATGAAAACCTGGCAAGAATCACTGTTCAGACTATAGCTGGACTCATCCGTGAACATAATCTGGGACTACTGTTCCAATGACCATGTACTGTGTTCTTGACACCAGTCTTTACAGGCTCTCATGTGACCATGGGTCAGTGGAATGCACTTTGCACGTCTCCGGGCGAATAAACCATGTCTGTTCAGTCGTCTGGAGACAACTGTTCCAGTGGCTGCGGTAAGGTCCCGAGCAAGGCTAACTGCAGTACTCCCTGGCCGTCTGCGGGCACTGATGGTGAGATATCGGTCTTCTTGTAGTGGTGTACACTGTGGACGTCCTGTACTGTAGTGCCTGGACACGTTTCCTGTCTGCTGGAATCGTTGCCATAATCTTGAGATCACACTATGTGGCACACGGAGGGCCCGTGCTACGACCTGCTGTGTTTGACCAGCCTCCAGAGGCCCTAGTATTCTACTCATCATAACTTCATCAAAATGTGTTCTTTGAGCCATTTTCAACACACAGTCACCATTAGCACGTCTGAAAACATCTGCACACTTACTTGCTGCACTGTACTCCGACAAGCATCAACACACCTCTGCATATGTGGGCTGCAGCCAGCACCACTGTGCGACGACTACAGGTCAAATGTACCACATGGTCATACCCTGAGGTGATTTAAACCCGCAAACCGCCCACCAGAGTGTTGTTTCACCATGATTCAGCATTATCCTTAATTTATGAGCATAAGTGTATATAAAGTGATACAAGAAGTTGCTACTTGGGTAACTGCACAGTAGAAGCCTAGTTATTGACAGATTAGATAAATTCATGCACTTTCAAATTTCTCTCTGATTATGGAGTTACTGGAATTAAGAGTTTCACAAACAGCTGGAGTTATGAGGTTTTAATTGCCTACCATCAATATATATTAGTACATTGGATTAAAAAAAAGAAAAAAAATCTGTCGTATCACATCTCAATGAGAAACTTTAAAACTTTCAGCACAGGGAAGGAGTATGCAGAGGAACTATGGCTCAAGTTTAAAAGAATAATTGACCATTCACTGAATAGATAACCAGCACAAAAGTTTGTTGGACGGATCCTCCATGGTCTACAGCTACTATAAATAAATTTCTAAAGAACAGGGATTACTGCATAATAGGAGTAAAAGCACAGGGCTACAGATAGATGCTGAATGAAACTCATTTGGCTGTCAAGAGCAATGTCTGAAGCTTTTAATGACTACTGTAGCAGAATACTGTCAAATTATCTTTTACAAAACCAAAAGGAAAATCTGGTTGTTTGTAAAGGCTGTTGGTGGCACCAAAGTTAGTGTCCAGTCCCTAGCAAATGAGACAGGAACTGAAACTGAGGGTAGCAATGCACAAGTTGAAGTGCTTGACTTAATCTTCAAATGTTCCTTTACACAGGAAAACCAAGGAGAATATTTCCAATTCAATCCTCATAGCACTAAAGGTGAGTGAAATCAGTATTAGTGTCAGTGGTGTTGAGAAACAGCTGAAATCACTGAAATTGAACAAAGTTCCTGGGCCCAATGGAACCCCTATCAGATTTTGTACTGAGCTAGCTCCTCTTCTAACAATCTATAGCAGATGCTCCTCTGTCCCCCCCCCCCCCTCAAAAAAATAAATAAATAAAACAACTGTGCCCAGTTCTTGGAAGAAAGCACAGGTCACATACTTCTACAAGGGTAGTAGAACTGATCCATGAAACTACCTCTTTGACATCGATTCATTGTAGAATCTTACAACATATACTGAGCTCAAACATAATCAGACACCTCTAACAGATCAATCTCCTCCATGCCACCCAGTATGGATTCCAAAAACATTAATCTTGTGAACTACAACTCAAATTTTTTTTACATATACTGAAAGATTTGGTTCAAGGCAGTCAGGTAGATGTAATCTCTCTTCATTCCAAAAAAGTGTTTGATTCATTAATTACCACACCTATGCTTCTTGTCAAAAGTACGATCGTATGGGGTCTCAAGTGAAATGTGTGACCGGATTGAGGACTTTTTGGTACGGAGGAAGCAGCATCTTATCTTAGAGATGGTGTGTCATCATCAGCTGTAGGAATAACTTCAGGTGTGCCCAAGGTAAGTGTGTTGGGGCCCTTGCTGTTCATGTTGTATATTAACGAGCTTGTAGACAATATTAAAAGTAACCGCAGACTTGTTGCAGATAATGCAGTTGTCTACACTGAAGTACTGTCTGAAAGAAGCTGCATAAATATTCAGTCAGATCTGGACAAGATTTCAAAGTGGTGCAGAGGCTGGTAACTTGCTTTGAATGTTAAAATCTAAAATTGAGCACTTCCCGCAAAAAATTATATCTCATATGACTACAATATCATCAAGTCAGTATTGTAATAGGCCAACTCACGCAAATACCTGAGTGTAGGGATATGAAATGGAATGACCACATAGGCTCAGTCCTATGTAAAGCAGGTGGCAGACTGATTTATTGGTAGAATACTGGGGAAGTGTAATCAGTCTACAAAAGGAGATTCCTTACAAATTATTTGGGTGGCCAGTTCTAGAATACTGCACAAGTGTGTGGGAACTGTGCCAAAAAGGATTGATAGAGGATATTGAACTTATAGAGAGAATAGCAGCATGAATGATCACACATTTGTCTAATCTGTGGGAGGATGTCGAAGATACTGAAAAAACTGAACTATCGTGAGAATCTATTAAAAGTTTCAAGGAAAGGCTTTAAATGATGATTCAAGGATAGACGGAAACTTGTGCTGATTCATTTTGCCTTCCAGAATAGCAATAGCAACCCGGTTATGTCAAGAAAATATTCCCAGGCCACAAAACTCCCTCCTCTGGCCTGGACCCTCCCAACAATTGTTACTTGGTGTTTATTTTCAGATGTTTCAAGCCGTAAACACCAAGAGCCATTTGTTCAATGTCGCATAAAATGTGATTCATATGAAAGGCCACCTGCCCGCACTCGGTGGATGTATAGTTGCAGTACTGGTATGCAAATTCCAGCCTCCATTGCCAATGAACAGCAGTCAGCATGGGGGTATGAATCAGGCACCCATGGAGGCTCATAGGCCACAATATTTGCTGAATGATCATTGAGACGATACTGTTGGCAGCCCCTTGGTTCATCTGAACAGTCATCTGAACAGCTGAACATTTGTTCAACAGCTGCAAAACTATTTGCCTATACACTTCTCCATAATTGTCCTTCAACCATCATCTATGGTTGGTGGTACAGCACAGTTGCACTAACTACAATTTTGTATAATGCCATTCTGCTGTGCAGAGTATACTTTAATAATAGAAGAATGTGAACAGTTTACAAACTTAGCAATTTTGGAAATGCTTCCACCATTCACCCAAAAGCCCTTTTGGATGTCATATATATCCACAAGCCATTTATCAGAGGTTATTGCACGATGACATCCAACATTGGCAATGGTCACATTATTGTTTGTTTTGCTTTAGGGCGCATAAAACAACTGGGGCATACGCGCCCAAGTGGAAACTATAGAACATGAACACAGAAAGGAGTTAAACAACTATACGTCAGTCCCAAGTCACATTATTGTGATTGGGCAATGTAACACAACTACTTGAAGCATAATTTTAATAATAACATTGTTACTAAAGGGTGAAACAAAGCAGCGTAATATAAACAACAGTAACAAACATACTACAATTATTTTACGATATAAGAAAAAGAAAGCAAGACATGATGACATCAAAAAATTGCTAGCATTCAGCAAAGAAGAAATTTCAAGATAGAGTTTTTACATGAAGGTTAATCTTGTACGCCCATCAGACATGTTGATGGATCACTCGATATAATTACACGTATTCACGATGAAGTCACTATGCGCAGTGCGAAAGAATATATAGACTGATGCCATGTTATGTTACTAAACACCTGCGGCAGGTTTAAGAGCTGCCACGGGCTGTCGGGTATCACTTGTCAACTAGCCGATGTTTAAAGCATTATCTCTACCATGTCTACTAATGATAAGTTGATGACCCAGTGCTATGTGGTTTTCTCCTGGGCTGGGATTTGGACTTTGGAGTAATCTACTGACGACGTTTGGCTATCACAAGTTATTTCCCTGTCTGCCTAATGTGGGACTCTTTGCTCACTATTTGACCAACCATTGTGTTTTCAGTGAACAATCCCCAAATGTGACAGTATATGGGTTCACCTAGGGCATAGTTCGTACCCGTGTGCTTCCAGTCAAATCTACAAACTGCGTCCTGCAGCACTGATGTGAGAGTTATTCAGCAAACATATAGAATAGTGTACTGATAATGAGGAATCCATCTCCAGAAGTTTTTTGTTCTGTGTATTTCCAGAAGACTCAGGAACCATTATTTTCTGTGATGTAATTGCAAATACGTTGTGCTTAATGAAATTGTGTTGAAGCAGACTTATAACAGTTAGAACTTACCTGTTACCAGGGTCCCAGTTTGATTTATATTATAGACAAGTGCTGACATGAAGTCAGTGCCATCCTCTCCTATAACAAGACAGAAAACAGAATTACACACCAATCAATCAAGCAAAAAGACAAGGTCCTATGTTAGCCACTAAATATGCCTAACACAGTATGCTAAGCCAGTAATTACAAAACTTGTCACTGTTATGGAAATTTAATATAATATCAAGCCCCATTTAAAAATGGAAATCTGAATCTTGTAAAATTTTTCAACACAATTTTTCTTCCCTTAGAAAGAAGATTTGTGATAGGAGAGTATCTCAATAAGAAGCAAAGCTTTTGATCTAATTCAACCCACACTTTATTGTAAGAAACTGCACATTACTGACCATAAATATCTAAAAATTAACTTAACTTTATTTTCAGGTCTTTCTACGTTTTGTGTGCGACAAAACATGCAATTTACAATTAAAATAGATTTTCTTTCAAAAGTGGAACTGTTTTAAAATCTGTGATTCAAATGTAAATCTTTGCCTTCATAGGCAGTGCTCTAACAACTGAGCCAACCGAGCACACCCCAAGGTTGCACTCTAAAAGAAAGATGTTTGGCAGACTGCAACTGATTTACACCACGAGGCTTGCTCTAGTAACTTGGCTGGAGGCGTGTTGTCCACAAATGGCATAAATTAAAAGTCTGAATCTCAGTCAAGGACACAGATATAATTATCAAGTAGTAACACTATTATGTAAGTAAGAGTTTTATTCTGGAATCAATCTCCAGGCTGCAACTAAGCCATTCTCCACTACATCGTCTCTTTCTCAATGATGCTATTCCACCAAAAAGTGCTGGAGACATCTCTTGAGATTCGTAAAGAGGTAATTCTTGACTGTAGGTTCCAGTCAATGTACGGGGTATGCTCAGCTGGCTTGGTCAATAGATAGGTGCCTGCAAAAGGCATAGATCTAGGTTCCAGTCCTGATCTAGTGAAGAGTTTTAAAATGGCAGAAAATTTCAAATTTTGTTAAAATTGAATGATTTATATATTCTCACGAGCAAGGGTTAAATGTCTTCCATTCTCCCAAGCTTTCGCCTGTTGACACAAATGTGCACATGCAACTTCAGTCTTATTTATCATGATCTATTTCATGTTAGATCAGTACCTTTCTTTTCGAAATCTTAGAAGAGAAGAATAAAAGAAAGGCAACTTGCTTTTGTGTAAGTTATCAGGGTATATCACAAAAATATTTGAAGGGATTGCAAGTGAACTAGGAAGAAATTCAACAGCTGAAAATTCTACAGTGGTACAGCTTAAAACTGTAGCTTCAATAGCTAACACACATTCATTCAGCTTTAAATCTACTACAAACACAAAACAACATATAACTAATATTAACACAAGATAGCTGTACATGGTTTTGAGGAGTCTTGCATAATAATATTAAAAAAAATCTTATCAAAATCCTGACATAAAACGGCTACAGACATTGTTATACAAATAAGTTAAAAAGAAATAGAGGCATTCTGTTATAAAATTATTTATGTTTTCATGAGAAAATTGAATGTCTGTTACGTCTGATGTCAGGAAAAAGTCATGGTGACTCAAGGTTTAAATTGACCTTTACCAAGGGGAATAGCAGGCGGCCAGTGTCATGTTGGCCCCTGACCGGATCACCACATCGCTGAAAACACCAGGGCTAGGCTAGGCGCAACTCTAACCATGGAACAACACAGAAAAAAGAGGAAAAAAATCAAGAAAACAGATGGACACTAGGCAACACCGAATGTTATCACTTCCCCAAGCTAGGAAACTTACAAATAGCAAAAACAATAATGAATACAGGCTCTTTCAATTACATAAGCTGATCCTGGAAGTATTACGTTCTCATGAATATTGCATACCACTACAAAAATTGCTCCAAATGACATACATGGTTTCCCCAACTCTTGCTAGTGTTCAAGTTTATACTGATCCTGTTCTACCATTCAATTATAAGTACATAAGCAGCCTATGATCACTCTTGTGTACTGTACAAAACACTAAGATATTTTTGATGTAAACTGAAATTACAGCACCATAACACAACACTACATTTTCAGTATCACCAGACAATTTGATCTGAAAAATGTTCAGCCAAAATCTTTGATTGCTATTCCTACAGTAGCTTACAACAACAGGGAAATACTGGACTGTGTAAGGAATGATGGCACAATGATGTGAGGGTGGGAAAAACCACAAACTGTTTTATCCTTAATCTCCAAACACACAAATATAGTTTCAACTATATGTTCCATGAAGAATTGAAAAGTAAAGTTTTTATCAAATACCAGTATTCATTTCTGATTTTTAACACACACAAAGTTAGAAGAAGGATAAAGATGGAGTACTGAATTATTCAAAGTCAACAATATATTTCATAACAGTATGTGAGAAAGAAGATTGTCTATATTCATATGACAGTTGCATCAGCAGGTAATGAAGAAATAACAAGGAGCAAAGCATAAGTATTAGATACTCAAGTCGTCGTGATTACAAAGGTATAAGGAATACTATGTATAACCATATGAAGTCAAGTAATCCTCTTCTTGATTTATGTTGGACAGATTTGAGGAAAGAATTTATAAGAAAATCATTTTTAATATTTTAACACGAATGTCCATTTCCCAAAGAGAACACAGCCTGAAGATATTGCCAATTTTTTATGGTTTGTAATTCAGTTTTGATTTCTTCCATTATAGGAAAGAGATAATGAAAATACAATTGGGGAAGCCAGGTAAGCCATAAATACCTTAAACTACACATAATGCTTAACATACTCTGATATTTCTAGTATGTGTTTAGTAATTATACAGCAGACTGGTGTCTTGTAGCTGCAACAAAAACCCACAATTTCAGAATTTCATGGGACACATTATGACACGTTCAGTATGTCATTCTTTTAGTACTGTGCAATGACATTTACACAATAGATTTTATTACCAGAATGGTCCAATGAAATTCCTGGACTGTGACAACAGTTCATTCATTCCAAATAGCAAACAATATGTTTACATAGTATGTTCTGTGTCATGTAAATGTCATGAAGTAACCTTTTATATTGGTGGTGGGACACCACTAATAATAATAACAATAATAATAATAATAATAAAAACCACATGCACGTGCACGCACGCACGCTTGCGCTCATGCGCACACACCAATCAAAGCTGGCAAAATTAACAACCTGCAGTCAATTATGTGTGCATTAGAAACATTTATGACACTCAAAGTGTTACAGCTTGTGATCCAAGTCTACAACACAAAGACACAAACTGAACATCTTTTCTCCTTTTAAATACTTCAAGTTTTCATTTTATTCATTAAATAATGGTTTTGGGCAAATTTCTGACTATGCGAACAAAATGTCTCCTAGAAAATGAACTCCTTGTTACCAGTCACTTCACTTCAAAATTTCTGCTTTGCAGTACTAGTCATGACATGTCAAATAATTTACTCTTACTTTTGAGTGCATCAAATTTATGTTGTATATTTCACTATGGATATGTGCTTGCCTAAATCTCGATGTCAAGTAAATTTAATTACAGTTACAGTATATGTAACGCACATTCGATGTTAAGAACTTAACTTCCCGCCCCCTATTTTAAGGCATTATTACATCTGTAGTTCTTCCAGAAAATAAGATTGTCTAAAGACTACTGCAAGTTGAAAATCTTATTCTTGTGTCTGTGAATAGATGACTTGTACTAATCATATGTGGCTACTGTGGACTTTGTAAATCTGTCACACGTGTAAGCAATAAAGTGTTCAATCACTCTAGCTTGTCCCTGGAAGTTTTCCCTAAATATGACAAGTAAAATTATTTGTGTTACGTTACAAACTGCTGCTAAGCACAATGAATGAGTGTCTGCCTAACAATATCATTTACTGCATATGATAAATCATATTAAAATGAACACTACATGGTGGTGTACCTCTCTCTTACTGCGGTCTTTTGCAGTGACACGCCACATTCACTTAGGGGTATTGTACCCTGTCACTAAAAAGATCCTAACACTACATTGGGTTATTACTTGGCACTGATATTAGAAAGCGTAGCATTTACATAAAGTATAAATAAGAGTATAATTAAAATTATTTATACAGTCACCCTCCACCCCCCCCCCCCTTTTTTCTCTCACCCCACTTTTGCTTATTATGTACAAGTTTTTGTGACCAAAAGCTGTGAATTGTCTTCTGTATACGGTATTTATTAAAATGAATCAATACTTTCGAAGAAATTTAATCCCCAATAATTTATTTTAAAAAATGGATCAAAGTTGAGAATTCTGCTCAAAACCATGTGCAGACAGACAGTGCCAAGAACAATAAGGTAATGCACAACATAGTCCTATCAAAGTAATTAATTATGATCAACACAAAAGAAGGCACAAATGAAGTTCTATAAGTGTAACACATTTCATTTGTTTTTGATGAAGCTTGAGAGCATCAAATGAAATTGTGCACTTTGAACTGATAATGTTATCTCGCGTATAGGAGAAATATGAAAGTGTGGGAAAGATATGTAGTGGGGGAGACACTGTGCACTTTAATTGGAATGGTCTTTCGCTACACTTTTTTTTCTTTCACTGTACTTGGACTTAAGCATCCAAAACAATATTAAAACCACATGCAGGACTGCAGGCTGAAGTACTGCTACTTTTGGCTACTTGTCTATTTCAAGTATACGCTCATGGCAGTAGATATATTAATATTCACAAAAATAAAATGAAAAATCAAATGCTGAATGCCAGGAGAGCTAAGAATTCACAGATGAGCGAAGCTTGTAGTTGCCTGGACCGTGTACCCCTAACCCCTTTACCTGTGTCACAATCTGGAAACATAAAAAAATTACGAATTGTCTTCAGTTAGCGATCACTGTTTTAATACCTAATTTACACAATTATAATCTATTTTTAAATATGTCTATGTATCTAACAATACATCCGTCCACTTAATGCATACAGCAAAAGCATTTGTAGCCATTATTCTGCACTCAATACGTAAACTGTCAATCTACTACTTATGGGATTTTTATAATCATTATTATTTATTCTACATAACATACACTTGTGGAAGTGTCGTCTCTTCTGTATCCTCAAGTAAAATATAGTAGTGATAGGCATAGTGTGCTTTAAAGACAATGTTGTTCATCTGTATAGCAGTGACAAGTGCAGAGTTAGGAAATCTAATATGTAACACTGAAGATTACTATGAATTCTAAGCTTGCATATATAACAGTGAGCAAACTATGTTAAAACATGGACTAAAATTAAAGTTACAATGGACATGGATAATGATTGTAAGAACTTGTAAGAACTCTTAAGCACAAATACGTCCTAGAAAGTTGAACTAAAGTTCAGTTCATTAAGAGATAATCAATGTAAAAATGCATTGATTCACTACAAATTTCAGTGAAGTATCCTTTACTTTAGATTGCTTAAAGACATTTACCAGTATGCAAAAACTAACAAGCACAAACATATCAGATACGAAAAGTTTTTTCTGTAATCACTGCTTAAGAACACTATTTAAAACATACTGATGTCAAGTGCAAAAGGGGAAGTAAACAAGTCCACATAATTTCATTGCTTGTGGCAGCCGATTATCAGTTAAGAATAGAACAGGTGTAGCTCAGACACTGCGACCAGAATGGAAAGTAATGAACCTGAATTTATTAGCAATAGTACCCAATTCTCGAATTAATACTTTTTTATAAAATTGTCCAACAGAAAGTAATTATGAAAAGATCTGTCTTTCTTCCTGCACAGTGTATTACCCCGAAAAAATATACTGGGAACATATGCTGGTTAGAGCATGGATGTTGAAGACTTATTTTGGTCAAAGAGTTTGTTAGGACATAAAGGAAACAGAAGAAACAACCAACATACATCAGTTTTCTTTCAAACAATATGTGAACTGAATGCCAGAAGCAGAAACAGTAACACAATTTGGAGCATGCCCTAGAGTTCAGTCATCAACATGCCTCATATCCACAGTTGCATACGGCAAGAAATTACAATTCTGTACACAGCTTGTTAGGTGATAACAAACATGGAGTATGGGATTTTATAATGTATGCAAAGGAACACGTCAGAACCTAGTAAGATTATCATAAAGCCACCCTATCTGCTCCAAAAAATTGCTGAACATGTGTGTTTAGAAGAGTGCAATGTACAGTAATCAAGACAAACCCTTTCCCCATTAACTGACTGTCCCATTAACTTGTTTTTATATTACAATAATTAAAACATTCATATGATCATCAGTGGAAAAAACAATTGTTTGTAATGTTCTGTGGATTTCCTCCCCCCTAGAAACATGTGAAGGGGAAGATAGGGTTAAAAGCAGGGTTATCAAATCTTTATCCTAAATTAAAGAAACCATCAGCTTTATTTTACCTCTTTTGCTGCTCACATTCAACTCCATTTCAAGAACCAGATGTATTATGTTACTGACTATGAATACCGGCACATGTCCAAATTTAGTAGCAAAAAATAAGTTTGCAGCAATAACAGAATGCTTTCAGAGACTCCATAATCATGGTCAGTACTCTACTTGCCACAAAGTAATAGATGACAATCCACAAAATTGGCTCCAATTGATACAGATTTCCAAAATTCTTGGGATTCGCCTATAGAAAATGCAAACTTAAAGACATGGTCACTGGAGAGATCCAATATTGTAGCTTTCCTATGAAAAATGCCATCACCAGAACAAAGGAAACAAGACTCACTGTGTCACATACGATCACAAAAATACGGGCTACTAAAAGTGCAAGACTAATATTTTCTTCCCCCAACTCTACAGAGCTCAGGTTTAAACAAGTTTGCTTTTTATCTACAACATGTTTTAAGGGCAGTCATGTCTTCGTGATGTGTGTTATAATTGCGAGAAAAAAGAAGCAAAGTTTAATTTTTTACTACCATAAAAAAGGTGTAGATGAAGGAAGTTAGACATAAAATGCACCTTTACAACCAGCTAGGTAACACACACATCTTTACAGACTCTTTGAACTAACAACATAGGAGCAGAAATGGACCTTCACATGGTGACATTCTCCTTTCACTCCTGCCAAACCAACAAAGGAGAAGATAAGAATACATAGGAAATGAAATCTCTGATTTAAAAGTTACATTATCAAAATTAAAGACATGCAGTATTTGCTTGAGGAAGAAAGATTAGTTTTCAGTATCTCATCCGTGAGTACATCATTTGAGATTATGAAGAAAATCCGTAACGTCCTTTTCACAGTTGTCATGCTTTCTTGGGAATTCAATTCCACAATTCAAACATGAGTCTGCTATTATACCCATTGCAATATCTCTCAAATGGTTCGAATGGCTCTGAGCACTATGGGACACCTGAGGTCATCAATCCCATAGAACTTAGACCTGCTTAAACCTAACTAACCTGAGGACATCACACAAGGCCATGCCCGAGGCAGGATTCGAACCTGCGACCATAGTGGTTGCGCAGTTCCAGACTGAAGTGCCTAGAACCACTAGGCCGGCCAATATCTCTCACATTTTGCTTGAAGCAGTCACTGAATATGCCTCAGTGGAAGACTTAAGTTGTAAGATACCCACACCAAAAATTCGGAAGAAAATTACCTTCAGTGGGAAGACAACCAATAAAATTTCATAGGATGTATTAGTAATACTTCAAAAGACTTTTATGAAAGTTAATCTGTGGATGAATGTCACACTAGTCCAAAACAGAACAATTTACATCACCCTATTCAATTCCCTATCCCATAACTTATCTCATGGTAGAAATAACTGTAAACATAATGACTTAATAAATTCCAGATGGCACTGTGTGTGTGTGTGTGTGTGTGTGTGTGTGTGTGTGTGTGTGTGTGTGTGTGTGTGTGTGTGTCCGTCCAAATTCATCAAAAATTTCTGTGAGTATTCTGGTATAAGGGACTGTCTCTGGAAGCTTGTTACAGAGTAGTAAGGTAATTATAATTCAGTTTGTTACACCAATTTGCGAACTTGAGGGCGAAGAGTACGGTGGACATTACTGTTGTAAACATCAAATACCAACGCGAATGGGACAGATTTGTTGACAAGGAAGACACTATACACACCATTAACATTTGTACTGCTCTGCAGCTACTTCCAGTGTAATACAAAGAAAAAGTGGGTAATAAAGCAAATTAAATGTAATTACTCCATTAGGCTATTGGAGGCCAAGGGGATCTGATACCAGAATACTGTGTGTATCCCTAAACACTGTCCAAAATTTCATAGAGTTAAGGTTGAATCTGTATATATTAAAATGACAGAAAGTTTGAATAATGGAGATATGGCTGCTATTCACCAATATTGTTTGGTCACAACGATTGATGGGTTTGGTTTTCCTTCCTATTCAGGTCTTTTTCTTTCTTTGTTTTTTTAATACAGCTGTAATCTTCACTGGCTTTTCGTTGTTCATCCAAAGGCAGTGCTGCAGTATTGCAAGGATATTAACAAGGTACATATCCCATTCAACTCAGCAAATTAATCTCCAAGTTACTACTTTTGTTCATTGTAATATAATTCATTAGAAGAATTTCCAAGTATTGTAAGATCTTTTACAACAGTAAAGTTATGCACAAACATGTCGAGCTGGATGAGTATGGCTATAAATACCTAAACTTCACAGAAAGTATTCTTTCATACTTCAAAACAATTTAAAAAAGCAGAATGGCAAAAATGCATCTTAAACGTGAACCAAAGAACGGAAAATGTGTCAAAGGATTTCAGTACAGCACTTACTACATCACTGATAAAATACTTACATCTCAGTGTCACTTCCACAATCAGACAACTATAAACAAAATATCAATTCATTTATCAGTGGAAGTTTTCTGTAGTGTCTAGATTTTATACTTACATTCTGCTGTTCAACGGAGACTATGATCATAGACTCCTTTATGGGGAGAAAGGGGGCAAGATTTCTGTTGCTTGTGCATTATATGTAAAGAACATCATTATTGAGTAGTACATAGCGACTACAAATGCATATTTATATTAAATGTTCTATTAACAATCCAGCAACTGCGTATCTGTCTTTTTCCTATGCCTACAAAAATGACTTTCGTTGTCTTACAACACTGCAAGTTGAATGTTTATTGAAATTTATAACCCCTCGAAGTATTCAAGGTGTGGAGTACGAACGACAATGTGATGAAGAGTAGGATACAATATTTGTTATTTTTATTTATAGCCTACATTGGACATCTTATTACTTCAACAATGAATATAATGGACAAATCTTTAATGCGCTACAATGGCACTGAGTTTCATTTCCTACAGTGGACTAAAGTAGACTGCAGGTAGAGTTTTTATTAATATTCAAACAACTGCTTGTGTACTATTATTTCCTCTGATTTTCATCAGCACAAACCTTGTTTCATAAACCTTGTTTCAAAAACACTTGGGACACCAGAATTCACCACCAACACCTGTGGCACCCTTAAATTATTCTAAGTTCTCTTTTTTTTCCTTTCCCTTGCATTAACATTAGAAAATACGTAAGCAATTTGGCAAAACTGTTGCCGTTATTTAAATTCTTGCACATTCACACAATCACACACTCAGTCAAAATTTTGTAGTCCTTTAATAGTACAAGATTGGATATTAGAAATGTTTCAAAGATACTAAAGATGATGTAAACATTATATATATATCTATATTCATTGGAGCTGTTTTAATCTTTCTATTGGCAACCTCATGTGATCTGACACGACATGATATGGAAGAAATGTTATATGCACTGAAGAAGCCTTACACTTTGTTTACATGTGAATAAGGTTTCCATTCATTACTACAACTCTAAGAATACATTGTTAGAATGGAAGTACAAAGGCATAACTTCAGCAGTGAAGCAAAGTGTCACAGTCACTATCACAGCGCAATTTTGATAAGCCATGGCACGGAAACACAATGGAGAGACAAAAAGGAAAGTTAAAGAAAAAAAAAATTACAAATAAAAGTTATCCTACAATATTCTCAATAACATTCTGTTTTGTGTGTTACTGTGACTTCATACTGTGACGCTGCCCATGAAGTCAGCTAAGCATGGTGTTCAATAAAGAATTTGTAACGCACAGAACTATCTGTATTTCCAACGAATATCTTTGGCTCATACACAAAATGTTCTTCAGACTGCCATGAAAATGCACTGTGACCTTTCCTGTTCAGCACAGATTAGTAGAATTTTGAGTATTCTTCCATTCATTCCTGCCACATTAGCTTCACACACTTATTTGCTTCTGTGCTACTTTCTGTTTGAACTGCACTGCCATATGGACCAAGTTTTGTAAAATTGGCAGTCTCATAGTGTATACAGGGGATGGATGACTAAGACATTTGCTCCAGTTGTTAATACCAGGTGATCAAAAAGTCAGTATAAATTTGAAAACTTAATAAACCACAGAATGTAGATAGAGAGGTAAAAATTGACACTCATGCTTGGATTGACATGGGGTTTTATTAGAACAAAAAAACAAAGTTCACAAAATGTCCGACAGATGGCACTGGACAGCAAAACGTCAGTGACTGCACATGACAATCGTGTATAAAAGGAGCTGTAATGAGAGAGAGAATCAGACGCGCGAGCAGTCGCAGCATGTCGACGTTACCTGAGAAGGTGCTTTTAGTGAAGCTGTATTATCAGAATGGGGAATGTGCTAGTTGAGCATTACGATCCTATCACCATAGGAACGGGATTCGAACGGGTAAAGGTCCATTGACAAATGCAGCTGTGGCGAGAATGATTTCGAAGTTCGAAGCCACGGGTCATTTAGACGATAGACCCTGTAGTGGCCGATCGAGCGCGAGGCGTAATGCTGCCAAGACAGTTCAGGAAGAAATGGAGACTGTAGCGGGTTCATCTATGCATGGGGAAGTCGGCGCTCATGCAGTAGCATGTCGCACCGACATTCCATACATTACTGTTTGGTTGGCACTGAGACATACCCTCCGATGCTATCTGTACAAAATACATCAGCATCATGAACTGTTACCTGGCGATTTAGTGAAGTGGAGGGCATTTGCGGTGTGGGCATTTCAAAAGATGGCAGAAGATGACGATGGTTGAGTAACGTGTTGTGGACCGACAAAGCTCATTTCACGCTCCGACGGGTCTGTCAACGCCCACAACTGCAGAATTTGGGCTACCGAAAATCCTAGAACTGTCATGGAAACTACATTGCATGACGAGAAAGTCACGGTATGGGTTGGATTTACCACATCTTCCATTATCGGACCTTTTTTCTTCAAGGAAATGCATGATTCTGGTTTTGTAACTGCTGCCGTGACGGGTTAGAGGTACGCCGATATGTTACAGAATCGCATCATCCCCAGCCTGGCTGATAAACACCTGCTGGAACGTACTATGTTTATGCAGGATAGCACTCCACCCCATATTGCCAGACGCGTGAAAGGTCTCTTGCGCGCGTCGCTTGATGATCGTGTGCTCAGCCGCCACTTTCGTCATGCTTGGCCTCCCAGGTCCCCAGACCTAAGTCTGTGCGATTACTGGCTTTGGGGTTAACTGAAGTCGCAAGTATACCGTGATCGATCGACATCTCTAAGGATGCTGAAAGACAACATCCGACGCCAATGCCTCACCATAACTCCTGACAAGCTTTACAGTGCTGTTCACAACATTATTCCTCGACTACAGCTACTGTTGAGGAATGATGGTGGATATATTGAGCATTTCCTGTAAAGAACATCATCTTTGCTTCATCTTAGTTTGTTATGCTAATTATTGCTACTCTGATCAGATGAAGCGCCATCTGTCAGACATTTTTTGAACTTTTGTATTTTTTTGGTTCTAATAAAACATGTCATTCCAAGCATGTGTGTCAATTTGTACCTCTATCTACATTATTTCGTAATTTATTCAGTTTTCAAATTTATACTGACTTTTTGATCACCCGGCGTAACTGATCAATAACCTTGCCTTGGATTTAACTCTGCAAGCTTCATTAGATATATCAACTGAATAACCAAAAACTTTCACGTAGCAAGAAGTAGTTTTCTAGGCACCAAAGTCCTACAAAATATTTCTCAAATATGACTGGTTGTGTTTATTTATCTGTATTACGAAAGGTACCCATTTCATAGAAGTAACAAACAAGCGCATGTTCCAAGATTCACATACATTTGATAAATCTCTCTTCAACTTGACACGAGTGAGTGTAAATTTGATCAAACTTCTCACACTCAGTGTACAAGATAATTATCACATCTAACTACTTTCATTATCTTTGGATGTCTGCTGTAGCACAATTTCTTTTCTTTTTTGCCATTTCATCCCGTAAAGTTCAGCAGTAGTGTGATTATATTTATATCTTGATGATGATGCGGTCCCATACTCCAAGGAGCATAGGGGACGATGTGGGAGACCAGCACCGCCAACTAGGCAAGGTCCTAGCGGAGATGGTTTGCCATTGCCTTCCTCCGACCGTAATAGGGATGAATGATGATGATGATGATGATGATGATCATGAAGACGACAACACCACCCAGTCATCTCAAGGCAGGAAAAAGTCCCTGACCCCGTCGGGAATCGAACCTGGGACCCCATGCGCGGGGAGCGATAACGCTACCACGAGATTTTACCTGCTACATTTCTGCAGAGCAGTCAATTTGCCCTTTTTAAATACATAAATTTCTAGCTCCTCAACTATATGGCAACTGTTTACCTTTATTTCTTCCATTATTTGTATTTCATTCAGAACTTTACAGTACTGCACCAATCTCTTCATATTCAACTGAAACTGTACACGGATGTACACTTGAATCACATACTGTTAGCACATATGAAAAACTTTCTGCACAATTGGAACATGTAACAGGATGTGACATCCTATTATTCTCAACTTATTTTTGCAGCAGCACTTGTATGCTGTGCAATACTGCAAGTGATATTTTAACTCTCTGCTTCAAGAAAGATCTTATATATTCCAGCTTATTGCAAATTACAGAAATATATTCCGTGTGTGTGCGTGCGTGTGGGTGTTGGTAGCCTGGTTGAGAAACTCAAGACAACGCCAAAAACTCTTAGTCGTGAATCTGCACTGTGTATCATAACTGGCCTCTGTATAACATATCTTACAAATCTTGATGTATGTAAAAGTTTCAGCTTCATTGTAGTTAATATTTCAGTTGCCTCAAAAACTGTCTAGATGACCAGTTTCAACACTCTAAAGAGAGATTTATCAGGCTCAACAGGGTCACTCAGGGAGAAACAGCGATGATTTAAGCTACATCCAGTACAACTGTTTCATAATCCGTATGTAAAGACAGCAACTTCTTTTTTCACCAACATCACTGGAATGAACACTGATTTGCTGATCAATGTAGAAATTAGTTATTAATGAACAATATTAAATACCATTGTCTTCAACGCAGAGATTTTGTTTCAAAATCTGAGTTTGTTTGTGACAGCTTTGTGTATTACGCAGTAATGACATTGAAATATGGTTCTTTTCCTGTGCTATCTAATCGCTGGCAAGGGACCCCTTGGGTGCAAGATCACAAGTTTAATCTTTTGTAAGACTCGTTTGAAAATGTTGTATTAACAATGACAAAAAATATTAGCTGCTAATAACTCCCCAACTGCATCAGGAGGTCAACAGAAAATGAATGCCCAAGAGGTGCACAGGTCAACATTCTATGGGATGTATATATTACATTTCACAAAGTGGACCTCGTCAACATTTCAGAAATCAAAACAAACCATTAACTTGCATCACAAACACCACATGAAAAATGGCTCACCAGAGTGATCACAAAGATTCACATCATGAAGATCAAAGGCAAAACCCTTGGGAGTTACGAACTGTGCATGACATTCAGCCAGATATTCACTCTCACAGAATGCATATAGAATATTGGTGTAACAGGGTGATGAGAACTGACTGAATGTGAAACAGTTGCTCATGGACCTTACTGTGAAACTGGCTATCCTTCAAGATGTAACAATAGATAGTGCAATAATATAGGCATGGAATTGTGGTTCTAGATGGCATGAATTGCAATGTTACACACTTTTCAGAAGGAATAATCTGCTCTGAAGGAATATGATTTTTCTACACAAACCAGGAATCACGCAAAAGCAAGTTTTTTGAGCAGCTATTAGCCAAAAACAGTGCTCAAACCACAGATTTAGTTCTTATATGCGCATTTTTCCATTCTTGCTTGCTGTTATGTAAATATCCCATATTGCCCTAATGAGTTCACACACACACACAAAAAAGAATCGTAGGGGGGAAATGCACCTACGACTTCTCGTAGCACAATAAATAATTTTCCAGCCAATTTACCATACAGATTAACAGTCAGTATAATTGTATACAACTGTGCTAACGCATTGATGTTAGTTGAGCTTGATAGAGCTCTCTTGGTACTCTTCTCAAGTTCCAGTGTTCCTTCATTTGCACTCCTTCTTTAATGCTGATTGGTCTTATCTCGTCTACAAATTTTTGGGTGAATTCTGCAGTTTACTGTGCACTGTCAAACTGATGCTTTGTTTGAAATTATGTTACCTTACATCTGCCAATACTGTAGCACTGTTTTAATTTATTTAACTATCTACTGCTACCCTGGAAATCACTGTAAGCTATGTTATGCGTAATTTGATGAGCATAATGCAGGAGGTCACTATTATGCACATCCTGTAAATTGTACGAGGATCTTTGAAGCGCATGAACAACAGTTTTTGTAACAAATGTGCCTTTCCTCCCTCTAAAATCCACAGTTTTTCTCATGCACTACATGGTCATACTGCTGTGGACTTATTTGAAATCTGTTCGTAACAGTTTTTTACTATGCTTCGGATGATCATCCATGCACATAATTATGTTTGGTACCTACTACTTGGAAAATGATGGTTGTTTACTATGTTTCAATGGAGATGGGATTTTTTACTTTGTCAGGCAAAGACCGTGAACTACATGGCTGAACACCTGTTTCAATACCACTTTCACTTCTTAAGTAAATACCATCATTTTACTCATGTACACTGCCCACACAGTCAAGCAAATACAACAACACATATTCCCCTGACTCACCTTGCAGTAATGCTAACATTTCATCTGCCGCCTCTTTCTCACTCTGTGAAATTCCTTGGGTTCCTTTCCGTGTGAAATGTCAACTTCTGCAACCGTTAGTGTTGATATAATTCAAGTTTGCTTTGTTTATTGTTGCCATTGCTTTGTATCAACAACACTCGCACTGTAGCACTCTTGAGTTACTCATTGACTAAGCAGTTCAACTACACCCTGTAGCCTCATGCTGTGATCAGAATTTAATACCTCTAGTCACACCCTCGGTCGCCATTAGCAGCCAATATTATGGTTGTATGGTAGACATACATAGGGCATCCAATACGGTAAACATCATTGTCCTTTTGGCACTCAAGGGGGGTTCCTTGTCAGAATTATAAGTATGCTCTCTTCCTTGTCTTCAAAATTACAATTTGTGACATTGTTAAGTTGTGAAATTTAATCAAGCACCAGTGTATTCATCATAAAAATACCTGCTGAGAGTTTGAAAAATAATGCTTTTTCTTGGCAGCCCGCTGCTTCAAGACCATAAGCAATGCAAAATGCGGTGGCACCGGCATGCAATCAGATAGTTACATTGCAGATGTATACAGATTGTCAAAGTACCCACTCACAACCTCAATACATTTAGCTGCTTCTCTCTCTCTCTCTCTCTCTCTCTCTCTCACACACACACACACACACACACACACACACACACACACACACACACACACACACACAAACTTTACTATTTCTTTCTAAAGCTAGGAAAGTTCTCATTCTCTTTTGTGTCTGCCTGCTGATGACTCAAGTTTCACCCCTAAATTATTTTAATTAAAATAACTGTAATGTAAGTATACTTTTGACATAAGACGTAGCATGTTCCTTTTTCTTAACTACCACCACTGCTGCTGCTGCTGCCTACTGCAGTCCTAGACAAGCATCATCTATCCCACCAAAGGCAGGGCTACTTGTGAAAGCAGCCATGAGATATACAAACTAAGCTGCAACCACTGTACTGCATTCTACGTTGGCATGAAAACCAACAAGCTAGCTGTCCCCATGAAAGGCCACCAACAAACTGTGGCGAAGAGACAGCTGGACCACCCAGTTACTGAACATGTTGCCTAACACACTATTCTTCACTTCCATGACTGCTTCACAATCTGTATCATCTGGATCCCTCCCACCACTAGCTTTCTTGAACTACACAGGTGGTCCCCTGCAATAAATCCCACATCACCTCTGGCCTCAGCCTTCACTAATCCCTGTACTTCTCCTACCTATCCTCTTCCTGCTCCCACTCCAGCACTACACAGCCTTCTATTCGGCCAACACACCCACTAGTCCCTCTCTTTTTTCCCTCCTCTACTTCTTTTCTTTTCTGCTCCCCCCCCCCCTCCCCCAACTTACCCACCCCTTAAACCTCACAACTGCACCTAGCAGCCCTACCATGTCTCTGTCTGCTCCTAGTCAGCAGTATTCCCTCCTCCCACCCTTAGCCTGTTATCCTTCATCCTTCCCACCCCATCTACCTATCTACTTCCTTACCTCCACCACCCAGACTGCTTCTTCCATTCGGGGCAGCTGCTCAGTTTGGCCACTGCATGAAGACAGTGCTGTGTGTGTGTGTGTGTGTGTGTGTGTGTGTGTGTGTGTGTGTGTGTGTGTGTGTGTTCTACAGTAGGCGGCCTTTTGGCCAAAAGCTCCAGGTATAGCAGTCTTGTGTATTTCTGCCTGCGATTCAGCACCTCTTCAGTATGGTGAATAGCAATCTATCCCTTTTATAATACTGTCATTTTTCTCACTGAGTTCACATGGTTCACGGAGTGTGCACAAGAGCAGTCATGTGGGAAAAGTATTTCACTTTTCTTCAGGTATATTCATATTAGCAAATCTTACTTCAGTTTGAGCTTCCAATATTTTTCTTCTATATCAGCCATGAAATTTGTAGGTAGAGATTGCAGTAATGACTATTGTGTACTGACGGTAAGGTTTCAATGAACCGGTGGTTGCAGTGTTTCACTAATGGCTTTCAAAAGAATTGTTTCATAGCAATACCCAATTAAAGATCATGGATAAACAAATTATCAGAAATGTTGCACTTATACAAAACATGAATGGGGTCAGCAAATATCATTAACAGCTCACTTAACATCAAAAATGTATATATCATCACATAATTTGCACGCAGGCATGATGTCATCAACCAGCCAATGACATACTGGATATACACCCAGCAAACACACCCATGTTATACGGAGCAACTCTGGTGAAGTCTGTGTACAATAGTAACAGAAAATCAGTAGTTTTATCATTTCATGTTATAGTCACAAACCCAGTGAAAATTTATGGTTCCCACCACAGAAGCCAACATTCTTACTGCAATATAAGTTCGAGGGGGGGGGTTATGAATCCATTTTCCTTCCAAAAGAATGTTCTGGTGTCATCTTTCCTTCGACAATACCCAAGTGTCTGAGGACCTCAAAAGCAATGCTTGGAGATAAAAAAAAGTAATCAAGAGGACATGATGTTTGTATTTTAACCAACCAGTTACATGTGATAATCAGAGCACACAGGTGTGATTTATTTGAAGAAAGGTGGCCACTTTTCTTGTGGTTAAATGAGAGTATCTACTGGAAACAGACTACACAATTTTAGTGCTTCAATAAATATTTTATTTAATCAGCATTAAGATGGTGTAAAAGCCGAGTTAAGTGTCAAACCAACCTTACACACCACAGAACAGAAAAAATATTGCTCTCAACTTTACAACTACTATCAGTAATCTGAGGGCAGAAGGCTTGCGAACAATCTCAGGTTGGTTTATTATCTTTCACCCTTTATTTTCTGCTACATGGCTACCAACCATCAACCCCCAGATGGCAGTGGTAAAACCATTTTCAGCCATGAGTAGTTGTGGCTGATCCTCATGGCTGACCTGAAAGTGCTTGACTCATGCAAATGCAAACAATCTGAAAATATTCTAACAAAATGGAAACAATTCAACAGTTATAATTAGAGTGCTACCGCACACATTTAATTCTAAGACCGGTGGTGAACAGATATTTCACATCAATGGCACAAACTGATTTGACTTCCAACTCACAACACAAGCTGAGACACGGAAAAGTGCACAAACTTCCCTTCAGAATACAACTGGGTTATTACATGAAAAATATGTTGAACCTAACCAGTTACTGCAACCAGATTAAAAAGAAAAGCTTTCATCTGCACTACCTCCTTTAACTACCTTTCCTGTAAGCATACCAGGGCTGCGACATTAACAAACAGAACAAAAAGACAAAGACACACACACACACAAACACACACACACACACACACACACACACACACACATTTTTAAGCAAATGAAGACTGGTGAGATCAGGCATCCAGACACAGGAAGAAAAGTAACCAAAATCATGGGCCAATGTATCTCTCCTCCCTCCCTCCCAACCTCCACCAATTCTACGTTAATATGGTGGCAGACTAATCTGTAGTCTAACTTGGAGGTGTAGGTTACATTAGAAAGTAACAATTCTGTTATTGTGAGGGAAATACAGGTTGTGGTAACAAATTTATCTGTACAGTAGCCTGGTGTCTAAATCTGCACGATATTTGATAAACAGATAGCTGCTGGGATTCCCTAGGCATACAATTTACAGGTCGCTTTTAACAACAGCAGTTTATTTAATGAACTTCTGATTACATTCAACAACTTCTAAATAAGCAAAAGAAATTCCCTTGCTCGCATAGCCTGACGAAACTGTATTAAATATTAGTGTATCATTCTTCAAACCTATCTTCCAAGCAAATACATACAAGAATTGTTGCCTTCGAAAGTCCTTACGTAGCTGACATACCCTTGTTCAGTCAATAACTGAATTAACCACAAGTGCAGTTGCTGCTGTGGCCATTCAGACGAATATAAGGAAACATGACAATGTCATACAATAAATAGTATTTGTATGCACTTGCAAAAGGAAACCTGATGTAAACTTCCTATCTTCACTGTCAAAATCTGCATCTGTAGCGGAGACTCACCTCCGCTCCTCTTCCATAGCACAAACCAGTACTCCTCATTCCTTTAACACTATCTTAGTATCCTTTTATTAAAGTCCCTTCCAATGGCTCTCCACCTAGTCTTGCAAGCGTAGTATACATCAAACAATCTATCAATTGATACAATGACTTGTATTCATCTATCTGAAATGTTGGTGTGTTCCAGTAGTTTACACAAGATGGTAGCCAACTGACCATAATCTCTCCATCATCTGGCATATTCCAAGAAACTGATTCAAGTTGTTCTATATATCAAATGAGAAATCTATTTTCCAAAGCACTTAATCTTTTTGTTCCCATCTGAGTAACTTGCAGCAATTATAATATTATCTATATATAATAGAAGATACACACTACTATCTTCCAAATTACCCACGTACAAATGTATGTCAATATTTGATCAAGTCCAATACTTTTGTCACACTTTCAAATGTTATTTCCCATGGATACCACTGTTCTCAACATAGGCAACCATGCAACAAGGGCATTAGTTTCCTCTATCATAATCCTTCCTCTAAGAACAGTCTTGTCTTATACCTTTCAATCTCTCCATCTTTATTAAACTTAATTTTGAAGACCCATTTGCTGTCAATTGGCTGCTTCACTTGAAAGCACTCTGTCATCTTCCATTTCTCATTAAGTTACTATAATTATTTTTTCACTGACCAGTTCCTCCCATCATGTGTCCCTTGCACGTCTTCATAAGCGCCCACGAACATCAGCAAATGATTCAACATGCAAGGGCAGCACTGTAGAATTGTCAAATGATTAAGGCATCCTCTGTTCCCCATTGCTTTGAGAGCTTTCACCTTTTCAGGCACCTTGACCAATTCCCTTGCCTTTCCTTTTTTTATTCTTATCTCATTTTCCTTCTTCTCATGAAAGCCATTGTTCACTTGTTCCATCAAAAGTGAATTTTATTTCATTAAAAACTGAATCCTTTCCTGAAATTATTTTCATCAGCTCTGGACACCAGGATCTGTACCCATTCGGACTACAGGCACTAAAAATGCATCTGGAAGCGAATGAGAAACATTTGAACTACATGTTTCTTTGGAATTTTTAAAAAGGCTACACAAGCAAAAACCTTCATCTTCCAATTGATATTTCTTCCATACCATAGAGCTGCTAGAACCTTTCCTTTCAATGCTGCAGTTTGACACCATTTGTGATTTAGACTGCAGCTAACACTGATTCTGTCCAGGAACTCCAGTCAAGCTTTGATATGAGCAGCATCCAACACAACTTATCCAAAATATTCCTATTTGGACATTCAGAAACCTCATTCTGCTGTGTGGACTCAAATTGAGCTGCACATGTCTTCACACACAGTCATCAGGCTCACTCGATATATACTCTAGCCTTTTATCACAACAGGTGGCATTGCTCCAAAAATTTTGAAAACTTTGATACCTCTGTTTCCAGCAAAGATACAAAAGAAAAGAAAGAATCATCAACAGAGTAAGTCATCCAGTTGGATCACTATGAGTAAGTTCTTGTAGTCTAGTTTTTATTCCTCATGTTCTATGGGGCTATGACTGTGTCTATTTCCCTCTTTAATAGATGTACAACACAGGAGCATCATATATTATATCACGTCCACCAAAGGACAAATGTGAGTTTGATAGATTTTCATATGGTTCCTGAAGCAACGTTCCAAGCAGTGAAGCCAGACTGATGAATCTTTCTTACTAACAGTCTAAATAGCTGCTGAAACTATGTTTCAAATCTTATTCAGTGCTCTACAGAGCCTGTTTAGTTACTTTGCCCAGTTGGTTATACTGACAACCAGCACAATTTTCTGGAGAATGCTGTGTGTTCAATAATAACAGTTATCTTTCACTTGTGATTTGTATTTAGGGGAACAGCTTTCAAAATTATGGAGGAAGAAATTGCTATAGGAGATGATTCATGAGGAAACCAAAAGAGGGACAAGAAAATCAAACAATTCCATCAACTTAAATGCGAGTCCATTTACGTAAAAATAAATTTTATTATGATACCAGTATGACTGCTCACACCACCATGCCAGTACGGGGGTCACTTCCACTGCTGTAATATACCAGCACATTTCCTACTGAAGGACAAAAATGACATTACACAAAAGTGAACTGAATCAGCACATTTCACTGATGATTGTTAAAAGAGACACTGACCAAGAAATGACACTATGAAACCTACATAAATGAAGGGCCAACAACGGTACCTTTCTTCAGAACTGAAGATCAGTAAGTTGTTCAAAATGTATGATGCAAGTGCATCAAGTGAATTGCATGTAAAGTCGTTCTTTTAGAAAACAATCAGCTCAAAATTTAATTTAGGTTCCAGAACACCTGCCTGAGGTACTCATAGCTACTACCTTAAAACATCAAGTTGTCAACAGCTGCACGATGTGAAAAATCACAAAGTCCGACTAAATTTGGGAACTCTTACATTACAGGCAAAGGCTTTTCATCAACTTATGAGGAAGAAGCCCATAATTAAACAACCCTATGCTCTGGCATGCAGCAGATACAGATTCTTCCAAAACCATACATTAATGGGGCATATTGCTCATGTCAACTACCACACACAGTGTAGCAATAGAGGCTAACAATGCCACACATTAAGAAGGCGTACAGACTAGTCTGCCTGTGAAATCAGAGACCATGACAAACCTTGAGCTCCTTACATTGCTACATATCTTGCCTCTCAAATCTTCATTTGTGGGTGAATCGTAAAAGATCTTCCATTGGCTTTGCTATATCAACAATCTGGCAAGAACCATCAAACCTCATGAATGATTATTACTTTTGTATGACCACACTGTTAACACAATGTATTTCCAAGTAGAAAAAGTCTCCCTTGACATATCCCCCCCCCCTCTCTCTCTCTCTCTCTCTCTCTCTCTCTCTCTCTCTCTCTCTCTCTGTCTGTCTGTCTGTCTGTCTGTCTGTGTGTGTGTGTGTGTGTGTGTGTGTGTGTGTGTGTGTGTGTGTTTTAAGAACTGGGTATTGAAGGTGATGGTGCAGCAATACTTTCACTTACTGGTCTTATCACATTAGTAACTCCGTTGAGTCAACCTTCCATGTTGAGTCAATTTTATTGCTTCTGTTAGTGAAGCTAAAAGACGAATAGCCTATGTATAATGTTGTGTATTCACATTTGACTCTTATCTATGCAACGACAATAGTCACATTTTCCTTTTGAACATCATCTGAGTTCTCAAAAACTACTCGCAACCCTTTCTTATTCTAGTTTACATACCTAGAACACATTATAGCTGAGGCTTAAAACTGATATGAGTATCTGTAACCGAAATATCAGTTCTTGGTATTTACCGAAGTTATAACCTCAACTTCACGAACACATTCACCATACAGAAATGTTCTACTTTACAACATTTCTTTTGAATGGTTTTTGTACTGTACATTACTATTTATTACAAATTCTAGCTCTGGCATCCAAATACCATTTAATACCAGTTGCTGTTGGTGGATTTTCATGACTAGCTACAAGGTAGTTACTCTCTTACCACCAGGTTGCATCTGCAGAATTTTTTCTGCATTTTCTTTCATTTTTCACAGTGACGTTGTGACTTTGTAACCCACAGCAACAACACAAAAAATATAACTATTAATACCTGTGTTATTTTACTGTATACTGTTACCAGACATTGTTTTCAGCCCTTAATGAGGAGCAAAAAAAAAAAAGTTGATGACATTTCCTCTTCGTATCTTCAACTAGAAGTCGATTCTTCTTGAAATCTAGAGTTAATGTATTTCGTGTTTCTAGAGCTGCGACTAGGTTATAAAAAATCCAGAATTGTTGTCAACAACAGATGGCAAAAACTTGTTTTTCTAATCTTGCTCCAGATTACATCAAGGTGTGGCAAAACTTTCAGGAAACATTCTCATGCAGAGGGAAAAATATGTTATATGATGTGAGGCCCAAAGTGCTTTCTCACAACATTAGCACCCAATTTCTACAACTCTTCAACACAACCATGTACTATGAAACAAAGCTCCACCTGTAAACAGCACATTAAAAGTGTAGCAAGGGTTGGCACATTATTGAATGAGCCATTCTAAGAAGTGTACCTGTGCAGAAAAATCAGATCATTCCTCCACACTGTACATGGTACAGATACAACAGGTTCTCATATAGCACTCTCCATACAGTCACGTAGTCAACATAACCTATAGCAACCAATTGTGTTACACTGACACTAGGCATATCATCAACTGCATGACTTGCTGTCCAAAAGAAAATCTTTCATAAATAAAAGCACACTTACTCCAAAACTTTTTCCTGTTTATAACAAGCCTCTTAAAACACCTTAACTCTATATGGGAGTGAGCAAACAGTAAAATTTGATCAAATGAAATACAATCCTGTTTTGACAAACATTTCTACTCCACAAAAATAGAAGCAAGTGCCTTACAGGGTGCAGACACACACACAGATGGCTGCTATAGACCAACAGTATTTTGTAAACTCTCTGTAACATGTTAACTACAGAATGAGTAAAGGAAAGGAGTTCAGCACAGAGTTTGTAGGAAATATGTACACAGACCATCATAGTGAGAGGTGCACTCTCAGTCTCCCACAGAGCAGCAAAAAGGTCTCAATCTTTCAATTCTCACTGCACTGTGAGCTTCATCACAGTATTGTGTGGTGGCTGTGTCTAGCAGATTTTTTCCACACATTTTATAATTTGAATTGAGCATACTAAAAATGTTCACCAAAGGCTACTAATACAATATTGTTTCCAACACAAAATTTGTACACAATTCTTCACCTCCCTAAACTATCAGTATGTGATTTGCCAACTACTCTAAGTAGTTGTGTCAACAACCTCCCGATCTCCAAACTTCTTCTACAAAGTGGATGCATCACTTGCTTATGATAAAACCTCAACCCCAGGTTTGCTTAAAACAACTAGCCCCCTGTAAAAGGCACTATAGAGTACTTTCTGAGGTTCAGCTTGTGAACAGTCGCACATAATTTGATTGTCAAAATCCTTAGGTTCATTCCATTTCAAAACAATTACTGATAATGCTTAAGGTATTTACGAGCAATATTTGTTACATGAACAAATGTAGACTCAACAGAGACACTTATTACCCTGTTGACAACACTGTTTAAATGCAAGGGTTCCATATTTTATCTCTGATATAAAAGCACATAATAATCTGATACGACCACTCTGCAAAAGATGTTCATGCTATCCTTATTGTGTTGACTAGCATACGCTTCATAAATTGCAGATATATACTTTTATCCATTACATGCCCAATCACATGGATCACTGCACTTTTAAATTTAATGTAGCTCTAAGCTTCAGAATTAGATTTTTCAGAAGTACAGAAATAAGTAAGGTATTTTATACTTTTTTGTCCATAACAACCCAAAAAAATATTGTGTAAGAGGACAAACTTGATGGAAATTAATTTTTGGTCAGACCACAAGTTTTATTATAAAAATCAACAGTTCAAGAAACTAAATGTGGACTATTCTCTATTTTATTAAGTCTTGAAAGTTTCAGTCTCTCATCTGAGGGAACAGTTGTTCTAGAACAGTGCTACTGAAAGTTTTCAACCCAATCTACAATAACACTGCAGATATACAGCAATAAAACCCATATCTAAAACCAGAAACATTTACTTGATCACAGTACTTACAGCAAGGCTTTATTCAGAGAAAAGCTCTACACACAAACTGTACAGTACCACTTACAAAGTAACCAAATACCATGGAAGTAGGTTTTACAACTAACTGCCACTCAATTACGATCTTGATGTCAATATGAATAATTTTCTTACAGTATAATCCTTAATATGAGACATTGAACTGTTTGAATCAGCATTATTTTAAATACTAAATACTTATGAAACAGCTCAAAAGCTAAATGTTTATTTCTTAGTTGTACTTCTCCAACCGATTCCATTAAAAATAAAGGAACATTAGTGTTAAACATCCAATTAGATGTTAACACTCTTAGAACCAATCAGCATTCCTGCTGCGGAAGAACTGGACATGACTCAGGCATCTGATAACAAAACAGCCCATCTGTATTTACAAATTGGTGAAATTAACAGACTTGTTTTACTTCAGCCCCCCCTCCACAAAAACAATAACTAGAGCAGCAACAACACCATGATACAATTCTCAGCAATCAGTAATTACTGAATGAGCCACATTCCAATTAATCAGCCTATCACAATTGTGTGCAATGGAAAGGTGAGCCCATATTTCTCCACTGGTAGTTAACTTAGTGGATCACTTGGTAATGGCTTCACAGATATCCTGTAACAGCTCAGAAACAGAGAGAGACGTTCGAGATTAGTAAATCTGTGATTCTAATTGATTCTTGTCCCCCTAAAAATAATGACCCGTCACATGTGAACTTCAAAAACAGTACTTAACATTACTTCTCAGTATTCTGAAATGAGATTTCCCCACACAATTCTCACTATTTTATTAGGAATAAAGAAAAAAAATATTAAATAACATACCCTCCATCCTTGATCTCTTCATAGATGGCTCCATCGTATCACCCGAAGGTACGGCTGACTGTGGGGCAGGAAGCTGTGGCTGACCCTACAATAAAATTTAGTTACAATTATTTTAACAATTATCCTTCTTGGCAACTAGGGCTCAATGTGTACACAACTGCAAAGTTCCAAGTGGGCTATGCTTAGTTTAACAACACCTAGAAGTTACACAGGCAAACCAATGTTCATTAACAGGTCTACACAAGTGAAACTAGTGGTAAATTATGTTTGCTAAATAAGGTATCTAAACTACAGGGAGTTAATCAATGAAATGTAGGCTACTGTCCGATTTAAAATAATGACAGTAAACAACTTTAGGTATTGAGAACAGCAGGTGCGCTACAAATGTAATAGGCACTATTCTTAATCATTGCATATTTCAATCTTGCAAAGAGTTTCTATATTAAAGATCTCACTGCGAAATTCTCCGAAATTAATGCGAGCCGAAAGTATACTACACATTTTTTGTTGACGCATCCTTTAGACTACGCATTTCTGGCGATACTTACGTCAGTTATCTGCATTGCAACGTACAGAATAGCCCTGCTAAAGCAACTAACAAATCCACAGGTCAACAAAACTGGTCAACTTTTCTACTCATAAGTGAGGCTGGTACCGCACTATCAAAGCCTCCCACTGTAGTATCAACGTGTCTTATTGATTGCCGTAAAATTCAAGAAATTAATTTAGAATCTGATGAATGAAACTTCCCACTTCTATGTCTGAAACACGCTTGATTGATAACTTTATACCTGAAACGCAAAACTATTTATGCAAGGTTCCGTTCTTTCCCTTGAACGCATACAAGAGTATCAACATAAAATGGCGGCCATTTTATCTAACAAAAATCCATATGGCTCCCTCCTGTTTTTCAGGCTCTATCAATCACGCATGAAGAATTGCTGGTTTTCACGTAGATACATCACAACGACGACAAACCGCATGAAAACGTGTCGGGATACGACGTTTACAATAGAAAAATACATCTGCCCTTTACTTACCACAGCAACTGCCCCATTCATCGACGAAAAGTTAGGTACCATGGCCATATTTCACTAAATTTACGAACAGGAAGTTCTTCAGACGAACTCAAAAGATCTTTCCTCCATAGCATTGCACAAAAAGGTTTTCCAGTGTAATCGATCTCTACTGTTCCGTTTTACTTAACTACCAAACGTCTTTCCGAAATGATTACGGACTTCTCCCAACCCATACAAAAAAAACTATCGAAGAAATCGTATTCAACATGTTTCTAGTAATATCTGTGGCTTGGAAGTAGCTACGGTTGACAATGTTCCATTTTTCGTAATTGATTCTTACGTAAACTACCGCTTAATATTGCTAAATAACCATAGGAAGAAGACTAAATTAAAAACAATTTACTAACTTTATGAAATGCACTGTATTTAATATACAAAACGAAATAAACAATCAAATTATTTTGACGCTTAAAAAATAGAATGAAAGATAGGGGCGTAGCTATGTAACTATGGGCTCTTGGGCAAAAATGAAACTGAAGCCACTATTTAATCCTTAGTTTCCCAGTCATTTTATAGTCACACACTATCCCAGCTGGGGTCTGAGTGACTGCTATATTTGAATAGCCATAAAAATTGCGTTCAGCAGTTTCAGTGGAATAGTTTGATTTTATGTAAGAAGTTACACTAATACCAGACAAAAATATATATTCAGATAAATTATAAAGTTTATTTTTACGAAAAACTGCATTTAAACAAAAAAACTACACAAAAGGAGCGTAATGTTTCATGATAACGTTAATGCTACGAAAACTTAAATATCTGGCACTCTTAAATTTTATTGCTTATTACACATGTAACGATAAAAACACAACACTCCTACAGAACATTCAAAAACTGAAAATTACATTAGTACGTTTTAGATGTTTAGTTTCCTTCTCAGAGCTTTTCTTTGCACTGGCTGGAAATCTTTGTGGAGATGTCTTGTCAGATTGGCTTTTTACAACAATGTCAAATATAAGACGTCTTTCTCTTATTTTTAGGGTCACACGTGCAGCATGTTTTGCGTTTTTCAATCGTCCTACAACGACGTCTACTCTTGATTCTGCTACACGCAAAGCAGGGTGAGACATGCACAAAGTTCACGGGGTATGTGATACTTTTTATCTGTGGTGTCACCAACGGCTTTACAGTTTCATCAAAAATTGATGTATTAAGTAACTGAGTATTGTCTTTATAGGAATTGTGAAAGAAAAATGCATTCACCCCACGTCCAACATGTAGAAAAATAATGCCAATGGACATCGTTGGAAGAAGTTTCGACGAGCAACGATATTTCTTTGGATCTAATGTATTTCTAGCAGAACCTCTAGCTAAAGATTCAGTATCCACACTTCTGTCTTCATCATTTTGATCACTTGTTTCATTCAAGGAACTTACAGGTGGCAAAGTAAAGTCATCTTCGCTTTTGCACTATTCCTAAACTTTATTATGTCCAATTTTCAATTTCGTTTCCATTATCTGATCAACCATCGCTTTCTACACTGTCCTTAATCCATTTTAAAACAATATCCTCAAAGCCAGGGTCTGGTAAACATGAACATTATACGAAGACCTGGCTACTGAATCCATAACACAAAGTCCCAGGTGCGGCCTCAGAGACCATTAGCACGAAAGAAGCTGTAATAGTATAGGTCGACGACACATTCAAGTGGCTACTGACAGAGGAAACTACAGCAGCTTTTGGAAACAACAACTAAACAATGCTCAATCTCCTAACCCACCATTATGCATTAGCAACAGAGTAACAATAACGCTAGCTGTTTGTGTGACCTCACTTGGGAACTAAATACTTTACAGACGCAAAACTACTTCATTCTCAGCTCCTTGCCGCCCACTGCATGGCATAATAAGGTTGGTTGGTTGATTTTGGCGAGTGGACCAAGCAGTGAGGTCTTCGATCCCATTGGATTAGGGAAGGATGGGGAAGGAAATCAGCCATGCCCTTTGAGAGGTACCAGCCCAGCATTTGCCTGAAGTAACATAAGGAAATCATGGAAAACCTGAATCAGGATGGCCGAATGCGGGTTTGAACCATCAGCCTCCCAAATGAGAGTCCAGTGTGCTAGCCACTGCGTCACCTTGCTCGATGGCATAATAAGGCAAGCCTACTTACTGCTATGTTAATTATAATGCATAAGTCAGCAGGCAATATTTAATCGTATTTCCTATAGTTCAATTCTTTTATCTTGGCGGCTCGCGCATGCCCGCCTAGACGCGGGAGATTGCTGCGTTGCCAGTTGCACACGACGCACGCGCCAATAGAAGCAGCGCCATAGTACAGCATAGTTCGCAAGCTTACGTTTAGGGGGGAGCGCGCAGTTCGTGAAGTAAAGCCACCACGTCCGCATTAACCCTAGCATTACCAACGGGGGGGGACTCGTAGGCCCACTGACTCAGTTTTTCTATGTTGTATCCACACCCTTTGATATATGAACTTGAAAGCAAAGGTAATTGTTCGTTGTTGAATGTACTATTGAGTCATTACAGAATTTCGGAATAAAAATGTAATTAAAATTCATTTACTTGATTTAATTCTCTGTGGGCCTTAGAAGCCCACCCGTTGGTAATAGCAAGGAAAGATTTACGAGGTTGAGTCTCTCGTTTCAAATTCTTACCATGAAATGAATTTTGGCATTGTTGCCTTCAGACATATTATTATGAAGCGGACCATTGTTATTTTCAGTGTTTCTGCTGCTGTTGAACCAGCAACATGAGTAGACATCGTTTACGTGATAGTTCCATTGAAAGAGTGCTAGAAGAAGTTTTGAACGAATCAGATTTAGAGGAAAGTGAAGTGGATGATGATGTGGAAGAAATTAGAACTGATTCATCGTCTGAGAATGAAGATGAGGTTGATGCCAATCCACCAGATGATAATGATACGGAATGTGATAAATTCATTGCAAAAAGTGGACGAGAGTATATTACGAAGCCATCTCGACAATATCGGCGTTCTGTACAAAATATAGTGCGAGAAAGAATGGGGCTAGGACAACAAGGAAGAATTGCGTCTCCGAAAGAGGCTATAGAGCTCTTTTTTACACCTCAAATTATGAATCTAATAAAACTACACTCAAATGAAGAGGCTTCTCGACTAGGTATTCAGCACACAGATGAAGATGAGTTATTTTGTTATATAGGACTCTTGCTAATCATGGGTTCAAATCATGACAATAAGATACCTGTCCAAGATTTATGGTCTTTGCTTCAGGGCCGACAAGTGTACTATGGATCAATGAGTCGGACCCGATTTTTCGAATTGACTAAAATATTGAGGTCTGATGATAAGAACACAAGAGAAATTAGTCGCCAGACTGACAAGTTTGCTCCAATGAGGGAAATTTTTGAAAGCTTCAATTCTTCACTTCCATTGTATTTCATTCCTGGTCTACATACAACAGTGGATGAGATGTTGTCTTTGTTCCGTGGTCGCTGTCCATTCAAGGTGTTTCTAAAAGAAAAACCTGGAAAATACGGCATTCTAATTCGAATGCTGTCTGATTCTGAGACTAGATATGTGATCAGCATGGACATCTATACAGGCAAGTCAGGAAATACACAGCATTCAAATGGACCGATGGAAATTGTAAAGAGACTAATAAAACCTATTGAAAAATCAGGCCGTAATGTTACCACAGATCGGTACTATACTTCAGTGGAGCTTGCTGAGACTCTATGGAATGATTTTCACCTCACACTTGTTGGCACCCTACAGTCTAACAGACGACACATACCTGAAGAGCTGAAGACTACAACTGGCCGCAGTTTACACTCTTCCATCTTTGCTTATACTGACCCTCAGACACAGAGACCACCAGTTACTCTTGCATCAACGCTAGTCCGCGAGAAGCCAAAACGACTGCTGTTGATGCTTTCAACTTATCACTCAGAAGGGGTGTTGAATGAAGACTCAAAAAAGACTAACATAAATCTTTTTTATAATTCTACAAAGGGAGGCGTGGACACCATAGACCAGATGGCAAGACACTACAGCACAAAGAGAGGAACAAGAAGATGGCCTTTGTCCCTCTTCTACACACTCATTGACACAGCAGCAATAAATGCATATTCACTCCTCCTCCTCAACTTTCCGAATTGGAAAAAGAATTTGCTAAACCGCAGAAGAGTTTTTATCACTAACTTAGGTCTCGAACTAATAAGATCTCAAGTAGATAAACGGGCACAAAATTTGTATGGACTTCAGAAGCCAGTAATAATGGCAATGGAAAGCATCACACAACGGAAGCTCAGCTGCTCTGTAGAACCATCATCCTCAACAGCAGAACCAGGAACACGTGGACGGTGCCACCTAAGCTGCCAAGAAGCTGCATCTAAAAAGATCAAATACAACAAGCTGGGAAAGTCAACTGTTACCTGCTCTCAGTGCCACAAACACGTCTGTGGGAAACACTGCAGGAAGACAGTGTTGTGTGAAAAATGCGTTGCAGAATGAGACAGTAAATTTTGTTTGCTTCATGTAGTGTATCGAATTAAAAAAGTCGTTTTTATAAGAAAACACTATTTTGAAACATTATTCCAAAAAATATATAAACTGACTCTCGTGATTTGTTCATTTTATTCCTATTATAATAACATCTTTTATTATCCAGTATACAAAAACAATGTCTAAGCATTTTGAATTGTTATTAGAGGTATCAGAAGCAAATAAACTTGATTTATGATAAAATAAATTGTGGTATTCTTTATGGGCCTTTGAGGCCCCCTCGTTGGTATTACATGTAACAAAAAATACGTTGGTAATGCTAGGGTTAACCCTTTCGCTGCTACAAAGACGTGCTCCCTGCATTCCGCGCTGTGAGCGATTTTGTCACTGCACTGCTCGCCTGTGCAGACACATTGTGTTCCGACTGCTTTGACACTCTTTTATCATTCGATTCCACAAAAACTATTTGGCTCAAAAATTAGATTTTTACATATCTTCTTGACTGATACCTTCCCCCCATAAATGACTTAATTTTGTTTCGATGTTCAACGCAGTTATTATGCAGCATTAAATATAGTAAACCATTGCACGAAATTCTGAAGAGTTTGCAGAGGTAAAAGTCCATAGAGTATACTTTCCGGATGGTCGATTTTAGTTGCCACAATGTTGAGAATGAAATGTGGACAAGATACCTATATATTTCATTTAATTTAAGTACCACATAAGTGTCGTATGTAATATTGAGAAATATTCCACCTTTCGCGACTGTAACAAAAGTTTTACTTACACTGGGCACGTTTGGCTTTATTTTAAAGCATTTCAATCAATCAAAAGGAAGTAGACAAAATACATTAAACAAAACTGTGGACTTACAAAAACATTATGACTTGAATATACCGTCTGTCAGTGAAGTGCTCAGAGCTATGTCAAATATAATTTTGTGTGTGGCACATACAAACAGCATTTATTTGCTAAAACACTGATGAGCCAACACAAACGTTCAATATTTTGCTACCGCAGCACAAAACTACGAAAGGTGACTTGGCAATGGAGGACACAAAATACATGATGCTTCAAAAGAGAGAAACGCGTCTGGTCTAAATAAGTCGCTTATTACAGTTGCAGAAGAGGGATATATTTCAATACCATTGGTAAAACTGCGACTGTGGAACAAAAACAAGAAATAGAACATGAATACCATTGTGTATGTGCCATACCTTTCACCGATGGAAGTGCTTTAAAATAAAGCCAAACGCGCCGTATGTAAATAAAACTTTTATTACAGTCGCGAAAGACGGAATATTTCTCAATATTACATACGACACCTATGTGGTACTTAAATTAAATGAGATATTGTTATACAGTAAATATTATATGAAATTTAGGTATCTTGTCCACATTTCATTCTCAACATTGTGGCAACTAAAATCGCCCATACGGAAAGTATACGCTATGGACTTTTACCTCTGCAAACTCTTCAAAATTTCGTGCAATGGTTTACTACATTTAATGCTGCACATCAAAACAAAATTAAGTCATTTATGGGGGGAAGGTATCAGTCAAGAAGACGTGTAAAAATCAAATTTTTTGGCCAAATAGTTTTTGGAAATCGAATGATAAGTGTGTCAAAGCAGTGGGAACACCATGTGTCTGCACAGGCGAGAAGTGCAGTGATGACAAAATCGCGCACAGCGCGGAATGCGGGGAGCACGTGTCTGCAGCAGCGAAAAAGTTAATGAAGAGGCTAAGCACTAGAAATTTCGTTCAAACGAATAAAATTCGTGAAGTAAGTCACTCCAATATTGTTTTTAAATAAAGAAAATATTACGCACCGCACAAGGTTTGAAGTCAGAACCTTTCACTTGGCAGCCCAACACCTTAACCATTTCGCTATCTCACCTCGTCAAGCAGCGTAATTCCATAAGCACTCTAACACCTCACGCAACTACTTATAAACACTGTTGGTATGACTATGAATTACTCACGCTTCGTCGAAGTACGATAGGAAATAAACAATTACCGCTGTTGTTTATTGCGAAAAAGCAGTTCGTGAGATTGAAACAAACACCTTTCCTTGCTATCGCCTGAATTAGGAGTCTTATTGCTTGTTTGGTTTAATTAATAGAATATGAAGCAATTGGTATAAAGAATGCTTTTTCCAAACTTTCTATAAAAGAAAGTCTGCTATCAAGACATTGCTTTTGTTCTATTACTTTATTTATGACTGAACGTTTCTAAAACTGAAGACACTCGTCCGTGCTCTGCACTGCAGTCGAGATGTGGCAACGTCGTTCTCTGTTCATTGGCTGACTGTGTTTTGTGACGTCAGATGCGCAGAACGAACCTAAACTCGGCCGCCAAGATATATGACGCGCACTTTAACAATGCTATAAACATGAAAGTTCGTTTGTTTGTTATGCTTTTACACAAAAACTACAGGCTGGATTTGGATGAAGTTTTGCAGACGGATAGAGTACGACCTGGGTAGGACATAGGATACTTTGATACTAATAAAAGGATCTCGTGGGATACTTTATACTGCTGGTCCATTCTAGGCGAACGAAGTTGTGGTTGACACGAAACACGCTGGCAACAGTTAAGTCAGTATTTGTCGTGTCCACATTGGGACAGAAGTGCAGAGAGATGGGCTATTGTCAGCGACGGCGACTCTTTCTCACTGAATTAGTGCGCTGTGAGTTCAGTGCGCCATGCCAATCAGCCTAATTTCGTTTATACCTACAGTTTCCGATCGGTAATTGTCGGAAAGCGTCGGAGGCAGGGGCCGTGTTTCAGTGGCTGTAGTGGATTACAGTTAATAATCTAGGTAGACAATAAAATGAAGTAGAAGTTTTATTTTAACAATTTATTTTACAATCTTTCCTAGCTTTAGTTGTTGCAAAATCATCAATAATTACTGTTAAATATAGACTTGATGCTGACTTCTTTTCGACTGCTATGAGTGCTAAATGTCAGACTCAAGCTTGACCCATTCTATCCATTAAATTGGTTCTGATTATTTTTAATTTGCTGAATGATTTTTCTGCAGTTTCAGAAGTGACAGGTTTTGCATAAAATAATATAATTGTAGTAGACACTTCCATAATGTCACATTCTAGCATTGCATATTTAATTACAATTTCTGTACATAATTGGTAAACAGTCCATGGTGGAGTCAATTTAGATACAACAAGATGATAAGTATAATTAAACTGAAGTGAAAAATTAGGTCATGTTATATCAAAATATTTACTTTGAAACTGATCACCTTTTTGCAATATTGATGATTCTATTAGGAACTTAAATATTTGATAGATTGCATTAATGTCAGTAAAATGTGTATTTAACTGAGCTATTATTGTCTAGTACATTTTTGAAAATAGTTACTTTAGATATTTTTTCGCTATTTCAAAATCGGTAGTCAGAAGGTAGTTCATACAAATGTTTTTTTTTAACTTTCTATTGCCATTTCTTGTGAAAATTAGGATCTATGTCATTTTTTTTTTTTTGCAGTTTCACTGGCTTTACACTTAAATGATATGAAATCGTTTCTATAAGATATAAAATTTTTTAAACATCCGATAAAGCTTTACTTGCTTCAGCTAAATCGAATGGCGTTTTTGTAACATTCTGGATGCATAATTGAGGTCATTCAGTATGTGGTGCATGAATTCACAAAGGAGTATGAACTTGAAATTTAGCATTTTTTTTTTTTATGCTTTCTGCTTTTTTGTGATAATCTTTACTGGTTCTTTTCAGTATTCTTTCTGATAAGCCTAGATTACATCACACTAGCCCCATGATAACCATGAACCATACGTTTCTGATCAATATTTTTGCCAATAAAAATAATTTGGTCACATGCTTGACTAAATCTACTGCACCCTGTTTGATGACTACATAGAAGCCTAGAAATAATTCTTTTATTTCTTTATCAATTGGTTGTCCATATTCCAATCTGGTTATTGCTGTATATCTCAGAACAATGCTGAGCTGATCTGCCTTTGATGTATCACGTGCAGATTTGTGATGGCGAGAAATGGTGATGCTCTAATCTGTTCCAGCAGCTTATTTTCAAGTTTGTTCCATAAATACTAAATCATTTCATTTTGAATTGTTGGACTGATGTACTTTATAGGCCCTAAAACAAAAACGCGTGATTTTAAAAATATTTTCGAATATAAGCAATTGAAAAATAAACAAAACATAAATTGCTAAAAAAGTTTGCTAGAAGTGAAAATGATTACCTTTGAGCACATGCAAAACTTGCCGGAAAATGTGACCATACTGAACGACAAGCTCTACACGGACAAAACATTTGCCATGGTATCCTCACTCCTGACTTAAGTTCTCTTGATGTCCTTTGAAAGCCAATTAATGCTTTGCTAGAGTAAGTATGATATCAAATAACCTCGTTAGAACCATTTTCCAAAATGACGTTTCTTCACGAATTTGATTTTCAACTTCCTTGTCGATAATATCATGCTTTTTCCAAAGTTTCTGCAGAGCACATGCTTCTGTATGGCCACTCGAAAAAGTGTGTTCAAAACTATTTCTGAGTGCTTCCAGTCCTGATTACCTGTACGCCACTCATTATTCCTTTGTGAAGCAAACAACCAGCAATGTAGACAATAGGCAGCATACAAATTTTGGAAGAACACAGCCAAAACCGATTACCTGATCCGTACCTAGAAAATGAAACATAGGGAGACGATGTTGATAAATACCTGCTTTTCTGGTGAGGATCTTCAGGAAATGGTCTGGGAAGGCTGTACAGCCCATATCAAGAAGTAGATGTTCTTCTTTATCACTCAGTGTCTTATGCATGAAGTTTCCCAAGTCACAGGAAGTTTTAATCACCTTTTCGAAGACTGTATATGTCAACGGACATTTCTCTGTTCCGTACGCCATGGAAATGTCGTCCACATGATCGGTGGCGTTGTCGTGGGCGGCGGTATCTTTAACTACAGTTATTGTTGTTCTCTCTTCAGCTGGCTTCTCAACATATACCGCATTATCTGAGACACAATCAACACAAATTTTCTGGGCTGGTACTTGTAGAAGGTCGAGTAAAAAAATTGAGTAATTTTGGTCAATTTTTCTTTATTCTCTTCTTTTTCCTGACGTTTTTGCTTAAATACAGAACTGTGTTTCTTTTTTTTTGTCCATGATTGTAGTTCGTTGCTACAAAAACTTTGCAGACTAAACAAACAGTTCTAATGCCTGGTTACCTGTATGTGCTCGGGTCGAGTAATCACTGTACTGCACTGATTTTATACGTTGTCAAGAATAAACTTGATGCAAACATTGTGCTATGTGTACTTCGCGTCTTCTGTTACCTCATCAGCCTGTCGTTTACGTGGAGTTTAAGGCGCGCCGAAGCTGTGCTAAAATGTCGCCAATAACACCGAAAATATCTCACAGTCTCACAGATATTACTGGCACACTTGTGCTGACTGGCTTGCCATGCCAACTGCCTCATAGTTATGTAGAAATAAGTCAAAAGCCAAGATCGCTTGGCTTTTGAATTATTTCTACAACAGAGTGATCGCCCCACTACGCACTATGTGTTCACTGCATTATAGTTATGTGAATGCCTCCAGATGACTTGTAGAAACGACGAGCGATAGAGAAACAACAAAACAACTGCTAACTGATTTTAAGACAACGAATTAAAATACGATAAAATTTCAGAAATACGTACTTAACAGACAGGTTGCAGCATATGTCAGTTCAGAAAAAGAGCAGGTAATGAAAGTGAAGCACTGGAGGCATTACTTACCATCATTAACTTATCCGATAATCTTTTAACTTTATTGATACCTGAATCTGATGGATACAACCATAAGGGGCATCTATGGAGCTGTTATTTGCTACACTGATTACAAACCGATCCCTAACACAATCCGCATAACCATCCAACACCAACATACATATTTTCTCTTCTTCTTTTATGAAATTCGGAGTGCAGCGAGTTACAACACTTTATCAGGTTTCTTTGTGAAATTCCCTACAGAAACAGATGAAGTAACATGCTTAATGCCGTATTATTGCTTGTCCGCTATGACGTGGTCCCTCGCTACCGCGGAGAATTCTGGGACCTCGCGCAACAAGCCCTCAGCAGACGCAGGGAGAGAAGGTCAGTGTCTCGCAGAGACTGCAATTTCAAGCGCAATACTATCGTTCTTGATTTTAGAAATGATTCTCGGCAGCCACAACGTTCGGCAATAATACATTATAGAGACTTCATATTCAATTGTCGTCACACATTGTATTGTCGAACATACCGCTAGTAATTCAGCACCTCTCACTATTAGTTCGCAAAGACTGGCAGCCATGGGAACTCCGAGTTCAAGCGACAATACCCGAAGAGCGGCAAAGTGCACGTCTTAGCAGACAAGCAATACACCCTCTTATGTTTGTGTTCTTTAGGTGGTAGAAATTTTTGTGATTTCAGTTTGTGCCATTGGATGCTTGTCGGTCAGGGCCCAAAAAGTTAAAAGTCGAAAATGCTTGATTTGGCTAAGATATTATGTAACTTTTTCGAACATCATACATGTAGGCCATGCATCCCTTGATCTTGGGGAGCCCAGGCAATGCCCTGTTTAACCCTATGGTAGCTATGCCACTGATCAAAGAACAAAATAATGATCAGTTTGGACTAATTTTTCTCATGTAAAAACAACAAACAATTTACGCTTACGGGTACACATTTTACTAACATGCTTGTAGGTTGGAGACTATGTCAATCTTATCTACAAGTCAAAAGCAACTATTTTGTACTGTTATAGTTCTGTCCTCATCACTCATGTCAAGATCATTTCATGAAATTCTCATCAAGCTTTCAATATCAAGTAGTTATGAACCAGCTAGTTCAGAGTTGAAAACTCCTGACGAGTTTCCAGAAAGCATACACATTCATACATGTATAAGCCAGGAAGTGTCATTATTTTACATTCTTTAAAGTTTACCCAACATGGCTTCATTATTCAGACAGCCTTTTTGAAGTTCCCCAGTAGATCATATCATATCTTAGTAAGCTGTGAATATAAGTTAATGGTTATTAATAGCTGAATGGTTGTTTGGAAAGTGATCTGCAAACAGTAGCTGAGGGAAGTTACCCAACACAGAACTCTCCACTGTAAGTTCCATGTGCCACAAAATTTTTCTTGGTCACACCCAGTTTATTTAATAGAAGAACTGAATTAATCACTGAATTGATAAGCATAATTAATTTGTAATAATTAATAAAAAGATCCAAGTTAATATATGTAATAATCACATGGGAATAATTTAAGTACAACCGTTCAGGGGCTCCGGAAAGGCTCAAAATCATGAAAAGTTCCATTTTTACTTTTTTGCGTTTTCTGAATCTGCAGACTATTACCTTTTAGTAGATATATAATTTATTCAATTCCGAAGACTACAACTATTTTTTTTAAAATGTGTTCTACATGGGCGTGACCTAACGTGGCGCTGTTAAACTGCTGTCAAATGGTGTTATTATTAACATCCGTGTTCATCAGGTACATTTTAGTGATGTGAGATAAAGTATGTGTTGTGGCTAACCTGTGATGGTTCAATATATATCGCTGGTGTGATTGTCGATTGTTTCATGTTTATTTACTCTGTTGTTATCTCGAAAATATTCGTAATTAATTCTGTTTCTTGAGTCTCTGTTTTGTTGAAGTATAGTAATGAGTAAAAGTAAAGTTATTAGAAATCCTCTGAAGGCTTTTAAGAAAAGGAGAAATGTTGGAAAGCTAAAGGTATGTGTTATTACTGTAAACAATAAAGACGATAACCAAGTGAGTGAACCTAACCTCTCAAGTACACCTGCCCATAGCAGTCAAAGTGGGAAAGAAAATACTTCACAGAAGAAGCTTGGTTCAATGAGTGAAAACTATGAATGTTTTATGGGCGAATCGGATGTGAATGAAATATTTGATATGTCGGTTCTCAAAGGAATTTTTTCAAACTGTGTGAGATGTATTCATTGTAGTGAAGTTGGTCTGGAACTCTCCATAATAAAGCACGTAGGACTTGCTAGTGAAATACAACTGAAATGTGATAAGTGCTCATACATGACCACCTTTTGGAACAGTGTTGCAGTAACTGCAACTGAAGAAAATGGTAGCAAAATCTATGAACACAACAACAAGCGATGCTTGCTTTAGACAAGGAATGCCTTCGGGCTGCAGACAGGGCTGTAAAGAGTCTAGAAATACAAGCAAGAGTAAACAGGAGGAGGAACAAGAGGAAGCTGGAGGAGGAGTTTGCAGAGGATGAAGATAATTCATCCTATGGACCTGGAATGCACTAAAAAGTTAATCCAATCTTTGTCGCTCGATTCCCAAAACTTTGATTTTCTCATACTAATTACATGTTTTCTAACGATCTTCCAAACATATTTGTTTCAAACTTTCAGTAAATGTTACACAGTACCTTCTACATAATTTAACACAGCCTTCTTCCAAAAAACTGTATATTTTTGAATATATAAATAAAAAATTGCAAAAAAATGTTGTGAATTTTCATTACAATTGAAAAAAAATCATCTTTAATAACTGAACTAAAATTTTGTAAAATCCCTGTGTTAAGTTGTAGCCCATATTCCAATAAATAATCTGTAAAAAGTTCAACTTCCTACCTCAAATACTTTGTGAGGAAAGATGTAATTTATAAGCGTTATTTTAACATTGCAAGTATAGGGCATTCCGGAGCCCCTTAAATCAAATAATTCAGAGCAAGCAGGACCTTAAGCCTCAACAAAAAGATTAATACAATCAACCAAAGTCTACAAATATAAGGCCTGCCTTTTGCACTTCAGAAACGCCATTGAGATATATTAAAAAGCATAACATAAAAAATTCCAAAAATAATTCTAAGCTATGATCTGTCATTGCCTGTTACGTAATTCATTACCTCACTTATTACTATATTAAGTTCTGTGGTGCATTGCAGTAATAAATGAAGATAAATCTTTGGCATGCATAGAAAAAAGCTCACAGAAACATAGCACAGCCCACACACAAAAATGGAGATAATTGCCCATCACAGTAAGTCAGAGGTTAAGATGTTCATCCCTATCACGATGACTGAACATGAATAAGAATACTTTGGAACTCTTTCTGACAAAGAAATTTATCTGCGTCACCTTGCAAACCAAACTAAGCTACACTCACGTGATATATCCGCAATTACCACGAATATTCATGAACAAGGCTAAATTATTAAGACTCATGAAAGCTTCAAGAACACAAATGTAAATCGTACAGAGACATGTAGAATTAAGAATAAAACTTATTCAAGATGATACTGAAGTTATACACAGAAAAAATTACCACCATGTGGCATGAACATAGCTACACAATCTTATAACACAAACGAAATGAAAAGTAGAAGAAAGAAGATGTATGGCAGAAAGGCCGTACCCGACATTTCTTTTTCTGGTTCCTTACTTCGCCGGGTGTTTGGCTCTGTTACACTTCTAATATAATTTTTGGAGTACCTCAGGACAGTTTCCAGGTGTTGCCTTTTTCGTTTGAGGTGTTGCGGCTCACATATTCGTCCTGCTCTCGTTACGAGCGTACTAATCATGCCTCTTTTCTGGCTCGGGTGGTGGTTTGACAGTTTGTGCAGGTATCGGTCCATGTGTGTCGGTTTTCGATACACGCTGTGTCCCAGGTTTTCGCCGTCCCTTGCGACCAGCACATCTAGAAATGGCAGTTTCTTGTCCTTTTCTACTTCCATGGTAAATGTTATGTTGGCGTGGAGGCCGTTCAAGTGTCTTAGGAAGTCACCGAGCTGTTCTTCACCATGGCTCCACACCACGAAAGTATCATCGACGAACCTGTACCACACCTTAGGTTTGCAAGTTGAAAGGTGGCTACACTGAGCCACAGCGCCAGAGATTGCGCCAAAGAGTATTATTCCGCCGCCTCCACTGGCAGTGTTGGTTGAGATGTGGTAGTGGAGAGTGCTTGCTGAGAAGTCGTAGTGGAGAGTGCTTGTTGAGATGTAGCAGTGGTGAGTCGTTGTTGAGAAGTTCCCATGGAGAGTGCTTGTTCAGATGTTGTCATATTGTTTTGATGGGCTCTACACCAGATATTGTTGGATTGGGGATGCTGTAATGATCAGAGTGTGCTTTTCGTCAATATATATGAAATAAAAAAATTCCTTTTTTTTCATTATTTCAATGTCTTAAACAATAATGCATCTTGGTAACAGGTTCAGTCAACAAAGCATCTGGCTCGTGTTCTTGTATTAGACTGTATTTTTGGTTTCTATGTGCAATTATAGTATTTCTGGTTTTTTTAAATTACACTCCTGGAAATGGAAAAAAGAACACATTGACACCGGTGTGTCAGACCCACCATATTTGCTCCGGACACTGCGAGAGGGCTGTACAAGCAATGATCACACACACGGCACAGCGGACACACCAGGAACCGCGGTGTTGGCCGTCGAATGGCGCTAGCTGCGCAGCATTTGTGCACCGCCACCGTCAGTGTCAGCCAGTTTGCCGTGGCATACGGAGCTCCATCGCAGTCTTTAACACTGGTAGCATGCCGCGACAGCGTGGACGTGAACCGTATGTGCAGTTGACGGACTTTGAGCGAGGGCGTATAGTGGGCATGCGGGAGGCCGGGTGGACGTACTGCCGAATTGCTCAACACGTGGGGCGTGAGGTCTCCACAGTACATCGATGTTGTCGCCAGTGGTCGGCGGAAGGCGCACGTGCCCGTCGACCTGGGACCGGACCGCAGCGACGCACGGATGCACGCCAAGACCGTAGGATCCTACGCAGTGCCGTAGGTGAGCGCACCGCCACTTCCCAGCAAATTAGGGACACTGTTGCTCCTGGGGTATCGGCGAGGACCATTCGCAACCGTCTCCATGAAGCTGGGCTACGGTCCCGCACACCGTTAGGCCGTCTTCCGCTCACGCCCCAACATCGTGCAGCCCGCCTCCAGTGGTGTCGCGACAGGCGTGAATGGAGGGACGAATGGGGACGTGTCGTCTTCAGCGATGAGAGTCGCTTCTGCCTTGGTGCCAATGATGGTCGTATGCGTGTTTGGCGCCGTGCAGGTGAGCGCCACAATCAGGACTGCATACGACCGAGGCACACAGGGCCAACACCCGGCATCATGGTTTGGGGAGCGATCTCCTACACTGGCCGTACACCACTGGTGATCGTCGAGGGGACACTGAATAGTGCACGGTACATCCAAACTGTCATCGAACCCATCGTTCTACCATTCCTAGACCGGCAAGGGAACTTGCTGTTCCAACAGGACAATGCACGTCCGCATGTATCCCGTGCCACCCAACGTGCTCTAGAAGGTGTAAGTCAACTACCCTGGCCAGCAAGATCTCCGGATCTGTCCCCTATTGAGCATGTTTGGGACTGGATGAAGCGTCGTCTCACGCGGTCTGCACGTCCAGCACGAACGCTGGTCCAACTGAGGCGCCAGGTGGAAATGGCATGGCAAGCCGTTCCACAGGACTACATCCAGCATCTCTACGATCGTCTCCATGGGAGAATAGCAGCCTGCATTGCTGCGAAAGGTGGATATACACTGTACTAGTGCCGACATTGTGCATGCTCTGTTGCCTGTGTCTATGTGCCTGTGGTTCTGTCAGTGTGATCATGTGATGTATCTGACCCCAGGAATGTGTCAATAAAGTTTCCCCTTCCTGGGACAATGAATTCACGGTGTTCTTATTTCAATTTCCATGAGTGTACTTCAGTATAAATGGTGTTTAAAATATCTTGTCTTATTGAGGAAGAACCGTGCCAGATGTGTACGTAGAATCACACTTCCACACACAGAACAGTTACATTTGTGCTTTGTTGTTTCGTAGGTTTTATAGTTGCTGGGGACTTAATTAATTAATTGTGTTAACGGAAGTTTTCTTTCGTTCTTTGTTGTTGTTCTATGCAGTCAGATTGCATACAAATACCAGTCAGGGCCTTCTGTTTGCGAGACTTCGTAGCCAGACAGTCACCTACTAAAAATTAAAAGTATTTGCATTCGTTATATAATTAAGCCCCCATGCACGTGGCGACCGCTGCTTCGGATCGTCCCTTGGAATTCTTCTGATTGTAAAAAAGGCAGACAGTAGTATTGTTGTAGTAATTTGTAGGTTAGTAATGGTAGTCTACATTGCATGTGTAGATTTGGTAATGAACATTTGTAGTTGTCTTGTCTTTCTTTTAATGGTATATTGGCAGAATTTAATTTTTGATGTCTTGTATACAGGTCTGACAATTTTGTCCAATTGTGAAGGTTCTAATTGTTCGTTAGGCGTGTTTGTCGGGAAACATTTCGTGTGAATGGTATTGTTGGAGATAAAGTCTCATTCTGTGTAATTTTCGTATAGTGACGAGTCTTATATGTTTTGTAAATGATTATACGATCGATGAAAAAGGCAAAAATGATGGATAGTGAGAATGACGAAATTGTTGACATGGCGAACTCACCAACACAGGAGAAGAGAATGATGAATAATGAAGTGGAAAACAATTTAATAAGTCGGGAAAATAATCCGGAACCATTTCAAAACTTTTCACAATCAAAAAATTTTCAGAATACGAGATTAACAACAGAAGATTCTGGAATAGTGTCGAACACAGATAGCTTTACAGCTATGACGAAGGAAGCTGGTTTTGCGGGAAACGTTAGGGGTGAAAGGAATTTCGAACCAGTTAATATGGAGCAGTTGATGAGTGCAATGTTAAATTTGGGATCACGGTAGACTCACAAATAGGAACAATTAAAACCGAGATGGAAGCAATGGCAACACGGTTAGGCTCACAAATAAGAACATGTTTCAAAAACATGAAAGATGAATCAAAGAAAGAAATTAGAGAAGTACAACCGATTTTGAATGCTCACAATAATAGTTTAATTTCAATAGAAATTAGACAAGAGGAACAGGACAGAGAACAGGAAGAAAGAGAACGCGTGATAGTACAAAAATTTTCAGAGTTAAATTTACAACGTGCACACGATAGGGAAGAAATATTTGAAAGAATCGAGGAATCTGTACCAAATGTAATTTATTTCATTTACGAGAAGCAACTAGAGAGCGCCAGACGCGCGAACTTGACAATAATCGACATTGGGACAGGGACAGACGCGGTAGGTCTTTGTCGCCACGAGGAGAAAACTTTGACTATAAACACTTGTTAACTGTTCGGAAATTCAAGATCTTTCGCAATTCTAAGAATGACATACATCCATGTTCATGGTTAGATCAATTTATGTACGCACTTCCACCAAATTGGCCACTAAGTCACAAAGTGGAATTTATGTGCGGCTATTAATGTCCTCAGGGGATTCGCTACACTAAGTGAATATGTGCCGTAGCGTGCACAGGGCCCCGAGCTGTAGTGGTGCTATTTCCCTTTTAGTTTTCTGCACTGCTGCCTACTCTTCTACTAGTCTTTGCATCTATTAGAACAACTCTTCAACTATCAATCTATCTAGACAGTCGATAAAGAATAACCGGATACGACTATTTTACCCAAAAGTGATTTCGGAAATTACCATTTGGACTTACTGTATCTTCAGCAGCATTCATTCGTAGTTTAAACGAAATTTTACCTGTTTATCTTCGTGACAATATTACTTCATATGTTGACGATATTCTTATTGCTAAACGTTCTTGGATGAGCATAACAAAATTTTGGATTCATTATTACATATTTTTGCAAGAGTTGGCATTACAGTGAACTTGGAAAAATCTGAATTTGGTCGTTCTCAGGTGAAATTTCTTGGTCATATTATTTCTACAGAAGGTATTCTTCCTGATCCAGAGAAACTAGACGCTATTCGTAATTATGCTGTTCCTACCACAAAACGTGATGTTCATAGTTTCCTTGGTGTCTGTAATTTTCTTAGATGCTTTGTTAGATTGGACAATTTGGACATACCTCGTTAATGTGAACTATCTGGAAAGAATTCTAATTGGTGTTGGGATGAGGAAGCTCAATCAGAATTTGATCAAGTTCGTGATGCTTTAGTTGCTGCTCCACTTCTTTCACATCCGGATTTATCTATAGATTTTTGTTTCGCGACGGACTCATCATACAAAGGCCTAGGTGCACACTTATTTCAAGAGATAGAAGATAACGGCGTTGTAGTGCAGAAAACTATTGCCGATCTGTTCTTGCCAAATGCAAATCATGTCAAAAGGCTAAGCCGCCAACTATTTCTCACAGAGCACCATTGTTTCCTATCGTTCCAGCAAAATTAAATGACATGGCTGCAGTCGATTTGTTCGGTCCAGTGGTTCGTTCTACTAATGGTTTTGCGTACATTTTAGTAGCAGTGGAATTGACATCAAAATATGTGTGTTTTACACCTTTACGCAAAGCAACAGCTCATTCAGTATCTAATGCTTTCATCAAACATTTCCTTAAAGAAGTGGGTCATGTTGATAACGTTATATCAGATAATGGATCACAGTTTCGCTCTAAAATTTGGCTTCGTACTCTACGGCGTTGTAAAATTAAACCAATTTTCATTTCACTTTTTCACCCTCAATCTAACGCTTCAGAGAGATGGATGAAGGAAATCAATAAACTGTGTCGTCTTTATTGTCATCAGAATCACAGAACGTGGGATCAGTATCTTCATATTTTTCAAAACATTCTGAATGAACTCCCTAATGATTCAACTTCTTTACCGCCTATATTGATAATAAAAAATGAAGCACCGACAAATCGCATTTCTGAAATCGTTCCTTTTCCGCCTACACGGAAACTGCGGCATTCTGAAGTTGTCAACATGGCTCTACAAAATATTGCGTCTGTGGCTGCTAGAAGAGAGAAATCAGCTAAACGTCCTGGTCGTTTAAAAACTTTGTCAGTTGGTCAAAAGGTGTTAATTAAGTCTCACCGTTTGTCTCACAAAGGAAAAGGGTTGTGTCGCAAATTTTTTCTGCTTTATAACGGTCCATATAGGATTCGCAAAATTATTCATGATAACACTGTTGAAGTAGAAACTCTTAAATCTCGGGCTCTAAGGGAATACATCACATATCGAACGTTAAAATTTTTGTGGAATGACATACTTTTGAGAAACTGACAGTTACACGTAAACACACGGAGAGTACAAGGATACCGCGCTGTGTTTCGGCGGCGGCACATACTCAAAGCAACAGTCAAGTCTGCGCGCCGCACAAGGCAGTCGTTGACCGTAAACAATTACTTCCTACGTCACGCGTACCTACAACTGATCGAGCGCTCAGTGCGAATGCACTGACAGCCGTAAACAAATACACAGTGTAATTTCTCCGAATAAATTCAGTATAAAGCTATAGTGACGTGATAAATTATGTTATTAACGTTCAGTATTTTTCAGGATACGGTTGTATAAAATATTTAAGACCTTCAGGTAAATTCTGTGTGTGTCCGACGTTAAGAGGACTTGCTACCGAGAAAATTTTCAGGAAGAATGTAATTTTGAAGAAGAAACTAATAAACTAAAAAGGTAACTATTAATTGAGTTATTTTTCAGGTAACATATTTCCACTTAGGTACATACTTTAGACGTAATTTGCTGCTCGCGATTACGTGATTCATACTTGGTGCTAAATTTCATGTTCTATGAATTTACTTGCGTACATTAACTGATTTTGACAATGATCGATTAATGAACAGGGTTGTTACTTGTGTATATTATGCATCGCTTGGCTGGACTGCTTTTTCACTGATGTCATATTTTTTTTATTATGTGCCTGCTGCGCTTATTTATTTAAATTATAATTGTAACCTGATTTATTGTGCTGATGTGTTTAGGTATGTAAGTTATACTTTGTGATTTATCTGCTTACACCTTCATGTTTACTTATTAAGATTACATATGAACATTTATTTGCTTATGCTGATATGATGCTAATGACCTGTTTATTATGTAAGATATATATTTGCTGCTTTGCGTATGGATTGAATATTTATACATTTCTGTTTGTTGTCATAACTACTCTTTAATTTGGGGTATAGAAATGCTGATATACAGTGTACAAACATGGAGCTTAGGTCACACTATGGTATTAATTATAGATTGTTCGCTTGGCAGAGCCTCGTTGTAGGGATTGTGCTTGACATTCTGTTCTCTACTGGTATATTTACTCGCTATTGCATGTTTTGCTTACGCTCAGTGCCTTATATTTTTAAGATAGGAAAATGAACTGCTATAATTCGACAGAAACGACATTAGTACAAGAAACTTTATAGAAGCCACATGAGCTGGAGGTTTTATGGAAGCTGTATAAATTTATACTAATAGTGAAAGGGTACAGTACCGCCCGACATTGAAAATAGGTACAACATACTTCATTATTTTTGTCAGAAGAACACATTCTTTTTGTAAAATAACTCAATTTCAATTAATACAGCGAAGCCGGATACCAGTGTGGGAAAGAATGACAATTTATTTATTTAATTGATCACATGTGCACTCCCACAAAGTAAATCCCTACATCCAGTTTGGTGAGATCTGTGAAATGAATGAATGTATGGTCGTCTGCTAACCGCAGATAGTGAATGTGAATATATGATCATCTTTGAGTCCATCCTTTGGCCACCTTTGGTGGGACCAAAGAGATGAAATTTACCAGAGCTTTGAGCGCCTGAAGTGTGGCTGACCAATACGATAGCAAAGTGCTTCCCCCACCTCGACAGAGATGGGAGAGGACCTAGAGAACGGCCATGTTTCAGCACTCTGCCGCTGGATCTCGTGCTGTTAAGACCTGTTTTAGTTCTGCTCCGTAATGATGAAAGAGTGGAGACATGGTATGCGTGTGGAATATTTAAGAGTAGTTTGAAATAATAATTTCTCTATTTCAGGAACTTTTGTGGGGAGAATTAAATGTCAGGCAGGTAATATTAAAGGGATTGTAGTAATCTTCGGAAGTGACCTACGGTCACAATGAAACCACGTGTAGCAATAAGTTGAAATACTTCCGTGTGCTTAAGTTAAGCTGAATTACTAGCGTGTGTACAATAAGTTGAAATATTTAAGAAATAGCGTGTGTACCATAAGTTGAAATATTTAAGAAATGGCGTGTGCAGGACTTGAAATTAGAGACGAGTACTTCCACATGGTGAGTACTGTGTGAGTCTCAATCTGTGTATGAGACAAAGGATAAAGAGAAGTACTCGTCCATGGTATCAGTTGAGGACTCGCGTGTGTGATGTTCTTAATATTACTTTGCGTGATATGATTCCGTGTGACGCTTCATTCAAACTCTGAGAGAGAAGCAAGGTGAGTCGGCCGTCTACCCAGCAACGCCACTTGGCTTGCATTGCACAGGAAGACGTGCAAATATCTCCAGAGTTCGTAGTAGGAAAGTAGAATTACAAAGTGGGGCAGTGTCGTGTGAAACTGGGATAAATATTAATTGAAGTGGGAAATCTGAAAGTGATAATGTTGTGACTATTCTCTGTGTAATATTTCATGTTGTAGTGTGGTGTATGTCATGTAATTTGGGTATGTGTAGTCATCATGGAGAGTAGCGAGGTAGTTTCAAAAGATTAGTGGGTTATGCTTGTTCCTTCGGTACCGCTCGGTCTGGAGGAAAGTTTAGTGATGATGATTGTGAGAGTCGAAGTGTGAGGTATAATAAAAGATCCACTATCCTATCCAGAAAGTGCACTGTAGCGTTAAAAATAATTACGAGACCATAATATAGAGATTCACTATTGTAAAGCCATGCCCACTGGGCGGAATTTCTCATGTGCTATTGTTGTAGGTTGTAGAATTTGTGTGTTTAGGTTAGAGAATTTATTGGAATAAATAAGATAGTGAAAAGAAAAAGATTGGTAGACTATTCGTTCGAATTGTGTGTTGTCATAATGTCCCGAATTTATAACGTGTGCGCCATTCATATTCAGTGCGGTGGCCACGTGTTGACAAAAGCCATTAAATAAAAGACAAAAAGAAAATGTGGTATTGCCAGTGCGTAGTGTACAGTCAGAGTTCTGTAAATTATTGATAGTCAGATGCGTGTTTCCGTTGCGTATTAATCATATAGGAGGATAACTTGTAACTTAAATTGTGAGTACGAGAGTTCATGTTACTCGATAAATTAAGAATGAATCCACTCACTTGGCAGACCACTCATCTTGCAGGCCTGACTGCTTGATGCCACAGTATGAGCAAGGCATGTGGGTGCCTCTCATAATTTCGACCCTGCCAGGTTTTTTTTGCCAGGATATTTTTTGCCAGGATTTAATGCTGTTAGGTTTATTGCTGTTAAGATTTTTTTTTTTTGATGGAATATATTGTGATAGCGCTAAGAAGTAAAATTTTTTCTGTTTGCAATTTCTTTCTGGATTGGTGAGGATCTTATATTTTTTTATGTAATTAACTGCTATATCGCCCAAGGCTGGAAGACCGTTGTATAATTTTTTTTGCGTAATGTCCGTGGTAACTAGGTCGCAGCCGAAAAGTGTAGTCATCATGGAGAATAGCGATTCTGGCGTGAACGTAGCAGTGCAGCAGGAAGTAGCTGTTGACCACGTGTTAATGAGCGAGAAAGACAAACACTCCGAAGGGGCTGAAATGTTCAGTGGACCGCTGCTGGGTGATCCTTTGTGCGGCGGGCTTTGTCCACAAACGCGGGCTTTTCCCGACGACGCGGGCGAGCCGGGACTAGGTCAGGTATGCAGTGAAAGTGCAGCTACCCTTAGCGAAGCTACGGTTTCTCAGGCGAACGAGGTGAGCGCACCGAAAGTAGCAAATTACAATGTGATACTGCAGTTTTTGCAGAAAATGGATAGGGAGGCTAAGGAGAGAGATAGGGAGAATAAGGAGAGAGATAGGGAGGCTGAGGAGAGAGATAGGGAGTTTAATGAAATATTGGACGCGATGGATAGAGATAATGAGGAAAGATGGGAAGCGATGGATAAAGGTAGTAAGGAAAGTATGGAGGCATTGGATAAGGGAAATAAAGAGGCAATGAGGAAGCTACACACAGTCATCGATGAGCGTCTGCCCGCAGTTAATAATCGGTTAGATGAGGGGGAGAAGAATCTGGGTGCGTCGAAGCAAGTACAGGATGCTGTGAAAGAAAAAGCCAATAATTTGGAGGTACGAATAAGTGCAATAGAGAGCGATATTACAGAACGTAGGGACGTGTTGCCGGATGATCGAATCAAAGAAGTAGTGGTCAGAATGAATACGATTAGTGCAGAGGTAGAAAAGATCAGTATAAGAGGCGAGACAGGCTCTGACAGTACGCAGCGAGAGGTTTATGCCATCCAGGGGGAGATACAATCGCTATTACAGCTTAAAGAGGCGCAATTAGTAATAAGTAGGAAACATAGTGAAGAACTAGCACAGTTGCAATTAGTGTGCAGTAGCGAAGGTGACACACCACCAGGTAGATTGCAGAGGGAGATTGAGATAAACTCAAAAAGCGAAAATAGGCAAAAAGAGGAAGACGAATTCAGAGAGTCAGAAGAACGGTTGTGTCGGATAAAGCAGGTGGCAAACCCAACTGGGTATAGTCCAAGGCTGTCTCAATTTCAAGATTCAGTACCTTCATCGTGGGGACCGCTCCTCAAAACGAAGTTTGTGTGTAACAATTTAAGGGGCGAGGCTAGAGCGAAAATGCAGGAAGTTATTAAAGACTGTAGTAGCTACGAGATATTTTGTGACAAGTTTTTAAATGAATTCTGGTCGAAAAGTAAGCAGGACCAGGTTAAGCAAAGCATATTGATGATGCCAAATTGTAACGAAGGTGGTATAAGAGATCCAGTGTCGTGCTATCAGGAAATCCTGAGACGAAATAGGTATTTGGATGTGACATACGAACCTGGGGAGCTCATTAGGATCTGTATAGCGAAGTTGCCAGTGAAATTGCGCAGAGATATAGTGATAGCAGGCAGAGGCTTAGACGATTCCGCATCATTTCAACACTTGTTACAGGAACTGGGTAATGAGTGCAACATTGTGAACGGCGAAACGAGTCATAGGTCAGACAGAGTCGAGGATAGGAACGGCAGAAACTATCAGAATGACAGGAGAGCATGGAATCCTGGCATTTCATTCTTGTCATAATGGATTGAAGAATAGGAGAAACTAATCCAACATATCAGCCCTTAGCATCTTGCCTTAAAACACATGCCGCTGGCACTGAAAATTGTCTATGTAGCAGACATACTCTACTGATATGTAGGAATGCAAATACCATACATCTGATCAGAGAATAAAACACCAGAAATGGCATCTGTTAGACTGGTCTCTCAGAGCAAAAAAATTTGCAAATTTTTATTTGGAACAGTAAAGTAAAAGGACTGTTTCCTCAAAACAAAACAGTTGCTAAAATGTAATGTAATAATGCCGATGAGTCCAGTTTAATTAGTGTGATTTGACTATTGCAGGTACTTAACACGTAATGTAAAAAGTAAACATTGTGATGTGTATGGAATAGGGTACGTTTATACTGCTGTTACAGGTAACATCAGTAATGTGATCGAAGTTTTTAAATTAGATGCCATCTGATCTATAGTATGTCATAGTCGTGGAGACAGCTATAATGAGATGCTGTGTATGGTTGTTCGGAATCTGATGTTAGTGAAAGAGGCCACTAGCACCAAAGTTTCTAACACTTGGGCTGTCCCATTTCTCCCAGCTTGTATATTTTCTGCACACATTTAATTTTCATATAAGCTTAGATTCCTAACTAGCAAATTCTTTACTGTGTATAGTGGACCATTAAGAGTGAGGCGGATTGTCCATGAAAATGCTGTACTGATTGAGACGATCAAGGGAAAACAATCTCGTGGGCTTCATCACATTTCTAACATCAAATAATGGAAAAGTTAAGGATAGATCTAAAGTAGGCGGTTTATGGTAGTTAGTCAGTGTATTTATTTGTGGTGTGTAACGTTGTGCAGGGTCAAATCGAACGTAAGAATTTTCAGGCGGGATGTCAGGAAGTATGACGGAATAGACTGGTCGAATGAGTCATGAACAGGAGTCGACAGAGTGGTGTATGTACGTATTTTTTGTCATATGAATAAGGATCAAGCAGAAACGACGTGATGATTAATGAGTGGCTAAAGATGGTAGATAGAGAAGCGACGTGATAAATAGTAGTGGATAAAGGTGATATTTAAGGAGAGAAGCGACGTGAAGCAGTGTGATTAATAAATAGAAATTCGACGTGATGAAACAGTGGTAAATAAAGGTGAGTAGAATTAATAATGTGGAGATGTCTTAGATGTATGTTACAGAGAGGCCTGTGTATGCTGCAATAGAGACTGATGCCAATGGCGAAGGAAGACCAGGAAATGATGGATTAATGGACGAACGGAGAGCCGAAATACGAATGAAGAGATGAGGACAACTGCACAATGTGAAAGGACATAAAGGGAGTATGAGATCCAGATGGTGAACGTTGTGGAATACTGACGTAAGATGTAATATAAGTGTAGATCTAATTCTTAGCATAACATTTGCGATTTGGCAAAAATAATATTTGTTGTTGTTGTTGTTGAAGCCTGGTACCAGTATAACTAATCAAAACGGTACCAAGAATGTGTACAGTTATTTTGCAGGTTGAATAATTTGTGTATTTTTGTTCTTAGATGAAATGTCGCAATTCTAAAGTGATATATAGCAGGAGGAGTAGTCGGTAAAGCGAATGCAGAGGTAAGCCGATGGAGAGAGGTGCCAGAGTGAAAGGACGAATTCGAAGACTGGAATGCTATCTCCGAAACAGTTTCATGTGTTATGTGGTTGAGTATAAGGGAGCAAAGGTATGGTATGTTGTGAGTGTGGTGGTGTTATGAGTATAAGGGAGCAAACGTATGGTATGTTGTCGTGAGTGTGGTGGTGTTAAGGTTAGCTGACTTCTAAACCTATTCTGTTAGTGTATTAATGGATTGAATGAGAAGGAAAATGTGATGTCTGGTGAGTGAGAGTCGTAGAGTAGTGTGATCAATGCGCACACTCCTGTAAAGGGGATGCTACCGATCTGTAACTAAAACATTATTGTGTATTGTTTGATTTGGATGAACCTCGATGGCAGGTCAGGATCTGACATCATGTGGATGGTACATACATGTCCTAGAAATGTTGTTATATATAATAAAAAAGGTAAAATATATAAAGAGATACTAATTTCAGTCTATCACAAGCACAAAGGTGCATTGTATGTTGTAGATTTAGAGTCACCAGTTTCTAAAATGTTTATTGTGATAGGATGTTAGAGTAGTCTCCTATTTTATATTGTAATTATGGGTTGTATAGATTGTTTATTATTCCTTTTTTTTTTACACTTTCATGTTTTGTATGAGGGACGACAGGTACAATCAATAGCGCAAGTGTGGGCTGTATATAGAAAAGGGATAAATGTTGATGTATGTGTAGAAAACTAGGGTGTATAGTTTTATGTTTTTTAGATAAAAGATTCTTTTATTACCAATGTCTCTAATAGATCATACATGTAATCAATGAGTATTTAATTATATCCTTTTGTCTGTAATGTTGCGAGATGCACGGAAGGGTCTGACTGATTGGGTGTCATAACGCCCATACCGCTAGCGGGCCGAGCTGACGTAGCCATGGCGACGGGCGACAGAGCCGCGGCACTCCCCACTCCACTGCCGGACGGGGTACACTCCACGCGCCCGCTACAGCAGGTCAACGGCCTGGGGCGACACGCACATACCACTGGCCATTCATAAGTTCAGCCACCCTTACGACTGGGGAAAGTATCCCGCGGAGGCAACAGCGGGTGGTTTCTTCTGCTCAACGGCGCGCGCAGCGGCGCCACGGCAGAAAGGACGACGCGCGGCAGAGCCCGGCGGGCATTTGTTACCAGCAACTATTAACTAGTACTGGACTGTGGAGCCGTGAAGCAAGATGACTGCTCGTATGTCTCCATAAGGTGGAAAGTGAAAGACTGGTGTTCCCATGTTGTGAGTGGTGGAAAAGATTTTGTTGTTTTGTTTTGTCTTGACCACTGAACGGTGGGATCCATAAACCTATGGCAGTGACTGGTTAAGTGTGCTTTGTGAATTACATGTGGGACGCTTGGTATTCTTGAAGACGACAGTTGTCGTTTGGTGACTAATTATTGTATGAACGCAAGAAACTAGAGTGGGACATTGACATTTGCGTCTGTAGTAGGAGACATTTCTTTAATTGGTGCGGGAATAAGTGCTGTTTGTTGGAACTTACGACTTTTAATGACACCATGAACTGAAAGGACAGAACCGTGGGTAATAGTAGTTGTAGGACCATTTCTGGACGACCAGATTCGTGTGGATGGTACGCTGAGAGTGACTATAAACATTCATGTTTAATGTGAGATACAGTTTACTGTTTAGTGCGTGTTCAAAATGCAGATTTGAGTGACTTAAAGACTTTCGTCTGGGAAACCATGGGAGAGCCTTGACACTGAGACAGTGTTTCTAGGAAAACTATCAGCAACTTTTTGACCCCAAGAAAATCACAGAATGAAATGTTTCCGTGTGACTCGCAAGATAGGGGATAATGTATTTGTAACTGTGTAAATGTTTTTTTATGTGTTTCATTCCTGAAGGGACAGCAAGTGTAATTGTATTTTATTAACGTTTGTGTTTGGAATAGTTAGTGTTTTTTTTTGTTTGTTCTGGGTTATCAAGTTCACGTAGCATGTTTATTAGAATATTTGGTACAATGATGCTTTAATTATTAGCCAGTGGCGTAATACTAACGTAGCGGCCCTTGTAGCATTGATCAGTAAGATTGTCACAGGGGACAAGAGTTTGCATTGCACAACAAATATCGGAATTAACTGACGCATTTTGATGTCTTGGACAGTAATGATCTCGTTGGTGTGTTGACTGCAGCCACTTATTTGCATTATCACAGTTGTGATATTTCACAATTAAAGTGTAACGAAGGCTAGTCAAAGTGCAAGTTCTTGTCGTTAAATGTGTGACAACAGAGAAATGAGCAGCAGAGTAAGATACGAGACCTACTGGTGGATTCAAGCACTTATTGCTAACTATTTATTGCGTGTATTGATATGGAGCCTGAATTCTACATGTAACTAGTGGACGCAAATTTTTTTCCTTTTGTTGATTTTGTTTTGTATTTAGACATTGCCGTGTAAAGATTATTACAACGCAATTTATGAATGTCAGATTACTTGTTCTGTGTTTGGACGGTGAGCTATTTAGAATTTCACGAGTACAATTAGTATTTTTTTATTTGTTTTAGAATTATTGAAGTTTGGATTACTCATAAAAATAACGAAGATCCCAGTAACTAAGGAAATTTTTATCTCACCATTATTTTTTATTTGTATGATGTGATGTTTTATTTGTCATTTGGATTGTTGTAAATATGTATGTGTACATTACTCCGGATTGTGGAGAGTACAATAATGCAACAACTGTGTCAATAATTTGGTAAAGTAACAGCATTTGGTCGTCTATTTGAGGTCACCAGGGGCTAAGGTCTCCTCCTGGTTATTTTGATGACTTGCTACGTTTGTTCTAATACAGCTTTCTTAAAAAAAATGTTCGGAACTACCCTCGCATTGCAAGGATAGTACCGTGCCATTTTTTTCTGCATGGGTAGCCGGTGGTGAAAGGGTACAGTACTGCCCGACATTGAAAATAGGTACAACATACTTCATTATTTTTGTCAGAAGAACACATTCTTTTTGTAAAATAACTCAATTTCAATTAATACAGCGAAGCCGGATACCAGTGTGGGAAAGAATGACAATTTATTTATTTAATTGATCACATGTGCACTCCCACAAAGTAAATCCCTACATCCAGTTTGGTGAGATCTGTGAAATGAATGAATGTATGGTCGTCTGCTAACCGCAGATAGTGAATGTGAATATATGATCATCTTTGAGTCCATCCTTTGGCCACCTTTGGTGGGACCAAAGAGATGAAATTTACCAGAGCTTTGAGCGCCTGAAATGTGGCTGACCAATACGATAGCAAGGTGCTTCCCCCACCTCGACAGAGATGGGAGAGGACCTAGAGAACGGCCATGTTTCAGCACTCTGCCGCTGGATCTCGTGCTGTTAAGACCTGTTTTAGTTCTGCTCCGTAATGATGAAAGAGTGGAGACATGGTATGCGTGTGGAATATTTAAGAGTAGTTTGAAATAATAATTTCTCTATTTCAGGAACTTTTGTGGGGAGAATTAAATGTCAGGCAGGTAATATTAAAGGGATTGTAGTAATCTTCGGAAGTGACCTACGGTCACAATGAAACCACGTGTAGCAATAAGTTGAAATACTTCCGTGTGCTTAAGTTAAGCTGAATTACTAGCGTGTGTACAATAAGTTGAAATATTTAAGAAATAGCGTGTGTACCATAAGTTGAAATATTTAAGAAATGGCGTGTGCAGGACTTGAAATTAGAGACGAGTACTTCCACATGGTGAGTACTGTGTGAGTCTCAATCTGTGTATGAGACAAAGGATAAAGAGAAGTACTCGTCCATGGTATCAGTTGAGGACTCGCGTGTGTGATGTTCTTAATATTACTTTGCGTGATATGATTCCGTGTGACGCTTCATTCAAACTCTGAGAGAGAAGCAAGGTGAGTTGGCCGTCTACCCAGCAACGCCACTTGGCTTGCATTGCACAGGAAGACGTGCAAATATCTCCAGAGTTCGTAGTAGGAAAGTAGAATTACAAAGTGGGGCAGTGTCGTGTGAAACTGGGATAAATATTAATTGAAGTGGGAAAGCTGAAAGTGATAATGTTGTGACTATTCTCTGTGTAGTATTTCATGTTGTAGTGTGGTGTATGTCATGTAATTTGGGTATGTGTAGTCATCATGGAGAGTAGCGAGGTAGTTTCAAAAGATTAGTGGGTTATGCTTGTTCCTTCGGTACCGCTCGGTCTGGAGGAAAGTTTAGTGATGATGATTGTGAGAGTCGAAGTGTGAGGTATAATAAAAGATCCACCATCCTATCCAGAAAGTGCACTGTAGCGTTAAAAATAATTACGAGACCATAATATAGAGATTCACTATTGTAAAGCCATGCCCACTGGGCGGAATTTCTCATGTGCTATTGTTGTAGGTTGTAGAATTTGTGTGTTTAGGTTAGAGAATTTATTGGAATAAATAAGATAGTGAAAAGAAAAAGGTTGGTAGACTATTCGTTCGAATTGTGTGTTGTCATAATGTCCCGAATTTATAATGTGTGCGCCATTCATATTCAGTGCGGTGGCCACGTGTTGACAAAAGCCATTAAATAAAAGACAAAAAGAAAATGTGGTATTGCCAGTGCGTAGTGTACAGTCAGAGTTCTGTAAATTATTGATAGTCAGATGCGTGTTTCCGTTGCGTATTAATCATATAGGAGGATAACTTGTAACTTAAATTGTGAGTACGAGAGTTCATGTTACTCGATAAATTAAGAATGAATCCACTCGCTTGGCAGACCACTCATCTTGCAGGCCTGACTGCTTGATGCCACAGTATGAGCAAGGCATGTGGGTGCCTCTCAATAGGATGGAAGCTAACGACATGACATACCAATACTAGGTTTAGACCATTGGCAGTTATTACACTGCATTTTTCGTGAGCAATTGAAATAGGAAGTGACACTTGACACAAGCAATACTCCACATGTTTGCTTCTGTTTGCCATAATTCTTGAAGTGGTGTGCACACTGTGAATTATTTCTATCATTCACACTCCGTACTCGTACTTACTTACTGAAAGTTATTCAAACTAAAGGCTGTTAGAGGTCATGTATGCATTTCTTTTATTAAATGATGGACAAGGTAACCAAAATGTTTTTCATAATTCATAATGAGTAAAGATTTGGGTTGGATGGATTACACAGAGGTTGTGTGTGGACATTATGTCTTCGGATTGTATGGGATGATGAATTGAAGTTTGCACTAGGATTTTATCTGTACTTGTTCGAAGAGACTGACTAGAGGGAAGAGTTGTTATGGAAGTGAAATGATATTGGCGGTAAGGGTTATATGTGTCGACGTGTTGAAGAGGTATTATTGAGGTATTGAGATTGTGTGAGTTGATCATTATTGGAGTTTTGGTGGACAAGAGGTAAGGTAAATGATATTGGCGATATGGTTTATATGTATTGACGTATTATAGAGGTATTATTGAGGTATTGAGATTGTGTGAAGTTGATGATTATTGGAGTTTTAGTGGACAAGAGGTAAGGTAAATGATATTGGTGATAAGGTTTATATGTATCGACGTATGAGGTATTATTGAGGTATTAAGATTATGTGATGCTGATGATTATTGGAGTTTTGGTGGATAAGAGGTAAAGTAAGTGAGGAGCATATTATTATTTTTTTTTTTTGTTGGTTTCTATGGAACAAGGAGGTTGAAGATAGCAGACTAGAACACTCAAGTGGAAAGAAGATTGTCTACACACACACTTTGTTAAATCACTAAGCAGTATATATATATATTTTTTTTTTTTGGAGAGAGGAAATATTTGCATATCTTGGCACACTGACAGTTGTTCAGCAACTGTACATTTTGATCTGGCTTGCCAAACATTAGTCTTGACATGATGACTATGACATTGACTAACTATTATTGACTGTTATACACTGTTGACACTACTACTTGATACACAAGTTGAACATAAAATTTTGGACAGAGTTGCATTTACACAGTTAACACTATTCAATTACACTGTAGTACTTAATGTGGATGAAAGATGAGTCAGTGTGTTTTGTGTGTTTTCCTTTCCTAATCCCAAATAATTGGTACCGACCTATCTCCTAAATATTAATTTACCTGTTTGTTGTGGCTTGCACTGACACCCATAAATATTATAGGTTTACTGTTATTTGCGTATTGTAATAGTTAATATGACAATTATCTGATATCATTGGTGCATTTGTTATATTTTGTATGTTTAGTGTAAGAGCATTGATAATAATATTGTAAAGGCAATTGTGTGTGCATTCAAACTGTTGTTCGTGCTTGCACCTGTTCAACATTAGTGGGTGCCACTTGGAAATGTTTAATTTCTGCTGATAAACTCTAATGAAGAGTGTGATTAGTGATAGTGAATACTATGGACTGCTGTCTGACCCTGCTCAACATTGCTGAGTGCCACTGATGAAACTGTTTCTACTGACACAATGTCACTTGTTGCTGTCTGCACCTGTCAACATTACTGGGTGCCACTCATGGAACTGCTTCTACTGACATAATGTCACTTGTTCGTGTCTGCACCTGTTCAGCATTGCTGGGTGCCACTGATGGAACTGCTTCTACTGAGATAATGTCATTTGTTGGTGTCTGCACCTGTTCAACATTACTGGGTGCCACTGATGGACTGCTTCTACTGAGATAATGTCACTTGTTGGTGTCTGCACCTGTTCAACAATGCTGGGTGCCACTGATGGACTGCTTCTACTGACATGATGTCACTTGTTGGTGTCTGCACCTGTTCAACATTGTTAGGTGCCACTGATGGGCTGCTTCTACTGAAATGATGTCACTTGTCGGTGTCGGCACCTGCTCAACATTGCTGTGTGCCACTGATGGACTGCTTCTACTGAAATGATGTCACTTGTTGGTGTCTGCACCCGTTCAACAATGCTGGATGCCACTGATGGACTGCTTCTACGGACATAATGTCACTTGTTGGTGTCTGCACCTGTTCAACGTTGCTAGGTGCCACTGATGGGCTGCTTCTACTGAAATGATGTCACTTGTTGGTGTCTGCACCTGCTCAACATTGCTGGGTGCCACTGATGGACTGCTTCTACTGAAATGATGTCACTTGTTGGTGTCTGCACCTGCTCAACATTACTGGGTGCCACTGATGGACTGCTTCTACTGAGATAATGTCACTTGTTGGTGGCTGCACCTGCTCAACATTACTGGGTGCCACTGATGGACTGCTTCTACTGAAATGATGTCACTTGTTGTTGTCTGCACCTGCTCAACATTGCTGGGTGCCACTGATGGAACTGCTTCTACTGGCATAATGTCACTTGTTGCTGTCTGCACCTGTCAACATTACTGGGTGCCACTGATGGAACTGCTTCTACTGACATAATGTCACTTGTTGGTGTCTGTACCGGTTCAGCATTGCTGGGTGCCACTGATGGAACTGCTTCTACTGAGATAAAGTCACTTGTTGGTGTCTGCACCTGCTCAACATTACTGGGTGCCACTGATGGACTGCTTCTACTGAGATAATGTCACTTGTTGGTGTCTGTACCTGTTCAACAATGCTGGGTGCCACTGATGGACTGCTTCTACTGACATAATGTCACTTGTTGATGCCTGCACCTGTTCAACACTGCTAGGTGCCACTGATGGGCTGCTTCTACTGAAATGATGTCACTTGTTGGTGTCTGCACCTCCTCAACATTGCTGGGTGCCACTGATGGACTGCTCCCTCTGGAATGTTGTCACTTGTTGGTGTCTGCACCTGCTCAACATTACTGGGTGCCCCTGATGGACTGCTTCTACTGAAATGATGTCACTTGTTGGTGTCTGTACCGGTTCAGCATTACTGGGTGCCACTGATGGAACTGCTTCTACTGAGATAAAGTCACTTGTTGGTGTCTGCACCTGCTCAACATTACTGGGTGCCACTGATGGACTGCTTCTACTGAGATAAAGTCACTTGTTGGTGTCTGCACCTGCTCAACATTACTGGGTGCCACTGATGGACTGCTTCTACTGAGATAATGTCACTTGTTGGTGTCTGCACCTGTTCAACAATGCTGGGTGCCACTGATGGACTGCTTCTACTGACATAATGTCACTTGTTGATGCCTGCACCTGTTCAACACTGCTAGGTGCCACTGATGGACTGCTTCTACTGAAATGATGTCACTTGTTGCTGTCTGCACCTGCTCAACATGCTGGGTGCCACTGATGGAACTGTTTCTACTGACATAATGTCACTTGTTGGTGTTTGCACCTGTTCAACATTACTGGGTGCCACTGTTAGAACTGTTTCTACTGTAATGATGTTACTTCTTGCTGTCTGCACCTGTTTAACATTGCTGGGTGCCACTGATGGAACTGCTTCTACTGACATAAAGTCACTTGTTGGTGTCTGCACCTGTTCAGCATTGCTGGGTACCACTGATGGAACTGCGTCTACTGAAATGATGTCACTTGTTGGTGTCTCCACCTGTTCAACAATGCTGGATGCCACTGATGGACTGCTTCTACGGACATAATGTCACTTGTTGGTGTCTGCACCTGTTCAACGTTGCTGGGTGCCACTGATGGACTGCTTCCACTGAAATGATGTCATTTGTTGGTGTCTGCACCTGCTCAACATTACTGGGTGCCACTGATGGACTGCTTCTACTGAAATGATGTCACTTGTTGGTGTCTGCACCTGCTCTACATTACTGGGTGCCACTGATGGACTGCTTCTACTGAAATGATGTCACTTGTTGCTGTCTGCACCTGCTCAACATTGCTGGGTGCCACTGATGGACTGCTTCTACTGAAATAATGTCACTTGTTGGTGTCTGCACCTGCTCAACATTGCTGGGTGCCACTGATGGACTGCTTCTACTGAAATGATGTCACTTGTTGGTGTCTGCACCTGTTCAACACTGCTAGGTGCCACTGATGCACTGCTTCTACTGAAATGATGTCACTTGTTGGTGTCTGCACCTGCTCAACATTGCTGGGTGCCACTGATGGACTGCTTCTACTGAAATGATGTCACTTGTTGGTGTCTGCACCTGCTCAACATTGCTGGGTGCCACTGATGGACTGCTTCTACTGAAATGATGTCACTTGTTGGTGTCTGCACCTGCTCAACATTACTAGGTGCCACTGATGGACAGCTTCTACTGAAATGATGTCACTTGTTGGTGTCTGCACCTGCTCAACATTGCTGGGTGCCACTGATGGAACTGTTTCTACTGACATAATGTCACTTGTTGCTGTCTGCACCTGTCAACATTACTGGGTGCCACTGATGGAACTGCTTCTACTGACATAATGTCACTTGTTGGTGTCTGCACCTGTTCAGCATTGCTGGGTGCCACTGATGGAACTGCTTCTACTGAGATAAAGTCACTTGTTGGTGTCTGCACCTGTTCAACAACGCTGGGTGCCACTGATGGACTGCTTCTACTGAGATAATGTCACTTGTTGGTGTCTGCACCTGTTCAACATTACTGGGTGCCACTGATGGACTGCTTCTACTGAAATGATGTCACTTGTTGGTGCCTGCACCTGCTCAAAATTACTGGGTGCCACTGATGGACAGCTTCTACTGAAATGATGTCACTTGTTGGTGTCTGCACCTGCTCAACATTGCTGGGTGCCACTGATGGAACTGTTTCTACTGACATAATGTCACTTGTTGCTGTCTGCACCTGTCAACATTACTGGGTGCCACTGATGGACTGCTTCTACTGAAATGATGTCACTTGTTGGTGTCTGCACCTGCTCAACATTACTGGGTGCCACTGATGGACAGCTTCTACTGAAATGATGTCACTTGTTGGTGTCTGCACCTGCTCAACATTGCTGGGTGCCACTGATGGAACTGTTTCTACTGACATAATGTCACTTCTTGGTGTTTGCACCTGTTCAACATTACTGGGTGCCACTCTTAGAACTGTTTCTACTGTAATGATGGTACTTCTGGCTGTCTGCACCTGTTTAACATTGCTGGGTGCCACTGATGGAACTGTTTCTACTGAAATAATGTCACTCGTTGGTGTCTGCACCTGTTGACCATTGCTGGGTGCTACTGCTGGAACTGTCAACTACTTGTTTATTGAACTATGGAAAGCATTTTATGTGAATATTTGTATAAACTGATTTTTTTGTGTATTTACTGTTTGTGAAATGTTATGAGACTCTTACCTACACCTATTTGACATCGCTGGTGCCATTGATTGAATTATACTTGTGTAAACTATTATGTAAAATCACATGTATGAAAGCATTTGTATTCCTTACTGTTTTTTATATATTAGGTTATGGAATGGTCAGTGCAAAGCCAAAATTTATTTAGTGAAATGATATTTACTTATTAATATTAACTTTTATTTTTGTTTGTGTTATTTTTGGACGAATTTGGTGGTATTTTCACCACCAATGCTGGCAAAAATACCATCAAATTCTGGCCCGTGGAGGAGGGGCATATGAAAGGTGGCTACACTGAGCCACAGCGCCAGAGATTGCGCCAAAGAGTATTATTCCGCCGCCTCCACTGGCAGTGTTGGTTGAGATGTGGTAGTGGAGAGTGCTTGCTGAGAAGTCGTAGTGGAGAGTGCTTGTTGAGATGTAGCAGTGGTGAGTCGTTGTTGAGAAGTTCCCATGCAGAGTGCTTGTTCAGATGTTGTCATATTGCTTTGATGAGCTAGACACCAGATATTGTTGGATTGGGGATGCTGTAATGATCAGAGTGTGCTTTTCGTCAATATATATGAAGGTAAAAAAAATTCCTTTTTTTTCATTATTTCAATGTCTTAAACAATAATGCATCTTGGTAACGGGTTCAGTCAACAAAGCATCTGGCTCGTGTTCTTGTATTAGACTGTATTTCTGGTTTCTATGTGCAATTATAGTATTTCTGATTTTTTTTAATTACTTCAGTATAAATGGTGTTTAAAATATCTTGTCTTATTGAGGAAGAACCATGCCAGATGTGTACGTTGAATCACACTTCCACACACAGAACAGTTACACTTGTGCTTTGTTGTTTCGTAGGTTTTATAGTTGCTGGGGACTTAATTAATTAATTGTGTTAACGGAAGTTTTTTTCGTTCTTTGTTGTTGTTCTATTCAGTCAGATTGCGTACAAATGCCAGTCAGGGCCAACCGTTGGCTAGACTTCGTAGTCAGACAGTCAGCTACTAAAAATTAAAAGTATTTGTATTCGTTATATAATTAAGCCCCCATGCAAAGTCGCCGAGTCCAGTGCCTCAAACGAGAAATGCAGCACCTGGAAACTGTCCTGAGGAGCAATGGGTACTTCAAAAATTATATTAGAAGTGTAACAGAGCCAAACACTCGGCGAAGTAAGGAACCAGAAAAAGAAATGTCGGGTACGGCCTTTCTGCCATACATTCCCAGAGTGACGGACAGAATCGGCCGTATATTGCGCAAACATGGCGTAAAGACGATTTTCAAACCGACAAGGAAGGTCAAAGAGTGTCTTAGATCGGCGAAGGAGAAAAGAGACCCACTTGCAATGTCGGGAATATACCGTATACCATGCACATGCGGAAAAGTTTATGTCGGAATGACTGGACGATTCATCAACACCAGGATCAACGAGCATAAGCGACATTGTCGGTTGGGGCAGGTGGAGAAATTGGCCGTGGCAGAGCACGCACTCAATGAGACCGACCACATAATAAAATTCACCGACACGGAAGTTCTGGCTGTAGAGAAGCACAATCACACGCGCTTGTTCAGAGAAGCTGTAGAAATCCAAAAACACACGAACAGTTTCAACAAGAAAGAGGAAAGCCTTAAGGTCAACGGATCCTGGCTTCCCGTACTGCAGCGAACGACCGTCGCAGGTAGCAAGAGGAGAACCGCACCGGGAATGACCGCGGAGAAGCCCTCGGACATTGGCGCGCCAGGTACATATAGTCTGCGCCCGTGAGCTCCGCTCCAGTTCACCACTGGCAATGGAGGGTGAAGCTTTGACAATGCTAGCCACTCGTGCTGGCGAAACGTCAGAAAAATCATTAGATGAACGTCGGCCGAAGAACCCGAGACAGAAGCCAATAGGCAGTTTGTCAACAAGTGGCCACGAAAGCCTTAACAATTTTGTATAATGGTGCATCATCAAAAGAAAAAGTGGGATCACATAATAAGCAAATTTTAAGATATATCTTGGCCATACCCAAAATGTCAATATATCGACAGACATGGAAAACATAATTATTTCGATGAATCATTAAATTTTATGTCTGTAACCTCATCACATTTACATCACACAGAAATGAGCAAGACTTATGCATTGTTTTCACACTCTGTCGCCTCACTTTATTGAAGTCCAGAGCAAGAGGATTGCGTCCTTTGGTAGTTCATGAAATGCTGCATGTGATCTCATTGCTTCCGTCGCTTCGTCATCAATCATGCAACTCATGGTCGCATGGTGCGCCACATTCATGCATCGTCAACAGCGTCGAATTGTAATCCACCTTCGATCGTCTGAGATATCTCTGCACAAAGGGAGACATGCACTGGCTCTTCTATGTGTCGCCCTTGGCAGAAGAACGCCGATCGAGGTGCAGTTGCCCAATGACATGAGCTGCCATTGACGAACACGCCTCCTTGGGAAATCCGCTGAGGCCAGTTCAAGTCCCCATGAATTGCTTCACAAAATTGGACTTCTTAATAAAATGAAATGAAAGCAATAAAAAACTTATAGAAATAAACAATCAAATTCATGACAAATATAAAAAAGGCACCAAAACACATAGAAACAAAAAGAGGTAAAATAGAGCGAGTAAATAAATTTAAATATCTTGGAGAAACTATACAACAGAATGGAATAGAAAAATCTGCAATAGATGTAAGAATTAACAAAATGGAAAGAGCATATGGTTTAACCAAAAATATTTACAACAAGAAATGTATATCTAGAAAAACAAAACTAAAACACTACACCCCAGTGGTACGACCAGAATGTTTATATGGATCTGAATGCCTAACGATGAACTATAAGATGGACAAACTAGAGGTACTGGAAAGAAGGATTATCAGAAAAACAATAGGTGCAATGAAAACTGCAGATGGTTGGAAAATAAGAAGTAATGAGGAGATCTACAAAAATATAGAGAAAATATCTGAAGTAATGGCCAAACGAAGATTAACCTTCTTTGGACATCTCTACCGAATGAATGGAAATAGACTAACAAAACAAATACTCCTATATTTCTGGAAGAAGAAATCGACAATAGCAAGGATTACAGAAGTAAGAAAAGATCTTGAAAGAAACAACATCAAAGAATCAGAGATAGCAGAAAGAAACCGTTTTAAAAACAAAATACTAAATTTGGAAGGCTTTCAAAGCAGAAGAAATAAAAAATCGGGAACAACATGTACAGAAGAAAGGAAGAGACTTTATGGGGAGAAAATGAGGGAATACTGGAAAAATAGGAAACAACAACAAAGGAAGAAGAGGAACTGATGTTGTTAACGTGATCCTAGTTGGTCAATATGATTGTAAAAAAAAAACAATCAAGATTTTAAAAATATTTCAATGTAAAGAGGAAATGAGCTTGTTTCTCACAAGGTTACTTGTATGATAAAAATGTTACTGAGATTCATCTATAAGCTCTTTTAACATCACTGGAGTAAGACTCAAAATGTAGACAATAAAGGAATTCTTACATAGTGTAGATAAAGCATATTATATATATTGAGAAATTGGTCAGGATATCTCTTGTACAAGATGTGGTTAGGAAATGGAGTTGATTTAGTGTCACTGTCATCTACAGACAGTGAGCGTTATTTACCACTAAGTACATTTCCATAAACAACTATGTACGAAATTAAGACAATTTACTACAAGCAGATGTAACCACTATGATACCTACACATAAACAAAGAAGAAAACAATTCCTTATTTTGATAACTAATACCAATGCTGCCATGGTTTGTTTGACTTCCTCTGTAATGTACACGTTCGCTGTTTTTCTAATTTTATTTATTTACACGTAAAGTTCTGTAGGGCCAAATTGAGGAACAAATCTCTAAGGTTATGGGACATGTCAGTACATGAAATTACAACATAAAAGTAATAACAGACAAAAATAAAATGTTTATGAACCCAAAAAAGTCAGTCCATAAGTTTAAGTAAACGGAATCAACAATACAACAAGAATCAGCTTAATTTTTCAAGGAACTCCTCGACAGAATAGAAGGAGTGACCCATGATAAAAATCTTCATTTTGGATTTCATAGCGCATTGATTGCTGCTAAGATTTTTGAATCCAAGTGGTAGCGTATTGAAAATGGATGTAGCAGTATGCTGCACACCTTTCTGCCAAGAGTTAAGGAAACCCAATCGAAATGCAGGTTTCGTTTCTGCCGAGTATTAACTGAGTGAAAGCTGCTTATTCTTAGGAATAAGCTAATATTGTTAAGAAGAAATGACAGTGAGGAATATATATATATATATATATATATATATATATATATATATATATATATATATATATATATATATATATATATATATATATTGAGAGGCCAATGTCAAAATACCCAAACTCGTGAACAGGGGTCGACAAGAGGTTCATGAACTTAAACTATTTATTGCCCGAACCACCTGTTTCTCAGCCAAAAATATCCTTTTAGAACGGGAAGAGTTACCCCAAAATATAATACAGTACCATATGACACAACCAAATGGAAATAAGCAAAGTAGACTAATTTTCATGTCAAATGATCACTCACTTCAGATACCATTTGAACAGTAAAAATGGCAGCATTAAGTCTTTCAACAAGATCCTGAATGTGGGCTTTCCGCAACAGTTTACTATCTATCTGAACACCTAGAAATTTGAACTGTTCAGTTTCATATGCCCATCCTGTGAAATTAAAACGTCAGGTTTTGTTGAATTGTTTGTTGGAAACTGTAAAAACTGAGTCTTACAGTGATTTATCGTTAGTTTATTTTCTACAAGCCATGAACTTAGGTCATGAACTACACTATTTGAAACTGGGTCAATTTTGCACACAACAGCCTTTACTACCAGGCTAGTGTCATCAGTGAACAGATATATTTTAGAGTTAATGATAATTAATTGAAACCCTCAGCTGCCGACAGGTGTCCTCGATGTGGACAGCTAAAATGTGTGCACCGACCTGGACTCGAACCTGGGATCTCCTCCTTACATGGCAGACGCTCTATCCATCTGAGCCACCGAGGACACAGATGAATAGCGTGACAGATGGATAGAACGTCTGCCATGTAAGCAGGAGATCCAGGTTCAAGTCCCGGTTGGGGCATACATTTTCAGCTGTCCCCATTGAGGTATATCAACAACACCTGTCGGCAGCTGAGGGTTTCAATTAATTATCATTTATTGTAGAGAAGCTGTACGGTCATCAATGGTATCTGTTCTTTCGAGAACAGTTACTATCTTCATATATTTTAGAGTTACCCATAGTACTAGAGGGCATATCATTTATATAAATAAGGAACAGGTGTGGCCCCAACACTGATTCCTGGGTCACCCCTCACTCGATTGTACCCAACTCAGACCCAGCATCCCACCCATTCTCAGCATTGTGAATAATGGCCTTTTGGTGTCTGTTGCTAAAGTAAGAGGTGAACCAATTGTGAGCTACTCCCCGTATTCCGTAATGGTCCAACGTCAGGAGCAATATTTTATGATAAACACAATCAAAAGCCATGGTTAAATCAAAAAATATGCCTACCGTTGAAAACACAGTACCTCACAGAGAAAAGAGAATATAGCATTTTCAGTCGTTAAACGACTTCTAAAGCTGAACTGTACATTTGACAGCAAATTGTGTGATATAAAATGATAAACTATCCTTACATACACAGCCTTTTCAAAAACTTAAGCAAATACTGAAGGCATAGAAATAGGTCTAAAATTGTCTACATTGTACCTTTCGCCCTTTTTATAAAGCGGCTTTACTACTGAATACTTTAATCATTCAGGAAACTGACCATTCCTAAACGAAAAATTACAAATGTGGTTGAACATTGGGCCAACATGTGCAGCACAGTCCTTAAATATTCTGCCAGGCACTCCCTCATATCCAAGAGAGTCCTTAGTCTTCAGTGATTTCATTGTTGACTCAATCTCCCCCTTATCCGTATCACAGAGAAGTATTTTAGACATCAATCTTGGAGAGGCATTTGCAAGAAAGTTATATGATTCCCTGTAAAAGCTAAATTTTTATTTAATTCACCAGCAATGCTCAGAAAATGATTGTTAAATACCGCACATATACCTGATTTATCAGTAACAGAATATTTTTACTATGAATCGATTTTATATCGTCGACCTTGTGCTGCTGACCAGAAAGTTTCTTCACAACTGACCATATGGTTTTAATTTTATCCTGTGAATTAGCTATTCTGTTTGCATACCACATACTCTTTGCCTTCCTGATAACGTTTTTAAGCACCTTACGATACTGTTTGTAAATTGGCTACTGTAGCCTGATTGTGACTACTTATAACGTTTTGATATAATTCCCACTTTGTTCCACACGATATCCTTATCCCACTTGTCAGACACCCGGACTGCCTATTACTGCTGGTCTATGCAAAACTGAGCAGAAAGCTTCACTTGAAATATATCTCAACAGGAAAACACTGATTATTCAGACAATAAAAAAACAAAAACCGTCTATCTCCATATACTTAGAAAAAAATGAGACCATTTCAAACATAACTCTTAGAGTAAATGACAAAATATTAAAAAGACTTCTCTTCTAAAATTAATTCTCAAAAACTAGAAAAGAAAACAAAACTAACAGATACTGTGGACACAAACCCTGGTGTCTCCCTGACGTAGCCTACTCTGTGTTCATCGGCACACTGCTCATTGAATTAAAGGTTACACATCCGAGATGTGATGCAGGTCCTTCCACTTTCGTGTCCAGAGAGTCTCATTACGAAGTGGAATGCGTTTTACGCAATAAGGACCAAATCATTCCGTACTCTCGCGGCTTCACGTGTATTCAGTCTCCTTGTGCTGCACATCTCCGACAAAATCAATGAATAGTTGATAATTAAACTTCAAACCATTTCATAATGTGCCTTAGCTGAAAATCAAATATTATTAGCCTTCTTTCACTCTTAGGTGTATAAAATGACATTATCCTTATAGTGTAAACGGGATAGACGGTTACTTCATCAAGGAGGGGTCACTTATTTCCGATCCTGTTTTTCTAACGCTTCTGTAATACACCTAGCATCAGCAATTTGAACAGGAAACAACATCATGAATACTGGACACGAACCTCCTTTTTCTTTGCTTGGCAACCAAAACCATCTACACATTAATATTATTCATATACGCACAATCTTCTCATTAAGCACTAGCAAAAACTAATCTACTCAACTAGAAAACTCAAAAATTACAAAGCAAAAATCATACCATACAACATGAGCCTAAAAGAAAACTAACGACACAAATAACTGATCTGTCTTTAGAGGGAATCCATAACACTTAATGCTTCAACTCATCTCTTAAATCACACAGTAGAGCCACAAAACGTATAATATCTTCTCATCTGCAGGGAATACGTACACCATACATAAAGTTCAGTTGAAACAGCCGAATTACGAATATTCTTTTGTTGTACTACCAGGCCTTATACAGTATCACTCATGACAACAGCAGAAAGTCATTTACTGACAAAGACAACCATCTCTGAAATTCATAACCATTCGTTCCCTATATAAATTACACGTCTGTTCGCCCTTTCCACAGTCTCCTCCAGTGCCTTGCACTCAGTATCTCATAATTATTGCTCAGTCCGTCTACTGATGCTCGCCTGATTGTGTCTGGGATTTGCTGGTCTGATCTCGACTCCGAGAGCACGACCTGGTACACCACCGTTCGTACGCCTTTTCCCCGAGATCGACTGCTGTCCTCGTGGTTAGTTCGTTCATTAAGATTCCTGTGATCCTCACAGTTCCCGTAATATTGTCGTTTCCCGAAATGCTGTCTGTTACTGTAATTTTGTTGATTACCGTAACGACACCTGCGTTCCTCGTTATTATTACGCCAGCTCTGATATCGCTGACGTATTTCATCCTCTCGCCTCCCTGTGCAGTCCCGTCTCCTGATTTCGCTGCGGCCGCGACTACGGTCGCGACGCATCTGACTACAGGAATATGACCCGCTATACTGTGCGCCATCACCTGCATCGTACAGCAAGTCCTGTAGCATGGTTCTAAGTCCCTTTATGTCATCTTTACATCTTCCTACAATGATGATGTAGTGCAAGTTCACTGGTAACTTCATACTGAAAATGCAAATTAGTTCTGCCGATCTGTAAGGATCGCACCAGAACTGATTTTTGTACAGCATATCTTCGAATAACTGAGCCAGCCTTGAAAAGCTGAATGATGTAAGATCGGCGTAGTGAGCCGTGAGCGTAGTGAGCCGTCTCAGACCAGTAAGTCAACAGAAAAATCTGTTGTAACTTGACTGAGTTGCAGTCGCTTGCTGCTGCCCTCTTGCGTATAGCTGGCTCACTCTCGAGGTGCCCACTCATCTATTCAATCTTGTGCGAGTCCGGCCAGGGAAGAGGAAGGGAAAATTGGAACTGTTTTAACCAAACCAAACGATGAACCAGGTCTGGAGCATTCTGAAACACTTCGAACTTTCTCACCGAGAGGAAATGTTTAAAATCAAATCCGTGAACATCCTCTCGTGGAGATCGCTCGCTCCCATTTTGCTTTCTTCTGCCTATTCTCTCCCAAATCAACTCCTTCTGCAGAGTCCCGATCTGCACTCTCCCGTCTGTGTTTACAGATACGTTCGGAGGCCTCTGCATTGTACCTATGGTTCTCTAACCTACGCTACCCGCTCACACAATTCTGTCGTAATGTCACTATGTTGTTTATTTGCTTCCCACTGAACCCATTGAGTTTTCAGTAGTGATCTTCTCCTTGCGTCTCTGCTACACTGGTTGGTGTCTTCTTGTCGTAATTGACGCTAGTGAACGCGTCCCCTAACTTTCTCGCCATGCTTACGACCTCGGCTTCCAATACCAGGGTCGCTTTGCTATTAGCGTCCACCTGGCCGCTAATGCGCTCCGGTGCCTGTGTCACCAGACTTTCCACAAGCGTCCGCGGCTCCGCGTGTTTTTGCTTTCACGACTCAGCTAGCGCACGGAGATCTGTGAGACGCTCTTCTTGCAGCTTAGGTTGTTCGCTAGCATGCAGTTGCCCCTCTTCCAAGGTGAAAACACGCTGGTCGAGAATTTCAATCCGCTTCTTAAATTCAGCAAATATATCATTTTTCATCTTTACTGCGAGACCTGCCAGATTCTGATCCATTTCCTTGGATAATTTTTTATGAGTTTCTTCTACCGCCTTACTATTCTCCACAGGTAATTTTTTATTACTTTCTTCCATTGCCTTACGATTCTTCTCAGATAATTTTTTATTACTTTCTTCAAACACCTTACAGTCCTCCTCAGATAATTTTCTTACTAGCTCTCTCATGTCAAATTGATAGTTTACTACAGGGTTGATCGGCAACTCACCTGCACTTTCACTACTATTACTTAACCCTAGGATGCATATACAGGGCCTCCGAGGCCCTTGTATATCTTCATTTTTGATTTCAAGCTGCTTTCCAGTGCTCTTTCACTAACACTGTGGCATTCCTGCTATCAAGTCTGAACGAGATACCTTTTTAAGTTTTTTGTATAATTCAATACGCTTACCCATACAACGTGAATGCATAAGCAGGGCTTCAGAAGCCCTCGCACATTTATAAATGTTCTTTAGCCTATATTGTCTTCAACATCTGTTTGGGAGCAGTTATTAATTCAACAATAACTGTAGTGGTACTTCCAGCAACAGAAGTGTCAACAGCAGCAGTTGCTGTAGTAGTAATAGTATAACTAAAAAATAATAACACTATTTTCACATATTGGCGATGTCGGTGTATTATTGATCTTTTTGCTATCAAATGTTTTTGTTATTGCATAGTATTGTTATCCTGTGCTGCTCTTGTCAGCCTCATTGTTACTGTAGTTTGTTTGTTGCTGCAAGGCCCATATTGTCACGAGTATGACTCGTTTGGTGCTGCATAAGCTGCAGTTCGAGAGACACGCCTTTTGCTATGGCTTCGACACACAAAGCAAGAGAGTCAGTACGTGCAAAAGCACCTAATTTTGAAAGTGTTGTGGCTCAGTGGTTTGAAGAAGATGATTCTTGCGAGAAAGGAAATATTTTTGAAGATGCAAGTAGTGAAGAATCAGCCAATAGACCTGCAGATGTGAATATTGAGGCAGATGACAGTCCTTCCGATAATATTACTTCATCAGAGTCTGAAAATGAAGAACCACCACAAAAAGATATAGAAGATACATTAGTCGGAACGGAACGATTTGGAAATTAGATCCTCCTGCATCTTTTCATACACCTGTCCGTAATATCGCAAAGAAGGCACCAGGTCCAGCCCATGGTTTGAAAACCTGTAAACCTTAGGATGCCTGGGACTATTTCATCTCCAAGAAAATACTAGAGGAAATCATAAACTGCACAAATATTGAAGGCAGAAGAGTGGCTGCTTTACATGGTAAAACGTGGAAAAACGTTTTGCTTGCTGAAATGGAGGGTTTTCTTGGGCTTTTACTGCTTTCTGGTGTTGAGAATAGTTGGGATGTCATTATTAGAGAATTATTCTTGGATGAAAAGGCAAATCCTACATATAAGGTCACCATGTCAGTAAATAGATTCGAGGATATAAGGAGAATGATTAGATCTGATGACAGGCGTACCCGTGAAGCTCGATCTGCAGATGACAAACTTGCAGCTGTTCGCTATGTAGGGGAACTATTTCTTGACAAGTGTATAAATAGAATAATTCCCAATGATTCGCTCGCAGTTGACGAACAGCTAGTCCCATTCCGTGGAAGATGCAGCTTCATCCAGTATATGTCCTCTAAACCAGCCAAGTATGGCATACAAATATTTTTTGGTTATGTGATGCTACATCTGCATATGCTTTATACAAAATTGTTTACACGGGAAGGAAGTCCCATGAACCTATTCAGAAAAATCTTGGATTGAATGTGGTGAAAGATCTTGCTAAAATCATTGAAGGATCATCAAAAAATATTACCGTTGACAACTTCTTCACTAGTGTGCAGCTGGCAGAAGAGATGCTTTAGAAGCAAATTACAGTGGTGGGAACAATCAAACAAAATAAACCAGAAATTCCTAATGAGATGAACCATCTGCCTCAAGAGCGATTCAATCCCCTTTGTTTTCATTTAGAGGTGACATTACAATGGTGAGTTATGTTCCCAAAAAGAAAAAGTCTGTAGTTCTCATTAGCACAATGCACCACGACAGAAACATTGATGAAACTCATGCAAAAAAGAAACCCGATATAATAAAGTTCTATCGCTCTATGAAGGGTGGAATAGATCAAATGGACCAGAAAATTCGTTATTACACTTGCAAGAGACAAACAAGAAGATGGCCATTTGCATTATGGATGAATACAATGGACGTGGCAGCAATGAACAATGAAATTTTATTTTCCGCCCAACATCTGACATACCATAATGGAAGAAGTGATGAAAGGCGTTTGTTCCTAAGTGATTTAGCAGAGGAAATGGTAAGACCACTAATGGAACTTCGTATTCAGATCCCTAATCTTCCAAAGAAAATCATTAATGCCATGCAAAGATGTGGATTTCAAAATGATGTCATATTGCCGAACCAACTACCTGTTTCAGGAAAAAGAAGAAGATGCAATTATTGTCAATAGAATAAACACAGGAAAAGTGCTATGACATGCATTAAGTGTAAAACCAACATTTGTAAGGAACATAGTGGCGTCATTCGTGCTGCTTGTTTGTCACATGTTGAAAACTAGAAAAAATGCAATTTTATGTGAGCAATGAATAATAACTTTTTGTCAAAATATTACCTATATACGTAATATTGTGAATAATAAGTATGTTTTAATTGAAGAAATTGGTTGTAATAAATGTTATAAAATGTGAACAGCAACTTATAAGTGAATTAATAAAATTATTTGTATATGTTGTATATAAATGTGTGTAACTAATTAAAATTCACTCTTAGAGTTTTTTAAAAAATTAATAAAATGTTAATCAGGCCCACCAGATCCTGTTACTGTATCTTAGGAATCTTTCAATACGACAATAAATTTTACAGAAATAAATTTAAATCCAAAGAATGATTATATGAAAAGAGGAAAATTTTAAATTAGGGCATTCATGTGTATTTTGGCACCATGCATCCTAGGGTTAAGGACATTTCTGTACTTGGCGACACGAAAGTGGATGGTGTCTGTTCGTTTTCAGAAGTTACATGCATGGTATTGTTGCTAACGATTCCAGATGAAAATTGTTTATTACCCTGCACTACATCAGAGAAGTACAGAATCCGCCATACTATATACTTCCCGTTTGCTCGACCTCCGCAACTGAACGATTACTCTCTCCCAACGTATCAACTTTTCCCTCCTAGTATTGCTTTCGGACCAGGTACGATTCATGATAAGCGAAGCTCACTTCTGCAAAATATCACTATCAAAAATCAACAACCAAAAAAATAATATAATTTCAGACGTATACTTTCCTAAACAAACAGTCGGAACATAAATTTCACACGCAGTCAAGCTCAGACATGGAATCGACACACGCAATATATAACCACACACAATTAAACAAAAGAGTTCACAGACTTACAAAATACATATACACACGTTACAAATCAAATCAACTCTGAGTCAAGAGCTACACTCTAAAATGATAAGAAGAAATCGTCTCTGACCAATGCGTAAGTTGTTCGAGTGCCAAAGGAAAAAAGAGAAAAATACAATTAATGCATCGTACCTACTGACTGTTTCTCTACAGCGCCAGTTATATTCGCATGCAGTGTCGCCATACAAATAGTTATTGATGGGTGATTGATGATCTGGAGAGTGATCTGCAGACAGAACTGGAGGACGTTAGCCAATGTGGAACTCTCCACTGTAAGTTTCGTGTGTCACAAGTTTTCTGGGTCACTACCCTATTTAATTAAAATTGGGAAAATTTAATAGAAGAACTGAATTAAGCACTGAATTGGTAAGCATAACTAATGTGTTAAAATTAATAAAAAGATCCAAGTTAATATGTGTAATAATGACATGGGACTAATTTAAGTACAACCGTTAAATCAAATAATTCAGAGCAAGCAGGACCTTAAGCCTCAACAAAAAGATTAATACAATCAGCCAAAGTCTACAAATATAAGGCCTGCCTTTTGCGCTTCAGAAACGCCAGATGAGATATATTAGAAAACATAACATAAAAAATTCAAAAAATAATTCTAAACTGACGTTGCCTGTTATATAATTCATTCCCTCAGTTATTGTTATATTGAGTTCTGTGGTACATTGCAGTGTTAAATGAAGAGAAAACTTTGGAATACAAGGAAAAACAGCGCACACAAACATACACACTTCACACACAAAATAGAGATAAAAAGAATTTTGCCATCACAGTAAGTGAGAGGCTCATCCCTACCACTATGACCGAATCAATGTGAATAAGAATACTCTGAAACACTTTCTGACAAAGAAATTTATCTACATCATCTTGCACATCAAACTAAGCTATGCTGGTGTGAAATACTCGCAAATGCCATGAATATTCATGAACAAGGCAAAATTATTAAGACTCATCAAAGCTTCAAGAACACAAATGTAAATCATATAGACACAAATAGCAATAAATATAATGTAGAATTAAGAATAAAACTTATTGAGAATGGTACTGAAGTTCACACAGTGAAATTACCACCATGTGGCGTGAACGTAGCTATACAATCGTAAAACTGAAACGAAATAAAAAGTAGAAGAAATAAAATCCATTCACAAGAGAAAGGTTACGCACACATTCCATTTCATAGAAAAGTCAGATAGTCGAATTTCAGATCTGGGTTGGAATAAAGAACTTCCTACACAGGGATTGGAAAATATAGAAAATATACTCCTGACTACACCATGAAAAATATAAGAATTCGATCTCCGATCTTGGTGATGAACTAGAATATCAAATTTGTACACCAACTACAATAGGCACACACCGTCACACATTAATACACTCACCAGCGCGAAGTCGCTCTTAAGAGTCCCGTCTGCACTCACCAAAGGTCGCGCCCCGAGTACTGAGAGCATCCTCTTCCTGCAATGAAATTCCTCCAGGTGGCTGGAAGTGTCCTTTCCGCCACCGACGAAACTACTGTCGAATGACTACCAAAAGGATACAAACCTTTTTGCCTTGACTGGAAGGCTACTTTGGCTACAATGTTGCTACCACAGCAGAAAGCTATGCTGTACTGCTACCATGTAAAGACATATTCAACATACACACTCATTCACTTATTCATACAGATGATAAAGAGAGAAATTAAATTTTGGAGCGCAAAATGTAGGTAATATACATAGTTTTTATGTTTACTGGAAAAATTGATACTTTAATGTAATTGTGTACCACAGAATGGGGACAAAAATGAAGCACAAAACTAAATTACAAATAACTGAGCGTGACAGCACCAAATACTAGTTAAGTAATATGAAACGAATCTAACAGAGACGTTTCATAAGTGTAATAGGCAGACAACAATGATTCAATGCTTGAGCAGTTCCAAGACATTCTTAGCACATAATAGTGTTCACTCAGTTTTTTATTCAAAAATTCTAGATGATTCTCCCATCTTAAACGCTCATTCACCCATATGCCTAGAAATTTTGTGGACGGAGCTTGTGCGATAACATACTCATAGTTATCTAACTCAGCTTTTCTGGTGCTTCTAGCTTTACTTCTAATATTACTGTTATTTTCTCCTTATTTATGACCAGTGTGTTATCCCTGACTCATTTATTGTCTTAGCGACATTCTGCTGTTGGTCATTCTCCATGCATCCTTTTATAAAAATGCTCATGTCAATGGCAAACATCATTATGTCAACAGCCCTCACGTCGTTTGGAAAATCATTTATATGCCAGGAACAACAGAAGCTCTAACACAGAAGCCTGTGCATCTTGATTGATGGTTGGTTATCTCAATCATCTTCAGTGACATCCTCTTTTTCTGTCTTCCTCACTTGTCAGTACGATCATAGTTTCCAGAATGTGGAGAGCAGCACATCCTCAAGTATAATGAGTAATTGCTCCAGAACTAGTAACACCAAGATGAGAATTGTCTACTGTACAGAATTTCTCTCAGGATCAGTATCACCTTCTGAATCTTATCCAACACCTACAGTAGGAGAAGTTTAATATTACTATCAACATTGTCAGCATGCAATTTCACTGCCACCAAAGAAGTGATTATTACACTGTCAGCTTCCAAAACTCATAAATCCAGATATAGGTCACCTTTATCCCACCCCTGACATTTGAGAAGCTACATGTATCTTTTGAGATGTGTCAAATGAATACCCCATAAGGGAGCTTAGCCAGTAATGCCCATTTGTGTTGGATGAAGCATAAGCTCCTAGGCTTTGAGGTGGTTGTCACCACCTGTCCTTTGTCAGTGCATGAATATGCGTCAGTGACTATCAGTTCATGCAATAATGAAATGTTGTGTGTTGAAGGGAAACGAAATTTTCGCTTAATTTTCGCTTAAATACCCAGTTAAAAATGGCTAATATCTTCAAAAAGAACCTAAAATGTATGTGTCATCAGTAGTACAGAAATGGCGATTGTAGCTAAGCTAGAAGGTTTTGTAAAGAGAGAAATGATCATAGGACACAAAGCTTGTGTAGTACACATTTCTGTCTCTAGGCATGCACAGTGCAGCTCTTTGTCAGTTCAGTGCCAACTGTGTTGTCAACCTGTCCTGTTCATCTGCAGTGATTGTTTTTGCTAGCTCTGTTTTGCTCTTGTTTCGTTTTTTATGATGGCAGGTTTAAGTGAACAACGCGCAGCGTGTAATTTTGTTTTCTGCACCTTAAAAATGCTACTGAAACTGTTTTAATGTCGAAAACATCTTACCAGAAAAATGCTGTGGGAAAAACTCAAGTTTACGAACGGTTTGTTCGATGTAAAAATGGCTACATGTCGATTGATGACAAACCTCGTTCTGGACATCCATCAGCTGGCTGAATCGACGAAAATATTGAAAAGATTCGAGAGCTTGTGCTCACAGTCAATCAAACCTTTTATCTGGAAGTTTTAGCAAGGTTGGGCAACAGTGTTTTTCGAAAATGACTGGGTTTGTGGCAGACAGGGGACTGGTTCTTCCACCACAACAACGCATCTGCACACACAGCCATCTCTGCTAGACAGTTTTTGACTATAAATGGCATGTTCCCCTGCCCCACGCACTTTACCCACCTGAAGTGACTCTGTGCGACTTTTTTTAAATGGCAGCAAGAGAGGGGAAGAAAACCAATGTGCACTCCGTGTGCGTACCGGGGGGAGTCATTCCAGATGTGGAAAGGGTCCTTCCGGATGCCATGGAGGGTACAGGGTGCACCCATCTGCAGGTGGTCGCTCATGTCGGCACCAATGATGTGTGTCGCTATGGATCGGAGGAAATCCTCTCTGGCTTCCGGCGGCTATCTGATTTGGTGAAGACTGCCAGTCTCGCTAGCGGGATGAAAGCAGAGCTCACCATCTGCAGCATCGTCGACAGAACTGACTGCGGACCTTTGGTACAGAGCCGAGTGGAGGGTCTGAATCAGAGGCTGAGACGGTTCTGCGACCGTGTGGGCTGCAGATTCCTCGACTTGCGCCATAGGGTGGTGGGGTTTCGGGTTCCGCTGGATAGGTCAGGAGTCCACTACACGCAACAAGCGGCTACACGGGTAGCAGGGGTTGTGTGGCGTGGGCTGGGCGGTTTTTTAGGTTAGATGGCCTTGGGCAAGTACAGAAAGGGCAACAGCCTCAACGGGTGTGGGGCAAAGTCAGGACATGCGGGGACCAAGCAGCAAACGGTATTGTAATTGTCAACTGTCGAAGCTGCGTTGGTAAAGTACCGGAACTTCAAGCGCTGACAGAAAGCACCGAAGCTGAAATTGTTATAGGTACAGAAAGCTGGCTTAAGCCAGAGATAGATTCTGCCGAAATTTTTACAAAGGTACAGACGGTGTTTAGAAAGGATAGATTGCATGCAACCGGTGGTGGAGTGTTCGTCGCTGTTAGTAGTAGTTTATCCTGTAGTGAAGTAGAAGTGGATAGTTCCTGTGAATTATTATGGGAGGAGGTTACACTAAACAACCGAACTAGGTTAATAATTGGCTCCTTTTACCGACCTCCCGACTCAGCAGCATTAGTGGCAGAACAACTGAGAGAAAATTTGGAATACATTTCACATAAATTTTCTCAGCATGTTATAGTCTTAGGTGGAGATTTCAATTTACCAGATATAGACTGGGACACTCAGATGTTTAGGACGGGTGGTAGGGACAGAGCATCGAGTGACATTATACTGAGTGCACTATCCGAAAATTACCTCGAGCAATTAAACAGAGAACCGACTCGTGGAGATAACATCTTGGACCTACTGATAACAAACAGACCCGAACTTTTCGACTCTGTATGTACAGAACAGGGAATCAGTGATCATAAGGCCGTTGCAGCATCCCTGAATATGGAAGTTAGTAGGAATATAAAAAAAGGGAGGAAGGTTTATCTGTTTAGCAAGAGTAATAGAAGGCAGATTTCAGACTACCTAACAGATCAAAACGAAAATTTCTGTTCCGACACTGACAATGTTGAGTGTTTATGGAAAAAGTTCAAGGCAATCGTAAAATGCGTTTTAGACAGGTACGTGCCGAGTAAAACTGTGAGGGACGGGAAAAACCCACCGTGGTACAACAACAAAGTTAGGAAACTACTGCGAAAGCAAAGAGAGCTCCACTCCAAGTTTAAACGCAGCCAAAACCTCTCAGCAAACAGAAGCTAAACGATGTCAAAGTTAGCGTAAGGAGGGCTATGCGTGAAGCGTTCATTGAATTCGAAAGTAAAATTCTATGTACCGACTTGACAGAAAATCCTAGGAAGTTCTGGTCTTACGTTAAATCAGTAAGTGGCTCGAAACAGCATATCCAGACACTACGGGATGATGATGGCATTGAAACAGAGGATGACACGCGTAAAGCTGAAATACTAAACACCTTTTTCCAAAGCTGTTTCACAGAGGAAGACCGCACTGCAGTTCCTTCTCTAAATCCTCGCACAAACGAAAAAATGGCTGACATCGAAATAAGTGTCCAAGGAATAGAAAAGCAACTGGAATCACTCAATAGAGGAAAGTCCACTGGACCTGACGGGATACCAATTCGATTCTACACAGAGTACGCGAAAGAACTTGCCCCCCTTCTAACAGCCGTGTACCGCAAGTCTCTAGAGGAACGGAGGGTTCCAAATGATTGGAAAAGAGCACAGATAGTCCCAGTCTTCAAGAAGGGTCGTCGAGCAGATGCGCAAAACTATAGACCTATATCTCTTACGTCGCTCTCTTGTAGAATTTTAGAACATGTTTTTTGCTCGCGTATCATGTCATTTCTGGAAACCCAGAATCTACTATGTAGGAATCAACATGGATTCCGGAAACAGCGATCGTGTGAGACCCAACTCGCCTTATTTGTTCATGAGACCCAGAAAATATTAGATACAGGCTCCCAGGTAGATGCTATTTTTCTTGACTTCCGGAAGGCGTTCGATACAGTTCCGCACTGTCGCCTGATAAACAAAGTAAGAGCCTACGGAATATCAGACCAGCTGTGTGGCTGGATTGAAGAGTTTTTAGCAAACAGAACACAGCATGTTGTTATCAATGGAGAGACGTCTACAGACGTTAAAGTAACCTCTGGCGTGCCACAGGGGAGTGTTATGGGACCATTGCTTTTCACAATATATATAAATGACTTAGTAGATAGTGTCGGAAGTTCCATGCGGCTTTTCGCGGATGATGCTGTAGTATACAGAGAAGTTGCTGCATTAGAAAATTGTAGCGAAATACAGGAAGATCTGCAGCGGATAGGCACTTGGTGCAGGGAGTGGCAACTGACCCTTAACATAGACAAATGTAATGTATTGCGAATACATAGAAAGAAGGATCCTTTATTGTATGATTATATGATAGCGGAACAAACACTGGTAGCAGTTACTTCTGTAAAATATCTGGGAGTATGCGTACGGAACGATTTGAAGTGGAATGATCATATAAAATTAATTGTTGGTAAGGCGGGTACCAGGTTGAGATTCATTGGGAGAGTGCTTAGAAAATGTAGTCCATCAACAAAGGAGGTGGCTTACAAAACACTCGTTTGACCTATACTTGAGTATTGCTCATCAGTGTGGGATCCGTACCAGGTCGGGTTGACGGAGGAGATAGAAAAGATCCAAAGAAGAGCGGCGCGTTTCGTCACCGGGTTATTTGGTAGCCGTGATAGCGTTACGGAGATGTTTAATAAACTCAAGTGGCAGACTCTGCAAGAGAGGCGCTCTGCATCGCGGTGTAGCTTGCTGTCCAGGTTTCGAGAGGGTGCGATTCTGGATGAGGTATCGAATATATTGCTTCCTCCTACTTATACCTCCCGAGGAGATCACGAATGTAAAATTAGAGAGATTAGAGCGCGCACGGAGGCTTTCAGACAGTCGTTCTTCCCGCGAACCATACGCGACTGGAACAGGAAAGGGAGGTAATGACAGTGGCACGTAAAGTGCCCTCCGCCACACACCGTTGGGTGGCTTGCGGAGTATCAATGTAGATGTAGATGTAGATGTTTCTTATTTCCATGCATGAAAAGGTGCATGAAAGGACACCGATTTGACAACACTGAAAAAAACCAAGAAAAAAACAGAGGAGGAGCTGTCAGCCATTTCTAACGATGATTACAAAAAGTGTTTCAAACAGTCGAAGCACCAGTGGGACAAGTGTATTACCTGTGATGAAGAGTATTTTGAAGTGGGTAAGGTTGTTCTGTAAACAGTTTGAAAATTTGTGGATGTTAAAAAAATTCCTCTTTTTGGTACCCCTTCATATCAATCATGTGGAATAGAACAGTGTTAATACTCCAACTCAGGAAGTGTATTTCCAACAGCTGTTATACATTCTCCCTCTGAATTTTGCATCCCCCTCACTATGATGAGAAACTTTAAGATGATAAAACTACTACCTTCTACACCAAGAAAAAAAACATAGCTTCTTTGTGATACGTAAACTATATAGCTTTTGGGAAGAGTAGTCGCCCACTGTTCATGTCCAGTTACAGTTTGGAAATTATGCTACCTTAGAATCAATAGAAAAAAATGACTGTCAGCAATGGAAGAAGTATGAAATTGACACATGCATAGCAGCAGTGTTTGACTTGCGAAACTACACATCATGCTGCACTAACTCCATGAGCAGAAGACAGTCTCTTCCACACACACAGCAACTGTCAAGCAGATGTATTCACAAGGTTTGCAGTACGTCACAAATCCCACCCACTGACTTAGAATCGTTGAAATTGTGAAACTGAAGATCTGATTTATAGACAGAGCACTTTGTAAATCGATCCGTTCTGAAGTTCTCATGGTTGGATCCTGGACACCGCAATGATTGCAGAAACACTTTCGTATTCTGCAGGACTTAAATCTTTAGAGTTCGGATAGTATGCATCATCAGTCGTCAAACACACTAGTAGAGGAATGAGAAGAGTTTGAGACACCCAGGAGAACATGTATGTACCCCTATTTTGTTGCATTTTTCTCAGTTGTCGCAATTTCACCAGGTTTTCCATAATTACAATGCATTTTACCCAATTACTAGAGTTCCAAACCACTGGCCTCGACGACTTATCACGTCAACAAAACGTCTCATCGCATCAGTCCTTCGATGCTCTCAGCCAGTGACACTGCAGCATGGTTCTCAATTTCTCTATCACTGCTAAACCACCCCTCCAGTACTAATGTATGTATGACGTTGATTGAAATACTACAACAAGCAATATCCCTCATGTAAACTGCTAAACGTCGAAACGTGCTGTGTGTGTGAGAGAGCCTAAAGATACATGTATACCGCAAACTCTGACCTCATCCCAAACGTGCTTGTGCTTCCAAACTAGTAGTGACGACTTCAGCAGCTTTCTTGGAAGGATCCAGCACTTAAATGTCACTCAGGACGATCGGGAATGCTAGCCTCATTGAGTATCCTGACCCCAAGATCTTTGTCCGCTGTCAGCATTACTGCAAATTTCTGTGTCTTTCATGTTGCATTCATTTCTATGGTTTGCAATACATAATCACGTGTGTGGAGTAGTTCTTCGCATGACAGCAGTCATGGTCTGATGCTAGGTAGTACTGCTCATGCATACGGGGATATGACAGTTTAACCTCTATAAGGCACCCTCCTTCCACTATTAAGATGTACATATGTACCATCAGTTCTCCTTCCCCCCAGAACACGCAGCTGTATTGATTTTGGTGCATATTCCAACACGTGCCTAGTTTCCATTACTGTTTACCATAAATGCTAACAACCCCTCCTCCCCCCCCCCCCCCCCATTGTAACCAGACTTAACCATACATGATGTTCAAAGCCATATGTAAAACCTGCTTGCACATCTGAAAGTGCCTTTTCTTTCTCCATTTACAGCTGTCTTCGCCATACACCCCAGTTCTCAATTCCTGACTTCGATGTTGTGTAGCTCCAGTTTTCTTTTTCGTTCACATAGCACATTAACTCTGCTTAGAGGAGTAACTTCCTTGATAAGGAACGGTTTGTGTTCTCTCCTTAACACTTGTGGGTAAAATATTGTTTGTGAGAACCAGTTCTATTTCGGTAGTATTTATATACGATGGTATGGCAGAGAACACTCTCCTGGGTTGAGGTTAATATAGCGTTTCTCTGTAATATGTACATCGTCTTTGTTCGAGTTGGTGTTACGAATCCCCACATAGTTTACTGGTGTTAATTAAAACTGAATGCAAACAGAGCATAATTTGTAAGTTTTGTGTTGTAATAATAAAAAAAAGATAAGGATAGTACAACTGCATTATTAGAAAGGTTCTGCTTGTACGAATTTAGGCTACTACATTTCAATTATAGATACAGGCAGCCGACTTCAAGGACACCAGGGCGTGTCAGAAATAAGAAAATCGTCCTTTCTTGGTTCCACTTCACTTCAACAAAAATACTTAATACTGTACATTGATATGGTATGGAGACGTACAGTGTTTTTCGCATGTACATATTTACATTTGGCAATAGGGGTCGTCACCTTTTATTTGTCGGCTTCTCTTTTATTTAATGAAGTGGATACGCCAGCTTATCCTATGTACGTTAAAATTCTACAATAAATTGAAAGATTATATACATGATATGATAGTTCTTATTCCAACACACACATTATATGTAACACTTGTAATACTTCATACTTTTAGCTGTACTTCTTCATCGTCCTTCCACATACGAGAGAGTCAGAAACACAATGATGTACAAAGAAAAATGAATGATGATTTTTTTTCATTTGTCTGCGCCTTACTGCGCATTCATAATTAATGTCTTTGGCGACACTTATGGTCGATCGCTGTTTCATTTTTTGTTTTCAATAAATTTTAACTTTAAGATATCCTGGGGGGAGGGGGGAAGGAGAGGTATCTTTCACCATGTACCTACACAATTGTCCCCACACTGTACGCTGACATGTTATGGAGACATACAGTGCTTTTTGCATGTACATATTTACATTTGCCAATAGGAGTCGTTGCTCCTTATTTGTCGGCTTCTCTTTTATTTGATGGAATGGATATGCCAGCGTATCATATGTATGTTACAATTCTACAAGTAATTGAAAGATTATATACATAATATGATAGTTCATTACACATTTGAATTTAGCGCACTGACAATAATGTTCAGTTTGCTTTGACCTCGCTGTTGGGTTTCGCGCTTGCAAACTAGCAGATTTGGCGGCTAATAACTATTTGTTAACGCTCAACATGCTAGATGCTACCGTCACATGTGCGTGCACTCGTTTACTTAGTGTTGATTTCACACTGAGTGTCACACTTCCTCCTGAGTATCACATATTGAAGAATTGTCCTGGCGTTTGTCTACATTCTGGGTGCAGGGGGTGTGTGGTTATTTTTTTAAATCCGAGGCGGTGGCAGAAGATCTCCATTTTTACGGCCCGGGCGTCATTATCACCCGTCGTACTCGCATTTCCAGCAGAGAGAAATCTGGCCAACAGCATCCGTCGACGAGGTAAATACTGGTTCGAACAACTATAGTTTTAATGTACCAAGTGTCGTGAGCCATGATACTCAGAAATTATTTCGTTCCTCACGTATTTTAATGTCACCACACTTGAACGTCTAGTTCTTGAAAGACACATATAGCCGTCTAAAACATTGTATGAATTTCTTGTCTTTAAAGTTCATTCCTTCCATGGAGTTTGGTTACCAATGAAAATTCATACAAGTATTGAGTTACAACAATGTACATAACATGATAGCTTATACCTATGGCTGACATTCCATCCATCGCTTATACCATAAACACAAATTTCTTAAGTTTTAAAACATCATAAATTTTTCATTAACTGGGTTCTGTTTCTACAGTTTGTTTGTTAGTTTGAACTTATCTTCATTCACATCACATATACAAATTAATTACATAACACATTATTATGATACAACACAAGCATAAGATACATTTATACTTCATTTTATAGATAGGTGTTTATCACTTATGGGAGCTCATTACTTCCATAGGTAGAGGAGGGAGAAAAATATTCGAAATAGGACTAAAACATTACGTATTGCTGGGTTAACTATACTTGGGGCCGCCTCTTTTGTTTGGGAGGGAAGAATGGAAATACTCGTCTATTGTTTTGAGGAATTATGAGAAAATGTTACTCGTACAGCCATGGATTAGTTGCTAAGGAACTTTTATTTCATGGAAATAATGTGTACTGGCTGATCATTCACATAGTATCATGTTGTTTCTTCATGAGCTGGTGCCGTTTACTTCAATTCACACGTAGTTTACTGTGAAAAATGAAGAAGTTACAACCATTGTAGACTTATCTTTCTCGACTATCTGGAAATGTCATTATTCAAGGTTTCATGTGACTCAATAAAAATAAATTGGTTTTTGTATAATCGCATGCTTAAATGTTTATGTGTACTCTGCAGCGAATAGGTACTGATAAATGTCACGGAGATATACTGCGACGAATCATATTTTCATTTTTCATTTGCCCTATGACCTATGTATAAATATCCTTATAACTAAATTGTTTACTCGAGGTATGGCCCATTACTACATTTGGTACCTGCTACTCTTGATGTAATTCTCTTCTTCTGCGTCGTGATGATACACTGTTATCTGAAAGAAAAAAAACTTAAAACTAATTGTATTATGTAGCTCGGTGGCCACTGATACATTTGGTCATTAGATCCGTCCACAAGTATTTCCATACTTTGGTTAAATTCATAGACATTTGTTTATTCTGTTACCCACTATGATCATTTAACCTGCAAAGAAAATTATTTGACATTTCTAATTGTATTTTGCCGTTTCTCCTTGGATCACACGACTCGTATATTTATACATAATTCCTCCTTTTGCTTGTAAATATGTCGTATATAGCTTAGTATTTAATTAAATCTTTGTGTGTACATACAGTAGATCAATAGGTCCCTTAGTTCTTAGACAGTAGATATAATTGCTTAGTATTTCCGTTTACTTTGTATTTAAGTTAGGTACGTGTACATATCGAATTCCTATTTGGTTGCACCTTCTGCCAGTCTGTCGCGCATGCACGCAGGTCAGTGTCTCCTCTGCTACAACTGGCGTCAACGAGTGTTGTTGAGCGTGGATAGCTGAGCCATAAGCTAATTTTGTTTATACTTTCGCTTCGTATGAAGCGGTGTATTACTTCTCATTGCTGTTAATTTTATGCTTACGTGTACAAATCAAAAGAATTACTTATGCCTACACATTACTTTATCTTAAAATAACACTCCAGAAGAAAAATTACACTTAGAGTTATATACACAATGTACAATTATCTTGCGATGAAAGAAAAAGTGCTACCTAGCTTCATCATTCTCTAAAAGCTGTTATATCTTTGTGACGTTGGAGACCCTTGTCTCTTCCTGTTTTCTCATAGATTAATCTGTACGTCCCAGGGTATGGTGTTTTGGAAATTATATATGCCCCTCAATAGAGTAATGGCCACTTCTTATTCAGTTTTCCAAATTTTGTCGATTTAGGGTGCGTCTGTAAGAGGACTCGTTGCCCTTCAAAAAATTGTGTAACACGTTTCAGTTTCTTATTATAAATTTTCTTTCTATACTCGGCTCTGTTTCCTAGTGTAACCATGGGTTGTTTGATTTTGCCTTGTAGTGTCATTTCTGTAGGTATCGATGACTCCTCTTCATTCGTTTGTTTTGTCCAGAACATCAATACGTTAGGTGTGAAGCCTGTTGAAGAATGTGGAAGGTTATTGACAACTTGCATGAAAGGATTTACGTATTCTACCCATTGGGGGTGTTTGTGAGGGTTGAATGTCCTAATAAACTGGTTAAATTCTGTGAAGACTCGTTCTACTGGGCTTGATTCTAGGTGAAAAAAGCTTACTAATACTTGTTTTACGCCCTGTGAGGTCATACATTGTTTCCACTTTTGCCCAACGAAATATAAAGCATTATCAATTAGTAGTACACTTGATTCACCTGCTCATCTCAAATAGCCTCCCTCAATTCTTTTGCTGATATTTGTGGCTGTTACATTTTAATGGCATGCATTTTGATATGTTTCGAGAAAATATCATATAGTGCTACTATATATTTTACTCCTCCTTTACTTCTTGGATATGGACCAGCTATGTCCAGGGATATTATATCTAGAGGATTTTTTGTGAGTATTGGGTGTAGCTCAGTATATTTTGACACATTGGACTGTTTTGATTTTTGACGTATTGCACTCTTTCTTAATACCTGTAGGACTCGCCTCCTCAAATTTGGAAAATAACAAAGTGTTGCAATTTTTCACTACATTTGCCCACTCCATAATATCCCCATATTTCATGTGTGTGTCTTATAAAATCGTCGATATGATATTCAGAAATACACACACACACCATTGATCAGATTTTTCATGTTTCCTTTGAAACAAAACGGCCTTGTGCTCCTGATACCATTTACTTACCTTTCCACCTTCATCTTGCTTAAGGTTTTGCACAACTTTACTCCATCTGCGATCTTGCTGTTGTGTAATTTTCATTTGCTTACAAAACTTACGGTAATCAGACTGTTGTGTCGTACCTTGCATTAATAACATTTTGATTTCTGCATCTTGCTCTGTTAATTCACTAAATTCCTCTAAACCTTGTGGTAACATAGACAAGAATACTCCAAAAACATTCTGACTTCCTCTAATATAAATGATCTCGAAACTGAATTCTTGTAAATATAGACACCACCTAGCTAATCTGTGGTCACAGTAAACTTCGGTGTTATTGCCCCACAAAAAAATATTCAAACTTTTTAAATGCCCATGTTGTTGTTGTGGTCTTCAGTCCTGACATTGGTTTGATGCAGCTCTCCATGCTACCCTATCCTGTGCAAGCTTCTTCATCTCCCAGTACCTACTGCAACCTACATCCGTCTGAATCTGCTTAGTGTATTCATCTCTTGGTCTCCCTCTACGATTTTTACCCTCCACGCTGCCTTCAACGCTAATTTGTGATCCCTTGATGCCTCAGAACATGTCCTACCAACCGATCTCTTGTTCTTGTCAAGTTGTGCCACAAACGTCTCTTCTCCCCAATCCTATTCAATACCTCCTCATTAGTTACGTGATCTATCCACCTAATCTTCAACATTCTTCTGTAGCACCACATTTCGGAAGCTTCTATTCTCTTCTTGTGTAAACTATTTATCGTCCATGTTTGACTTCCATACATGGCTACACTCCATACAAATACTTTCAGAAACGACTTCCTGACGCTTTACTCGATGTTAACAAATTTCTCTTCTTCAGAAACGCTTTCCTTGCCATTGTCAGTCTACATTTTATATCCTCTCTACTTCGAGCATCATCAGTTATTTTGCTCCCCAAATAGCAAAACTCCTTTACTACTTTAAGTGTCTCATTTCCTAACGTAATTCCCCCAGCATCGCCCGAATTAATTCGACTACAGTCCATTATCCTCGTTTTGCTTTCGTTGATGTTCATCTTATATCCTCCTTTCAAGACACTGTCCATTCCATTCAACTGCTCTTCCAAGTCCTTTGCTGTTTCTCACAGAATTACAATGTCATCGGCGAACCTCAAAGTTTTTATTTCTTCTCCATGGATTTTAATACCTACTCCAAATTTTTCTTTTGTTTCCTTTACTGCTTGCTCAATATACAGATTGAATAACATCAGGGAGAGTCTACAACCCTGTCTCACTCCCTTCCTAACCACTGCTCCTTTTCATGCCCCTCGACTTTTATAACTGCCATCTGGTTTCTGTACAAATTGTAAATAGCCTTTCGCTCCCTGTATTTTACTCCTGCCACCTCTAGAATTTGAAAGAGAGTATTCCAGTCAACATTGTCAAAAGCTTCCTCTAAGTCTACAAGTGCTAGAAATGTAGGTTTGCCTTTCCTTAATCTCTCTTCTAAGATAAGTCGTAAGGTCAGTATTGCCTCACGTGTTCCAATATTTCTACAGAATCCAAACTGATCTTCCCCTTGGTCGGCTTCTACCAGTTTTTTCCATTTGTTTGTAAAGAATTCGTGTTAGTATTATGCAGCTGTGACTTATTAAACTAATAGTTCGGTAATTTTCACATCTGCCAACACCTGCTTTCTTTGGGATTGGAATTATTATATTCTTCTTGAAGTCTGAGGGTATTTTGTTTGTCTCATACATCTTGCTCACCAGATGGTAGAGTTTTGTCAGGGCTGGCTCTCCCAAGGCTGTCAGTAGTTCTAATGGGATGTTGTCTACTCTCGGGGCCTTGTTTCGACTTAGGTCTTTCAGTGCTCTGTCAAACTCTTCATGCATATCGTATCTCCCATTTCATCTTCATCTACATCCTCTTCCATTTCCATAATATTGTCCTCAAGTACATCGCCCTTGTATAGACCCTCTATATACTCCTTCCATCTTTCTGCTTTCCCTTCTTTGCTCAGAACTGGGTTTACATCTGAGCTCTTGTTATTCATACAATTGGCTCTCTTTTCTCCAAAGGTCTCTTTAATTTTCCTGTAGGCAATATCTATCTTACCCCTAGTGAGATAAGCCTCTACATCCTTACATTTGTCCTCCAGCCATGCCTCCTTAGCCATTTTGCACTTCCTGTCGATCTCACTTTTGAGACGTTTGTATTCCTTTTTGCCTGCTTCATTTACTGCATTTTTTTATTTTCTCCTTTTATCAATTAAATTCAATATTTCTTCTGTTACCCAAGAATTTCTACTAGTCCTCGTCTTTTTACCTACGTGATCCTCTGCTGCGTTCACTATTTCATCCCTCAGAGCTACCCATTCTTCTTCTTCTGTATTTCTTTCCCCCATTCCTGTCAATTGTTCCCTTACGCTCTCCCTGAAACTCTGTACAACCTCTGGTTTAGTCAGTTTATCCAGGTCCATCTCCTTTAATTCCCACCTTTTTTCAGTTTCTTCAGTTTTACTCTACAGTTCATAACCAATAAATTGTGGTCATAGTCCACATCTGCCCCTGGAAATATCATACAATTTAAAACCTGGTTCCTAAATCTCTGTCTTACCATTATACAATCTATCTGATACATTTTAGTATCCCCAGGATTCTTCCATGTATACAACCATCTGTTATGATTCTTGAACCAAGTGTTAGTTATGATTAAGTTATGCTCTGTGCAAAATTCTACCAGACGGCTTCCTCTCTCATTTCTTATCCCCAATCCATATTCACGTACTATGTTTCCTTCTCTCCCTTTTCTTAAACTCGAATTCCAGTCACCCATGACTATTACGTTTTCGTCTCCCTTCACTACCTGAATAATTTCTTTTATCTCATCATACATTTCATCGATTTCTTCATCATCTACAGAGCTAGTTGGCATATAAACTTGTACTACTGTAGTAGGCATGGGGTTCGTGTCTACCTTGGCCACAATAACGCATTCAATACGCTGTTTGTAGTAGCTTACCCGCACTCCTATTTTTTTATTCATTATTAAACCTACTCCTGCATTGCCCCTATTTGTTTTTGTATTTATAACCCTGTATTCACCTGACCAGAAGTCTTGTTCCTCCTGCCACCGAACTTCACTAATTCCCACTATATCTAACTTTAACCTATCCGTTTCCCTTTTTAAATTTTCTAACCTAACTGCCCTGTTAACGGATCTGACATTCCACGCTCCGATCCGTAGAACGCCAGTTTTCTTTCTCCTGATAACGACGTCCTCTTGAGTAGTCCCCGCCCGGAGATCCAAATGGGGGACTATTTTACCCTTGGAATACTTTACCCAAGAGGACGCCATCATCATTTAACCATACAGTAAAGCTGCATGCCCTCGGGAAAAATTACGGCTGTAGTTCCTCTTGCTTTCAGCCGTTCACAGTACCAGCACAGCAAGGCTGTTTTGGTTGGTGTTACAAGGTCAGATCAATCATCCAGACTGTTGCCCCTGCAACTACTGTAAAGGCTGCTGCCCCTCTTCAGGAACCACACTTTTGTCTGGCCTCTCAACAGATATCCCTCCATTGTGGTTGCACCTACAGTACGGCTATCTGTATCGTTGAGGCACGCAAGCCTCCCTACCAACGGCAAGGCCCATGGTTCATGGGGGGGGGGGGGGGGGAGAGGTAAATGCCCATATTACATCTATATTACAGCTAAACTTTCCAATTCTGACACAGAGTAAGATCTTTCTGCTTCTGATAAAGTGCAACTAGCAAAACTGATGACCTTGGGTACTTTTTTACCTTCTACCTGTGACATTGGGTTCGTCCAGTAGGGTGTCTTGTTCAGATATTTTTCAATGTAACCACGTAGACTACGGTATTTGTCATTGAGTGGTGCAGGGTTGAAAACCTCACGTCTGAGTCTTTCTTGCACTGCCTCAGACCAGTAATTGCCGAGGAAAGGTCGTTCAAATTGGATATAAGTGCTGCAACATTCGGCCACTTCAGTTGCCCATAAGAGAATGTCACCCTGCGTATATCCCACGACAAATGTGATTTTCTATGCTTCTGTCCAGTTGCGTTGTAATACATGACGAAAAGCATTGATAAATACTACTGGATTCATTCTTATACTTTCTGTAGCGAATGTAGGAAACTGTCGATTTCTCAGAAAACCTTCGTCTGCAAAAATAGTTGACAGACACGTGGCATTTTCGGTCGTATTTATGTTGTTATTGTAGTTACCTGTAATTCCGGTTGGTAATTGCTCAGGTATTGGAGTTTTGTGTATGTTTACGTTTTGCATTGTCACTGGTACCTGCTGTGACAATTTGTGGATGGATACCGACACGTTGTAATGTTTTCATTGTAGCCCGTGTATTATTTACGTGCATATTTCGAGATCCAGTAATATTTTCTTCTAAAAGATTGCGGATCCTACACTCCTGGAAATTGAAATAAGAACACCGTGAATTCATTGACCCAGGAAGGGGAAACTTTATTGACACATTCCTGGGGTCAGATACATCACATGATCACACTGACAGAACCACAGGCACATACACACAGGCAACAGAGCATGCACAATGTCGGCACTAGTACAGTGTATATCCACCTTTCGCAGCAATGCAGGCTGCTATTCTCCCATGGAGACGATCGTAGAGATGCTGGATGTAGTCCTGTGGAACGGCTTGCCATGCCATTTCCACCTGGCGCCTCAGTTGGACCAGCGTTCGTGCTGGACGTGCAGACCGCGTGAGACGACGCTTCATCCAGTCCCAAACATGCTCAATGGGGGACAGACCCGGAGATCTTGCTGGCCAGGGTAGTTGACTTACACCTTCTAGAGCACGTTGGGTGGCACGGGATACATGCGGACGTGCATTGTCCTGTTGGAACAGCAAGTTCCCTTGCCGGTCAAGGAATGGTAGAACGATGGGTTCGATGACGGTTTGGATGTACCGTGCACTATTCAGTGTCCCCTCGACGATCACCAGTGGTGTACGGCCAGTGTAGGAGATCGCTCCCCACACCATGATGCCGGGTGTTGGCCCTGTGTGCCTCGGTCGTATGCAGTCCTGATTGTGGCGCTCACCTGCACGGCGCCTAACACGTATACGACCATCATTGGCACCAAGGCAGAAGCGACTCTCATCGCTGAAGACGACACGTCTCCATTCGTCCCTCTACTCACGCCTGTCGCGACACCACTGGAGGCGGGCTGCACGATGTTGGGGCGTGAGCGGAAGACGGCCTAACGGTGTGAGGGACCGTAGCCCAGCTTCATGGAGACGGTTGCAAATGGTCCTCGCCGATACCCCAGGAGCAACAGTGTCCCTAATTTGCTGGGAAGTGGCGGTGCGGTCCCCTACGGCACTGCGTAGGATCCTACGGTCTTGGCGTGCATCCGTGCATCGCTGCGGTCCGGTCCCAGGTCGACGGGCACGTGCACCTTCCGCCGACCACTGGCGACAACATCGATGTACTGTGGAGACCTCACGCCCCACGTGTTGAGCAATTCGGCGGTACGTCCACCCGGCCTCCTGCATGCCCACTATACGCCCTCGCTCAAAGTCCGTCAACTGCACATACGGTTCACGTCCACGCTGTCGCGGCATGCTACCAGTGTTAGAGACTGCGATGGAGCTCCGTATGCCACGGCAAACTGGCTGACACTGACGGCGGCGGTGCACAAATGCTGCGCAGCTAGCGCCATTCGACGGCCAACACCGCGGTTCCTGGTGTGTCCGCTGTGCCGTGCGTGTGATCATTGCTTGTACAGCCCTCTCGCAGTGTCCGGAGCAAGTATGGTGGGTCTGACACACAGGTGTCAATGTGTTCTTTTTTCCATTTCCAGGAGTGTATTTTCTGCGAGTTTTGGGTTATTGTTTAGCTTGTTCACTATTTCATTTTCTTTTTTCTGAATAGCCTTCTCTGCTACATCTGTATATAACTTACAATCTGTTACTAACTTCTCTGCAATGGTATTACCCTTATCAAACGTACCTGTTTCAGCTTGACTAATGATATCAGTCAGATTTTCATTGATCTTCTCTCTGTCCTTCTTAGCACATGCTGAGTCAACTTCTAATGTTGCTTCCCTTAAAGTAAGCTCTTCTACAGCCAGAGGTACACCTTCATAGTCTTTAGTTTTTTAACGACAATGGTTACCTTTTTTATTGTTGAACACAACTGGTTTTATGTGGCTTCAATATTTGTATTTGCATCTGTGATTTTCTTTATCTGTTGCTGTACTAGATCATGATGGTCGTTAAAAGAATCTACCTTCGTTTTAATTCCGTAATGTTACCGTTAACTTCAGAAAGTACTTCATCCTTTACTTGTTTTTTCGTATCATTCAATTTTTTCGTCGATTTCAGTGCTCACATTTTTGGCTAAGTCATTGAACTTCTGCGTTTATGTTAGGTAATAACTGCCATAGGAGTGCGTCAGTTGTACTACTGTGGTTGCTGTCAGCTGTACTTTCCAAGTTAGTGCTTGTGTTGAGAACAAGTGGTGTTTGTAACGTGTTGTCAAGATTCATACATGTTTCATTCAGGCGCGGTGTATCACTGGGAGATGTGTGACATTGTCTCTTCAGTTGTAAACATTATGTCGACAAGGTTATTCTGCTGTAGAATGTCACTTTCATTTGTCACACCTGCGACACTCGTCTCTGATCTACTTAAACTTTGTGCAGTAGGCATGCATGGCGCCTGAACTTCAATTGTTCGATCGCGCAATTCTATGCCATCTTGGCTGATTGCGCTTTCACTATTGTTACGAACAATGGATATATAGGGTGTTACAAAAAGGTACGGCCAAACGTTCAGGAAACTTTCCTCACACACAAATAAAGAAAAGATGTTATATGAACATGTGTCCGGAAACGCTTAATTTCCATGTTAGAGCTCATTTTAGATTCGTCAGTATGTACTGTACTTCCTCGATTCACCACCAGTTGGCCCAATTGAAGGAAGGTAATGTTGACTTCGGTGCTTGTGTTGACATGGGACTCATTGCTCTACAGTACTAGCATCAAGCACATCATTACAGGTTGGTGTTCATCACGAACGTGGTTTTGCAGTCAGTGCAATGTTTGCAAATGCGGAGTTGGCAGGTGCCCATTTGATGTATGGATTAGCACGGGGCAATAGCCGTGGCGCGGTACGTTTGTATCGAGATAGATTTCCAGAACGAAGGTGTCCCGACAGGAAGACGTTCGAAGCAATTGATCGGCGTCTTAGGGAGCACGGAACATTCCAGCCTATGATTCGCGACTGGGGAAGACCTAGAACGACGAGGACACCTGCAATGGACGAGGCAATTCTTCGTGCAGTTGACGATAACCCTAATGTCAGCGTCAGAGAAGTTGCTGCTGTACAAGGTAACGTTGACCACGTCACGGTATGGAGAGTGCTACGGGAGAACCAGTTGCTTCTGTACCATGTACAGCGTGTGCAGGCACTATCAGCAGCTGATTGGCTTCCACAGGTACACTTCTGCGAATGGTTCATCCAACAATGTGTCAATCCTCATTTCAGTGCAAATGTTCTCTTTACGGATGAGGCTTCATTCCAACGTGATCAAATTGTAAATTTTCACAATCAATATGTGTGGGCTGACGAGAATCCGCACGCAATTGTGCAATCACGTCATCAACACAGATTTTCTGTGAACGTTTGGGCAGGCATTGTTGGTGACGTCTTGATTGGGCCCCATGTTCTTCCACCTACGCTCAATGGAGCACGTCATCATGATTTCATACGGTATACTCTACCTGTGCTGCTAGAATATGTGCTTTACAAGTACGACACAACATGTGGTTCTTGCACGATGGAGCTCTTGCACATTTCAGTCGAAGTGTTCGTACGCTTCTCAACAACAGATTCGGTGACCGATGGATTGGTAGAGGCGGACCAATTCCATGGCCTCCACGCTCTCCTGACCTCAACCCTCTTGACATTCATTTATGGGGACATTTGAAAGGTTTTGTTTACGCAACCCCGGTACCAAATGTAGAGACTCTTCGTGCTCGTATAGTGGGCGGCTGTGATACAATACGCCATTCTCCAGGGCTATATCAGCGCATCAGGGATTCTATGCGACGGAGGGTGGATGCATGTATCCTCGCTAACGGAGGACATTTTGAACATTTCCTGTAACAAAGTGTTTGAAGTCACGCTGGTACGTTCTGTTGCTGTGTGTTTCCATTCCATGATTTCTGTGATTTGAAGAGAAGTAATAAAATGAGCTCTAACATGGAAAGTAAGCGTTTCTGGACACATGTCCACATAACATATTTTCTTTCTTAGTGTGTGAGGAATGTTTCCTGAAAGTCTGGCCGTACTTTTTTGTAACACCATGTATAATTTTCTGCTATGTTGTATGGATATGCAAAAATAAAAATTTCACAAAAAACGTTAAAATTTCATATGCTAATTATTACACTTGATAATTTTAATTTACACGATGTCAAAGCCTGTTGTACGTCTATTACCATGCGCAAACTATTGTGTTACAATTCTTAATGTTTTACTGACAGCGTGCATCACACTGAGAAATTTCTGTAAATCTTCCACCATAAAATTTAAGGAAGGGAATAATGAGGAAAAGGTTTCTATCTTCATCAAAAGGGGCGCTACCAAGCCTAACCATGTAAGCAACTTGAGTAGCCGTCCTACCTTTGCTGCGCCGAACGAAACAGCTTACTACGGAAAATTTTACGTAACCTGTGTCCAATTCTTATTCCTTTCCAAAATTTTGTCCTGAATTTTTGCCTTTTTGCTTTGCTAGCTCCCTGTCGTGATTCATATAAACAGAAATACAGACAATTAGTTTTTTATGACCAATAACAATGTCATAGAAATTTCTTACTATAACAATAGTTAACAAACCCTGCGTACAACCAGTGCCCTGAAGTCCTGGCACTCAGGTCGAAAAAAATTTTTCATACCTATACGAAAGGAATGAAAAGAGTTAAAGTATATGACAATAGCATTATTAGAAATGTTCCGCTTGTACGATATTAGGCTATTCGGACTTCCTCTCTTACATTTCAATTGTAGATGCTGGCAGCCGACTTCAAGGACACCAGTGCATGTCAAAAATAAGAAAATCCTCCTAACTTGGTTTCACTTCACCTCAATAAAAATACTTAATACCATTGCTAAGTATCGTCTTATTCCAACACACACATAATACGTAACACCCGTAATACTTCGTACTTTCAGCCGTACATCTTCATCATCATTCTACATACGAGAAGGACAGAAACAAAATCATGTACAAAATAAAAAAGGAGATTTTTTTCATTTGTCTGCGCCTTACCGCACATTCTTAATTAGTGTCTTTGTCGACGCTTGTGGTCGATCGCTGTTTCATTTTTTTGTTTTTAATAAATTTTAACTTTACAGTATCCCAGGGGTCTTTCGCCATATTCCTACACAGCTTTTCTTGGTCTTGAGTGTCTGGACGTTGTATCAAACCTCTCCCAAACTGCATCAAAATGTCTATCAAAATACATAAAAACAGCAATAAACTCCAAAACCACAGCGTCCATCATCGCAACTTTCAGCTCCTCCGCCACTCTAAGAAGCCCCCATACTAACTAGCCTCTTCTCCAGTTCATGTGACAAAACTTTACACAGGTCTTTACATGCTGCACAACAGGTAAAATCCCAAGCAGTTATTCTGTGAACTGACATATTTCCACTACAGATATTCAGGAAGAGTACATCGTAACAGAATTTTACTGATTTTTTGAATTTTTTCCATACTTGCAATAATTATTCATGTGTATATACACTTGTTGCTTACGGGATATGGCTTGCTATTCCTGTTTATACCATCCAACTCCGGTACTTTGACTCAAATCCAGTCATGGTGCCACAAACTATCGCAAAAACCCACACACTAGTAAATTGATTCCTTCAGTGAGGCAGGATTTTGACATTACTCCAAAACACACACACATAGCACAGCACAGTCAAGCTATTTCGTGTGTGGAATCCCCAAGCTGGAACCTCCCATACCCTCTCTCCCTCACTCCATTGACATCTGAGGCATCACCGTCGTCATAGCCAGTGGCAGAGGTGGTGGTGGTGGTGGTGCTTGCAACATCCAACCTAAAGTAAAAGGATCTATCTTTTGGACAATACCTCAGATCATCATATCCAGCTCTCTGTGAGAGCCAATGGATCGAAACTTGTTAATGTCAGTTTATAACCTGACAAAGCCGTGTATAAAGAGAACGTATTGTGGTGTACAAAGCATTAGTCATACACTGCTCGAATGTGTTACATAAAAAATGCAATGTATCAACCTGCTTATGAAACTACACCACAAGGACCTTTAGCAACGTTAGAGGCAGCACTATTGTGTTGCTGAGTTTGTGAGATACTTCATCCTATGTTGAGGGTTTAAGTAAAATGTTTAAAATTCTTTCCTTCTGGAGCTCCATCATGCATAAACAATATGTTTCTTCTTCTTGTTAACCACATGTTATGTCACTTCAACACTCCAAATGTGTCAGGCTCTTATCTTCTACATGGCAGTATTGAGTGCTGACCTCCTCAGCATGCACATGTCTAAAGAGATCATGTGTACTTGGATGGATGCATTGAGTAAGGTTGGTATGGAACAATCTTCACACAATGGCAATTACAGTATTGGAGTACTGCGTTCCCACCAATCTGAATGCCTTCTGTGAACTACCTCAGTTGAGTCCCATACACCAAGGAGAGCAATCTGGGGCAAGCAGCAGAAGCACCAGCAGGTATTCTGTGAGGCTCCCATATATCGTTATCGTCTATAACAAGAGATAGTGGACCACCGACATTGGAAGTCTTTGTCCTGCAATACATACCTGTTCGAGGACGCCCACAGCTACAGACTTGCTCATTGGAAATGGGGGCGGCTGTAAGTCAGTTTCCTGCCAATTTAGGACTAGGGCGCACAGCAAGGTGAACATAAACTCACACATGTGCGATTTGAAAAAGTGGTGGGGTGGCTAAAAGTTCAGGTGGGGGCTAGCAGAATGTGGAGGTAGTTTTAGGACAATCCCGCAGAACAACAACCTCAAAAATTTGTAGAGTAAATGAATACCTTACATCTTTCCTCTCCAGCAGCTCAGCAGAGATGGAGCCCGCCCCTGGTAGCTGAGTGGTCAGCGTGACAGAATTTCAATCCTAAGGGCCCGAGTTCGATTCCCAGCTGAGTTGGAGAGTTTCTCCGCTCAGGGACTGGGTGTTGTGTTGTCCTCATCATCATCATTTCATCCCCATCGACGCGCAGGTCGCCGAAGTGTCGTCAAATCGAAAGACCTGCACCAGGCGAACGGTCTACCTGACGGGAGGCCCTAGCCACACGACATTTAATTTCAGCAGAGATGGAGACTTTTTCCCAGCAGTTCACAAGTGGTGGGAGGGGGTGGGAAGGCAGGGGGGAGAACATCTTGGGTATAGGTTTGAGGCAAACGTATTACAATAGTAAGTAACCACTTGAGACAGTGCACATATTCTTAGACTACACACAAACATTAATTTCCCAGGTATCAAATTTCAGAGGAATTGTATTATTTGGTGCTGCGAGAATAAATGGAGGTCCCTCGGGAAATTATGCACATGCATTCACTTGAACCGGTACTGGCACACGCAGCTCCCATTGGCGAGCTGTGCGGACTTCAACAGTAGTTTCTCTATGGTGGGTTGTGTGGTTCCTGTATTCAGCCAGCATGGAGGATGGACACACTGCTCCTGAGGGGGGGGGGGGGGATTTTCCAGAGGGGAAAAAGTGAAAAGTGGGTCAGAATGGAACTGGGTTACGAAAAAAGTGTTCCTTTCCCAGAGAGGGAGGGGAGTAGGAGGGGAGGAGTGAGGAGTTTCTCAGAACGGCAGATTATCCCTAGTGGATCGTAAGTCAACCTCAGGGAGTTATAAATCAATCATAAAACACTTAGCAGAGCAATATATTAAGGGGAGGGGTATAATTTGGCCTTGAATGTATGCAAAAAAGGCCCTAGTCTCTCTTTGGCCCACTGCTCCCATTGTCAGTAGATAACGCTTCTGCTAGGCTCATCATTGAAGCAGTCAATTGGCGGTCCTGCTTCCTCCAGGGTACAATTCGTCAGGAGCAAGGTGTAATCCTTCTTAGTGACCTCTTGGCAGCACATAATGATATGACACTATAATTTTCTCTTCACCTCTGTGTTGCTCTTAATTTTCTTATGATTTTATCCAAGGCAAAAGTCGATGACAAGTTCCCCCAGGTGTTGACGTTCTTCTGCTCTGATTGGTCTGGTGAGGCTTGCTTCTCTGCCGCACAGTGACAGTGGTGTGTGAGTGGCTCCATTACAAACACGACTAAAATCAGTTATGAAGTAGCATAGGCTGTTGTGTTGTTGCTATACATAGTTTTTGGCGCTGGACCCTTATTTATATTGCTCAAAGCTCATCACAAGGATATTTCAAGAACATTCTGTGGTGTGTGGAGCTGGTCAGGCACGTATTCAATACACTTTCCATTATCACATAAGGTCCTGTCTGTGAGTGTCCTCTGGCTCCGGCCACACCATTGCTTACTGCCAGTTGTGTAGCCCATACCCGAAAATTTTTGTTTTCCTGGCGTCGTAAGGCCGGTGGCAGTTGTAATCGCTTTCCACATACGTCGTGCCCAGTGGCCGCCCCCCTTAACCAGCTACAGGATAATAATTCTCAAAAGCTCTAACTTAAGTATCTGGTGGGATGGAGATTTGTGACACCTCCCACCCTCCTGGGAAATTTTGTAAGCTCTGTCCTCAGAGGTTATAAAATGTGTGTTCCTTTCCCCAGTGCCAAATGTATAGTGTTCTGTTTATTTCATTCTGGAAACAAATTACATACGAGTCATTTTACATAGTTAACACACATTATTTAAAAGCTTGCAACGTTGTTGACATACAATTTACGTAAAATACTCTTGCATTTCAATGCATATTGGTCAAAATTCAAGAAAAAATCGTCTAAAATTGGAAAATAGCTTTGGCATACGATTTCATATAAAATATCTTTACATCAGTTCTTCTTGAGACACATGTTTCCAAAAAAATCCTCTTTACCGCGATTATCCACTGCATTATTCCTAACTTCGGAGTCCAGTCAGCATTCTCTAGTTTTAACATTTGTAATCATTCAATTTCTTTTATGTTATCTTCTATCAGTACATAGTTTTGGTGATTCCACCGTGGGTGTGGTAGCTCTCTTTTCTGTGGAGGTTTGTGACGTCTGACTTCGCTCCCTCCACTTTACTTGTGTAGGGAAGAAACGAGATTGACTTTAATTTGTCCTCGTTATATGGTTCAGAGGTATACATTTGCGCGTATTTAATTAATTCCCTAGGTAGGCCTCTGTTTACAACAGTGTTTTTTACATAAATTCGAGCACAGTATCCTCCACTCACTTCACACAATCTTTTAGCACATTTTCTACGGCACTTACAATATATATATATATATATATATATATATATATATATATATATATATATATACAAACAACAAATACAAATAATTACAACTAAAGCTGCAGATCCTGAGTAACCCCACATGGAATTCATACTCATTAACTATCGCTGCAGTGGTCCATTGCTGATATTCAATCTCGTTTTGAAGGTCTTCAGCTTTGTGTTGGGCCACATTTAACTCATCAAGAGGTCTCACCATGTGTTCAAGAGGCAGAATCACTGGTATCATGGACGCTTTCTATTTCTCGCCTTGTATTAAACAACAGTCAATATCTATATCTAAAGTGTGTTCCATCTCCTTCTTACTACTATTGGTACGGATAAAGTGATCCAACTGCATCATTATTTGCACTCCTTAGCATTTGCATTTACTCAAAAAACTTTAGTTTCCCAGTCCCTCGTACAAGGAGGTCTGCCTCCGGTAGGTCATTACATAGTACTGTTAACCACTCGTCCTTTGGTGCGAAAAGTGGCAATTGACCCTGAATAAAGAAAAGTGTGAAGTTATTCACGTGAGTACTAACAGAAATCAGTTAAATTTCGATTACGCGATAAGTCAAACAAATTTGAAGGCTACAAATTCAGATAAATACTTAGGGATTACAATTACAAATAACCTAAATTGGAACGATCACATAGATAATATTTTGGGTAGAGCAAACCAAAGACTGCGATTCATTGGCAGAACACTTAGAAGGTGCAACAGGTCTACTAAAGAGTCCGCCCTATTCTGGAGTATTGCTGTGCGGTGTGGAATCCGCATCGCCGGCCGGAGTGGCCGAGCGGTTCTAGGCGCTACAGTCTGGAACCGCGCGACCGTTACGGTCGCAGGCTCGAATCCTGCCTTAGGCATGGATGTGTGTGATGTCCTTAGGTTAGTTAGGTTTAAGTAGTTCTAAGTTCTAGGGGACTGATCACCTCAGAAAGATAAGTCCCATAGTGCTCAGAGCCATTTGAACCATTTTTTTGGGATCCGCATCAGGTGGGACTGACGGATTACATCGAAAAAGTATAAAGAAGGGCAGTTCACTTTGCATTATCGTGAAATATGGGAGATAGTGTCACAGATATGTCATGTGAATTGGAGTGGCAGTCATTAAAACAAAGGCGTTTTTCGTTGCGACGGGATCTTCTCGTGAAATTTCAATCACCAGTTTTCTCCTCCAATTGCGAAAACATTCTGTTGGCACCTACCTACATATGGAGAAATGATCATCACGATAAAATAACAGAAATCAGGCCTCGCACAGAAAAATTTAAGTGTTCATTTTTCCCGTGTGCCGGTCGTGAGTGGAACGGTAGAGAGACAGCATGAAGGTGGTTCATTGAACCGTCTGCCAGGCACTTTATTGTGAATAGCAGAGTAATCACATAGATGTAGATGTAGATGTAGAGGACAAACAAACATTTGTTATTCCATATCTGCGTCCAGATACCGTCGTTGAGTATTATGTATGAGCGTCATTCCATAATTTAAGAGACAAATTGGTTTGGAGAAAAAAGCGTTCTTTTTTTACAAAACAATACTTTTCAACATAATCCCCTTGAACATTTATTCACTTGTTCCAGCGGGCTACGAGCTTTTTACTCCGGCTGCAAGAAACTCTTTGTCTTGATGTTTTAACCAATTTCCCGCAAACGTTTTCACGTCCTCGTTGTGCTGGAACCTTTTCCCACGTAATGCCTCCTTCAGTGCACCAAACAAATGGAAACCATAGGTGCTAATCAGGACTGTAAAGGGGATGAGGCAGCACTTCCCAGCCCATTTTGTCGATGGTTTTACAGGTTAGTTGAGCAATATGAGGACGAGCGTTGTCTTGCTAGAGAATCACACCTCTCCTCTGAGATCCACGACGTCTCTCTCTCATGGCTGGCTGCACCTTGTTTGAAAGCAAGTGCGAGTAGTACTGGCTGTTCATTGCACGCTGCTCTTCGAGATAATAACAAAAAACTGGACCTTCAGCATCCCAAAACACCGTCAGCATGACTTTTCCTGCTGATCCTTGGTTTTGAATTTTTTCTTGACATGTGAGTTGGTGTGCTTCCATTCCATGCTTTGTCTTTTTGATTCTAGCTCATACTAGTGCACCCAAGTTTCATCACAAATTAAAATTTTGGTGTGGAAGTGCTCACTTTCTCTTTCATAACGTTCCTTTCGTTCTGTGCACACTCTCAACCTTGTTTCCTTGTGTGGCTGCGTCAGCTCCTTTGGGACCGATCTTGCACATATTTGCAGTACTTCAGCTGGTTACAGATAATGTTATGAACTGTCCCAGTACTAACTTGAACCTTATCAACTATGATGTCCGGAGTCATACAGTGGTCGGCACGAATAATGTCATCAATTCAACTTCCAAGTGTGGGAGTTGAAACTGCAACTGGTAGGCCAGAACGAAGTTCGTCAGTCACTGAGTCGCGACCATTTTCGAACTGCTCTACCCACTTGTAAAAATTTTCACGGTTCATTCAACATTCACCATAAACTTTAGACATTCTACAGTATTTACTCATTAGTATGTCGTCTTCAGCAAGTAAAAAACGAATAGCAGAACGTTGTTCAACTAATGTGAACGTTTCAAGTGGACTCGCCATCTTGAAATGTGTTTTTGAGGTTATAAGCAAAACAATGTTGATACATCAGCTGATCAAGGCTCTTCCCAGTGATGCCAACTTAAAACCATGAAAGTACCAAACTTGCCCTATTAACAGTTTTCCCCCAGACCAATTTGTCTCTTTAATTATTGAATGACCCTCCAAACTTTACAGAAGCTCTCCTGCGATCCTTGCAGAACTAGCACGCCTGAAAGAAAGGATATTGCGGAGACATGGAAGGTAGGAGACGAGGTACTGGCAGAAGTAAAGCTGTGAGGACGGGGCGTGAGTCGTGCTTCAGTAGCTCAGATGGTAGAACATTTGCCCGCGAAACGCAAAGGTCCCGAGTTCGAGTCTTGGTCTGGCACACAGTTTTAATCTGCCAGGAAGTTTCATATCAGCGCACACTCCGCTGCAGAGTGAAAATCTCATTCTACGTTGACTGTGTCTAAAAGGTGGGGGAGGAGGGGGGGGGCACTCCTGTCAAGGGCCATTTCCTCTGGATTGGCTAATATTAATTCCAGCTAAGGGCAACCTGGTTCGCATGGGTCGGGACTGTGGCGTCTGGGCCTGGTTAAACTTCCGTGCATGTAGTCTACTCCAACAGTCTCGTGCTAAATGCCCATCTTTTGCACAATTAAAACAGCCTTTTCTGCTCGAATGCTTTGGGAAATCAGCCGGCCGGTATTTCTCTCGTTCGGACGTTATCACACTCTCTTCCATGGACGCTAAGTCAATTGTCTATGAGAGTGTCAAACGTTCTCCCTGCACTCTCACTGTCGTCTTAATCTGGTCCTCAAACAATCCCTGTACAAACACAGCCTGTCCCATTTTGCCGATTGATGCATTACTCCCCAAAATTTCTTCCGGATTCACGACCATTCTCATTGCTTCCCGAAAATGAAACTACATCGAGTTCACACATGTACTCCATTGAAACACGCTCTCATCCTTTGTCTGTCTACTATTAAAAATTTTATCTGTGTAGAAATCTAGAGTTCTTTGGTCCGCATAATTTTCTGTAAGAATTTCGCTCACATCGAACCAAGTTTCGGTATGATCTCTCACAAGCACTTTACTGTGGACGGATGGCGCTACTTGCCCTATGATACACTTTGAGAATAGTCATTTAGAACTGGGTTCAACTAAATCATATGCATTGTCACAACAATGAACTCTGAGAGCGGCTCTCTATCACCATCGAACTTTCTGGGCACTAATTTCGTGGCCTCGCTGTACCTTAAGTACTGTCTGATCGTAGCACTGGGAGTGGAATCCGAAAAGTTGCCATTTCCACTAACCTTTCAATGCTGTGTTGTGGGCTGGCTGGCCCCTTGGTATGGTGAGCCTCTTGCTTACGTCAGCTGCCGGTGGCGACCTTTTCTATGGTGAGTCCCTCACATACGTCTGCTGTCGACGATGATGCCCTGGTATAGTGAGCTCCTCGTTCACATCTGTTGTCAGGGGCGACGCCTCTGGTACGGCGGGCCTCTCGCCCATGTCTGCTGCGTCTCATGCTCAGAGCAAGCGTGAATCTACTGATTGTTTCTACACCTATTCCTGCACTCTCTATCTCTCAAGTGGTTCATGTAACTCTTCAATAACCACCTTCACCCTTCAGTAATCACCTTCACCCCACACCTGGCAGCAGTTTTTTCTTCCAATCCTGTCGTCTCCTGAGAGGGAGCGAGACAGACAAGTTGCTACAAAACAGGGGGCTTACCTTGGTCAATCTTCTTGATGAGTGAAAGTAGGCGTGGGATGCTTCCAGACTCCAACTTGCAGACTCCAATAGCTGTAGGAGACAAGTTAAAAAATTGGTGCCCCGTACAGAACTCGGTAAGGATATCCCAAGGAAGCAGGGTAATAATTCTAAGTCCCTTGGCTAGTGAACATTGAAGGTTTCTCTGGCACAGCTACCTAACCCAGGTACTGATCATTGCTCATCTACTGCTCTAGCTGCATCTCCATGGCGACGTCGGCGCCGAGGCTAGCATATCGAACTAAATCCGACGTTTGACGTCACAGAGGCCGTGTCTACTGTACTGTAATAGTGAGCCAGACAGTAGCGGATTCTATCGTTGATTTATTTAAAAGGGTTTATTTTATTCTCTCGATATGGTCATGCATTACCCAGCCGCTTCGGCTGCCTGTAATTTTCTCGTCCCACGGTCTGGCAACAGCACGTCAGCACTAGGGTGGGCAATCTCGATCACGTGCCTCCCTCGTGTGCTGACGAGATAACGCCATCTAGGAGGTGCTGACCAGGCCACGGTTGTGAACTTTCCATGACGGCCCCGAGAGTTTCTCGGCTTCTGACCCATCAGGGTGGAGGAAGCTGCGTGGCCGTGCTGGATCTACCCCGCTGCCCGTTGGCAAGGCTCTCTCTCTCTCTGCCACACGCCCTGTAACTGTGAACACCACCTGCCTCTCCTGGTGCTGCCACATTGCGGACTTTGTTTCAGTAGCTGTGACACCGTTCGGACTTGCCTGAATGGCAGACACCAAATTTAATTAACTTTGCGAATTGTGCTTCGCCCGCCACTACGCTCTGGCTCACCCTCGCCGCCCTAGGCCTGACTTATGTGGCCCATTTGAATGCATTTTCTGCCAATAAGTGGCCTCTTAACTAAAATTGTTCCGCCCACCGCCTTCTGCTCCGGTGATCCTGTACAAAACTGGTGTCATTGGTACGGATACGTTCCCATAGCGAATTTGTCGCTAATCCAAATTCTTTGGGCAAATGTAACTTGCCAATAGCCCGATGCCACAGTATCTTGCAGTTCGTCATGCTTCTATCAGCGAGCAGTTCGCGAGTATAGAATGCGCTAGCCGGCCGCCATGCTCGCCTCGCACGGGCCGCGGCAGTGTTAGTAGAAATGCACAGGGTGCGCGCTGCAGCGACGCAGCCGTTTGAGTCTGCTGGAACCAGCCACGCAAGCCGTCGCGCCAGGGGCCTGCCGCCGCCAATACATCCGCCGCCGCCCGAGGGTCCAGCAGCCGCCCGCCCGCACCTATGTCAGCCGTCGGCCGAACCACCGTCGCCCACCGCTGTCACTCCATCACGCTGTTGCCGCCGCCAATGCGTCGCGCCGACCCAACCTTCATGTAAGTCGCAGCATCGCTTCAAACATTAACATCACGAGCCGTCCGCCGCTGGATTAGGTTATTTTGTGACATCTCTTTTCTGTAATAGTCATTTTTTGGGTCACTAGCGCCCCCTAATTTTGTAAACATGCCAATGGGAACGAGAACGACAGAACGGGATACTCCCGAAGAGGCAGCTGCTCCGCAAGACCCGCTCGAAGCTGTTAATACTCGAATGAACCAATTGTTCATACAAAATCGAGAGTTAATTGAGCAGGACCGCGTCTTGAAACAGACGCTGGAAGTCAGTGTGCGAACTTCAGTACCTGTGGCTAGCTCCATGCCTGTAACAAATGTACAAACCATTACAACTAATACTAATTCTGTCAATAATATAACTACCACAATTTCGGCTAACATGCCAATTGAAGAGCACAAGGCAAAAATGATGATAGTCAGTTTTTTCCTATTTTCAGGTTAGGACAGGAATTTGTAGCCCAAATACGGCCGAATTTGTAGGGGGGTGTACACGGCAAGAATGCTGGCAGTTACTAAGTTATTTGCCATTTTATTTTTGTTGTGCACGGTAAAACCGATGAATGTCATCTGTATTCACGCCACATATGATGAGAGTCATTTCATAAGGTTGACAAAACCTGCTTGATCAGGAGTTCAACGTGCTGTCTTCATTCTTTTGTTTACTTTCTGTTTGTGGTTAGAAAGTTGCCAAAGTCTATAATTTGTGTTCTAGGTAGTAGTTTCTGTGAAAATGAGTGAATTACGTGAGTCAGGTGTGGATGAAGATTGTGAAAACGTCAGTAAACCTAGCACAAAGAAGAGAAAATCCCATGGAAGAGTGAGAGATGTGATGAAAAAAACTTAAAGTGTGTACTCACGAAACTGGGCCAGGTTGCAGTTGTAAAAGACTACAGTGTTTTGATAGAGTTTATGAAGGTGAAAGAAAAAGATTAATTTCTTATTTTGATAATTTAGAATCTAATGATGCTCAGTCCACATACTTGGCTGGGCTTATCAAGGTTTATGACGTCAAAAATCGCAAACCAAGAAAGCCTGAAAATGAATCACATTTTAATGATAAGAGCTACACCTACAAAGTAAGAATAAAATATGGTGATAATTTTATTGACACCCCTGTATGTTATAAAGCATTTTTGTCTATTTTTGGTGTAACTGGGGGAAGGGTTCGAACTATTCAAACGAGTCTGAAAGAAACAGGTGAACCCCCAACAGACAAGAGAGGAAAGTATGACCACAAACATTGTAGGGCCTCAGAAGAAGTTAAGCAAAGTGTCATTGATCACATTCTATCGTTTAAGGGCCGTATAAGCCATTATAGTTTTGATAAAACTAAAAAAGACACACTTGCCAGACACCTTAAATTTGAAAAAAAATGTACACATTGTTCAAGACAGGTAGGCCTAGTGGTAAGATTGTGTCCTATCAATATTATAGACAGATATTCGTATCTAAGTTTAACATAGCTTTCGGATATCCCAGAAGCGACACCTGCAGCGCATGTGACAGGTACCAAGCAGAAATGAAAGCTCTAAACCTCCAGCTGGAACAGACTAATGATGACAAGGAAAAAGCAAATATTTTAAGCAGCATTAAGACAAAACATGGTGAGAATGAACTAAACTTGAGGAAAGCTAACATGTTTTATGACACAAAGAGAAAATGTAGGAAAATTTCAAGGAAAAGGGAGGATACTGAGGCACTTACCACTGATTTTCAAAAAAATTTAAGCTTATCTAATTTAACCACAAATAACGTTTACTACCGCAGTCAATTGTCATTGTATTTGCTCAATGTCCACAGCCTATCTACGGGAAATGCAACTTTTTTTGCTTACCCAGAAACAGAAGGAGGTAAAGATGCAGACGAAGTAGTATCAATGTTGCACTATTATATCTTCGCCATGTTACAGTCCAATGTCAAAAACTTGCGATTTTTGTAGCGGACAGAACAAGAACTACACCATGTTTCACTCCTGTCATTATGTGGTACAAATCCTAAAACAAAAAAAAAAAAACAAACTAGACTGCATAACAGTCATATTCCCTATTCGCGGCCACTCTTACCTAGAATGCGATAGAGATATGGCCCTGATAAACGGCAAATTTCCCACAGAGATACCAGAACATTGGGTAAATGAAATAAAGAATGCCAGAGTAAAACCTTCGCCTTTCACTGCGATTGAAGTTGACCAAAACCTATTTAGAAAATGGACTGCTTTTTTGGAAAATCACTATCACAACAAATGCCCATTTGCTACACGACCAATTCGAGAAATAAAATTTTCAAAAGAGCATTATTGTAGATTAGTTGAACACAGATCATCTTACACTGCGTACTTTCTTATGTCACTGATCCTAACACAACACCAACTTACCAAGCTTCCAAGAGAGACACAAGACCCTGCTGATAATACGTCCTTCTCTTTACCACCAATTCTGCGTGAAGGTAAGAGAAAATGACTCACCACTTTATCTTTGCTTTCACATATCTATAGACCTATAATGAGTTATAGAATAATACCTCATAGCAACAGTGTAACCTTGAAAGTAATGAAAGCTTATCAGTACAGGAAATATTTTTGCCGTTATTGCAACAGATATTTAGTTAGGTTATCAGGTTATAATACGCTATGTAAGTAGGTAGGTTACTATTTTATGACAAAAACCACCAGCAGGTTCCCTTGTTTTAGCCCAAAAGATTGGTTATTTCCAGATCTGATTAAACGAAAACATGGAAAGTACCAAGACCTGCAGCACCTGAAGCAGTTTTGCAGTCCATCTGCTCAAAAGTACTTTGAAGAACTTCCTCATTGACAAAACATAAGTTGTAAGTAACAGTATTAAAATAAAGTCTATATGGGCCTAATGTGTTAAAATCTAGAATATTATAAATATTATAAATCTCATAAAATATTATAAATCTCATAAAATAAACAGTAAACAGAATCTGTAGGTTACTATTTTATGACAAAAACCACCAGCAGGTTCCCTTGTTTTAGCCCAAAAGATTGGTTATTTCCAGATCTGATTAAACGAAAACATGGAAAGTACCAAGACCTGCAGCACCTGAAGCAGTTTTGCAGTCCATCTGCTCAAAAGTACTTTGAAGAACTTCCTCATTGACAAAACATAAGTTGTAAGTAACAGTATTAAAATAAAGTCTATATGAGCCTAATGTGTTAAAATCTAGAATATTATAAATATTATAAATCTCATAAAATATTATAAATCTCATAAAATAAACAGTAAACAGAATCTGTTTACAGGTTACAAATCCACTGAAGAAGCACAGAAAGATAGTGGACTTTCATCGTTTTTACCAAGTTTTTTATGAATACCATCACTTTTACCATGTTTTTTGTGTACTTATTTAAGTCCTTAATTAATAAAGTACCTTAAAATTGAAAATGTGTTTCTTGTATTACATTTATTTCCTAAACAAATAGATATAGAACGATAAAAATGTTGTTGTAATAATTATACAGTGAACGTTTATGATATACGAGAGACTACAGCAGAAAATTCGTCGTCCTGAAAAGTTACAAAAAAGCGACTATCATCATTTTTGCCTTGTGCTCATCAATTGTAAGTAATTTTCCTGCAGCTGGTTTCATTCTCACCTTTTCTGGAAAGTCCCATAAAAATATAGTTATGTTCATACAGAATATTCGTGATGTGGGTCATACTTGTGCCTGGCCGGATGATCTATTCGTCAACATAGCCAGACTGAAGTTGACAGGGGAAGCCAGAATATTTATAGAGACAGTGGACGAATTGCTTGATACGCATGACTTTGAAGTTTTGGCCCGCGGATTAACTATGCGTTATGCCGACACCAGAGGTACCGGATATTACAGAGATCAATTATCAACTCTTAGGCAGCAGCCTAACGAGGATTTTGATGTTTTCGCAGATCGCCTACAAGCCGTATCTTGTCGTACCTACAAGCTAGGCGAAAATGCCAGTGAAAATAGGATTTTGCATTCGGAAGCAGAAGCGCGTGCAATTGATGTGTTTGTTCACGGTATTGACCTCTGCATTGGAGGAGAAGTTAAAGCAGCCTCCTCCGCCTCTTTGTTTGAAGCTGTTCGTTTGGCGATATTACACGAAGATGTATTGCTCTTCTGCACTGCTGCACCGCGCCCGCCAGGTCCAGTACCGGTATTAGCAAAGGAAGTATTTTGTCGGTGTTGTGGGAGACCCAACTACACGGCAACGCGCTGTCGCGCACCTTTCTGCACTATTTGGTAGACGGTAGGTCATCTTAATAATGTCTGTTCAACCAAGTCCCAGTTTTGTAACCAGATGCGCGGCCACCGCCGCAACGCAGGGTCAAACCTGGAAAACGAGTGGGGAGCAGACTCCGCCACCTGCCCGCACCCCTGACCAGAAAAATACACCCGGTGAGGACTGGAGAAAGTAAAGAGGTGGAACATGTTAGTGTAAGTGGCATCCTTGGGAACAAAGTAGTTAAGATTTTAATTGACACTGCTGCACAGATTAGTGTATTATTTGTAGATAAAAATGATTGAACGGTGCTGCAGCCACCCCAATTCCATATCAGTGGCCTTGGTGAAGAAATAATAGTCCCTGCAGGTTCGAGTGTGGTGAATCTGCAAATAGATGAGAATAATTACAGTCAGGAGATGGAAGTAGTAAGGTTAAAGATAGGCGATTTTGACATCATATTAGGGAATGACTTCTTGCACCGTTATCAGGTAATAATGAATTACCGAACGCGAACTGTGCAGTTTGGTGAAGCAGTTCATCGTTTCGACAGTGTACGAACCCATCAGACGCGAGGAAGCTGTGAAAGGCGCCGTTCAGTCTCCCACAAAACCGCGGATGTGGGCGATAAAAACCACCGACCATGAAAGGATAAGAGACGGAAGTGGAAAAATTCTTTGGATAGATGTCAAGAATCGGAAGCAGCCGAAGACAGAGATTCCGGTGGATCCGCTCAACCAGAACGATGTATTAGATCGTCAATCAGTTCATATTATGAGAAGTATTTACCGACTGGTAAGAAAACAGAAAGGTTTTGCAATACCGGTGAGTATAAATAACTTTGGTGTGAAAGATGTTGAAATACCGAAAAATACTGTTGTTGCCAGTGGACAGGAGTTCTTGGAAGAAGTAGAAGGAGCTGAAATTCCACAAAGTAAAGATGAGAAGGGACGGAGGAGAAAGAAGTGTCCAGCCAGAGAAGTGCGTTATGTCGCGACGTCAATAAGCAATCAGTTGGCAGAAAAATTGAGTGATTTAAGCACTGAGGAGAAAAAGATGTTTCAGCCAGTGTTAGAGGAATTTTCTTGGTTGTTTGAAGAGAGGCAGTTCCTATCGGTCACGGATTTGGTTCAGCACGAAATTCCGATCGGTGAAGCCTGGCCGATTGCGTAAAAGCCGTATCGTATACCATATCATTTGCAATCTGTAGTCGAAGATACCATTTAGCAGCAATTAGCAGCAGGAATCATTAATCCCTCCTCAAGTTCGTGGGCGTCCCCCATGGTCGTCGTGCCGAAAAAGTCAGTAAATGGAGAGAAAGCCTATTGTCTATGCATCGATATGAGGGAGGTGAACAGAGTAACTACTCCGGACCTATACCCCTTACCGCGTATTAACGAAACATTAGACCGACTAGGCAACTGTAAGCTTATTACCACCCTTAATTTGCGCTGTGGATATCATCAAATCCCTGTTGCACCCCAGAATCGCCATAAAACTGCTTTTGTTGTACCTATGGGATTATATGAATTTGTAAGAATGCCATTTGGTTTGAGGAATGCACCTGCCACTTTTCAAAGATTTGCAGATTTGTTGCTGCGTGGACTGAAACCCACAACATGTTTAGTATATTTATATGACATTACCATTTTTTCTAAAACTATAAAGGAACATGCAGAGATACTGAGGGCTTTATTGGAAAGTTTGAAAGGAGCTCACTTGAGTGTGAAACTGGAAAAGTGTGCCTTTGCCCATTCGCAGGTACAATATTTAGGACATATAATAAGTGAAGAAGGTGTCAAACCGGATCCCCGTTTGACCACAGCAGTAAAGGAATTTCCAACACCAACAAATATCGAAGAATTACGGTCATTTTTAGGCCTTGCAAATTATTACAGACGTTTTGTGGACAATTATGCTACCATTGCTAAGCCGCTGACTAAATTATTGAAGAATGGAGTTAGTTTTACCTGGACCAAGGAATGTGATGAAGCCATGCAACAAATTCAACATGTTTTAACTAGAGCACCTGTACTTGCATACCCAGATTTTGAAAATCTATTTTTTCTGTCGGTAGACGCCTCAGATAATGCTGTAGGAACCACTCTGTCACAAGAAATCGATGGAGAAGAACGACCAATTGGTTATGCGTCTTGACAGCTTAACAAAGCAGAATTGGATTACAGTACAACTGAGAAGGAACTCTTATCGTTCATGTTTGGTGTACCCTATTTTCGATGCTATTTGTACAGGAGAAAATTGACTGTCATTACGGATCACACCGCATTATAGTGGATGTTGAGCCTGAAAGATCCTAGTAGCACGTTAACTCGTTGGGCTTTAAAATTGAGCAAATTTGAATATGAGGTAAAACATAAACCGGGCAAGTTGCATCAAAATGCCGATGCGTTAAGCTGGAAAGTTAGATTCATTGTTACCAATGATGTTTCTATTGAAGAATTGAGGGAAGCACAGCAAAGAGATGTTGAATGTCAGAAGTATGAACCCTTGCCTGAATTTTCCGTTGAAGATGAAATTTTCTATCGAAAGACCCCCTGGGTAAACGGGTGGTAATTCCGAAAGAACTATGTCCCAAGATAATAGCACAATGTTACAATAGCCTGCAAGCATGTCATAATGGTCTTCGCGCCACCAATTGTCGAATAGCCGCCTGCTATTTCTGGGAAGGCAGACAGCGAGATGTGCAAAAGTACATACAAAATTGTTTGCCCTGCGTTAGGAGGTCATTGCCACCTCGAACGAAGATGCCTTTACAGCAAGTGTCAGAAGTCACTTGTCCTTGGGCTTTAGTAGCAGCAGATATTGTTAGTCCTTTCCCTTTGAGTCCACAAAATAACAGATATATGTTGTCCATCATAGATCATTTTTCCAGATTCTTAATTCTTGTTCCCATACCCGACATGTCCGCAGAAACTGTAGCTCGTGCATTTGTCACCCACTTGGTGTTACCATATGGAAGTCCTGAAGCTGTACTTGCCGATCAAGGCACGAATTTTATGTCAGCATTGTTTACAGAAGTCTGTCGATTGTTGGGAATCAAAAAGTGGAGAACGACAGTGTTTCACCCAAAAGCGAACGGACGCCTAGAGCGAGCCCACCACAGAGTTATGCGCATGCTTTCTTACTATGTCAACAAAAATCACTCTGACTGGGACAGGTACGTCCAATACGTCACATCAGCATATAATAGCCATGTCCATGAAGCTACAGGAAGTGGTATATGGCCAACCTGTGAAGTCGCCTTTTGAGATTGACAAACTGCCCCCTAGATTTAAATCCAAAAACGTGAAAGGTCCGGCACAACGTTTAATGGCCATTTGAAAGAAAGTAAGAGGGAACAATGTGAAAGCTTCAGCCCAGCAGATAAAGAGGAATAATGAGAAAGCCAAAATCTCCGAGCACAAGCTAGGAGATCTAGTTATGGTAAGCAATCCAGTAGTAAAAAAGGGGAGAACCAAGTAGTTTACACCTACGTATGAAGGACCGTACCGCACCATGCGGCTTACTTCGCCAGTAAGTTAGAACGCACAGTGATTTTTCCTTTCGACAGGTTAACTTTGTATAAGGGTTCCAAGCCACCCCCACTCGACAGTGAAACAGAGCCTGTTACACCAGTAGCCCCAACCAAGAAGGCAAGAAAGAAGGTAGTGCAACCGCCTAGAGCGCAACATAGGTGTTCCATAAGTTCAAAACATCCCGACGGTTTACGCTCCAGGGACTAGGTCCAACATGCCATGTAATTAACTGGAAAAGCCTTTAGAGAAGCAAGAAAATTAATTGACAGGAAACCGCCGTGATTGCTATGTGCATTGTAAGCATGTTAGTGGTAAGTATTCATAAGTATTGGCAACCATTGGTGATAGAATTTAGGATGTCACATGTTAATGGAAGGGATTGGAGTTTTTGTAATCATTCTGTCTTGCATCACTTAATGTCTCCAGTAATGCTGTCGTAGCGGTAAAGAACCGGAAACACAGACACTCATCAGTAACGGAATTAAAGGGAAAAGTTCTCCTTGTCAGTAGAACACACAGAGTTAAGAATCAATTAATCTCGTATATGTCAAATGGGTTCATACTTCACCTTTTGACTCAGTGGATAGTGAACAGAAACAGTTGTTAAAGCTTTACCATAAAAACATGTTAGTAACACGTATTCGTAACTGTCATTAGCTTAAGACCAGTGACAACACGCTGCCATCTCCCTACAGTTTGAAATACGCCATTGTTCATTTGTTTATACTAAGCGCTCACACCTTGATAATAAAAATGTTAGAGGGAAAAGCAACTTGGACACCAGAGTAGAGAGACAGTGGTTTCAATTAGCGAGAATACATACCGGTACGCCTAAGTTAAACATCAAATATACTACTTTGAAAGTAAAAGGAGCCCTCCCTAAATTCCATTTTATTGTTTTCTTAATATGCCGCTGGAGAAACAACAAGGTAAGTTTTCAGAATACTACGTGTTTCTCTATGTCAGGGCCTCCCAACCTTTTCAGCTGGCGGACCCCTTCTTCAGTCGAAAATCCATGGCGGACCCCTTGTCAGTCAAGAGGACAGTAACTTTAAATTTCAGAGCAAAACCTATGGGAACTGAAAGCTTCTTAATGCAAGTACCATGTTCCCAATGACCCCCCCCCCCCCCCCGAAGTATGAATAGTCTTTGGTTTAGAGATGAATGAAAAAACTTGAAATTAACGATCCAATTTGAATTCCCACTGTATCCAGACACTTACGAGTGGATTTACTCCCTTTGTTCAACATACTATAGCCTGATTAATATTACTTGGTAACTGACATTTCACACGTTGGAGCTGCCTTCCTCCAAGAGCAATCCACGTCACGTCCAGACTGTTCACTGTTGACAAGCTGCCGCCGGTGGTCTGTTCACTTCCACTGTTTGGCTGCTGTTGCGTTAGAGCATGCATATTTCGTAACAGTCGTGTGTATGTGTGTGTTTTTTTTCGTGAAATCCGAAGAAAAATGTTCAAATGTATGTAAAGTCTATGGGACTTAACTGCTGAGGTCATCAGTTCCTAGTCTCACACACTATTAACCTAAGTTTAACTTCCACTAAGGACAACACACACACACACACACACACACACACACACACACACACACACACACACACACACACACACTGCCCGAGGGAGGACTTGAACCTCCGACAGCGGGAGCCGCACCAATGTTTTGGTTTGTGTTGCCGACTGTCAAATATTATTGCCAAAGATCGAATGTTATTGCTAACTTTCGAGTGCTATACACATGTTTTCCAAAGAAAAAAAAAGTGATGAATTTGATTTTCACATTTTTATTCAATAATTTTACTCATTATTTTACACGATTTGGTGAAAGGTGGCCGCGGACTCCCTAGAAAGGAGCCGGTGAACCCCTAAGGGGTCCGCGGACCACAGTTGGGAAGCCCTGCTCTATGTCAAATGCAAAAGAGAAAGTTGCGTGGTCAATACCAGGCGAGACCGCGGCTCACATTTCGTTTACAGACCGCAAGCATCGCCCTTCCCTGCCATCTTGTGATGCTCCAGCTTACCCCTCACTCCCCTCGCTCTTCACCTCGGGCCTCTCCGCCATTAGAGTTCTACCTCCCCCTGCTGCCTTGTCATGCGTACCCAGCTCCCACCTCTGCTGCTGGTGCAAGCAAAGTCTGCAACTCTACCCCACCACCCCATCTTAGCTACTCAGACCGACCTCTCGTCTTCCTCCTGCACAGAGACACTCCAACCCCCGCCCCCTCGCTTCTCCCCCCCCCCCCCCCCCCCGCCTCATGTCTCAGCAGCGTGGATCAAGTTCCCATGCTATGCTTTCATACATTAATATGGTTGCAGCGCAACCAGCAAATCCAAGAAGATAGTTATGAAAATATATTCACCAAGCTAATATTGTCCTACAGATTGTACTAGTTTTACCCAGTGATAGATAATTATTCATGTCATCTATTTGAATTCTCAGTAAAGAACAAGAAACAGAATTTTTTAAAATTTTTTTTTAACACTGTCTCTGTAAGTGACCACTGTATGGGAAACATGTCAGCTAAAAGGATCGAGTTTGAAATGTCAGCGTATAATACAGTACAGTAGAGTAAAAACCAAGTTAACGTTAATTCAGAATAACAACCCTAACACCACTGTCAAGTTCAGAAGGTATTAGTCCCAAGTTCCAAGTAAAGGACATCTGAGAGAGTCAATCCGTCATCACAACTCATGCAGAAGTATAAAAATGGATAAATTACGTACATTTTATAAGAACAAAGTGTCTAAGTGAGTAAATGAATCATGATAGTTCCACGAACTTTAACGATTGAGTTAACTGAGCCCGTTGAAAATAAGATCCTTCATGAACAACTGCAATGAACAAGCTAAGTCTGGGAGAAATTTTGTGACCGCCCAGAGGAGCTTGACTCGGCGCGTCGCAAGGAACACCACCCACTCACCCAGCCTGCCTCCACACGCACAAAGGCCCATTCTACCCTCTACCCTCCATCACCGCTGTCCCCTCCCCCCCTCCCCCCCAGCCATCTGCTTTGTATCTAGCCCCAAGCAAAAGAAACGACAGCTGAAAAACCCCACACCCGTGCATCCCTGAAGCGTCTGAGCTGTGTTGCCTAATGCAGAGTACGACGTTAGCAAAAGCAAGAAGTACCCGAAACATCTACACTTTGTATGAGACCATTTTTACCTTCGCTAATACTACTATTACTGAAATTAATTTTTAATCTGTTGCAACAGTATCATAGAGAGTATTTAATGTATGTACCAATCAGGAGTTGTAAAGAAGGGAAAGATAAAAGCCCCAATTGAACACCATGGAAGTAACCTCCAACAGAGTAATCATCAGGGTAAAACATAGAACTACCATATACTTCAGTTTGGAAAGAGACAGCTCCTACTAGCCTCGAACCCAAGACCTGCAAAGAGTTATTTGAGAAGTCATCTACGCCTCTTTCTATGATATTGAGTGCACAAGTTACATTGGTAGTCACTGTTAGTGCTGTGAAACAATCACTGAATCCTCCTTTCGCAGAGAATTATCCTGGAGTTATTTAACACTCGACGCCCTGCCCGTAGTGAGGTACAGTAGAACGGACATATGCGGTCACCGGTTGGAGCCAGTCATATCTGTAATGTCAGCACTCTGCAATCGTACGAGCGCGCCACCTGCTGCATCTCCAGCGCCCCAAGTAGCACTGATTCTCAACACAGAATTCTTAACCACACTACGACGAATTCTCATATAACTTTACACACACTTTCAACACTAAGGAAGTTATGTTCCTTCCTATATTCTCTACACATGATAATTGGACTTTAATTTAATTACAAACCAAAACGCCGACAGGTAAGTTTTGTCAACGTCATAGAGAGGCAACCAGTTTCGTCGAACCAGGGTTAACGAGTATTATGAAGCAGGTAGGTGAGAGAGTTAATAAAAGGAACAACAACAATAACTAGCATAATTGGGTAGGAGGCTGCCATCAACCCAAATTATGTAGTTATAGGACAAAGAATACAAATAATGCAGAAAATATCATACAAAATGTTTAATAATATCAGGGAGGGTAATGGCAATTATTGATCTGAAAACCAAAGGAGACGTGAAACTACCTCAAAATAAAGCCTCGCTAGAGGGAGTACTTATGTGACACGGTACTATTACACAGCATTGCTTATAACATTGGCACAACTTAACGACAGCACACCTGTAGATAAACATACCAAAGACACGTCAATCAATATGGAGATACAAACAAGAGCATAAAAAGAATAACAGAGCATACTCACACTCATTTTGCTACAAAATGTAACTGGAGAATAAGGGAGTTTTGTGTAAGGGAACTGGTATTTTGCACTTTCGCTTGCATTGCGGTTTTGCCACCGCTTGTATCACTGCAATGGGTTGCCAGTTACTTATGTCTATGTACTATTTTAATTATTCATTTTGTCTATGTTTATTATGAGTTATTTTGAGAGTTTTCCTAGAGTTTAGCCAGCACCAGTAAGTTAGTAATTTTGTATCAATGAGCCTAATATTTCCATGTGTTACTTTGTTGCCAGAGCTTTGAGGAGAGTTATTTGTTTTGTGGGATTTCAACTATTCTAGAGTAAGTTCCCGAGAATTGCCCATTATTTAAGTGTTTAATGATAATGTTCTAGGTAAGAAACTATTTTAGAAGGGTAATTTAAGGTGTAACCATGCTTTATTTCATTTGTATTTTAATGCTTATTTGGAGGGACATGCCACATGCCTCCCCACTGTAGATAATGTAAACGGAGTGAATACCTGCCACAGGGCAAGCAACGTTGGCCGTACACCTTGTCTATTGTATGGCGCATTCAGCCGGTAATTAAGTTCCAAAAATTAATGCTATGTGTTTTTTTTTAAATTTCTTCGCTCTTGTAATGTTTGGTCAAATAAATAAAGTTGTATGTTCGAGTGTAACTGATAGCCGCTTATTTTGGCCCCTTTCCACAATTTAAACTACTTGTCCTGTCCTGCGGGTTTAGCAGGATGTCTCATACATATTGGTTCACTTGATGACTTCCGGCCATAGAAATCAGTTTCGTTTTCATTTGGCGTGGGAGCTGTAAACGAAGAGAGAACAGCAGTATCGTGAAACATATACATGGGTCACATGGAGAATGCCCCCCACTATAGCTCCGATTGCTCTGTGGATATGCGAATCTGGCAGCTTGGGCGCCCCAGAAAACTTTTTCCGGATATCATCTGGCTACTTGCTGCTACCGCTCATAAAGCAAAGAGCAACACTTCAAATAGACAGAAATGAGTGAAGGCACTACTCATACCCGAATTCAGCTCTGCGCATGTGTACAAGCCCTCTGGCAACTGCCTACGCATATGGGCCATGCATTTGCAGAGCTCTAAAGTCGCCTGTGTTGTAGCAAAGAGTAGTTTTGTGTTGACAGTAACAAACATCATGCCTCCTGGTTCAGCATGCATGGCATTTTGATGGGTGGGGCATGCTCCAGCTGTGCGATGCTCTGTTCGCTATTGTCTTTTGGATGGCAAGTCATACAGCCACAGCCGGACTTCCCACCCCGTCTCCCCAGTAGACCTAGGGCAGTTGAAGAGTAGATCAGCTACCTGCCACCCCCCTACCTCTCTGTGTTGCCCTCTAGTGGGAAATCCTCACAGCTGATACGTGAGCATGACCGCTACGATCCATGTGTCTGCATGTTTGGCTGTCTCTTTTTGTTCTGGCTTAACGACAAGCGTTGCCACGAAAACCAAGAACAATACAGCAGAGAGGGCTGTGAGACGACGTCAGCCATTAGCACGCTGACTAGGATGTCACCATGACAGGAGCGGCCTCTGCATGAAGAGAATAAAAGCGACGCGCTGCATTGTCTCAGTCGCCCTAGAATAGCCTCACTAGAAGGTGAGCTGTGACTTGTGTTCTGACCTGCACGGAAATTACACCTTTCGAAGGGCACTGATTATTTGTATGTCGCCAATTGCTTGCGACCCACCTTGTAAATATGCAAGTTAAGTACTGTCAGTTCAGTTACTATAATAAACTCCATTAATTTGATTTGTTTGTATGTTGCCCAGCATCCGAGAAAGGAGCTTCCTAGGCTCCCTATATTTCACGAGTGGACACCATCCCACACTTTTCTCCGTTCATGCTCATCTCAGTCAGCATAGTTCTCGAAAGTACATGGAATAAAACCCTCTCTGATCACAAATACCTACAATAAATACACAAGATTACACACATCTTCGTTACTGATTCATCTGTATATGCTTTAACTTACTATTAAAATTTATTCATTATTACATTTCACCAATTCTTCTCATTAAAAAACAGCCCTAATTCTTTTTTATATACAATATTTTTATTATGACAAGACTATCTGATTCGTATATGGAGATGGTATCTGTACTTTCGGACATGTCCGAAAGAACAGATACCATCTCCATAGTTAAGGCTAACCAGCCATTGACCTTCTTCTTCTGTGCGGATGCACACACGTTGCCCGAACTCTTACGGGACTCGGTAAGATTGTCTGCCACAAGTAATGAGTGTAGTGGGCAGGGGCACTATGAATGTAGTGTGTGGACATTAAGTTGGGAACGTGGGTCTCAGGGGGAGCGTACTAGGGATAAATCCCTGAAGTCGCATGCCGGCACGGTAGCTCAGCGTGTTCGGTCAGAGGGTTTAGTTACCCTCTGTAATAAAAAAACTGAGTTAATGGATCAACAACGAACTTAAATGGATGTCTTACGACGTCCGCCCCGAGCAGATGCAACGAACAAAAGTGAACAAAAAAAATATAGGGGCGCGGTGGTCCCGTGGTTAGCGTGAGCAGATGCGGAACGGGAGGTCCTTGGTTCAAGTCTTCCCTCGAGTGATGAATTTACATTGCCGGCACGGTAGCTCAGCGTGTTTGGTCAGAGGGTTACGTGCCCTCTAGAGCGTCTGCCATGTAAGCAGGAGATCCTGGGTTCGAGTCCCAGTTGGGGCACACATCTTCAACTGTCCCTGTTGATGTGTATCAACGCCTCTTGTCAGCTTAGGGTCTTGATTTAATTACCATTTCATATCTGATTAGTGGTTAGTTAGGTTATTTTGTGAACTGACATTCAAGATCACCACCTTCTTTCCTTCATGCAACTGGTGCCCGTAGATTATCGTGCAGGCACTGGTATTACCAAAGCCTCCAACCTAATAAATAATTAATAAGGAAAAAGTGTCACTAGTATTGAGCTCAACATCGATACCATGCGTTTTCGTCCCATATTTCCTTTCTTCCTCACCGTTTTCTCCTTGTTCTGTTTTCTCCCTCTGTTGCGGCGACCGTGAGTGTCAGCCTCCTGCGAACAGCATCTCACAAAAAAAGAATATTACTGCGTCATATCTGATCATATTTCAGACACGCGTGACAAACAGTCGGTCTGTGCACGACTGTGTGAAACGGAACTGGTTGTCCCATTTTCTCAATAAATTCTGGTACCGGAGAATTATAGCCAGAGTGTGTTTTTTTTTCTTTTTTCTTTTCTTTTTTTACTCTGCAGAAGTAAGTCTGTAGGTAACAAGCAGAAGAGAATGGATCAAGTGGTGTTTATTTATTTATTCATTGATTTTTATTTCGTGTGTGCCACGTTTCCCTGTATCCCTTCCCTTGCGCAACCTGGGCTGTATGAATGAGAAATTATGTGAAGCAGCAGAAAGTTTTGATCAGAGGCCGTAGCATTGCATGAGCACAGTGGATCTGTGGTGGAATAGTACCAACTCCCTATGTGCGAAGAAGTTTGGCAAAGATAGTGTGCAAGTCAGGACGAGTATTGGCTCTGTCAGGTTGGCGAACCATCCCCTCCACCACCTTTGAACGAACAACGGTTAGGCGAGGTGTCCGCAGGTCCACTTGTTCCTGGGTGCCGGCCGCGGTGGCCGAGCGGTTCTAGGCGCTTCAGTCCGGAACCGCGCAACTGCTACGGTCGCAGGTTCGAATCCTGCCTCGGGCCTGGATGTGTGTGATGTCCTTAGGTTAGTCAGTTTTAAGTAGTTCTAAGTTCTAAGGGACTGATGACCTCAGATGTTAAGTCCCATAGTGCTCAGAGTCATTTGAACCATTTGTTCCTGGGTAATGGCGCTGAACAGACGTGGAGACGCAGCTCTCAATTTTGGTAATGTTGACAAAGGTATCAAAATGTCTCCAAACTGCTCCTTAATGAAGTCCAGATGTTGAAATCAGGTGTGAGATTCCCACCAGACCCTCATAAGGGAGTTTATTTTCGTAATTTAGTCAAATTTCAGTAAGAACTTTGCGTTTGTACCTCGGTCAGGCCACGCACTATGGGCCTTAAGCTCACGATCGTATTATTGCTCTGTGTTTAACGAAGTTCACTCATTTAATGTATTTTAATGTGGCCTTTCTTTTACAGTAATATTTTGGGTTTTTTTTTTATTTTTCATCTGTTTTCTTTGTGTACTTGCTTTCCCGCCATGTGATCGGTTGGAGCAACCGCCACAGTTTCGGTCTGAAAATGTATAGTAGTCGAGTGAAAAACCATACGGTAGTGGGTGAGTGTAAGATAGAGAAGGAATAATCTTGTGTGTCTGCATTTTTTGGTTTCTGTTGGCCACCGCTACTTGTCCACATGTGTGGAATAGTATTGATGTGATAGTTAGTTAATGTTTCTTGTGCCCCCCATTACTATTTGATTCACTTACAAGGAAGTGCGTTACGTAAAATACACGGTTTGAACTCTTGTATCCAGGAAAGTTCAGATTTTAGTGGCCATTGATGGAATAAAGACTTGCAAAATTTTCCCTCCATATGATAGTAAATATTCTTCCCCCCAGCTCAGTAACGTGGTGTTGTTTCTGAAAGCAAGATTAAACCAAAACTGGCAGTCATAATTAAGTGCAGCACTTGCTACCCTTTCTTCAGCGTAAGTTTGAATGAAAATTGAAATATTCAGGCAAATACACTTCCGCCCTGACCGAGATCGCTTGTAGTGTCTTTGCTGAACTTGTTCTGCGTGACCTATAGTAACTGACTGTAATAACCATGGGTTTAGGTATAATAGTGTGCCTATATAAAATTACATTGAAGCCAGGTGTGCGCTCGTCCGCAGCTCGTGGTGGTGCGGTAGCGTTCTCGCTTCCCGCGCCCGGGTTCCCGGGTTCGATTCCCGGCGGGGTAAGGGATTTTCTCTGCCTCTTGATGACTGGGTGTTGTGTGATGTCCTTAGGTTAGTTAGGTTTAAGTAGTTCTAAGTTCTAGGGGACTGATGACCATAGGTGTTAAGTCCCATAGTGCTCAGAGCCATCAGGTGTGCGCTCCCCTCTCCCTTTCCATAATTACATGGCGAAAATGAATCATGTTAACTAGAGAGACCAGTTGTGATTATGTATATTCCAACAGAAACACAGCTAGTTATTGAAATTCCATCGGTACTGAATAAATATCAATTAACCTATACCCTCTACTGATTATTTCCTCCCTTCATCATAAAGAATAGGTGAAAGTCACTATCACAGTTGAATGCTGGGTCATTAAAGTAAATAATGGCTCTACGCTCCCTATTAAGCCCTGCATAGGTGCCTTCTGTAGTGGTTCTAAAAAATAATGCGTTATCCATTGCATTCAAATTTTTGCTGGTTGGCTAAACCCTCCTGCTAGAAATTATTAATACCCTGCAATAGCTCACAGGGCCTGTAATTTCGTGGACCACACGAATTTGTTAAACCATTACTACAGAGGGTAGCATGCAGGAGCTGGAGGACATGACAAGTGACGGTAATCTTCCTACCAGGTCGAGTTATAACATTAACTACCCCACCGCTGGTTGAAGGTTACGTTGCATATGGCATCCCTGTCCAGGATTTCAAGTCGCAGGTCCTTCTGACCAGTAACTGTGATGTACTAGTTATAACAAAATTTTAATGTACTAATGATATTTTTCTTGTATAGCATAGCACAGTTCTGCTTCTGTTGAATAGAGCATTGTCTTCATTTGTGTTGTTTTCTGTTGTTTTGGATGTGTCGTGTTTGAACCGTGAAATTTATCTTCAAAGAATATTCTTAAAAAGACTAGCGATTCATCAAAAACATTAACACATTTAATTATACTATGTAAGCGTGTAAGTAGTTGCCAGGGAGTAACTGATGAAATCATAATCAAATCGCTTTTAACAAATGGAAATTTTGTTCCTAAAAGCGTTTTTTTTATTAAAGAAACAGGTTTAAAATTATAAGCAGAAAGCACCCTCTAAACATCAAGTTACAATTTATTCAGAGGCAGAAAGAAACAATTTTTTTAGTGTATTAGCTTTCAGGCTGAGAACCTTGCTGCTCCCTTTTGACACGGCCGTAGTCACGACTGCTCACAACCTCTGAAAGACGACACTGGTGCCAGTCTGCAACACACCAGATTACTTTAAACTAAAAGTTTTAACAATTCACACAAGCACACAAACTATGCACCCCATAGGAGGAATGGAAATGGTACAAAACAATAAAATTAAAAAATTAACTTTGCCACCGAAGGTGCAACTTGATTTTTAACTTCTAAGAAAAGTCTTACGGTGGAAGGGTAGCAACTTCATATACTAAAATGACCATTTAAATAAAAGCCCGTGAAATACTATCTTATATAAAATTATACAAGATTGGCCAAACAAGTTAACATGCTCTACCAGTACACAGATACTGCCTCTCAAGACGATAGGCAAGATCAAAACATATTTGCCGGCCGGAGTGGCCGAGCGGTTAAAGGCGCTACAGTCTGGAACCGCACGACCGCTACGGTCGCAGGTTCGAATCCTGCCTCGGGCATGGATGTGTGTGATGTCCTTAGGTTAGTTAGGTTTAAGTAGTTCTAAGTTCTAGGGGACTTATGACGACAGCAGTTGAGTCCCATAGTGCTCAGAGCCATTTGAACCAACCAAAACATATTTCAGGAATCAGGTCGTTACACTCCAAGCAATAAATTCGTTAACACACCGAATCCGACAGACATGACAGAGGCAGCTCCGAACGACAGACAGACACTAACTGCCTAACAAATGCGGACGAGAGACAGACGAGCGAGCTGGGGACGAGAGACTGACCAAGAAAACAAGTAGAATTTAACAAGTAAATGAAACAACATATCATCAATCACTTAACTTCTAATAACTGCGATTTCTCGAGAAGACCTGGCGCAGCACTCCCAAATCGCTCTCCCGAACCGTTCGCTGCCGGCCGCTTCAATGGACGCAGGAAGGTGCGCCGATCTCCCGTCTTTCCTGGTCTGCACCAACCGACCGACTGCCCGCTGCTCCGTCCGCGACTGCTGCTCCGTCGCGACTGCAGTGCTGGTGCGACTCCCACTCACCTCCAGACACACGACGGCGGAAGTACTGGCCCGGACCCAACCATGCAGAGGAAACACCCCCACTCGCAAAACGACATCCCTGCACCAGGAAAGGACCGAGCCAAGCTCCACAAGATGGTAACTGAAGGGGCCCAGAAGCGTTTGGAGAACCAGTTACACCACTACGTCGCAGCTCGCACCGGCCAGACTTTGTCGTGGGTTGACTCCTGTTGCTCTCGTGTCGACCGCGAAGCCACTACCCCTCGCTATACGACGCGGACCACTGGACTCACATGGCGACCTCACTTGCGTCGACGCTCAAGACGGACAAGTCATCTTGTGTCTCAGTGCGCGACCGACCAACCGATCGATCCAACCGGCTTTAAAGATTGATCCGGACTACAGACATACTAGCACTCCGCACGACAGACAAACACTAACTGCCTCACAACTGCAGACGAGAGACAGACTAGCAAGCTGGAGACGAGAGACTGACCCAGACTGATCGACTGGCGAGCTCATAGCGCCCCTTACATGCACGTGAACAGGCAACCTTTCCCCTTTCCGACCAGAGGGAGACACCAAAGCTGCGATTGCCACAGCGGCGCCACAGCCAGAAACGGAGGGCGACTGCTTCACACTACGCGCTGTGGCGCGTTCTTCAAAACAACAATTTTTGCCACAGCTCAGTGTTCTATTGGAAAACTGATGGGTATTTTAGAACAAGAACTTAGGTAACTAGAATTTTCTTTCGTGTTTTGTGCCTGTATACTGTGTAAGGTGTAAGAGACAGGGGTTGTAACGGTAGAGGTAGGCAATGAGTCGACTATTACCAAGGTGCGTGCTAAAAGTATAGTGGAAATGGACACACTGAGTGTTGGAAACTATAGTGTGGAGAGTGCGCCAGCATTGCCAGCTGGTCTAGAGTCCGAACGAGGGGCACTGAACCTGCAAGGTCAGCTGACCATGGGTGGCTAACAAACAGGTAGGCCCGGCGCGACCCTAACGGAATCCGTGGTAGAAAGTGCGGGGACAACCTTGGAAGTCGTCAGCACAAGTGAGGGTGCGGTAGGGGCAGTTGCGAATGAACTGCTTCCAACGATCTTGGTGAGCACCGAAGGTATGATCATGGAAAATGGCTCTGAGCACTATGGGACTTAACATCTGAGGTCATCAGTACCCTAGAACTTAGAACTACTTAAACCTAACTAACCTAAGGACATCACACACATCCATGGCAGAAGCAGGATTCGAACTGCGTCCGTAGCGGTCGTGCGGTTCCAGACTTAAGCGCCTAGAACCGCTCGGCCACATCGGCCGGCTATGAGCATGGAGAACCCGCTTTTAGCAAGCATTCTTCATTTCATGAAGCAGCAAGCACATGAGCAGAAAAGGACAAATAAAGTATTAAATGATAACCTGACCTTATAGATTAATGACTCAAATAAAGCATTAAGTGACAAATTAAATGAGTCAAATAAAGCATCAAGCGAAGAATTGAATGAGTCAAATAAAGCGTTAAGTGAAGCACTGCGTGACTCAAATAACGAGTTGTGAGATGACCTGACAAGGAAATTGGACGAGCAAACAGGCGCAGTGAATGCGCGATTTGACAAACAAGAATACAAGCTAGGGCACTACGAGGAAGCCTAGAAGCGTTAGAAACCAGAATAGAAACAGCAGCTGCTGGAAACCAAGCACTAGCTGACTCCATGTTAAAAGAGATACAGCAAACCGAAGTCAGTGTGGCCACGGGAAGGCTTGAATATCGTGTAATAGTGTTAGAAAAGAACTGTCCTCGCGAGAAATCGTCATTCCTTCGGAGTGGCAAATGAAGGAAGTCCTACAAGACGTCGGCAAGGAGCAAAGAGAGGCTGTTGCTCGAGTGAGCGAACAAGTGGCTGCTCAGGGTGAGCAGATTACGGCGCAAGCGGACGAGATTGCGAAAATAATCAATCAGGTGGGCGCCATAACGAGTGCGGTAGAAAAGATGGCGCTAACGAATGAGGCGGACTCGGACAGGACACAGACAGCCGCAATTGCGGAATCCGAAGAAATGTAGTTCTTTTGTTTTTTTTTCTTTATTGTTATTTTCAAACCCGTACAAACAGGCAGGCTGTCAGCAGCATGTGACGCCGCTCTTCAGCCATAGAATAGATAAATAAACAACAGAAAGAATACACGTAAGTGACATAACGGTGGGTAATAAAACAGTAGACACAGAAAGACAAACACGGAGCCGTTCACACTCGACGATAATCCACACTACAAACTGTTGACACGACGCACAAACACTGAAGATGGCGAGGGCACAGGTGAGCGATGGAGTGCGACAGTGAACACTGAACACTAAACACGACGGCACACACGAGACACTGATGGCGATGATCTCTGGCACGCGAATGTCCACGTAGCGTGTGCGAGTCCGGGGACCTGCCAAGAGGTGAAGAAGGGTGAGGGGGGGGAGAGGGGAGAACAAAGATGCCAATGGCTAAGGAGATGGGGGGAGTAGAGGGACAGGAGAGGGGAAGCCCGGGAGAGGAGTGGGGAGAAATGGTGGAGGGAGGGAAGAGGGAGAGAAGGGAGGGAGGATACCCAAAGGAGCAAACACAGGAAGAGGGAGGGAGGATCAAAGTTGATAGGAGGGGTAGATGGAGGGGGGAGGGCATCATCAGGGAGAGGGAGCTGGCGGAAGCCACCTTGGGAGAGGGTAAGGAGGGTGGAGAGATGGAGACCGGGTGGGACGTGGGAATACAGGTGCGGCAGCAGGCGGAGGTGGGAGAGGATGGGGGAGACAAGCAGATAAGGAGGATCGAGTTTTTGGGAGGTGTAAAGGATCCGTATCTGTCCAAGGAAAAGGAGGAGGTGGGGGAACGGAATGAAGTCGTACAGGATCCGCGTGGGGGAGGGGAGACGGGTGCGATAGGCGAGGCGGAGAGCATGGCATTCAAGGATCTCAAGGCATTTGTAAAAGATATGGGGGCCGAGATCCAGGCAGGATGGGTGTAACAGAGGATAGGGCGGATGAGGGATTTATAGGTGTGGAGTATGGTAGAGGCCCAGATCCCACGTACGGGCGGAAAGGAGCTTGAGGAGACGGAGTCGGGAGTGTGCCTTGGCTTCGATTGTCCAGAGATTGGGGGTCCAGGAGAGGCGATGGTCGAGGGTGACGCCAAGGTACTTAAGGGTGGGGGTGAGGGCGATAGGACGGCCATAGATGGTGAGATAGAAATCAGTGAGGCGGAAGGAAGGGGTGGCTTTGCCTACAATGATCGCCTGGGTTTTGGAGGGATTGACCTTGAGCAACCACTGGTTGCACCAAGTGGTGAACCGGTCAAGATGGGATTGGAGAAGGTCTTGGGAACGCTGCAGGGTGGGGGTGAGGGCAAGGAAGGTGGTGTCATCGGCAAACTGGAGAAGGTGGACAGGTGGTGACGGCGGCGGCATGTCCGCCGTATAGAAAAGGTACAGAAGGGGGAGAGCATGGAGCCTTGGGGCACACTGGCGGAGGGAAAAAAGGTGTAGGAATCCGTGTTATGGATGGTGACATAGGACGGACGGTGGGAGAGAAAGAAGCCAATCAGACGGACGTAGTCAATGGGAAGGGTGAAGGTTTGGAGCTTGAAGAGGAGACTGGAATGCCATACGCGGTCATAGGCACGTTCGAGGTCCAGGGAGAGGAAGATTGCGGAGCGACAGGAATTTAGCTGTTCGGAAAGGAGATGAGTGAGGTGGAGGAGAAGGTCATTGGAAGAGCAGGACGGTCGAAAGCCACACTGGGTAACGGGAAGGAGGCGGTGCTGACGGAGATGCTGGTGGATTCGTTGGGTGAGGATGGATTCCAGGACCTTGCTGAAGACCGAGGTAAGGCTGATGGGATGATAGGAGGATATGGGAGGTTTTCCACAGGTCAGGGTAGTAGCCGGTGGACAGGACCACAGTGTAGAGCCTGGCCAGGGTGGAGAGGAAAGAGACAGGAGCTTCACAAAGGTGGCGGTAGATGACACGATCGTGACCAGGAGCGGTGTTGCGTTTTGTGCGGAGTGTAGCAATGCGATCCTGTGTAGTGATAGGGGCATTGAGTTCCGTGTGTGCAATGTTATCCAAGTACTGGAAACCAGGTGCGAGGGGAGGGACAGAGGTATCAGTTCGATCACGGACATCTGGGAAGAGGGAGAAATTGAACTGGGGATCGTCGGGGATGGAGAAGACGTCGGAAAGGTAGGAGGCAAAGTGATTGACCTTACGAAGGGTGTCAGGAAAGGGGTGATCATCATGGAGAAGAGGATAGTGGGGGGAGGGTTTAGTTCTGGTAAGGCGACGGAAGGCTGACCAGTACTTGGACGAGTTTATAGGTAGGGTAGCATTTAAATGGGTGCATGTCTGTCGCCAGTCCCGGCGTTTCTTAGCCGCGAGCAAGTTTCAGATGCTTCGCTGGAGTTGCTAGTGGTGTCGTAGTGTGTCCGGGTCACGCATGTGGAGGAAGGCACAGTAGAGACGGCAGGATTCATGGAGGAGGATGGGCTGTGGGGGTGAGGTAGGACGGTGGGGCTGGATGTCGACAGTAGGGACGTGGGCTTCCATGGCCTTAGACAAGGTCTGCTGGAGAAAGGAGGTGGCATGGGTAACATCATCAGGGTGGTGGTAGGTGAAGGGGTGGCCTTCGACCCGGGTGGAGAGGGTATCCCGGTAGTCATTCCAGTCAGCACGGGAATAGTCGTGGACGTACTTTGGGGGAGGGTCATTATGAAGGTCGGGGCGGGGCCGACGACCATCTGAAATGGTGAGGAGGACAGGGAGATGGTCGCTACCAATGGGGTCCAGGACATCCACCGCTATGCGGCCTAGGAGGTTGGGGGAGGAGAGGATGACATCGGGAGTGGAGTTGGATTCGGGGTGGGTGTGCTGGGGAATGGGGACGAGGTCACCTTAGAGGGTGGAGAGGAACCGATGCCACCGCCGTAACTGGGTGGCGGAGCGACTATGGATGTTGAGGTCGGCAGCGATCACGTAGGAGGAGAAGGTACAATCAATGTGGGAGAGGAAGTCGAAAGGAATAGGGGCGTTAGGGCGGACATAAATGGTGGCGCAGGTGACGGTAAGGCCGGGGAAGAAGAGACTAAGGATCAGGTGTTTGGTGGGGTCGGGAAGGAGAGGTTGGAGCCGAACCGGGCTCTGGTGGTGGTGCCCATTGGTAACTCTGCCACGTGCAACCGGGAGGGGATTATTGGAGCGGTGGAGAAGGTAGGGCGAAGTGTGGACGGTGTGGTGGGGTTGGAGGAAGGTTTCATTGAGGAGGGAGGCATCCATGCAGTGGGTGGCAAGGGTGTGCATGAAGAGGTTCTTGTTGGTGGGAAGGGAACGGATGTTGTTGAACAGGATACGGTGCTGTTGCACCATGACAGGGATTTAGACGAGGGTGTCGAGACGGGAGAAGGTGAAATGGGCCTGGTTGTGGGAGTAGGTGGCATACATTTTTAGGTGGAAGACGGAACGGGCGGCAAGGGAAACCTGTTGGAGGGTGTGAGGACGATGGAAAGGGTGGGCATTTTGCAGGACAATGGTGAGGAACCTAATGATGTCCTCAGCGGGGGGGGGGGGACGAAGGGAATTGCCAGGAGGGGTGGGGGCGTCCAGAGGACAGACAGGGATGGTGAGTTCAGGAGTGGTCGGAGGGGGTCGGGCTTTACATTTTTGGGAGTGGGTGGGATGAGGGAGATTGCAGGTATCACAGGAGGGAGGGGATTGAAGGTTAGGGCACTGTCAGAGGAAGTGCGCTTGCCTACAATGCGGGTAGGTGGGGGCCTCGCGGCACTCGGCTGTTGGGTGTGCATTATAGTGCAGACATGTCTGGCAGCGCAGGGCTTGAGGAGGAGAACGGGAGGGGTCGACCTTGTAGCACTGGTTGAAGAGGAGGGCACCCTCCTTCAGGAGACGGCCAATGGAGGGGGCATCCTCGGAGAAAACCCGCATAAGGCAGGTGGGGCCGGCTGAGTTAAAAATGCGGTGGACCACCCGCACCTCCAGCGAGGGATGCACCTTGCTCCACCAACACCTCCTCCTCCGTGATAATCGGACTAAGCTGAGTGATCATGGCGGTGAGGGTCGGCGGGTGACGCGGGGGTTGGGGTTGGTGGGTAGGAGATGGAGAAGGCACAGGGGTGAGGGAGGTGTTGGGGCCAAACCGGGTGATGGGGAGGCGCGAGAGGATGTCAGTATGGAGGGTGGGGCTGGGGGAAGAGATGAGAACTGAATCCCTTCTGGGAGTGAGGAGTGAGATGGGGGCACCAGGGAAGTGTTGGCAGAGGAGGAGGGAGTGGTTCCGGGCCTCGAGAAGGGAAGGATCGGGATGGGAGAGGAGGTATTTGTACAAAGAGGGGGGGAGGAGGAGGAGGCGGAAGGAGCAGGGCCAGGTGGGGAGACATCCATGGCATCCTGGGGGGGGGGGGGGGAAGGAGGATGGGGCAGGGTCTTTTTGGGAGTGGAGCAGGTGGTAGTGCCACTAGGGCGTTTAACGGCGGCAGAAGGGTAGGTGGTGACATGAGGGACGGGAGCTATAGGGAGGTGGCAGGAAGTGGCATGTCCTGGCATGGACGCAGTAGTCGGCGCCGGAGATGGTGATGGTGAAGGCGATGGCGACAGCGACGGTAGTGGTGGTGATGGCGAAGGCGATGGAGAGAGCTGGGCATGGGCAGTGGCCCGACGGGCCACCACCCTAGCTGGAGCTGCAGTGACAGGCTGGGGGAGTGGGGGGAAAGGATCAGAGGGAGAGGAGCGGGAGGAAGGAGCTGGAGAGGAGGCGACAAAGAGCGAGGGCGAAGGGAGAGTGAGAAGAGGAGGGATGGAAAGAGGGGGGGGGGGGTGACTGGGCACACCATGTAATGGTGGTGGTGGCGGCGGAGGGCGAAGTGTATGCAATGGCAGTGGTGGTAGTAGTGGCAGTGGTGGTGGGGGGTGACATGATGACAGGAATGAACGAAAACAGCACAGTACGAAAAGGAGAGGAAAAAACTGGGGACGGACGAAGACGGACGAAGACCAGAGTCCCACGCTGCTGGCGCTGGCGATGGCTGGCAGGAATGCCGCAGCTGCTGCTGCTGCCGCAGACGGGGCCGGGGCCGCTGCTGCTGCTGCTGGAGGGCTGGCTGGCTGGACCGTTGCCGCTGGCTGGACCGGTGCTGCTGCTGCTGCTGCTGCTGCTGCTGGCCAGGACCGCTGCTGCTGGCCGGGACCACTGCTGCTGGCCGGGACCGCTGCTGCTGCTGCTTGGCTGGACCGCTGCTGCTAGGATGGCTGGCTGGCTGGACGGCTGGCACCTGAAACCCTAACGCTTCGATTAGTGCTGGAATGGCACAATCGAAGGGCGGTATCCTTCCGAATTACCGCCGGAGATGGAAGAAATGCAGTCACTGCTGCGGTTTAAGAGGGTGCAAGCAGACGCAGACGCAATCGGGACCTGATAATTGCCGGCCGGAGTGGCCGAGCGGTTAAAGGCGCTGCAGTTCGGAACCGCCCGACCGCTACGGTCGCAGGTTCGAATCCTGCCTTGGGCATGGATGTGTGTGATGTCCTTAGGTTAGTTAGGTTTAAGTAGTTCTAAGTTCTAGGGGACTTATGACCACAGCAGTTGAGTCCCATAGTGCTCAGAGCCATTTGAACCATTTGAACCTGATAATTGACTTGCATAATAAGCTGCGGGAAAACGAAAGCGCAGAGGGCAGTGCCACTATTAGTAACGCAGCTAGAGGAGTGGAAAGCTCCAGTGGTAAGCGTATGTGTGGATAAGACGAGGAATACCGTGATTTCGAAGAGAGACTCTGTAATCTGAGAGGTAATTCAGCACCACCTGTGCGAACGGCGAACAGCAGTACGGATTTCGATAGTGACGAGGAAGGATGCAGGAGACACTTTGTCTCCGTACAATCCGACTCTCTTTTCCCAAACCCGGATCACGACATAGTGCCCTCGATGTGCTTAAACTAATGTCAGCACTGGCTACCTCACTCATGGGGAGATGTGCTCAGAATAAAATTCCCGTGCAGTCACCTGAGAGGTGGAGCGGCTACCCAAATGCAAATAATGCCTAAGGACTGTCGAACATACGAGGATTTTAAAAAGGCTTTCCTCAACTAGTTCTGGTCTAGAAGCATGCAAGAAGGGGTATAGTTAAGCATCTTGATGCGAGAAAACTATGCTGACAAGCACGCAGTGGAATTTTACAAAGAACTTGTGAAGCGTAATCAGGTTCTTGATGCACCATATGATCCCAAGCTTCTAGCTATCTCTACTAACCTAAGAAAATAGTGGGAAAATAGTTCAGTTGGGCTACCCTTAATAACCTAAGTCATCCGACGGCCACCTCGTCCTAGGGATTGGCGCCAAGTTTGAATTTGGTGGGAGGATAGGTCACTTGGCCTATCTCTGCTAACCTAAGAAAATGACAGGAGAGGAAGGACGCCTCCATTAACCTAAGTCACCCGACCGCCACCTCTTCCTAGGGATTCGTGGGGAGAGGACTCAACCTGTAACAGTACTGTCGCCAAAGGGCACTGTCGCCCATACCGTGACATAACCCAAGATGACTGTCTGGAGGGCGAAATGACACAGCTTGCGCAGGGCTGTTGGAGAGAGAAAGGAGTGTACTTTATTTATTTCCCAAGAATTTATTTAGGGACCGATTTGAGATACTATATTTATCACACTGATAGAAAACACACGGTCTGACATGCTTGGGGTCACGCCACACAGCCCACAGCCCACAGCCGAGCGTCACTGCAGAAATCCGTTCCAGAATATATACCATCGCAAGCGCATCTAGCAACGTTCTCGATGTTATACTGAAGCCACATGGCTATCTAAAATAATAACCAAGTCGAACTCTAGTAAACTGCATAGTGTCCCAGAAATATTTAACATGCACTTTTGTAGGAGTTTTCGTGATGTCTCAGCTTGTATGCACGGAAATTTTTGCCCTAAAAGAACTTGTTTACGAAAATAGCGCAGAATAACATCGAATGCAGTCTTCCTAGTGGTCCTAACGTGATATCCTGTCCATCATGTTTTTCCCTTCCTGCTTTCAACACACACAAACGTTCCCACTGCTATGTAGAGAGTCCTATATCCCAGCATAAAGGATGTCTTGTGAATGAATCGAGCATTAAGATTGGCTCTTACCGTATTTACCCTCCGAATTACCGATGCCGCCGATATCGAAGCACCATCCACCTTTTCTTTCTTTCTGTAGATGAGACTTTCAGAGGTAGATGAGACTTTCAGAGGTAAAAACGATTTTACACAGATCGCCATATTGCACCGACTATAAAACCCTCCAGAGTGCCCCTATGTATCTTACTGAATTACACTGTTCTGACACTGAGAACAGGAGCTTGCATATTAGTATGTAAAACCGACCTGCGACCCATCAATATATCACTGCGTACCCTACATATCGTCAAATACGGAAAGACACCTACTCAATTACACTGCTCTCCCACTGAGGACAGGAGCTTGAATATTAGAGCATTAAACTGATCTGTAACCCAACAATATTTCAGCGCTTACTGTCTTGATGTAGTAAACATACAATTCGTATCCTGCACCATACGAAATTAACCCTTTTACATCATTCATAGATATACTGCGAAGACAGACAGCACAGTACATATATTCGCAGCAGTAGACATTTACCATTAGGTCGGGTGGGCATCCACCCCAAACGTGTGACCAGAGCGCCATCAGTCGATCGAAGTCACTCTCAGAAATGTTCTACAAATTCAGCCTCGTTTACCCCCCCCCCTGAGGGACAAACGCATTACTGTTTCTGGTATGGACCTGCTTGCTTGCTTGCTCGCTTTTCTACACCTATCTCCAGACTCTGGGATTACAAGAACGTATCTAATTTCGCATGGTTTGCTAGAATATCGTACCATTTTCGCAGTACTTCTTGATATCAAGCACATATCAATATCACTTGCATAGCAGTCCCGCTCACGCTATATAATTCCGAAGATATAGACTGGAAATTATTTCTCTATAAACCTGAAACTTTCTGCGAAGACATTTACTCGGAAACTCGAAAAAAAAAATAGAGAAAACTGATGTTTCCACTCGCAAATACCGATGTCAGTGATGTAGCAGATTCCAAATCATCCCTATAATTTACAAGGTCAACTAAGGTGTTTCTCATGCCTAGAGAACCAGCAAACGTGTCTTCCAAATGCTAGATGCACAAGCCACAATCTATCTTCTCTCAACTAAATAAAGGCGTGAAATGTGCAGAAGTAGTCAACCAAACAATTTACATGGGAGGGAATAACAGTCCAGCACAAAAGTACCTTCATATTCAATCTCCTCAAATTTTCATGGGATCACGAAAGCCATCCAACACATAGTAAGTATTAGTTCGCTATTCGGTAGTCTACGGGACAACAAGTTAATTCATCTACATTCCTACACTCCAACAGACCTCTCCATTTTGACAGCTCCTATTGTTAACGGGAAACGTGAATAACCCCCGCACAGGTCACCGGCGCTGCAGTCCGAGCATGCACAGGTAGAATCAATCATCCTAAGAAATCGGTCACATATATATTTTATCCCTGTACTTAACAACAAAATGTTACAATCACAGTCTCAGTTGAACGACATTCGACAATGAGCGAAGTATCGGTTCTTCCAGACAAATACCATGACACTAAATACAGACGGTGATCGCCGGAGTGTATATTATCACACCAGTAGTGCAGTTACACGTCGCCGACGGTGCACCATCGTAGTGAAATTATCCAGTTTGGAAAGTGAATCGGCTAACGAGCGTGGTATGAAACAGATATGTGCAACCCCCTCACGCCGCCGCCACTAGATATTTCTCCAGCATTTGTAACACATTCTGTCTCGATGCCATATTTGGCACTTACATATCTCGAAACGAGCCACCTTTCTCGAACCTATCTGCTACAGTAAAATCCCAGTGTGGTTTTAGGTAGCCCCTACGTATCTTTCAACAACCCCTCAGACTCTGTGCTACCGTCCCTACAGCTTTGCGCATGTGATTGTTCCAATATAAGTCAGAACTGAGTAGAAGTCGGAGAAAGCTACATCTACCTCCTTCGGCAACCCGTGTAGAAACAGGCAAAGCTGAGTTACTGTGACAGAACTGTGTTTGGACCATTCGACGGAAACAAAGCCTGCTCCTGCAACACAAGGTAATATAAAAGGCAGTACGGGAGCTGGGGGAAGGACGTGGAATTTGCTACTGCAATGTTGTGCTTCTCCGAACTACAAGCAGGTACTACACATACACGTCCCTCGGTGTCCATTCATGTCTATCACCCAAACATTCTATCTTTGTTATTCTATGCCATCCACCAGAGAAAAGTTATGAACTATAAAAGCTCAACTAACTTCATGCAACAGAGAACAAGATAAGATTTTTAACGCATCTCTCCCCTCCCATATATCGAAACCAGCTACCGCGTGCGTGCAGGCATAGAGCACATGTGACGATCCTGTTAAATAGTAGTAGTGTATTGACCAACTGCACAGACCAGTACTCTAGGAGGATGATCGTATCGCCCGGACTATACGGTAAGTCCTAAGAGATGCCCTGTGGTCCTGTCTCGTTGTCTGCAACATTATTTTCTAACACGCTTTGTACACTGCCAAACATTTTATGTTTATGCCACGACTTTCAGGTCTGTGTCAGGCTCGAAACTGACATTAAGACGTTCTAATCCACGACCTCTCACAGACAACCTGGACAACACCCCAAAGTACAGTTATCTAAGATGTTGCACTGTCACGCGATTGACGTCATTCAAGATGGCTGCTGTGACGTCAGCTGATGACGTGAATACAGTTACCCAAGATAGTGGAAAAGTGCCCCACCCCCTGCCAAGACCCCCTGGCGGGAAGTTTGAGTTTTGGAGGGAAGCTAGGTCAACTGGGGTACCTCTACGTTTAAACTCGTCTGTCACAGTGACGGAATAGCTGATGGCTCTGCATTCCGTTTCGACTGATTCCTCATATTGCAATCATGTACGAGATCACTGTTTCATTGCTAGCAACCCCCAGAAGGTGTCATCCATCCACAAAAATGTTTCCTCAGCTCAAACATGCTCTATCAGTCAATCATTATGTGTTAACCAACAGCCTGTCAATGGATGGATGGGATGGTGGATCCACCTTCAAACTCTATCCCATGCATGGCATATTGTGGATCCGCATCTCAACATGGCTCCGGATATAACACGCAGTGGATTCACATTCGAACTCTAGCTCGGGTCTACTGTGGGTCCTGGGACCCTTCTGCGAGGCATGCATGTACACAGACATACAGAAAACAGATGAGACACTCTCTGAATGTGGAGGTGACTGGATACAGTCGAGTACAGTGCTATATTACGCCTCCTGATCAATGCATTTGGGTTAGATGTTGGTAGCTGTGCTACATTTACAGGCAATCTTAGAACGCAGAACGAGAAGTTATGTCATGATCGCGTGGATAGAGCTGGCATAAAATCGATAGAACTGCACAAAATGATGAGGGAATAGGTATAAATTGACCAAATATACACGGAAATGCGGGGAAATTGAGGAAGTACTGGCGTATCTTATGGTTGGCGCCGAACAATTTGTACATGGGAATAAGTATGTGACAACAAGAGAAATCCGAGAAAACTTTGACATCGAACGAAGGGAATCAGGGAAACAGTCAATTTTTTTCCTTCGAGGCAGCATTATACTGTGTGTCTGTTGAGGTACCACTCATAAACGCGAGTTGACTACTGTATTTGATGCTTTTCAGGAGGACAGAGGACCATTCACCTCTAAACTTATTTGTATCTGAATTAAAGGATAACAGAGAGTGGACAAGGTGATCGATGGAGATGGAACTGTAACGAGGTACGATTTAATGGTTGGCTGATGCATTCCAGAGAAGGAGAAGGTGCTGCAGGTCAATTTGTCCAGTGTTCTGTCTGGATGCATCAGTCGCGAGACATAGTGTGGGGCGGCGGGTGGAATTTAATTGTTTAACTGTTGCACAAATGTTTGTAGAATGTCGAAACACTTCATTTCCTGTTATTTTTGCTGTCTTTCGCCGTTCTCAACACTGGCTCTCTAACTACAATATTGGCTACCAGAAAGTGATTAGCAAAACGTGAAGCCTGTAATTAGAATTCCTAGTGCCCACTTCATCTGAGAATACACTTATAGTTACAGCTTATAGCTCTGAGGAATTAGGAGATTGTCCGGGATTTATAATCAAAAACGATTTTCTAAAATAGCTGAGTATATTCTGAAAGTCACAGATGAAAAAAAAAGAAAATCCACACAATCTAACTAACAGAGCAGTTCAGAGTCTAATGCGCTGATGCCACTATAAATGTCCAAATTAAATGTTTAAATGAATGCTCGCCATAATTTGATGATTAGTTTCATCAAACGCCACACTAAATAAAAGTAGAATGTTTGTCCCGCGACAGCACGTGAAAATACGACAATACGCAAACTGAAGATCGATAATTAAAGTCAACCCAGAATTAACACTTCACTCGCAAATGATTTCATGGTTACGCGTATCTCGAGTAACTTAATACGGCATCCGAGGCTGCTTGTAGCAATGATACCGACGCGACGCGACGCGACTCCCGACAGAGATTGGCTAGGCGCAAATTGAGACGCGTATAGCGCGTGTGCCGCGACGCAGCGCAGCGCGCGTTTTTGTAACATCACAGATTCAAATAGGACCGCGCAAATTGCTACGCGACGCGACTGGGACGCGACACGTGCCTGCGCCAGTTCGCGCGGCGTTGTGGTTGAGGCACAGTTTCTCGCGCCGCGCGTCGCGCTTGCCACGCTAGCATCGTGGGAAATTTAAGGAGGGGAGCGGAAAAGTAGCCCGGCCATATGCTCACATCGGAACGGCGCATGTCAGCAGTCGTAGTATTGCCAATACGATAAATTTTGCCTTACTGTCTACTAAATTTTATTGCCTTTGGGTAGTGTTTCGTTTTTCGCCATTTAAATGCTCCAGCTTTCTTCGTTAGCACGTTATACTTTTCTGTTATTTATATCTGCATAGTTTTGTTTTGTTTTTCTTCTGTCAAGAAAAATGTATACTTCAGTAACTGATGAGCCATTGGCCGCTGGAATTGCACCATATGCCTCCGTGATGTTTTCAGATCGCAAGAAGGGACAGTGGGTAGTGAATAAGGAAGCAAGGAATATTATAAAATCATGTGATTAAGAATCTAGGCAGGAAAGCAAGGTTATCTTCTCGCTGCCTAGTAAGCTAGCGTATCTGTGCGATCTGTTGCAAAAATTTAGAAAGGGATAATCTCCACAGGTGTGATGTCTTTGTTCTTGTGGTAAAAAGCGTCCAAGATCTGAAGTATAGAAGTTTCACTGTGATTACTCTGATATGCATGTAATAATGTAATACGACACACTGTATTACATGCATGTGAACAACATATTTCCACTGCAAGCTAAAAACAGTCGAAAAGCAGTCACAAATAACAATGTTTTAATTGGTTCGCCGTGATGAGAAAAAGTATTTCAATTGTTGCATGGACATTATCAGCATTAATAAACTAATTATACAACAACAGGCTACACAAATGAATAAAATGGTCGGTATTATTACGAAAGTAGGAATATCCTAAAAGAGTGTTATGATTAGATATATTTAATTTGTGCTGCTGACAAAGGCAGATCTACTTTCATGACAATGTTTTTCGAACTCCATCTCACAAGGAACACATGGCTAACTTTTGCATTCCTGTCGCGCGCATTATCCTTCGCTGCTGACAATACACTGACCATCGTGTTGTGCGACAGATCAATTATTTATTTTTCTCAATAACAACTATTTTATTCGCGATCACGCATTGTCAATTTGGCAAGCCCTAGGTGAGTAAACAGTATCTGGCATGTGCCTATCATTCCGCCTGAAGGAACGCTCGTCATTATTTTAATACTGCTCAGATCAAGAGAAGGAATAAAATCCTTTGGTAAGTTTCCATTCCCGTCGCTCAGTGTTAAAAATACGATGGGTTACGGGGATTCCACCAAAATTCAAACAGAATTGCCAATCTGTTTTATAGTGAGTTGTTAACCTTTTCTCATTCGAAGAAACATCACCATTTATGAGTAAAGGCCACATTTCTCTTGGTGACTGGTTTAATTGTACTTCCTTTGTCAGAATGTAATTTGCCAAACTCATGTCACAGCAGCTATTGAGACAGAATTCCGAAACGCAGGGCCTCATTAAACAAGTAATTGGCAATTACAGAGCTCAATAGCTTACGAAAAACCTCATAGTATCGGTTTGCAGTAACATAAAAGAAGAAATTTCATGTTTATTTTCATACTAGGAAGCTCTTGTTTCGCTAGCTGTCGATAACTCTTAAAAAATTACAGTCACTGGATTGAAATAAATAAAAAAAGACGTATAAGTAGTGATATATCGCCATAGATAAGAAAGTTCCGTGTGTTTAATAATTGGCAACACACTCTCCTCCTTGCGTGCTATCATTCGCCAAACTTTCGTTTCGAAGTCTCGAGCGGTTTAGGAGATACGAGAGATGTTGCGAGTATTTCATTCTCGCGGGGGTGAGATCGGAAGTGAGCGCGCTACGTGGGATCCATTTTCTCGAGATCGGAGGCAGATAGAGATCTCCTCCCAAGTCTAAACAAAAATTCAGCATGTTAGCTAAATTTCATACGCAGCAACATATGGTGTAATACGCACCAAACGCAAAATCATAGCGACCCCTAATTTTCGTTGCAAACTTTTTGAGTTTTGCGTAGTGCCTTACTAAAATGTGTACGTCACAATAAGAATGGTCATTAGCGAGGTGATGGGCACGAAGCTGACATATAACGCTACAAGTAAGGCAAAAATCATATATTTTCAGAGAATAGTTTCTGTAAAATCGTTTGAGAAAGATAAGAGGCTGCGTGCGCTTCGGTTCAGTCAGCGCAGAGCGTCGCCAGTCGGCGCGTGCGAAGTACGGTGTACGCGTCGCAGTATGCGCTGGACCCGCGTGAAGGCCGGTTCCCACTAGGGCTGCCGCGCGTCAAAACGGCGCGTCAGCGGCGTGGTTGCCATGGAAATGGCGTCAGCGGCAAGGCGCGGCGGGCTCTGCGTCGCGGTTTGACCATGTCGAACCGCTTCCGCTGCCGCGTGCCGCGCTCCAGGTGCGCGCCGCCAATCACAGAACGCGCTGAGCGTGACGTCAGGTACGGACTCCCGGGCCACACGAACTTTCGCCGAACCGCTGGCGCGGACGCGGCGGCAGCTATGAAATACTTATCATCCGATTCCAAGGAAACTATTCAGTAGAAAAATTTGATTCTTGGGCATGTTACAGCCTGATATCTTCTCTCGATAAAGGACCGAATTTCTTTTCGTTATTCGTCGTGGTTACTTGCTGTATCGCATTTACGTAAACCTTTACACGAAATTTTAATGAGTGTGCAGAGGTAAAAACGCATTGCGTGGACTTTGCGTACAGTTCATTTTAGGTAATACATTATTGCGTGTGAAATTTAGTCAACATATCGAAATTGTTTTTAAAGCTGAGAGCAGATCGATAGCTATCACCGTTCTCGAGATATTGTCTGATATGTCGGCGGACGGGCTATGCCGTGACCGCGCGCGGGTTGCTCGGCGACGCGACCGGTACTTCGTCCTGCTCGTCGTAAACCATGTGGTTGTATCAACCGCAAATTTCGTAAACGGTTCAAGAAATCGAAATGTTTTTTTTTTTTTTTTTTTTTTTTTTTTGCAAACGATAACTTGTGAAAAGTCATGTATTTCGTCGCATGATAAATATCCTAAATCTGTTTATCTACCAAGATATGAAAGTAACTACAGTTTTTCAGAAGGGATAGATGAATTTTTTTAAATGGCATTAATAGCATGTCGAATGAGAAGTTAAACCGAAACTAATTTGCTGGTATGTCATAAGATGTAATTTACTAAATATGTAGAGCTATTGATTATTTCCTTTCTTTTTTCTTTATCCAGTGTACTTTACTGATTCAAGACGCGTTTCGCCTTTTACTTTAAGGCATCTTCGGTGGAATCTAGAATGACTCAGTTTTGTTTTGATCTGTGATTGGTTCAAATGGCTCTGAGCACTGTGGGACTCAACTGCTGAGGTCATTAGTCCCCTAGAACTTAGAACTAGTTAAACCTAACTAACCTAAGGACATCACAAACATCCATGCCCGAGGCAGGATTCGAACCTGCGACCGTAGCGGTCTTGCGGTTCCAGACTGCAGCGCCTTTAACCGCACGGCCACTTCGGCCGGCCTTGATCTGTGATACTTGGAGATTATAAAACAGTTCACATCTTTTTTTTTTTACGTGCATGACTGATTACTTACAGTGAATTGAGTTTTTGGCGGACATATACGTTTCCCCTCACCTGCTGGAGGTTGAACTAAAACTTAGATTATGGAACATAAGCACATTTTCATGTTCGCTCTTTTTTCTTCTGTCACTAGCAGTAGACGTTTTACCGAAAACTCTGATTTAAAGTCGTAACTACAGTGTGTTCAGCTCATGTCCCTTCCTGTCTGGTTTGTTTATGTACATGTTGCCAACCTGCAGAATTATATGCTGAAAACTAATGTTTGTTTATTTTTGTTCTCCTTATATCTGTATGTGTGTGTGGCTAGCCAGTGATAGTTATAGAAAGTTGAAAGTGAATCCAGTAGTTGTCAGACAGTGGTTGAAAGATTTGGTGTTCAGCTGATTTCAGTTTTGGTTTAAATGTTTTAAGGAGTGCATGGAAGAGTAAATTCACTGCTTACATTAATAGATAAAATAGTAGAATAGTATTTCAACAGATGATTATTATCAGAATACTATCACCCAACCCCTTTGTCCTCACTCTTTGACGCCCCACAATACGCCCTGTCAACTAACCCCTATTGTCGTCAAAGTTGTACCGTAATTTCCTCTTCCTCCTCTATTTAATGCCGTACCTCTTCTTTAGTCACACGATCCTCGTATCTAAAGTTCAGCATTCTTATGAATCACCACGTTTTGAAAGCGTCCATTGTCTTCTTGACAGAAGTGTTCATCGTCCACGTTTCACTTACATACGAGGCTGCACTCCACACAAATACCTTTGTAAAATAGTATCCAACCATTAGCATTTATATTCGGTGTGAACAAATTTTCTTTTTCAGAACGCTTTTCTTGCTATTGACAGTCTTCAGTCAGGTTTGCGTCTGCACCAGGAAATGCCTTACAATTTAAAATCTGGTTTCGAAAACTGTTCCAAATATATATTATTCTTTCGTGATTCTTAAGCAAGGTGCTGGCGATGATTACATTATGCTCTGTGGGAAATTCTATCAGGTGGCTTCCACTTTCATCCCTTCCACCTAGTCTTTGTGTTCTTACTGTTTTCGTGTACCTGCTACCGTATCACATTTTAAATTTTTGTCTCGCTTAACTATCTGAATAATCTCTTTTGTCGTACATTGTTTCAATGTGTTAGGAGATAGTGAACAATCGTGAACGGTAGTCATGAAATCTGTTTATGGTGAAATGAGAAAACATGAATAATGAAATATGTGAAAGAGTACATTGTACAGAAAATGAAAAATTGGTATGTCTTCACCCAACTTCGTCTTTCCTTCATGTAGCTGTAAGATATAGCTAATCAAATGCACCGTGCGTTTCAGTGGGTCCTGCCCCATACCTCAGTGGCTGTCCGTCATTGGCTACCGCTAGCGTCTGCCGCTTCCAGATGGGAACGCCAATTCCGCGAGCCGCCGCGTCAAAGCGGAAAACGCTTGCCGCTGCCGCTGCCGCACGACGCGCTGCCGCGCTCTAGTGGGAACCGGCCTTGACCCATGCGGCACGTGCGCGTCGCACTGTAGTTTCATGTCACGTCACACGTGCTATACGCTTCTCAATTTGCGCCCAGCAAATGGTTACGCGTATCTCGAGTAACTTAATACGGCATCCGAGGCTGTTTGTAGCAATGATACCGACGCGACGCGACGCGACTCCCGACACAGATGACGTGCTATTCAGCGTCTGGAGAGAACTGGGGCCTTGCTTCCTCGCGCGAACCTGCACAATGGACTGAGGAAAATAACCTCGACTGGGGGCGAAGTACTAGCGCAACAAGGCGCTTCACCTTCTGTCATGATGGTTTGGCTAGAAAATGACTTGGTTCTGTAGTGCTGCTTGGCTGTTTGTGCATTTTTTTTTTAAATAAAATAAAGATGAAAGGATAGTAAGAGAGACAGTGAGAGAAATGGAAAACGAAGGGCCGAAGTGACTGGCCGGTAGTTTAAGCTGAAGGCTCCGCTACTGGGGTAATGGCCGCGCGTGGTGTCCGTTACTGAACCTGGCGATGTTTACGGTCAATGTCTTCCATGGCTTCCATAGCTTCGCTGTCCATCTTCCGCCGGCCAGACCGGTACTCTTCCTTCAGGAATACATCGATAACGTCGACTAAGGCATCCCATTGAGAGGGGGTGAAGATGGGGTGCGAATTGAGCAGGGCTATTTCCTTCTTTGTGAGCACTTCCATAAACGCGTCACGGTATCGGTAGGTGCGCAGGTGGAGCGGCCGATGGGGAAGGGAAGGTATGGGCTGGTCTGGCGGAGTTGGTCGGCATAGGGGTAGGACCCATACTTCAGTGCCGCGGCAATGTCCTTCAGGACGACCTGCACGTTGGTCACGTCAGGAAAAGGTAGGCGAATCCTCCTCTTCTTCGTTGGCTTCTCGGCTTGCGAGGAGACATGAGGCGCCTTAGCGCCCTTGCTGGCGGCTGCCACCGCGGAGGGGGGCAGCCCAGGCGGCACATCATCCGTGTCCATGGGCGCCACCTCCTGCATTGCTGCAGGAGGGGGAGCGGCTGCCGTTTGCGTGGCCACGTCGACCCCCACCGGACGACACACAGCGGCGGGTGTTTGCGTGGCCACGGCGACCCCCACCGGACGACTCACAGTGGGGGCGGCGGCGGGAACTGGCGGCTTCTTCTTGAGAACCCGCAGCTCATAGCGCAGCTGTTGGAGCTGGCGATGGACAGCTGCGAGCTCCTCCTTCAGTGCGGCCCGTTCGGCCGTAAAGGCGGCCTGGAAGCCGGCCAGAGCGTCATCGGTGGCGGCCTCACGGCGGCGCGGCAAGCACCACTCGCCGGAGCGGGGGGGCGGGGCGGCCGTCGTGGCGCTCGACGCCGCCGCAGGACGTGGTGCGGCGGACAGACGGCGGAACTCCCGAAGGTAGGCGCAGCTACGCGAGTTTGCGGCGTGTGACCCGCCACGGTTCGCGCATCTGCTGGCCATACCACGAGGCTTCGTACAACTGCGGGTGTCGTGAGCCGCCGCGCACTTCAAGCACGAGACGGCGTTCGTGCACTCCCGCGCGGCATGCCCCAGCTGCTGGCAATTGTAGCACTGGAGGCCCTTCCGGTGCTGCTGCGTTCGCCTGCGCTTTGGCGGACGTGGGCGGCGGCCGGTGAACCCCATCGCATGGATGAGAGCTTCGAGTGCGGCGGCAAACTGCTTCACAGCCATAGCGTTACGTGCGCGGTGACAAGAGCAAGTGTGTCGCAGCGAGTCGAGCAGCGAATACTAACTCGGAATGGGGGGGCTTCCTCGCGCATCGTTCTTATACACAGATAAAGCCGCGGTGCGGACGGCTAAGGGAACGCCTGATCAAATCGGCTCTCCCGACTAGCCGCTGGGCTAGTAATGCACCACTTTAAGTTACCTAATAAATTATAGCTTCTCTTGCTGATGGCCGATGAAGCTCTTAATTTAAATGTGCATTCAGCACGCAGGTAAGTATTGATAATAAAATTTTGACGTGGCTAAGTTAAATATTTTGAGCGAGAGAATTAATTTAATTACACTGCACGCAGTAGACGAGCTCTGAACTGGCCCTTTGGAGATACGCTATCGCTATAGTTTTATAGGTATTCAAATGAAACTTTTCACATCTTTATAGTTATAGCGGATCTCCAACCTACTTAAATATAAACATCCTAGCCTCATTTATTAGCCTACTTAATCTATCTTGCTTCCTTAAGTTTTGAGACGAAAACCAGAAAATCATGAATTTCCACTAAAATTTTAATTTGTAAAATCCAAAGTACTGTTTTTATTAAATTATTATGAAAGATGAATCTACATATAGGTTTTTAACTCTCTAGCTCTTTTCTGTTGCGCCAATGATTTTTACAGAAAAACGTCCAAATTTCGAAAATGGTTAAAATTATCGAACTGATATTCAACACACATTAATTTAGTATTACTCCTGACATGCTAGAAATGTTTTAGGTTATTTGCTTGATTTTTAAAGTATTGCGCAACATTTATGACGTCAGAGCTAGTTACAGCAGACTGGCTGGCACTCAATGGGAAGACTGATGTGAATTTACTATGGCGTGAGTAGGCTGCTTCCCTACAATAGCCCGCATTCTACTTGTATGCAGCCACGTGTTCTGTATATGGTTCAAAGCATTGTCTACTTGCGACAGTTAACGGTAAACGTTTCGCTCATCAGAGGACATTCAGCTCATGTGTGATGAAACTTCACACATTCCTCTAAACGAACTTTGATTTATGCGATGTACTCCATCCCCCCTGTCGCATCTTGGGAGTAAAATCGAGACTTCAGCGTCATAACTAAGTTAGCGATAGGAGCTTGTGAGGCACTTCAATCCCCGTGTACACATTTGCCCGACAGATGTGCTGTTTACAGAGTTAGTGACGGAATGACTTGTAATTTTCACATGTCGGACGCTGCTGCTATGCGTTTACCTGCTTCCTTGTAGGAGGTATCCCTCGCTACTAACGATCATTTTATATAGGCCTGATACAGGCATCATACAATTTCTGAACCATGATTGGATGTGAACAGTGGACACTATAAATGTCTCAAAAGCTATATTGCACTCGTGTCATGGAGAGCAAATTTTTTACGGAAGTAGTTTTTTCATTTTACGGTTCGATAACATAGTTTATTGTAGAGAAACCGGGAAGATGGATGTATGTCATGCGCCTTGAAATATATTTCTCACAATGGAATATTAACAACGCTACATTCCATACGACTGATAGGTCTGAAATGCAGGCGATCTAACATTAGAGCCCGTTTTAACTGCAGAACGTTGTCGCCTCAGGAGTGCGTGCGTTTATGTTCTCTCTTACCAATACCTTCCAGGTACCGATCCTAGATTCTAGAACAATACTTCAGAGTTGATAGCTTGGTTGACTTACGTAAAAATGCGTCGAACTCCTTCCATCTGGAGCTCCATCGCGCATAAAAATCATTCGTTTCTTGTTCTTCTTAACTGTCTGCTATTACATCACGCCACTTTGAAATCTTTTACTATACATCAATAAGGAGTGCTAAGCTCCTCGACATGGGCGCATCTCTAGATGGGCGAGGAATCTGAAAGCTCCAATCCTTCACGAGACGTAGAGTGTAGTGGTCTTCTTCTGGTTGGTTGCAGATTAATTCGCTAACGGTGCTGCAGCGCGGGTTGGTCAATGGCAGTGTGAGGAGGGCCTTTCACTCTCTAATTTCACCCTAAGCCAGCGAGAATGCTCTGTGGCTCCCATACCCAGAGAGATAGATCGTAAATTAAACGCTATGCTCGAGGTGATAGAAATATGTGGCGCACTGTCTGGTATACTTCAATGATTTATGTGTTCGAGAATTAACACTGAATGGACGTAAAGTCCAGTCATTTATCCACGTTCGCAATGATACTCGCAAAGTGGAGAAGGGGTGGTTTAGCTTTGATACTGAAATTGGGGAAACATGCTGTCACATCATTGGCCGGTGTTGAGGTTACTGTAAAATTGCTAAAATTGTTTGCGCTATCAACTGTGATGCTTATTATTAGAGCACACTGATGGCGTTTTTCCATCCCATCCATACACAGGCACGCTGTTGGTTACCACATAATGATTGACTGACAGCGCTAGTTTGAGTTGGGGAATGAGTTTTGTCGATGGATGACACCTTCTGGGGGTTGCTAGCAGCAAAACAGTGATTGCATACATGACTGCGATATGAGGAATCAGTCGAGACGGAACATAAAATTATCAGCAACTCCGCCAGTGTGAGAGACGAGTCTAACAAGGGGAGGCCGCCAATTGTGAAATTCAGATTCGATTCATACTGCGCATAATAAAAGCTCATGGCCAGAGGTGTAATGTGGCAAAGCACCAAGATGCACTTCTCAACCGTTGTCGAGGAAATCGACAGTTAAAAGAAACCGTTGCGGTGAAATACTCTCTACGATTAGTGATTTTTTTCTACAGCGTCATAGCGCAGCGGTAAGCGCTGGAGTTCGTAATCCGAAGGTCGCCGGATCGAATCTCGCGCCGTGCAATATTTTTTTATTATTAGTTTTTTGCAATAAACTATTAATGAATTGCTTATGCATGTTGGTGAAGGCGGATCGCTCTCTAATTGTACCGCCTCCATTTTTCCGTTTGTTTAACAGGGTGTACCAAAGCTGTCCCGTCCGCACTGATTTTCGACGATGTTATAAGTTGCGCTAAGGACCGCATATACCTTCTTTCGAAGTTAGCAGGCAACTACGCTGTTATGCGGCGGCTCGTTTCGGCCCATTCAACATCTGTCCTTCAAGTGTAACGAGCGAGTAACGGAGTTTATATTTCATACCTGCCACTGCAAGTTTGTGTTCGTGGGGTCTCTATTCTAATTCGAACGTTTGACTTACGCTATACGTATTCGTTTCTACGTCTTCCGTTAACTATACGTGGTTAACATTATGAAGACAATTAATAACATTTGTGAAATACAACTTTGTTTGCGGAAAAGATAATGATGTTCGAAGTCGCCAGTTTTTCCACGACAAACGACTTTCAACAACTTATTATATGCGTAATTGTTGCAACTGATTGCCGGGAACAAAAACAAATACTAAAAAAAGTTGCATGGAGTGAGATTCGATCCGGCGACCTTCGGATTACGAACCCGAGCGCTTACCGCTGCACCACCACGCTGTAGAAAATTACTAATCATAGAGAGTATTTCAGCGCAACGGTTTCTTTTAACTGTCGATTTTCTAGACAACGGCTGAGAAGTGCATCTTGGTGCTTTGCCACATTACACCTCTGGCCATGAGCTTTTATTATGCGCAGTATGAATCGAACCTGAATTTCACAATTGGCGGCCTCCCCTTGTAAGTGATGAACTCGTGAATCACCTTCGGACTGTAGTTTGGAGACCTACGCCAACACCACAAAACTCTTCCAGTTCGCTTATATTGTAACTGTCTTTTATTTAAAATCAGGTGATGTGTGGCGTGTTATGCTATCCACTGTAAGAATATGATTTACACCGTGCAACGTCTAGTTTCCTGCGAAAGGCCATGGATCAGATCTTCTTAATGTCAGTTTAGAAGCTGGCACAGGCCTCGAAGTCGTGTCAGAAAAACGAAATGTTTGGCATTGTACAAAAGCGTGTTAGAAAACAGTGGTTCAGACAGCTGAACAGGACCAGAGGGAGTGTCTCTTAGCAGATTGACAGGACTGGGTGACTCATTAGGAATGCTATTCTGGGAAGCATTGTGACAACTCTCTCTCTGCACCGGATCCACATCGCAGCTATGCATCATCGTGTGAGCTATGGCACCTAGGTGACTTCTATATCGGGTGAAGTTAGTAGAGCTTTTATAGTTGGTAAGTTTTCTCTGTTGGGGGATAAAGAATAACAATGACAGCGTGTTGGGCTGATAGATTTGAATGGAAGCGGATCTCTAGTACTTGTATGTACAGTAGTTTGGGGCGCACCACAATGCTTGCATTTCCACCGAACAGCCAAAACATGCTCATGTTGCATTAACTCTGGTCGCTCTGTTTCTACGCGGGTTGCAGAAGGTGGTGGATATGGTTTTCTCCGACGTCTGCTCATTTCCGACTTAAAATTGAATGATCACATGCGCAAAAATGTAGAAATGGAATCAGTTACAAGATACGTAGGGACTGACTAAAACCAGGTTATAATTTTACTGTAGCAAATAGGTTCGAGGAAGGTGACTCGTTGCGAGATTTGATTGAGTAGTGGCTGTAATCATTAAAGGAATTGTCAATAGGATCCAACGCAGGTATGTGCTTGAATGGAAAGATCTGATTCCAAATCATGGACATCATTTCTAGCGGATAGTGTAACACTATAGATCTGAGAAGCTAGTGTACATTTTCTTACGACCTCAGTCAACACATCAACTACTACTACTGTTTGTGTTCCTTCTCAATCAGTCATCACCTATAACTCGGTGGATATATCGCGGTACCTCTGATATGGTATCGAGACAGAATGCGCTACAAATACTATAGAATTATCTAGCTGGGGCGGTGTGAGGGAGTCACATAAACCGCTTACTTACCACGTTCCTTAGACGAATCACTTTCAAAATGCGGTAATTTTATCACGAGGTTGCATCATGGGCTACGTATTGGTCTGATAATACACATTCCTATGATCAACATCACGTTATTTGTCCGGAAAAAAACCACCTCATTCAGAGGTAATGTTGTATCTTGATTTGTAAAGCGGGTATATCTTTTAACATGGATACTTGTGTGCAGCTGTAGAACCAAGACCGCTTGTGATGGTAACATGCAGTAGTTGTTGCGATCGGGTTTTTTTAACATCTGTGCCGGCCGAAGTGGCCGTGCGGTTAAAGGCGCCGCAGTCTGGAACCGCAAGACCGCTACGGTCGCAGGTTCGAATCCTGCCTCGGGCATGGATGTTTGTGATGTCCTTAGGTTAGTTAGGTTTAACTAGTTCTAAGTTCTAGGGGACTAATGACCTCAGCAGTTGAGTCCCATAGTGCTCAGAGCCATTTGAACCATTTTTTTTAACATCTGTGGGTGGGGGGTGCGTGATATGTGCACATTTGAGCATGAGGCTTATAATATATGTGTTTGTGTTCCGACATGTGTAAAGGAGATGACTATGTCCAGTCGTAAGGAAGGTACAGATATTTCCATTTCCAGAGGCACACGCTTCAGCAGGGTGTATTTCCGATACTTCGCTCATTGTCGAATGCCGTTCAAGTGTGACCGCGATCGTAACATTTAGTTGTAAGTACCGGGATAAAATATATACGTGACCGATTTCTTAGGATGATTGATTCTACCTGTGCATGCTCGGCCTGCAGCGCCGATGACCTGTGCGGAAATGATTCACGTTACCCATTAACGGCAGCAGCCGTCTGAATGCAGAGACCTGTTGGATTGTAGGAATATATCAGAGTTAACTTTGCCCTCCTCTTGACGACCGAGTAGCGAACTAATACTTAGTATGTGTTGGGCTGCTTTCGTGATCAAGTGGAAAGTTGAGAAGATTGTGTACGGAGGTGCGCTTGTGCTGGACTGTTATTCCCTCCAATGTAAATTGTTCAGTTGACTGCTTCTGCACATTTCGCGCCTTTATTTCGTTGAGAGAAGATCGATTGTGAGGTGTGCATCTAGCATGTGGAAGACACGTTTGCCGGTTCTCTAGATATGAGAAACACCGTAGTTGACCTCGTAAATTATATGGCTGATTTCGAATCTGCTACATCACCGACATCGGTATTCGAGAGTGGGAATATTAGTTTCCTCTATTTGTTCCTAGTTACTCAATGGTTTACAGCACGATGCACCTCGATAAAGTTTGGGTTTTGTAGAGAAATAATTTCCAGTCTATATCTTGGGAATTACGTTGCGCTAGCGATCGGTAGGATGCTGCCTAGTGTTTGATATCGAGAAGTACCCCGAAAACGGTATAATATTATGGCGACCCAATGCGAAAATACGTGAGTTCTTATAATCCCCGAGTCTGGAGATGTGTGTAGAAAAGCGGGCAAGCAAGGGAGCAGGTTCACCCTCTATACTCAAGCTCCTGTCCTCAGTGAGAGACCAGTGCAACTGTGTAAGAGTCTTTCCATATTTGATGAGCTTCCCTGGGACTGAGGAGCATCGTGACTAATAGCCGGTGTGATTGTAGGCATACCATAATTTTTTGGGGTGTTGTATAGATATAAAAGACACCTGCGCTGTTTGTGTAAAATGTGTATATATTGCATTGTAAAGTTACTATGGCTTACGTTGTGTAAAATGTGTATACAGGGTGGTCCATTGATCGTGAGCGGGTCAAATATCTCACGAAATAAGAGTCAAACGAAAAAACTACAAAGAACGAAACTTGTCTAGCTTGAAGGGGGAAACCAGGTGGCGCTATGGTTGGCCCGCTAGATGGCGCTGCCATAGGTCAAACGGATATCAACTGCGTTTATTTAAACAGGAACCCCCATTTTTTATTACAGATTCGTGTGGTACGTAAAGAAATATGAATGTTTTAGTTGGACCACCTTTTTCGCTTAGTGATAGATGGCGCTGTAATAGTTACAAACATATGGCTCACAATTTTAGACGAACAGTTGGTAACAGGTAGGTTTTTTAAATTAAAATACAGAAAGTACGTACGTTTGAACATTTTATTTCGGTTGTTCCAATGTGATACATGTACCTTTGTGAACTTATCATTTCTGAGAACGCATGCTGTTACAGCGTGATTACCTGTAAGTACCACATTAATGCAATAAATGCTCAAAATGATTTCCATCAACCTCAATGCATATGTAATAAAAAATGAGGGTTCCTATTTTAAAAAACGCAGTTGATACCCGTTTGACCTATGGCAGCGCCATCTAGCAGGGCAACCATAGCGCCATCTGGTTTCCCCCTTCAAGCTAGAAGAGTTTCGTTCTTTGTAGTTTGTTCGTTTGATGCTTATTTCGTGAGATATTTGGCCCGGTCACTATCAATGCACCACCTTGTATATTGCATTGTAAAGCTACTATGCTTTATGTTGTGGAATGACTAGAGAGGATGACTGAGTTTCTTATCGTGAGGAACGTATAGATTCATTACATCGATAACCGCAAGAGATTCTTTACATGGAAAATTATGTGCACTATAGATGTTGAGATTCGTTCCAGAAGCACAACTATCAAGAGCAGAAATTACGTGTACATCGACCAGTGTCAGATTGTTGCGGCTATAATAATAATGTTTAATTGTAGTTACACTGGTAAATACGTTCCCGGTTTCCAATATTCTTGTGAGTCTCGTATGCATTTGATGATCTGTAGACAACTTTGCAGGTTTAACTGTGAGCTCATTTTAGCAATCTGTGCAAAATAATTTTACCGCTGAAAGTCCCAAAAGAAAAGGTGGATGGTGCTTCGATACCGGCGGCATCAGTATTTCAGCGGGTAAATTCGATAAGAATAATGCTCGATTCATTCACATCCTCTGTGCTGGGATATAGTAGCCTCTACATAGCAGAGAGAACGTTTGTGTGTGTTGAAAGCAGGAAGGGTAACATGTGATGGAGTGGGTACCACGTTAGGTCCTTGAGGAAGACTGCATTCTACATTATTGTGCGTTATTTTCGTAAACAGGTTCTGTTAGGGCATGAATTTTCATGCATACAAACTGAGATATCAGGAAAGCGAGTTTTAAATACAGTATTTCTGGGACATATACAATTTCCACGAGATCGACTCGGTTCTTATTTTTTACGTAGTCACATGACATAAGTATAAAATTGAGAATGTTGACAGATACGTTTGTAAAGGATTGTAGCTATTCTGCCATCAACTGTAAAGACACGTGCTGCCCGGAGCTGTTTCGCATATAGGGGCTGCGTGAGCGCTCCTTGGAGTTCTGTGGCATCAGTATAACAGTGACTGTATACTCGAAAATAGAGGCTACTTTCACCTGTGTCCGGCGGCGGTCCGCGGCTGTGAGTGCGCATGTCCGCAATGAATTTCTCAGGTGTCAGGTATGAAAGGGGCGCTACTGCCTCATGTGTGAGGGACCTTAATGGTCGTCTGTGTGTGGTTTGACAGCTGATGGCCGCGTCGCTTCGTGGGGGCTGCCGTTAAACTCCTGTGCGGTCTAGTGGAAAGGGGGTGGTGGAGAGTGCTTGGGCATATCTATTGGATTATTTTGCGAGCAGGTTTGTAGGCTGTGCTATGCATTATTAGGACAGTTTACAATTTCGTGTCTGCACATCAGTATACTGAATTATTTAGGAGTGGTGGAACTGTTTTGTATAGCACAATCCGTGACACCCATATGCACGTCACACACACACACACACACACACACACACACACATCACGAGCGGTGGAACAGCACGATTTGTGACGTCGGTATCCACGTGTCAGAGGTGTCCCATTAGAATCACGATAGAGAGAAAGTGGACGAGCAGATGGAGAGGGATGATAGCGAGCTCTGGTGGTGGTGCTGTGCACTAGGTCAGTTGGTCTCTGGACTTCATGGTGAACACACCGCATGGCAGTAGTGGCTCAAATTGTTTAAGTGAAGAATGGTGCATGATTGCGACAGTTGACAATCAGCAAGCATGTTTGCAGAGTCTTTTAGTGGTTCGCATGTCTGTAGGCTGTGTGACGTGACTTTAAGCATCTCAGAAAGTGTGTTTTGTATTACTGTAATAAATATACTCCATCTCTAAATAAATTGTTCCAAAATAAATGAAATACATTTCTTCCTCTCTCCACCAGCCCAGTGCAGGCTGAGTCCTCCCACAAATCCCTAGGAGGAGGTGGTGGCCAGGTGACTTAGGTTAGTGGAGATAGTCATAGTATCCTTTCTTTCCTTTATTTCGCGCCATTTTCTTAGGGTAGCAGAGGTAGCCCAATTGATCTATCTTCCCGCCAGAATTCAACCTTCCCGCGTTAGTACACGTTAGTGCACGTTCGTACACGTTAGTCTACGTTAGTGCACGTTAGTATACGTTAGTACACGTTAACCTGCCAACATGGGTTGGTAAGGGATCGTGGCGGTCGGTTGAGGATCGTGGTGGAGACTTTAACCATTTCCTTTTCCTTCGCTACATCCACAATGGTGGCAGACGGATGTCAACCCTGCAAATACCGACAGTCGCATTGGCGCTGACCCACTCATGCTGTGTGGCGCCATCGCTGATTTCAGTGTAAGACCTGCTGTGTACCTTTGATATAATAAAGTTGCATGGGGGCTTAATTAAATATGATTGAAAATATTTTTAGTTTTTAGTAGCTGTAAGTCCGATTACGCTGTTTCGTAAACGGTTGGCCCTGACTAGAATTATTACGCTATCTGACTGCAAAGAACAACAACAAAGAATGAAATGAAAATTTTCATAAACACAGTTAATTAATTAAGTCCCCAGCAACTATAAAACCTACAAAACCAAAGCACAAATGTAATTGTTCTGTGTGTGGGAGTGTGACTCAACACACACATCTGGCACGGTTCTTCTTCAACAAGACAAGAAATTTCAAATACCATTTATACTGACGTGATAAAAGAAAATTACAAATACTATAATTGCGTAAGGAAAGCAGAATTAAACTCTAATACAAGAACACATGCCAGATGCTTTGTTGACTGAACCTGTAATGACGCATTATTTAGGATACTGAAATAAAAAGATACAGAGTTAATTACCTCATTTATATTGATGAAAATCATTCTAATCCTTACATTATATCTCAACCAGAACTCTCCAATATCACATCTCAGCAAGCACTGCCTAATAGCACATCTCAACAAACACTCTCTGCTACAACATCTCAGCACAGACCACCACGAGACCTCAACAGGCACTGACTACTACGAGCTCTCTCCAAGCACTGACTTCTACGAGTTCTTAACAGGCACTGACTACTACGAGCTCTCTCCAAGCACTGTGGAGGCGGCTTAATAATACTCTTTGGCGCAATCTCTGGCGCAGTGGCTCAGTGTAGCCACCTTTCATATACCCCTCCTCCACAGGCCAGAATTTGATGGTATTTTTGCCAGCATTGGTGGTGAAAATACCACCAAATTCGTCCAGAAAAATACAGACAAAAATAAAAGATAATATTAATACCTAAATATCACATAATTAGTTAAAATTTTGGCTTTGCACTGACCTTTCAATAACCTAATATATAAAATACAGTAGGCAATACAAATTCTTTTCATCCATGTGGCTTTACATAATAGTTTGCACAATACACAAAAAATCAGTTTATACAAATGTTCACATAAAATACTTTTAATTGTTCAAAAAAAAAAACAAATAGTTGATAATTCCAGCCCAGCAATGGTCAACAGGTGCAAACACCAACAAGTGACATCATTTCAGCAGAAGCAGTCCATCAGTTGCACCCAGCAATGTTTGCAGGTGCAGACACCAACAAGTGACATCATTTCAGTAGAAGCAGTTCCATCTGTGGCACCCAGTAAAGTTGAAGAGGTACACACAGCAACAAGTCACATTAGTTCAGTAGAAGCAGTCCATCAGTGGCACCCAGCAATGTTGAGTAGGTGCAGACACCGGCAAGTGACATCATTTCCATAGAAGTAGCTTCATCTGTGTACCCAGTAATGTTGAACAGGTGCAGACACCAACAAGTGACTTCATTTCAGTATAAGCAGTTCCATCTGTGGCACCCAGTAAAGTTGAAGAGGTACACACAGCAACAAGTCACATTAGTTCAGCAGAAGCAGTCCATCAGTGGCACCCAGCAATGTTGAGTAGGTGCAGACACCGGCAAGTGACATCATTTCCATAGAAGTAGCTTCATCTGTGCACCCAGTAATGTTGAGGAGGTGCAGACACCAACAAGTGACATCATTTCAGTAGAAACAGTTCCATCTGTTGCACCTAGTAGTGTTGAGCAGGTACACACAGCAACAAGTCACATTATTTCAGTAGAAGCAGTTCATCAGTGGCACCCAGCAATGTTGAGCAGGTGCAGACACCGACAAGTGACATTATCTCAGTAGAAACAGTTCCATTAGTGGCACCCAGCAATGTTGAGGAGGTGCAGACACCAACAAGTGACAAGTGACATCATTTCAGTAGAAGCACTCCATCAGTTGCACCCAGCAATGTTGAGTAGGTGCAGACAGCAACAAGTGACTTCATTTCCATACAAGTAGTCCATCAGTTACACCTAGCAATGATGAGCAGGTCCAGAGAGCAGTCCATGATATTCACTATCACCGATCAGACAGTTCATCAGCACAAATTAATCATTCCTAAGTGTCACACATTATGTTGAAAAAGTGCAGGTAACAGTTCATAATATTTACCATCACTAATCAGACAGTTCAGGCATGAACAATAGTTTGAATGCACATACAAATGCGTTTACACTAAACATACAAATCATAACAAACACACAAATGATGTCAGATAATTTTCATATTAACTATTACAAATACTCAAATATCAGTAAACCTATAATATTTATGAGTGTCAGTGCAAGCCACTACAAACAAATAAAATAATATTTAGGAGATAGGTGGGTAGGATTAGGAAAGGAAAACACACAAAACACACTCATTCATCTTTCATCCACATTAAGTACTACTGTGTAATTGAATGGTGTTAACTGTGTAAATGTAATTCTGTCAAAATCTGATGTTCATCATGTGTATCAAGTAGTAGTGGCAGCAATGTATAACAGTCAATAATAGTTAGGTCAACGTCATAGTCATCATGTCAAGACCAATGTTTGCCAAGCCAGATCAAATGTACTGTTGTTGAACAACTGTCAGTGAGCCAAGATATGCAAATACTTCCTCTCTTCAAATAAAAGTATGTACTGCTTAGTGATTTAACAAAGTGTGTGTATAGACTATCTTCCTTCTACTTTAGTGTTCTAGTCTGCTATCTTCATCCTCCTTGTTCCATAAGACCAACAAAAAAAAATATGCTCCTCACTTACTTTACCTCTTATCCACCAAAACTCCAATAATCATCAACTTCACACAATCTCAATAATACCTCAATAATACCTCTTCAATGCGTTCATACATATAAACCTTATTGCCAATATGTGCTCCTCACTTACTTTACCTCTTATCCACCAAAACTCCAATAATCATCAACTTCACACAATCTCAATAATACCTCAATAATACCTCTTCAATGCGTCGATACATATAAACCTTATTACCAATATCATTTCACTTCCATAACAACTCTTTCCTCTAGTCAGTCTCCTCGAACAAGTACAGATAAAATCCTAATGCAAACTTCAGTTCATCATCCCATACAATCTGAAGACACATTGCCAACACACAACCTCTGTGTAATCCATCTGACCCAAATCTTCTGCTCATTATGAATTATAAACAAAGAAATGCATACATGACCTCTAACAGACTTAGTTCGAATAACTCTCAGTAATTAAGTACGATTACGGAGTGTGAATAATCATAATATTTCACAGTGTGTACACCACTTCAAGAATTATGGCAAACAGAAGCAAACATGTGGAGTATTTCTTGTATCAAGTGTCACTTCCTATTTCAATTGCTCACGAAAAATGCAGTGTAATAACTGTTAATGGTCTAAACCTAGTAATGGTATGTCATGTCGTTAGCTTCCTTCCTATTAGCATAAAGTTATACAGCTTCCATAAAACCTCCAGCTCATGTGACTTCTATGAAGTTTCTTGTACTAATGTCGTTCGTCGAATTATAGCAGTTCATTTTCTTATCTTAAAAATATAAGGCACTTAGCGTAAGCAAAACAAGCAATAGCGAGTAAATATACCAGTAGAGAACATAATGTCAAAAAGTGGATGCAGCACAATCCTTGCAACGAGGCTCTGCCAAGCGAACAATCTGTAACCTATACCATAGTGTAACCTAAACTCTATGTTCGTACACTGTACATCAGCATTTCTATACACCAAATTAAAGAGTAGTTGTGACAACAACAGATATGTATAAATATGCAATCCACACGCATAGCAGTAAACACATATCTTACGTAATAAACAGGTCATTAGCATCATATCAGCATAAGCAAATAAATGTTCATATGTCATCTTAATAAGTAAACATGAAGGCGCAAGCAGATAAATCACAAAGTATAACTTACATACCTAAACACATCAGCACAATAAATCAGGTTACAATTATAATTTAAATAAATAAGCACAGCAGACACATAATTAAAAAAAATATGACATCAGTGAAATAGCATAGCAGCCAAGCGATGCATAATATATACAAGTTACAACCCAGTTCATTAACAATCATTGTCAAAATCAGTTAACGTACGCAAGCACGTCGCTTCACACGTAAATTCATAGAACATGAAATTAGCACAAAGTATGAATCACGTAATCGCGAGCAGCAAATTACGTCTAAAGTACGTACCTAAGTGGAAATATGTTACCTGAAAAATAAACTCAATTAATAGTTACCCTTTTTAGCTTATTAGTTTCTTCTTCGAAATTACATTCTTCCTGAAAATTTCTCGATAGCAAGTCCTCTTAACGTCGGAGACACACAGAATTTACCTGAAGTTCTTAAATATTTTATAGAACCGTATCCTGAAAAATACTGAATGTTAATAACATAATTCATCAAGTCACTATAGCTTTATACTGAATTTAATCGGAGAAATTAAACTGTGTATTTGTTTACGGCTGTCAGTGCATTCGCACTGAGCGCTCGATCAGCTGTAGGCGCGTGACGTAGGAAGCAATTGTTCGCGGTCAACTACTGCCTTGTGCGGTGCGCAGACTTGACTGTTGCTTTGAGTATGTGCCGCCGCCGAAACACAGCGCGGTATCCTTGTACTCTCCGCATGTTTACATGTAGCTGTGAGTTTCTCTAAAGTATGTCATTCCACAAAAATTTTTACGTTAGATATATGATGTATTCCTTTAGAGCGTCGAGATTTAAGGGTTTCTACTTCGACAGTGTTATCATGAATAATTTTACGAATTCTATATGGACCGTTATAAAGCAGAAAAAATTTGCGACACAAGCCTTTTCCTTTGTGAGACAAACGATGAGATTTAATTAACACTTTTTGACCAACTAACAAGATTTTTGAACGACCAGGACGCTTAGCTGATCTCTCTCTTCTAGCAGCCGCAGATGCAATATTTCGTAGAGCCAGGTTGACAACTTCAGAATGCCGCAGTTTCCGTGAAGGCGGAAAAGGAACGATTTCAGATATGCGATATGCTGGTGCTTTGTTTTTTAATACCAGTATTGGCGGTAAAGAAGTTGAATCATTAGAGAGTTCATTCAGAATGTTTTGAAAAATATGAAGATACTGATCCCACGTTCTGTGATTCTGATGACAATAAAGACGACACAATTTATTGATTTCATTCATCCATCTCTCTGACGCGTTAGATTGAGGGTGAAAAAGTGAAATGAAAATTGGTTTAATTTTACGACGCTGTAGAGTACGAAGCCAAATTTTAGAACGAAACTGTGATCCATTATCTGATATAACCTTATAAACATGACCAACTTCTTTAAGAAAATGTTTGATGAAAGCGTTAGATACTGAACGAGCTGTTGCTTTGCGTAAAGGTGTAAAACACACATATTTTGATGTCAACTCCACTGCTACGAAATGTACGCAAAACCATTAGTAGAACGAACCACTGGACCGAACAAATCGACTGTAGCCATCTCCTTTAATTTCTCTGGAATGATAGGAAACAACGGTGCTCTGTGAGAAACTGTTGGCGGCTTAGCCTTTTGACATAATTTGCATTTGGCCAGAACAGATCGAATACGTTTTTCCATATTACTGAAATAACAATTTTCTCGTAATTTATGAAAGCATTTTCTGGGACCAAAGTGTGCATAACTGAAATGCGTATACCAAATCAATTTATTGACCCACTCATCAGGAATACAAACTAACCAAACGGAGTTGTCGACCGATTTTCGTTTAAGAAGAATGTCATTGCGGACTAAATAATGTTGTCTAATCGCTACGCTTTCCTTTCTCCTCCACTTCTCCTTAATGTCCTTCCAGATTGGATCCTTATTTTGCTCCTTAGCGATGTCCTGGAGCGAAGACGAAATAAAGTTCTCAAACGCAACACCTTGGATATACATCAAACAATAATTGTTTTCTATGCAGTCCTCTTCAGCACTTTGTTTCAAACCCATAGGTGCACGTGATAAAGCATCGGCAACAATATTTGAAGAACCCTGTATGTAAACAATACTAAAATCAAATTCCTGTAGGTACAACGCCCATCGTGACAATCTGCCGTGAGTTAATTTTGTGGACATAAGAAATTCCAGAGCTCGATGATCGGTATAAACCTTAGTATGTCTGCCAAACAAAAATGTGCGAAATTTTGTGAAAGCCCAAACAACAGCCAAAGCTTCAAGTTCCGTAATCGAATAATTCTTTTCTGATTTAGAAAGAACACGACTTCCAAATGCAATAGTTTTCTGTACTACAACGCCGTCTTCTTCTATCTCTTGAAATAAATGTGCACCTAGGCCTTTGTATGATGAGTCCGTTGCCAAACAAAAATCTTTAGATAAATCCGGATGTGAAAGAAGTGGAGCAGCAACTAAAGCATCACGAAGTTGTTCAAATTCTGACTGAGCTTCCTCATCCGAAAACCAATTAGATTTCTTTCCAGATAGTTCACATAAACGAGGTGTGGCCAAATCGTCCAATCTAACAAAGCGTCTAAGAAAATTACAGACACCAAGGAAACTACGAACGTCACGTTTTGTGGTAGGAACAGCATAATTACGAATAGCGTCTAATTTTTCTGGATCAGGAAGAATACCTTCTGTAGAAATAATGTGACCGAGAAATTTCACCTGAGAACGACCAAATTCAGATTTTTCTAAGTTCACTGTAATGCCAACTCTTGCAAAGATACGTAACAATGAATCCAAAATTTTGTTGTGCTCACTCCAAGAATGTTTAGCAATAAGAATATCGTCAACATATGAAGTAATGCTGTCACGAAGATAAACAGGTAAAATTTCATTTAAACTACGAATGAATGCTGCTGAAGATACAGTAAGTCCAAACGGTAATTTCCGAAACTGGTAACAGTTACCAAAGGCTAAAAAGGCAGTATATTTTCTACAATCAGGGTGGAGTTCTATTTGCCAAAAACTTGCGCGCATATCAATCGTGGATAAAACTTTAATTCCATGGAAATGTTGAAGAAGTTCATCTAAATTTTGTGGACGGTCAGTTTCAGGAATGATGATGTTATTTATCTGTCTGGAATCCAGAACCAAACGAATTGACCCATCCTTTTTAAGAACAACGTGTAATGGGCTAGTATAAGGACTGACTGCAGGCTCAATAATGCCCTGATCTAACATGTACTGAAGTTCATTCTTAACCTTGTCTCTGTAAGCCAAAGGAATAGCATACGTTTTCCCGCGAAATGGTGTGTGTTCTTTTGCTTTAAATAAATATTGTAAGCCTTGTATAGTTCCTGTGTGATGACTAAACACTGTAGCATGTGAAGTCAAAATGTGGTGCAGCTCTTCTCTTGCAACGTCATCTGGCACTTCAGCTTTCTTAACCTTTTCATTAATTAATTCTTCGCTATTAATTATATCATCCATCGCGTCTCTGTATCTATTGTCATTGTCATGAATGAACACATCGTCGTCATAATGCTCAACGAAAACATCAGAAGTAAGAAACCTTAAACATTTTGTATCTGACTCAGATCTTGTTAAACACTCGAAAAATTTCAAACATTTCGGCATTCCGGCAACAGTCAAATTTACACCTCCTTCTTTAAAGTTCAAAATTGGCTTATGTGCGTTAAGAAACTCCATACCTAATATAATTTGGGTACTGAGTAATGGAACAATAATAAAATTAGCAGAAAATTCGTATCCTTGACAAATGAAATTTAAGTTGGTCTGTTGTTTGACTTCCACACTTTTTTCCAGAAATAGCACCTCGAATTGTAGTTTTAGAAATAGGTAACACAGGATAGGCAATAGTTCTTTCACATATACGAAAAACTGATTCACTAATGACATTCAATGGGCTCCCAGAATCTAAAACTGCAGTGAACTTATTCTTACCCACACATACTTCAATAACAGGATCTAAAAATGCGTCTACATTATTTTCCTTTTCACCTAACAAAATGTCTCTCATGTCTTCCAGGCGTACGTAGTGTAAAGTCGTAGTGTCATTACTTTCTGAACCGTCTATATTGCTGCCAGAAACCGAAGCTGCAAGTCATTGTCGATTGTTTGCGTCACGTCTTTGATTATTCGCGTCATTTCGCGGATCAATTTCTACTATTTGCACTTGTCTCTCTGAAGTTCTGTCACGTGGAGGATGCCAATTAGGTCCCTCCTGTCTGTTAGATGCAAATTCTTGGTTGTGTCTGTTATTAAAATTTCTGTTTTCCTGTCTGCCTGCATAACTACTTCTTGTGTAATTTCGACTGTCACTTCTGAAATTATTGTTGTATCTACTACCCTGGTTATTTCTGTAGTAAGAATTTCTATTATTGTATGAATAATTTCTGTCTTGATGATACCGATTACTGTTTCCGTATGATTGATCATTCCGGTAGGAATTACCGCTATTGTAATTGTCTGTGTAATTTCTGTTAGAACGTCTGTTATTGTCATAGGGCTGGTATCTATTGTCCTGTCTGTTACGTCTGTCATTCTCAACATTACCCATATAACGCCCGTTCCGATCACTATCCCTTTTCTCTGAAAATCTATTGTAATTACTGTTACTGAAAAAGTTACAAGAAGTCCCGTCGTCGTTGTCATACTCAAGTTCTTGCAACAAAGTCTTAAAAGTCTCAATGTCGTCTTTACATCTTCCGGCTAAAGCAATTTGTCTGATGGATTGTGGCAGCTTAGTTAAACAAATGCGAATTAATTCAGTCGGGCTGTAAGGGTTGGACAGGAACTGATTCTTTCGAATCATGTCTTTAAAATATTCTGCTGGCGTGCGGAACTCAGACTGTTTGAAATTACGCTGCATAATAAGACTGTGTTTGACTCTGTCTTGCGTGTTTTCGGACCAATATGCCGATAGAAATGCATGATAAAAATCATTCAGATTATCACAATCTCTAATGAGTGCGCGCATCCGCGTCGCCGGTTCGTTTTCTAAATATCCACACATAAATTCCAGTTTGTGACTTAGTGGCCAATTTGGTGGAAGGCGTACATAAATTGATCTAACCATGCACATGGATGTATGTCATTCTTAGAATTACGGAAGATCTTAAATTTCCGGACAGTCAAAAAGTGTTTATAGTCAAAATTCTCGCCTCGTGGCGACAAAAGACCTACCGCGTCTGTCCCAGTCCGAATGTCGATTATTGTAAAGTACGCGCCCCTGGCGCTCTCTTGTTGCATCCCGTAAATGAAATAAATTATTTTCTTCAAACCCTTCTGGTATCTGTGATTCTAAATTTCCTTTGCCGTCTTTTCCTACGATTTCGCCTTGAATTTGTTTGACTTGCTTTTTTAATACCTCAAATTCCCTTTTCACGCGTTCATTAAATTTTCCCTGATTTTCAACATGCTTATTTATGTTCTGATACTCTTCGGTTTCTGCAAATGGTACTGGAGCTGTATCATCCGAATCTCTGTCCCCATGTAAACTAAGATTTGTCAGTTTATCTGAAATTTCCTCAACTCTTTCCGATAAGTCACCTAATTGTTCTTTCTGTTTATTTACGTCTTCCGTAAGTGTCGCGACTCGGGTTTCAGTATTGACACATTTGGTAGTTAACTGTTCATATTGTTGTGTTAAGTTATTTATTCTGTCATTTGGTACGGATTCCTCGATTCTCTCAAATATTTCTTCCTTATCGTTTGCACGTTGTAAATTTAACTCTGAAAATTTCTGTACTATCACGCGATCTCTTTCTTCCTGTTCTCTATCCTGTTCCCTTTGTCTGATTTCTACTGCAATTAATCTATTATTGTGAGCATTCAAAATTGGTTGTACTTCTTCTCTGATTTCTTTCTTTAATTCATCTTTCATATTTTTGAAACATGTCCCTATTCGTGAGTCTAACCGTGTTTCCAAAGTTCCCATCTCTGTTTTAAATTCAGATCCTAACCGAGTTTCCATTGTTCCCATCCGTGTTTCCATTGTTCCCATATCAGTTTTTAATTCAGATCGTAAAGTTCCCATCTCTGTTTTAATTGTTCCTATCTCTGTTTTAATTGTTCCCATTTGTGATCCCAAATTTAATATTGCACTCATCAGCTGCTCCATATTAAATTGTTCAGAATTATTTTCGCCCCTAACATTTCCCGCAAAACTAACTTCCTTCTGCATAGCCATAAGGCTATCTGTGTTCGATACTATTCCAGAATCTTCTGTCGTTAATCTCAGATTCTGTGAATTTTCTGATTGAGAAAAATTTTGAAATGGTTCCGGACTGTCTTCCCGACTTATTAAATTATTTTCAACTCCATTATTCATCATACTGTTGTCCTGTGTTGGCGAGTTCGCTATGTCAACAATTTCATCATTCTCACTATTCATCATTTTCGCCTTTTTCATAGATCGCGTAATCATTTACAAAACATAAAAAAAATTTGTCACTGTACGAAAATTACACACAATGACTCTTTATCTCCAACAATACCATTTACATGGAATGTCTCCCTCAAACACGATGAATCGAACAATTGAAATAATTGCACTAGATTGTCAAATGCGTGTACAAGACAACAATTTAAATTTTTAAAAAATACCATTAGAAGAATGACAATTACCAAATCTACACATGCAATACAGACTACAATTACTAAACTCAAATTACTACAACAATACTACGGTCTACTATTTTTACAATCAGAAGAATTCCAAGGGACGATCCGAAGCAGCGGTCGCCACGTGCATGGGGGCTTAATTAAATATGATTGAAAATATTTTTAGTTTTTAGTAGCTGTAAGTCCGATTACGCTGTTTCGTAAACGGTTGGCCATGACTAGAATTATTACGCTATCTGACTGCAAAGAACAACAACAAAGAATGAAATGAAAATTTTCATAAACACAGTTAATTAATTAAGTCCCCAGCAACTATAAAACCTACAAAACCAAAGCACAAATGTAATTGTTCTGTGTGTGGGAGTGTGACTCAACGCACACATCTGGCACGGTTCTTCTTCAACAAGACAAGAAATTTCAAATACCATTTATACTGACGTGATAAAAGAAAATTACAAATACTATAATTGCGTAAGGAAAGCAGAATTAAACTCTAATACAAGAACACATGCCAGATGCTTTGTTGACTGAACCTGTAATGACGCATTATTTAGGATACTGAAATAAAAAGATACAGAGTTAATTACCTCATTTATATTGGTGAAAATCATTCTAATCCTTACATTATATCCCAACCAGAACTCTCCAATATCACATCTCAGCAAGCACTGCCTAATAGCACATCTCAACAAACACTCTCTGCTACAACATCTCAGCACAGACTACCACGAGACCTCGACAGGCACTGACTACTACGAGCTCTCTCCAAGCACTGACTTCTACGAGTTCTTAAAAGGCACTGACTACTACGAGCTCTCTCCAAGCACTGTGGAGGCGGCTTAATAATACTCTTTGGCGCAATCTCTGGCGCAGTGGCTCAGTGTAGCCACCTTTCAAAGTCAATGGCACACTTGCCAGTGTTTCTCTATATGCTTCAGCGCCAGTCATCCCTCTCTCCCAAACCATACTTCTCAGTCATTCTGAAATATTATAACCCATTAGCTCAGGAGGTTGTAACAGTATGGCGTCAGGAAGTGGTCGTTTCACTTTCCAACATAGTACGTTGCATCTGAAAGTGTCTGTCCATGCCCAACACTACGTTTTGGTGAGAGTGTTGGTTAAGGTGAGTGGTGAGTGAGGCATTGGCCCTTGACATATGTACCAGCTCAGCATCATGTGGTGTGGTGAGTCTCAGATTTATTTATATTATTTTTTATGTTTGCTCTTGTTGTTAGAGTTTGTTGTGTGAAATAGGGTATGAGATGTTTAGAGTCACTTTTGTGAAGCCACAGGAACCTGTGGACTTAGCTTTGTTTAGAGGTACTGGTGGATGGGATAATCTAGTGCCAGTGAGCTGTCCATTTTGTCAGGACACTAACTGCCATGTATCAGAGCTGCAGCAGCTCGTTGTTCTGTATGTAGGCATGCTGGTCTCTGTCTAGTAGTTGTACTGTATCTAATGGGTGATAATTCGCTGGAGGAATTAATTTGTGTTTACATTTTTTGTATACAGTTGAATGAGAATTTGTGTTTTGTCTTGTTCAAAAACATCTGTTGCATTAAGTTAGAAATAGAGTACGCAAAATGATGGAAACACTCGCTACTACCGCAGATGAAGTTGCTGCTTTAACTTGGCAAGTGCAAGTGTTAACAGAGCAGCTTGAGAGCACGAAGGAGTGAAATTTCGAACTTAATCGTGAGTTAGGTGCTGGTAAGGAGAGTCATGATCAGTCGCAATCAGAGTCTCGGGAATGCGACTCAGGATCGAGAGTGTCTTCTGTTCCATATGAGCCAGCATGGGTCGCACTGATTAATCCCTTCTCGGACAAGGCAATGGAGGATGAGACAATTTTTGTTAAGGATATTAGGTACTCTGCGGAAGCACATGGGTGGTCGGATGATTTAACACTACATGTTGCTAATATACATTTGGCAGGGGACGCCAAAGTATATGTTGTCTACCACGAGACACTGAGTAAATCGCACACGTTCCAAGAGTGGGCCGCAGATTTGTGCCAGCGGTATCAAAAGCAGAACAGTGAGCGATTTTTTCGCAAGAAATTTAGTATGTTGTCGATACAGTGCAACGGGTCTGTGGAAGCATTCTCGGATAGTATCTGTAAACTTCTTCTTACTCCTTGTAGACAAATTAAATGGTTTGTCTGGGACCAAAGGATATTAGGTACTCAGAATGCAGAAGATAATAGGTACTGTTACAGGCAGCAGAAAATATAGCCGTAGATGGTTTTTTTACCTGGTATACCCGCTGAAACGCCATGGAGGGTATGGATGGAGAACCCAGAGCACTTAGAATCAGCTCTTAGGATCGCAACACTTATAGAGGAGGTGCATATGGCCACAAAGCACCACTGCGTGTTCGCTTCTGAAGTCAAGTGTTATAGATGTGGTCAGTAGGGGCACGTAAAGAAGCAGTGTAAGTAACCAGAGTGCTACACATGTGGCATAGTGGGCCACTGGGCATTTGAGTACAGAGGTAGGAGGGGTAGAAAGCACCATCAAGGGAAACAGGTGTTAAACGCAAAAGCGATTGCTTCAACTGTCAGAGGGCAGTCCCGATAGACCGTAACATGGCACAAGCTAGTGCACAAACGGAATGTAGTCTGGTGGACTTAATGGGTGGCAGGAAACAAAGATTTTTGGTAGACACAGGTGCGAATGTGTCCGTTATCAGTCTGGATCTCGTGGGAAAGAGGAGACTGGGGCCACCAAGGTATAGGTTGCGTGGGGTTGGCGATAATAGGGTGGAATCATTTGGGATGGTATCATAGAACCGAGTGATAGTCCATAGAGTGCAAATATTGTCATCGTGCCAAAAGAGTTGGCGGATGGGACACGGAAATACAGATTTTGCTGTGACTGCAGATATCTAAAGGCGCGACCCATTTCGGGTGCTTATCCAATTCCAAACATCACAAAAACTTTGGATAATCTGGGTGAGTATCGGTTGTTTACAACTATGAATTTCAGGAGCGGTTACCATCAATTGGAGGTGGCGCCTGAAGATAGGCGAAAACAGCGTTTGTTGTCCCAGCAAGACATTTTAATTATGCATGCATGCCATTTGGATTAAAGAATGCACCGGCAACTTTTTAGCGGTTGTCAGATGGGATACTGAGAGGATCAAAGTCAAAAACTTGTCTTGTCTATCTCGATGATACAATTGTCTATTCGAATGATATACTGGAGCTTCTGATAAGTCTGGAGGATGTCTGTAGTAGACTACGATTGACACATTTAACCTTAAGTGTAGGCAACTGCCATTTTGTGCAAACTCGAGTTAACAATCTGGGGCACGTGATTAGTGAGTGTGGCGTACAAACCGATCCTCGTCTTACAGAGGTAGTTCAAAAGTATCAGATACCACAAACAGCTAAGCAGGTACAGTCTTTCATTGGCCCCTGTAATTATTATCGATGGTTCTTGAAAGACTTTGCAAAAACACCTGGACCCTTGAACAAGCTACTGAAGAAGGGGACGAAATTCCATTGGTCGCAGGAATGTCAGGAGGCATTTGAAAATTTGAAAGAAATATTAGTTTCAGATCTAGTATTCGTTTTTCCGGATTTCGTCTGATGCTTCAAATGAAGCAGTCGGTTGTGTTTTGGAACAGATGGTAGGTGGTTAGGAACATCGGATAGCTTATGCTTCAAGGCAGTTAAACAAGGTGGAGCTTAACTCTTCAACAACAGAAAAGGAGAGTATGGCAGTCGTATATGGTATTACATATTTTCGGTGTTATCTGTATGGCAGGAAGTTAAAGGTCGAGACAGACCATGCCTCATTGAAATGGTTGCTTGGTTTGAAAGATCCATTAAGTAGATTAACTCTGTGGGCACTTAAGCTTACTGAATTCAAGTACGAGGTAATCCATAAGCCAGGGAGATCACACACAAATGCTGAATCGTTAAGCTGCGGGACAGCAATGTTAAACAAGCTACGGAAGAGGGTTGAAGAGAGGCAGTAGGCACAGGCAAAGGATAAGGAGTGTCAGGCATTTAAGTCCCAGCCACATTTCGCTATGTGCGAGGGTCTGTTGTGTAGAACGAAGAGGTGTGGACCACATGTGGCGGTTGTGGGGGGTTTTTGGAAGGAAGTTTTGCAGCAAGCACACGACCATATGTTGTCAGGTCATGATGGACGACGTGTAGCAGAGCAGCTCTGGAGGAGGAACAGGAAGTGTGACGTGGAGCAGCAAGTTGAGGACTGTGTGGCACGCACGCAGACGACCGACGTTACGCATAATAAAGTGCCATTTCAAAGGTTACTAGAGGCTTCCAGTCCATTTTCTATGTCGCGGTTGGATGTCCTCGGGCCATTTAATAAAACACTGTGGGAATTAGGTATGTTCTCACGGCCATCGATCATTTTTCTCGATTTTTGGCAATGATACCAATGCCAGGTCAACGGGCTAGTACTGTAGTGCAGGTGTTAGTAAACAACCGGATAATTAAGTCCAGGGTGTCTGAGGTCATAATTATAAACCAAGGTACGAATTTTATCTAGCATTTAATGAAGCAGCTATGCCACGTGTTGCATATAAGCAAGTTATAGACGAGCCCATTTCATCTGAAGACCAATGGAAGAACGGAATGCACGCACAAGACAATTGCAAAGATGTTGAGCTATTACATAGGTTCCAGACCCGACGATTGGGATACCTATTTACTATATGTACTGTGTGCCTATAATTCAAAGGTTAATACTGAAATGAGCTCGTCACCATTTGAGGACGGGATGGTGAGCTGGTGAGGAAGCTTGCCAGAAGAATTATGGAAGTTTGGAGGAACGTGTAAAAGGCAAACACGAAGGTGCTAGAAAGCTAGCAACAACCAAATAGAAGTATGAGCAAATTGCCACAATACCACGTAAGTCAATGGATAACAGTCACTAGTCCCTACATGTCAAAGGGGAAAACGAAGACATTTTTAACAAAATGCTTGGGAAATGACCTCACCAGTCACCATGAAGATACAGTTCCCCACAAAAACGTCTGCTATACACGTCAGTCAAATAAAGCCGTTTAAAGGAATGATAGAGGTGCACCACAGTTGCCGGCAGCCAGTCAGGAGGTGAAAGTTACAAAGAGTGAAAAGAAGGAACCTGGAATTGCTGAGCAACATTAAGATGCAAGATATTCTGCATAGGTTAAGGTGGCATAAGTAAGTTGTATAATTGTAATTTGTTCTTTTTTATTGTGGTTTAGTATACCAGGGACGTGGTATTTATTTTTGGCGTAGGGACATTTCTTGTTTTTCGTTTTTTACGGAGTTGTTAGTTTTTCATGTCATGATTATTGATATTGTCTTTTTTTTAGGAGTTTTGCGTTCTCAGAAAAAGGGAGGTGTGATAGGGTAATTTCTGAATCTGTCCAGACGGCCAAGTACGGACTGATATGCGCACATTTGAAGCGAGTTTTCTGGGGAAGTAAATGAGATGAGTTGTGGTAAGAAGCTTCTGCCAGCACGAACGTACTTCCAGATGGTGAGTACTCATTAGTTATACTCAGTATTCAAGCCATAAACTGCATGGTTGAATTGCTGGGAAGGAGGCAGACTAGTATAACTGAAAAAACTCGACCTTCGGGAAAGCGGAATGATCGTAAATGGCACGACTTGTGAGATAGTCGGGACGGATTTTCCCATTCGTCTACGCTCACAGGCTCAACTATTATAACATTTTCGCAGAATACATTGTATTGGCCAGAAGGATCTCTGAGGGTATTATCCATTAAGAATTTAACGTATTTAAATGACACACACAATCCAGAGCTTTTCCAGTCCCTGGACAGATTAATAGAGTCCCAGCAAGGGCGAATTTAGATGGAACAAATGTGGCAGCATGTACATCATTTCCAGGAAGAACAGGAGCACAAAGTATTAGTGGTGAGGGTATCGGCCAGGCCACCAGTTGTGGCGTGTTTCTAGAAGGCTTTTGCTGACTGTATTTCTGGGTAAGACACAAAAAGGCACAGACCGTGCATGTGCCAACACGCCAGTTACCAGTAGAATGGTTGATGGGCAAGGGTTCGAGAAACAGTTACTTTTACGATCTCAGTTAGTGTGTAAGGGTATGATAAGGGATACATGGTAGTAGTAAAATGTGAGCGGAAGTCCTGTATGGTGAACTCGGGAGATTGTCCTCAATGTGTAAATTATTAGTGTTAAGGTAGCTGAGTGCGACAACGGTTTTAAAGATTTGGGACGAATCTTCTCCAAAGGGAGGAGATATGATGCGCCACGAAGAAGTACAGGGGTGGATGTGGGAAACTCCTGCAAATTTCACGCAGCTATGGCAGGAACGCACTAGTTAATGGACCGATTGGCACACTGGGTGGCAGGCGCAGGCCATGTTGATATTTTGCAAACTATTCTGCGAGGCAAGTTTACTACACCTCTCGCAGGTGGGAAGGCACAGCCTGGCAGACATTGAATACAAATGTGAAGTAACCAGGGCAGAACAGGGCACCGATGTGCTGTGAAGAACCCAGATGTCGCTGTTACAACAGCGCCTAGTGACTGTGTGTTGGGGGCGAAGTGGGTTGAGGAAAGCTGACTTTGCAATTATCAAAGAGCACTCCACTTGTCCCCTCCAGAGGAACTACATCAGAAGCGTAGGTAAAAGACTCACAAATAAGCGAGCCTGGAGGCTCAAAGTAGGCAGTCATGTCGCCATTTTGTCCACATCTACAACCAGAGAGAATGACGGTTGATTAAGTTGCAGGCCAATCACGACGACCTTTTGGTGATGGATATCGGCGACTAGCCAGCCCGCTGAAGCTACCTCCAACCTCCGCTGCATGGATGGGTCATTGCTGTGGTGGGGCATGTAGCACCTCAGAGCTACACCAGTGCAAGGAGCGAGAGGGTTGCTAGCCTTCACTCTCTGGATGGCATCGTTCGGCGGACTGCAAGCTCTCATCCGCAGGAGGGAGGGGGAGCACAGAGCGTGAACTCGTGGCCTCCTGGATGTAGAGCTGTCTGAACAAGCTGCCCTGGGCGGATGGCCAGAGCTGCTAAGGCTCGCTACGACGGCAGTCGGGTGCTTCCCTTCAGTGTTCTACAAGGGGTCCTCGAGTCACGCTTGAGACAGCAGTCAGCTGTGTTCCAGGCCACGGGCACAGTTAATGCGTGCAATGGCCACTTAGCCATAGCACGAGTAGGATCGCTGCATCCGCATGGCTGGGCAAGCGGATGCTGACGCTGCAGATTCCGGCAGCCACCTTGGCACTGACTCATGCACACTGTGCGGCGCTATCGCCAATTTCAGTGCAAGGCCCGCTGTGTATCTTTGATGTAATAAAGTGAATGACACACCTGCGTGTGTAGATCTCTGTGCGCTTCGGCGTGAGTCATTGCTCTCTCGCAAACCGTACCTCTCAGTTGTTCTGACATATTACAACCCCTGAGATTAGCGGGTTGCGATAAGGAAATGCCAAGTGAAAATAGAAGGAAAACTCACAAAGGAATTTGAGGTTAACCAAGGGCTACGATAGCAGGATGTGTTGTACACACAACTTTTCGACATAGTTTTGGAGAGAGTGATAAGAATGGTTGATGTCAATAACCCAGATGGCACTCTCAGCTATCAGTATGAACCAAAACCCAGCACATGCTGATGATGTTTATATACTGTCTAGAAGATCGGAGGAGGTGGAAGAAGGATCTGCCAGACTAGAAAAGGGCAAGAAGAGTTGGGGCTTCGAGTAACAAAACCAAAACACGGTATCTGTTCACTTCCAGGAGCAACGCTGTCGTTAAAGAGAAATCAAACAGAATGGAGCCAACTATGAGACATGTGAGAAGTTTCAGTACTCGGTGGCGGTAGTTACCGATGATAACAACGTAAGGGAAGAAATAAAAGCAAGGGTTGTGACGGGAAACAGAGCTTCCCTGGCCCTGACTAAGATTATTCAGTCAAGTAACCTCAGCAGAAAATCAAAGGTTACTGACTAACGAATGATTACAAAGCCGGCGGTAAGGTAAAGCTCAGAAATATGGACAATGACTGCTCCTAATGAGATGGGAGAGGAAAAACTTAAGAAAGATTTTTGGACTGGTGAGTGAGTCAGGGCAATGAGGAATGGAAGAACTATACCGTTACACTGACCTGGTTTCGGAAATCAGATGCAACAGGATAAGGTATTTTAGCCATGTGTAGCAAATGCCAGAAGACAGATATGCAGGAAGGTCTACAGAGGAAATCCAAGTGGCAGAAGTGCAAAGGAAGACAACGGAAACAATGCCTGGATGACGTGGAGATTGACTTGAGAAACATGGGCGCAAGAAGGTGAAGAAAATGAGCGGAAGACCGTCAAGAATGGGTTTGTGATAGATAGGTCAAGGCCCTACATGGGTCGTAGCCCAAAGGAGTAAAATGGCCCTGACTTCATTTTTATGTGTCTGCTTCGAATGGCACACATGGAGAAGCTCCTGGAAAAAGAGTATACTCGGCGAGTGGACAGGCTTCGCCGTTCCTCTGACTTAGATCCCATTGAGCAAGTGTGGGATGTGTTGGGAAGGCGTACTGCAGACTGTCCACATGCACCGACGACGATGCAGCAGGTGTCAACCCCACTTGTAGAGGAATAGAGCGCTCTGCCACAACAACTCCTTACCAGCCTTGTGGCCAGCATGTTACCACATTGCAGAGCATACCTTGCCATGGAGATCAGACCCTCTATTAAGAACAATGTCCTGCCTTGTGTAATGTGCAGGAGGCCATCATAAATCGCAGTGACTTCAGTGTAATTATTGTCTTTCCATAAAAGTGTCATTTCTGTTCGTTTCATTGCATATTTGTTTCAGTTATGTTCTGTACAGTGAAGTTTCATCGAGCTATGTTACTTGACAGTGACACATCATGCGAAACTTACTTCCATTCTTAAGGTTTGCACAGTTGTTGATATAGACACATGAATGACAATACATATAAGTTACTTTGAATGCTGCATTAGGTATGGTACTGATTTTTTGGAAAAGTCAGCTGAGATAGTGCAGATACTAAAGATACAGATAAAAATCATACAAAATATGTGCACTGTAAACCATAAAGAACCAATTCGGCCGTTTTAAGAAACTTCAGATACTAACATTGCCATTCCTATATACATACAGGGTGAATCACTTAAAACTTGAACCGCAAATATTGCGGAAATGGAAGGAACTGTGGATGTGCGGTGTCCACAGAATGGATTGGTAGTCAGGGGCTCGTTTTGTTAGCCAGTCAACAGACTGTAATAATTTTTAGAAAGTGTTGTGCAACATATGCTTTTTTAAATGGAACAATGCCTATTGACATTAACAAACTAAAATTTGTGTAAATTAGAATGTCAATGGTGTTTCTAGCAGGATTCTAGGATGAGTCGGTTACGAGATGTCGCATTTTGAAAATTTTACATACTGGCACTTGTTTGTGCCGTTCAACCTTCGTAGTTATTAGGTACAATGTTGTTAAGTTTGCTCTCAGTGTGCTTGCGTGTTCTTTGATGCACTGTGACTTGTTAGTCAGTTAGTATGTGCCAGTACAAGCAGTAGGTCGTGAGGGGACGATGGGATTTACCAATGAGAAGAAGCTGACATGTTCATGGTGTGTGGAGAGTGTAGGAAGAAAGCAGTTCGTTCTTGTATGATGTATGCAGCAAGATATTACAATGGACATCAACCATCCCGGTAATTATTTATCAACCTCTCCAACCATTTAGGTGAAAGTGGTAGTGCAGGCCCTGGACAACGTAACAGAAGGAAACAAGTGACTACAGAAGAGAGGGAAATTAATGTTCTTGCTGCTGTTGCAGTCGATCCGCATGTTAGCTCCTGTGCAATTGCACAAGGAAGTGGCATGAGTCAGGCAAGTGTCCTATACATTCTCCATCGACACAGGTTACATCCCTGTCACATCTCTCCATCGTGAACTGCATGGAAACAATAATGAGAATCGTGTTAACTTTTGTATATGGGCATTAAGGCTGGGCACTCCAGATGTATCGTGTTTCTTGTTTAGTGATGAAGCATCATTTACCAACTACAGCCAGGTACTGTGCCGAAAAATACACTATTGATTTGTTGACAGTTCCCGTTGGTTTAGTCAGGTGGGATGTCAGCATCCATGGAGAGATAACATAAGGTGTGGGGTAGTGAACCATCAGCTAATAGGCCAGTTTTTCACAGGCGGAACACTGAACATCCACAATTAGGTTCTACCGCAGAATCTTAACAGACCATCTTCCACGGATGCTAGAAGACGTTCCTTTGCTGCCTAGGAGGAGCCTGTCATACCAACATGATGGCTGCCCAGCCCAAAGCGCGTGGAGTACTACAGCATGTCTGCATGAACTATTTCCAAATCATTGGATTGGATGCATAGTACCTGTACTTTGGCCAGCCCGTTCCTGGATTTGACTCTTGTAGATCTTTTTTTTTGGGGGGGGGGGGAACTGAAAGACACTGTCTACAAGGACATACCAACTACATCTGATGATATACAATGACGTATTACTGCAGCCTGTTTGGACATCTCTGCTAAAATGGTAGCAAGTGTGCAGCAGTTGTTCCATACCAGACTGGAAATATGTATTGCTGCTGGTGGTGGCATTTTGAACATCTGTGATAGTCAGTTGTCCCATATATATGCTTCCCATCCAGTGTCTGAACCTGTAGTCCAAAGTACCTCAATATACATGGATGCAAATTTCCAACAAAAGAAAACTGTGTGATACACTGACACTGAAATGTCGATACTAAGTAGATGAATTCATTCCAAGCTGAATATGAAGTACTCTTAACTCTGCCAGGTATAGATACAAAATATTAATTCTGGTATATCAAGAGCAAAATTTATTTTAAAATAAAGCAGTTTACTATAGCACAAGCAGAACTATACAAATGTATAAATGAAACAAGACAGAACAATCTTAGAAGGTAGGTATATCAGCGCAGCTTGATCGGTAAATAATTGAGGTTTTTTGTCAGAACATTCATACAATGTCACATTGCAGCAAAGAGAAATTTAATCACAGTGTTCCGAACGGCCAGCACTCAAACCCTTTTGACAGCTTCGCCACACAAATTAGCTGATGACATATTATTGAAGTGTGTTGACGTCTGCCGCTACACCAGCCCCCTCAGGGAGTGCGGAGCGCCAACCACGAATCGCACCAGGAAGTGCACCCACTGTCAAGGTTGCATTCGGGGCTCTGGATGAGCTTCTGCTTTAAGTGAAGGTTGTGGCTGGCTGCGTTGTGCATGCATTTGTGGCAATTTTGGCAACGCGAAGGCTGGCTTAAACCTGTCGATGGAGACAGTACTGGGTTTGCCATTAACTGAAATATCTACTGTTTTTTCACTTCTGCCAAGTACATGATGAGGGCCCTTGCAAGGAGATGTCAGTGGTGGTTTCACTCCATATCTGTGTTAAATCACACATGTGCAACTTTGTAATTCACAGTGCATAAAGTGGATAGGTGAAGAATGCAGCAAGTCACCTTGGTAGCGGATGGCGGTAGACGGCTCCTGGGTGGTGCTGTGGCAGCAGGGCAGCGTCTGTACGCCTGGGTTGGACCCTCGGGCAGCATCTTTGGTTCACGGCTCAGCAGAGGCAGTGTGACAGATGTGGCGACAGCCGACACACATACATAGCCACTTGTCCCGCCTCCTGTAGATACATTTCTGTGGACATCTGTACCCTATCATCTAGAAAAAAAGAATACACACTTCCAAGTCAATGCTTACCTTTTACTCTACGATACCTTGCTACTGGCAATTCTTTCGAAGATTTGAAATTTACAAGTGTAGTTTCAGTTCAACAGTATTTGAGATATAATTATGTAAACATATCATGTAATAATAAGTGCACTAAAGAACTATATTTGGATAAGTAATGCATACACAAAGATACATATCAGTATATACTTTTATTCATAACTTTGCACTAATAAAACTTTTTTAAAAAAAATTCTTCCTTCGAGACCATTCCTAATATTTTCTAAGCTAGTTTATATACCGTTTCCGTGTGCTGACAGTTGCGGAAGGCCTCACTGTATCGAAGCTGCGTCGAAACACCCTCATCTAGAAAAAAAGAATACACACTTCCAAGTCAATGCTTACCTTTTACTCTACGATACCTTGCTACTGGCAATTCTTTCGAAGATTTGAAATTTACAAGTGTAGTTTCAGTTCAACAGTATTTGAGATATAATTATGTAAACATATCATGTAATAATAAGTGCACTAAAGAACTATATTTGGATAAGTAATGCATACACAAAGATACATATCAGTATATACTTTTATTCATAACTTTGCACTAATAAAACTTTTTTTAAAAAAATTCTTCCTTCGAGACCATTCCTAATATTTTCTAAGCTAGTTTACATACCGTTTCCGTGTGCTGACAGTTGTGGAAGGCCCCACTGTATCGAAGCTGCGTCGAAACACCTGGAGCGGGATCAATGGCCTGGTATGGCCGTAACTGACGTAATAGATTGGTCACTCATGCGAGGGAGACCACGTGACAACCCTCAAGCGGAAACGCCGGTTGCAGAAGCCATGTCTGCTGATGCTGTTGACCGGCAGGGCATTGGCTAGTGTAGATGAACTGGTTTCACTCACTAGCTGTGTTGTGGTCCCAGCTGTTGAAGTTAGAGCCGATACATTTTATCCCTCCTTTGATTAAACCAGTCCTCCGGATTCATGTTTTGTTTGCCTGACTGTAACAGAATAAGATTTTGGCGTGTCCACATTTTCGTTTTATTTTATACTAAATACAGTATCTCATTCCAACGATCCTTAAGCACCGAATTTCTGTGCTCCTCTTTGTTATATTCCCCTCTTTTTCCTTTCTCAATTTATTATTGTTCCCTATGGGTGAGTCAGTTTCTCACTATTACTGGCATGTCTATTGTGGACCTGCAGGTTGAACGAAGGAAAGGGTGGAATGTGGGCAACTCTAGATCTGAGATGGCCATATAGATTACTTATTATGCTCAAAATTACACAAATGGCTGATGTGCTACAGCCTGTCATTTGAGTTGGTTGCATTGTTCGTTCCAATGTTTTCTTACATGACTGGGCTAGATGTTCCATCGTTATGTGACCATTTCGTGCTGCTGTCATCTGGCCCATTGTAACTGAAGAGCTGGATGTAACGTGGCGTTTAGGGAAATCAGGTTTTCCTTGGGCAGCATTTCAAAAGGCCGAGCCAGTAGGTAAATTGACACATAGGTCGTGTCCAAAGCTGTGGTTCCAGTAATGGTGGCAGGCAACCGGAAAGTGAGACCTGAAATGTCGCATTGTATCTATTTTCTGGAATAATTCGGTTCCACTTGTAATGACCTCTCTGGGGCGATTAGTTGCAGGCTTCTTCGGATGAAACAGAACGTATTCACGAGACTAAGTATAACTCTTCCACTACTATTGTAATTTAGTATGCGTTTATCTAAATAACAGAAAGCCTGTCTCCATGTTGCCACGTATAACCCTCTTACTAACATTTAGATTAGTTTCCAAATAAAGTACACTATGGGAGGGTATTCCTGTTTATAGGAAAAGCTAATCAATAGAGTTTCCCTTTTTACAGGATTTGACAGTGTGATGTGTCTAATGGATAAATCAATCAAACTGTTCACTTCTTTTCCTAAGATCTTACCCAGCAGCTAGATAGAAACGCAGTATGAATAATATTACACTGAAGCTAGGACAACTCAGTTCCAAGTTCATTTAATGGTTTAAAACATGTATTAATGGTCGCCAGCCTAACCAGGCAATGGAACAGTGAAGTATTGGAAAAGCAAAAGTATGAATTTTGCATACTTTCTTGCTACTGTTTAATTTCGTTCTTCAAACAAATATTACTCCACTAAAACTGTGTTGGACTACACCCTTATACATTACGTTTTTAAAAGAGAAAAAGCCCAGTAGATAACTTCAAGGAAACTAAAAATCTTGGCCAGGGGGGGCTTTTAGAAAAGCACTTTCCATATTCAAAAACTTAAATACTATAATACTTAGACAGCAAAGCACACACTTTTTATACTAAACATTTCACTTCAAGAGAAACTCTTTCTTACTGGAATTTACTTTCAAAAGCTATTACTCTTTGAACTAATTCTGCATAGTCACTTAACAGATTCTAGTAACTTGGCTTCACTTTGATTGAATTTTACGTAAGCAAACTTTTACTATAACACTTTGCAATAGTTAAGAAAACTTTTTTATCATTTACACAAAAACAATTTAAATGCTGCCTCTTTATGTTAACTTGGCACTTCATAAGTCTGTAAAACAACCTCAAAAATATCTGGAAAAAGTTCACACAAATTATCAGGCTAACCAACAGACTACCACAGAAAGATCTAATCGACTCAATAGAAGAAAATTACCATAAAACCAATTCCAGAGACTTTTACAAAATGTTTGGAAGACAATTACAAAAATTTGCCCCTCCCACGTTAATGCTGAAAAGGGGAGACGGAAAAATGGCACATAATGACAAGGAAAATGCCGAAATCATGGCAAAAGCATTTAGTAAACTTTTGAATTGTGAAGAACTCCAGGAACTTTTAGCAATTAATGCAGACACACCCACCAAGACTCCACCTGATCTCATAAATCCTCCATCAATCCAAGAGGTGGAAATGGCCCTCAGAGAGATGAAAAATTATAAAGCATGCAGAGAAGACCAAGTTTTTTCAGAAATGTAGAAATATGCAAGTGATACAGTTCGAACATCCTTACACATAGCCCTAAAAAAAATCTGGATAACAGAAAAGTTTCCTGAACATTGGACCACAGTCATAATCCACCCACTCCACAAAAAAGGAGATAAAATAACCCAGATAATTACAGAGGTATCTCTCTCTTAGACTACACATACAAGATTATCTCCACAATCCTATACAAGTGGATCAAAGAGCAACTAGAGGAAGAATTAAGTGAATACCAAGGACGCTTCAAACCTTGGAGAAGCTGTGCAGAACAGATCATAACTTTAAAATAAGCCATAGCATATTACAAGAAACGAAATAAACCTCATGTAATAACTTTTTTGGACTTTAAAAAAGCATATAACTGTATCCATAGACCTTCAGTGTCAAAAATCTTAAGAAATTTTGGGCTCCATACAAAATTAATCAAATTGATAGAACTCGCTGTAACCAACACTGTATCAAATTCAAGTTTGGGGGGGGGGGGGGGGGACTCTGAGCCACTCATCATAAAACAGGTTTAAGACAAGGAGATTGCTTGGCACCCCTGCTGTTCAACTGTGCTTTAGAATGCATGAGGGAATGGTACAAGATTAACCCAAAGAACATCCAAATTGAAGGACCCAAAGACAAAATAAGTGCAAATTGTCTAGGATTTGCTGATGACCTTGCTCTCTTGTCCAACAATATTCAGGAAACCAAACAACAAGTTATCTCACTGCAGGAAATAGCACAGAAAATTGGTCTTGAAATATCCTTTGAAAAAACAGTCATCATGTTAACTGACCCACCACTCATAAACAAAATTGTCACAGCAAACCAAGACATCAAAATTGTAGATAATTTTAAGTATCTGGGAGAAATAATGACACATAGCCTCAATGAAAAGCCTACGTGGCATAAGAGAATAAACAAATTGACTAGAACACAATATATCGCTAAGAACACCTACAACAAAAAGAGCCTGTCAATAGCAACAAAATAAAAACACTACAAAACAGTCACTCAACCAGAAATAACATACACAGATGAAACCATCTTCAAAACAACTAACACTTCACAAATAGACAAAATACTCAAAATAGAGAACGTGCGTCAACAAATCGTACCAGAAAGATGGACATTGGAGAGTAGCTACAAATGAAACAGCCTATAAGGAAACAGAACCAGTAATGAGTACAATCGGGAAGAAACGCATTTCATTTTTCGGATATCTAATCAGAACACCAGAGAACAGGATCATCAGGAGAATAGTAGAAAAATTGTGGAATAGTAAGTACAACATTAAGTGGATTACAGAAATCAAAGAAGATATAGATGAACTACAGATTGAATTGGAAGACCTAAGAAACAAAGCTGACTAAACCAGGAAACTCACAGACAAACAAACCAGACTGCAAACGAGAACCAACAAACAGATAATAGGAAGGGTGATTTCTGATGAAGAAAGAAGGATACGATCCGAGAGAATGAAGAAGTACTGGGCTGAGAGTAAACTGGAAAATTCTTTGTATAAAGTTGGCTAGAGTGGTCCAATGAAAGCCATAAAATGTAAATAAAAAAATACTGTTTAAATTGATGGTTCACGTTGCACAAAAGTAAAACAAAAAAAAAAAATCTTATCTGGTGGGTGCGGCGAACAATTATTATAGCTACACTACCCACAATACAGCCTGCAAATCTTTTGCTGTATGGGCTCAATTTCTCTTCTTGGCGACGTTCAATTTTACATACAGTAGCCCAATAACTCGTAGCTATGCCGTAAGCCATTGCAGTCTTCATCCGAGGCATATTTGTGCAAATTTGCAGGCAAAGCTTCTCCTGCTCCACATAGGTGTTGCCTCAGTCACTGCTAGCTACAGACTGTGTGACTTAGTTCCCGCACTTGCTCTAGGTAGCGCGCCAATTCGCCCTTGCCACCTTTTCCAATCCCCAGAGCCACTTTCGTCGCAGACAAAAGCACACTGGCTTTTACATAACACTTACTTCTTACATTATTCCTAAGTGTGACCATTCCTAAAATGGTCAAATTTACATCAACATGAACAATTTATGCACACAAATATTTTAAAATAAATGTCTTCAGAAAATTATTGAACATAATAAACAATTTACATGCATTACTCACATACAATGCGAAGAACTTCAGACTCCAGTATAGCACACTCTTCTTTACATCTGCAGAAAATTTAGTACAATATGCCAAAATTTTAAAGGAAAAAAAATTATAAAAATGTAAATGAACATAAACAAATAATGTTATATCAGGTACAGTTTGTATCTGCTTTGTGAGACAAACAGTGACTTGCTTGGCTCGGCATTGCAGTGACTCCACGGTGGAGAGTAGTACTTCCCTCATCATAGTAAATGACATAACTGACTTAGAAAACATCTGTTATAAAGAATCTCCAACCGTAAACATGCATGCCAAAGTGTGTCACACATACACCTACCAACCTACTTTTTGTCTGCTTATCTACATCTGCACCAACTACATATAAAACAATGTTCCATTAATAGCCATGCACAAATGTTCCCTGTGGATCTTTCTCATCAAAATAACATAACATAAACATAACCATAATACATAACACATAAGTAATTGCAAACTTTCAATTCGTGTGATCACGTCGTGGCCTTAAGGTGTATGGATGCATTGGAGCAATCTCAGTTGTGCTCTGCGTCACTGGCTGATTTCTATCTTTCGTTGTTCTGCCTTCTTTACCCAGTTCCCTTCCCCCTTCAGTAGGAGCTGACGGCAAATGAGCAGTGCTTCTGGTTCACCCTGAAACAGACGGATTTTGGTCATACAGACAACCATAGTCGGGTAGGAGTGGTACCGGTATTTTAACATTTACTGGGGATGTCCTTTCGACTTTCTGAGAGGGCCGTTGCTACTGTGGAATGAAGTTCTTTGTTTCCGCTTCGGAACACGACGGTTATATAGCACAATCGACTATCTGGCATGATACTTAAGTAACTTCACTTTTTTTTACTGTGAATGTTTTCCTGTCTTTCTAGATATTTTGCGTTCATTTTTATCACCTGACGCCATATCCATTTTGATCTTTTAGGAAAGTTTCAAAAACGGTTCAAATGGCTCTAAGCACTATGGGACTTAACTGCTGAGGTCATCAGCCCCCTAGAACTTAGAACTACTTAAACCTAACTAACCTAAGGACATCACACACATCCATGCCCGAGGCAGGATTCGAACCTGCGGTCGTAGCGGTCGCGCGGTTCCAGACTGTAGCGCCTTTAACCGCTTTGCCACCACGGCCGGCAGGAAAGTTTCAAACAGAGTATACATCCTCCCTTCGAGTAGGCTAACACAATTCGTGGTGAGGGAATTTTTCTACCAAAAACAAGCGCGACAGATGAAAGATTCATGTTTTCATGGGTTTTTTAATTATACACTGAAGAGCCAAAGAAACTGGTACACCTGCCTGGTATCGTGTAGGGCCCCTGCGAGCAAGCAGAAGTGCCACAATACGACTTGGCATGGATTCGACTAATGTGTGAAGTAGTGCTTGTAGCGTTTCTCTTGGGGGCGAAAAGAAAAAGAATTGTTATTACGTATATTTTTTTGAAAAATGTCGAAAAAGTGAATATTTTGGTGGGCCACTTGGCAACAGAATCAGGGATTGATTACACTATTATAATAATATACGTTGAGCATTAAATACCTGAATAAGATATATTGATTATATTGATATATGTATTTGAGATCGTTCGGAAGAAACATTATCATTTCTGTGCATTTTTATAGTCGCGATGTAGTCATACCCGGATCAGCACTAAGGGACCAGAAGATTTATAGGCTTTAAAAGAAATGCAACACTACACAAAAAAGTTGGTTCAGAAATAATAGGAAAACGATCATGTTCCTTCTGCCTCATGCTGCGTTCGGCCCATCAGCGTGATCGTAATTTCTGGTGATGAAGTAACACAAAATAATTATAATTCAAGTAAATGAGGAGATGGAAATCATCAAGGTTAATTTACTAAAATAAGCACACTTATCTGTAACACACTTTTTTTTAATGCTACGTACCTTTTAATATTAAATTACAATAGATGTCCATTGTGGTTAAATACTTTATACATAACAGTCAAAATGTCCTCTTGATGGTGTCTGTTCGTAATCAGTTACAAGAAACTACATGTTTTCTGATTGAAAAAAAAAATAACATTTAGCATATTCACTCAATATTTTCACATAGAATATAAAATACAGTTGCGGAACGCAGCAAGTCCGCGTCCGCCTTTCATAGAATACAAACAGTAAAAGGCGAGGCGCCAAAAGCCTCATTTGTCTTGAAACAACAGAATTCTTTTTTATACCATTAATCGATACATGTACATAGAGATTTACAGGCACCGTGCAAGAACGGCAAAGATAAAGAACAATAGACTCTGTCGCTGCTATGCGATGGTTCATTTCTTTTACTTTACAATTGTTCGATAACTTTAAGCCATCAGGCATTTACTATTGAGCGTATATTAATGTTTGTGAGGCGAAAATTACTAATATTACATTGCCTCCCATGAGGAGGTATTACTTTCATCCTCATGCCCATTGGAATATTTGTAATTTTCGGGTATAACATACAGGTTATTAAAAGTTTCATTACACATTCATTCCATAATAAAAGAATTAACGTTTCAATTTGTAATTACTGACGGTGGACCATTGTGAATTTGTTCTGTGTTTCTGTCAGTGTTTGCATGGATTCAGTCTTTCTTGATGATTCTTAAAATTAAGGCTATAAGTACACATATTTACAAAATTTATAAGGAAATAGAGTCACACTTCATTTTTCATCGTTGCAAAAGTAATTTGACTATCACAACTGGTACACAACTTTCTGTTTTGACTGTATTCATTATATTGTCATCGTCTTGTCGATTGATTGCCTTGCCCTTTCTCGTACTTAATTATACATTTAATTTCGTCGCACATACACTATTTATGATAGACTTGGATTGTAGAGCGGCCACTGGTGATGGCTTCGACAAGGAAGTCCATATTTTTCACTTTCAGAGCTCGAGTGTGGCTCTCCGAATTATTTCACATATGAAACAGATAAAATATCTTATATTAGAATAGCTTACAAAACTAATTTTATACACATGTGGGATGGGATACAGGAAGGATCGGATCCTTTGATGTATTTTCGTGTGCTTATTTTCATTCGTATCGTGACCTCTCGTTAAAGTTTACTTTTCAAGTGTTCAGAGGTGAACTTGTGACTTATCTCAGTGTACAATCAGTCATTATACTAATTACGCTAACTTCTCTATCTTAGAGTCTCTCAGAAGGTTTATGATACATACAAAAATGCTTTCAGTACTGGATGTGAATGTTTTTGCTACAGAATATAGCGCACAGCAACTGCTGTTGGCGGTTGAACGTTTACATTATTTCGTCACATGGTGGCGGTCCGCCTCCACTGTTGCGAGCAATCTTGAAATTCAGTCTGTGCGCGCGCACCTGACGAGCGTGCAGAGCGTTGATTTCGCGTTTGATTAGATTAGATTAGATTAGATTTACTTTCATTCCAACTGATCCGTAGTGAGGAGGTCCTCCAGGATGTGGAACATGTCAGAAAAACAACAATACATGACAAATATTTAAACTAAAACAAATAAGCTAATGTACCATTCCACAGGTCCCAAGTGGAATGATCGTCATTTTTTAATGAACACTAAGAGTCATTTTACAAATACTATTGCACTGAATTTAAAATAAAAAAGTTTTTTATTTATTTATAAGGTAAGAAACATGTAATACAACTACTGTAATACTTATTTACAATGAACACATTACTGCACTGAAATGGTGCAGAAGTTAGATTATACTTACACACACACACACACACACACACACACACACACACACACACACAAATTTCAGTGAACACATTACTGCACTGAAATTGTGCAGAAGATATGTTGTACTTATATACAAATCAGTTGGTTTTCCTCAGAAATTCATCAATGGAGTAGAAGGAGTTGGCCACCAATAAATCCTTTAGGCTTCTCTTAAACTGAATTTCATTGGTTGTTAAGCTTTTTATGGCTGCTGGCAAGTTATTGAAAATGTGTGTTCCTGAATAATGCACACCTTTTTGTACAAGACTAAGTGACTTGAAATCCTTGTGAAGATTATTCTTATTTCTAGTATTGATTCCATGAATTGAGCTATTGGTTTGAAAAAGTGATATATTTTTAATGACAAATTTCATTAAGGAATAAATATATTGGGAAGCTGTAGTTAGTATCCCTAGTTCCCTAAACAGGCTTCTGCAGGATGTTCTTGAGTTCACACCACATATAATTCTTACTGCACGTTTTTGTGCCCGGAAAACTTTAGCTTGGCTTGATGAATTACCCCAGAAAATAATCCCATATGACATTATGGAATGAAAGTAAGCATAGTATGCCAGCTTTTTCATTTTTATATCCCCTATGTCTGACAAAATTCGCATTGCAAACAGAGATTTGTTAAGACGCTTCAGCAGTTCTGTGGTGTGCTCCTCCCAGTTGAATTTATTATCAAGCTGTAATCCCAAGAATTTAACACCGTCCACTTCTTCTATCTTCTTGTCATCATATGTTAGACATATACTCTTGGGACACCCCTTACAAGTTCTGAACTGCATGTAGTGTGTTTTTTCAAAGTTTAGTGACAAAGAATTGGCTAGGAACCAGTGATTAATGTCTACAAATATTTTATTGGCTGATCTTTCTAAGACTACACTTGATTTGCTATTTATTGCAATGTTTGTATCATCAGCAAACAAAACAAACTTGGCATCTGGTAATGTTACTGATGAAAGGTCATTGATATACACAAGAAAAAGTAAGGGCCCCAAAATGGAACCTTGTGGGACCCCACATGTAATTAGTTCCCAGTTGGATGATGCCTGATAGCTTGATACATGTCTCTTTCCTAATAACACCCTTTGTTTCCTGCCAGAGATATAAGATTTGAACCATTTTGCAGCATTTCCTGTTACACTATAATATTCTAGTTTACTTAAAAGGATATTGTGATTTACACAGTCAAATGCCTTTGACAGATCACAAAATATACCAGTTGCCTGCAATTTTTTGTCTAATGAATTAAGTACATTTTCACTGTAAGTGTAGATAGCCTTCTCAATATCAGAACCTTTTAGAAATCCAAACTGTGACTTTGACAGTATGTTATTTGAGATAAGATGGTTATAAAGACGACTGTACATTACTTTTTCGAAAATTTTTGAGAATGCTGGCAGCAGTGAAATTGGACGGAAATTTGATGCTATTTCTTTATCTCCCTTCTTAAACAGTGGCTTAACTTCAGCATATTTCAGCCATTCGGGAAATATTCCACTGATAAACGACTGGTTACACAGATAGCTTAATATGTTACTTAGCTCAGAATCACATTCTTTAATTAACTTTGTTGATATTTCATCATACCCACTAGATGTTTTTGATTTTAAAGATTTTATGATGGACATTATTTCTGTTGGGGTAGTGAGGGTCAAATTCATATTATGGAAGTTACTTGAAATGTCTGGTCTAAGGTAATCCATAGCAGCATCTACCGAACCTGACAACCCCATCTTTTCAGTAACAGTTATAAAATGTTTGTTAAAAAGTTCTGCAACACTATACACATCTGTCACCAATGCATCATTTACTCTTAATGCTATTTGTTCCTCTTCATGTCTGGTTCTACCGGTCTCCTCCTTCACTATATCCCATATTGTCTTTATTTTGTTATCTGATATGACTATCTTTTCCTTGTAATATATTTGCTTTGACATCCGTATTACAGTCTTTAATATTTTGCAGTATTTCTTATAATGTGCTATAGCATCAACATTGGAAATGTTTCGGATTGACAGATACAGTTTTCTTTTTGTTTTACAAGATACCCCTATTCCTCGAGTAATCCATGGCTTCTTTGTAGACTTTGCTCTAACCTTGGTAAGTTTTGGGGGAAAGCAGTGTTCAAATAAGGTAAGCACTTTATTAGCAAAAGTGTTATATTTTTCATTCATGCCATGAGCACTGTAAACATCAGTCCAGTGAATGTCTCTGAGGAGTGTCCTAAAATAATCAATTTTTGGCTTACTGATTACCCTCTTGAGCTCAGATTTAACAGATTTTATATCTTGTTCAGTATTAACATTTAACAGAAGGAACTGCATGTCATGGTCTGAGAGGCCATTGACTATTGGTTTTGTAATATAATTTTGTTCATTTGACTTTTCTATAAAGATATTATCAATGGCTGTTTGTGAGCAAGTGGTTATCCTAGTGGGGAACTTTACTGTGGGAATTAAGTTGAATGATAGTGTTACTAACTCAAATAGGTTCTTATTGGGAGAGTCTTTAAGGAAATCTACATTGAAATCACCAGCAACCACTATTTCTTTGTTTTTGGTTGTTAAATGGGCCAGTACAGCTTCAAGGTGGTTTACAAACAGATTAAAGTTACCTGCAGGTGCTCGATATACACTTAATATTATGAAAGATTTTTTGTGAAATTCTAATTCTGTTGCACATGCTTCCATATGCTGTTCTAGGCAAAATTTATGAATGTCTATGTTCTTAAATTTATGACAGTTCCTGATGAATGTGGCAACTCCTCCTTTCTCCATTTCTGATCTACAATAGTGAGATGCTAACCTAAACCCTGTAACACTTAAAAGTTCTATACCAGTGGTCACATGATGTTCAGAGAGGCAGATTATGTCAGCTGGGTTTGAAGACTCTAATTCATCTATGCAGATAGTTAATTCATTAAATTTATTTCTCAGTCCTCGAATATTTTGATGCAATAAAGATAGCTGACATTTCACATTGACTGACTTAAAATTGGATGGAGTTAAAATATCTGCTGACAGTTGAAAATTCTTAACCAATGGCTGTTTATGTTGATGTAATAAGCTGGAATTATGTTTTTTGATTTCTTTCTCAAACTGAAGGTTTGTCTCAGTTCTAACCTCTCTTAAAATTTGTTTTCTTTCTGTCCTCCCTACCCTAAAAAAGGGTCTTTTCTGAATCCTATAACCACTGGTATTTTACCACTCATGACAGTGCCTCCCCCCTTTAACTTTCCTGCTATTTCCCCAGCCAATTTACCCTTCCCCTTCCTGTTGAGGTGAAGGCCATGCCTAGTATAATCCCACCTACTGACAGAATCAACATGAACCACACCAATGTGTGACCCCGCACCCGACATGAGCAGCCGTTCCAGCTCCAAATTAACTCTCTTGACAGAAGAGTTCAAATGAGGTCGGTCATGGCGCCCAAGAACAGATACAAACTCAACACTGGTATGCCTCGATGCTGATGCAATCTTCGCCAGGTCACACTCTATGCTGTACCCAGGATCTCTGTCAATACTGTTACCTGCCCCACCCACTATAACCACGGTGTCTTCCTTAGTGAAATCTTTGCAAAGTGATCCTAAATCCTCTGTCACCTGCTCCAGACCAGCACTAGGTTTAAAAAAATTGGTGACCTGGTATTCTGATCCTAGTTCATCCTGCAAGAGTTGGCCAACACCTCTTCCATGGGAACTACCTAACAACAACACTTTCTTTCTCTTTACTGATTTCCCTACATTCTTACTTTTCAATTTGCTGCTGAAAGTTTGTTGTGCCCTGTCTACACCTGTAACTGCTTGAGGCTCACCAGCTTCTAACTGAAGCAACAGGTCAAATCTATTTTCCACATTCACCATAAAGCTGTCAGACAAAGTTCTAGGCCTGTTCCTCCTGTTGCCTGTTGCCACTTCCCACCTCTCTTTACCCTTCTCCCTCCTTAACCTGTCAAGATCTCCCCTGGCCTTGTCTAACTCAGCCTGAAGGGCAGCAATTTTCCCCTCCTGTTCCAGTATCTTCCTATCTCTACTACAAATCCTACAAAACCACTGATGAGTCTCATTTACTTCCCCTATTCCCACGCCACTACAGTCACCCACATGGAAAAAACTACAGCACCCATCACACCAAAGCCCCGACCTAACAATTCTACGGCAAGTCAAGCACTTTTCACTCATGATAAACGTAATAATTTATTAAGAATAAGTCAGTTAAATTACAGATAAACACGAAAATATGGTTACACAAATTTGGCCTATACGCAACTGTGTGTAAACAAAAACAAAAGTGCAAAGTTTCTGAAACAACAAGTTAAACTTTACGCTACTTTCCGGAAATGCTAGTTAAATAATGAAGAGGTACGCTAAGTTAAATTGCTGGAGAGAGCAAGGAACAACTAAACGAAATTCTATAGATTTGCTGCAGCAGAACGTAAACAGAAAATACGACTGTACGGTCTTTTCGCGTTTTCTGCTATATTACGTAATGAGAAATGAAACCTTTAATGGTACACTTAAACGGCACACTAATACACTTATTTAACACGTAATCAGTACTAATCTATGTGTTTTATAATCTAAAATAACTTATCTTTACGAGAACACCAAACCTCGCGCTAGTCGCTTGGCTGCAGGGCCGTGCGTCGCTTTTGTTCGGCGGATCGTGGCTTTGTGCTTTTTAGATTGCTGGAGGGAGCTTCTGCCACCGAAACTGCCTCACATCACTTCCTGTCCACTATCCAATTACGGATTCACACGTAAGTGGTAGCTACCGCTGCAACTGCATGTGTGGAATGACACTGATTATTACATACTGCACACATCAATGAATTTTTCACACATATGGTGCAGTAGAATACTGCCACTGAAAATCGTTGAACTTTAAAACTTCACTTGCACTGTGGTGAGCGTCTGCGTGAACGGTGTATTAAAAGAAATTCTCGTTTCATAACATCACACGGTGTTTACAAGTTGATTTATATACTAATATTTACAAGAGTTCATTTAAATCGAGAAATAATCTAATTGACCACTTTGAATCAGAACAATTGTTTCTTAGTTAGTCTTTTTTTTATTTATGCCTACAGTCACAGGTAAGCTATTATAAGTCCTTTTTCTTTGACCAAATTCATTCCAATCTCCTTTACGAATTAATTTCATTCATAGTAATCTTTGTTACGCTTGCTTATTCATTTTGTAGGCTCAATACATTTTCTTTAATGCTCATCATATTTAGCGACTTGTGAGGGGAGCTTCATTTATGCCAAAGTTTCTCTCGTATCTGTTTGTCTTTAAAGAAAGTTCGAGGTCAGATTTGAAAATAGCAAATCCGCCTCTGGATTTCGTGTAGAAATGCAAACAGTCGAAAAAGAAAAGTGGGAAAAACGGGGCCTACTCGCGGATCGTCGACAGAATTTAAATTACTCCTCAACCAGGTCGAAAATTTAATTTACATTGCGTATTACAAAAGCAATATGCGCGTCGCGAACCTACTCATTTTTATACGTAGCGCCTAACTTCCCAAGCACACGTGCATCTTTACAAGTTGATCCTGCGGAGTGGATCGGATCAAGGATCTTAAAGGATTTGCACTTAGGAAAGGGATTCAATAATCACAGAGAAAACAATAAATATTGCAGTGCGCACTCAAAATAAAATCTATCGCTTCAAGCATTTATATCTAATATGTATCTTGCTGCAGCTTGCTTACTACTCTTTGTTCATTTCTTAGACTAAGTCAAGTTTATGCATTACGCATTTGGGTATTAACTATCATTTGTATATATAAGCCTCTCACTAGAGTGTTGTTTGCTGCTGTGGCGACCTGTGAAGCTTGGGCGAGATTCTTATTCTATTTGCTGCTAGCTTGTGAATTTGCAGTATCGCTAATGCTCAATAATACCGTGAAGTTGCCATAATAAACCATGTTACTCATATGTCCTTTTACTCAGCTTGTTTATAGTCTGGACTCATCTTACTTTGCGTTATATAATAAACGTCCTTTTTATTCCATCACGCTTTTACTTAAGGTTAACGTCAGGTGTTTTTAGAACAATTGCACTGCGTTATCAATCTGTTCATGCTTAATCCTAGGTATCTGTTTACTTCAAAAAGATGTTATTTTATCGCTGGCACAGCACTGTGCTGGAACTTACAAATTAAATCTACCGACTGTTTTGCGCTAACAAGTGGTGCCTTGTTTACGTCACATTTTAAAATAGGGAATAACCTCACGGAATCGAATCTTTTGACACAACTTTCCTCTTTTGTCTGGACGTTAAGTATTTTCTTTCAAAACAGGTCATTAATTTGTCCTCGATTTAATTTCGCTTATTAATACTAAGCACATATAATCATCATTTTCATATTACTATTTAGCGAGAGAAGTGCATTATTCGCTCCTTCCTGCTCATTCTCAAATTACTATTTAACGAGAGAAGTGCATTATTCGCTCTTTCCTCTTTCCTCATTTTAGTACCTCAGAGCTAATTAATACCTCTAGAGTACATCATTTTTCTTACATACTAACTTATAACTAAAATTGAAAATCGCCTCTAGGACACGTCCTCCTGTTTACATAAAGATTATTCGTGTAAATACTTGTCTACAACTTACTCTGTATTTTATTTTCCAGACGCGTTGTTTTAATACATAAGGTTTCCTTTTAGTACCGGTTAACGTCCGTAGTCAGTTCAGTTCAGTTCTTGTTACTCATTGGTTAATCCTGATCTCCAATACCGTAGAATTTTCTTACAGCTTAAATTAACTTAATTCCTGGCGTTATAAAATTTTCTTAAATCATGATGGTGGAACAATCCTTTGATTTTATTCGTGGCAGGGTCAGATAACAAATAGCTACCAATGTGTGGTTTCCTCATTATCACAAAGGGACCTTCATAAATGTGTTGCCACTTACGATTCTTCTTTAACAACAGGGATGGTTTAAAGTGAGTCCTGACTAATACCTTTTCTCCTTCTTTGAAATCTATTACTCTGTTTACCTTCTTATCAAATGCCTTTTTTCGGAGGTTAGCATACGTTGTCAATGATATGAGCGCTTGCCTGATTTTTGCGTCTAGGTCCAATTCGTTGTCTTGTAACTTTGGAAAGGGGTCTATCCATTCATTCCTTTCTTTTGATCTTGACATTAACTCATGTGGCGTGAATCCGGTCGACAGATGAGGAAGGTGGTTTACAATCTGTTCGAAAGGTGTTACGAAGTCTACCCACTTAGATTGCTTATTCGGAATGTACGTCCTTGTAAATCTGTTAAATTCTTTGAAGATTCTTTCTGTCGGATTCGATTGCGGTCGAAACAGGGATATCAAAATTTGTTTGATTCCATGGCGAGCAAGAAATGCACGGCACGGGCGTGATGTGAAATTTGAAGCATTATCGGACAGGATTGATTCTGGAACCCCGAATCGTGGGAAATAATCTTTTCAATGCGACGAATTATCGGATTTGCACAAGAAGATTTCACTGCGTACAGTCTTATGTGCTTAGAAAAATTGTCCAGGATTGCTACTAAGTATTTAGCGCCTCCCCTACCGGTGGGTAGTGGACCTGCCAAATCAATTCTAAGAAGCTGGTTTGGACTTTCAGCAATTATTGGATTTAGTGGGATTAAAGAGGAAATGTTTAAGGATTTTGCCTTTTGACAGATGACACAGTTTCTCAATAATTTATGGATTCTCTGACGTAGATTCGGAACATAACAGTAAGTCGAGATTTTCCTTTTACATTTTTCTGCTCCGTAGTGACCCCATGAAATGTGAGTGTACCGCAGAAGATGTTCAATGAAATTTCGAGGGATGCAAACACACCACCTCTCAGATGACTCAGACGTCTTATGAAATAGCACTTGGTTATGAACTTTATAAAACTTTGACAACTTGTGGGCTGGATTTTCGTGAAGAATTTGTCTAACCTTTTTCCATTTTGGTTCTGTATTTTGTTTCCGTTTTGGATCTGTATTTTGAAGAATCTGAATCTGCCTACATAACTGAAGAAAATACTTTCTGTGAATTGGATCTTTCATTAACAAAACTTTATAATTAGACATTTGTTCCACCAGTTCGCTGGTTTCTGGTAAGCCCTCAGGTGAGCGAGAAAGTGCGTCTGCTATAACATTATCTTTACCTTTTATATGTGTAATGTCAAAGTCATATTCCTGCAGGAATAAGCACCATCGAGTAAGACGGGGATGTTGCAACTTGCATGAAAGGAGGAATGATAAGGCTTGATGGTCTGAATAGACTTTAATTTTTCTTCCATAGATATAATAGTTAAATCGCCTAAAAGCCCAAACTACGGCGAGTGCCTCCAACTCCGTAACCGAATAAGACTTTTCACACTCAGATAACACTCGACTCGCAAAGCTGATCACTTGGATTTGCTCGTGTCCATTTACTAATTGAATCTGGAAAAGACAAGCGCCGATACCCACAAAGGAAGCGTCTGCAGTAATGCAAAATTCCATATCCATCTGAGGATGATGGAGAATGTTACTGTTAACCAGACTGTCTTTAATTTTCTGAAATCCGTCTTGGCATTCCGGCGTCCAATTCCAATGTGAATTCTTTTTTAAAAGGTTGTGAAGAGCGGGATTGTTCAATACCTGATTGGGAACAAAACGTCTGAAAAATGACGTAAGACCGATAAATTCTTTCAGTTGCCTTTTTGTAACAGGGGTTGGAAAGTTTTTTATAGCAGTCAATTTTTCCGGGTCAGGTTTAATTCCTTCAGGGGTGATGATGTGTCCTAAAAATTTCATTTCACTTTTTCCAAACTTGGATTTCTTAAGATTTGCTGTAACACCATACTCTCTGAATCGTTGAAATACCTTTTGCAGAAGGGTCACATGATCTTCCCAATTTTTCGATGCTACAAGAACGTCACCCACATAGACTGTTACCTCATCTAAAAGTTCAGGACCTAGTACATAGTCAAGGGCAAAAATAAAAATTCCGGAACTCACATTTAGTCCAAACGGTACAACTTTGAAATGGTAAGATCTACCTGCAAATATAAACGCAGTGTACTTCCTAGACTCCTGCGCAAGTTTTACTTGCCAGTAACTGCTTTTCAAATCAAGAGTGCTCAAATACTTAACTTCTGCATGAAACTTCTGCAGATGCTCTTCAAGAGCCTCTGGTCTCGTTCTTATGGGTACTATAATTTTATTGATTAATCTTGCATCTAGGACTAGCCTTACGCTACCATCTGATTTTAGTACAGACAATAAAGGACTCGAATAAGGTAAATGAGATACTTCTATCACATTCCAGCGTAACATTTTCCTGATCTCGCACTTGACAGCTTCGCGTCTCGCATATGGAATGGAATAGCTTGTTCTACAGTAGGTTGAATGGGGCAGGACATCCATTCAATATTCAAAGCCTTTTATTAGTCCAGGTTTCTTAGAAAATACTTGAACGTAATCTGTTAACAACTGTAAAGCTCATTCTTCTGTTGTTTGGATCATTCAGTGGACTCACTAGCTTTACCGTATAATTCATTCTGACCGGGAATTAGGTCTTTATACTCATCGTCATTAACACTTTCAAGATCTGTCATGTCTTCTGTCTGACTGTACTGTTGTCTTTTAGTCCATGGCCGTACTGCTATTTGAAGCACCCCAAAGTTTGTCTTCACCTTACTTCTTAACAAATTTACAGTTACTTGTTGCTGGCTCGCTACTAGAGTACAGATTCCACACTCGATGTCAATTTTAGCTTTCGTCTGCCTCAAGAATTCCATACTCAGGATTCATGGCACTGATAGGTTTTTAACAATAAGAAAAATGCACGTTACTGAAATAGACTCTATCTGGATTTGAAGCTGAGTCTGAAGATTTACACGTTGTGTTAATGGACCAGTTGCTCCCGAAACGGTGCAACCTTGAATTGGAAGTGATAAAACTTTGCATACAGAGAATATTTGCTTAAATAAACATAAAGATAAGACATTTATATTAGCTCCTGTATCTACAATGGCTGTTACTGGAATGTTGGCAATTGATACTCTTATGGAAGCTTGAACTTGTTCGTCCCGTACGTCATCATTGTCTTTCGTCTCAATGTCTGCTACTAGATCATCCCGTAAGTTTGTCTCTTTGTCATACCTAATTGCTTTAATGTCGTGTGGACTAAGGGACAGGGTGCCCCCATTCAAACTTGCAGCATCCTCTAGGAGGCTCAAAGGTGCTGCTTTTAATTTTCCGATCGACGCTTACTTTCCTGCTGATTTATATTTCTTAAAGTTTCTTCCGTCTGGAACTGGTGTTGGTTTTGTGGTACGAACTCGGTTGGAAATGGATCTTGTTGTCCTGGCGTATTCGCTTGCACATAATTTGCGTATTATGCGGGCGTTTAGGCTTCAGACTTCCCAAAGGTCCGTTCGCTTGTTGCGTGTATATTTTGTGGCTGAAAGGTATTTTGCTGTGGCTTGGGTTGATTGTAACCGTTACTGAAAGGTGTACGTTGGTCTCCACCTTGATTATGCCATTTATTTCCTTTCCACTGACGATTTGAATCGTAAGACTGATCTTTTGATAATTACCGTTGAGCGGTTTCGTGTTTCCATATTGCTGGGGCTGTGTATTATAAAGTGCATTTCCGTACTGAGGTGGTGACGAATTATATATTGGATTGTATCTCTGGCCGTTATTGTACTTATTTTTGTATTTACTGTTGGAGTACGTAGTGTGTTTATTTTTGAAACAGTTGTGGGGTTGGTACTGGCCGTCGCTGTGACGCGCTTTCGCTTGGCCACAATTGTTGCCTGCATATTCTGTATTGTGCTGGCCGCCTGCACTGAAGTGGGCGTTGCCAACATCAACTCTAGCGTCCTCGTAAATCAGACCTAACGAGTCTAACACAGATAGGAAAGTGTCCGTATCGTCCTCAGACACGTTTACTAACTTTTCTCTGATCGCAATCGGTAGCTTAGTTTTTTAGAATCATAATAACGTCTTTGGCGGTGATCGGCGAATCCCAGAACTTGATTTTCGCTAAATACTTTTCAAAATATCTTCTCAAACTACCGTGCTTACTGTTAAACACTTCGGCGTTGTAAACCTCTTTTCTCAGGCGCTGCTGCACACCAGAACTCCAGAATTTAGCTAAAAACATCTGTTCAAACTCTTTGTAACTTTTACAAGAATCGACCATTTCGGTTCCCCACAAGGCAGCATCGCCTACGATAAATCCAGCAACGAATTGAATTCGCTGGCGGTCACTCCAGCTATTCGGGAAAATTCCTGAATAATTTCGGAGGAACACTATAGGATGAATTTATCTTTTCTGTGGGTGAAAGGTCGGAAAAACACGATGTTTATCACGCTTTCCTCCTGCATCAAACTGACAAAAGTGGGTGGGCTGGTACTCTGGTTAAATTGTGCTTCTATAGAACTATGAGTTCGAGCGTTATCAAATGGTGAACGGTAATGTACCTGCTGTTGTTCATTACATCGTGGTGAATTATTCCACTCTCCTGACACGGGAGGTGGGGGAATTTTCAACTTGACATTTTAGTGTACGAACTTCATCAACTATCTGCTGACGCCATTCAGGTAAATCTTGAGCTAACGTTCGTCTTATTTTCAAAGGTCACGTTTTTAACAGTTTCCCTGAGTTCGTTCTTGACCTTGTTTTCTATGAATCCGTCTTTGTTTTTAATCCACTCTTGGTAGTGGTCGGACAATGCTTCAGCATGTGCCTTAACGGTATTCTTTATTTGATCCTCTACATTAAGAGTCTCAATCTGTTTGGAAAGACCGAGCGAGGTGGCGCAGTGGTTAGCACACTGGACTCGCATTCGGGAGGACGACGGTTCAATCCCGTCTCCGGCCATCCTGATTTAGGTTTTCCGTGATTTCCCTAAATCGCTTCAGGCAAATGCCGGGATGGTTCCTTTGAAAGGGCACGGCCGATTTCCTTCCCCATTATTCCCTCGCCCGAGCTTGCCCTCCGTCTCTAATGATCTCGTTGTCGACGGGACGTTAAACACTAATCTCCTCCTCCTCCTCCTCCTCCTCTGTTTGGAAAGATCATCAACAACATTCTCGATCGTGTCTACTGCGGTTTTGACTCCTTTGACCTCATCAGAGATTGCGGTATAATCTTCTTTTAAGGTCGCAGCTTGTATTTGGTATTCCATCACTTTTGAATTTATCTCTCCCTTGGCTGCTTCGATTTTTTCATCTAACCGTTTCGAAATATCCTCTATTTTTTACTCTACTTGTGTGTCAATTTGTAGCCTCATGGTCGTGATCTGACTTGGCTTTGGACATTACCCAACAGGGTATTTAAATCAGCTGTTATGTCTGCCTTTAGTTCGGCCTTTACCGAATTTAACCGTGTATTTAGGTCATTTATCTCCGTTTGCAGATCTGCTTTTAAGGAATTTGTCTGCTTTTGCTGAATTGCACAGATTTGTAAGGACCTGATTTTTATTATGCCGTCTTTCGGCCTTCTCTTTTTCTTCGCGGGCCTTTTCATCTAATTTTTCCTGCTTTTCACGTTCCTGTCTTTGCGCTTCTCTCTGTCTGACTTTCGAACTTCCGTTCCATTATTGCTTCGATCATTGCGGCCAAGTCATTTTTTTCAAAAGCGGGAATACTTTGCACACTAGGACCGGCTTCTAAAACTTCGGTCGAGGCTGCTTCTGCCTCCGCTCGTGTACCTATCGCGCGTGATCGTAATGGATAATGAGGTCCATTCGCATCACCGCTGTCGTCTGCTTTTGTTTGTGTCCGCTGTTTACCGTCAGCCTTGTTCATGAATTATTTGTCAAACGTCAAAATGCTACAGATATTGTTTGTCACTGCCGTCAGTCGTTTGGCTGTGACGTAGTGCTATGGCTTACTGGGACCTAAGATGAAATTTTAACTCTGGGTAACAACTGACGTTCATGTACGCCAAGAAGACAAGATGGTTCCTACTAATTACAAACAAATGAAATATCCCACGTTTTACCAGTTTTGAGCGTAATTATCCGCCATATCGTAATTTTTTTTATGCACTGACAACAATGGTACACTTTCACTGAATTTAACTACATAAGAATGGACTATGGACAAATTGAAATAAAGCTGCTTCAAGGCAAGGAAAGACAGGTTTACGTTCCGATCAACTCGAAAGATGCAACATCACTACGAAAGCTTGGCTACTGCGTATAAAAATTTGACTTACTATGGCTGTCTTGATGGTGATACGGCTGGATACTTGCGTTTCTTGGTAATTTCATCAATCGTTCTTCTGAATTAATTAAAAGGTTTTCCCATTTCTCTTTTCTCGGTTGAATTGCACCCACATGAAAAAATGAAACAATTATTAGAACAAGCACTGAAAAATTTTTAAACACAAACATGAAATGATTTTTGATCAAGTCCCTGTTCGGGCGCCAAGTGTAGCATTGCTCTTGGGGGACGAAAAGAAAAAGAATTGTTATTTTATTTTTTTTTTTTTGAAAAATGTCGAAAAAGTGAATATTTTGGTGGGCCACTTGGCAACAGAATCAGGGATGGGGTCAACAGAAGCGTCCGATCTTACCCGTCGGCTTTGACCCGTGACGTAAGCGTGTTGTGGTGTGTGACGTCATTACGGCGCGGAGTTTGATTTGCGATTGTGGCGTGTTTGTAGATGTCTTGTTTTTGTTTGTCGTGCTCTCTGGTGGTGTGTTCATGGTTTTCGTTTGTTTCGTTTGTTTCGTGTGGTGGGGTCAGTTTTCTGTTGCTCAGGTGTTGGATTTGAAGCGGAATTTCTATTAGTGGACGGGTAAGATCGGACGCTTCTGTATTTCCGTTTTGTGTATTGGGTATAGGTTGGAAACATCCGATCTCACGCGTCGGCTTTGACCCGTGACGTAAGGGACCTACACATTGATCTGTAGCGTAGCCCTGAATACGAGGTTAGGTTGGGAGTTTTTTTTTTTGGAATGCGGCCGCGGCAGCGGCCGCCTATGATTCGAAAATATTGATTTGACACTAATGAACATGTATACGTAATATGAAGCAATTTGATGAACATATTGATCTGTAGCGTAGCCCACTTGAGGTTAGGTTGGGAGTTTTTTTTTGGAATGCGGCCGCGGCAGCGGCCGCCTATGATTCGAAAATATTGATTTGACACTAATCAAGCCTGTGGGGGGATGGGGGGGGCACTGCAGACTCCCCCCACCGCATAACGACACATGATGATCAAAGTTTGAAAAAAAATGTAAAATTTTTTCCGTACCTGCTAAACTGCATAAGTGCCGATGTATGTAGGTGTAAGGGAAGCTTTCGTTTCTTAGTTTTCTATTGGGGGATGTGATCGGTAGGTTCTGTTGAGCTATATAGGTTAAGGGAAGTGTCCGATTATGGATAGGAATGTGTTTTTTGGTATTTGGTCAGTTTTGTGATGTTGATTTATTTCGTTGTTTTGCGTGGTTTTGAATGGCGGTCGGTGGCTACATTTCTGTATATTTAGTTTCTCCGCACCCAAAAACCCCTAATTTCCCACGCTTGTCCCGTTACAGTCATTAGGCTTTTTGTGAAACTTGTGTATTTCAGTGTTTACAATACGTATGCGATGTTTTTATATCCGCCATATTGGAATTGTTTATAGTCGTTTCCGCGGTATTTGTGACGTCATGGGTCAAAGCCGACGGGTAAGATCGGACGCTTCTGTATTTCCCAGGGATGGATTACACTATTATAATAACATACGTTGAGCATTAAATACCCGAATAAGAGCAGCATATTGAAATATATATTTGAGATCGTTCGGAAGAAACATTATCATTTCTGTGCATTTTTATAGTCGCGATGTAGTCATACCCGGATCAGCACTAAGGGACCAGAAGATTTATAGACTTTAAAAGAAATGCAACACTACACAAAAAAGTTGGTTCAGAAATAATAGGAAAACGATCATGTTCCTTCTGCCTCATGCTGCGTTCGGCCCATCAGCGTGATCGTAATTTCTGGTGATGAAGTAACACAAAATAATTATAATTCAAGTAAATGAGGAGATGGAAATCATCAAGGTTAATTTACTAAAATAAGCACACTTATCTGTAACACACTTTTTTTTAATGCTACGTACCTTTTAATATTAAATTACAATAGATGTCCATTGTGGTTAAATACTTTATACATAACAGTCAAAATGTCCTCTTGATGGTGTCTGTTCGTAATCAGTTACAAGAAACTACATGTTTTCTGATTGAAAAAAAAATAACATTTAGCATATTCACTCAATATTTTCACATAGAATATAAAATACAGTCGCGGAACGCAGCAAGTCCGCGTCCGCCTTTCATAGAATACAAACAGTAAAAGGTGAGGCACCACAGCTTCATTTGTCTTGAAACAACAGAATTCTTTTTTATACCATTAATCGATACATGTACATAGAGATTTACAGGCAGCGCGCAAGAACGGCAAAGATAAAGAATAATAGACTCTGTCGCTGCTATGCGATGGTTCATTTCTTTTACTTTCGAATTGTTCGATAACTTGAGGCCATCAGGCATTTACTGTTGAGCGTATATTAATGTTTGTGAGGCGAAAATTACTACTATTACAAGCTGGAGGGAATTGACACCATGAATCCTGTAGGGCTGTCCATAAATCCGTAAGAGCACGAAGGGGTGGAGATCTCTTCTTAACAGCGCGTGACAAGACATGCCAGATATGCTCAATTATGTTCATGTCTGAGGAGTTTGGTGGCCAGCAGAAGTGTTTAAACTCAGATGAGTGTTCCTGGAGCCACTCTGTAGCAATGCTGGACGTGTGGGTTGTCGCATTATCCTTCTGGAATCGCCAAAGTCCGTCGGAATGCACAATGGACATGAATGGACGTGTCACTTGTCAGAGTCGTATCTAGACGTATCAGGAGTCCCATATCACTCCAACTGCACAATTCCCACACCATTACATAGCCTCCACCACCTTGAAGAGTCCCCTGCTGACATGGAGGGTTCATGGATTCATGAGGTTGTCTCCATACCCATACACGTCCATCCGCTCAATACAATTTGAAATGAGACTCGTCTGACCAAGCAACATGTTTCCATCAGCAGTCAAATGTCGGTGCTGTTGGGCCCAGGAGAGACGCAAAGCTTTGTGTTGTGCAGTCATCAAGGGCACACGAGTGGGTCTTCGGCTCCGAAAGCCCATATCGTTGATGTTTCGTTGAATGGTTCGCATTCAGACGCTTGTTGGTGGTCCAGCACTGAAATGAGACACGTGAAATGTTCGTACTGGAAAATCCCCACTTCATCGCTGCCTCAGGGATGCTGTGTCCCATCTCTAGAGCGTCGACGATAACACCACGTTCAAACTGACTAAAATCCTGAAAACCTGCTATTCTAGCAACAGTAACCGCTCTAAAAACTGCGCCAGATGCTTGTTGTCTTATATAGGCGTAGCCGACCGCAGCGCCGTATTGTGCCTGTTTACATATCTCTGTGTTTGAGTACGCCTGCCTATACCACTTTTTTTGGCACTTCGGTGTATATTGTAATGAACTGTATATTTTAATAGGTTTTCCCAGTGGCCATAGCTACTGTTCACATAATACCTTAGCGTTTTCCTCAATATCTTAAACACTCCCTCCGTTCTACCATTCACTTGTGGATGAATGACGCTAGTTCGCAACTTCTTAACATGCAGTAATCGACATAACTGCTTAAACAATTCAGACACAAAGATCGTACCTTTATTACTGCTTCTTGTGTACTGAATTTCAATAGCCAACGATTAACAAAAGCACGAACCACAGTGTCTGCTTGCTCATTTGGTATGGCAATCATGACCCAGTAATTATGGTTAGTACATATTGGTTTCTGTTCGTAGAAAACGGCCAAGGACATTGAGGCCAATTGATTGGAAAGTTTTCGCTGCCAAAGGCAGTCTGTACAATGGTATACGCTTACGACTCAGCTCGGCTGTTTGAGCCCAAGGGATGCAGTTCTTAACACAGTGCTGAATATATTGTTTCCTCTGTGGCCACCAGTAATTTTCCACAACTCAGCAGTCCGTGTCTTGTCATCCGCTGTGACCAGCTAAGATGGAATCATCAGCTTGCTTCAACACACCGTCCCGTTAACAGGCTGGCACAACGATACGGTGGCCGCATCGTGTATACTTGTAAGGCACTCCTTCATCAGAGCTGAACTACACGCGTGCCGGCCGCGGTGGCCGTGCGGTTCTAGGCGCTCCAGTCCGGAGCCGCGCTGCTGCTACGGTCGCAGGTTCGAATCCTGCCTCAGGCATGGGTGTGTGCGATGTCCTAAGGTTAGTTAGGTTTAAGTAGTTCTCGGTTCTAGGGGACTGATGACCACAGCAGTTGAGTCCCATAGTGTTCAGAACCATTTTTTTTTAACTATACGTGTTTTGCTGACAATCAGGGTCGGCGGCCTGAGCTCTGCGCTACTGTTCTGTGCTTATTCCGATGTATTATATGCCTCGGACTTTGCGGCTTAATCCATTAGTGTTAGCATGAGACTTCCCTGAACAATGCACTACCTCAAAATCGAATTCGCTAAGCCTTAACGCCCAGCGGGTTACCTTACTGGTTGTATCCTTTAATCCTAGAAGCCATTGTAATGCGTCATCGTCTATTATGACCTTAAATTACCTCCCCTACAGATAACAAAGAAAATATGTGATACCAAAATTAGCGTCAGCATTTCATTTTCTGTAGCTGAATAGCTTTTTTTCTGATTCATTCAGTTGCCTGGAAGCATGGGCTGTGGAGTGTTCCTTCCCATCCATCTCTCGGCTTAGGACACGGCTGAAGCCATGGTTGCTCAAATCATAGGACAACATAAACTGTTATTGATAGTGTGGAAAAATGAGAATAGGACTAATGGTCAACTCTTACTTTAACTGTTGAAATTCTCCTTGACAATCAGGAGTCCAGTTAAATTTTACACCTGTTTTAATTAATGTGTAAGGAATCTTGCTACCTCTGCCAATTTTGGAATGTATTCTCTACAGAAATTCACAACCCCAAGATATGATTTTAATTCCTTTACCATGTGAGACACAGGAAAATCTTTTACTGCTTGCACAAATGGGGGATTGGGACATACCCTGTCCTGGTTAAAAATTTGACTAGAGAGTGGAGATCGTGCAATATAAAGTGACACTTTTCTGAGCTGAGAGTTAGCTGTGCTGCACACAACCATTCAGATACTTCATGCAGAGACACAATGTTGTCCTGGATGTCCTTGGAGCGTAATATTATTTCTTCTAGATATACGAGTAGTAGGCACTGCTTTGGGTTTTAGGCATCATAGAACTCCGTGTTGTGAAGTCCTCAGTGTGTTTTTCAGACAGAAAGGCATCCTATGACACTGCAAGTGCCCAAATGGGATCGAAAATGCTGTCTTAGGCTGACCTCTGGTGCTACTTCTAATTGATGAAATTGGTGATACCCGCTATGTAAATCTGAGACTGTGGCGTAATGGCATGGTCCCAGATTGTCTAACGTGGAGAGAGGAAGGCGTGCACTTTATTTATTTTGGAACAATTTATTTAAGGATAGAGCATATTTATTACACTGATACAAAACACATACTCTGACATGCTTGGGGTCACGTCACACAGCCTACAGACATGCGAACCACTAAAAGACTCTGAAAACATGCTTGCTAATCATCAACTGTCGAAATCATGCACCAGCCTTCATTTAAACAATCTGAGCCACTACCGCCATCTGGTGTGTTCGCCATGAGGTCCAGAGCCCAACTGACCTGACAGTACCACCGCCAGAGTGCACTATTGTCCCTCTCATCTGTTTGACCGCTTCCTCTCTCCTGCGATTCTAACAGGACATGTCTGACATGCCTAGCCTTCGTGCGTGCATAGTGACGTCACAGCGTATAGTCTGCACACGCATATGAACGTCACATCTCTATCTAAATTAGCGTCAAGTCGTTCTCTGGGCCGCGCATGTGCGTGTTCACCACTGCTGACATCATTCCCATCTCTACCTGCACTCCAGCGACGACCTATATGCAGAATGACTCACCCTCGCAGACACTATAGAAAAACTGTTCTACCGCTCGCGACATATGTGTGTGATAAGCATACTGACGTCACAGATTATGCAATAGAAATCTGCTTGTGATTCTAATGGTACTCGTGCGGCGTGTGTAGCTCATGTGCACATAGTGATGTCACAGTGTATAGCCCACATGAGTATACTGAGGTCACAGATTGTGCAATAGAAATCTGCTCATGATTCAAACGGAACACGTGCAACGTGTAGCTGATGCATTGCGCATCTAACAAAGTTCTCAAGTCACATTGCTATCTAAAATAAGAACCAAATCGAACTCTCCGAAATTGTACACTGCATCAGAAATACTTAACGTCCGCTTTCTTGATGTCTCACCTTGCCTGCATAAAAATTCACGTCCTACCATTAGCTGTTTAACAAAATAGCCCACAACTTCATCTTTTCTGCTGTACACAATTCCTAAATACTAAAACAAATTCATCATTTTATCATATCGAGACTTTCCAAATGATTTGCTTCAGCATTTACGAAGCAACGAAGCAAGTCTAAATGTAAAAAACATTAGTCTTAATACCAACAACCTAGATTTACACGTATATAGCATTCACATTCGAAAAAATCACCAAGCTCGCATACTTTGAGCGAGATGCAATAAATCCTTGGTCAATAATATACCTAACTGCATCCTCCTCAGATGAGTTCGTAATATACACATAATGACTCCAGATTCAAAGACTGAGTTCAATATCATCCAGTGTGTATTGCAAACAGCATCTTCACTCATAGTATGATTTCTTTTACTATAAATCGATAAATTATCATAGACTCAGGTCTCCTCAAAGTACTGGAAGCATCTGGCTAGTTCAGCTTTCAGCCAATAGGAGTGTTAGTGAGCTCACCCCCCCCCCCCCCCGAAAATGTTCAGCACCCATTGGTTCACACTGAGATCACGTGATACTACGTCATTACATATACATAAGGAACCGCTTTCCATTAGTCTTTCTCACTCATCCGTTGTTCATCGCATCCTTCATTCATTTGTGTGTGTGTGTGTGTGTTTGCTGTTTATTTTATCTCTGCAAAGATGTAAAAGAATGCAAACAGTCTTGCTCATGGTTCCGACGAGATCAAACGCGGCCGCTCATCCGAGACCCAGCGTAAGTTATCATTGTCTTTTTTTTATGTGTGATCGATCTTCCTCACTTCGAACTGAAAATTGTTTCAGTTCTTGTGCATTCGTCTAGTTCAAATTTTATTTCTCTCTCTCTCTCCTACACTATATTCAATCCTTTCGTTTCAGCATTCAGGCTAGATATTTCAGGAGTAATAAAGCCGAAGGTTGTGTAGAAGATGAGGGAACAACAACAGTCTTCATCATCATTTCAAACCGTAAGTTCGAATTTATTTATCTTCCTATATTGTTATTCTCTCCATGCATCCTACTTTAAATTATATGTACAGACAACTGATGGAGATGGCATAACCTTGCTCAGTTATTGTTTTAGAGCATGTTTGTTTAATGAACTTCCTTTGCTTAATTCATGTGCTTCATGTTACAGAATCTGTAGATACGCGTCCATCCTCCTCACCAGTGCTCCAGTGGGTGCACGAAATGGCCGAGGTGTGGGGATATACAACACCCAACTGCACACAGGATGAACTCTTCGACACGGATATTTGGGAGAAGATGCAGTCCTGGCGGCAGGGCGAATCAGGTAATTACCATTATTATTATTATTATTGCCTCCATCCTATCTTTACAGAATCACCTTCTCAGCACATGGTGTGCGCTGCTGCACCCTCCCCAGATGTACGAGGGGTTGCGCAAGTGACAGGTCCCCGCCGTCACGCATTGCCGGCTCGCACCCATTTGATGGCTGCTCGTCAGAGGTTGCAGGAGGCTGCAAGCGCCTCTGCAAGTGGCTGCGGGCTAGGTGACAGTGGGGCAAGTCCACCGAAAAGAGCCAGCATCATCTGCTATGCTCCATCTGTACCTGCACCAAGCCCAGGCTGCTCTCACCGGAAAAAGGCTACCGCAGCCGCTCCCGCTGATGACGCTGCCACTGCCCTGCATCCCATCCCAGCCGCCGTGACTGCCACAGCATCGCTCTGGCGTACATGGGCCGCCCTCCCTCAGGCTAGTGGTTTAGGGCTACAGCAGCCAGACTGCTCGCAGCGATCTGATTCCACACCGCCTCCTCCTTAGCCGTCACGTCCTTGCTGTCAGCTAAAGGTGTATATACCAAAGTGCATACCTCTCCCTACAGCAGACGCACCCTCACCACCTCCATCATCGACGGGATTCTCTCCTAGTTGTAGTAGTAGTAATAGTTATATTGATTATTCTAGGCCGGCCGAAGTGGCCGTGCGGTTAAAGGCGCTGCAGTCTGGAACCGCAAGACCGCTACGGTCGCAGGTTCGAATCCTGCCTCGGGCATGGATGTTTGCGATGTCCTTAGGTTAGTTAGGTTTAACTAGTTCTAGGTTCTAGGGGACTAATGACCTCAGCAGTTAAGAGTCCCATAGTGCTCAGAGCCATTTGAACCATTTTTTGATTATTCTATGGCTAGCAGTAGTGCTCTCCCCCATCCTATTGATAGTGAATGACATCAGGAGAATGATATGATGACCCATCTAGAATACTCAGCAGTGGCTAGGGCTTTTGAGGGGCGCATCTCATTCACAAGGATTAAGAATCAAGGAGGGAAGCATCGCGACACTGTCGGGTTTTTAGAAGCATGCCTCCCTGTCTTGGAGACCGAGCTCCTCAAAATCCTAGATGATCCGAGATTTGACGCCATCAAATGCAGCGCAGAACTATTCTACAAGTTAAATCATCCACCTAAATATCCAGATCATGCAGAGACTACAATTCTGCACTATATATGGGGTGATAATGGCGTTATTTCTCGTAGCACATCCATTGCTGAATGGTATCATGAATCCAAATTGAGCACTATTATGGCCCGATTTTCCGGGATGGAAGTACACGGGTCCCCTAAAGATCTCAGCCATATACCACACCTTGACATCCATATACATGTCTATGATCCGGTAAATGGAGGGTGCAATTATATTAAGCTCCCTAAAGGTATAGCAAACAAGAAGGCATGCATTAATGTTGAAAATCGGTATGATAATGCTTGTTTTGCGTGGTCAATCCTGGCTTGTGAGAGAAATTACAAGAAAGATCCGCAGCTTCCGAACAGTTACAACGTCTGTGATATTAAGACATCTTATAACGCCGTTGGTATAAAGTACCCCCTAAAGATCGAGGACATACCTAAATTTGAGGCGTAGAACACCAGCATATCGGTTCATGTTTATGGCTTGTAGAACAAAAGCAAGTCAAATGAGCAAGACAAGCACACCATCGTCGGCCCCCTCTATTTCTCAAAATTTTCAGGTAAGCGAGAGGTGCATGTAAACCTGCTGCTCTTCTCTGAAGGTGATAATTATCACTATGTTTGGACCAAAGACATGTCCCAACTCCTTTCCTCCCAACTATCAACTAATCATCAGAAGAGTTATTAGTGATACATCTATTAGATTGTGCTTCCAAGGACCTGGTATGTGTTATTATGCCCACAGAGGAACATAACTTCATTAAAGTTCAAAATGCTCACCACCAGCATCAATGTCCTTTTGTAGCGTACATCGACTTTGAATGGCTACTGGCTCCTATTACTCGTTGTGAAGAGAACCCCTTAGCCTCACTTACAACCTTCACACAAAAACACTGGAGAACGACGGTTCAATCCCGTGTCCGGCCATCCTGATTTAGGTTTTTTGTGATTTCCCTAAATCGCTCCAGGCAAATACCAGGATGGTTCCTTTGAAAGGGCATGGCCGACTTCCTTCCCTGTCCTTCCCTAATACGATGAGACCGATGACATTGCAGTCTGGCCTCTTCCCCCACACAACCCAACTCCACAAAAATACGTACCTCGTGCGGCAGCGTTCCAAGTTGTATGTGGATATAATTCTAAACTTAACCACTACAAGTCTTAAAACGGGGACGATCGTGCAGTTTGGCTTCTCACTGAGCTTGAAAAACTTTCATGGGAAGTTGATAAGCTCTAAAGCACCAACATTCCCATGACCAAACCAAAGGATGATGATGAATTGAATGAAAAGGCGGTTAATTGTCATGTTTGTGAGATACCATTAGATAGAAAAGCGAAACTCCCCAACTAGATCATTGCCATCTTACGGGAAAGTTCTGCTGTGCAGCTCATAATGCATGCAATTTGAAGTATTAATTACCATGGCACATACCTACCTTTTTCATAATTTGAGTGGGTATGACGCTCATTTTCTCGTTGAGCACTTTGCTAATTTCGGTATGAAGAATGACCGGGTCAGTGTCCTGCCCACCGAGCGAGGTGGCGCAGTGGTTAGCACGCTGGACTCGCATTCTGGAGGACGACGGTTCAATCCCGCGTCCGGCCATCCCGATTTAGGTTTTCCGTGATTTCCCAGAAACGCTCCAGGCAAATGCCGGGATGGTTCCTTTGAAAGGGCATGGCCGACTTCCTTCCCCGTCCTTCCCTAATCCGATGAGACCGATGACCTCGCTGTTTGGTCACTTCCCCCAAACATCCAATCCAAGTGTCCTGCCTGAAAGTGTTGAGAAGTACATTTCTTTCTCAAAACCAATGATGCCAAAAATTACACTCAGCTTTCTTGACACTTTACGCTTTATGCTGACTTCACTCCAGAAACTCGTTAAAACTTACCTCAGAATGATATGCACATCACTCAATATGCATTTCCTGGTGAGGAAAAGTTCCAACTTGCGACTAGGAAATGACTTTTCCCATACGAGTATGTTGATTGTATGGAAAAACTCAATGAAACCAGGCTTCCCCGACATATCAGCATTTATCAGTACTCTCACAGTCGATGCCATAACTACAGCAGATTATGAGCATGCCGTGAATGTCTGGTGGAATTCATCATCCCCAATTTGGGAGAATATGCAAGGTTATACATGGACACCGACGTGCATTTCTTGCAGATGTTTTCGAAAAGTTCTAGAGTGTATGTATGGCCACTTACTCTCTGGACCCCGCCTTTTATTACACGGCACCTGGGTTGTCCTGGGACGCTATTCTAAAAAAAATGGGGCACAGCATCGAACTTTTGACTGATGCTGCAATGCTTCTATTTTTTGAGCGCGGGATCCGTGGGAGACTTTGTCAATACATCCACAGGCATGCCAAGGCAAATAACCTGTTGGGGGGTGTCGGGTTTAGTGCATCCCTTGATTCGAGTTAAATTATGTACCTAGATGTGAACAAGTTCTACGGGCAAGCCATGATGCAGCTACTGCCAGTTGGTGGGTTTTGATGGGTGCCTGAAGACGGATTGAAGGTATTAGGTGGAGAAATAATGGGGCTTGTGGCCGATTCTGATTTAGAGTATGTGCTTGAGGCAGACCTCACATATCCTAATAATTTGCATGGAGAGACCAGCGACTTGCCATTATGTCCAGAGCAACAAGTTCCACGAGGAAGTACCATCCCTAAACTGTTGGCTACTGTTGGAGATAAGCAGAGGTATATTATTCATTATTGTAATCTCCAGCAGTGCCTCAGATTAGGGCTGAAGCTTATTACAATCACCCGGGCTATCTCCTTCAAGCAATCCCCCTGGTTGAAGGAGTATATTGAACTATGTACCGAAAAGAGGGCGATCGTGAGCAAAGATTTTGAAAAAGATTTTTATAAATTAATGAACAATTCCATTTTCGGAAAACTATGCAGAATGTAAGAAATGAATGCAATATTTTGATCAGAACCTCATGGGAAGGGCCTTATTGTGTGAGAAAGTGTATCGCCAGGCCAAATTTTAAGCATGCCACCATCTTCCATGAAAACTTTGTTGCTGTGGAGATGTCGAAAGTTTAAGTAGAGTTTATCAAGCCAATTAATTTGGGAAGTGTATACTAGATATCTCCATATTCTACATGTACTGCTTCCACTATGAGTTTGCGAGACCTCATTTCGTAGAACCAAAGTTGCTTTATATGGATACAGACAGTTTTATCTACTGGATCAAGAACTGTGATCCATATGAAGTAATTAGGTGCCATGGTAAAGAATTCGGCACGTCTTCTTCTGAGGTCGATATTCCTTACGGTATTGTTCCTAAGCAAAAGAAGGTTATTGGTCTCATGAAAGGCGAGGCGAATGATTTACCAATCGTAGTGTTTGTGAGATTGAGGTCCAAAATGTACGCATATCATACAATAGACGGGGCATCCAGAGGCGGGCAAACGGTGTTAGACGTGCGACATCTCGAGCTCTCATGGCTGAAGTCTATTTGCAGTGCCTGTATGGTCGCAGCGTTCAAGGCACTCCTCCACACATCGTTTGGGGAACTGGTATTTGATCGCGAGGTCACGAAATGCACACTGGACTGCAATCTAAAGTCGGATTGTCTCCTCATGACGATAAAAGAGCCATTTGTGAGAATGGGGTGGAAACGCTCCCATACTCATACTATTCACTTGAAGTGAAAGTAGGCGTAGGGGGACTCTAATTGAGAGATAGAGAGAGAATGAGTGTGTGAATGGAGTGGTGGTGGTGGTGGGGGGAGGGGGGGGGGAGGTTATGTACGAAACAGTATGGCTCTTTTACCATAATGTAATTATTGGTTGTGTGTGTGATGCGTAGTGTGGGTGTGTGTACAAATGTGGGAGTGTAAAAATACACTACTGGCCATTAAAATTGCTACACCATGAAGATGACGTGCTACAGACGTGAATTTTATCCGACAGGAAGAAGATGCTGTGATATGCAAATGATTAGCTTTTCAGAGCATTCGCACAAGGTTAGCGCCGGTGGCGACACCTACAACGTGCTGACATGAGGAACCTTTCCAACCGATTTCTCATCCACAAACTGCAGTTGACCGACGTTGCCTGGTGAAACGTTGTGATGCCTCGTGTAAGGAGGAGAAGTGCGTACCATCATGTTGCCGACTTTGATATAGGTCGGATTGTAGCCTATCGCGATTGCTGGATCCCAATGGCCTAGTAACACTAGCAGTCGAGATGACAGGCATCTTATCCGCATGGCTGTAACGGATCGTGCAGCCACGTCTCGATCCCTGAGTCAACAGATGGGGACGTTTGCAAGACAATAACCATCTGCACGAACAGTTCGACGACGTTTGCAGCAGCATGGGCTATCAGCTCGGAGACCATGGATGCGGTTACCCTTGACACTGCATCACATACAGGAGCGCCTGCGATGGTGTACTCAATCACGAACCTGGGTGCACGAATGGCAAAACGTCATTTTTTCAGATGAATCCAGGTTCTGTTTACAGCATCATGATGGTCGCATCCGTGTTTGGCGACATCGCAGTGAACGCATGTTGGAAACGTGTATTTGTCATCGCCACACTGGCGTATCACCCGGCGTGGTGGTATGGGGTGCCTTTGGTTACACGTGTCGGTCACCTCTTGTTCGCATTGATGGCATTTTGAACGGTGGACGTTACATTTCAGATGTGTTATGACCCGTGGCTCTACCCTTCATTCGATCCCTGCAAAACCCTACATTCCAGCAGGATAATGCACGACCGCATGTTGCAGGTTCTGTACAGGCCTTTCCGGATAGAGAAAATGTTCGACTGCTGCCCTGGCCAGCACATTCTCCAGATCTCTCACCAATTGAAAACGTCTTGGCAATGGTGGCCGAGCAACTGGCTCTTCACAATACGCCAGTCACTACTCTTGATGAACTGTGGTATCGTGTTGAAGCTGCATGGGCAGCTGTATCTTTACACACCATCCAAGCTCTGTTTGACTCAATGCCAGGCGTATCTAGGCCATTATTACGGCCAGAGGTGGTTGTTCTGGGTACTGATTTCTCAGGATCTATGCACACAAATTGCGTGAAAATGTAATCATATGTCAGTTCTAGTATAATATATTTGTCCAAGGAATACCCATTTATCATCTGCATTTTTTCTTGGTGTAGCAATTTTAATGGCCAGTAGTGTATGTATGAATGTGTGTGCATATGTGTGTGAGTGTAAAATATGTATGAATATGTAAATACATCTACTTTTATATATTTAAGCACCATGTGCTAAAAAAAATAAATACAATAATTACTTCCTTATATACCGGGTGGTCCATTGATAGTGACTGGGTCAAATATCTCACGAAATAAGCATCAAACGAAAAAACTACAAAGAACGAAACTCATGTAGTTGAAGGGGGAAACCAGATGGCGCTATGGTTGGCCCCTAGATGCGCTGCCATAGGTCAAACGGATATAAACTGCGGTTTTTTAAAATAATAACCCCCATTTTTATTACATATTCGTGTAGTACGTAGTTTGACCTATGGCAGTGCCATCTAGCAGGCCAAGCATAGTGCCATGTGGTTTCCCCCTTCAAGTTTGACAAGTTTCGATCTTTGTAGTTTTTTCGTTTGACGCTTATGTCGTGAGATATTTGGCCCAGTCACGATAAATGGACTACCCTGTATATATAAGCACCATGTGCTGTTAAATAAAATATACTATTGCAACTTTATTTATATATAAGCGCAATGTGCTGAAAAATAATATTATTGTCTCTCTTCCGTTATCCACGTGTGTGTGTGTGTGTGTGTGTGTGTGTGTGTGTGTGTGTGAGTGTGCTGTTTGGGTTGGACGCTTTAGAGCCACCCAATTAATTGTTACTATTAAAGTATTTCAGCTGTCTGTGGTGAAAAATGGCTAGAGCCACCCAGTTCAGAAAATTATTTAGGGCTACTCAGTTAAATTGGGGCCATCCAGTTAAATGTTGTTAGTAAAGTATTTGAATGATAAATGTATGTTTCAAACATATATATGGAACTTGTTAAGCTGGAGCCACTCAATTAATTAATTATTTCACAGAAAATATCTACCTCAAACAAAAAAATTTAGTCATCTAGTTAAGTGGGAGAACGTTAATTCACAGAGCAGCTAGGTTCAATATAGTCTGTTTGGATGGATTTTCATTAGTAGTAGTATTTAGCGTGGAAGTTAGTCTATACCTCTGCTTTAGTTTCAAGAGTGGCTCTATAACTGACATTCCCTTTGAGGAATCCCCAACATGTGTTGAATTCTAGTAATAACATAAAGTTAAGAGTATAACTGCATTGAACTGAAATGTACCTCAAGACATATATATATATATATATATATATATATATATATATATATATATATATTGCACATCATGAACTAAATTGTAATCTCGAGGATTGAACTGAAAATAATAAAGCAAAAAATTCGTTACCCTACATCACTGTTGTTATTTAAAAATACCCTAATCATTATGTTTTTGCTAATATATACCTTTGAACATTCTGCAGTTACAGCTGCTTTGCACTCGCATGCGTCTACAAAACGTAGCGCCTTTAACACACAATTTCAGAGAATTCGCTGCAGGTGATATGAAAGCATACCTATTAATAGCACAAGTACCGCTACCCCATGTCGAGAGTGTGCAAAGGCTCTGGCAAGTCACTCACACAGTTCCAGTGGAATGCAGGTATAAAAGGAAGCAGGTATAGTATATGGATAAACTTACATGCTAAGGATGCAGGTGTCAAAAAGGAAAAGTATACCAGGATTGTTAGGGAAGAAAAATTACTTATTTATCATTCAACTTAAAAGTAATTTTACATTTTCATAAGCAGATACAACAGCACTCTTTTGATACATGTTCTTGAGTCGATGGACAGCAGGACAGCCGTAAAATTCCAGGTCTTGAATAGAAGCAAATTTAAAGATTTGATGCATCCATGAGATCTTCTCCTTCCCCTTCATGTAGATGATGGTGTCCATGTGATCGAATAATTTAAACGCATTCACAATATCTTTATAGGGAATGCCAGGATCATCCCAGTGAATTCCATGGTAGAAATGTGTTAACCACTTTGCACTCTTCCATGTCTTAGCACACCTCACATACTTGAAAGATCTTGATGATGCAATGTTTCCTGAGAAAGTCTCCATTATTCCAGCATCCTGTGTGTGCACTACAAACGCAACATCTTTAAATACAAACTGTCTACACTCACCATCATAGAAATCCTGAGCATCCGCAATGATGTTCACACCTCGAGATGTCATTGTGAAATGCTCTAGGTATAGTGAAGCACCTATTCATTTATACAGCTCATTGCACAACACCTGTGAGCAGGCAGTAGTTGATCACACCGTAATGTAGAACTAAAACATATGAGGCAGTGTTTTCTGGTAAATTTGTCGATAATTCAAATTCAATTCACACATCTATAGGTCCAGACTTAATTATCTCATTCGGTTTAGAGCAGTCTATTATGATGATCGGTGAAAGCTCATTGAACTTACATGGATGGAGTAGACACCCTCCTCCCTCTCCTTCAGCAATTTCATACTAAGAAGCATGAAACCTTGCATACATGCATACATGTCATATGCTAGACTGTGTACATTTTGTTTCCAATGCAGAAGTAGAATGTCATATGGGTAGAATTCTGAATTGAGGTAGACTTTGGCATTAGTTAACTTGCAGTTGTCGAACACGGTGGAATCATTTGCTATATTACCTTTTCTATCAGTCTAAAACGCAAGTATGATGAATCTAGGTGTATCTAGATGGGTGGACGTTTTAATAGTCCATGTTTGTCTGCTTGCAGTTCATAACACTGGGTATTCGAATATCTCCCACGAGCGAAATGTCAGTGACAGAAATGTACCTGAATTCAAGACTTTTTAAAAGCTTCAAACGCTCCTCGTCTGATACACTGATGTGAGGCATTTTCCATATTATTTTGCTGATTGTGATCATATTCTCCTCTTGAGCTCCTTGAGTGTATGAGTTATTGGCTGTCGCACTCCATACCAGAATGAGTTCCTGTTTAGCGTTCATAATAATCTGTCTCATGTCCTCAAAGTACCCCATAAGTATTTTTAGAGGTATGCAGGTAGTAAATCGCTTGTACTCTGCAACTCTTCTATCCTCTGGATCGTCTACGAAACATCCTGCATTTTCTAAACTATGCAGACCTGCTGGTGATGCCGAGGCGTATGTTTTAAGGGTTGATGTTATGCCAACATTGCGTGTACAGTCGATCTCAGACCCATTAAGTTCATAGCGTCTCTTTTCGAACAGGAATGCTAAGGCGTTACGTGTCAGCTTGGGTCCCACGGTATCGCCGCCGCCGGTTTCCATGAATTACCCCTCTAGATATATGAAACTCTTGCATGGAAGCGTGAGTGCGGCTTGGTGCTGGATGACAATCCTAATTTCATCGTTCTTGTTAAACATGGTTGAAGCGTAAGGTTTATGAGAGAAGTATTCCTGATGTATTGTTCACTCATCATACCCTACTGGAAGTCATTGCGGGGATTCAGGCCAACTGATTTAAGAAACTCGTACTTCGCATTTGTTATCACTTTGCTGTTCGGTAGCAAAGTGGCATGCTGTGGATTGTGTGCACTTATACCATACGCCCATCCTGCCTTAGATGTAATCGTACAATGATTTCCTCACCACGAAAGTCAGCAAGTTGATTATTCTGGTCCACAATATGCAGCTTCAAGTAGTCCAATGTCTGAGCTGTCACTGGAAGGTGTATTGCATTGGCAGGGGTCTCAACAATCTTATACCCCGTTGCAACTGAGGGGAAGAATCCGTAAATAGTGTGAATCAGACTGGCGTTGAAATAGGAGTTCGTTGCAATGTTACACTAGACACGGATTAGGCTGACGGGAAGTTTGTCCACTGTCTGATCTGACTAGTAAAATTTATTCGGATTCTTTTCAAAACCTGTCCTTTTGTGAAACCCAGCAGGCGTCGTATTAAACCTTTCTGGTTAAAGTCAATCGTTGCATTTACAGTCCTTATTTCAGCTTTAAGTGTATTTATGTTTGCATATAGCTCAATACCTTATCCAGACTGTTTTAAGACTTCATTTATATCGTCGATATCGTATGCACCCGGTTCTATTTCCACAATATCTTTTTCACCATTAATATCCAGATGCAGTTTATTGTTAGTCTTAGTGATATTTGGGATGCTGTTGTACGTCTCCAGTCCAATCAATGCAATACTCCATTCAACAACACTCAGATCACTTGATGGGAAGTAATTTGCACACAATACAGATGATCGTTCTTTTAGTGTCAAAGTGTACGACATTGCATCTGAACCTCAACTGATGAATGAATGTTTAAACCTCCTCCTTATGTAGCATGCTCCTTCTTCTACTTTGTGAACGTCAAGAGAAACATGAAGCATAGATGTCCACAGAGTTGTGTATTAAAGTCCTAATAGCGTCGATAATTGTAGAGCACACGTCTTCTGTGAGTGAAGTATCGTTGTAATTCTTCTGGTGGTTGCAGGTCACCAATGAGTTGAAATAGTCGGTATCCGCATTATTCATAACCCCGTGGGTGCCGGGGCCTCTAGAAAAATCTAAATTCACAATGCTGCATTCACCAGTTTTCCACATAGTTTTCGGTAATGTATCCCACGTAAACATACCACGGAATCTTTGTATCTTGAATTTGGCTCTAACAAACTTAAGAAGATTTGTATTTGTGAGTGGGTGATCTGGTAGTGCTGCTAATGGGCTTTTTTAAATTTATGAATAGACCAAGCCCTTTCCTGTACGGTTTCAAGCGTAGTCCTTTTCCAATGGCTGCAGGTTCCATCATGCGGTTATGTCTTCTTGCTTCTTCTAACTGAACTTCGGAGTTTTGCGCGTTCTTGACTGTTCGAGCAATAGTTGCAGCACCACCAGCAAGGGAACCTCCCGCCGAGAGTGCGGAGAGGGCCGGGATGAGAAATGGAATAAAACCGCCAAATGTCTTGGGTACTGGTAGAACTTGAGGTGCTTTAACCAATCCTCTTCTTCTTCTTCACACATCTTTCTGCTCAGTGCGTTTTTAGCTGCATACATTGCTGTCAGGATACAGTTCTTCAAACAGCTCTATTTCCCGCACTTGTCCTTCTTCTTCTTGTTTAGCGCACAAAGTGCAGCATTCATAACTAGCTAGAAATTCATCACTCCTAAACCCAGCTCAATTTTTTAATGCATAGTTTTATCAACTGCAAATTCTGCGATGCATTGACTTTACCAATATCCTTTCTTCTCCATATCGCCTTAGCCTTATCAGCTAAAATCCTATCTGCAATGTGATGACTTGATAGATCTTTATTTGCAGCGTATGCAGTGTCGTGTTCCATACGTGCTTCGTTGAGCAGATGAACTCCCTTATCACCACGCTCCAAGCGTTTCTGAAGCTTTGTCCCAGGTCCACAGTAGTTATACCCAGGGATGTGTAATTCCACTCGCAGTTTGTCGAGAATACCACCACCATGGTAGCTGAGTGGTCAGCACGACAGAATGTCGATCCTTAGGGCCCAGGTTCGATTCCCAACTGGGGGGGGGGGGGGCCGACCGGTGTGGCCGTGCGGTTAAAGGCGCTTCAGTCTGGAACCGCGTGACCGCTACGGTCGCAGGTTCGAATCCTGCCTCGGGCATGAATGGGTGTGATGTCCTTAGGTTAGTTAGGTTTAAGTAGTTCTAAGTTCTAGGGGACTGATGACCACAGCAGTTAAGTCCCATAGTGCTCAGAGCCATTTGAACCAGCCAACTGGGGGGGTCGGAGATTTTATCCTCTCCGCTCAGGGACTGGGTGTTGTGTTGTCCTAATCATCACCATTTCACCCCAGCGACATGCAAGTTACCGAAGTGGCGTCAGATAGAAAGAGTTGCACCCGGCGAACGGTCTACCCGAAGAGAGGCCCTAGTCACACATTTACATTTTACCACCTCTAATGCGTCTCCTAGCACGCACGTTATGCTACTGTGGTGGTTGTGGACTATGCACGCCCGTTATATAGCAAACCGCGGGCATCTTGTGTAGCAGGAAAAACCAAGCCCTTTAACTAGTGCTTTATTTCCCTGAAGTCTTATAATACTCCCCACGAGAAAAACATCCGGTTCTGAGCTTTTCTGCAACTCCTCGGTATATAAGTTCTAGGATTCGTTCGTTGCACCTTTGAAACTGTAAATATCTCCGTTGGAGTGTTCGGTAGGTATTATTTCTCAAATGCCGTCTTCTATTTTGAGATACGCACTAAATCACCTACATTATATTTCTCTTTGTGTGGATCCAGCATCTTAATGCCCTGCAGCAGCTTATGCCATGAGCAGCCATAGTCGATCTATTAGCTCGTAGGGCAATCGATTGTTCACTGCTTTATGCTCAATATCAATACCATCACCGCTGCTGCTGCTGCTGTTGTTGTTGTTTTCGCCTTCAAGTATTGGTTTTATAATTGTTTTATACTTCTTGTTGCTCAGGCTTTTCGTGATCTTGTGTACACCAGTCATGTGCAGTATTTCATAGTACATCTCCCTGTCATTAACTGAATAATTTATAGGTTTTTTGGTAGGTCTTAGGAAAATAAGATTCATTAAGCCGAGTGTTATCTCAACACGTCCATCACCAATCTTTATTGTCATCAGTTACAGTTATAGGATGCGTACCCAACATGTACAATCTTCCCCTGCTAACGCCGAATGTTTTATCTATCTCACTAGGGGTGTGATGAATAATGAATTCGTCAATGGCAACACCCTCGTCATCGTGTGTTTTGTTTTTGCTGAAAGCTGTTGGAGAGATTCAGTAACCGGCTTAAAGATCGCTCTTAGTGTTTGCTGTCGGTCCATATACCCTAACCTCAGCAACCGTAATTTCTCATGAACTGCTTTCTGCGCCCGAATCACTTTCTGCTTCGTTGACATCTCGGTATGCACTAATCAGACATCTCCGCACCGTGAGGCTTTATATATCCGCTCATTTTCGTCTTCCTCTTACTATGTACCTGCTCCCCCTTCTCAACAACAAGGAACTTTACATCTATTTTCCCCTCAGTAGCATCGACCTTTTCAGTTAAGTTGGCTACTTTCTTACCGACTTCTTTAACTAACTCATTTAACGCATTCACCATTCTCAAAAGAATCTGGTAACACGTCTCTAGTTCCCTGCGCATACCTCCAACTTTATGCACAATAGCCTGAATTTTTGTATCCATGTACAGGCGAATGTTCTGTCTGTGTACACCCATTCTCTCTGGTTGAGAGCTAGACATAAGCGCGAATTTTTCCATGGTGTGGCTATACTGATGTACTAGCCTCTCTTACGGTGCTATATATGCAAAAACTCTTGAAAGTTTCGCTTGTACCTACCATCAATCAGTTTTCTTGTGTTATCAATAACGAGAAACCCATACTGTGAATGATTCCAGCAATCTGCACATATCTTTACAAAATCATTGAACGACATGTCAGTTCCGACATGTGCCCGGTAAATGTGTTTTAAATTCAGGTTGTCTTGTTTGAAGGCTATAATGAGGTTTGCGTTACCCCTAACCAACTGCTTGGGGATTCTGGAGTATGTTTGGCTTAGATAAAAAACATCAGCACCAATATGACGACCGAAACGGAAATATTTTCGAATTTCATCTTGGTTTTCCACAGTAACAAATGTGAAGACAGTGTTGGGCTTTGCTTTTTCAGGTGGAGGGATATCACCGCTTTCACTGAATGTCGTGAATGTAACACCATCTACACTGCGCAATATCTCCTGCAACAGCTGATACTTGGGTTGAAACAGTGTTTCTGAGAATACTCAGTCATGTTCAAATCGGACCCCATCTACATGTGATAGCAGAGTGATGAGGACATTAGTCTTCGCACAATTGGATGGACCTACAATAATTGCTCATATATTATCAGGAAGGAGAATTCCGTTCTGTTTCTTCTTCTTGAGGTCTTCTTTTGCATCTTCACAGGACCAGTCACTGACAACAAAGTCCTTGTGATGAGGATGTTTCACCCACCCTGCCATGATACTAACTACGCCAGGTACAGACAAGTAGTTGACTTATATAGAAAATACACTTGAAAAGATAATAATAGTATGTGCAGCCACTACAGTTCCATCACTTAACCGAATGAGCTATATTGACTACACAGAGAAAACAGCTATATATTTTACTCATGAAGAGTAACTTGATCAATGATCATCTCAGTAACTCGTATAGCATTGAAAAAATTAATAATTGTAATACTTTGATTATAATGAGAGAGTATGAAATAAAACACAAACACGGTTTGAGATATATATACATAAATTATTTATTTCAATATCATACATTGGGTGTAGTATTTCAGGAATATCATTCCAATCTGTATGTATCTTCTTCTTATTTACCAAGTATTTACCATGTAAAACTTTTTGACATGCAATAAATTCAGTGCGTATCTCCCTCAAACCAATAGGTGCCTCACAGTACTCAGGTTTTTCACACACACATTTAATCTGTTTCTCTTTAGGTTCAGCATTCATGCACAAACAAAAGTGCTGCTTAAGATAATCAACATGTACACTATGCACATATAGGGGACTTAACATCTATGGTCATCACTCCCCTAGAACTTAGAACTACTTAAACCTAACTAACCTAAGGACAGCACACAACACCCAGTCATCATGAGGCAGAGAAAATCCCTGACCCCACCGGGAATCGAACCTGGGAACCCGGGCGCGGGAAGTGAGAACGCTACTGCACGACCAAGAGCTGCGGACCACACATAGGGAGTTTACAACATCATTGTATGCAGAATCTATGCTAGGCAACCAACGATTCAGTCTGTCCAATGCAAGACATATGTCAGGGTCCAGATCGTATAACTTCATAACTGAAGCATGTCTTAGATAAACGCAGTTGTCACCCGATTTCACACATAATGCCCAGTCATCTTACACTGTTGTAATAGAAAGTGTCACACCAGTAAGGCGAATGCCTGGGGGATAACGAGTTGGATAGTACTGTGTATCATCTGCTGATTGATGTAGCGCCTTGCATGACATATTTCATCCCAGTCGAACTCGGAAATTGGCACTTTAACACAGTTGGATACATTTTCAATCTACATTCTCGCATGGAATCCCTAGACATGATGCGCTTCTTATGTTCACACGCTTCGATCCACTGGGAGTTAAATTTTATGTGGAGGTGAAAAGCATAGGCGCACTCGACGCCTTCTTATCAACAGTATACGTACTCTGTGGTTTACCATCACAGGGGTGTTCTGCTGGGATGGGTCAGATGTTGGTGACCAGTACTGTCCTCCATTTTGTTATTTAACACCGCCAACGACAGCATTTGATGTGTCGGGGGCAGATCGCGTGTCCTCATCACACAGATCAATGAGTGGGACAGATAACAGCAACTCCTTGTCCTGCTCCATCAAGTGGGCTATGTGCGCTACCGGATCCCACATGGCTGCTACTGGTTCAGATGCTCTGGAGGTTGTTGCTGCAGGTATCGACAAGGTGGTAGCTCAGGGTGCTACAGGTCTGGATGTGGCAGCAGAGCTTACATGTTGGCTCTCGACCCCATTGAACAAAGACAAGGAAGCATTAGACATGGATCAAGATGAGAAAATTTTGAATAATAGTAGTAATAATAATACTAAGGCTAACCAGAAAAAAAGATGTGATGAAGGATATTTACTTTTCCGTTTAATCCTGTTCTGCATGACTGTGCTGGAGTGCGACTGCTGTTGGCGCTTCGTGGTTTTTCTTCTTCTTCTGCTGCTGCTGACTGACTGGACAAGACTGAGTTCCCAGAGCTGCTGAGCCTCAGCTATATCTCCTACAATGATGTCACCAGATACTACCACCCTACTGGCTGAGCACATGACTGGATTAAGGGTTGCTATTGGTTCCCACCATTTCCCCCACCCCAGAACGTCATCTTGGATTACGTCATGGAACGGACGATAGCATTCTCTGGTGATAGTACTATGTATTAGGGCCAAACCTAGTGGTGAACACACTGTTTGCCGCCATCTTGGATAATGGTACTTGTGTCATCAGATGACATCAAGCCCATTATCATGGATTATGTCACAGTTGAGAGCACCCTCTGGTGGTGGTACTGTGTACTAAGTCAGTTGGAGTCCAGACCTTGACACAGGCTAGGCATGTCAGACATGTCCCATTAGAATCGCAGGAGACAGAAAGCACTCAAACACATGAGAAGGACGATAGCACTCTCTGGCGGTGGCACTTTGTACTAGATCAGTTGAGCTCTGGACATCATGGAGAACACACCGGATGGCAGTAGTGGCTCAAATTGTGTAAGTAAAGACTGGTGCATGATAACAACGATTGACAATTAGCAAGCATGTTTACAGAGTCTTTTAGTGGTTCGCATGTCTGTGGCTGTGTTACGTGACCCCAAGCATGTCAGAGCATGTGTTTTGTATCAGTGTAATAAATATACTCCATCCCTAAATAAATTGTTCCAAAATAAATAAAATGCACTCCTTCCTCTCTTCACCAGCCCTGTGCAGGCTGAGTCCTTTTCTCACCATTCCCTAGGAAGAGGTGGCGGTCGGATGACTTAGGTTAGTGGAGGTAGCCCAAGTGTCCTTTCTTCCGTGCCATTTTCTTAGGTTAGTAGAGGTAGCCCAATTGACCTATCTTCCTACCAAAATTCAAACTTGGCGCAAGTTCCCAGGATAAGGTGGCAGTCGAATCACTTAGGTTAGTGGAGGTAACACTAGTGACCTTTCTTTCCCGCCATTATCTTAGATTAGTAGAGGTTGCATTGTCTTGATGGAATTTGAACTTCCCACCAGGGGAGGGGGTGTGGTACATTCCCTCCATCTTGAATAACAGTACTTGCGTCATCAGCTGATGTCATGGCCGCCATCTTGGATTATGTCATAAACTGACCTCACGGACGCCATCTTGGATGATGTCATCAACTGACGTCAGTTGATGACGTCATCGCCGCCATCTTGGAAAATGGTACTTTGTACTAGAAACCACTTTGTCCCAATACTAATGCCCATGGAAAGCAGATGTTTCACATGTATTAGGAAGTCTCTCCACCTCACCCAGCAAGTGTGGGACAAAGACAATTCACACTTTTACCAAGCACACCACTTAACCTACAGTGTTGTGGGTTATTTCACACCACTCAGTATACTCTGGCTATCTATGGGTACCTAAAATCCTGCATCAACAACAACATACACAACCTTCCCTTTATATAGCTGAATAGGCAATGTCTGCCACTGATTTTGCAGTGGGTTGTCTCACAGTTGAACCTACTGGGAGCATTACACTGTGGTCACACCACTTCCTATACTGTTTAAGCACTGGCGTGGGTGTTATGTGGATTATCCAACCTATGCACTTCTGGACATTTTTGAGGAGAGTGCCCCATTTGCTTGCACCTCTGACATTGTGGTTTCATACAGAAAGTTGAATGTGGTCCAGAGCCCCACACCTATAACACATTCCGTAGACCGGTGCACCACTTTGTACCATCCCCTCTGTGGAATGATAAGCCCTAATTTATAATGTATTGGATCCCTTGGACTGTCTTTTGCAGCAAGTGGTAGATTTACAGGGATGCATGGCAGGTCCTGTTTGTGACTTACCAGAACAGTGGCAGTGTAATCAGCCTCCGCACTTTCTCGACCTGTAATCTTACCTGCCCTTACCTGCAGTTGAGCTGCTCATACATTACTTGGCACCCTGTGGATTCCGGACTTAGCAAATAAATAGAACTAAGTTTTTTGGAGAGGAATTCCGGTGCTACTAAATATTGCAATGCAGCTCTGATAAAAGCAGTTATATTCTAGAGACACATTGACCTCAAAATCCATTGATACAGTTTATTGCAAAAAAATTGCAAAATCTTAGTTTGGGGGCCAGAATCCTGCCAGAAAGCGGTCAGACGGATATGCCCTTCTAAGTGGGTTTAAGACCACTGTCGGATACTGATTGCATTTGGTTAGTGTCTCAGTCAGACAAATCCCAACTGTGATCGTATTAATATGACTTACTTAGCGGCCAGGGGGTCTTTTAATGCATCACCCATTAAGTGACCCACTAAATACGAAATTCGCTCTCATTCCATCCGGTACTCTGGCATTACCCCATACTTTAGGATTAATGGTTCCCTGTGGCTCAAAGGTACTAAACATATGACACTGAATAAACGCTGCTTCTGCTGAATTTCTCGACGAAACCTGGCCTGCCCTTGTGGCCAGTTTAGCGATTGCTTGTTCATTTTGCAATATTCGAGCATCCACCTGCCGATTATGGACCTCTTGATGTTTCTCAAACGAGTCACACGATGCTCAACTAGCAGCCAACATCTGAATCGTATCCTTAACATGCAACTTAAAGCTAGTACGTTGTTCAGATCTTATCTTACCACTTATATTACCCACTTCAGTATTTATTTCCGTTTCAAAATCCCTTTGCTTACCTTCTACCTCAGTTGTGAAGTAGTTGTGATATGCAGTAGCACGCTCCTCCAAGGCTTTGGTTACTTTGTCTAACCCCTCCTCGTCCCCCTTAGCACATTCTTTCTACACTTGGTCCAGATCAGTACTCACTTTATCTACTACTTGTTGTAGTTTGAGGTCTACTTGCTGATCCAATTGCAACTTATACTGAATGAACTGCTCAGCGATGTCTCTCTTTACGTCCTCACGCAAATTCGACACTTCCAGCGCAATACTGGAGCTTATTTGTTCATTACCTTGCCTAATATCTTTACTGATTTCTTCCCAAAATTGTGTTAAATATGCAAGAAGTGCCAGCCAGAAGACATTTTTCTCTTCCCCTGGCACTGCCGAAATCATCGGTGTACTTCTGATTCTGACCTGCCTTGAGCAGCCTCAACCCCTTCAGAGATTGAATCATTCAAGTTTAGTGGCTCCTCTTTTGTCTCTTTGGTCCCTACTTTGCTGTCAAACGCCAATAAAATTCTCGTTGAATAGAGACCTGGGCCCAACACCTCTGTACTGTTTAATTCCCTCGTTATACTATCCATTTTAACAACCTCCTCAGTATCACGCTCAGCTTTCCATGCTACGATACTTTTATCCTGCTCAGCCATTCTATTTTCTAAAGTTGGAACGCTGTTCAATAGTTGGTAGGTTTCTTAGATTTCAACGACTTCTCCGAGGTACTGCCTGGTTGCTGTGCTCCCCACGTTGGTCTGCTAGCGACGTCTTCTTTGTGCGGTGCTTCTGCACTGGCTCCACTCTCGCATGGTCTGCTAGTCTTTGGCGTCCACTGGGCGCTGTCGCCGTTCCTCTTTGAGTGGTCTTCTGAACCGGCTCCACCCTCGCATGGTCTGCTGTTCGCTGGTCTTTGTCGTCCACCGCGTGTTGTCGCCGTTCGTCTTTGTGTGACCGTTCGGCGCGCCCAGCAAAGCTTCTCAGACTGCAGCGACCGCTTTCTTGCAACGCAACACTCGCACGATTCACGGCTACTATGCAGCCCCTTTCGACCGGTACTGTCTCTACGTACTAAGCACGCAAGCCAAACTACTGAGCTGCTCCGCTGCTGCAATTACTTACAGTACATTATCCTACTATAAAATCCTTTTGCATAAATTACACTGACCTATGACTCCATCTACCATTCATTTCCATAACGACTATTTAGCCATCTTTTATGTTCCTCTCACATTTTACTGGCCACCTCTTGTAGCATTTCTTTCACAAGCTTGCAGCATGCCTGTGAAGCACTTCTTACTACTCTGTGGTACATCTCCGTTTACTCATTTCCTTGCTGATTGCAACATTTTGTGCCGGCCGGGTGGCCGAGCGGTTCTAGGCGCTACAGTCTGGAACCGCGCGACCGCTACGGTCGCGGGTTCGAATCCTGCCTCGGGCGTGGATGTGTGTGATGTCCTTAGGTTAGTTAGGTTTAATTAGTTCTAAGTTCTAGGGGACTGATGACCTTAGAAGTTAAGTCCCATGGTGCTCAGAGCCATTTGAACCATTTTTTTGCAACATTTTGTAAAATTCTCTAGGCCAAAGTACCACCTTGTACGATCCCCTCTGTGGAATGATAAACCCTAACTTATAGTGTACTGGACCCCTTGGGCTGCCTCGTACGGTAAGCGGTAGATTTACAGGGACATGTGGCAGGTCCTCTTTGTGACTTACCTGCACAGTGGCAGTGTAATCAGCCACCACACTTTCTCGACCTGTAAACTTACCTGCCCTTACCTGCAGTTCATCTACTCATACATTATTCGGCACCCTGTGGAGTCTGGACTTAGCAAATACGTCTTTTAATGCACAAGGCCAGGATCTTGTCTTACCAGATGCCATGGAACTCAGTCTTTACTTACGCTTGATACCCCACATAAAAATAAGCACAATCATAACCACTTGGTCATAATGATCATTGGCAGAAAACAAAAACAGAATTGCAACAGCAAGAGCGAGTGCAGCAGCTGACTTACCGTGTTCAATGACCGTCGTGTTGTTGCACACAGTAAGCTTTGCTCAATTAACTATTTGCGTCTATGCCTCAATAATTGTCACGTATAAACGCATAACATAAACAAACGTATAGACATTCATTCATGGTCAAAATAACTTCACCACCTACGTGAACATTACTTTATCATGTTCTTATTCAGACTTAGCAAAAACAAAGCTTAGTCTGTAATCTTGCGGGGGCGCAACTGCCGACCATCCGTACTGCTAATCCTCCACAACGGCGTGCTGTGCGCCCCTTCTCCCCCACTAAACCACTTGTGACATCAGCCACCATCTCATCCCTTAAAACAGACACGTTTTCTCTTATACTTTCCCTATTGCTTTCTGCTCATATACACTTTTGATTTACACTCTTCTGCATACACTCCTGGAAATTGAAATAAGAACACCGTGAATTCATTGTCCCAGGAAGGGGAAACTTTATTGACACATTCCTGGGGTCAGATACATCACATGATCACACTGACAGAACCACAGGCACATAGACACAGGCAACAGAGCATGCACAATGTCGGCACTAGTACAGTGTACATCCACCTTTCGCAGCAATGCAGGCTGCTATTCTCCCATGGAGACGATCGTAGAGATGCTGGATGTAGTCCTGTGGAACGGCTTGCCATGCCATTTCCACCTGGCGCCTCAGTTGGACCAGCGTTCGTGCTGGACGTGCAGACCGCGTGAGACGACGCTTCATCCAGTCCCAAACATGCTCAATGGGGGACAGATCCGGAGATCTTGCTGGCCAGGGTAGTTGACTTACACCTTCTAGAGCACGTTGGGTGGCACGGGATACATGCGGACGTGCATTGTCCTGTTGGAACAGCAAGTTCCCTTGCCGGTCTAGGAATGGTAGAACGATGGGTTCGATGACGGTTTGGATGTACCGTGCACTATTCAGTGTCCCCTCGACGATCACCAGTGGTGTACGGCCAGTGTAGGAGATCGCTCCCCATACCATGATGCTGGGTGTTGGCCCTGTGTGCCTCGATCGTATGCAGTCCTGATTGTGGCGCTCACCTGCACGGCGCCAAACACGCATACGACCATCATTGGCACCAAGGCAGAAGCGACTCTCATCGCTGAAGACGACACGTCTCCATTCGTCCCTCCATTCACGCCTGTCGCGACACCACTGGAGGCGGGCTGCACGATGTTGGGGCGTGAGCGGAAGACGGCCTAATGGTGTGCGGGACCGTAGCCCAGCTTCATGGAGACGGTTGCGAATGGTCCTCGCCGATACCCCAGGAGCAACAGTGTCCCTAATTTGCTGGGAAGTGGCGGTGCGGTCCCCTACGGCACTGCGTAGGATCCTACGGTCTTGGCGTGCATCCGTGCGTCGCTGCGGTCCGGTCCCAGGTCGACGGGCACGTGCACCTTCCGCCGACCACTGGCGACAACATCGATGTACTGTGGAGACCTCACGCCCCACGTGTTGAGCAATTCGACGGTACGTCCACCCGGCCCCCCGCATGCCCACTATACGCCCTCGCTCAAAGTCCGTCAACTGCACATACGGTTCACGTCCACACTGTCGCGGCATGCTACCAGTCTTAAAGACTGCGATGGAGCTCCGTATGCCACGGCAAACTGGCTGCACTGACGGCGGCGGTGCACAAATGCTGCGCAGCTAGCGCCATTCGACGGCCAACACCGCGGTTCCTGGTGTGTCCGCTGTGCCGTGCGTGTGATCATTGCTTGTACAGCCCTCTCGCAGTGTCCGGAGCAAGTATGGTGGGTCTGACACACCGGTGTCAATGTGTTCTTTTTTCCATTTCCAGGAGTGTATTATTATCAGCAGTATACACAGTTATTCAAAAATGATGTTTTATTATATTTCTATATTTTACCTCTCTAAGCTGGGGATTGATATTATCCAGACTGCTGCTCTTGAAGTCATCGTGAAACTCTCACCGCCAATAATATCCAAGCTTCAGTATAAGTTTCTTTGTGAATGAGGTGTGGATTTTTTTTGTGATGGCTACCTGTCGAATCGTCCTTGTTAGGAAAGGACGCCTCCTCAAATATTTCTTCTTCAAGATAATTAATTTCTTCTTCAAAATAATTAAGATACTTTGCTGCAGTGTAATTCTTGTGGCGTAAACACAAATCACAAAGAACTTCTTAGATGTTTCACTGTCTTGTGCAATAATTATATCACAAAGCCATTTAAAAAGAAACCAACTGAATTGTCCCCTCTTGTTCCAGAACCTTCAGTGTGAGTGTAAAATACTGATGTTGCATTTGAAAGTTGATGAATATTGAAAGAGTAAACAGTCAACTGCCTTTTGTAATAGACATCATTACTACTTATGTTTCATAAGCACACATTTTTTGTTAGTCTGTGCAGATTATTTCTTTTTTTTTGTCAATTTTGGCTTCTTAAATGAGCATTACTCTTTCTTGTATAAAATTTTCAGCTTTCACTTTGTGTGCTTCCTGGTCAATGGTGATGTTGTTGAAATGTTTGAAGACTTGTTTCTTAATGTCACTGACAAAGTCTGCAGATAATGTTTCATTCAGCACTTTCATCTTAGCAGTGTATTTATTGCATGTTAAGTGTGTATCATTCCTTGAGTACCCCAAAGTTATGTTGAATACTGTGTTGAATGTTGTTATCTGCATTTTACGTGAGATGTCAGAATTTGAGCATTCTTCTGCGTGATACAACTTACAGATCCTGCTATTGATGTAATGGCTTGATCTACCCTTAAATGAATTAATTTGATCATGAACTGCCATTTGCACTGTTTCCTTAATTTTCTGTGGTCTTTCCATGCTTACCCCTTCCAGCAAGAAGAGACTTGTGCATCTTCAAAAATTTCTGAATTGTCAATAGTCATCTCCTTGTTACTCAATGTACTGCTGTGAAGACTTTTCTTCATATAAGGATTTCATGTACGATTTCGCCGCCTTTTATCTTATTCTGTAGTTGAACTTACACTCTTGAAGCCATGCTTTACCATTATTCCTTGATCACCTTCTGAGAAATGGAAGTGTTGTAATGAGGCCAGTCAGATACAGTGGCTGTTCATTCCAGTCTACCATATCACTAAATTTTCGTATAATATTTGATCTTACTTTGGCACTTACTATCTCAAAGCACTTTCACTTGCAGTTGTAGTCTTCTTACTTTGTTTGACTGAACCATTAATTTCTTCATGACTGTGCTCATTCATCCTCATACTTTCCTTTTCCTAACATTGTTACAATCTAAGGGTCTCTGTCCTTGAGATTCAGCTGAAGTACACATCATTTACAGTAAACAATAAACTGTTAAACCTGAGAAGAATCACTTACAACAACTGCATTACTAAACACAATGTCTCAAAATAAAGTAATGGTTCCCTCTAATACCAACAATGCACAATAAAGAAAAATTCTTTGTTTCTTGCTTAAACATTGTTTGCCAACCCACAAGGAATCTAAAAATTCATACAGAACGTTCGACAAAGCACATTTATTCCCTGTGGCGAGAGACATTAGTATGTTCTTTCCCTGCATGCCTAATGTAAAACTGGCTATAGAATGCGGACTATTCATACTATTAAACAATTCAGAATCCTACATATCATGGTGTACATAATTCATTTTTGATAAAAAAAAGTGGACAAAGCACATTACTTTCCTGTACTCTTCATTTGTACAGGAATCCCATAAATGAGCTACAATTACGAATAGTTCATCACTCCAGTTCCCTAATTCTACAGCTGTATGCAAACTATCCATGAATTTAAAAAAATCCATCCAAAGATATACAAGAAAACGGTGCCGCCAATGACGCTGTACCAGCATTAAGGGCTAGGTGAAGCCGTGCCCAAAGGTGGTCCTTCCCTTCCTTCAACATCCAAACGATTCACTTCTCTATACAAAACTTCACTGTCAGCTCAGACATTAGCTATCTCATTTATTAAATGCTGAATTGCTGACGAACACGAACAGACATGGTTCAGCACATTGGAAACGGACAGACTGTGAATGACAGGAGGTGATCCTTGACCCCAGCACACCAGTATAGGCGTGCTAACACAGGCGTTTTCTGTGGACAGTAGTTGTTACCCGACTAACACACCATGCTGGCAGATGATGGTTGATGGATGTGAGTTGGGTGCAGCAGCAAGGCAGCGTCCCTGTGTCCAGGTTGGACACTCAGGCAGCATTCATTGGTTTGCAGCCTGACAGAGTCAGTGTCATAGATGCAGCAACAACTGACAGAGGCTTTGTATCACCTGATGGCCCAGTTGTGACGAATTACTGACAGGATGGTCCTGTTGGTTCAAATCCTGTTTCCCCATGCTGGCAGCTGCTGAAGGCCCCCTGTATCGAGATTGCACCGAGAATCTGGAGCAGGTTCGGTGGCCTGGTTTGGTGTCATAGGTAGGTTGGTCAATCATGTGATGGGAGTCCGTATGCCATCCCTGACACAGAAGCATTGGTTGTGGAAACTGTGACTGCTGATGCTGCTGAACTGTTGGGGCATTGGCCGGTAATTGTGCCCTGGTTTCGGTTGCTGGGCTGTAGTCCTGACTGTTTGTGTTTGAGCCATTGCGGTTTTGTGATGTTAATGCCTCAATACTGGATGTGGTTGCATTTGTGTCACCCATTCTCTCAATTGAGAAATGAAGTTTGTTTGATTTGTGCCCTCCATTGAGATTGCACGTGGATCACTGACCTCATCAGGAAGTTATAGTACTTCGTCGTAAACTAGCTCAGCCAGTGAAAAATCCATGTTAGGTTTGCAAGTGTTTCGCAGGCCAAGCAAGACCAATGGTAAAGTAGTAGTCCAGTTTGACTCACGACGCTTTAGTGTGGCTTTTAACAAATGGTGGCAGCCTTCAATCATTCGATTGCTTGCTGGATGACAGCTTTTCGTCTTGTGATGTATGGCACTGCAGAATTTGCTCAGCTGGGTGAATAGTTAAGATTTGAATTATCGGCCCTGATCTGTTTTGACGTGTAGTGGACAACTAAACAGGGACATCCAGTACAAAACAAATATGGTGGCTAGTGTTTCACTGAAATATCGTCTACTGGTACGGCTTCTGGGCAGCAGGTATAGCTATCGATTGCTGTTAATAGGTATCATTGGCCTTTGGATGGAGGTAATGGTCCTTCAACAACAATATGTACATGTGCAAATCTTGCAGTTGTGTCTGGGAAATCTCAGAGAGACGTGTGTACATGGCGAGATACTTTGCTATGCTGGCACTGGGCACATACGTGAGTCCACATTCTATAATCTTCCTATATACTGAGCCATGCAAAATGGCTAGCGATCAGTTTAACTGTTGGCCTGATCCCAAAGCGACATAAGTTGTGCTGGCTCTCAAAAGCGTGTTAATGGAATGAGAAATATAGAAATGGACGTGATATCCCATTAGAGTTCTCGCTTTATAGCTTAACATTTGTGGCAGGAATGTCAATCAATTTCAGCTGAAGGATGGAGGAAGTGTCTTTCAGCAGACCCTGAGGCTCCTGGTAAGAGTATTGAGCTTTGGTGAGCTGAGTAAAATCCACTACATCTGTTATAATATTTGCATGGGATAGGCAGTCAGCTGTATTGTTAATTTCTGATGTGTGGCATATGTCAGTGTTAAATTGAGCAATAAATCCCAACTGATTGCACTGTTGTGGCGAGCTTTTATTGTTTTGACTGAAGGCATAGACGAGTAGTTTGTGCTCTGTGTAAATTGCAAACTCTCTCACCTCCATTTGTGTGCAGAATTACTTAACAGATTTGTAAGCTTCCTGGCAGATTAAAATTGTTTGCCAGAACAAGACTCGAACTCGTGGCCTTTGCCTTTCACAGGCAAGTGCTCTAGCGGCTGAGCTACCCAAGCACAATACACGACCTGTCCTCATGGCTTCAATTCTACCAGTACCTCGTCTTCTACCTTCCAAACTTCACAGAAGCTCTTCTGTGAACCTTGTAGAGCTAGCACTCCTGGAAGAAAGGATGTCGTAGAGACATGGGTTAGCCACTATAGATGGCGCTGAATATTTACGAAAAAACAACACAGATTAGATTAGATTACGTTAGATTAATTATTCATTCCATAGATCCACAAAAGAAGGGATCCTCCTGGGTGTGGAACATGTCAGATAAACACATTACAAAAACGTGATTAGAAAAACTTGAGTTTCATTAATTTTAATGATCCTCAGTCAATAAACAGTAAAATTATGTACATGAATTAAAATTAAACTTATAATATTTACAGGTTTAATACATACATTTGGTTTCATTAAATACATCATTCACACAGTAGCTAGTTACTTGGCTATTACAACTAAGTATTGTCAAAAATTAAAGTAAATTACTCATTTCAATGATCTCAGGTAAGAACAGCCAAATTATGTACAAGATTTAAAATGAAACTTCCACTATTTACAGACTTAAGACTTACATCTGTTTTCCACACATCCATCACTCACACAGTAGGTAGTTACTTGGCTGTTACAACCAAGTTTTGTCAAAAATTAAAGTATGATAAATTTTCATTAAAGTGGTCAACTTCACTTGTTGAGAAATTCATAGATGGAATTGAAGGAGTTGGCCACCAAAAATTCTTTTAAATTATGTTTAAATTATGCCTTGTCTGAAACTAAACTCTTAATGGTTGCTGGTAACGTATTGAAAATATGTGTTTCTGAAAACTGGACTCCTTTCTGGGCAAGAGTAAGTGATTTTTAATCTTGATATATATTGTTCTTATTCCTATTACTGATACTGTGTACTAAGCAGTTACTTGGAAAAAGAGATGTATTATTTACAACCAACTTCATTGACGAATAAATATACTGAGAAGCTGTGGTTAATATGCCCAATTCTTTGAATAGGTTTCAACATGATGTTCTTGGATTTACACTACACATTACTCTTATTATATGCTTCTGTACTCCAAAAAATTTTTCTCGGTTTGTGGAGTTACCCCAAAATATGATAGCATATTTGGAACTGTAAAATTGTTACCTACAGTAAATATGGTAAGCGATTTGCACCATCTGCTTGTCCATTATTATTTTCAATTTTTCTTTACTTGCCCTTTTGCTTTTTATAGACCAATAAAATATCTACAAAACAAACTATGAGCAAAAAATAAAAATACTAGATCAATACTAGGATTTTGGAGTAATAAAAGAAGAACCAACCAACATTTTTTCAGATTTTCTATTGCACTGTTTCATATTGTCAGTATGTCTTAATTAATTACATTACAATGGCGCCGTATAGGAAATGTCTTATGCAGAAATGCTTAGACACACAAGGGTTTGAGAATCTGCATAAATTCGAGGAAATTAATCAAACTTTCATGTATACATTTTGGTTGTACATACCTACGAAAAGTAACTGGTCCTCCTTTCACATACTTTTCTTTAGTATCGTAGCAACGACAACAGTGGACCATAACTGTTACTAAAACTCAAAAATGCAGAAACGTTTGTAAATATATGTATAATATTCAAGTTTCGCCATTACCATAAACTGCAGAAAAGCAGTGTCATCCCAAAATCATGTGACTACCGCAGTTTTCTGTTGAGAATATGTGCAGTAGGTTATGCTACTCAATATATATGCATACTCTATAGTGGTAGAGCAGAGTAGTGTCTCTCGCCAGTAAAACACCTGACCACACTCACCTTTTGAACCAGAAACAAGCATCACATGACCAGCTGCTGTACATGCATGGCTGCAGCTACACATAAACAGCTGACACAGAACTCTGTGCTTGACTGGAATATGCTTATATCTTCATAGCTACAAAATCCATGTACTTTTCCTCATTTTGATCCCTCCCTTATCTATATGCACTAAAGAAATTAGCGAGTATACTAAAATGGCTGACTGTTATTAATGGGAAAAATATGGAGCAAATTACATTTTAGCTGCGCATAAAGAACTTTCAATTGACAGAAAAAAATATATGACTGCTATTTTTGTACCTGACCCAGTTTTAGAAGTGTACTCAAGATTAAACAACAGTCAACATTTGTTGTACGTACATGGTCCAGTTAATTATAATAGTGCATTAATTATTGAGAAAGGTATTGTGGTACTAAAGCTTTTCCCACGAAATTAATGCAACGAGACCATACCATATGCCACTGGAAAATTGGGGATTACTTTAAATACATTTGCACAGACATTTTAAGTGTAATTATTACTCTATTCCCATAAAATAGATGAAAATACATAAAACTCTCATAATTTCCTGGGTGTCTGTATCACTAGGTAAAGGCAATTCAATGGTCATGTCTTTATACATTACATCTTTGTGATAATGACTCACCCAACTTTGTTCACCTTTGGAATAAGGCGTCTTTTTAGTATACACTGATAATACAATTAATGCAGAAATCACTGAGAAAGGTGCCTATATAATTCAGCGAAGTACAATATTAAATACTCCTTTTACTGCTCTTTTTTCCACAGGAGTACTGTTAGTGTACAGTATAGTTTCCACAGAGACTAATACAAAGAAAATGTTGACAGAAGATAGGGTAGCATATAAGCAACTGTTTTTCACTTACAATGCTTTTTAATTTGTGAATGATAAAAAATCTTTTAATAGCTTGTCCTATATGTAGTGAGTGTATGTTTACCGATTTACCACATCAATTTGAGATCTAGATGTATGACTAGCTGTCTGACTGGGCGTACTTAAATTCTGTCACCGAGTTTGTGGTGGAGAATCCAAATATATCAGCTTCAGTGTTCTGTAAAATATAAATGTCACATGACATGAAAAAAAAAAAGAAAAAAGAATTAAGAGTACTTGTTATGCCTACTTTCTTTCCCACCTTAAAAATGGGGTCATATAATGGGGTAATTTGGTGGCAGCTAAGACAAAAAGGGTCATTGGAATGCAAAAAAATTCTATTAGGATCATAAAGGGTCTAAATGTAGAAACTCCTCTAAGTCCCCATTTAAGTGTTTGGGTATTCTACCTTTACCATGTATTTACATTATAGAGATGCCCGTATTTTAAAACTAACTTAATGGGCAATGAATAGCAGACTATTAAACAGTGACAGTCATCATCATAACAGTGTTGTTGTTGTTGTTTTTGTTGCTATCTAAAGTCCAGAGATTGGTTTGCTGCAGCTCTCCGCACTACTCTAACCCATGAAAGCCTCATCGTCTCCGAATAACTACTGCAACCTACAATCTTTTGGACCTGATTACTGTTTTCATCTCTTTAACAGCATAATGTATGTAAAAATAAGTAAATTCCAGCAACAAATACAAAACAACAGAAACAAAAATAACAAAGGAAGCAAGTGAAGTGAGAATAAGCAAGTGATATGGAAGTAGGCAATTGTAACATATGTCTTAGCAGCTGGTTTCTGACTGGTAGAACACACGGAGCCAGGTGTTCTGTGAAGCCAGGTGGGTATGGCCACAAACTGTCAGTGTCTAGTCTAGTGCAGCCAGGCATATTACTGGCATGAGACACTCCCATTGACCAGGACCTTGCACAAAACTCTCTGATGTTAGTCGATGTTGAGGGAGCTTCACAATGAAAACCGACTCCAACAAACAAAACTACACAACTGTTGTCAGGTGGCGATCTCGTAACTGTTGTGAGTCCAGCAATCTTACAATTATTGTCAACTGTTGCTAAATGTTGACAACCGTTTCAAGCTCCTGTAAACACACACATTCGACGTTTATTATTATTATTATTATTAGTACTAGTAGTACTATTACAGAAAAGAAAATGGATTCTGACTGTGAAGATGCATCACGAAAATCAATCATAAAAAGACATGGTCCAGAAAGTTTTTTTTTTTACAAAGATAAACCCATGGACCTCACAATTCTGTATTGGAGGAACTCTATGTTGAAGACAGGTGACATTTCAAGAAATTTTGAGAATGACGTGTGGCAAGAACACATATTCAACAGAAAGACACATATCTTAGAGTTGCAGTATCATCAGCAGAACAACTTATTGTAAACCTTCGCTATTTGGCAACAGGTGACAGCTATACAAGTTTAATTTACTCTCGTCGAAAATCAATGGCCAAAATTAGTGAAACGTTGCCTACAATATGCTAAGTAATCGTGAATATACTCAAGGACTTTGCAAAGCTAGTACTCGGCAGTCTCTCCATTGTATAAACACAAGAAACAAACAAAGCAGACAATACAGCAGTGCCTATGCGCAAATTACTCAGATTATCCATATCTTTGCTCACTAACCATGAACTATAGAATACTTGACAAAATTTCCCTCAGCTAGTTCTTCACACTAGCGATTAAAAACAATTGTTGGCAACAGTTGAAAACTTAGTCAAACTATGAGTTGAAAACAGTTATGCAGCAGTATATGAGTTGAAAACAGTTATCATCCAAGTTTGCTGGAGTTGGTTTCCGGAGTGTAGGTACAGTTGTGCCGGCCGGGGTGGCCGAGCGGTTCTAGGCGCTACAGTCTGGAACCGCGCGACCGCTACGGTCGGAGGTTCGAATCCTGCCTCGGGCATGGATGTGTGTGATGTCCTTAGGTTACTTAGGTTTCAGTAGTTCTAAGTTCTAGGGGACTGATGACCTGAGAAGTTAAGTCCTATAGTACTCAGAGCCATTTTTTTGGTACAGTTGTGAATATGAGTTCAAATGCCTCTGAAGTGTATGCTGCTTTCGATAATAAAAGTGTGTTATATTGAATCTATGTTTTTTGATTGTTCGCCATCATCACTCACTGCATGTATGTGCAATACGTCTTCCACAAGACGAAAACCGAATTTCGGAAACCGTTTTTCGGCGTCGTGTTTACATGAAAAGGCCGGAAGCGAATTTCCTATTCCAGTTAAATATGGCATCTGGAAAACGCTGATCCAGTTGCTGACATCACAGATATTACAGATAGACAGCTTCATGCTCAGACTAATATTTTTGCTTCTCGTTCTCTGCACATTACCCAAATATTCCGAAAACAAGACGTAGCTCGACAACCCAAGAACGTTTCAAAACCGGGTGCGTTTACGTGCCAGCGAAAATCGATTGCGGAATTGGAAAACCGGCAACTAGAAGCGGATTTACAGAGCCCATTTTGAACTGTTTGCATGACCACCCAGAAGCAGTAGTATCGGTTTACAAAGTAAAGCTTTGGGAGTCCCATATAAAAGGGTGACTGTATTTTATACAGCGCAAAACTACAGACTTTATTGTATATTTTCACAAAATGTGTTACCTCGTTTACATAGGCTCCCAAAACCGGATTTTCTAAACCGATTTCACAGTACCGCCTCTGGGTGGCCATGTAAACACTTCAAAATCGATTCTGATTCGTTCATCATAAGAATAAACCACATGTAAACAAACACAAACGCGATGATTGGTCAGTCTAATATTTCTGCTTCTCGTTCTCTGCACATTACCCGAATATTCCAAAAATAAGACGTAGCTTGACAACCCAAGAACATTTCAAAACCAGGTGCGTTTACGTGGCAGCGAAAATCGATTGCGGAATTGGAAAACCGGCAACTATAAGCGGATTTCCAGAGCCCATTTTGAACTGTTTGCATGACCACCCAGAAGCAGTAGTACCGGTTTACAAAGTACAGCATCGGGAGTCCCATATAAAAGGGTGACTGTCTATACACCGCAAAACTACAGACTTTATTGTACATTTTCACAAAATGTGTTACCTCGTTTACATGGGCTCCCAAAACCGGATTTTCCAAACCGATTTCACAGTACCGCCTCTGGGTGGTCATGTAAACACTTCAAAATCGATTCTGATTCGTTCATCATAAGAATAAACCTCATGTAAACAAACACAAACGCGATGATTGGTCAGAAGCCCTAGCACACGTATACTGGTGTTGTTACACTGTTGGAAGTAGGCCCTACTTATGTATTAGATATATTATTTATAAAGTTCCTTAAATGAAACTTTAAGGCATTCAAATGTATTAACAGCTATCAAAGTTTTTCTTAATTACACTTTGGTTATGTAATTTTTATTTCAAAACTCGTGTATAGTCATAGCCTCTGCACTGCTGCACTCTGATTCTGGTGCTGTTAATACACAGTATGAAAATGGCTGAGGCTGCTTCCTGTTCCGTAGTGAAACACGCGTGTGGAAAACGATTAAAAAGTGCCGAAAAATAGGTTGCTCTTAATGTTTGTCATAAATTTATAGAGGTAGTCAGCTTTGTATCTTTATGAGGGAGTATATTAGATTCAGTTGAATCAATTTCTTTCTCGTTCAATTTGAATTACCTACATTTCATAATTGTAACATTCATTATCGTTTTTTATTAATAATACGCATCTTCTTGTTTTTAATTGCATATTGCACGCAAAATTCCTGTTATCATTTCAAATATAAATTCTCGATTATCGATATTTTATAAAAGACTGTTAACAAAGGTTGCTTAAATTAGGAAAATCTAATTGTTTTAGGTAAAAGTGAAAAACTAAGTACTCATTATTTGGACTATGTCCATTGTTTTATACCACTGAAATGTTGTAGAAACATGAAAAACAATCATTTTCACAACATCGAGTACACCATACAAATGCTGCATGTTTACATTTTCCACTGTACCATTACATTATGAACACAACAGAACCGATCTGGTGCCAAGTTAAGGGATTTGGCCCTGAGAAATAACAAGACTGTTAAGCTGCCAGATGTACTAGATCTAATGCATGCAGCTTTTCATGTAACAGCCGAACGTTGGCGGTATATAGAGTGACATATCATAAAAGAAGAGGAGAAAATTCGGCACTTGGGTGGCTTCGTGGATTCTGTTGTTGATCGATTCGTTATCAATGTAGCAAATGCAACGAAGGAGCTAAAAGATTACCAGACTACTGACTATAATTAATACGTTCAGTGGCTTCAGTGCTCAACAGTAACGTGAAATACCAGCAGTACACTTTCGCATCACACATGGCTCGCTCAGAAAAATTACACTGTGTTTAAGTTAGGAATTTTCATCATCTTGTTTGTGATTATAATATAATGTCAAGTAAGAATGGGAGCATGTTATGCTTTCTGTCTGGACACCTAAGAAGCACTCATAGTGCTGGAGTTTTCCCAATTGTTATTTCATTCTCTTCAAATATTAAATGACATTTGAAGCTATATTGTTTCTTTGCCCATCTCTTTTTACGTCTAAACAGCAACAGCTCACATCATTGCCGACTAGTTGGACCATTGGTTGACCAGTGCTGTCCAATGCGCCGGTAAAGCCGTTACCCGCACATTATCGCTCAATGTGTGTGCATGTAACACAGCATAAAAGGTATCCTTATGATTGTACTTGACTGTACTGGTCACAACTTGACTTTCGTTCCACATGAAACGAAACACAATGAGATTCAAGTGAAAGTGAAAGAAATCGTGGCCTAATGTTTACATCAGGTTTATTCTTATGATGGACAGAGTATAGTTGCCTGTTTTCCAATTGTGCAATCAATTTTCGCTCCCATATAAACAGAACCAGTTTTGAAACATGCATCTTTTGTCAAGTAAGGTCTTGTTTTCAGAATGTTCAGTTAAATGGATTTACTGTCCTGTGAAGGAGAAATATTGGACTGTGCATGAAGCTCTCTACCCGTAATACTTAAGTGAAGAGAAATAACGATTGCGCTGACTGAATTACAAAATTGACCAGCTGTTTTCCAGTTCAGCTGTCTGTGGTGAAAAATGGCTGGAGCCACCCAGTTCAGAAAATTATTTAGGGCTACGCAGTTAAATTTGGGCCATCCAGTTAAATGTTGTTAGTAAAGTATTTGAATGATAAATGTATCGGTTGGTAGGACATGGCTGAGGCATCAAGGGATCACCAGTTTAGTATTGGAGGGCAGTGTGGAGGGTAAAAATCGTAGAGGGAGACCAAGTGATAACTACACTAAGCAGATTCAGAAGGATGTAGGTTGCAGTAGGTACTGGGAGATGAAGAAGCTTGCACAGGATAGAGTAGCATGGAGAGCTGCATCAAACCAGTCTCAGGACTGAAGACCACAACAACAACAACAACAACGTGGGACTACTTTTGATAACTGGCTGATTAGATGTAATGAACTGCTGATTTTATTGCATAAAAATTTGATATGGTTTACCCATCTTAGATTTACATCTAGGTGAATACCTAGAAATCTGCAGCCTTCTGTGTCCACTACTTCAATTCCACCTATGTTACTGATAGAGGTTTGGTGTGAGTTTGTAAGTTTAAATGGCAATAACTGAGATTTACTGATATTAACTTTCAAACCTTGATCTTGGAAATAAGTAGTTATTTGACGTAGTCCCTCAGTTGCTACCAACGTTAACTATCATTTTGTTTACCAAGAAATAAAAGTGAGGTATTGTTTGCATAGGTTACAAATTGGGAGTTGAGAGGATGCTCTATATCATTTATGTACACTAGGAAAAGGAAAGGGCCCAAAATTGAGCCGTGGGGTACACCTTGAGTGACTGCCTCATATTTGGACTGGAAATTAATGATCTGAGTACTGATTTTGTAAGCCAGCTTTGTACACTGCTTGCGGTCAAATAAATATGTAGCCAGCAATTGCATGGATGCAGCATTTACATTGTATGACTCAAGCTTACTTAAAAGTAACTCATGATTTACCGAGTCAAAGGCTTTAGTAAGGTCTAGAAATATGCCAGCTGTTTGCATTCCTTGATCAAGGGCACCATACGTTTTGTGAAGATATTCCGTAATTGCTGTGATAGTACTACGATCTTTTCAGAATCCATGTTGTGTCTCTGTTAGGAACTTATTTTTCAAGAAATAGTCACTAAGTTGCGTCAGCAGCACAACTTCAAATACTTTGCTAAAGACAGGTATTAATGATATGGGCCTGATATTTGAAATCTCTTCCTTGGATCCTTTTTTATGCACTGGTTTAACTGTGCTCCATTTCAATACATTTGGAAATGTATTTTCTCTAATACTGCAGTTTACCATGTGGGTGATTATTTTAACTAATTCCTTATTACATTTTTTAATCATGATACTACTCAAACCACCCCATTCAGATGAGAACTTATTCTTTAGGTTATTTATTATCCTGCCTATTTCTTGTTTCTTTTTCACTTACTTGTTTGAATTCAAAAGGTGTCTCTTCAAAGGGGAGAGCTTTACCTCACTACTCACAATTGTGTTATTAACTGGACTAGCAGCTGCAGATATAAAGTATTTATTGAAAACATTGCAGACTTTATTAGGATCTTTAATTGTGTTTCCTTCATGTCTTATATTTACAATTTCAGTTTCTGGCTTCGGTGTGGCTTTGCGAAATTGATTTACAATTCTCCATGAGGCCTTGGCTATATTGTCTGATTGAGCTATTTCACTGCTGTATATCTGTTTTCTTAGATTTGAAAGCTCTTTCTTAAAGATTTTCTTGGCTTCATTGTACTTGGCCTTAAAAACCTGCGGGTTTGTTGACTTGTGTAACACATCCAGGTCCTGGATGTTTTGCCTGAGTTTTATCATATTTGCTGGAAGTATCAGTCTGTTGGTTTTTGCACTTTGGTTATGGGTGAACACTCTTTATATTTTCTTAACAGGGCAGCATCTGTCAAAACGTCTTAGCATAGTATCATAGAATTTGGCCCATTTGTTTTCAGATCCTTCAGTCTGGTAAAACAGATCCCAGTCCTCTATAGCTAATTTATTTCTTAGGGCAAGGATGTTACCCTCTTTTAGGATTCTTTTATTTTCGATAACTTTTGTCATTTTTGGGATGCTTGTGTTTACATACTCTACAAGCTGGCATTTGTGGTCAGAGTAGGGAAAATCCATATTCCAGCACCTAACACTGTCTTTAATATGTTTACATAGTATAACGTAATCAATTCTGCTGGATGTGGACTTTGTTACCCTGGTATCACTATTTACTACATTTATGAGATTATATGGGTTAAGAGTATCTATTAACCTCATATTACACAAACTGGAAGATTTTGCCTCAATATTCAGATCGCCAAGTATAGTTAGGTCACTGGGACCACAATGTCCCACTACTCTACTAAATATGTCTATGAAGCTAACTACATCAGCCTTTGGTGGATGATAAATCCCAATAACTTTATGTTTTCTCATAACCTCTCTACACTCTTTGGTGTTGACTTCAATGCCTGTCACTTCAGTCAAGCCTTCTTTGTTGTACTGGCCTAGATAGTTTATTTTCTTGTACTTGAGATTCTCACTAATGTAAACTGCCACACCACCACCCTTATGTTGCTGTCTACAATAACTATTTGCAAAGGAGTAGCCCTCTAGTTTACAGTAAATAATTTCATCAGATTTTAATCCATGATCAGTTAGCACTACTATATGAGGTGACTGTTTATTTACAAAAACCTGTAATATATTAAGCTTATTTCCAAGGTACTGTATGTTTAGGTGCATGAGCCTTAGTGGTATTTTTAACTGGTCACTCTGATTATCTTCCTTTAAAATGCACTGAGTTGGTTCACTTACATAAGTTCTGGGACCAGGCATTAAAAGTGTTCCTGTTCTTTGACGATCTTGCATTTCTCGATCTACTACCGAACCTGGCCTCTGTCTGTCTAGTTGTCAAGGTAGCAGTTGAAGTGACTTCATGCTCTGTACAGTCCGAGGAGTTGCCGAGCTGCCTGTTTGTTTTGCATCCATTTCCTACGTAATTTATGAAATATTTGAGTTATTTTCGTGCCTCCAAGGGTTTTGAAGTATCAGAAGGCATATCTGTTTCTAAAAATGATTCTAAAATAAGCGCAAGTATGGACAAAAACCATGAATCGAGTGGAAAGCTACAACACATTCGTGATGAAACACTTGTGACGTTGGATGGAATAGCAGCGTACCTCGTTGATATCAAAAGAATATAAACACACAGATTCACACGTAAGAAGCACAGACATGTACCTCTATATGTAAAAGCGATCGATAGCTCATTTATCGTTCTGTAGGCCTACTGTGTTTGTCATTGTCGCCTGTTGCCACAAGTACGACCTTCATCTTTATATTATTCTAAGTGGGACAAGCAACTGCCGAATAGTGGGTGAAATATGTTGAAAACATTATAATGAGCTGAATACATTACATTTCACGCAAAACCAAATATTTGAATAATTTTCAAGCAATCTGTCAGTGAACAAAGTGCTAACAAAATAATGTCATCACACGAAGGAAACAAGGAAAATTATGTGACTAACAACAGAAGTGAATGAAGTATGTGCCAAACATTACGTTTTTGTAAATAACTGCACTTAATCTAACCACTTCATCGTCAAAGCAGGTCTGTGTTGACGATTCACACGAATCTGACACTGATACTCAGAGAGCTGAACTGGCTGCTTCTGTGTCATAGGACTGTTTTACAGCTTTAGATGGACTGTCGAATCTTTGTGGCAGTTTCCTCTTCATCGTCAGCTGAGGTGGCTTATTTGGGATGTCAAACAGTATGGGTACTATATTCCACACGAGTTTATTATTGTCTGCGTTCAAGAACTGGTTTTGTTCGAAATGTACCGAATAAAACCTAATATTATTACACAGCTAAACTGGGTCTTTTTTCATAAGGTCTTCTCGTCTGCTATTAACTAGACATTTTCTGCTCCTAAAACGAAACATTAATCATTAATACAAATGTAATTTGCAAGTGAATCCTGACGATATAGTTTAGTAACATGATGGTATATACCTCTCAGGATCCTTAGGAAACCTAAACAAAGATAGCTGTGGTGTCTTTTTCCTGTTGTTGCTGCAATTTATTGCGCTACAAACGTTCCCGCTTGTAAAAACCACTGTATAAATCAATATAAACAACCACTATTCGCTTTCACGATCGCGCCGAACTCACAGCTTAAGCTACTGGCTGCTTGGAGCGCTGCTGGCGCGGTAGGCAACAAAATCGAGGCGAAGTGTCGCGACTGTTATGTTAGATTAGATTTGATTAGATTAGTTTTTCGTTCCATAGATCCATGCTGAGGAGATCCTCGTGGATGTGGAACATGTCAGTTTTTTTAAAGCTGAAATAACAATACTAATAGTATGAGTATAAACAATACACCATTTGTTTCTATTAAAAAATTCGTCAATGGAGTAGAACGATTTGACCACTAGTAAGTCTTTCAGGCTCCTATTAAACTGATCTTTATTTGTAACTAAATTTTTTATGTTTGCTGGCAAATTATTGACCCCTTTTTGAACTAAAGTAAGTGCTTTTCAGTCCTTGTGCAGGTTATTTTTGTTCCTGGTATTGTATGTATGAACTGAGCTGTTGTTGGGAAAAAGATACATTATTTAGAACAAATTTCATTAAGGAGTAAATATACTAAGAGACAGTAGTTAGTATACCCAGTTCTTTGAAGAGGTTTCTACAGTACGTCCGGGAATTTACTCCACAAATAATACATATTACATACTTTTGGACTCTGAAAACTTTTGCTTGACTTGGAGTTACCCCATGATATTATACCATATGACATTATGGAAGTATGCAAGCTTTTTCATTTTTATGTTGCCTATGTCTGCTAACACTCGAATTGCAAATACAGGTTTGTTAAGGCGTTTCTGCAGTTCTGTGGTGTGTTCCTCCAAACTGAATTTATTATCAAGTTGTAGTCCCAGGAATTTAAGACTGTCAACCTCTTCTATCTGCTCTTCTTCATACTTCCTGTTAGGGAGGTATAACTTGAACCACTTTGCAGCACTGCCCGTGACACCACAGAATTCTAATTTATTTAAAAGGATGTTGCGATTCACACAATGAAATGCTTTTGACAAGTCACAGAAAATACCTGCTGCTTGTAATCTGGTATTTAATGAATTAAGTACATTTTCACTGTAAGTGTAAATTTCCTTCTCGATATCAGAGCCCTTCAGAAATCCAAACTGTGTTCATGATAATATGTTATTTGTGGTCAGATGGTTGAGAAGCTGCCTGTACATTACTTTTTCTAAAATTTTTGAGAATGCTGGCAAAAGTGAAATCGGTCTGTAGTTTGATGGTATCTCTTTATCCTCTTTCTTGAATAGAGACTTAACATCTGCATATTTCAGCTAGTCAGGAAATGTCCCAGTTATAATTGACTGGTTATGCAAGTAACTTACAACTGTACTAAACCCACAAGAACATGCCTTAATTAACTTTGTTGATATTTCATCGTAACCACTAGAATGCTTTGTTTTTAAAGATTTTATTATGGAAGTTATTTCTTTTGGTGAAGTGAGTGACATTCACTTACCTGAGGCTATTTGTAAAAGCTAGTTTCAGATATTCAAGGGCATTATTTACTGATCCTGACAATCCCATTCTATCAGTAATGGATATAAAGTACTTGTTAAATAGATTTGCCACACTATGCCCATCGGTTACTAATGTGCCATCTACCCTTAATGCTATTTGCTCCTGTTCCTTTCTGGTTCTACCAGTCTCCTCTTTCACTATATCCCATATTGTTTTTATTTTGTTCCCTGACATTGCTATCTTCTTCTCGTAGTGCATTTGTTTAGATGTCTGAATTACTTTTTTTAGTATTTTACAGTATTCCTTATATTTAGCTAAATCATCAGCATTGGAGCTATTCTTGGTCAACAGACACATTTTCCTTTTTGTCTTACATGAAATCTTTATTCCTTGTGTAAGCCATGATTTTATTATAGACTTCTGTTTAATACGAGTAATTTTTAGAGGAAAACAGTTTTCAAACATGGTACTGACATTGTTCATGATTGTTTTATATTTTTCATTCATGTCATGAGCACTATAAACATCTTTCCAGATCATATCTTTGAGCAGTTTTCTAAAACACTCAATTTTTGGTTGATTGACTACTCTCCTGTACTCATATTCAGCAGTCTTGATAATCTGTTTAGAATTTACATCTAAAACAAGGAGCTGCATGCCAAGATCTCATACTCCATTTGTTAAGGGTTTTATGATATGATTTTGTTCCTTTGATTTGTATATAAAAATATTATCAATGGCTACCCTTGAGGATTTAGTGATCCTAGTTGGGAAGTTTACAGTGTGAGTTAGACTGAAAGACTACATTACTAACTGCAGTAAATGTTTACTGGAAGATTGCATTAGAAAATTTGTATTGAGTCACCAGCAATCAAAATTTCTCTGTTTCTTCCTGTTAAATAACCCAAAAGAGCTTCTAGATGATTTATGAATAGATTATAATTTCGTGCAGGTGCTCGCGTAATAGTTACTATTACATAGGACCTGTTATGGAACTCTACTTCTGTTGCACATGCTTCTAGATGCTGCTCTAAACAGAATTTATTAATGTCAATGTTCTTAAATTTATTGCAGTTTTTAATAAATGTGGCAACTCCTCCTCCATCCATATCTACTCTGCAGAAGTAGGATGCTAGCTTAAATCCTAAAATGTCTGGCACATCTATATCAGTGGTCACTTTATGTTCAGAGAGGCAGATAATGTCAATTTGGTTAGATGAATTGATTTCATCAATACAAATGAGTAGTTCATCAACTTTATTTCTGAGTCCCGGAATGTTCTGGTGTAATAAAGATAACTGATACTGCATACTAATGGGATTATAACTGCTATGGCGAAGATGAACTGGCAGTTTCTGATTACTTTCGGTTAGGCTGTGGTGGCACTGATAGTGCTCGCCAAAGGTTTCCCAATAGCTTGGTCACTATGCGTTCAATCTCATTCGTCGGTTTTTGACGGGATCGAGGAGGTTAGATTAGGTTAGAATCTATTCTATGTATGAAGTAGATTAGATTTTAACCTCCATGGACGGTACGGTTATCACGATGCTTCTGTGCTTGGAGATGACTGCTGTAATGCAGCGTTTGCTATTAAACAAGATACCAAATACATGTAAACAAACTATACCTGTCTCGAAAAGAACATGACGAGCACAGTACACTCTGTCATCAGTGATTGGAAATATGCAACAAGTTTTATGAACAGGAGATGAAGAGAAAAACGCCATGCTATAAATGTTAAAAATGCTTTAACTTATGACATTTTCCTTCTCCTGCCACCGATTAGCTTGAGAAGGGGCCGCTACCTTTGAATCTAAAATGCCATTCTTGAAGTATTTCATATTTATACCTGTATATTAATAAAATATGTAGTTTCAATGATAAACCACATTAAGGCTCTCTCCCAGACATGTTATCCGAGTATGGTTTATTTTGCAACAGTCGTAGGATGTGTGACTTCTGTGTATAAATATTTTGCCACTGAGGTTATGAGCAATATAGGTTACTTACGTTACATGGTGCAAGTAGATGTCGTTTCCATTATATGATACAAGGATAAACGGTGAGAGTAAAGATAGATTTGATCAGATTCCAGAATGAGAAGTTTCAGTGCTCTTTAAACACTTGCTCACTGCTCTTTAAACACACGTTCAGTGTATTTGAGAAAGGAAGCAACAAGGTTTCTGGTGGCAGTATTATTTCCAAGTAGAATGTAGCTTTTCATAAAGGAAATCATAACATCACAGTGTCTTTTTAGTGCATTTGCACAAGGCATAGTTTCAAAATTCGGCACAGAATAAATTTAACATTTCGTAGTATTTGGGGCGCAAGAGTGAAGATATTAGCTTTTAAGTTAGTATTTAGGACACTATAAATAGCATCGTACATATCAAACATTTCGGGTCTAGTGTAGCAGGGGATACAACCTGTCGGCTTTGAACAATGACGTCACAAGTCGCCAGAGAGCATGTATTACAAAGATGAAAGAGCTGAGGAGAATGTTGAGAAACAAAGGAATGCGAGAGAGATAAACATTGATCTTGTCAAAAGCCGAGAAGTGATTCTTCTTAGTGTTTTAGCTCCCTTCAGTAGCTGATAAGTCTTTTTTGGCTTTTTAAAAAAAAATCTCACGAGATAGAATAAACTGATCCTACTTTATTAAGCAATCAATAAAAAACTGAACTAAAACATAACAGCAATCAATAAAAAACTAAACTAAAACATAACAGCTTTTGCTGTTATGTTTTAGTTTAGTTTTTTATTGATTGCTTAATGAAGTAGGATCAGTTTATTCTATCTCTTGAGATTTTTTTTAAAGCCAAAAAACACTTATCAGCTACTGAAGCATCTGTATCTTAGGATCAGTTTATTCTATCTCGTGAGATTTTTTTTTAATAAGCCAAAAAACACTTATCAGCTACTGAAGCATATTGGTGGAATAAGAAAGTGAAATATGGTAAAATAGTGAAATATAGATAAACGATCGCTTTTAGATTCACATTCAATTATTTTAATGATAGCGCTTATTAGAACACAGAACTGCTTTATTATCTATGCCTCGAAGTGAAGACATTACTATCTATGACTAAGGAATGACGTCATTGTTCAAAGCCGACGGGTTGTATCCCCTGCTTCACTAGACCCGAGTCTTCAGCTTTACGTACTCAAGATGATTAGTGATGACCTTGAACAGCAAGGTTATAAACCCTATGTATTCTTGAATTTATTTGCAATTGTGTAGGCACACAGTAATTAACTTTCAATGGCTATCATTAAGGATACGTGTGAAAGATAAACAAAGCTTAGAATACGATACTCCGAATGTAAAGCACTGAAATGTGAACGCACATAACACCACATTTGCAAACCACGTAAGTAACAGAATCACCCTCCTTACTGGCTAAAAACGTCAGTAAGCAGTAATAATAATTTCTAGACAACTAATGGCCACCTACCAAAACACAAAAAAGATCTGTTACAGTAACTTTAAGCACCACCCTTCTCATTTCAACAAATTATTTTTTGAGTTTAGAATTCACCCCGAAACATCGGCTGTCTTCCGCCGAACCTGGCTGTCGGTGAAATTCATCGATGTCGGTGCCACTATGACCGCAGTCTAATATGTAAACACAACAGCGAGAAAGGTTTCTGCAATTCCTCTTTTGTCTTTCGGAAGATGCGTCGCGAGTAAACGAAATGAGTATGTCGTTCTGTTTTGACTAGTATTGCTGATGTCACTGAGTGCCATGCATTTCACAATGGTTTGAATTCTTCTTTGCAAAAGTTACAAACGCAACAGTAGTAACGCAAATACGTTATTAACAGGTATTCCAAGCGATATATTTTAACAGAAACCGATGTATTAGAATCATCCTCTACAGTGAAAATTTCGGAGGTAAATGCGAGAAAGTACGAAAACGGATGCAAACAAAAATTATTTAGAATAAGAGTAATATACTTGCAATGCAATTAAAACGAGATTTCATGTACGGATCCGTAATCATTGACAAATAGACACGACTCCACAGAATACCATGCTACAAAACCGGCATCTGTTTCATAGGAAGCAAAAACAAATACGAAATCATTTTCCCCACCAAATATTACGGATGCGAGCAAAAATTTACCAGTATACGAGCAACACATTTACAATGTAACTGAAAGTGGGTAATACAACGTCATAATAAGGATCACATTGCAATGAAACCAGCTTGTATGTCATACCAAACCAGATTTTGCCACGTGATAAGGGGCAATTATTAACACTTGATAATCGCCATACTGTCAAAACTGCAGCATTGAGTTTTACAAATAAATTATTTTACAGTCAAAAGACGACGACTTTGTCATTTACAAAATTTGACATGGCTGTGAACCCCAGCTACGAGAAGCTAAACATAGTTTTTGATTGAGATTTCTCGAATATATTGCATCGCAAGGTCACAAAAAAGTTTCTAGGTACACACTTTACTACCAGATTATCAGGCCCACTTTTGAGAAATATTGTCATTCAATATTTACATTTCGCAAAGTAAGGATAGGGCTTTTCGCGCTGTAGTTTCGTGTTTTCGAAGTTCACTGACAGGCTACTACGAGCACTACTGAAGTTCCCTATTTCCCCGAGATGAGCCAACGCCACCTAGGTGGCGTTGGATGAGCCCATAGAGAGTAGATCTTTGTGATCTATGATTGAGCCTTGGACTTCTTATAATTTGGCGTTGTTTTGGCGTTCCTCCGGGGGTATTTCTATTTTTTGTAAATTTCGTTTGAAGTTTGTGTTTTTACAATTCATATATTGTTTCTACTCTACACTTTGGAAGGACTTTGCTTAAAAATACAGTATATACAAATACTAAAAGTGGTACATCTTTAGTGTTGAATTCTCTGTCCATGTATGATGTGGGCTGTTTTGAAATAAGCAGACAGGAACAAATTAATAAACATGTCTTGGAATTCCGGAAAACTTAGTTGGTCTGGTAAGAAATCGCAAATTACAGATGCTTGGGTGTTAGGTTTATTGTCGCGTTTCACAAGCATTAGGCGTAAGTTTTACAAGAGAGCGGAGGAATCGATTATCACTAAGAATTAATTTTACTTGCCATTGTATTAGTCGGTATTGTATTAAGTTGGCCAGGCACTAGATCATGTGGTAGAGTGTCAGACCTCGTTAGGCTTATTTAACATCGTGTTTATTTGTTTTTATAATGCATTTTTGTGAAGACAGTGGAGTAGTCCAGTCTTCATTAAGAATTAATTTCCCTTGTCACCAGTAAACCGTATTATATTCGCCCTATTACTGTGTGTATATCTTAACTGCATGCAGGTGTGTTAGTTACACGTATACACAATAATAAATGACATATCGCTAATGATAAATTAGCAAAATGCGCCTTCAGTAAAGTCATTTGAGTACACCTCCACCACAAACATTTATGACAGTTTGATTTAGTCTCAAGTTGATAGGACTTTGCCTTGTGCTTCATTACTGCACAAGCTGTACATCTTAGCATTTACTTCCAGATGATTATAGTAATGTATTGTGAAATATTAATATTAACATTGGAACTGTTAAATCTTCAGTACTTCTTCAGCAAGCTTGTTTGTGTTATCAAAAAGTGTTATTCAGTTTGTCATGCACATATGCCAAAGGTGTGAGTATCGCTTTCTGTGCTATTTAGGGATTTTAATACAAATTATGAAAAATCTTTTACTAGATTTAATTTAAAGGTCTGGCCTTTGCAATGGTAGTAAATTGCTAAGATGAGTCAAGGTGAAAAAGCTCTTGCCCAGTGAACATATTACATGGAGTTAGTCTGATTGTATTATCGCCAGTCACCTCCAGACTGAGTAAGACTTAAGAAATCACTATGTTCCAAAAATCCCAACAAGTAGAATGCATGGAATAAGTCAAGATATACATTAATAAAGAAATGAGTTGTTAGACTGTGTCGATAATTAACTATTTATGCTTATTACGTAGAGCTAAAATTAACAGGGGAGTCACTTCTGTTACTGTGAATAACTGTCATTTATTCCAATGCCGACCTAATATCCGTACGACTAAACTAGGGAATACATAAATGTAGATGACCAGATGGTGATTTGAACCCCATTCCTCCTGAATGCTAGCTAGTCCATTGCCTCAACTACTGTGCGACTTTGCTCAATCATAAGGTTATAGTTTTGTTTACAGTAGGCTACACATTGGTACTTGTAGAATATCTAACTGGAATAATCGGTCCCAGAATCTAGAGATCAACTTGTTAAGGGAATGGCATTGTTTTGTTCCTAGGCAACATAAATTCGTAGTATTGGCAATTAAAGTCAATTGAGGTTCTGGGCCAACACAGTGACATTTTCATTGGGGCCCTTGAGGTCAGTAAACAGAGGACAGGCAGTACATAGACATCTTCATTTGGCCCTTTGAGGTCACTAAGCAGAGCACAGATGGTATAGTTATGTTCGTGTACTTATGCAAGAAGGTAGATAGTGGAAGTATTTAATTTAAATGTAGTAGGAAAGTTGTGGCAGAATGTAAGTACACTATGTGATCAAAAGAATCCAGACACCTGGCAGAAAATGACATAAAAGTTCATAGTGCCCTCCAAAGGTAATGCTGGAATTCAATATGGTGTTAGCCCACCCTTATATTTGATGACGGCTTCCACTCTCTTAGGCATACGTTCAATCTGATGCAAGTTTCTTGGGGAATGACAGCCAACTCTTCACGGAGTGTTGCACTGAGGAGAGGTATTGATGTCGGTCGGTGAGGCTTGGCGCGGAGTTGAGATTCCAAAACATCCCAAAGGTGTTCTATAGGATTCAGGTCAGGACTCAGTCCAGGCCAGTCCATTACAGGGATGTTATTGTTGTGTAACCACTCTGCCACAGGCCGTGCATTATCAACAGGTGCTTAATCATGTCGAAATATGCAGTCGTCATCCTCGCATTGCCTTCAACAGTGGGAAGCAAGAAGGTGATTAAAACATCAATGTAGGCCTGTGCTGTGATAGTGTTATGCAAAATAACAAGGGTACAAGCCCCCTCCGTGAAAAACCCGACCACACCACACCATAACATCACTGCCTCCGAATTTTGTTGTTGGCGCTACACATGTTGGCAGATGATGTTCACTGGGCGTTTGCCATACCCACACCCTGCCATCGGATTGCCACATTGTGCGCCGTGATTCATCACTCCACACAATGTTTTCCCACTGTTCATGGTCCAATGTTTACGCTCCTTACACCAGGTGAGGCGTTGTTTGGCATTTACCGGCGTGATGTGTGGCTTATGAGCAGCTGCTCGACCATGAAATCCAAGTTTTCTCACCTCCCGCCTAACTGTCATAGTACTTGCAGTGGATCCTGGCGCAGTTTGGAATTTCTGTGTGTTTGTGTGGATAGAAGACTGCCTATTACACATTACGACCCTCTTCAACTGTTGGCAGTCTCTGTCAGTCAACAGAGTAGGTTGACCTGTACGCTTTTGTGCTGTACGTGTCCCTTCACATTTCCACTTCGCTATCACATCGGAAGCAGTGGACCTAGGGATGTTGAGGAGTGTGGAAATCTCGTGTACAGACATATGACACTAGTGACACCCAATCACCTGACCACGTTTGAAGTACGAGAGTTCTGCAGAGCACCCCATTCTGCTCTCTCACGATGTTTAGTGACTACTGAGGTCGCTGATATGGAGTACTTGGCTGTAGCTGCCAGGTACTCCATACTTAATGTGAAAAATGTATGTTTTTGTGAGTGCCCGAATACTTTTGATCGCATAGTGTACACTGTCCAGTCTCATTAATGTGACCACCTGTCAGAAGCCTGAAATACTACCTTGGGCAGCACTAATGGGCACTAAGTGTGACAGTGAGGTTATGGAAGTTACGAACAGGGATGGGGAGGCATGCTGTCTCCAGTGCCATGGCCAGTTGATCCATGGCACTAACAGCCTGATTGAGACGATTGTGCATATTCTTGATTGGGTTTAAATCTGGGGAGTTTGGTGGCTAGGGGAGTACAGTAAATTCTCGTGGTGTTCTTCAAAACGTGCACACACACTGTGAGCTGCATAACATGTTCCATTGTTCTGATGGTAGGTGGCATTGTGCCGGGCAAAGATACTGCATGTAGGGTTGGACATGGTCCTCAAGGGTAGATGCACAGGTGTTGATCCACTGTACCTTCCAGAATGACAAGATCACCCAGGGGATGCCACGAAAACATTCCCCAGACTATAACACTCCTTCCTGTAGCTTGGACGTTTCCGGCAGTTGCTACACCGTGTATGCTTTGACATTTCATGCCCTAGAGGTGAATGGCTATCTTTCCGATGGAGCATAAAATGTGATTCATCTGAAGAGGTTACCTATTGCCACACAATGGGTGTCCAGTTGTGTTATTGGCACACAAATTTCAGTCTTCGTCACTGATGACCAGCAGTTGGTGTGGCTGCAAGAACCAGGCACTTGCTGCAGAGGCCCATATGCAGCAACATTCACTGAACGGTTGTTGAGGAGACACTGTTGGGATCCGCTTGGTTCATTTGGGCGGTCAGTTGCTCAACAGTTACATGCCTGCCTGCTCATATACATTTCTGCAACTGACATTCACCCCTGTCTTTTGTGGTCTATGATGCACCACAGTCATCTTGACAGCTATTTTGGACAGTGCCATTTTTCCATGCATGACATACTTTAACCACAGCACCGGGTGAACAATTTTGCAAATTGCCATTTCGGAAATGCTTCCATTCTTGGTGTGAAAGCCAGTGTTCATGCCCTTTCAGACGCCAAATAAATCACTCCATTTCTGCGTTACGGCAACTCCACTGTTTTCGGGTCACCCTAACACGCTTTGTCTACTTGCCACTGCTAGTGCTGCCACTTGCCATTTGTGAGTGGTTATTACATGTTGTCATTTAACGTAGCCAGTGGTCACATTAATGTGAGTGGACCGTACAATTTAGGAGTGAAGGAGACTACTCACTGAATAGTAGAAAGATTGTGTCGTCAACAGGCACACGGAAAAAGAAATAAACATTGCCAGCTTTCAGGATCAGTCCTACCTGGAACTACAGCACAAATACATATGGCATACAAAAAACACTTGTCTGTGCCCCTACATATCCCCAGCTGGACTCACAGTGCCGTGATTGTAGTTCAGCAAGTGGAAGGGTGTCCTGGGGATGTTGTCAGGTGGGTGGGCAGAGGGCGGGAAAGGCAGGAAGAAGGGTTGGGGGTGGATAGCTAGTGGCTCAGAGAGATACAGCTGGTTTGCTGGCGAGAAATGTGGCAGGGAGTGGTGGCATGTTTATGGCATAGGCATTTAATGCATGGGTGCCAGAGCTGGTAGTGAAAGGCACAAGGTGAAGGTGATGTGAAGATGTGAATTAGGATGTATGATAGGACAGATGAATAGGGAACTATTGGGTGGAGTGTGTGAGGACAGTGGATTGACAGAGAGGGAGGTTATGGGAGCAAAGGATATATTGCAAAGACAATTACTATCTGTGTAATTCAGAAAAGCTGGTGATGGAAAGAAGAACCCGTGTGGCCCAGGTTGTGAAGCAGTGATTGGAATTAAGCATTTTGTGCCACTGGATGGTCAACTTCATTTTTTGCCGCAGTTTGGCAATGATCATTTGTTTTGCTGGGTGGCTGTTTGGTTGTCATAATGACATAAGCTGTGGAGTGCTTGCTGCAGAGTTGGTAAATGAAACGGCTGCTTTCACAGGTGGCCGGCCTGTTAAGGGGTGGGAGGAGCCTGTGACAGGATTGGAATAGGAAGTGCTGGTTGGGTGGATTGGGCTGGATTTGCACCTGGGTCTTCCACCGGGATATGATCCCTGTGGGAAGGGGGTTGGGAGTGGCATAGGGATGAACTAGGGTGTTGTGTAGGGTGGGTGCATGACAGAATACCGCTTTAGGAGGGACAAGTGAGATCTTAGGTAGAATGTCCCTCATTTCAGAGTACAATGATAGAGAATCACAACCCTGATGAAGGTTATGGTTGAGTTGTTCCAGTCCAGGATAGTACTGGGTGATGACAGGGAATGCTCCTTCGTAGCTGATTCTTGGGCCTGATTGAGAGCATTGCAGCTGTGTTAGCATATGGCACAGGAAATCTGCTTGTGGACTAGGTTTGGAGGTTAATACCTGTCTGTGAAGGCTCTCGTGAAGTTCAGCATACTAGGCAAGGGAGTTCCCATCACTAGATATGCCAGCCACAGGTGCCGATGTTATATGGGATAGGGAATTTTGGTGTGGAATGGACGTCAGATTGAAAATTCTGGCACTATTGATGGTTAGTAGGTTTAATATGAACGGAGGTGAATGGAGCCATTAGAGATGTGGATGTCAATATCGAACAAGGTGGTGCAATGAGTTGAGGATGACAAGGTGAAGTGGGCGGGGGAGGAGGAGTTGAGGTTGAGGAGGAATCAGGATAGGGGTGTCTTGGCCCTGAGTCCAGATCATGACGATATCATTAATAAACCTGAAACGGACAAGGGTTGGGGTTTTGGGATGCTAAGAAGGCTTTTTGCATATGGCCCATAGAAAGGTTTGTCATTGGCATCAGTTTGAAGTGTGAGACCAGCAATCAATATGGTGTCCATGTACAGAGGACAACTGTATGCAAATTAAACTCAATACTTTATTTCTAATGACATGTAGTGTGGCTTACATCCAATACATTAAAAGAAAAATAAATTACTTAATTGCAATCAATATTAACCATACAGTCTCCACCAGCACATCAGCAACCAAGCAAAAGTAAAAAAGAAATAAGCAAATTAAAGTTCACTGCATGGAACATCTGCACCTTAGCAAAGATCAGTCAATTGCCAGCATTCCTTGTGGCTCTCAGATGAATTCAGCTGATGTTTCGCAGTCAGCTGATCACTAGCTGTCAGGCGTGAGCCGATTACGGTCTACTGCTATCCCTACAGGTTGGTATAGAGGGGTGGCATGTGGGTACACATGGCTTTGCCATGGATTTCCTTTATTTATCTCCCTCGCCCCCCCCCCCCCCCCCCCCAATAGGAGAAGCAGTTGTGTTTAGGATGTGGTTGATAATGAGTATGAGAAATGAGGTATTGGCTTTAGAGCATGAAGGATGTTAAGAGATGTAGTATTTGATGGTGGCAAGGGCAGTAGTAACAAGTAGGGATTCAGGAGGTAAAGGGGTGGGGATGGTGGAGCATTGGTAAAGGAAGTAGTTAGTATCTTGATGTGCGAGGCTAGGTTTATGGCAGTTGGTTGAAGCTGTTGGTCTATAAAAGTGGAAATTCTCTCAGTGGGAGCACAATAGCCAGCTACAGTGGGGCATCCAGGATTGTTGGCTTTACGGATTGTGAGGAACACCTAGAAGGTGGTTGTGAAGTGTGTCATTGGCTTGAGGAGGGAGATGGACTTGACGGAGAGGTTCTGTGATGGGCGTAAGGATTTTGGAATGGATGAAAGGCTGTGTTGGACTTCTGTGATGGGATCGCTATGGCAGAGCTCTTAGGTGAAGAGACAGGCAGCAGTTGGTGGAAGCATTCTGTTGGGTAGTCACTGTGATTCATGGTAACAGTGGTGGAGCCTTTGTCTGCAAGGAGGATGATTGTGGGATAATGGTATGTTTTTGGGTTGTGTACAGCTGTCCTCTCTTCTACAAAAAGATTAGTGTTCTTAGGAATGGGCCTGGGGGAGGATGTTGAGGCTGAGTTGGAGGTAAGAAATTCCTGGAAAGTGTCAAGGAATTAGTTAGGTGGGAGGGAAGGTTGTAGTTGGATGGTTGAATTGGGAGAGGCAAGATTATCAACAGTGTTTTGGATCCAGAATGAGATTTTCACTCTGCAGCGGGGTGTGTGCTGATATGAAACTTCCTGGTAGATTAAAACTGTGTGTTTTGGATTTTTTGGGTTGTGGATTTTGTGGAGTGTTAGGAGGGAGTTCCGGAGGATGAGACAAATTGAAAAGGTCAGCTAAGCAGGTTATGGATGCTGCGAGGGTTTAACAAGGGGTTCACTGTGGGTAGGAGAAGTGTTGATGGATAGCAGTGCTCCAGGGCGGGAATGTCAACAGGTTGGACAGTTTATGAAGGTGTTGTCTGAAATACTCTTGGAGGATAATGGTTTCAATTTTGAAGATGTGGTGTAGGTAGTTATGATTGTGTAATAAAGTATATTCCAGAGGGAGCAGTGGTGGTACTGAGATATCTGTGCCATGGTGGTATGCTTCTGCAGTATCATATTTGTTGTGAATAGGGACTGGGGGAATCTGAAAAGGTGAAGTTATTAAGAAAGAGGGATGGGATCCAGAAAATGGATTTCTTATGGTTAGCATTTTTGGGAGAGGCGATTTGAGGGCTCCATGGCTTAGGCAGCATTTAAGGAACAGGATGAGGGACTGGGTTTTGATGAGAAAAGCGATACTTTTCTGAACTGACGCAGGTAGATGGAGCAGTGGTCCAATTGTCTAGGATGTTGCTAGGAAAACAGGAAATAATGCAGGACTTGGATGAATGAAAGCATTAGATGGTCTTAAAGGAACTTGATAACAGAGTGTGATTTTAGGGAATGAAAGGGATGCAAGAAATTTTGTTGAGGACATTGGGAGGGTTCTGAGACGTGAGGATATTTAATTGCACATGAAAAAGAGGAAATGTGTAAAATTCTGCCAAGAGAAATCTGTGTGGAGAGGTGGGTTGATTTGGAGATGAAATACAGTGGTTAGTCAGAGGCAAAGCCACTTGTTAATGCAGCCATGTCATTGTGGACGTGTCATATGGCAAATCTACTGCAATCACTGTGCAGTGTTTTATGTTGGCATGACAACCAAACAGGTGTCCACTGGAATGAGTGACCACCACCAGACTGTGGCCAAAAACAGAGTTGACCACCCAGTAGTTCCTCATGCAGTTGAATGCAACAGGCTTGATTTCAATGGCTGCTTCCCAACCCGGGGAACCATCTGTGTGAACTACGAAGAAGGGAGTTATCCTTGCAATGTTTCCATAACCTTCCGGGCCTCAGTCTCCATTAACCAACTATCCCCACACTGTCCTCCCAACAGTTTCCATTTTCTGTGTCCTCTTGCTACCTCCCACTTAATGTCTCCATGTCACCTACATTGTGTGCCATTCCCCACCACCTCCAGCATCTGTGCATCACATGCCTAGCTTGTACACTTGCCACCCCTCCCTCCCACATTCCTAGCCAGGAAACTGATGTTTCCCTCCAAGCCTCTAGCTACCCCTCTCAACACCTCTTCATCCTTCCCTCCCTGCCTCGTTCCGACACAAACTTCCACCCCATCCACCAGACAAACTGCAATCATGACATTTTGCATCCAGCCGGAACTACGTAGATGCACAGACGTGTATGCATGTGTATTTCATATGTGTACTTCTCTTGTAATACGAGATATGATTGATTCTGGAAGCTAGGAAGTTTTCTTTCTCTTTTGTGTGTGCATTTTGATGCATCAGACTTCTTCTATTTGGTGGATGGGCTTTTTTTACTCCTAAATTATATAAATATCTAATTTAGGTGGATTCGAGGAAAGCTCTACTGAGTCGTGTATAAATTTGTATAAGAGTGGGCCATCCTGCTTCCTTTGACCATCCTAAGACAAATGTGGAGGTCTGAATATGTAAATATCAGATAATGTATTGCTTGGAGTACACATGGTACACTTTTCTCCTGTGTGACTTCATGACTCAGCACATATTTTGAAAGGATGTACTGAGTGTATATGACACAGAATTTAGTCAAGAAATGGAGGGGAAATTGATTTTGTAGGTCACAAAAATCCTTACCAAAAAATGTGACCATTAGTATGTTTATTGCTCTTAGTGGCACTACTTAGGTTCATTTCTTCAGATTTTCTCTGTATTTGCTCCAGCAGGATTCATGCAGTACTATTCTGCATTTTGCATGTGTGAAAATTAGGGTTCAGATGCCCATGACAACAATCTTTACTTTTTCCCTGATAGAGATCTGCCAATGGGACAGGACCTATTTCCAGCTGGCAGCATGAAGATGCATCATAGCAAGCGGCAGCCATTCTGGATTAGTCAGTTTGGTGTGTGATAAAATTATTCTAGTTTGCAGAAAATGTCTGACCCAGTGGTATTTACAAGGGACAGTTGTACACATGACCTGCTACCTTTCGTGGCCCTCTGTTCTCAATTGATACATTGTCCGTATGGCAGAGAATAACAGGTGAACCATAAACAACTTACTCGCTGAGATCATCATGGCAGAAACTGCACAATAGATCACACATTAACAATTTGCTCATTTCTTTACAACTCAAAATGTTGAAAGGAATGCACCATCTTGGTGTACTGAGCACTAAATGCCAACTGGTAAGTTCTATGTATGTGGTATTGCCCTATGCTGTGTCACCGTACAGATAGTGAAAATTTCTGTTCATTACAGCTGGTGTTTTCATGCAATGTATCATTTAGTTTGATCCAGGCACTTTGTGGGTGAACATGGAATGGTTAGGCCACAATAAAATAAAGGTGACTGCCAAGAATGCATGAATGCTACATTTAGCTTTTTTCGTTGTTGTGAAGAGATCACTTCTGATGCTCTGCAAAAAATGTGCCATGATATCACATAAATTTGCATGCGCTGTCTGTCTATGTTGTGGTTGTGGTCTTCAGTCCAAACACTGGTTTGATACAGCCCTCCACACTAGTTTGTCCTGTGAAAGCCTGGACAATTTAACCCCCTTCCCTCTTCTCTCCAGTACTAAATCAGTGATCCCTTGATGTCTCACAAGGGAACCTCCCCATCGCACCCCCCTCAGATTTAGTTATAAGTTGGCACCGTGGATAGGCCTTGAAAAACTGAACACAGATCAATTGAGAAAACAGGAAGAAGTTGTGTGGAACTGAGAAAAAATAAGAAAAATATACAAACTGAGTAGTTCATGGGAAGATAGGTAACATCAAGGACCGCAGGAGCTCGGTGGTCTCGTGGTAACGTGAGCAGCTGCGGAACGAAAGGTCCTTGGTTCAAATCTCCAATCGAGTGAAAATTTTAATTTTTTATGTTCAGTTTATGTGACAAACTCTTATGTTTTCATCACTTTTTTGGGAGTAATTATCACATCCACAAGAAAACATAAATCGGGCAAGGTAGAAGAGTCTTTTTACCCATTCGCCAAGTGTACAAGTTAGGTCGGTCGACAACATATTCCTGTCATGTGACGCACATGCCGTCACCAGTGTCGTATAGAATATATCAGATGTGTTTTCCTGTGGAGGAATCGGTTGACCTATGACCTTGCGATCAAATGTTTTCCGTTCCCATTGGAGAGGCACGTCCTTTCGTCTACTAATCGCACGGTTTTGCGATGCGGTCGCAAAACACAGACACTAAACTTATTACAGTGAACAGAGACGTCAATGAACGAACGGACAGATAAGAACTATGCAAAAATAAAGTAAGTAAAATTTTCACTTGTGAGAAGACTTGAACCAAGGACGTCAATGAACGAACGGACAGATAATAACTATGCAAAAATAAAGAAAGTAAAATTTTCACTTGTGGGAAGACTTGAACCAAGGACCTCTGACCTCTTCAACTGCAGCTGCTCACGCTACCACGAGACCACGACGCTCCTAAACTCACGTACTCCTTGATGTTGCATATGTGACCCATGAACTACTCAGTTTGTATATTTTGCTTATTTTTTCACAGTTCCACACAACTTCTTTCTGTTTTCTCAATTGATCTGTGTTCGGTTTATCAAGGCCTATCCACTGTGCCACTGTCCCTTGTCAGAATGTGTCCTATCAACCGATCACTACTTTTAATCAAGTTATGCCACAGATTTCTTTACTCCCCAGTTCTATTTAGTACCTCCTCGTTGGTTACATGATCTGCCTGTCCAGTCTTCAGCATTCTTCTGCAGCACCACATTGAAAAAGCTTCTAGCCCAGTCGTCCCTGAAATGTTTATCATCTGTTTTTCCCTTCCATACAAGGCTACACTCAAGACAAATATCTTCAGGAAAGACTTCCTACCACTTAACTCTGTATTTGATGTTAAAAAGTCTCTTATCCAGAAACACTTTTCTTGCCATTGCCAGACTACATTTAATATCCTTGTGCATGAACCTGTAATGGATCTGGGAGATTTTTTTTTTTTTTTTTTTTTTTTTTTTTTTTTTTTTTTTTTTTACCGTATTTGTCGATAGTGAATTGAAAATGTTTTCTTATATTTTTGTCAGAATTTGTTATAATTTGTCTTATTATATGTTAATTTACTTCTGTTTTTGAGAGTAAAAGCATATTGATTACTATTAGAAAATGTATCGAAGAATAGCAAAGAAACTAATTGTGTAAAATATCTTTGACGTTGGAGTAGTCTTTGACTATAGTCAGTCCGAGTCGGAAGCTAACTCTTGGTGTGTGTTGACGGAAGAACAATGTGAAGGTCGCAGTCATAAATAATTTTGAATTATGTTACTATTATTTTTGTATTAACTAAAAAAGAAGAAACTACATTTGAAGAAACTGTATTTGAAACATCAAAATGAGAGAAACACGCTGAACCACGTCATTTTCTGCGGCCGACAACGATGCATTGTGGAATCATACTTAGACAACTGAAGCCAAGACTTATATTTGCTTGCAAACGTCTAATGGAAAAGGTACTGTCACGAAATATGGCAAATTTAAGTTTATAAAAAATAGTGACCATATTTTCAACTTGTGTAATAGCCGGGATGCCATATTTCAAACCACAGCACATTAAAAAACAAAAATCACTCAAGCAAGTGCTTCCAAGAGATTTTATTTATTATAATACCCAATCCCATGGTGTGGAACACATTGGGAACATATGGATAAGCTTGCAATGAAGCCCTTTCACTTTTGGTTAAGTCTGAGCCCTTGGCCATGAGACTAATCTCTTAGGATCATAAAGAATGTTGAAAGAAAGTTAGTTCTGCTATGAGTGAAACTGGTGGAACTTGTAGGGAAATGGTTCCAGCCACACTCTACATTTTTTCCCTAAAGACATTGTGTTTGATTTTATTCATCTTTGAAACATGACCCTGAATTGCAGTGGTGTATGAATTAAACTGTTAATGAGACACATTCCCTCTTCTTTCTCGTAGCAATTTAATTTTTCAGTGCTTAGCTGTGCAGACTCTGTCTTTCAATCCAATACATTATTTGCTTGTTTTGTGCACACTATTTACCTTGTCGTAATGAGTTTTTCTGGTGCCTAGGTTGTTTACAAATTTTAAAAAAGCGGTTGCTTTTGTTTACCTTTCTTTGTATTATGTTTCAGAGGTTCGTGACTTGTTTCGGAAGTGGAGGGAAGAGAATGAGAGGAACAGTCGTGAGATAGTTGATTTGTGGGAAACTGTTCTGATGAAGAAAGTTCATAAACTAGGTGACGAAAGTGAGTTCTAGCTGAGAGTTAAAGTAATTCTAACCACATAAAGTTTCATTAATATAACATAATTTGTAACTTCCACATAATTAGCTGCATAACATTAAATTTTATCATGCTTTATACTCATTTAATACTCTTGCAGTTAGTAAAATTGTATCCATTGCAGCTGACAGCAGCACCCATTGTCTTGGGGTAGCATCTTTGTTTCATAATCAAAACATTTTCGGTCCCAGGTTTGAATCCCACTGCTGCTTAAATTTTGATTAATAATCAGCATTGGCAGCCAAAGACTTCCAGCATAAGAAGTCACTCTCATTCTGCGAACGGCCGTGTCAAAGAGGGTGGAGGAGCGGACAGAGTTTCAGGGCACTATCTTGTCCTAGGGGTGGGAAACTGCCCCTAAAGGCGGAAGAATCAGCAATGATCAACGGCGTGAGGATGCAGAAGGCAATTGAAACCACTGCATTAAAGGCATGTAACATGTATCCACAGGACATGTGGCCTGTAATTGGAGAAGTGTCATGATGATTTCTCCATTGGCAAAAGATTCTGGAATAGTCCCCCATTCAGATCTCTGGGAGGGGACTGCCAAAGGGGAGGTTACTATGAGAAAAAGATGGAATAATTAACGAAAGGATAACATTCTACGACTCGGGGCATGGAATGTCAGAAGCTTGAACATGGTAGGGAAACTAGAAAATCTGAAAAGGGAAAAGCTAAGGCTCAGTCTAGATATAGTAGGGGTCAGTGAAGTGAAGTGGAAAGAAGACAATGATTTCTGGTCAGATGAGTATAGGGTAATATCAACAGCAGCAGAAAATGGTATAAAGGGAGTAGGATTCGTTATGAATAGGAAGTTAGGGCAGAGAGTGTGTTATTGTGAACAGTTCAGTGACAGGGTTGTTCTTATCAGAATCAACAGCAAACACCGACAACAATAGTTCAGGTTTACATGCCAACATCGCAAGCTGAAGATGAAGAGATAGAAAAAGTGTATGAGGATATTGAAAGGGTAATACAGTACGTAAAGGGATATGAAAATCTAATAGTTATGGGGAGACTGGAATGCAGTTGTGGGGAAAGAAGTAGAAGAAAAGGTTACAGGAGAAAATGGGCTTGGGACAAAGAATGGGAGAGGAGAATCACTAATTGAGTTCTGTAACAAGTTTCAGATAGTAATAGCGAATACTCTGTTCAAGAATCACAAGAGGAGAAGGTATACTTGGGAAAGACCGGGTGATATGGGAGTATTTCAGTTAAATTACATCGTGGTCAGACAGAAATTCTGAAATCAGATACTGAATTGTAAGGTGTACCCAGGAACAGATATAGTCTCAGATCACAATATAGTAGTGATAAAGAGTAGGCTGAAATTAAGACATTAGTCAGAAAGAAGTGGGATGTTGAAGCACTAAGGAATGAAAAGGTATGGTTAAAGTTCTTTAAGGCTATAGATACGGCAGTAAGGAATAGCTCAGTATGCAGTACAATTGAAGAGGAATAGACATCTCTGAAAAGGGCCATCACAGTCATTGGAAAGGAAAACATAGCTACAAAGGAGGTAACTATGAAGAAACCATGGGTAACAGAAGAAATACTTCAATTGATCTGTTGCGGGGTGTTGATGGTGGAACCCAGGACTCCAGACGGCCGAGCTGAAGCCAGGACCCACCGCTCCGTATTTCGTCAGGAGGGCGAGCAAGTTCATTAGCGCCAAGGGGTAGTGCAGAGTGATACAGTGGTATTTGGAAGTATTCCTTGATTCAAATAATTTACAGTACTACGGTGGCTGCAGCATAGTATCAGCGTGCTGCCCGCAGCGTTGTCCCGCGAGTCCAGCCGGCTCAGCAACTCCTGCTATGCCGACGCCGCTGCTCCATCATCAAGGCCGTTCAGCTGGGAGTCGGCCGTGCTTGCCCGGTCGCCGCTCGCCGATGCATCGTGTCTTGCGCCGTGTAGTTGCCTGCAATTCCGGAGACTGTTACAGTCTCTGGTCCCCGCCGCCTTCCGCCCCGTTTGGCTTGCTCTGTCTGACCATGGGACGAAGGTGGTTGTACTGGTCACCCATGGCTCTCAGCTGCCATTGCTCCCAGGACAGGACTGGACTCGAACCCGCGCCCTCCTGGATGCCATGCTACAACTTGCCGCTAATGGTGTTTGCCGGATGGCAACACCCGCCGCCGCCCCTGACACTGTTTCAGCGCTGCAGCTCCTCCCGCAGCATATGCCTCGCCCGGACCCCAGTATGTTAGATGGGAAGCGAACGTGGCCCGTCGTGGACCCATTGCAGACTGCTATCACTGTCGTCCTTCAGGCAGACCATGCAGTCTCCAAGTACCCAGCTGCTGTTCTGTCCCACCCCTGTGTTGTTTCCCCGGAGGCGGAATATAGCCTGAACAAGTACATAGAAATAAAGTACAGGTTACACAGAAAATTTACAACATTGCTGCCAGACTGTCCCCTATAAGCGTAGACCAACAGAGGTCCATCCCGAGTCTCAGCTGACCTGGCACACACTCATCTCTAGCTAAACGTGCCTGACTATTTATACTGCTTTTCCCCTCACTTCTGACATAGTGTCATAGAGAGAGACAGAAACTATGGCAGGGGTAAATTCCCATATGTCAGCCACTTACACATCGCCCTCCTGGCTCTGTCCTAGTGCCCCACCTCATACATCGCAATAACTTCAAGCAATGCTGCAGTTCCCTGCCTTGCTGTTGCTTCACACCAAACAAGTTGTACGTGCAATATGCTGCTGCAGCTCCGTGCCATGTTTACTCTGCCAGGCCTACTGGCTGCCGATTATTACCACACACTGCCAGCGGCCCCAGACTTCATCGCCCAACCGCGCCTTTGCTGAATTTTAACAAAATTCCCCTTTCTTATGACTAAGACTAATACTAGCAGAGCACTCCTCCCTCCTTTCAGTAAGATTCGTCCCGAATTGAAATATAACAGGCATGGCCTGTGACTGCATAAACTTATCTTGTTCACAAAACTTATATGCTACAGACTAAAACTAATGAGAACGTAAAAACATTAATCCTACCCCTATACACTTTTTACACTGGTTACCAATGCCGTAGGCAATTGATGTGTTGGTACCTCCTCTACTGGTGCATGTTTCCACACCCTCCACAAAGCTATACTCAATAAAAATAGAAAAATGGCACACCCTGTGGCTGAAATGCTCACTGTCCTTATTCTGTCGGTGCGATGCTGTTGTAACGTTCAAATGTGTTCCAGTACTTTATTAACCGTGATAGATTCTTCCTGCGCATCAATAAAGGAATGCAATGTTTCCAAAGCTCTGGATTTAACGTGGAGTTTAAATGTGTCAGATTCGGTATTTGCAATATCTCCAGAACCCCTTCCCACTACAAGTCACTACAGCATATTACGACATCTTCAAAAATTCGTGATAGTGCACTCCACTCCTATCGAATTCTCTGAAAATAGTCTCCCCCATACAATGACAAAACTAAAACAACAAACAAAAAAATGCAACTATTATCTGACCCACCAAAACACAAAAAGATTCAAATTATCCCTTGATACAAAAAAACAAAATGTAAACATGCCATACAATATTACATACATAATAATTTACTGTCTCTCTGATCGTAATGCATATGGAACGTAATGCATCCATTGTTGTCCCTCCGCCATGACTTTCTTCTTCTGTTTGCTTTGCCTAGCCTCTGCAATTGGGTCACTTCCTTGTAATTGAGGTAATCTGTCCTCCATTCCTTTAAAATGTTTTACTTTACTTTCGTGGATAACGGAGGTTTTTGTTGGCAGCTGCACTTCACCATTTACAGGCGAAGTCATCGCCATGACCTGGTATGGTCCCTGGTACTTCAAGAATTTTTTCGTCTTTTCCTTAGGTGTGTATGGATTTGTGATCAGTACCCATTGACCTACCCTGTACTGTGGTAAAGGTCCCAACCACTTATTCTGTTCTTCCTGCCTTTCCAATGCCTTCATATTGGCCTTCTGTACCCTCTTTCAGACTTCCTGTATTGTTCGTGCAAATTTCCTCACTGCGTGCCCTTTAGCTATCGATTTTGGACATAGAACGTCAAACAGTGATGGCATCTATCTTCCATAGACCACCTCGAACAGTGACATTCCGACCCCCAAATGCATTTTAGTGTTATGACTTGATACCATGTATGGAAGATTCTCCCATTCGCCGCCGGATGAAGTGGACTGGTCCATAATTTTTTAATTCTCAATAACCGTCACAACTGTGTCATTAATTCAGACATGAAGTTTCTTTTCCTGATCCGTAATTATGATATCAGGCACCCTGAACTTCAATAACCAGCTATTTACTAAAGCTTGTGCTACCGTATTTGCCTGTTGGTCTGGTATTGTGACCATGGCTAGAAACCACAGAAAGTGATCAATTATAGTTAAAACGTAATGATTCCCTGTTGGCGTTTTGTTATATGGCCCGTAGAAATCTAGCCTGATAACTTCGAAAGGTAACCATTGCAATGGAATTCTTGTGCACATCACATCCGCTCGCTGCGCACACGGTACACAATTGTTCCACACCCCCCCCCCCCCCCCCCCAGTGGGTCCACAACTCTTTTGTGGATACGTGCGTAGCGAGCACGGGACCCCGAGCTAATGTGGCCCTCCTTCCTTTCCAGGCTGCATACCTTCCTTTTCCGCATCCTTCCCTATCCCCCATCTTCGCCCCCCCTCCCCTCACATCTGGCACTTTCCTTCCCTTTCTCCCCCTCTGGGGGAGACGGACACTCATAAATTTAACACATTCTTCACCTTCTCTGCTTGTATGTCTTCATCCTTCCTTTGCCCTTCTCTTTTCCTTACCTCTTCTCTTTACCCTTTTCTCTACTGCGGCATTTGAGACCTCTCTTCTTTCCTTTCCCTTTCCTTGTTTTTCCCTTTCTCTTTCTTCCTCCCTGTGCGTGTCTGAAGGCCGACCCATGCATTTTCCATTTTCGTGCGTAGCCGGTGACAGGGTAACGCGTAATTCCCCGTCCCGGGTAGACAGGTAGGACACGTACGTACCCCCTGGTAACGGCTGGGCCCAGGGAGGGGTGATTACCCGAGCTGATACCTTCCGAAAGTGCCGATTGGTCCCTCCGTCCGTTTGTCGGGAGGTGTGACCTGAGGTGTGAACAATCACCTAAGGCGTGAGTGCCCTTAGAGAGGGCCCCCACAAGGGAGGAGCGTGCCATCGGAGACGCCGGTAATCATGGGGGATCCTTCCGCAATGGTTTCCTCACCTTCCACTATGTCTGCTCACAAGCGTAAGTTCACTGAGTCTCAGCCACAGACAGTTCTTCCATCGTTGCCACAGTTCCTTGTTGTTTCTCGGTCTGATGAAGGTCACGACTTCTCCATGGTCAACCCTTTCATTATTCAGAAAGGTGTCGACGCAATTGCAGGTCCTGTAAAGTCTTGTTCCAGATTACGGAATGGCACCTTGTTGTTAGAAACAGTCAGTGCCCTCCAGGCACAAAAATTGCTGCGTACTTCACTTCTCCACACCTTCCCTGTCCGGGTGGAACCGCACTGTACTTTAAATTCCTCGCGTGGAGTCGTTTATACACGCTCCCTTGATGGATTGTCTGACGACGAAATTCAGCACTACCTGTCTGACCAGGGCGTAACGGCTGTTCATAGAGTTATGAAAAGGGTTGTCACGAACATCATTCCAACCCGCACTGTCTTCTTGACATTTGACAAAGTTCAACTCCCATCCAAAATCAAAGCGGACTATTAGATAATTTCCGTTCGCCCTTATGTCCCAAACCCTACGCGTTGCTATCGGTGTGAGCGGTTCAATCACACCAGCCAGTCCTGTTCCAATCCGGCCAAATGTGTTACGTGTGGCAAGGATGCCCATGAGGGTGCTTGTCCACCTCCATCCCCTCGCTGCATCAACTGTATGGGTGACCATGCTGCTTCCTCTCGAGATTGCCCCATTTTTAAAGACGAAAAGCTCATCCAGGAAATCAGAGTGAAGGAAAAGGTGTCGACCTTTACTGCTCGAAAATTATTCGCCAGTCGACAGCCCACCGTGCCTCAGACAGGAAAATACAGCACTGTCCTTGCTTCTCCTCGGCCAACAAAGGAGGCGGCCACGCGGACTTGCGACCTCACCTTTAGTGCCACTGGGGTCCCTACAATTTTGTCTGCCTCCACGACAAATTTCTCTCATTTGGACCTTTCGGTCGGTACTGTTCCGCTAGCTCAGCGCTTCGAATGGTTCGCCGTTGATGATACACACTCGAGTGATCACTTTCCATGTGTCCTTAGACTGCAGCCTCAACTGCCCTATATGCGCCCGTGACGCTGGAAGTTTGCCCAAGCCGATTGGACACTTTTTTCGTCTCTAGTGACATTCGATGACCGTCACTTTCCCAGCGTCGACGATGAGGTCACACATATTACCGACGTTGTTCTTACAGCTGCGGAACATTCAATACCACGCACCTCCGAATTGCCCCGGCGCCCCCCAGTTCCTTGGTGGAACGAGGCATGCAGTGACGCAATACGTGAGCGGCGACGTGCTCTTCGCGTTTTCCGTCACCATCCTACTTTGGCCAACTGTATCTATAAGCAGTTCCGTGCGCGATGCCGTCGCGTCATCCGCGATAGCAAGAAGGAAGCTGGAAATTCTTTATTAGCTCATTTAACACCTTCACTCCCTCCTCGGAAGTTTGGAGTCGGATTCGATGGTCATCAGGTGCGCCTAGTTTCTCTCTGGTCTCTGGGCTCACTGTCGTGCGTGATACGTTAGTGAACCCCGTCGCAATTTCTAACTCCTTGGGTAAACACTTTGCAGAGATTTCGAGCTCTTCAAATTACCCGCCAGCATTTCTCCCGAAGAAACGTGCAGCGGAAGTGCAACCTCTTGCTTTCTTCTCTCAAAATCGCGAAAGCTATAATACTGTTTTCTCCATGCGGGAACTCCAACATGCACTCTATTCTTCTCGCTCCTCCGCCCCAGGACCGGATGGTATCCACATCCAAATGTTGCTGCATTTATCAACCCATAGTCTGCGTTACCTCCTTCGCATTTATAATAGAATTTGGACCGACAGTACTTTTCCCAGACGATGGCGGGAAGCTATCGTCGTTCCTGTTCCGAAACCTGGAAAGGACAAACATCTCCCCTCTAGCTATCACCCCATTTCTCTCACGAGTAGTGTATGTAAGGTTTTGGAGCGTATGGTGAATTGCCGTTTAGCTTGGTGGCTGGAGTCCCGCAGTCTTTTAACACCTGCCCAATGCGGTTTCCGAAAGCATTGTTCTGCAGTTGACCATCTTGTTTCTCTCTCCACTAATATCATGAACCATTTTTTCCGGAAACGCCAAACAGTAGCAGTATTTTTTGATCTGGAGAGAGCATATGATACCTGTTGGAGGACAGGCATCCTCCACACACTTTTCTCTTGGGGCTTTCTAGGTCGGCTGCCCCTTTTTCTTCGCGAATTTATGGCAGAGCGCACATTTAGAGTGCGGGTGAACACTGCTCTCTCCCGTACTTTCTCCCAAGAAAACGGGGTACCCCAGGGCTCCGTGCTAAGTGTTGTACTGTTTGCTATTGCCATAAATCCAATTATGGATTGTCTCCTTCCTGATGTCTCGGGCTCCCTCTTTGTGGACGATTTTGCGAACTACTACAGGTCTCAACGGACCAGCCTTCTTGAATGACGTCTTCAAGTATGTCTCGATCGCCTCTACTCTTGGAGCACCAAAACCGGCTTCCGTTTTTCTGCCAGTAAGACCGTTTGTGTTAATTTTTGGCGACGTAAGGAGTTTCTTCCACCCTCCTTACATCTAGGACCTGTCAACCTTCCGTTTTCGGACGTCGATAAATTCTTGGGTCTTATGTTTGACAGAAAACTGTGCTGGTCCTCCCACGTTTCCTATCTTTCGGCTCGCTGTCTGCGATCGCTCAACGCTCTCCGTGTCCTGAATGGTACCTCCTGGGGAGCGGACCGAGTGGTCCTTCTCCGCCTCTATCGCGCCTTAGTGCGCTCGAAATTGGACTATGGAAGCATAGTTTACTCCTCTGCTCGGCCGTCTATTCTTCGTCGTCTCGACTCTATCCACCACCGTGGATTATGTTTAGTGTCTGGAGCTTTTTACACCAGCCCTGTGGAAAGCCTTTATGCTGAGACTGCTGAACCTCCGCTGTCCAATCGGCGAGCAGTCCTTCTGAGTCGTTATGCTAGCCATCTGTCTTCCATGCCCGCTAATCCCGCCCATGACATTTTTTTCGACGCCTCCTTTGATGTAGGGTATGCAGGCCGCCCCTCCTCCCTACTTCCACCGGGAGTCCACTTCTGTCAACTGCTCCATTCTCTTTCCTAAAACCTTCATGACAACTAGGGGTACAGCACCGCCTTGGCTCCGTCCCCCGATCTGCCTGCTCCGTGACCTTTGTCAATTTCCCAAGGATGGTACCCCTTCACTTGTTTATCGTTGGGCATTTGCTGCTCTATGTGCACAAATGAAGGAAGCCACATTTATTTACACTGATGGCTCGAAAACATTGTTAGTTGTAGGGAGTGCCTATATTGTTGGCGACACCCCAAATCAACTTCGGCTTCCCAACCAGTGTTCGGTTTATACTGCGGAGCTTTACGCTGTTCTCCAGGCTGTCCACTACATCCGCCGCCATCAGCGGATACAGTATGTTATCTGCTCAGATTCTCTCAGCTCTCTCCTCTGTCTCCAAGCTCTTTACCCTGTGCACCCTCTGGTCCACCAGATTCAGGACTGTCTGAGCTTGCTCCACCTGGGGGGCGTCTTGGTGGCGTTCCTCTGGCTCCCGGGACACTTTGGTATCTGTGGAAATGAGGCGGCCGCTATTGCGCCCAACGCTGCAGTCTCTCTTCTTCGGCCAGCTATTCAATCTATTCCCTTCGCCGATCTGTGGAGCGTTTTATGTCGTCGTGTTGCTTTTTTATGGCACTCACATTGGTCGACACTTCCCCATAATAAATTGCGGGAAGTGAAAGCTCTTCCCTGTGCTTGGACCTCTTCCTCCCGAACGCGTCGTTGGGAGGAGGTAATTTTAACTAGACTCCGGATAGGGCACTGTCTTTTTAGCCATTGACATCTTTTAAGCGGCGATCCTCCCCCATTCTGTCCCCACTGCTCTCAGCTGTGGACGGTAAGACACCTTTTAATTGAGTGCCCCTATTTTACTCCGTTACGCGCCTGTCTACAGCTGTTGCCTGATATATCGTCAATTTTCGCAGATGACACACGCTCGGCCGATCGCATTCTCGAGTTTATTAGTGCCAGTGAAATGACGTCAGTCATTTGAAGCTTTTTTTTTTTTTTTGGGACGACCAACCCCTTTCTGTAGTGAATTTTTAAGCCTTCCTCCTGCTTTTAGTTTCTCCAATTTTTTGAGTTTCGTTCCCATTGCTGCTGGTTTCCATTTTCGGTTTTTACTGTTTCCTAAGTCACAGACCGGGCGCTAATGACCATAGCAGTTTTGCGCCCTAAAACCAAAACAAAAACAAAAAAAAAATTGTTCCATATCCCTTCTCCGAGTGCGACACCAAAATCATTCTGCTACTTGCCTTTCCGTTGCTCAATGACCCCCATGCCCTGAAAGCACATGATCATGGGCCTGCTTTAAGACTTCCTCTCTCAAATTTGTTGGTACCACTACCCGTGGTCCACGCCTGGTAACTCTACATGACAAATTTCTCTCCACAATGAAATGTGGTTGAGTTCTAAAACCCTGGTACTTCTCTTCCTCTGTTTGTGCCCTTTGCCATTCCGTGATACTCTTACCCATTACCTCTAATGCGTCTAACTTGCGACTTAATACATCTGCATTCCCTTGTTTCTTCCCTGGCTTATGAATTACTTCAAAGTCAAACTCACTCAATTTTAGAGCCCAGAGTGTTAACCGACAAGAAGGATCCTTGAGTCCCAGTAATCATCTCAACGCCTCATGATCTGTCACGACCTTAAACTTTCTACCATAAAGGTAACAACAAAAATAGGTTACTCCATATATTACAGCCAACATCTCCTTTTCCATTGTGGAATGCGTCCGCTCTGCCCTATTTAACTGTCTGGAAGCATACACCACTGGATGCTCCTGTCCCTTTACCATTTGCCTCAGAACACATCCTACTGCGCCATTTGAAGCGTCACATGATAAGATGAAGTCTTCTTCAAAATTCGGAAACATCGACACCTGAGGAGAAACTAATCTCATTTTTAATTCATCGAAAGCTTACTAGCATTCCTCTGTCCATTGAAATTTAACATCTTTCTTTAAAAGCTTTGTTAACGGCTCAGCTATTTTCGCAAAATAATTTACAAATTTATGATAATATGAACGTAACCCAATACACGGTTGTAATTGCTTCGTTGCATGTGGTGTCAGAAAATTTTGAACTGCTTCTGTTAACCGAGGATCAGTTTGAACCCCTTGTTCACTGATTACATGACCTAAATATTTGACTTGTTTCTGTGCAAAATTACATTTTTCTAAACTTAATGTCAACTTCTCTTAGACGCGATACATATTCTGGTATAGCCTTTGAAAATACTATAATGTTATCTAGGTAAACCATACATGTCTTTGGTTTCAATCCCCTTAAAATACCATCTAATAATTGCTGAAAAGTGGCCGGTGCATTCTTCAACCCGAACAACATACGTATATACTGATAAGTGTCCCACAGGAACAGTAAAATCTGTCTTTGCCCTATCGTCTGGCTTTACTTCCAACTGGTGGTATCCACTCCGTAAATCTATCATCGTAAAATACTTACATTGTCCCATATTATCCAATGTGTCTGTGATATTCAGAATCAGATATGCGTCCAAAATGGTTTTCGCATTCAGAAACGTATAATCACAACAAAACCTATATTTCCTTGTACCATCCACTGACTTCTTAGGTATGAGAACTACATTGCTTGAATATAGACTATCGCTATGCTCTGTGATTCCATCCCGTAGTTGTCGTTCTATAAACTCCTCTAGTAGCAATTGCATATGATATGCTACCCTGTATGGTTTCCTAAACACTGGTGTATTATCCTCCGTTGGTATGTGATGCTTCGTAATCAGTGTTGCCGGTAAACCACTCCGAATAAATCGCTAAATGTCAATAACAATGCCTCCAATGCGACCCTGTCGTCTCTCTGCAAATGCTGTAATTTTCCCCTCAATTGCGCTGCATCGACGTTTTGCTTATGGCTCATATCTAAATCCTCCCTATAGAGGTCATCTTCATCAAAAACCCCCAATGTGGCCAGTTACAGCCCTTTCGAGAAGCTAAAATCCACTCTGCCAAAGTTATCCATACTTACAGGAACCCTATAATCTCCTTCCACATGACTTGCGTGAGCTAAACTCCTTTGCACAAAACAGTGCGCATTATCCAACTCCTCATAACTCGAGAATGGCTCCACCATGTAAGATGTCTCCTTTGGTAAGTCCGTATTTATCGAAACCCAGACTACCTTCCCTGTATCTGCCAGTATGTAATCCTGCTGATTGACCTTTAATGAATCCATTCGCAGTGTAGCTGGCGTCATCTTTGCGTTAAGTGCACCTTGTGACATTCGTCCATTTGCAACCGTTTCCCCCATGCAAAACATTGTTCCACTGAGTTCCACTGTTTGTTGCCAAAGATCTATCTTCACACGATGTTTGTCAAGGAAGTCTAGCCCGAGAATCACCGAATACCCCTCGCCCACACATGGTAACACCTCTACCTGCTCACTAAACTTAGTTCCTGTGATCACAAATTGAAGCACCATCGTACCCAATGACTCCACTTTATTATCCACCACCCCACGTAACCTACAACATGGTGGCTCAAGCCTTCTCCTGCTAACCAGGTCTAGACTAACAACAAACACGTGTGCTCTGCGTCAACCAGAAACCTCTGTTCCCTTCCGTTCACCAAGCATTCCGTCTGTGCATCTGCAAGCACTTTACCTAATTTCCCTGGGACCACCCTCCGACGGTTGAAGCAGTCCCATTCTCGTTTAACGGCTACTGTCACTGAGGTTCCCCCTTACTTTTACTCCTGCAGTTCACTGCCTGGTGACCCATTTTCCCACATGAGTAACACCACAACTGACGCTGACACTGCCTCCTAATATGCCCTACCTGGCCACAACAAAAACACTTAATTTCTGCTGCTCCACCCTTTGCTTCCTCGCATAATCTACCTCGTCTAAGTATGCGGCAATCCTTAGAGCTGCCGCAAGGCCACTGGGATTCTCCATTCTCACCCGATGTGACATCTCCGGCGGTACTCCCCGCAAAAACACGTCTAACGCCCTGTTCTCGTCCTCTTGTAACAGCATTTTATTCGTCTCCCCATTCGGTGACAGTTTGAATGTTTGTGCATTTAGCTTTCGAATCCTGCCTGAGAAAACCTTCACAGTCTCATTTCTTCTCATAACTAATGCACTCAATTTTTCCTGGGAAAACCTGGTACTATTCTGTTCTCCCCTGCAGGTTCGGGGGGTTAGAATAGGCCCGCAGTATTCCTGCCTGTCATAAGAGGCAACTAAGTCTCAAATGTTTCGGCCTATATGTGATGGTCCCCCTCACGGGTTTGACCTCCTCAATTGAGGAAGGACGCCTTACATGGTCCATTATACCCATCGTGCATTGAGACCTTTCTCGTTGCATTGCCGCCCTGCTTGTTCTCCATCACTTGGGTGGGGATACATTCCTGGGTGCGATTTCCACCATGCACTGTGCAGTGTTGCTTTTTGCGGAGACAACAACCATGGACTTCGTTGCACCTAATATCCAGCACGGTAGCCAGTCCGTTGTGGTGGGGGCACCATGTACCCTGTTGGCCCTGACAACACAGGGATCGCTCTGCTGATGCCTGCGCCGTTAACTCCCCACGTATGCCGAGGAGTAGATGCCTATCTCGCTGGGGCATCGTGACTCCCAGCAATGGCCATCCTGCCAGGTGGCCCTTGCTGAGTCTGGGCAGTGCCTGTGGGGAGGGCCCTTGGTCGGAGTGGGTGCCATCAGGGCAGATGACCCGCAATGAAGCGTGGTACATCATCTCTTGCTGGTGGCCAGTCGCCAGCGGTCTCAAAGCATTCGCGGGCTCAATTCAACGCTCATAAGTACGACCCCAAATCGTTCCCCTCCCTGGCCACACCGTGGGAGGAACATAAGGCTCAGGATGGCAGTGACACTTATTCGCCTTGGTTCCTAGTTTGTATGAGAGCTGATGGGGAGTCTTTCATGTCAACAAAGCCTCAATTCTTCAGAGAGCATTTAGAGGACACGTTTGGGGAGGTGGAGGGCTTGTCCAAAATGCGCTCTGGGTCAGTATTGATAAAAACGGCATCCTCTGCCTAGTCACAAAGCTTAGTTGCTTGTGACAAATTGGGGGATGTTTCAGTTACCATCACACCCCGTAAGAGTTTAAATGTGGTCCAGGCTATTATTTTCCATAGGGACCTTCTTTTGCAGTCTGATGATGAGCTGCACGCCAATTTAGAGCGTTGATGTGTTCATTTCATCCAGTGCGTTCATCGGGGCCCGAAGGATGATCAGATTGCTACCGGTGCCTTCATCTTGGCCTTCGAGGGTGATACATTACCGGAAAAGGTCAAGGTGATGGTCTACCGCTGTTATGTCAAGCCCCATATCCCTCCCCCGATGCAGTGCTTTAAATGCTGGAAGTTCCGCCATATGTCTTCCTGCTGTGCTTCCAGCCTCACATGTCGAAATTGCGGACGCCCATCACATCCCAATACTCCATGTGCCCTGCCTCCCAACTGTGTCAACTGCGGAGAGCATCATTCACCTTGCTTGCCAGACTGCAGGACCTTACAGAAAGAGTGGAAAATCATGGAATACAAGACCCTGGACAGACTGACCTATACTGAGGCTAAAAGGAAATACGAACGACTCCATCCTGTGCGAATGACTTCCTAATATGCCACCGCTATGACAACCGTGATAGCCCCATCAGTTCAGCGAATTCCAGTCGGCTCACCAAGCCGTACAACTCCACATGCCCTCTTGCCCATGGGGGGCACTACCCACCCTGTTGCTCCCTCACCACCTACATCAGGAGCAACACCCCCCCCCCCCCCCCTCACACCCATTGGAGAAGAGTCAAAATTCATCGGCTCCTCCCACAAGCAAGGGGTCCCTTGGGTCCCTCCCTTCATAGATTTTCACAAGTGGGAAAGATGATGCCCGGCAGTGGCATAAGTGCCCACAAGCAGCTGGTCGTAGGGCTTCGCGATCCTCCTTCCGTCCCGGAGACCGAATCGGTGAAGCCCTCCCAGCCAGTGAAACCCAAGGAGCAGTGAGAAAAGTCCAAGAAGAAGACCTCTAAGACGAAGGAACTTGAGGTGACACCCACCCTATCGCAACCTACAAGCTCTGTGTCTGAGAGCGAGGTAGAGATTCTGGCATCCGCTGAGGACCTAGATCTCGCCGGACTCTGACACAATGGATGTCACTCGCACAGGTACTCAATCAGTGGCAGCAGGTAACCCATTGGCGTAATCTCCCTCCCCAGTCCCTTCACGCCTTTCTCGGCCATGGACAATGTCATCCTCCAGTGGAACTGCAGCGGTTTTTTCCACCATCTTGCTGACCTCTGACAATTTCTCAGCCTTCACCCTTTCCTTTGCATTGCTCTTCAAGAAACATGGTTTCCGGCGATGCTGACTCCCGCCCTCCTTGGCTATCAGGGTTATTATAGGAACTAGGCAGCTTATGAGAGGGTATCTGGTGGGGTCTGCATCTACATTCTTCACTCCCTTTACAGCACGTCCGTCCCTCTACAAACACCTTTAGAGGCTGTCGCTGTTCGAGTGTGGACGCCTCAGGCTGTTACTGTATGCAGTCTCTATCTTCCACCAGATGGTGATGTCCCGCAGCATGTCATGGCTGCACTGATAGCCCAATTGCCGCCACCTTTTCTGTTACTGGGCGACTTCAATGCCCATAACTCTCTGTGGGGTGGATCAGTGGCAACAGGCCGAGGCAGCATCGTTGAGGAAGTATTGGCACAGCTCGACCTTACTCTTTTAAATAATGGTGCCCTCACACATTTCAGTGTGGCGCATGGCACGTACTCAGCCATCGACCTTTCGATCTGGAACCCTAGTCTACGACTTGTGCGGTAATGACCACTTTCCTATCTTTGTCACTTCCACAGTGTCACTCTTCTGGGCGTCCCTGCAGATGGGCTATGAATAAGGCTGACTGGGACTTGTTCACCTCCATTGCTACTATTGAGCCTCTTTCCAATGACGCCATTGATTCCGCGGTTTACTCGGTCACCACCTGCATCATTGCTGCCACAGAATCTGCCATTCCCTGTTCTTTTGGGTCCCCTCTGCGGAGGACTATGCCTTGGTAGTCACCCAAGATCGCTGAGGCGATTAAAGATCGCAGGCGGGCACTACAGCGTCACAAGCAGCATCCCTCATTTGGAACACCTCATCGCCTTTAAACGGCTCTGTGCGCAAGCCCACCACCTCATTCGCCAACACACGCAGGAGTGCTGGGAAAGGTATGTTCCCACCATTGGCCTCCGTACCTCTCCATCACAGGTTTGGGCCAAGATTACTCGACACTATGGCTATCGGACCCCCCGTTAGCGTACCTGTGCTTTCACTGAATGGAGCAGTCTATAATGACTCCGACACAATTGCAAACACTTAGCAGAGCATTTTGCTCAGAGTTTTGCTTCTGCAAATTACCCACTGGCCTTGCACTCCCTGAAAGAGCGGTGGGAATGTTGGATCCTTTCATTTCACACACGCCACCCTGAATCGTACAATACTCTGTGCAGTGAGCGGGAATTCGAAAGTGCCCTAGCCGCTTGCCCTGATACAGCTCTTGGGCCAGATCGCATTCACTGTCAGATGCTCAAACACCTCTCGGTGGACTGCCAGCAACGCCTCCTAAACCTTTACAACTATATCTAGGTTGAGGGTGACTTCCCATCACATTGGCGGGAAAGCATCGTAATCCCCGTGTTGAAACCTGGCAAGAACCCACTGGATGTGGACAGCTACCGCCCCATTAGCCTCACCAACGTTCTTTGGAAGTTGCTCGAACGCATGGTGAGCTGGAGGTTGAGTAGGCTGCTTGAGTTTTGGGGCCTTCTGGCTCCGTCTCAGGGCGAGTTCCATAAGGGCCGCTCTGCCGCCGATAATCTGGTGTGCCTGGAGTTTGCCATTCGTACGGCCTTTGCCCACCGTCAGCTTCTGGTCACCGTCTTTTTTGACATGCAGAAGGCAAACGATATGATATGGCGACATCACATCCACTCTACACTTCATGATTGGGGTCTTCGGGATCTGCTTCTGATTTTCATACAAAATTTTCTGTCGCATCGTTCCTTCCATGTGCAAGTTGCGACTTCCTGAGTTCAGGAGAATGGGGTACTGCAAGGATCTCTCTTAAGTGTCTGCCTCATTTTAATTGCAATTAATGGGCTCGCTGCAATGGTGGGAACGTCTGTCTCAGCTTCCTTGTATGCTGATGGCTTCTGCCTATACTTTAGCTCCACTGGCATTGCAGCTGCTGAACGGCAGCTGCAGAGTGCTATCTGCAAGGTGCAGTCTTGGGCTGTAGCGGATGGCTTCCAGTTTTCGGCTGCCAAGACCTGCGTTATGCATTTCTGCCAGCAACGCACTGTTCACCTTGAGCCATGGCTTTATCTTGTCAGCGAACCTCTTGTTGTGGTGGAGACGCATCAGTTTTGGGATTGGTTTTTGATACGTGGTTGACTTGGCTCCCTCATATTCGGCAGCTTAAACAGACATGTTGGTGGCATCTTAACGCTCTTCGTTGCTTGAGTCACATCAGCTGGTGTGCCAATAGGTCTACCTTTCTACGGCTGTACAGTCCTGTCTAGATTATGGGAGCCTGGCTTACGGTTTGGCATCACCTTTTGCTTTGCAGTTACTGAACCCCATCCTTCACAGCGGGATCTGGACAAGCCGTGTCAACAGCATACTTGTGGAGGCAGGTGTCCCTCTATTGCGGTTCTGCCAATGATTACTGGCCGCTTATGCTACACTCGTTTGTAGCTTGCCTGGGCATCCCAATTATCATCTCCTGTTCCCTCAGTCGGTCGTCAATCTTCCGGAATGGTGGCCCCGGCTAGGGTGTACGATCGTGGTTCGCGTCAGAGCTCTTCTCTCTGGGCTTGAGGTTTCCCTCTTCCATCTCTCTTCTGGGCCTCTCTGCGTATACCCCCATGGTGTGTGCCCCGCCCATGCCTTCAGCTCAATTTGGCACAGGGCCCAAAGGACTCAGTCCCTCCTGAGGCCCTGTGCCGCCGCTTTCTTTCACTTGTTGCCGCGTTTCAAGGCTCTGATGTTGTCTATACTGATGGTTCATTGGTTGCTGGTTGTGTTGGTTATGCTCTTACCCTAGGGGATCATTATGAACAACACTCATTGCCGGCTGGCTGCAGTGTTTTCACTGCAGAGCTGGTTGCCATCTCTCGCGCCCTAAAGTATATCCACTCCTGCTCAGGTGAGTTCTTCGTTATCTGTAGTGACTCCCTGAGTGGTTTACGAGCTATCGACCTGTGTTTCCCTTGCTCTCGTCTGATGATGGCTATCCAGGAGACCCTCCATACTCTTGCCCGTTGCGGCCGCTCTGTGGTCTTTGTGTGGACCCCCGGTCATATCGGCATCCCGGGAAATGAACGTGTTGACACGCTGGCCAAACAGGCTGTCGGTGTACCAACCTTGGAGATTGGCCTTTCAGATAGTGACCTGAGGTCAGTTTTGCGGCAGAAGGTACTTCGCACCTGTGGTGAAGAATGGCACACCCTTCCTTCACCCAACAAACTTTGAGCCATCAAGGAGGCTACCGGTGCGTGGCGCTCCTCCTTGCGGGTCTTTCGTAAGGACTCTGTTGTTCTGTGCTGGCTGCGCATTGGCCACACCTGCTTGACACACAGCTATTTATTGCGCCGCGAGGACCCACCTTTATGTCGCTGTGGGTCAGCTTTGACGGTGGTCCACATCTTGTTGGACTGCCTGCTTTTAATTCCACGCAGGCAGACGTTTGCGCTGCCTGATACGCTTCCTGCACTTTTATCAGATGACATTGCGATGGCAGATTTAGTTTTGAGTTTTATTCGTGCAAGGGGTTTTTATCGCTTGATCTAAGTGTTTGTCCTTTTTTTGTGTTGTGTGGCCTTTGGCCTACGATTTTAGACTGGGGTTTTTAGTGCGTTTCTTGGTGGTTAACTTTTCCTTTTTTGCTTCTGTGGTCGGCCAACCACTGTCACACTCAGTGTGATTTTAATTCCTTTTTTCTGGTCTCTGTCTGTGTCTTTCCTGTCCTATGTCGTCCCTTTGTCATCACCGTTGTTTGTTCTTATTCTTTGTGGGTGTTTAAAGTTCATGGAAAAAGGGACCGATGACCCTAGTAGTCTGGTCCCTTCAAAAACTCTGGGATAACCCAGCCTCAAGCTCTGCAAACGTCCCCACATTGTTCAAAGTTTCACGGTACAGTATCTACGACTTGGCATCCCCTATCAAGTGTAACTTCGCCACTCTCAACTTTACAACATCCGACCACCTATTGGCCTCAGCCATTGTGATAATGTCATTAAGGAATACCGACACATCCTCCGTTGTTTTACCTGAAAAGGGGTTAATCAATGCCGTGATTGCCGGGTCAAACGGTCTATGCCACTCCACGACTTGTAATTTACTCTCACCCAATGTCCCTTCCCCTACTTGCAGTGCCTCAAATCAACCCACTAATCCTTCATATTTTTCTTTGTCCCTTATCATTGCCTCCAACAATACCTGAATTACTCAGTTAGAGCATCTACAACTTCCGCTGCCACAGCCTCTGCTGCTTGTCTTGTTTCTACTATTCTTGTTTATAGCTCTACTGTTAGTATTAATTCCACTCTGCTACTCCTAAAACTTAGTTCTTGCGGCGAATCTTTGTCCATCTACATTCTGAACAATTACGCACCAAATGTCCAAATCTGCTACAAATAAAACAACTCTTTGGCACCCACTTTGTATACGGTAATACATGACCTGACAGGTTACAAAAATTACATCACTTAGGTGCTATGTCATCATGTCCCCCATTTCTTCTGAATTCAGATAAATCTACACGCTCCTCCGGCCTTACAAAAGACACCTTCAAAAAGTCGACCCTAATTGACACTTAACCCCTTAAAACACAAAAGAATGACAATAAATCAAACATCACTCACCCATCCCCATCGTGCTCATGTGCAGGTGACATTCCTGTTTTGCTTTCTATAATGGTACAGACGAACACCTCCCAAATGACAAGACGTAACGAGAAGTGTACGACCACCCATCACAAATGCAACCAAACACCTTAACTACCCCTCTACACAGGCACACCCCAACGCTACTTGCTCGACATAAGATGTGGGAGTAGAAATCCGGTACCAACATTGTAACCGGCACCACTTCTGACACCACTGTTGCGGGGTGTCGATGATCGAACCCGGGACTCCAGATGGCCGAGCTGAAGCTGGGACCCACCATGCCGTATTTCGTCAGGAGGCTGAGCAAGTTCAATAGCGTCAAGGGGCAGTGCAGAGTCATACAGCGGTATTCGGAAGTATCCTTTATTCACATAATTTACAGTACTACGATGGGTGCAGTGCAGTGTCGGCGTGCCAACCGCAGCATTGTCCCGTGAGTCCAGCCAGCTCAGCAACTCCTGGTATGCTGATGCCACTGCTCTGCCATCAAGGCCGCTCAGTTGGGAGATGGCCGCACTCGCCTGGTACCCGCTCACCAATGCGTCGGGTGTTGCACCGCATAATTGCTCGCAATTCCGGAGACTGTTACAGTCTCTGGTCCCCGCCGCCCTCTGCCCTGTTTGCTGTCTGACCATGGGACGAAGGTGGTTGTACTGGTCACCCATGGCCCTCAGCCGCCATTTCCCCCAGGACAGGACCGGACTCTAACTCGTGCCCTCCTGGATGCAGTGCGAAAACTTGCCACTAATACTTGCCGGATGGCAACACCCGCCGCCATCCCTGACGCTGTTTCAGCACTGCAGCCCCTCCCGCAGCGTACGCCTCGCCCGGACCCCAGTATGTTAGGTGGGAAGCGAATGTGGCCCATCCTGGACCCGTTGCAGACTGCTATCACTGCTGTCCTTCAGGCAGACCGTGCAATCTCCAAGTACCCAGCTGCTGTTCCGTCCGACCCCGGTGTTGTTTCCCTGGAGGCGGAATACAGCCTGAACAAGTACATAGAAATAAAGTACAGGTTACACAGAATATTTACAACATTACTGCCAGACTGGCCCCTATAAGCGTAAGCCAGCACAGGTCCATCCCAACTCTCAATTGACCTGGCACACACTCGTCTTTAGCTAAAAGTGCCTGACTATTTATACTGCTTTTCCCCTCACTTCTGACATAGTGTCAGAGAGAGACAGAAACTGTGGCAGGGGTAAATTTTCACATGTCAGCCACTTATACATCGCCCTCCTGGCTCTGGCCTAGTGCCCCACCTCATACATCGCAATAACTTCAAGCAACGCTGCAGTTCCCTGCCTTGCTGTTGCTTCACACCAAACAAATTGTATGTGCAATATGCTGCTGCAGCTCCGTGCCATGTTTACTCTGCCAGGCCTACTGGCTGCCGATTATTACCACACACTGCCAGTGGCCCCAGACTTCATCGCCCAACTGCGCCTTTGCTGAATTTTAACAAAATTCCACCTTCTTATGACGAAGACTAATACTAGCGCAGCAGATTGATGAAAGGAGGAAGTACAAAAATGTTCCGGGAAACTCAGGAATACAGAAATACAAGTCACTGAGAAATGAAGTGAATAGGAAGTGCAGGAAAGCTAAGACGAAATGGCTGTAGGAAAAAATGTGAACACATTGAAAAAGAAATGATTGTCAGAAGGACAGACTCAGCATACAGGAAAGTCAAAACAACCTTCAGTGACATTGAAAGTGAGGGTGATAACATTAAGAGTGCAACAGGAATTCCTCTGTTAAATGCAGAAGAGAGAGTGTGTAGGTGGAAAAAATACATTGAAATCCTCTATGTGGGGGAAGATTTGTCCAATGTTGATAGAAGAAGAAACAGGAGTCGATTTGGAAGTGATAAGAGATCCAGTATTAGAAACAGAATTTAAAAGACCTTTGGAGGACTTAAGAGGAAATAAGGCAGAAGAGATAGATAACATTACAGCAGAATTTCTAAAATCATTGGGGGAAGTGCACCAAAACGACTATTCACATTAATGTGTAGAATGTATGAGTCTGGCGACATGCCATCTGACTTTCGGAAAAGCATCATCCGTAAAATTCTGAAGATGGCAGGAGCTGACAAGTGTGAGAATTATCATACAATCAGCTTAACAGCTTATGCATCCAAGTTGCTTATAAGAATAATATACAGAAGAATGGAAAAGAAAATTGAGAATGTGCTAGATGATGATCAGTTTGGCTTTAGAAAAGGTAAAGACACGAGAGAGGCAATTCTGACATTGCAGTTAATAATGGAAGCAAGACTAAAGAAAAATCAAGACACGTTCATAGGATTTGTCGACCTGGAAAAAGCAATCAGCAATGTAAAATGGTGCAAGATGTTTGAAATTCTGGAAAAAGTAGGGGTAAGCTATAGGGAGAGAGGGGTCATATACAATACGTACAACAGCCAAGAGGGAATAATAAGAGTGGACGACCAAGAACGAAGTGCTTGTATTAAAAAGGGTGTAAGACAAGGATGTAGCCTTTCGCCCATACTGTTCAATCTGTACATAGAGGAAGCAATGATGGAAGTAAAAGAAAGGTTCAGGAGTGGAATTAAAATTCAAGATGAAAGGATATCAGTGATACAATTCGGTGATGACTTTGCTGTCTTGAGTGAAAGTGAAGAAGAATTACATGATCTGCTGAATGAAATGAACAGTCTAATGAGTACAGAGTATGGATTGAGAGTAAATTGAAGAAAGATGAAGTTAGTGAGTAGTAATAGAAATGAGAAGAGCAAGAAACGTAACATCAGGATTGATGGCCATGAATTAGATGAAGTTAAGGAATTCTGCTACCTAGGCAGTAAAACAACCAATGATGGATGGAGCAAGGAGGACATCAAAAGCAGACTAGCAATGGCAGAAAGGGCATTTCTGGCCAAGTGAAGTCTACTAATATCAAATATTGGCCTTAATTTGAAGAAGAAATTTCTGAGATTGTACATCTGGAGTACAGCATTGTATGGTAGTGAAACATGGACTGTGGGAAAACTGGAACTGAAGAGAATCGAAGCATTTGAAATGTGGTGCTACAGATGAATGTTGAAAATTAGGTAAGGAAAGAGAAGGTTCTGTGCAGAATAGGAGAGGAAGGGAACATGTGGAAAACACTGATACCGAGAAGGGACAGGATGATAGGACATCTGTTAAGACATGAGGGAATGACTTCCATGGTACTAGAGGGAGCTGTAGAGGGCAAAAACTGTAGAGGAAGACAGAGATTGGAATACATCCAGCAAATAATTGAGAACGTAGGTTGCAAGTGCTACTCTGAGATGAAGAGGTTAGCACAGGAGAGGAATTCATGGCGGGCCACATCAAACCAGTCAGAAGACTGATGACAAAAAAAAACAGCTGACTTTCTTATCAGTGGTATCTTCAGATACATGTCTTTACCTCTCCTATCCATGACTCAAGATCACTTCCATTAAAATACACAATTCTCTCTTTTAGTATTGCAGTTGCGTAATGTTTCCTGCATCCCATGACTTTTGTTAATGTTGCATGCATTCTATTCAGTTATTAGTGCATTGATTCTGACTACACTAAATTTCTATAGAGGCAGCATAAGATCCCTGACAGCTAGCAGCAGTATTTCCAGTTTTCAGCTGCTAAGCACAAACAGCTGTAAGTGAGACAAGAGCCTTGTATAGAGTTGCAACAACACTGAGGTGAGGTGTTTCCATAGAGAGGTTTACAAAATCTCATTACGTGATTGGTTGAGGTAGGCATGCAAAGCTGCTGTGCCTAGCCCTTTGCATCCGTCAGGGATCTGCTTATATCATCTTGACTATAGCCAAGCAATCTGTGGAATGGTTTGCTTTAACAAATCAACACCCAATTCCTTCTCTCATCCAGGCAAGTGCCCTGTCTCTAATGACCTCAGTATCAGTGAGACATTAAGGTCTAGCCTTCATTCCCTCTAAGAGACACTGAAAATCATACTTTCTTTTCCAGGAGCTTGTGTACCATGTGTATTTATTGGTAAGTTTCCAGAATGAGATTTTCACTCTGCAGCGGAGTGTGCGCTGATATGAAACTTCCTGGCAGATTAAAACTGTGTGCCCGACCGAGACTCGAACTCGGGACCTTTGCCTTCGCAGGCAAGTGCTCTACCACTGAGCTACCGAAGCACGACTCACGCCCGGTACTCACAGCTTTACTTCTGCCAGTACCTCGTCTCCTACCTCCTACCTGGAAGCTGGGAGACGAGGTACTGGCAGAAGTAAAGCTGTGAGTACCGGGCGTGAGTCGTGCTTCGGTAGCTCAGTGGTAGAGCAGTTGCCCGCGAAGGCAAAGGTCCCGAGTTCGAGTCTCGGTCGGGCACACAGTTTTAATCTGCCAGGAAGTTTCATATTGGTAAGTTGCTTACTATAGGAATTTGCAGTGTAGCAGTGTTTGTCCCATTCCCAAAAAACAAGAAGGTGTAAACTACTTAATCAGTGGTACTAGATTATCGTTGATAGAATGTCAAATGCAGTTTTAAATCAGAACATTTTTTAAAATGCCACAAAAGTATGACAATACTGCAGGAACTTTTCAAAACTACCAAAGTGCAACCAATGCGACTCTGAAGTGCACTCAAGAAGTTTCTGTAAAAATAACTAATAAACTTCTAGACACTATACTAACAAGTTCCTTCATCGTCTGTAACACGTGTAATTCACTCTTTCTTCTCACTAACTACTTGGCAGATATAATGAGTTGTTGTCTCTGCATGTTATGATCATTCATAAAACCCAGATCATTTAGTAAATTTGATACACTTCGGTTGTCTATTTGCAAAATAGAAACTGAGGACTCACAACAGTTGTAACTTCATTTAGAAGTTGATCTAAACACACAAAAGATTTGCAAGCATCACATACAGCCACATGTTCTTCCTTCATTGTGCAAAGATCAACACACTGCTGTAATTTACTTCACTGTGTAATTGGCTCTCCCTGAAACGTGAGTAGAATGCCACTTGTTGATCAGCTTGTACCTCTGTCCCAACCATGATCAGCATCACCATAAGCTTTAATATTGCAGACTTCATCCTTCTCAAAGTTTGTGCCATCTGTAACTGTTGATTTAAAAGACCTGAATATTCCTTTGAGCAATGTAAAATGTTCTTGTGTTGGTGAGTATTGAACTCTTGGTTCAGTATTAACAGCATATTATAAATCTGGTCCTGTACCTTGTGCTAAATACATCAGACTTCCAAATGTTTCTCAATAGAGTTCATTATCACTAAAAGAGGTGACCCACTATCCAAGTCCTCTGGTTCATACATACAAATTTCTTCCTTCAAAATACTGTTGAGAAATGGTGTTCTTACATTAAATTGACTTACACACCAATCATGTTAAATAGCAACATTCAGGGGGCTCTTGTCTCAGATCTTGTTACAGGGCTAAATGTGTCAAAGTAATCAATTCCAAAACATTGACTATATCTGTTTGTCACCAGTCAAGTCTTATATCGAACCACTTCATTATTTTCATTTAATTTTATAGCAGAATCGTGTTGATTTTCAATCACCTTTTAGTTTTAGTCTTGTAAACTAGTTCCAGTGTCTTATTTTTCTTCAGAATATTCATTTCTTCTTCCACTGCTTTCTTCCATTTATTTAGAATTTTCTCACTGCACTGATTTTTGTAACTCCTTGATGTCTCACAAAGAAGCATTAATCTTGGTTGGTTGATGGGCTGAATCATCATAGTAACATGATGGTCTCTCCAAATTCTGTCATTCACATAAATTGTGACCTCTATGAATTGCAGAAACAAATTTGGAGAATGATGTGTCAGCAGAGGGAAGAATTAAATGAAATTTTGAAAGTAAATGAGGAATAATGGGTTAAATATTTAATGGAGTTGTGTAAAGGTAAAAAATCGCAGGAAAATGAAGAGAGATCTGTATACAAGTAAATGATGATGTAACTGTTTCACATGCAGAGGCACAAGAAGCTTTAACTTTGTTAAAAAGTAGAAAGTCTCCAGGGAAAGATAGGATCCCCAATGAATTACTAAAGTATGGAGGGTGTACACTAACTGAACAATTAACCAATTTGGTTAACAGAGATCTATGGAAAACTAGTATTACAATCCTGATGATGTACAAAAAAATTATAAGATAGAGCCATCCAGCTACAGAAGGATAAATCTACTGAGTTCAGTCCTTAAACTCATAACAAAAGGAAAATAAATGAAAAGTATTACAATCCTTGCAGAAGAGCAGTGTGGTTTTAGATCCCATAGTTCATGCATAGATACAGCATTCATTCTTAGACAGTTTATAGAGAAGTCCGTTGTATACAATAGACAAGCTTATCTTTGTCTTATTGATTTAAAAAAAGGCTTTTGATAGGATTCAATTAACAGATGCGGTAAACCTGCTCTACAAATGGGGTTTTTCTTCCAAATAAGTAAAAACAATTGAAGACATTTATACCAATAAATACAGCCAAGTGAAAATTGGTTCCAGGGTAACTAGCTGCATAGCTGTTAATAGTGGGATTAGGCAAGATGACTCTTTGAGCCCGCTACTTTTTAATGTAGTCATGGACAAGGTGATAAAGGAAGGTATTGGCTGGTAGTGGTTATAGAATGGGGGATGAAGAAATAAAAAACATTTGTTATACTGATGCAGTTCTGCTGGCAAACAGCGAATATAACATGCAGAAACTTATACATTTATTTATTGTGGCAGCCAGAAACCTAAATATGGTCATATCCACTCAAAATACCTGATGTATGACCACTTCAGTGGAACAAATTAGATGCAATCTGAAAGTTTCAACAGGTGATGAATATTTCAGTATCTTGATATTGATCTGTCCAGCAGTGGAATTGTCAAAAAGTAAGTTAGAGAACAATACCTGATGTATGACCACTTCAGTGGAACAAATTAGATGCAATCTGAAAGTTTCAACAGGTGATGAATATTTCAGTATCTTGATATTGATCTGTCCAGCAGTGGAATTGTCAAAAAGTAAGTTAGAGAACAAGTAGCAAAATCAAATAAAGTGGCAGGGTGTTTAAATGATACTGTTTGGAAAAACAAGCATAAAGAAAAAGATGCAAAGGCAAGAATATACAAAACAATAGTGAGACAAATTATGACATACACAGCTCAGACAAGACGGGAAACAAAACAACTTTTTGACCCACAGGATAGAAAATCTGCTAAGAATTACAGGGATGACACTGTGAGCTGGAGGGGGGGGGGGGGAGGAGAAAAGCATTAGAAAGGGATGTAAAGCGGACTCCATTAATGAGTGGGTACATAAGAGAAAGTATGAATGGAACGTGCACATAGATGCACATAGATAGGATCGATGAACAGGAGAGTGTGAAAATCGTAAGAGATAAATTACCAGCTGGTAAAAGAAATATTCGCCATCCAAGAAAAAGATGGAGCAACCACCTCAGGGTAGAATGAGGGGTACTGAAGGTAATAGGCTTTAGCCTAGGAAGAAAAGGAGAAGAAGAAGAAGAAGAAGAAGAAGAATTGTGGCTTCCTTTGCCTTCATTTGTTGCTTACAAGTTTTTGTCAACTTGTCCCTCAGTGTCATTCATACAATTCCATTGATCACCCTTTTTAAAGTCAGTATTATTACAGTCAGTTTCTGCAGCATCTTCCTTTTCATCTACATTGTCAGTACCAACCAATCATCCTCCAGTATGGAAAAATTTAGGTCAACACACTGCTCTCATGGCTATTGCCAGTCTTTGTGGCAGGGATCCACTGCTATTTGTTAAGTACCTCCTCAGTTGTCCTCACAAGCCTGAGTGTACCTCCAAATCCATGGCAGTACTGAGAATTGAACACATGTCCTCTGCTTGGTAGTCAGCAGCAATGAGCCTCAACTGTGGTGGCTGATCGACAACCTTTTTAATCTCTCCAGTAAGTGGTTTTTGCAATTTGTTTGCAGTTGAGTTTTACATGTCTGCATACACACACAATTATCATAACCAACCTCATATACTTTCAAAGCATTTCCAGTTTCTTGTAGGAATCCAAGCATAGCATTCTATTCCAAATACCACATTATCAAAAGATCTTCTTTCATCAAAAATATTTCAGTTGGAGTTGTACCCTTAATTTTCATTTGAACAATTCGATTCAAAGTGTATGTTGGGGCCAAAATTGCCTCACCCCACAATGATTCTGGTAGATATTCAGCAGAACAGAGCCAAGAACATGCCATCTCACAAAGGATTTTATCTTCCCACTCAGCAACTCTGTTCTGCTGAAGAGTATATGATGCAGTAATTGAATGTTTCAGTCCAGTTGAATGAGCAAGCTTATGTACATCTTTATTATGGAACTTGTTGCCACTGTCTGTCTGTAATTCTTTAAGAGTAATTTCAGCCTCAGTCATTTATTATTTTAATAAACAGTGCTAATTTTTCTTTACCTTTATCTTTGTGTCGCAAAGGGTACATCATCCGGAAAGTGGAAAAATTATCCTTAAAAACAGCAAAGTATTGATGGCCCTGCAAATCATTTTCTTTCACCTTTGTCTGCTAACATCTGTGTAAACCAGTCCTACACATTCAGTGGGTTTCTCCGCTCTTTCATAAAATAATATCTAATGATGTTTATCATTGTGCACACCCTCATAAAACTGTATCAGTTATTGCCTCTATACCACAATCCTTCAAAAACTGGTGCAGGTAGCATTTTTCCACGCCATCTCAGTACATTACCAGTTTCAACAAAACACAAGATCTTTCTTGATGAACAGCCAAACAATAAGTCATTTTTGCCATTAGAATAGCAACAACAATTGCAATATAATCATTGAAAAATATCCATGATTGCACTCATTACCAGTTATTTGATTTATTCCTTTTTGTATAGCTTTCGTAACAGAAAATAAAGGATCCACCTCAGCAAACCAGTCTTCTTCAGAATATTGTCCTGTTCGTTGAATACCTGTAATCTATTGGACCTGTGTCATATACTTCAGTTTGTACGCCATTTTTGGCACTATCGATCTTCCTTGGAGTTTCAGATGCTTAAATATAATGTTCCAATCACGTTGATTGTTATGTGTTGGCACACTGCTGTCATTGTTCCACTTGTCACAATCTAGTTTGTTTGCATCTACAGAAAAATTGTCTCTCATCCAAATTTTGAAGTATTTGTGTGGCAAGAACTTCTTAAACTTCCCACTGATGTTACTCTCTGTGCTAGTACACTCATTTGATCAGTGGTTGTTTTTCTTACATTTAAGACAAACTGAACATTTATACACTGTTTTGATTAGTGACCCACTTTGTCACATGAAAAGCATTTTCTACCTTCACTCTTTTTGTAATGAGACTTTTTGATACATCTGCTTCAGATGAAGTTTGATGCGCTTTCACCATTATTTGTTAACTTTCTTTTTCAACCTCATTGCAACATTTTCATCATCACGATCTGTTACGTTCAGTTTATAATTTAAACTCCTTTTTTTAATAATATATTCCGTTTTCTCTTCAGTAAGTAAATCATGCCATGTAACTTAAATATAATTGAACTCTTTTAGCAAAAATTGTGCACAAAGGTCTCTGCCATTGATCATTTTGTCCAATAAAGTCAGATTTTACCTAATCAAATTTGGCTAGGTGGCCTCGTATACAACCACACAATGTTACAAAGTTAGTGTCTAAGCAGATCAATGTTTTATGCTGTGCAAACATCATAATCCTATGTAGCTTATCCCGAATCTTTGGCAGCTTTGAATTCCCAAATACAAAGTATAAAGGCTTGGTGTCAAGGGATAGAATTAGCTGTTTCCTTCATTTTACATTGATGTCAATCCTTTTAGCAAGATCAGTTTCATAATTTTGCACACTTACTTGCAGCTTAATCATATCACCATATACAATGTCAGAGATTTTGTCACAGTCTCAAGATAGACTGTAAGAGGTGGTGCAGAGATCAGCACACTGGACTTGTATTCAGGACATCTGACCATCCTGATTTCTGTTTTCTGCAATTGCCCTAAATCACTCCAGGTAAATACCAGGATGATCCCTCTGAAAGGGACATAGCGGATTTCCTTCTCTATCCTTTCAAATCAGAGCTTGTGCTCAATGCCTAATAACCTGCTATCAACAGGATGTTAAACTCTAAAGCAGTTCTCATTATAATCCCCCAGGTTCCCCAATTTGCTTCACCAGTCTGTTTATCAATTTGCTGTCTTTCGTCAGCCATTGTGTGATTATTTTCAATTCTGTAATGTCAAATTACCATTAAAATCAACTAAAATTGTCACAATTTGTGGAAACATTACCAACTGTGCATCCCTGCTACCACGTTAATAAAATATGAAATGCATTTTAAAACAGAAAATTTATTTAAAACATTTCAAATATCGGTAGTACCATTAAGCACAAGCAACACCCTCTGAAGTCAACTCAAGAAGTTTCTACACTAACAACGGACAACTTTCAAAGATTAATAATACATATGTACAAGTATTACAACTGTGAATAAACACTTATACTTTTTGTAGCATGCAGTTTGTTTCCAATGTCCTCTTTAAAATTATCTTTAATATCTACACAATTTTCAATAGAGTACTAATGACAGCCCAGGCCACCTTAGCTTTTTCAAGAAAGCTTGGATGCCATCTTTTCACTAGCTATAAGCTGTAAATTATTTAATGGATATGTAAAAAATCTACTCACCAAGCGGCGGCAGAACACACACGTAAGATGGTTGTAGCCGGCAAGCTTTTGGGGCAAGTGGCTCCTCCTTCAGGCAGAAGGGTTGAAGGGAAAGGAAGAGAGGTGAAAGAAAAGGATTGGAGAGGTCTAGAAAAAGGGGTAGATTTCAGGAAAGTCACCCAGAACTGTGGGTCAGGGGAGACTTACCATACATACATTCTGTAAGTGTATAACCAGTGACATTGTAGGAACTTGAGTCAGCTATAAGTGGCAAATTATTCAACTCTCAGCATTCTTGTATATCTGGTAACATTATGTTTTAAAACTGCAATTGAAATCACAAAAGTAGAAATGAATCTCATTCAAATTTCTTTACACAAGCCATCTCTGCAATTTTTGCAGTTTCGTAACAGGAACTCTACAATCTGTAATCTTGAAGTGACAAATATTTAAAATGAGGGAAGAGGTGCACATTTCAGCTTAGATGCCAGAAACATCTTGGTTGGTGCATGTTAGTGGTGACAAAAACAACTTCCCTTACTTTTCAGTGTTTCCTAAATTATGGGTGCAAGTGAACAGTGTTTCTTATTGTATGAAATGTTACATAATCTTAATAAACTATTTCTACACATACTTTATTTTTATCATGCAATAAAATCAATTTTCATTTTGTTTTTTCCAAAAATATTATTTTCATTATCCTGACCTTTTTTTTTTTAAAGGGTTGCTGGTCCTTGAGCAGGTCTGTGTTGCAGCCTTGGACTGTAACAGACTGGATGTCGCAGACAGATGTGTGCACACACTTTCTACAGAATTTCCTACTAGCTTAAGAGTCCGACGTCTTAGAGTTCTTCAGTTGGAAGCAATGGAACGGTACATTTAAATGTTGTGACCATTTTTAAATTGATTATAAAATATAAAATAATACTGTGTTTACTCCAATTTATGATCTGTTTGCTCAGTCAGTAAGAGGATACGGGCTCTCTCTCTCTCTCTCTCTCTCTCTCTCTCTCTCTCTCTCTCTCTCTCTCTCTCTCTCTCTCTGTGTGTGTGTGTGTGTGTGTGTGTGTGTGTGTGTGTGTGAGAGAGAGAGAGAGAGAGAGAGAGAGAGAGAGAGAGAGAGAGGGGGGGGGGGGTGTTTCATACAGTAATTTTAGTGCATGTTATGTATTATCATACAGTTTCTGTACAAAATGTTGGGGGGGGGGGGGGGAGGAAGGGAGGGAGACAGCACACATAGCTCTTGCTCTGTGCTGATGCCAATATTAGGATTGGAAATGGAGGCTGTCGAAAACACGTAGCCAGTATTAAAGCAGACAAGAGCTACTACAGTTATCTTACATATTTATGTTTCGATCATTTTTGCAATGATATGGACAAGTCATCATAAATAGGTATGGGATTTGGCAAACATTATGCATGTAGTAATTTCTTAAAAAGTCTGTATTTGTACAGGGTGTTGCAGAGAACCAAGAACATTTGAAGCTGATGTTGGAAGCCCTGTATATTCAATAAGAATGAGTGGTTGTGGAGGGAGGGAGGGGGGAGGGAAGGAGGGAGATGCCATACTATCAAGTAGTAATGGACATTTAGTTGCAGAGGAGTGTAGTCACAGTGAGTGTGCACACCAAAATTGGTGACAATGTGACAGCTATATGAAGTGTGTTTCAGCATCATTATGAGATCTCAAACCCCATCGCCCTCTCCCCTCAACCCGTGGTCAAGTTCCTTCTTCACACACAACCAACCAACACCTGGGTCTGTAGCTTTGAAGAAACTGATTGGGCTTTGAAAAAGTGGCCCAGGGGGCGTGTATTGTCGGTACATACCCCAGGAAACATTTATACTTTGCAGGCTGCAGTGGGAAGGATCCTCGTCATTCAGTGTAAAAAATTGCTTCGTCCTTGTGACTTGGACATCGGAATGTGCAAAGAATACTCCGTAACGTTCAATTTCACCCATACAACTGTGTGGGGTAGCCGTGCAGCCTGAGGTGCCTTGACACGGTTTGCACGGCTCCCCCCACCGGAGGTTCAAGTCCTCCCTCGGGCATTGGTCTGTGTTGTCCTTAGCGTAAGTTAGAGTGAGTAGTGTGTAAGCCCCTAGAGACTGATGACCACAGCTGATCCTACACATACAGTTTTGTGAAATCCTCTTGGCTAAAATAAGTGAGAATGCTAACTTTATTCAAAATTTATGGATATCACACAGCGCATTAGCTACTGTACAATGTGCTGTGTTGTCGTGGGATGACAGGCCCTTACTTCCCTGAAGATGGAGGCTGCTTCACTGTGTGACATCTCTCTTTGTTATGCTAGCATGAGAGAGGCATTTTTGGACCAAGGCTCCATTCTCTCCCAAATCGTGACATTCAGCACATCTGGTTTCCACAGGATGGAACTATCTCACACACTCCCCAAGTATATTGAAATGTTTGTTTGGGGATTACAAGATTTCAAGGAATGCTAACATCAGGTGACCACGTCGATCACCAGACTTTTCAGTCTGTGACTACTTATTATGGGGACTGTTGGAGAGTGTAGTGTACCAGATTAGACCAAGAAAACTTGCCTAGCTCAAGATTCAAGTTGAAAAGAACGTTGCCAGCATCCTGGAGAACACATTGTGCTGCACTGTGCAAAAACTTCAGAATTGACTTAATGAATGTATCCAGCGAAAGGACGACACTTAAATAGTGCAATTTTTAAAAAGCGGAGCATAATTAAATTTCACTCGTATAGCACACTCATTTCGGCATCAGGTAAAGTTTTGAAGTTCCCTTCATTTTCTCTGATTATTTCAGATTTTCTCATTTCTCTGCACCATTCTGTATTATTCTAAAGATTAATTGATGCTGTAATCATTAGTTTTTTATATGCAAATACTTGACTCACATCACTTTGCAGGGCTCAGCATAATGGTACAGTCCTGCCAAAATTGCCATAAGAACATCGTTACTGAAATTGTTTAGCAAAAGTTGCTTTAAGGAACAAATACTAAATAGTTTGGAAACAGAAACCCAGTTACCACAAAATTCCCAATCTTTTCAAATCAGTTGCATTAAATTCCTGAAGGAAAAAAAGTTGACTCTTATTCCAGTAGGTAGGTCATAATATTTGATTGATAATTTTGAACAACTGCCAATTTCCTCGTGTGAGTCACGTGATATGTCACAGAAAATGTTACAATTAGATACTAGTGCACCAATTGATCACATTGTGTTTCTTATCTGAATATTGAATTTTACACTGAAGAAAGTTTAAGACTCAGTACAACTGAAAATTGTTTGTGATGTTGAACTCAATCGGTACATTAAACTCTTCAATGCGACAAAGAAATACAATTTGGCATTGTTTTCTTTGTGCAGTATACAGTGAAAAATAACCAAGCACTTTTGAATCTTGAAAGTCACCACCCTTCTGCATTAAAAAGGGAGAACTGTCATGCTTTGTTGTTTAAAGGTGTGTACAGTTTAATTGGACAATTACCTGTTCCAGTCAGATATGTACAATTATCTGAACTGGAAGTGGGTAGGCTACATACAGTTTGAGCCTCAGTTCTCTCGATTCTGTCATTCCATGCAATATTTGTGGTGAAGAAGAGACAATGGGTAACAGAAGAGAGAGTTGCAACTTGTGTGATTGCAGATGAATTGCTTCAGTTCTTTCCTAAAAGCAGGTCAAAACTTTTAATGATGGCCCAAGTTGAGGTTTAGAAGACAGGCAACAAAAAGACTATACAGAGAGAGTGGACTTAGAAGTTATTGAACATTGGAGTATGAATATTTTGCTACAACTGATAAGGTTATGAGAAATAATTTCAGTCTTGGCAGAAGTGGGGTCTCCCCTAATTTATTAAAAATATGAGGAAACTACTGTGTGTCTCTGGAGAACTGCTGAAATTTTTATGAAGTTTCTTAGGAATTTAGATGCCGAGATGGGTGCAGCAGGAAGGAATGTCATTCTTGACTGACAGATGTCCTGCACAACCAAACATAATGCCATTTCTCAGGAATGTTGATGTGTATCTTCCTGCTAACTGTACAAAACAGCTGAAGCCTCTAGACCTGGGCATAATTCATCCTGTGGAAACTAAATAAAGAATGGCTGTTGTGCAGCGGTCAACTTCATTCCTCAAAAGAAAGGATGTCATGAAAAGAATGTTTTATAGGTTATGCAAATGTTTGCTGCTGCCTAAAATGCTGTAACCAAATGGACTGTGTTGAACCCTGCAGACTGTGGGTCAGTATCAGTTTCTGTAGAAGGAAATGATGATTTCTCTGAATGCTGCCGTAAATATTGCAGCAAGTGTGACATATCAGGACTTTGTTGTGATGATAATAGCCTGTCTTTTCCACATCAGTAAAATGTGCTTAAATAGAGAACCAAGCAGAGTTGTGGGAGGGAGAAGGGAAGACCCTGTTGATGGATGAGGATTCAGCTGGATTAAGTTTTGCTGCAGCTGAGAAACGGTGTTTCCTCATTTAGTGTGGACGAGCTGGTTCTACCCAGTGTCAGCCAGCTAATGCAATAACTTTTCTCAATATGTTATGCTGGCAGCAAAAAGTAAAGTACACTTCTTCACCCACAATGCGACAATCTTCCAAAGAAGAAGGACCACTAGCCTTCACTCATAAGTGAATACTACAATCGGAATTTATCTTACAACGTCTATGACAAGACAAAAACAAACTCCCGTGCGGTAAAAGGTAGGAACCCTCACTAGCAATAATAATCTCAGAAACAGGTATAGTACGGTAAGCCAAAATTTCACGAGTTTCAAAGGATTCCAAACCGGCTCTCCCTGCATTGTTACAAGCAACGAAAGCAACTGTTATCCATCCGTTACCCAAACTGGAAGAAGATGAAACTTTCATTAAAGAAAAATTTAACTTCGCACCACAAAATAAAGTAGGTCCATGAATAAGAACAAATTGAGTAGTTTTACCTACTCCCCTTACTTCGTTCTTTTTACCCTTAGCAGAAGATGTCGAAGCACCAAGAGTGCCGTCCACATTGACAAGTGATTTGTAAACCAGCATTCGCCCTCCAGTACTAAATTGGTGATCCCTTGATGCCTCAGAACATGTCCTAGCAACCAATCCGTTCTTCTACTCAAGTTGTGCCACAAACTACTCTTCTCCCCAATCCTATTCAGTACCTCCTCATTAGTTATATGTTCTACCCATCTTTTATTCTGTACCAGTAGCTGAATAAAACAGCTTTTGAATACAGCAATTTCTTTTTGATTCTTGATGCTGTCTTTCAACTGAGATGCCAATTGGTGTTTTTGCCTGAGGCTTTGAAATAAATACGTATTAAATTAATGAAAGTATGTGGCATGTATACAAATTATAAATTGAACTGCTGCTGTATTTTTCTGTTTGTATCTGTAGGCCAATCTCAGGAACTACTGTGGAGATTGTGATACAATTTTCACTAATAGATAAACTAATGCATGAGGAAGGTTTTTGTTGTTGTTGTTGTTGTTGTTGTGGTGGTGGTGGTGGTGGTGGTGGTGGTGGTCTTCAGTCCTCAGACTGGTTTGATGCAGCTCTCCATGCTACTCTATCCTGTGCAAGCTTCTTCATCTCCCAGTACGTACTGCAGCTTACATCCTTCTGAATCTGCTTAGTGTATTCATCTCTTGGTCTCCCTCTACGATTTTTACCCTCCACGCTGCCCTCCAGTACTAAATTGGTGATCCCTTGATGCCTCAGAACATGTCCTAGCAACCAATCCCTTCTTCTACTCAAGTTGTGCCACAAACTACTCTTCTCCCCAATCCTATTCTGTACCTCCTCATTAGTTATATGTTCTACCCATCTAATCTTCAGCATTTTTCTGTAGCACCACATTTTGAAAGCTTCTATTCTCTTTTTGTCCAAACTATTTATCGTCCATGTTTTGCTTCCATACATGGCTGTACTCCATACAAATACTTTCAGAAACGATTTCCTGACACTTAAATCTATACTCGATGTTAACAAATTTCTCTTCTTCAGAAACGCTTTCCTTGCCATTGCCAGTCTACATTTTATATCCTCTCTACTTCGACCATCATCATCAGTTATTTTGCTCCCCAAAAAGCAAAACTCCTTTACTACTTTAAGTGTCTCATTTCCTAATCTAATTCCCTCAGCATCACCCGACTTAATTCGACTACATTCCATTATCCTCATTTTGATGTTCATCTTATACCCTCCTTTCAAGACACTGTCCATTCCGTTCAACTGCTCTTCCAAGTCCTTTGCTATCTCTGACAGAATTACAATGTCATCGGCGAACTGTAAAGTTTTTATTTCTTCTCCATGGATTTTAATACCTTCACTGCTTGCTCAATATACAGATTGAATAACATTGGGGAGAGGCTACAACCCTGTCTCTCTCCCTTCCCAACCACTGCTTCCCTTTCATGCCCCTCAACTCTTACACCTGCCATCTGGTTTCTGTACAAATTGTAAATAGCCTTTTGCTCCCTGTATTTTACCCCTGCCACCTTCAGAGTTTGAAAGAGAGTATTCCAGTCAACATTGTCAAAGACTTTCTCTGAGTCTACAAATGCTAGAAACATAGGTTTGCCTTTTCTTAATCTAGCTTCTAAGATAAGTCGTAGGGTCTGTATTGCCTCACGTGTTCCAACATTTCTGCGGAATCCAAACTGATCTTCACCGAGGTCGGCTTCTACCAGCTTTTCCATTTGTCTGTAAAAAATTCGCGTTAGTATTTTGCAGCCGTGACTTATTAAACTGACAGCTCGGCAGTTTTCACATCTGTCAACACCTGCTTTCTTTGGGATTGGAATTATTATATTCTTCTTGAAGTCTGAGGGTATTTCGCGTGTCTCATACATTTTGATCACCAGATGGTAGAGTTTTGTCAGGACTGGCTCTCCCAAGGCTGTCAGTAGTTCTAATGGAGTGTTGTCTACTCCAGGGGCCTTGTTTTGACTTAGGTCTTTCAGTGCCCTGTCAAACCCTTCACGCAGTATCATATCTCCCATTTCATCTTCATCTACATCCTCTTCCATTTCCATAATATTGTCTACAAGAACATCGCCCTTGTATAGACCCTCTATATACTCCTTCCACCTTTCTGCTTTCCCTTCTTTGCTTAGAACTGGGTTTCCATCTGAGCTCTTGATATTCATGCAAGTGGTTCTCTTTTCTCCAAAGGTCTTTTTAATTTTCCTGTAGGCAGTATCTATCTTACCCCTAGTGAGATAAGCCTCTATATCCTTACATTTGTCCTCTAGCCATCCCTGCTTAGCCATTTTGCAGTTCCCGTCGATCTCATTTTTGAGACGTTTGTATTCCTTTTTGCCTGCTTCATTTGTTGCATTTTTGTATTTTCTCCTTTCATCAATTAAATTCAGTATCTCTTCTGTTACCCAAGGATTTCCACTCGCTCTCGTCTTTTTACCTACTTGATCCTCTCCTCCCTTCACTATTTCATACCTCAAAGCTACCCGTTCTTCTTCTACTGTATTTCTTTCCCCCATTCATTCCTGTCAAATGTTCCCTTATGCTCTCCCTGAAACTCTGTACAACCTCTGGTTCTTTCAGTTTATCCAGGTCCCATCTCCTTAAATTCCCACCTTTTTGCAGTTTCTTCAGTTTTAATCTACAGTTCATAACCAATAGATTGTGGTCAGAGTCCACATCTGCCCCTGGAAATGTCTTACGATTTAAAACCTGCTTCCTAATTCTCTGTCTTACCATTATATAATGTATCTGAAACCTGTCAGTATCTCCAGGCTTCTTCCATGTATACAACCTTCTTTTATGATTCTTGAACCAAATGTTAGCTATGATTAAGTTGTGCTGTGTGCAAAATTCCAGCAGCCGGCTTCCTCTTTCATGTCTTACCCCCAAACCATATTCACCTACTACGTTTCCTTCTCTTCCTTTTCCTGCTATCGAATTCCAGTCACCCATGACTAGAAAATTTTTGTCTCCCTTCACTAACTGAATAATTTCTTTCATCTCATCATACATTTCTTCAATTTCTTCAATTTCAGAGCTAGTTGGCATATAGACTTGTACTACTGTCATAGGTGTGGGCTTCGTGTCTGTCTTGGCCACAACAATGCATTCGCTGTGCTGTTTGTAGTAGCTTACCCGCATTCCTATTTTCCTATTCATTATTAAACCTACTCCTACATTACCCCTGTTTGATTTTGTATTTATAACCCTGTATTCACGTGACCAAAAGTCTTGTTCCTCCTGCCACCGAACTTCACTAATTCCCACTATATCCAGCTTTAACCTATCCATTTCCCTTTTTAAATTTTTTAACCTACCTGTCTGATTAAGGGATCTGACATTCCACGCTCCGATCCGTAGAATGCCAGTTTTCTTTCTCCTAATAACAATGTCCTCCTGAGTAGTCCCCACCTGGAGATCCGATTGGGGGACTATTTTACCTCCGGAATATTTTACCCAAGAGGACGCCATCATCATTTAGCCATACAGTAAAGCTGCATGCCCTTGGGAAAAATTACGGCTGCAGTTTCCCCATGCTTTCAGCCTTTCGCAGTACCAGCACAGCAAGGCCGTTTTGGTTAGTGTTACAAGGCCAGATCAGTCAATCATCCAGACTGTTGCCCCTGCAACTACTGAAAAGGCTGCTGTCCCTCTTCAGGAACCACACGTTTGTCTGGCCTCTCAACAGATACCCCTCCGTTGTGGTTGCACCTACGGTACGGCTATCTGTATCGCTGAGGCACGCAAGCCTCCCCACCAACGGCAAGGTCTATGGTTCGTGGGGGGGGAAGGTTTTTGTATGTAACATTATCACTAGACCTTGGACTTTTAGGTTCTAAAAATGTTAAATTAGGTACTAAAATAGGTTCTATCACTTACAAAAATGGGTTATAAAAATCAGAAAATAAATGACCAAAATCTGACATTTTATTGTGTAGAAAGATAAATAGATTGACAAAAATCCACATGATATTATTGTCCATGTCCATAATTACAGTCACAGTGTATTACTAACACTTTCTCCAGATTTTCTGTAGAGAAGCTGTATCTCTTGTCTGTTAATAGCATCTTATATGCTGAGAATCAGCATTCAACGACAACAGATGTTACCGGGGCATATTTAAATGAGGGTATTAGGCAAAATGGGACTGCACACTCATGTTCTGTTGATTTACCTGATAGGATGTCAGCCATTGTGCAGAGGGTGGTCAGTCCGGGGTTTTTTTGTAGCACTGTCTGTAGTTTTTTTACTAACTATCATACCAATAGAACCTGGGACCAAGTTGATTTTTTTCTGTCACCTCTTCTATCAGTCTCAGTTGTGTGTGGACTGGTTTTCCTGAACACTCTAGAGCTTTAATAACAGGGACCAAAAATGCATAATGAGATTTTGTGTATGCGGTGGTGTTGGAAATAGTTGGGTCCTTTAGAAGATCTTTAGCTGAAGTAATGTTCACTGCCTCCTCCCGCAATTTAAGAACAATGTTTTTAATGTCTTCCAAATGCTCGCTGTAATATTCCATGGCTTGTAGCCACATTCCCCAGCGAGTAAGTGTGGGTTCTGGTGAAAGTGGTACGTTGGGAAGTTCCTCTTAAAATAACTGGAGTCTTGTAGGTGGTTTAATAAAAAGCTTTTTGATGGTTGAAACTAGCTTATTTAAATGTGGAAATTCAAGATGTATCATCTCAGCTACACAATTCATGGCATGGGCAAGACATGTAATATGGAGCAAGGCTGGGAAAATACTTTCAACAATTTAACAGCAGCAGTCATGTATGTGGGTGCATCAGTGTAGTTTGCAAGTACTTTATCAAGTACTTTATTTTCATCTAGACTGTCATGGAAAAGTAATTTGAGAACTTCATTAACAAAGTGAGCAATTGCTTTCTGGTTAATCATTTATAGCCCCTTGCTGCAGATCAGATGAGATACAGAGCGAGTGTCTGGACCTGACTTTCCAACAACCAAATTAACCACCTATTGACATTGTCTGTCAATTGTGTCATTGACAAGAGATCCACATGTATGAATTGCATATATCTTCCCTTTTCCTGCTCAATGTATTTTCATATAAAGTATCGAAATAGTTACTTCTCAGTGTGGATTCTGATGGAATGCTGCAGTGACAGTATTTCTCTAGAAAGCTTTTGAATTGGGCTTTTTTCATCTGCATTGAATGATATGTTTGCTCCAACAATGGCTCAACAAAGGTCAATGTGAAATTTGTTTTTGTTGCATTTAGTTTAGTTACAAACTTTGTGGCAAGTTTTATTTATTTTTTTGAATTTGCCCGGTGTTTAATCCCTGCAACATGCTGACTCAAATGCGACCTCTGTTCAGAACATGCATAAAAACAAAAAGAAATGAGAAAGACTTTGTGGGAGAATTTACATACAAGATCTACTTAGCAGAAGTAATGTACATTGAGGGTTTAGAAACAATATTTCTGCATTTGCATGTGTCTGGTCAAAGTTAACTCAGGAAAAACAGTGGCATCACTGTTCTCTGAGTGGACGTAGCAGATAAAAGATTAACATTTTACTTACATCTTTGTTGCACACATTGCAGCGAATAACTCTTTCATCTGTAGAGAAACCAGGAAATTCTTGTAACCAATGACGAATCAGAGATGATTTGGAGCTGGCTATTTTCGGCATGCTTGACTCTCAAATATTTTATCGAAAATTGTAATTTTACAGTACCTAAAATACCTAATTTCATGTTAGAACCTGACTGTACCTTATTTTTAAAAATCCTACAATACCTAATTTCATGTTAGAACCTGACTATCTAATTTTTAAAAATCCAGTAGCTGTGAAATATTACACCACATCCTAGCAGCACGCTGACCGACTGAATGGTGCAGGTGTTTTCAATAGGCTGTTCTGACAGGGCAGGAAGGCACTGGAGGCATATCACAAACCTCCTCAGTGCCCTGCTGGCCCATTTGAAGGTTTACAGTGAGCAACAATGCTCTGTGGAGCAGGGTGGGCTGTTACAGCCTGGCGTATGCAGTCATCTGACTCACAATTGGCGTTCACGCATGCAAACAAACCAGTTGTCATTCAATTACTGTTTTCTAAGCAGCCGGTTTACCAGCAGAGTAGCTTTAGTCCTACAAATTTTATTTGACTGGATTTTTAAAAATTAGGTACAGTCAGGGTCTAACATGAAATTAGCTATTTTAGGTACTGTAAGATTACAATTTTCGATAAAATATTTGTCATTCTTAGCTGGGAAGACGACGAGAGAATGTTAGTCATAAAAGATTTCATTTAATTGGGTTTTTAAAGTCTAGGTACAATAAGGTACTAACCTGAAATTAGGTGTTTTTAGGTGCTATAAAACCAGCGTTTTTGATCGTAAATTGGCATAATTGGTGTATGTACAACTGTTATTGCCTTTATTTAATGAGGAACAAAATAGGTTTTTACCTAAAATACATTGTCTAATTATCACTATTCCAGACTGATCATATAGCCATAATACTTAGAGCTACCAGTGCGAAATCAGGTTGGTTCATCAGTTAATATGAAGGAATACCGAAAAGTAATGCCTCCAAATTTTTTACTCTGTTCTCAATATTGTTTGTAGTATTACATGTCATGCACACTACTCAGTCGAGTTTTCCCATTTTGTTGATGCAAATTGTGACCTTCTGCTGCTAGAACACTCTGAATTGTAGCATGTAATGTGCCTGTGTGTAATGTACCTCTGTCTGGTGGTGAGAAACAGCAGGCTGTACTAGAGTTTTTAACTGCAGAGAATGAAGAATGAAAGGTGTGTACAGTGACAATGCCAGACCACACAGAGCACTGCAACATCTGCAACAGTCCAAAGCATTGGGTTCACTATCATCAATCATCCTACATAGTCCCGACTTTGCCCCATATGATTTCCAAAACTTAAAGAATGTCATTGAGGACTTCACTTTGATAATCATGAAGTGTTGCAAACAGGGATGAGATTGTGGCTCTGTTAACAAAGTCAAACATTCTTCATTGACGGTATCAACAAACTGCTCTCTTGTCGAGATAAATGTTTTCATCACCATCGTGACTATGTTGAGATATAAATATAACAATGAAACTAGTAAAAATGTAATGTAACTGATTTGATAAAAAAATCTACTCACCACACAGCAGCAGGAGAACACATATTTAAAAATGCTTTTACTTATGCAAGCTTTTGGAGCCAGTAGCTCACTTCTGGCAGAAAGGTGGAGGGGTAGGAACAGGGTGAAGAGAGAACAACTGGAGAGCTTCTCATCCCATCCAGTAAGTCTCCACTGACGTGGGGTTCTGGGTGACTTTTCCAAACTACCACTTTTCCTAAAGCTCACCAGTTCCTTTCCCTTCACCCATCTTCCTTCCCCTTCACCCTTCTGCTGGAAGGAGGAGCCACTGGCTCCAAAAGCTTGCGTAAGTAAAATCTTTTATATATATATATATATATATATATGTGTGTGCATTCTCTTGCTGCTGCTTGGTGAGTAGATTTTTTTTTCATCCAATTACCTTATACTGAGATATAAATATGTAAACATTAAGAATAAAGATGTAGAATATTAGTAAAACAAAGTCAGAGGCATTACTTTTCAGCATGCCCGTGTATACACACTGAAGAGCCAAAGAAACTGGTACACCTGCCTAATATCGTGTAGGGTCCCCGCAAATACACAGAAGTGCATGGAGTTAACTAATGTCTGAAGCAGTGCTGGAGGGAATTGACACCATGTATCCTGCAGGGCTGTCCATAAATCCAGATGGAGATCTCTTCTGAACAGCACATTGCAAGACATCCCAGATATGCTCAATAACATTGATGTTGGGGAGTTTGGTGGCCAGCAGAAGTGTTCAGACTTAGAAGAGTGTTCCTGGAGCCACTCTGTAGCAATTCTGGATGTGCAGGATGTTGCATTGTCCTGCTGGAATTGCCCAAGTCTGTCAGAATGCACAGTGGAGGCAGGTGATCAGACAGGATGCTTATGTACATGTCAGAGTCTTATGTAGAAGTATGAGGGGTCCCATATCAACCTACTGCACATGCTCCACACCATTACAGAGCCTCCACCAGATTGATCAGTCCCCTGCTGACATGCAGGATCCATGGATTCATAAGGTTGTCTCCAAACCCGTACACGTCCATCTGCTCGATAAAATTTGAAATGAGACTCGTCCAACCAGGCAACATGTTTCCAGTCATCAGCAGTCCAATGTCAGCATTGACGGCCCAGGTGAGGCATAAAGCTTTGTGTTGCGCAGTCAGGGTACACGGGTGGGCCTACATCTCCAAAAGTCCATATTGATGATGTTTTGTTGAATGGTCTGCACGCTGAAACTTGCTGATGGCCCAGCATTGAAATCTGCAGCAGTTTGTGGAAGGGTTCCACTTCTGTCATGTTGAAGGATTCTATCCAGTCATTGGTCCTGTTCTTGGAGGATCTTTTTCCAACCGCAGCAGTGTTGGAGAGTTGATGTTTTACCAGATTTCTGATATTCACAGTACACTTGTGAAATGGTCATATGGGAAAATCTCCACTTCCTCGCTGCCTCGGAAATGCTGTGTCCCATTGCTCGTCCACCAACTATAACACCACATTCAAACTCACTTAAATCTAGATAATCTGCAATTGTAGCAGCAGTAACTGATCTAACAACTGTACCAGACACTTGTCTTACATAGGCGTTGCTAACTGCAGTCCCATATCCTGCCTGTTTACATATCTCTGTATTTGAATACACATGTGTATAACAGTTATTTTGGTACTTCAGTGTAGATTAGGATTTGCTAGTGTCAAGTTGTGTATGTTTATGGTCAAATAGACGTAACTATGTTGCTTCAAAACTTCGAAATTTCTATTATGTGGCACTTCATTACCATATTGGAGATAACTCGATATTTAAGGAAAAAATAATACAGTTTCCAGAGATTCATTGAAAAGGGGTTTTAAAGTGTCTGTCCAATTCTGCTAAAGCACCAAAAATTGGCAGGAGTATTGTTTATATAAAAAAAGTCATTTGATAAACATAACGAAGTAGCAGAATGGGCAAAGAGGTCAATTGCTGTTTAGTTACACTAATGGCAATAAATAACTGGAAACAGGAATTACTGTGAAATATGTAGGAGTAACCGTCCAGGTTGACCTAAAGTGAAATGACCACTTAAAACAAACTGTGGGAAAATATGTACCAAGTTAAAATTCATTGGGAGAATCATAATGAATGTAATATACCCATGGTGGAAGTAGCTTATCAAATATTTTTTCGACCAGTTTGTATCGCTCATCAGTTCGGGACCATACCAAGCTAGATAAATAAGGGAGAGAAAGAAAGAAGATCCAGCAAAGGGTGGTGCATTTCATCACAGGACTGTTTTGTTCGTGTGAGAAAATTTTGAAAATACTGCACAAATTCCAGTTTCAGATGCTACGAGAGAAGTTTTGTGTATCCTGGGGAGGTTTACTGTTGATATACCGATAGTGTATGCGTGTGACTCGGAAGAGCAGTTGAATAGAATGGACGTTGTCTTGAGAGGAGGATATAAAGTGAACACCAAGAAAAGGTAAACAAGGGTTATGGAATGTAGTTTAATTAAATCAGGTGATTCATAAGGAATTAGATTAGGAAATGAGGCATGTAAAGTAGTAGATGAATTTTGTTATTGCGGCAGCAAAATAACTGAAAATGATGGCTGAAGCAGCGAGAATATAAAATGTAGACTGGCAATGGCAAGAAAAGCTTTTCTGAAGAAAAGAAACTTGTTAATGTCAAATGTAGGTTTAAGTGTTAGGAAATCTTTTTCTGAATGTATTTGTATGGAGTGAAGTCATATATGGAAGTGAAACAAGGATGATAAATAGTTTAGACAAGAAGAGAATTGAAACTTTGGAATTGTGATGCTTCAGAAGAATGCTGAAGATTAGGTGTGTGTACCTAATGAGAAGATACTGAATGGAATTGGAGTGAAAAGAAATTTGTGGCTCAATCTGACACATTCTGAGACATGAAGGGATCATCAATTTAGTAGTGGAGGGAAGTGTTGGTGGGGCAAAAATTGTAGAGGGCATTGAGAGATTAATTCAGTAAGCAGATTCAGAAGGATGTAAGTTGCAATAGTTCAGAGATAAAGAGGCTTGAACAAAATTACCTTATAAAAACAAAGCTTTTATAAAAAAATAACAAATCCAGAGAGATTATCCTTCTGCACAGGAAAAGGCATGTATAAGCAAAACAGGCACACAAGCAAAATGCAGTGAAAGGCAGCAGGAAGTTACTGTGCTTTCATTGCAACAGTTATGGGCTCATTGATGGACAGAGTTGTGTAACATAGAAGGGAAAAAAATAAGTAAATCTCAAGAAGATAAAATTTTTCACAGGTTTTACAGCTTCTTCACATTCAATGGGTCCAGACATATGGTATGTGGACTCAGGTGCTTCAATGCATATGACAGATCAATGTGACTGAGTTTATAATGTACAAAGCCCACTGATACCTGTCATAACTTTTGCCAGCAAGACACTGCTTTATGTAGAAAATTTGAGAACTGTCAGTTTGATGCTAAATCGTGGGAGAATTTGGGTAAGTGATTTACCGGATGGTTGCAGCTAACTTCTGCTACTTGAGACAACCCCGATGTGAAATGAGTGATTGTAGGGCAATGGAACTTGTGGAACATTTGTAAGACATGTGGAAGAAAAATAATGAATCAACCATAAAAGAAATACATTGTAATTTCCACATGAGACAGTAACATTTGTTAATTGCGTACTGTCTTTATGTTCCAGTTTACAAATGTTGCTCACAAGGGAACCTCCCCATCGCACCCCCCTCAGATTTAGTTATAAGTTGGCACAGTGGATAGGCCTTGATAAACTGAACACAGATCAATTGAGAAAACAGGAAGAAGTTGTGTGGAACTGTGAAAAATAAGCAAAATATACAAACTGAGTGGTCCATGGGCCACATAAGCAACATCATGGACGAAGTGTGTTTAGAAGCGCCGTGGTCCCATGGTAGCGTGAGCAGCTGCTGAACGAGAGAACCTTGGTTCAAGTCTTCCCTCGACTGAAAATTTTACTTTCTTTATTTTTGCATAGTTATTATCTGTCCGTTCGTTCATTGACATCTCTGTTCACTGTAATAAGTTTAGTGTCTGTGTTTTGCGACCACACTGCAAAACCGTGCGATTAGTAGACGAAAGGACGTGCCTCTCCAATGGTAACAGAAAACATTTGATCGTAAGGTCATAGGTCAACCGATTCCTCCACAGGAAAACACATCCGATATATTCCATACGACACTGGTGACGGCATGTGCGTCACATGACAGGAATATGTTGTCGACCCACCGAACTTGTACACTTGGCGAATGGGTAAAAAGATTCTTCTACCTTGCCCGATTTAGGTTTTCTTGTGGATGTGATAATCGCTCCCAAAAAAGTGATGAAAACATAAGAGTTTGTCACATAAACCGAACATAAAAAAATAAAATTTACACTTGATGGAAGATTTGAACCTAGGACCTTTCGTTCCGCAGCTGCTCACGTTACCACGAGACCACGGCGCTCCTGCGTTCCTATCGTCCTTATTGTTGCTTATCTTCCCTTGAACTACTCAGTTTGTATATTTTGCTTATTTTTTCACAGTTCTACACAACTTCTTCCTGTTTTCTCCATTGATCTGTGTTCAGTTTATCAAGGCCTATCCACTGTGCCAACTTATAACTAAATCTGAGGGGGGTGCGATGGGGAGGTTCCCTTGTCAGTGTGATGACCATTTGTATCCATGATAGTGTGAAAGTTTGTACAGAAACCATTTCACAATTGTTCGCTGCACATATTAAATGGAGGACCATGGAATGTTCAGGTGTCATGACACTGCACAAAGATCGTGCATTGCATCCAGCATTCTCAGCCATGGCAATAGTAAATTCTTCAACAATTTGTGGTGCAATTGGCTGTTAGCCTCTCCCAGTACCAATTCCCAAGTAGCTAGTTAATTCGAACTTCCAAATCATGTTTTTCAACCCCAATGCAGAAAGAGAACCTGTCCATATTCCTTTAAAGCGTTGATACTCATGAAGAGCCGCAGTGCTGTTACAGCTGTTTTCATAATACAGCTTTACGGATAAAGCCCTGCTCACATTGTTCAGACTCATGTTGACTGTCGCCAACTTTAATGCACACTGATGCTTGGGTTTCAACTTACATTGCCATACCAGTACTGGTGCCTAATGGCAAGTAATGACATTACTAGCAAAGCAAATACTGCAGCGCACAGTCTACACATCATTCTTATAAAATTGGATACCCATATGGTAAATAGTTTTCCATTTACACTGCCCTATAGCATATTTAGCAAAACTTGCTGCTAATCCGCTATCAGTTTGTGCAGTGGTCAAAAAATAGATCCCAAGTAATATACGCAACAGGGAGGGAACATTTGTGTTCTCCACGACACTGACAGATAATTTTTATTTACTAAACACACTCAGAGAAGTGATTGCTAACCTAACTTCTCAAAATGTAAATGCTGTTATCCTATGGCATCGGCACATCGGACATTTACAGATGTAAATAAAGTGCCAGATTGTACCAAGGGTGTAAGTATGTCTCCAGCCAGTAGTAAAGAACTTGTCACATGAATGACATCTCGAAATGGAGGAAGTCAGACTGCCATTCAATAATGATGGTTCAAGAGCTTCCCAGCCATTGTAGTTAATTCACACCGACTAATTTGGTTCCATGGAAACTGCATCATTGGGAGGCATGAAATATTTCATTACTCTCACAGATGATTATTCCTGAATTATATATGTGCATTTTCTAGAAGCTTTCAAGGCTTACAAACACCTAGTGGAGAATGAACTTGAGAAGAAAATAAAAAAAATTCACACAGATAATGGTAAGGAGTACTGTAACAATAATTTCAAAAAATTCATGAACAAAAATTGTACTAAGTATCATGTGACTACTCCATACACTCCTCAATAGAATGGGCTTGCAGAGTGCATGAACAGTACACTACTGGAAAGATCAGAGTTTATATTAATTGATGAATGTTTATCTATACAATTGTGGGCGGCAGCAACAGTGACAGCTTCTTATATTATTAAAGATCATCTGCCAGAGTGATTAATGGAAAGACACCTTTGGCAGTATGATCGGGCAGGAAATATGATTTGTCACATATACGAATTTTTGGCTGAGAAGTTAGTAGATTAATTCCAAAGCAAATATGTCAAAAAAGGGATTTAGGGTCCAGAAAGTTTGTATTTGTTGGCAATTGTGAGTCTACCAAAGTATTTTGTCTGCTGGTTTGTCTTGATACTTACATTTTCATTAAAAGTAGAAACGTGGAATTTTTAGAAAATGCCGTAAACTGCGATAAAATGTACTTACTTTGTGCATTTGAGGGAAGCATTGTACCATCTGAACAAATTAAACAGCAGAAATCCTAAGAGGATATAGAAGCAGTGCAATCAGTGTGTGATTCTAAATGTGATTCATCACGAGTAGGAGCAATGACGTTGAATGTTGATCAGATGATGACTATGACTATGACAATGACAATGATGCTGATGCCTACATACTTCATGGGAGAAGATCGATGGATAACTGACACAAGATTACGGCGTGCATCCAAGGAAAGAGATTATTCAATACAGAGAGAAACAGGAGGATGACATCAGTTTATTTTGTTCAGTTCCATGTCTGAGGAAGATAGTGATGTATGAAGAATATGACTCCTTCATGATAAATATCTTCCTGAAGGAAAAAGTATTTTACCTTTTAAGTGGACATTTGAAACGAGGACAAATGAGGAAGGAGAAATAATTTTACATAAGGCAAGATTAGTGGTCGAAGGATATGTTCAAAGAAAAGCCGCTGATTGAGGAAGTCTACTCACCACTTGTAAGGTACTCTTCAGTTCATTACCTGTTTGGCTTCGGATGCTAAGTACAACCTAGATGTGGATATGATGGATGCTGTACATATCCTTTTTTAGGGTGTGTTAACACTGAAATGTATGTCACCACCAGAGATGTACTCAGGAAGTGTCCAGATACGTTTCTTACATAAGACTGTGTATGATTCGAAGTAAGCTAGCCAACAATCAAATCTGAAGTTGAATAATATACTGCTTGAAATAGGACTCAAAAGGCCAAGAGTTGATTCCCGTATACATTATTCTGCTGACAGATCAGTACTGTTGATCCTGATAGTTTGGCTTGGTAATGTATTACTAAGGTCATTCAGCAAAGATTGAGACTGAAACTGAAAAAAACTTTTTTACCAAATAATCAATCAAAATCAAAATTTTCCCCTTAAATATAGTCACCAATAAGAGCAAATTACTTGTCCTGTGTTCTCAGCCATGTTTGGAAGACATCCTCAAATCAATTTCTTCATAATCACTTCAAAATTGCCTCTAAAGTCTTCACTATCTGATTTTCGGAGTCTAGTTGACATCCCATGAGGTCATTTTTTGCAGTAGGATACAGAAAAATCACATATAGCAACTTCAGGGTTATAAGGGTGGGTGGGCTGGTGGCAGGAGGAGGGGGAGGGGGAGGGGGAGGGGCTGTACAAGTGCCCTTCTTACCTAATAGTCATAACAGCTGCTGCAGCACGAGGCCATATGTTGTCTTGATGCAAATTCCACTTTCTGTGGAGTTCTGTCCATTTCTTTAGGATATGATCTTTCATCAGTTGTTGAATGACATTCTTCTAGTACTGTGCAGTTACTGTCCAACCACAGGGAACTTGTGCATATACCACGCAACGATAATCAAACAGTGTGATCTTGAAAGCATTAGTGACTGATTTCTAGACGCATGCTTATTTTGGGCAAAACTGACCCTTTTGGACTCGTGCTGTACTCTGTCGTTCCGTTTTAGTATCATAACAATAGACCCAAGATTCACCAGCAGCGATGATTCTTCAAAATGGTGTAAGCGTTTCTTACCAAAACTTCCAGAAATATTGTGAGTTGTTAAGCAATCACACGAGACTCCTTGCAATTTTTTTTTTTTATTTAGGTGGACCAAAAATGAGATAATATTTCAAACGTTTAGCGTGCTGTCTGGAAGCAGTTCAATCATTTGGCCAAGGTAGTCAATGTGTGATATGTTTCAGAATGTGTTGTTATTACCAGCCATTTAATAAGTTAAGACTTCATGTATGTAGATATAAAATAGTATTATTTTTCAGGTATGATGAAGCACTAGAGTTGTTGGATTCAATAATCAAAAGAGATGAAACTAATGCAGCACCTCGAAAAAGGCGTGTAGCAATTTTTAAAGCAAGGGGCAAGATTCCAGAAGCTATTAAAGAGTTGACAGACTACCTGAAAAAGTGAGTTCTTGGTGTTCATACTTGTGGACCTACTTTTCAGTGTTAAAATATGCTTAAAAAAGAGATGCAATTTCATATGATGATGATTTTCGTTACTGTTCTGGTGAAAGACACAATTTCAAAAATTTGTATAGGTTTATGAGTGACCAAGAAGGCTGGCAAGAACTTTGTGAGCTCTACCTAATGGAACAAGATTTAGCTCGTGCGGCTTTCTGTATGGAAGAATTGTTACTGCACAATCCACATTCTCATTTAATACATCAGCGTTATGCTGAAATAAAGTATACACAGGTTAGTGTTTTGTCTATTTTTGTCACCTACGCCATTAAATAATTACATTGACTCAAGCAATACTTTTGAAGCAGGGAATATATATTCATTAATATTCTGTTGCCTCATTTTATTTGCTTACACAGTGATACTGTGTTTGAGATGAACAAGTATGTAAAATGTGTACCAAACAATGGAAAATCCAGGATGGAATGTAACAATATTATGAAAAGGAAAGTTGCTACTCACCATATAGCAGAGATGCTGAGTCGCAGATAGGCACAACAAATAGACTCTCACAATTAAAGCTTTCGGCCGTTGGCCTTTGTCAACAGAACTCTCTCTCTCTCTCTCTCTCTCTCTCTCTCTCTCTCTCTCTCTCTCTCTCTCTCTCTCAAATGCAACTCGCACACACGACTGCAGTTTCAGGCAACTGAAACCGCACTCAGCATCTCCGCTATATGGTGGGTAGCAAATTTCCTTTTCACAATATTGTGATATAAAATGCATGAGTATATAAAAAGTGTAAGTGTATAAAATTTGGGCTTTTTTTGCAGTAAGTATTCATAATAATCAAAATCTTATTGAGGACGTTCTACAACTGAACAATTTAAAGTCAGTAAATGACTTGCATTTGTCTGTAATGTAAAGGATGAAATATAGTGTCAGAGACATTACCAGTTCTCTTTCTGGCAGTCTGACAATAGAAGCTGCTGGCATCACTGACGGGTCACCTGTCTACATTAGCCTCTCTGTCTGAGCGAATTTTTTCTTACTTTAGCATGTGGGTCATTTCATGTCAAATCAAAACACTTCAATAAAAATTTAACCTCACCCTCTTAGATTTTGCTGAAAGTTGGTATAATTATAGTGGGTGCTGAAACTAAGAAAAATACCAAATTTCAATTTTTTACGTCAAACCATTCCTGAAGTATGGTCATGTAAACTTTTCAAAAACTTGCCAAAAATGCGTGAATGGACTTTTTAAAAATTGCCCTAGGAGCTGCCCTAATTGAGCTAAAGGGCTGGGAAAGGTGTCATTTTGCAGTATTTTTCATGCTCTTTCCAGTGATATGCAACAAAACGTAGCTTCTTATTTTTCAAAATACTAATTAATATTTTGATTTAATTTTATTACAAAAAGTACATAATTGAAAATTTTCAAATTATTTCCATGACTACTTCATACTGTTGAAAATTACATGGTGAAATATAAATGTGGGATAATGATGGGTTCATGCCCGCCTGGTTGGCCGTGCGGTCTAACGTACGGCCTTCCGGGCGGGAAGGAGCGCCTGGTCCCCAGCACGAATTCGCCTGTCGGATTTGTCTCAAGGGCCGGTGAACCAGCCAGTCTGTGGATGGTTTTTAGGTGGTTTTCCATCTGTCTCGGCGAATGCGGGCTGGTTCCCCTTATTCTGCCTCAGTTACACTATGCCGGCGATTGCTGCGCAAACAAGTTCTCCACGTACGCATACACCACCCTTACTCTACCATGCAAACATAGGGGTTACATATGTCTGGTGTGAGACGTTCCCTGGGGGGTCCACCGGGGTCCGAACCGCACAATAACCCTGGGTTCGGTGTGGGGCGGCGGAGGGGTGAAGTGGACTGCGGTAGTCGTCGTGGGGTTGTGGACTACTGCGGCTGCTGCGGCGATGGAGCCTCTCTGATTTTTATAGGTCCCCGCTTAACATACAATACAATACAATACAATGATGCGTTCATTGTTAAAAAAATTATTCCGGACTCTTGTTTTTCACTAACAGCCGTAATTTGACCAAACTGACCTTTAACAAACTGGAATTTCATTAAAATATACTGAAAGGTAAGTAAAAAAGTACTAGAAATATCAGAATATCGCCTTCTTGAAACAAAACTAAACACCATTTTCTATCATTGGTTGCTAATATTTTTAGTTTCTTACAGTTTAATGTAATAGTCTATTAACTGGGAAAACGAAATGTTGAGTGTGGGACCTATAGCTAAGATTTAAATAAGGTGTGAAAAACTTGAGAGTAGACTATTGATGTAATACTTCTGGTCCAAAAATACACATTTCATTAGCACAGACTTTAGCCACTGTACGAAGGCTGAGCATACTTGTGTTTCTGTCCATGTATGCAGCAGGCTGTGAACAAGTTGAAACAAGCACCGTGGTTGATATCTGTACAATCATTCAGAGACAGGAGCCACTGTTGAGAGGATATAAGACTGTTACCTTCTAAGGCTTAATGCGCCTACAGCATTATTGTGCACTGTGGTTTTAGTGCAAATCAATTGTTACCTCTGTGTTGACCAATTTGTATCTAGTATATTTAATAGTTCATTTACAAGTAAATCTATAAATTGAAGGAGAGTTTATAAGTGGTTTTTGTATCTATATGGAACCAAGTAAAAAGTGCAAGTGCGGTGTTGTAAGAGTGCGGTGTGTTGTAAGAGTGCGGTGTGGTAAGAGTGCAGTGTTGTAATCCACTGAAGAAGTCAAATCATTTTATTAGAGACAGGAAAAAACTGAGAAATGTCACAGCATGGATGCTCAAATTATTTCCACAATTACCTAGTGGTGGCAGGATTTGTGATAAATGTAGGAAAGATGTAACCACATTGAAAAATACACCAGAGCCCATCAGTGATAGAAGTGTTGAAGAAGATTCTTCTGGATCAGAGATAATCATCCCAGACCAAGACCCTGACTTCACTGCAACTTCAGTGGTAGTTCAAACACTTAAAACATCACTTCGAGAACTAGGTGAGTCCCCAGTTGATTAGAAAAAAGTAACATCTATGTGTTATGCCAAATCAAAAGTGAAAAAAATCTCATCAGTGACATGTAAACTTTTTGTTGCTGCTGAAACGTCATCCTCAGATACTGATACTGATTAATCTGTTCTTGAAAATATCAAAACAAACTTTAATAATTCCATAAGTAGAGCAAAAAAACTAATGATTCTTACAATTTTACCTGAAAAGTGGAGTGTCAGGAAAATAATGAGGGAATTTAATGCTCCTAATTACATTGTTCAGCAATCCAGAAACTTTTTGAAAGAGAAAGGATTCATGGAAGGTCCAAACCCAAAACCAGGAAAGTATTTACCAACAGAAACTGTCAAAACTGTACATTCATTTTATGAAAATGGTGAAGTTAGCCGAGCAATGCCAGGTATTAAAGAAACTTCATAAAGTTCTTTGTTACAGAAACAAGTGGAAGTTAAAAATATCAAAAATACTTATTTTGTGTAACCTTAGAGAAGTTTACAAACATTTTAAAGACAAGTTTCTCTAAATTTGCTGAGTTGAGGCCGAAACATTGTGTATTTGCTGGCTGGAGTGGCGCGCACACACACAGTCTCTGTGTGCACAACTCGCCAAAACATAAAATTAATGATAGAAAATTCCAAACTAAATATAGTAACAAACAGCAGCAGCTTAAACAATTATAAGCAGTGCATTGCAAACACACAACCCATCATCAGTTGATTGCAACTTGGGAAACTGTGAATACTGCCCAGGAGAAACTGTCATACATAAAATTTTACAAGACTCTTTTGATGCAAACTTAATTGAACGAGTTCATTTCCGACAGTGGATTGACCACTGTAATCTGAAAGTGTTCAGAAAACTTCAGAAGAATACATAGATTTATTTTGTAGCAAGATGTCTACTTTGATTCGACATGACTTCATTGCCAAGCAACAATGAACATTCTTTAACTCCACAAGAGAAAACCTTACGTAATCTGAATTTGTTGTCATTTGTGATTTTTCAGAAAATATTTGTATAGTTCTGCAGGATGAAGCTCAGAGTTACCGCTGAACAAGACAACAGATTACCATTCATCCTTTTGTTATATATTACAAACAGGAAGACAAAATTGGGCATTGAGCTTTGTAATTGTTTTCGATTGCCTGGAGCACAATACAGTTGCGGTTTACACCTTTCAAAAGCAGCTTATTTCCTATCTATCACATAAATTCCAAAAGCTTCCAAAAAGGGTATACTATTATTCTGACAGTTCTGCTGCTCAGTACAAAAATAAGAACAACTTCGTGAACCTTTGCCTTCATTAAGAAGGCTTCAACATAAAAGCTGAGTGGCACTTTTCAGCCACAGCACATGGGAAAGGGCCTTGTGATGGAGTAGGGGATTCAGTTAAGAGACTGGCAGCTCGTGCAAGTCTGCAAAGGCCGTACCAAAATCAGATCCAAACTCCACAAGATCTATTTGAGTTGGCAGTAGATAATATCACAAATGTTGATTTTGCATATTCCACTCAAGAAGACTATGCTGCTTCAGAAATATTATTAAAAAGTCGGCTTGAAGGGGCATTGACAATCAAAGGAACACAGCAATTTCATGCTTTCATTCCCAACACTACATCAAAGTTAATACTCAAATACTTTTCAGGTGATATGCAGAGTTGGGAGAGGGAAGTAACTACATCACCAGACAAACTGAAGTTACAAGATGTATCCGGCTATGTCACCACTGTATGTGGCAGAAACTGGTGTCTTGGGTACATTTTAGAAAAATACAAAGAACTTGATGAAGTGAAAACAACTTTCCTTCATTCATGTGGACCAATTAAGTTTACCGAGCGAGGTGGCGCAGTGGTTAGACACTGGACTCGCATTCGGGAGGACGACGGTTCAATCCCGCGTCCGGCCATCCTGATTTAGGTTTTCCGTGATTTCCCTAAATCGCTGCAGGCAAATGCCGGGATGGTTCCTTTCAAAGGGCACGGCCGACTTCCTTCCCCGTCCTTCCCTAATCTGATGAGACCGATGACCTCGCTGTCTGGTCTCCTTCCCCAAAACAAACAACCAACCAACTAAGTTATTCTCCTATCCTGCACATGCAGATGTCCTATGGGTGTCAGTTGTAGATGTTCTCACAAAAGTAAATCCATTTACTCTGACAGGGAGAACATACATTCTTAATGAAAGTGGTGTAAACCAAACCCATTCGACTTTATTAAAATGTAATCTGTGAAGTTCCAAGACAATTTATTGGGAAACTGCTTTCAACTCAGAACTTAATTTTTGTCTCAGGTTAGTGTTACCGGTAATTTATGTTTTATAGAAAGTTTTTTCAAAATTACTGTTAGTAACTATTGTGTTAAATTTAGCTGTTACTCAAAAACAAGCATTATGTATTTAATTTTTTTAATAGTTTCATTCCAAACAGCATGGACCAGAACTATAATGTAAATACTTGTACTTTTTCATTTCAGTTTGTAGTTAAATGCTCAAACTTTTTTGTTTCATCAGTTAATATATTATTAGTTAAGTTGTGTGTAATTAAAATATGCAATCAATTATAATATATGCTGATTAGTTTTGTTTTAATAAGGTGATGTTTTGATATTTCTAATAGTTTTTTTTTACTTACCTTTCAGTATATTTTAATGAAATTCCTGTTTGTTAAAGGTCAGTTTGGTCAGACTACAGCTGTTAGTGAAAAACAAGAGTCCGGAATAATTTTTTTTAACAATGAACCCATCATCATCATCCCACACTTATATCTTGCCATGTGACTTACAACAGTATGAAGTCGCTGTGGAAATATTTTGAAAATTTTCAATTATGTACTTTTTGTAAAAAAAAAAAAAAAAAAATCAAAATATTAATTAGTATTTTGAAAAAGATTATTAATTAGAAGCTATGTTTTGTTGTACATCCCTGGAAAAAGCATGCAAAATGACACCTTTCCCAGTTCTATATCTCAATTAGAGCAGCTCCTAGGGCAATTTAAAAAAAGTCTGTTCACTCATCTTTGGCTGGTTTTTGAAAAGTTTACATAGCAATATTTCAGGAATGGTTTGAGATAAAAAATTTAAATTTGGAATTTTTCTTAGTCTCAGCACCCACTATAATTACACTAAATTTTAGCAAAATCTAAAATTGTGAAGTAAAATAGGTGTGTTGATTTGACATGGTCTTGTAGGAAAAAACTTGATAATTGTGTTAGAACAAATCTCTTTTTCCTCATAATATACTATCTAAAACTCTTCACCTACATCTCACTGATATGTGGTGCATAGAAACATGCAACAGAAACAGCATTTTATTAGCTAGTGAGCCCTCTATCTTTCTCTAGTTAAATAGTTAAAGTATGCACATTCAGAAACACAACCACAAAGATACCGAAACGCACATGCCCATGGCCAAGGGTGAGTCTTCCTGTCTGTAGTCACAGGCTTGTGCATCTGTGTGTGCGTGCATGTGCGTGTGCGTACTTCTGCTAGAGAAAAAACAAGAGCTCACTTTCTGCTGTCTTTGTGTCACACATCAGTCAGCTGTAGGTAAACAGTTGCCTTTCTTTTGTTTTATTTATTATCCATCCAGGAATTTCCATTGTTGCTGTCTAAAACTCTGTCAGCACCCGTATATAATCCATACCACTTTTATTTTGTACTTTTCTTTTGTTGACTTTGGAAAAGAAATTTAACTTGGCTGTGTTCTTGCTGTAATACAGTAATATATGTAGTAATGTCTGTAGCTAAACTACTTTAATTTTACATGATATTGTCTAGTAGCAACTAGTAGAAACTAACCTCAACAACAGACAGTGTCTGCACCCAGCATTTAATTTCAAATACTGGCATAGCTGAGTGGTAAGCACTGCTGACTGCCATGCAGAGGACCTGGCTTTGACTCCCAGAACTCAAGGGATTTTTCATCAGTGGGAGGATTGGTATGGCAAACCCTCGGCCTCGTGAGGGTAACTGAGAAGCTACTCAACCGAATAGTAGCAGTTCTGTAGTAAAAAAAAAAAAAACAGCAATGGCCAGGAGTGTGTTGTGCTGACCACACACCCCTCTGTACAACATCCGATGGCACCATTGGCAGAGGATGACATGGCAGTCGGTCAAACATGATTAACTCGTCTGTGTCCAGTATGTAGAACCTTCCTTTTGCTTACTGGCAATGAAGCTGCACTAATTGTTCGTGTAATAACTTATTTCTGAAACAAACAAACTTACTTACTTTGATTTATTTCGAATCTGTAGTAATTCTTCTAATAGATTATTGTTGAATTTATATATTATTTGTATATATTATATGGAGAGAGACAAATGCCAGCCCAACATGAAGTTTTTCACTTGTCACTTACAATCAAGGTCTTGCATTTTATTGTTAATGTATATTATATCTAAATCTGTGTACATAATCTGCAAGCCACCGTTCTGTGCATGGCGGAGGGTACGACATACCGCTACTGATATTTCCTTTCCTGTTCCATTCACAAATAGTGATAGAAAAACAGCCATTCATAAGCCTCCTTATGCAACCCAATATCTCTCATCTTATGTTCATGGTCCTTACACGAAATGTACATTGGTGGCAGTAGAATCACCTACCTGCAACAAATGTAGCAGCACACTTCTGAATTTTCAGTATCTTCCATTAATGTGACCTGGTGGGTATCCCAAATGCTCAAGCAGTACTCAAGAATGGATTGCACTAGCATCCTATTCACGGTCTCCTTTATACATGATCTACACATCACTAAAGTTCTCCCAATAAGGATATATTTTCACAATATTTGTAAATTTAAATGTAATAGGCTGCACTAAAGTTTCATACAAGAAGCTCGATAATAGCCTCCCACCATTATTTGAATGACTCCCAATCTTATTACCTTGGGGGGTGCTTGTAAACCTCCCAGTACTTCTACAGTGTTTTGACACCAGGCAGAAGTTTGATTAAACCCAAGCCAGTTACCACGTAGAAATACAGGGTGATTCACGAAGATATGCATAAACTGTAACATGTTATTCTATATGTAAAACTAAAGAAAAAAGTTCATACAAACATCACAAAACTGTACAATGTTAAAGTAAAGCACGATTTCCATTTATTTTGTTGTTATATCTGGTGAATCCAATAACAATCTACAAACTACAATAGTTACTATGTGGTTTCACTTAAATACACTGTTGGTATTATGTTCTTTCACTGAACAATACAGTAAACGGACTCCTTTCAAGGTTGGAAAACGACTGAAACAACTCACTAACTGTTGCCAACAATGACATAAATGTTCCTACATTCTTAATGGAAAGTAAACAAATCTACTTATATAATAATCTTTGCTTCTCTGGAAGTTCTGGAAAGCTACTGCAGATACACATCTGGGACATGTTTTATTAGAGTCATCAGGCCAATAACAACAAAATAAATGGAAATCGTGCTTTATTTTAACCCCTTACAGTTTTGTGATGGCTTCATGTTAATTAAGTTGCTAAACTTCAGGCAAAATCTTTCATTAGCTGTAACTCCATATCTATACATTTGAGGACCTATCTTTATATGAACTTTTTTTCTTTAGTTTTACTTGTAGAATAACATATTAAAATATTTGCCTAGTTTGTGAATCACCCTGTATATATTGTCCACTTCATAAATTATGCAAGGACTGCTGCAAATAATCCATTGTATTATAATTATTTTGTCATAGCCAGCACCTGTTTTGAGATTTGTTGCAAACAGTTATGAAGTGCTGTTTTGAGAACTGCTAGAAACAGGTTATTTCTATTGTTCTTTCAGGGAGGATTTGAAAACATGGAACTTGCTCGTGCACATTACTGTGAAGCCATCAAGTTGAATCCAAATAACATGAGAGCTTTGTATGGACTATTTTTGGTAAGTTAAACTGTTTTATCTATATTTATGTCTTACTTTCTCTTCTTTGTGTGCTCTTCGAGCAGTTGGAAACAGTAAAAGTTAGAATTAATTGTAGTTAACAGTTTGCTTACATAATTTATAACAAAGTATTGATTGCTACTCTAATTTCTGATTTGGACAGTGAGTTCTGCCTCCTCTGCATATGCTGTCAGTATCTGTATAGATTACAAACTGCAAATAAGTTATTGTATGCTGCAGTACATCTTATCTCTCTGGGAACAGAAACATTTGATTAAAAATGGTTACATTAAAAGGGCCGGCCCGTGTGGCCGTGCGGTTCTAGGCGCTACAGTCTGGAACCGCGGGCCGCTACGGTCGCAGGTTCGAATCCTGCCTCGGGCATGGATGTGTGTGATGTCCTTAGGTTAGTTAGGTTTAAGTAGTTCTAAGTTCTAGGGGACTGATGACCTCAGATGTTAAGTCCCATAGTGCTCAGAGCCATTTTTTTGTTACATTAAAGGAAAGGGATAAAACCAGTTTCAGAATGATCAAAAGTTGAGACAATCTGATGTCTCAGGTATGAGGCGTAAAAAGAAGTGTAGGTAAAAAGATGTTTATTTGTTGTTGCACATGTTCATTCGTGGTCTAAAATTTTCCTTTTGTTACTGCAAAACTCAGAATGTCTGGAAAATCCATCAGTAAATAATTTGTCAAGAATCTTACTCGCTTTTTGCTCTTATTTATTAACCCAGTCAGACTTCTTGCATGCATCTGTCAGTTGTATGGATAGTGTCATCCTTACAGCATGTTTTGCACTAGAATAACAGCTGTAAACTAAGGTTTAAAAATCAGTTCAGAGTTATCATCACATCTTCTTCATCTTTTTGTTGATCAACCATTTATCATCGATTACTGGGTATAGACCTGACCTCTCACAGGTTTCTCCATCCATCATCTTTTGACATCTAAATCCACCCTTCTTGTTTGTCCTCAGTCCATCTTCCAATAGGTTGTTCATGATACATTTTCTTTATCACGGGGAATCCAACATAGATTCTCCATCTCCCAACACTTCATCTTACTATATGAGCAGCCCATTTCCATTTCAGTTTCATAAGTCACTAACACATCTCCTACTCCTGCCTTTTCTCTTATCAACCTGTTTGTTTTTCTATCTCTTCTGGTTATGTTCATCATCCATTGCTCATTTGGGAACCTTCGGTTTTTAAATAGTTAAAAAAAAGAATTGATGGACTGTGTCAGCTGTGAAACCCAGCACATTATATGGTTAGCACCCATCTCTGCTTATTAATTAGCATGACTACCTTGTACCCCAAAGCTTGCTTCAATTAAGACTGACACATCCACTAATAATTTGCAAATTTGTCTAATGGAGAAGACAGTCTTTGTCACTATAGTCTTGTCAGTTATAAAGTAACTACATTTTCATTGCAGCATGAAATTACTGTATGTGATACACCCCCTACACTGCTGTATGTATCCAGCAGATGAGATCACTTGAATATATTTAGTCTGCCTAGAGGCGGGAAACATGGTATAGTTCTGGTGGGTGCCAGTCAATCTTATATTACAGGGTGTTCTTCTTGGCCTAGCACAGGTGTGTGTGTGTGTGTGTGTGTGTGTGTGTGTGTGTGTGTGTGTGTGTAAAGCCCAATTTAATTTTAGTGTGTACGTGGTTTGTTTTTCAGGATCAGTAGCTATTTGTAGATTAAATTAGGCTTTAATTATTCATGATTTTTTTGTTATGTTCCTGTAACTACTTCACCAGGTATTATTATTATTATTACTATTGTTGTTGTTTTTATTTAGCCAGTAGTTGCTCATAAATTAAATTAGGCTTTAGTTATCCATGATTCTTTTGTTATGTTCCTGTAACTGGTGCACAAAGTGGTTACTATTATTATTATTGTTATTATTATTATTGTTATTATTATTATTATTATTATTATTGTTAGTAGTAGTATAGTAGTAGTAGTAGTAGTAGTAGTATTTCGTGTGGGAAGCCTGTTCACTTCACAAAAATCTTCTTAGAAGAGTGTTTACATCAGTGACAGCTCTGTTGTTTCATTTCAGTGCTCTCTTTTATAACTACAAGTGCTTTCATAATGCACTTCATATAATGGATCTGTCACACATTACCTGCCTTTCATAAACAAAAAAATGCCAGATGATCCAAAAGTAAAACAACACTTGAAAGATCAATAACTCAAAAACTATTGCCAAGTGCATGATATAACTTGCATGGAAAGATACAGGATTGTACTTCATTACAAAAAATGTTATTTGTCAGAATACTATAATTTATTTCTTGTTAGCTTCCCTATGAGTCAGTAGTTTCCAAGGTGATGTGGTACAGTTTACAATTGTGATCCATTTCCATTAAACAAAAAATGATCATCATCTGTTGTCCATGGGAGATTAAAAAACAGTCTGCATTATTTTCCATTTTTACCAGCTGTAAGCATCTCTGAATAAAAGCACTACATTGTGTCCCACTGGTGAAAACTGTAACATGTAGCAAATGCCCACATGATGCCTGGGTACAACCTTCAGATCTTATAAATATGAAGAAAAATGAAGAAGTCCAGTCCATGAGGTATCTATGATAATGTAAAACTTTGCTTCTTCCCAAATTGTAAAAGCTGTCTCAAAGTGAGATGTACTGAACAGGATGTGTGTGAATGAATGAATGAGTGAGTGAGTGAGTGAGTGAGTGAGTGAGTGTACTGGTGGATAGGAGGGTGGACAGGAGTAAAAAATAATCACATCAGACAGCCAAGCTGCCAGTGATATCACACTATTGTCAGTATAAATTATTCCATTTACTACTTCATAAGTTACGTGCCCACACATTGTTGGGACAAGGAGGGTACAGACGTGTCTGGTATTGTATTAAAACAACAAAGTTGACTGAAATGTTATAGAAGGTAAAACACAAATTTTTAATCATGTGTTTCTTGAGGAAATATCAAGTACATATTTAATTTTTAATAAATTGGACTACTTTTGGTCTGGTAAACTACTAATAGGTTCAAAAAAGAAGGGACATTAGACCAAAACGGTGGTGAGACATAATTCTTGTATAGTTTCTTTTTACCTCGGAACAAAAGATATCTCCATAATGTTCCCACCATTAAGACAACAGCACAGCTTTTTTGTTTAGCAGAATGATTAAAAAGTTGATGGCTTTTTTAATACCTGTGCATTCCTTACTGGAAATTTAGTATTGCTCACAGTAGAGGCACCTGTACATCATGAAACTTCACACATTTCTACTTAATACCCATTTGTGGCAACTACACATTGTCAAATGTTACATTTTCTTAATGAAGCTAAATACACTCCTGGAAATGGAAAAAAGAACACATTGACACCGGTGTGTCAGACCCACCATACTTGCTCCGGACACTGCGAGAGGGCTGTACAAGCAATGATCACACGCACGGCACAGCAGACACACCAGGAACCGCGGTGTTGGCCGTCGAATGGCGCTAGCTGCGCAGCATTTGTGCACCGCCGCCGTCAGTGTCAGCTAGTTTGCCGTGGCATACGGAGCTCCATCGCAGTCTTTAACACTGGTAGCATGCCGCGACAGCGTGGACGTGAACCGTATGTGCAGTGACGGACTTTGAGCGAGGGCGTATAGTGGGCATGTGGGAGGCCGGGTGGACGTACCGCCGAATTGCTCAACACGTGGGGCGTGAGGCCTCCACAGTACATCGATGTTGTCGCCAGTGATCGGCGGAAGGTGCACGTGCCCGTCGACCTGGGACCGGACCGCAGCGACGCACGGATGCACGCCAAGACCGTAGGATCCTACGCAGTGCCGTAGGGGACCGCACCGCCACTTCCCAGCAAATTAGGGACACTGTTGTTCCTGGGGTATCGGCGAGGACCATTCGCAACCGTCTCCATGAAGCTGGGCTACGGTCCCGCACACCGTTAGGCTGTCTTCCGCTCACGCCCCAACATCGTGCAGCCCGCCTCCAGTGGTGTCGCGACAGGCGTGAATGGAGGGACGAATGGAGACGTGTCGTCTTCAGCGATGAGAGTCGCTTCTGCCTTGGTGCCAATGATGGTCGTATGCGTGTTTGGCGCTGTGCAGGTGAGCGCCACAATCAGGACTGCATACGACCGAGGCACACAGGGCCAACACCCGGCATCATGGTGTGGGGAGCGATCTCCTACACTGGCCGTACACCACTGGTGATCGTCGAGGGGACACTGAATAGTGCACGGTACATCCAAACCGTCATCGAACCCATCGTTCTACCATTCCTAGACCGGCAAGGGAACTTGCTGTTCCAACAGGACAATGCACGTCCGCATGTATCCCGTGCCACCCAACGTGCTCTAGAAGGTGTAAGTCAACTACCCTGGCCAGCAAGATCTCCGGATCTGTCCCCCATTGAGCATGTTTGGGACTGGATGAAGCGTCGTCTCACGCGGTCTGCACGTCCAGCACGAACGCTGGTCCAACTGAGGCGCCAGGTGGAAATGGCATGGCAAGCCGTTCCACAGGACTACATCCAGCATCTCTACGATCGTCTCCATGGGAGAATAGCAGCCTGCATTGCTGCGAAAGGTGGATATACACTGTACTAGTGCCGACATTGTGCATGCTCTGTTGCCTGTGTCTATGTGCCTGTGGTTCTGTCAGTGTGATCATGTGATGTATCTGACCCCAGGAATGTGTCAATAAAGTTTCCCCTTCCTGGGACAATGAATTCATGGTGTTCTTATTTCAATTTCCAGGATTGTATATTTATTTATTTGTCCTTTTGACCATTTAACACAGCAGTATAGGACATATCAGATACATTACAGAAAAAAGATGCACACAGAGTAGGATAGGATTAGGCAAGGATAGGGCAGGAAATCACCTGGTGTCTTACAGGGGAACCACCCTGGCATTCTCCTTAGCAGCTCGGGGAACCATGGAAAACCTAAGTCAGGGCAGCCAGATGGGAAACACTCCCCTTGAATGTGAGTCCATTCCGTTAACACGGCCTTAGGTTCCTGGTTCTGTATATGATTTGGAAATAAAACCGCGTGTACCTGGTCTACAAGGAGAATATACGAGGGCTATCCACAAAGTACATTACGTTTTGGAATTAAAAATAAATAAAGTATTGGAATTTTTTTATTATATACAGATGAAAGCCACACTTAAATACTACTTTTCTACATTGTTGCCATTTAAATTAAGGCACTTATCGTAGCGATGGACGAGCTTGGAAATTCCTTCATCATAAAATTTGGCCTCCTGCGTCTTCAACCATGTGGCGACTGTCTTTTGGGACAGAAAAGGTGTGATTTTTGTGGATTCTCTGGAAAGAGGCACTACAATAAACTCTCAAAGGTATTGCCAAACTCTGCACAACCTCAGAAGAGCAATACAAAACAAGCGCAGGGGAAAGTTGGGCCCAAAGATCTTGCTGATTCACGGCAACGCCCGAGCCCACACGGCAAATGCCACTCGTGAAGTTCTCGAATCTTTTAAGTGGGAGTTGTTTCCTCATCCGCCGTACAGTCCCGACCTGGCACCGAGCGACTTCCACTTATTCCCAGCAATGAAGAAGTGGTTGGCTATGCAGCATTTTGATGATGACGCACAGCTTCAAGAAGAGGTAACCACGTGGTTGAAGGCGCAGGCGGCCGAATTTTACGATGAAGGAATTTCCAAGCTCATCCATCGCTATGATAAGTGCCTTAATTTAAATGGCAACTATGTTGAAAAGTAGTATTTAAGTGTGGCTTTCATCTGTATATAATAAAAAAAAATTCCAATACATTATTTATTTTTAATTCCAAAATGTAATGTACTTTGTGAATAGCCCTCGTATCAGGCACAAGGAATACAATCTGTGGTACAACTAATACATGGAACTATGTTATGTTAAACTTCTGAAAGCTATAAACTCATATATTTGCACTTCAGGAAAATGTAAACACATGAACACCTGCCAACACTTAAAGTATCGCAGCTGTTCATGCAACTGATTTCATTCTCGGAAGAAGTGAACCGCACTTAATCTGAAGTAAAGAATAGAGAATACTAGCATGTCAAACATTCTCACGCAAAGACACACACATCATAGGTAGCACATCTGTTAAAAGTATTCAACAAGTGAGGGACTAATATGTCTGTAAGCTAACATATTTACTTACACTGTAGAAATACTTATCAGCAAGAAATGTTTCTCTAACTCTGCTCTAAAAGCTGCTTCCTCCTTCAACCTTTTTATGTATGTTGGCAGTGCGCTATAAAGAATGATATCAAAATAGCTTACGTGTCAGAGTATGAGTTGTTCTCGCTCACTTGACATGGAAGGATCCACAGTTATGTGTGTTATAACAATGGTAATTGCTATTAGTTTGCAGGTCTCCAACAATTTTTCATCAACACGCATTTGAATAGATGCAACAATGGCACTGTAAGTGTGCATAACTTATTAAATGGGGATTTACAGTGAGTCCCTGTGGAGCTATATGACAATATTCGAGTAGCCCTTTTCTATTAGTTTTGCCCCAGAAAACTAGGCCATAAGCTATGAGAGACTTTAAGTAACCAAAGTAAGTCATTCTAGCACCTTCTGAGGAACCTACATTTGAAATGACTTTATGAAATACTAATACCAGAGAAGGAAAGTTGCTACTCATCATATAGCGGAGATGCTGAGTCACAATAGGCACAACAAAAAAATTCACACAGTTATAGCTTTCGGCCATTAAGGCCTTTATCAGCAATAGACACACATACACTACTGCAGTGTGGTTGCAGCTCTCTGAGACTGCAGATGTGTGTGCAAGTTGCGTTTGTGTGTGTGTGTGTGTGTGTGTGTGTGTGTACTGCTGACAAAGGCCTTAATGGCCGAAAGCTATAATTCTGTGAATCTTTTTGTTGTGCCTATCACGACTCAGCATCTCCGCTATATGGTGAGTAGCAACTTTCCTTCTTTGGTATTGTTACATTCCATCCTGGATTTTCCATTGTTTGATTTATGAAATACTATCGGTTTTAAGTAATAACTGAGTTTCCATGTACTATTAAAAGAAATTTTCTCTTTTAGGCAGCAACCAACATAGGTTTGTCACCTAAATGCACATCAACAAAGAAGAAGGAAGCACAGAAATTAGCAAAGTGGGCTCTCCATGAAATTGCTCTCAGGTATGGCCATTTTAATAAGTGGTGAATGAAAAATGATATGTCACATTGACCTTAAATATTATTAGAGTTACTGTAATGTTTACTCAAATTTCAACACCATGAGGCGATTACCAAAGGAATGAAATTGAGTCAGTGTATAAGTTATAATGCTACAAAGAAATGATTATATGTGCAAAGCAATGTGCTGAGTCTCTCCACATGTTGTAGTATTCAATCAAATCATATGATGCAAGAGAATTGCATTCCATTTAACAATTATACAAGTCCAAAATTTATACAACTATTTGGCTGTTGAACAGTTCTTAGAAGTGATTAATCAGCTTATAAGGACCCCTGCCCCCTTAGCCCGTATATGCTCAAACTTTCTAAAGTACTAGCTGTAACATTCTTCAACTTTGGAAAAAAATATTGTGATTAATTTTAAATTTTATTCAAGACAGCCATTGAAATTAATATTTAGGCTGAAAATGGGTGAATAAATATTTCAAATACTAACAAAGAGATAGAGGGGCTGGCCAGTACTTACCTCAGCTCAGTACAGCCGATAGATAACACAAAACAGAACAGAAAATTTACATTCATAGCTTTCGGAACTTTGTTCCTTCATCAGGGAGGAGAGAGGGGAAAAAGGGAAGAAGGGAAAGTGGATTTAGTTACTCACAACCCATGGGTTCCCTTTTTTCCCCGTCTCCTCCCTGATGAAGGAACAAAGTTCCGAAAGTTAGGAATGTAAATTTTCTGTTGTTTTGTGTTATCTATCAGCTGTACTGAGCTGAGGTAAGTACTGGCCAGCCCCTCTATCTCTTTGTTAGTATTTGTTTCACATCTTTATATGAGATTTTCCATTAATCACTTTGAATACATATTTCCATTAGTAGAACCATGTTTATAACAAACAGTTCATGTACTGAAAACTCTCTATGAATAGGTTTTTTTTTCTTTCTTACAACCATTGTTGAATGTTAATAAACATCATCCAATTGTTACATTCGTTCTCAGTAAAAATTCTTGTGTTCCAGTACAGGGTACAAACCCCAGTGATCATTCTTGATTTAAATTTTTCTAAATCAGAGTAGGTGAATGCCAACTACATTTGTTACACAAGGCCATGTCTGATTGCATTCTAGTTTCTTGTCTGTGCTGGTGCTCTGCGTTTAAAGACTCTGATTTTGATGGAACATTAAGTACTGACTTTGACCGTACTTTGGCAAGAACCTTAAGTAATAACTAGCAATTAAATTCATAATTTTTATTTTAAACATTAGACTCACAGTGTTAATAAATCCAGCTGACAATGACCATGCCTCTGATACTTCACTTCCATAGCATTTAAATTCTTTGCACTGTGCTGTGATTTTTTTTTTTCCTGTGATTCTGCATTGCCACTAAAAATCATCTTCGTTGTACAAATTAACAATATTACCAGTTAAAACTTCAATTCTAGATTCATTTTAATTACTCTTCAAGACACTTTGTTAAGTGAAAAAACAGCTGATTTTATGTCAGAATGTATTGTACATGTTGGGATATATCCCTCTCTAATCTTTAGCACTTTTTTATGTTGCAGGTATGAGAGGCAGAGTAGAAATAAAAAACAGGTAGCATCCCTGGAATCCCTTGTTAGTTCATTGCAAATTTCTGGAACATCATAAAATTTGAAAGTTCAATGCTTTACTTTTACTTAAGTTTATTGTTGTAAGGTCTATAGTATTTTAAAAATGATGTCTTTACACACTGTTATTTGTGAACTTTGAAATTGTTAATAAATGTGTATAATTTATTTTAAGTTAATAGTGAATGATTCATTGTATATGCAGTGATGGAAACTATAAACAATGTTGCAGTTGTGGAATCTTGATCTTTGGCAAAATTAAAATCATTTTCTATTATTATGTGTTGCATTGCTCTTGTAATCTCGGAAGCTATATACTGAGCTACTACCATTTGTCATTTGAGTAATAGTTTCCATAGTTCTTATTATTTATGTGAGTATCTTTGACGATTCAATTAGTTTACACTGTTTAATTGTAGTTTGTGGAAATGCCCTGCCATCACAAATGCAGTTTCTCTATTGTAATTGACTGAAGGAATCATTGGTAGTCTCAAATGTGTAATTTAGTAAATATACAGTTCTTTGACTTTCTCTTATTTGAAGTTTTCCAGAGATTATTGCCACACTCTACAGTTTTTTGAACTTGTCTTATTGCATTTGTGTTCTTTTGCTAATTGCCTCTTTAAAGTATATATAATTTTTCCTGCTCCTAACATATCAATTTTGGTGTGCACACGTGTGTGTGTGTGTGTGTGTGTGTGTGGGGGGGGGGGGGGGGGGTGAGGGGGGGACAATAGGGGGTTTAAATCAAACATCTCTACATCAACTTCTAGCATATTCTTCAATTAGACATTTAGGGTGAATAATTAGATCCGTAACAGTCAGAGAAAACATCTGAGAACTATATTTTATTATTTACTCACTACTAAGATTAATTATGGTTTTATTATTTAAGCAAATAAATCTATTTTTCATAAACCAAATTTATTCAGCCCGAAATATAAAAATTGAAATTAAATTCATAATATTCTTATCTCTCCTATCTCTAGGTGGTTTACCGCCATTTCTTGGATTCCTACCAAAATGAATTGTTATACAATCATTAATAGAAAACAACATTATAACTATTATGGTCGTACTAACTACAATTACACTTTATTATTACATACGTATTAGATTCTCAGCCTTAATTCAGAAAATTCAGGATCTATAAAGTCTCAAAAATCAAGAATTATTCTTCCTATAACAGTAATAATTTCAACAATAGGGTTGATCTCAACATCAACTCTAATCTCATTATACTAAGGACTTAAGTTAATTAAACTAATAACCTTCAAAGTTATAATTAAAAGAATAATCTTTTAGGCCTTAGTAAAATTTTACACCTCTAGAATTGCAGTCTAGAATCATAATTGAATATAAGACCAAAATATGGTAAGAGAGAAAGTATCTCATAAGTAGATTTACAGTCTACCACCTAAAATTCAGCCATCTTACTGCAAAAATGATTATTTTCAACAAACCTTAAGGACAGTGGTACTTTATACTTCCTATTTGGAGCATGAGCAGGAATAGTAGGAACATCAATAAGAATACTTATTCATGCTGAACTCGGTCAACCAGGGTCTCTAATTGGAGATGATCAGATTTATAATGTCATTATTACAGCCCACGCATTTGTAATAATTTTCTTTATAGTAATACCTATTATAATTGGTGTATTCGGTAATTGACTTGTACCATTAATAATTAGTGCACCAGATATAGCATTCCCACGAATAAATAATGTAAGTTTTTGATTATTACCACCTTCATTAACCCTCCTTCTTACATCTTCTATAGTAGATAACGGTGCTGGTACAGGATGAACAGTTTACCCCCCCCCCCCCCCCCCCCCCCTCTAGCAGGAGCTATTGCACACGGAGGTGCATCTGTAGATCTAGCTATTTTCTCACTACACTTGGCAGGTGTATCATCCATTCTTGGTGCAGTAAACTTCATTACAATAGCAATTAATATGCGATCAGAAAGTATAACTTTAGATCAAACACCTTTATTTGTTTGATCTGTAGCTATTACAGCCCTTCTTCTCCTTCTTTCACTTCCAGTTTTAGCAGGAGCTATTACCGTACTATTAACAGATCGAAATTTAAATACATCATTCTATGATCCTGCAGAAGGAGGAGACCCAATTTTATACCAACATCTATTCTGATTCTTTGGGCACCCAGAAGTTTACATTCTAATTCTACCCGGATTTGGTATTATTTCACGCATTGTATGTCAGGAAAGAGGAAAAATTGAATCATTCGGAACATTAGGTATAATTTACGCCATACTATCAATTGGACTAATAGGATTTATTGTATGAGCACATCATATTACAGTAGGAATGGATGTTGACACACGGGCATACTTAACATCAGCAACAATAATTATTGCTGTACCTACAGGAATTAAGGTATTCAGATGACTAGCTACACTATATGGAACTAAATTCAAGTTCAATCCACCATTATTATGAGCTCTAGGATTTATTTTCCTATTCACAATGGGTGGATTAACAGGATTAGTACTAGCAAATTCATCACTTGATATTGTATTACATGATACATATTATGTAGTAGCCCTCTTCCATTATGTATTATCTATAGGAGCAGTATTTGCAATTATAGGAGGTGTTATTAAATGATACCCACTATTTACAGGATTAACCATAAACAATACATGATTAAAAATCCAATTCACAATTATATTTATTGGAGTAAACTTAACATTCTTCCCTCAACACTTCTTAGGGTTAGCAGGAATACCACGACGATATTCAGACTACCCAGACGCATATACATAATGAAATGTAGTATCAAGAATTGGATCTACAATTTCTATAGTAGGTATTATTATATTCATTGTAATTATATGAGAAAGAATTGTTACAAACCGAGCAATTATATTTAGAGCTAATATAAGATCAACAGAATGGCTACAAAATAACCCACCTGCAGAACACAGTTACTCAGAATTACCATTAATTTCTAGATTCTAATATGGCAGATTAGTGCAGTGATTTAAGCTCAACAAATAAAGTTTTGACCTTTTATTAGAAAAGATTATAAATTACAACATGATCAAATTTATCCCTTCAAGATGGAGCTTCATCATTAGTGGAGCAACTATCATTCTTTCATGATCATACTATGGTCGTATTATTATTAATTACAGTAATTGTAGGTTATGCCCTAAGTTATATATTATTTATTGCCTATACAAACCGAAACATACTTCATGGACATTTAATTGAAACAATCTGAACAGCATTACCAGCAGTTACCCTAATTTTTATTGCTTTACCATCATTACGACTATTATACTTACTTGATGATTCAGTAGACACAATAATTACAATCAAAACCATTGGACGACAATGATACTGAAGATATGAATATTCAGACTTTATAGATGTAGAATTCGACACTTATATAACACCAGAACAAGATTTAGAAAATGATGGATTCCGACTTCTAGACGTAGATAACCAAACAATTCTCCCAATAAATACAGAAGTACGAGTATTAACAAGAGCATCAGATGTTCTACACTCATGAGCAGTTCCTGTATTAGGAGTTAAAATTGATGCAACACCAGGTCGACTAAATCAAGGAACATTTACAATAAACTGATCTGGGTTATTCTTCGGACAATGCTCAGAAATCTGTGGAGCAAACCACAGATTTATACCAATTGTAATTGAAAGAACTTCAGTAAATTTATTTATCAAGTGATTATCTAAGATAATCTAAGGAGTTAGTTAAATAAATAACATTAGAGTGTCAATCTAAAATAACTAAACAATTAGTACACCTTGAAACATCAGATGACTGAAAGTAAGTAATGGTCTCTTAAACCAAACAATAGTAAATTAACGACTACTTCTGATGGGGAAATTAAATCTAAATCCCTCAAATATCTCCTCTCCCTATTCATTATATTTTCAGCTACCCTGATCCTATTTAATCAAATAAACTTTTTCTCATTTAAACCTAATATTATTAAAAGAGCAGAAAAAAGAACAATTGAGATAAAAAACTTAAATTAAAAATGATAACAAACTTATTCTCAACATTTGATCCATCAACTAACATCTTCAATTTATCATTAAATTGAACTAGATCATTTTTAGGACTGTTATTATTCCCATCAATGTTCTGACTTACACCATCACGAATTAATATTATCTGAAATAAACTAAACCTAACCTTACACAACGAATTCAAAACACTACTAGGACCAAAATCATTTAATGGAACAACATTCATCTTTATCTCAATTTTTATTATAATACTATTTAATAATTTCATAGGATTATTTCCTTATATCTTTATTAGAACAAGAAATTTAGCATTAACATTTGCAATCGCCCTACCTATATGATTAAGATTCATATTATTTGGATGAATTAATCGTATATTTACACACTTTGTTCCACAAGGAACACCACCTGCATTAATATCATTCATAGTATTAATTGAAACAATTAGAAATGTAATTCGACCTGGTACACTAGCAGTATGACTAGCAGCAAATATAATTACAGGACATTTACTATTAACCTTACTAGGAAATACAGGTCCATCTATAGCAATAAACCTAATCTCACTACTAATTATTGGACAAATACTTCTATTAATTCTAGAATCAGCAGTGGCAATAATTCAAGCTTATGTTTTCTCAATTCTAAGAACTTTATATTCTAGAGAAGTATACTAACCTATGTTAACAACTCACTGAAATCACCCATTCCACTTAGTAGATTTATTGACCTTGACCACTAACAGGAGCAATTGGAGCAATAGTCCTGGTATCAGGATTAGCAAAATGATTTCACCTATTCAACATCACCTTATTTATAATTGGATTCAGAATTACCTTACTAACTATAATTCAATGACGACGAGATGTAGTTCGAGAAGGAACATATCAAGGACTACATACAGGGTTTGTATCAATTGGATTACGATGAGGAATAACCCTATTTATTGCATCAGAAGTATTATTCTTCGTTTCATTCTTCTGAGCCTTCTTCAGAAGAAGACTAGCACCAACAATTGAACTAGGAATATTATGACCTCCAATAGGAATTCAACCTTTTAATCCTATACAAATTCTATTACTTAATACAGCTATTCTTTTAGCCTCAGGAGTAACTGTAACATGAGCACATCATAGTTTAATAGAATCTAACCATACTCAAGCATTACAAGGACTATTTTTTACAGTATTATTAGGACTATATTTCACAATACTTCAAGCATACGAATATTCAGAAGCACCTTTCACTATTGCAGGCGCAGTTTATGGATCAACATTCTTTGTTGCAACAGGCTTCCATGGTCTCCACGTAATTATTGGAACATTCTTCTTAACAACATGCCTACTTTGACACTCAATAAATCAATTCTCGCCAAGACACCACTTTGGATTTGAAGCAGCAGCATGGTACTGACACTTCGTAGACGTAGTATGATTATTCTTATACATCTCTATTTATTGATGAGGTAGATAATTGTTTTTCTAGTATAAATAGTACATTTGACTTCCAATCAGAAATCTTGATATAAATCAAGAAAAACAATCCTAATTCTATCTACAAGAGTTTTTATTAGATTTATTATTCCAATAATTGTTATAATCCTTGCAACAACATTATCAAAGAATTTAATCAATGATTGAAAAAAAAGATCCCCATTTGAATGTGGTTTTGATCCAAAAAGATCAGCACGAATACCATTCTCTCTACGATTTGTCCTAATCGCAGTAATTTTTTTAATTTTTGATGTAGAAATCGCACTAATTCTTCCAATCGTAATTATTTTCAAAACCTCAGACATTATAATCTGAACATTATAAGAATATTTTTTATTCTAGTCCTATTAGGAGGACTATACCATGAATGAAATCAAGGAGCCTTACAATGAGCAGAATAAAGGGTTGTAGTTAACTATAACATTTGGGTTGCATTCAAAAAGTATCGATGTAATCAATCAACCTTAAATAGAATAAGAAGCGAAATATTGCAGTCAGTTTCGACCTGGAAGATTGGTAAATAAAATACCCTTATTCTCATTAATTGAAGCCAAAAAGAGGCGTATTACTGTTAATAATATAATTGAACTATAAAGTTCCAATTAAGGAAATGTAAAGCCAATATGAAAGCTGCTAACTTTTTATATTAGCGGTTAAACTCCGTTAACATTTATAAAATTTATATAGTTTAGATAAAACATTACATTTTCACTGTAAAAATAATATATCTATATTTATAAATACCTAATAGTAAAAATACTTCCTTAACATCTTCAGTGTCCCGCTCTAATTATAAGCTATTTAAGTACATGAAAAATAATATCACCAAAATAAATAATCATAAAATAAAATTTAAAAGATAAATCTTAAAATTAGAATCATATCAACCCTGAATATATCTAATTAAATAAATAAATAGTCTATATAAACCTTGACCCCCAAATAATTCACCTCAACCATAATCAAATGATTTAGATGAATAATAACCTAACTTTAAAGGAATATATCTAACAAAAGAAAGCATACTTAAAGAAAATAAATCATGAGAAAAATCAAACTTAGAAATAAGGTAACCCAAATAAGCACCTAAAACAACTACTGTAATAGTTAAAAACTTTAAATAATAAGGCAAAGCAATCACATGAGGAATAGGAAAAATTAACCAAGACAAAAGACTATCACCAAAAACAGCAACAAATAATATACCAATTATACCAAACGAAATATAATAACCCTTATCATCAAAAGAAAATCTAGAATAAAAATTATTATCCCCAGATATTGAATAATAAAATAAACGAAATGAATAAGAAGCAGTTAAACTAGCAGAAAAAAAATAAAGAAAAAAATTAAACAATTAATTCATCTTAATCAAACCATTTCAAGAATTAAGTCCTTTGAATAAAAACCTGCCAAAAAAGGTATACCATACAAAGACAAACTAGAGACATTAAAACAAACAAAAGTTAAAGGTAGAAAATTAACAATTGAGCCCATAAAACGAATATCCTGAGAATCCTTTAAATAATGAATTATTGAACCTGCACACATAAATAATAACGCCTTAAATAAAGCATTAGCTAATAAATGAAAAAATGCAAGTTTTGGATAACCTATAGCCAAAATTCTTATTATTAAACCAAGTTGTCTTAAAGTAGAAAGAGCAATAATCTTCTTCAAATCAAATTCAAAATTAGCCCCCAATCCAGCCATAAATATAGTTATACAACCAATCAAAAGTAAAAATCAACCACAATTATAAGTATCTAATATTGGTCTGAAACGAATTAATAAATAAACTCCAGCAGTTACAAGAGTAGAAGAATGAACTAAAGCAGAAACAGGAGTAGGGGCAGCCATAGCAGCAGGAAGTCAAGAAGAAAAGGGAATTTGAGCTCTCTTAGTTATAGCTGCCAAAACAATTAATATAGTAATAAGCTTTATTTCAAAAGAGTTCGAAATAAAATCATAATAATAAATATAATTCCAACCACCAAAATTTAATATTCAAGCAATAGAAATTAAAATAGCAACATCACCAATACTATTAGAAAGTGCAGTTAATATACCAGCACTATAAGATTTCACATTTTGGTAATAAATAACTAAACAATAAGAAACCAAACCTAAACCATCTCATCCTAACAAAATTCTAATCAAATTAGAACTAATAATTAAGAACCCTATAGAAAGAATAAATATTAAAACAATAACAATAAAACGATTTATATTCTTTTCACCTGATATATAATCTTCTCTATAATAAATAACCAAAGAAGAAATATATATAACAAAAGATATAAAAATAAGAGACATTCAATCCAAAATTAAAGTTATAACATTCATAGAACCATTTAAATTAAAAAGTTCCCACTCAACAAAAACTCTATAATCAATTATTAAATAATAAATACCTAAAATAAAAATTATAGTTCTAGAAAAGAATAAAGAAAAAAAACTCAAAGAACAAGTAGAAAATAAATTCACGGCCTAAGATGAAAAACTTCATATCATTGATTCCACAAAACAATATTTTTAATTAAAATACTTAAGCTAATTAAACAAAGAAATATTCACCCTTTAAACAGAGAATATTTAAAGGCAATCAATGTAAAAGTAAAAGATGATATTCACGAAAATAACCAAGAGAACAAGTATAAACCCCAGAATAATAATTACCATGCTGAGAATAAGCATACATATATAAAGTATAAACAGCTCTAAAAAAAGATAAAAAAATTAAAGCAAAAAATCTAAAAGAAGATCAAGACATAATTCTATTTAATAATCTAAGTTCACCTTCCAAATTTAATGAGGGGGAGCAGCTATATTTGAAGATCTCAAAAGGAATCACCATAAAGCCATTCTAGGTATTAAATTAATTATACCCTTGTTAATTAATAATCTTCGTCTATCTAAACGTTCATAAATAATATTAGATAAACAAAACAATCCAGAAGAACATAAACCATGACCAACCTTTAAGGAAAGAGAACCTATACAACCTCACCAATTTATAGTTGTCAATCCACCAATAACCATTCTTATATGAGCAACAGAAGAATGTGCAATTAAAGACTTTAAACCAACCTGACAAAAACAAATAAATCTTACAATAACCCCACCAGATAAACCTAAAGATAATCAAAAAGAATTAAACTTTAAACCCAAATAAGAAATAACCTTTATAACACGAAAAACACCATAACCACCTAACTTCAATAGAACACCAGCAAGAATTATTCTACCTGAAATAGGGGCCTCTACATGAGCCTTAGGAAGCCATAAATGAACCAAAAATATTGGTATCTTAACTAAAAAAGCCAAAATTATAAACACATATAATATAAAATTATAAGAACCAAAATCAACCAATAAAGGAAAACAGAAAGTGTTAGAAAAATCATAAACCTTAAATAAAACCAGTAATAAAGGCAATCTAGCAATCAAAGTATAAAAAATTAAATAAACACCAGCCTGTAAACGTTCAGGTTGATAACCTCAACCCAAAATCAAAAGTAAAGTAGGAACCAATCTGGCCTAAAAAAATATATAAAAAGAAAGAAGACTTAATCTAGCAAATGAACAATAAAGCATAATCATTAAAATTAAAACCATAAAGACAAAAAAAATAGAATGATAAGAACTTAAATAAACTGAACCTCTAGCAGTAATTATTAAAGAACAAATTCAAAAACTCAACAAAATCAAACTAAAAGAAAAATAATCAATACCAAAATAATATCTAATTATATTCAAATCTGCATACGAATAAACACAAATTATAAAAACAAAACCCGACAGAAACATTAAAGAATGAACCAACCATCAACAATTATTCAGCAAACAAAGAGGGATCAAAAAAATAGTTATAAATAAATACTTTAACATAAAGATAGTCCAAAAGAATTAAAAAAATCATTACCATGAGAACGAATTATTGAAACTAAAATAGAAAGACCTAAAGCACCTTCACAAACAGAAAAAACTAAAAAAATAACAGGAAAGAAATAATCATAATCAAACTCAATAAAAAAAACAATAATTAATATAAACAAAGAAAGAACAATATACTCTAATCTCAGAAGAACCATCAATAAATGTTTACGTTTAGAAGAAAAAACATAAACACCAGCAAAATAAACCAATAAAGATGTAAAAACAGAGAATATAAACATTAGTTTTAATAGATTAAAAAAAATGCCAGTCTTGTAAACCGGAAATAAGTCTAGCCCCCACTTTTAAAACTTCAGAGGTGAAAAAGCTTCCATCATCGGTCCCCAAAACCAATATTTTAAATAAACTAACCCACTGAAATGATTAAAACAATAATTATATCACTATCTAACGTAATAAATATTAATTTTATTAAATTGAGACACCCAATATCAATAATGTTTTTCATTATCCTACAAACTTTTTTAGTTGGATTAATAACAGGAACAATAATGGACAGATATTGATTATCATATATTTTATTTTCAATGTTTCTTGGTGATATACTAGTCCTATTTATTTATATTACAAGAATTGCATCAAACGAAATATTTCAACCTAAATCAATTACCATAATTATTACCTTAACAACATCAGTATTTATTATATCAACATTAATTATCCTAGATATAACAATAGTTATAGACTTTTTCAAAAATACTGAAACTATAAATATTGATTATTCAATCAATTACCAAGAAATAACAATATCTTTAGAAAAATTATATAACAGACCAACATTCATTATTACAATAATAATAATAATTTATTTATTTTTAGCACTATTAGCAGTAGTTAAAATTACTAATATTAACCAGGGGCCTATTCGTAAAATAAGATAATTTACTAATGAATAAACCCTTACAATTAAGACATCCTTTAATTAAAATTATTAATAACTCTTTAGTTGATTTACCTGCACCAACAAATATTTCATTTTGATGAAGTTTTGGGTCCCTGCTAGGGTTACGCTTGATAATTTAAATCAAATACATTATACATCAAATATTGAAATAGCATTTAGTAGTGTAGTACACATCTGCCGAGACGTAAATAATGGTTGAATTATTCAACTTTACATGCAAATGGAGCATCTATATTTTTTATTTGTATTTATTTGCATGTAGGACGAGGAATTTACTATGGATCTTATATATACATACACACCTGATTAATTGGTACAGTAATTCTATTTTTAGTTATAGCAACTGCATTTATAGGATATGTTTTACTTGATGTCAAATATCATTTTGAGGTGCAACAGTAATTACTAATTTATTATCAGCAATTCCATATTTAGGAACAGATTTAGTTCAATGGGTATTCATTGCGTTGATAACGCAACATTAAATCGATTTTTCACAATCCATTTTGTATTACCATTTATTATTGCAGCTATAGCTGCAATTCACTTATTCTTTCTTCACCAAACAGGGTCTAATAACCCCTTAGGACTAAACGGTGATATTGAGAAAAATCCCATTTCCCCCATACTTTACTTTCAACGATTCTATTACATTTGTATTAATAACATCATTATTAATTATATTATGCTTAATTAATCCTTACCTCCTAGGAGATCCAGATAATTTTGTACCTGCTAATCCATTAGTAACACCGGTTCATATTCAACCAGAATGATATTTCTTATTTGCATACGCAATTCTACGATCAATTCCTAATAAGTTAGGAGGTGTTATTGCAGTATTCTTATCAATTAGAATCTTAATAATTTTACCATTTTATAATAAAACACCGTTCCAAAGTATCCAATTCTATCCTATTAATCAGATTTTATTCTGAATTATAGTAATTGTTGTATGCTTATTAACATGAATTGGTAAATGACCTGTTGAAGAACCTTACATTATAACAGGGCAAATCTTAACAATTATTTACTTTACATACTTCTTAATTAATGTCCATGTTGCAAATGCATGAGATAAGCTAATTAAGGAATAATAAGTTCATTAGCTTAGGAAAAGCATATGTTTTGAAAACATAAAACTAGAAGTTTAACTCTTCTATTAACTTTTCCTAAAAAATTTCACTAAATGAATGAGATAAATAAAATCTTTAAACCAACAAAGAAAATAAAAAAATTTAAAGATAAAGGTAAAAATCTTTTTCAAGCCAAGTATATTAACTTATCATAACGGAACCATGGTAATGTACCACGAACTCAAATAAAGCCAAAGGATATAATAGCAAGCTTAATAAAAAATATAAAAGAAAAAAAATCACCACCTAAAAAAATTAAATGTAATAATATTCTTATAAAAACAATTCTAGTATACTCAGCTAAAAAAATTAAAGTAAAGCCACCTGCACCATATTCAATATTAAAACCTGAAACTAACTCAGACTCACCTTCGGCAAAGTCAAAAGGAGTACGGTTAGTTTCGGCTAAACAAGAAGCAAAGCAAGCTAAAGCTAAAGGAAAAGAAATAATAACAAATCAACAATAAAGCTGAAAATTTATAAAATCAAACATGTTAAAACTACCAATTAAAATAATTAAAGATAATAAAATTAAAGCTAAACTAACTTGATATGAAATTGTTTGAGCAACAGAACAAAGAGAACCTAATAAAGAATAATTTGTATTAGAAGATGAACCAGCAATCATAATGGTATAAACACCTAATCTAGTGCGACATAAAAAAAAACCATAAGAAAAAGAACATACATAAGTTAAGTAAGGGAAAATTACTGAAACAGCCAAAGAAATTATTAAATTAAAAACAGTAGAAAAATAATAAAGTAAATAATTAGATATAATAGGAATTGGCTGCTCCTTACAAATCAACTTAATAGCATCACTAAAGGGTTGTGGGATTCCTACAAATCCTACCTTATTTGGACCCTTACGAATCTGAATATAACCTAAAACCTTACACTCTAATAAAGTTAGAAAAGCAACACTAATTAAAACACAAATAACTAATAAAAAAATTTAAAATAAACGTAAATAAATCATAAAGTATCAATACTATTTGTAGAAAAAATCTACGTAAATGAATTCTAAATTCAACACATTAATCTGTCAAAATAGTAAATTAGTTAATATTAATCAATATAATAAAAAATATTTCAACCATATGGTCCTTTCGTACTAATATGGATTAATAATCTTAGGATAGAAACCGACCTGGCTGACGCCGGTCTGAACTCTGATCATGTAAGAATTTTTAAATTCGAACAGACCTAATTACTGGGCTCCTGCACCCAAAATTTTTCTTAATCCAACATCGAGGTCGCAATCTGCTTTGTCGATATGAGCTCTCAAAAACAATTACGCTGTTATCCCTAAGGTAACTTAATCTTATGATCATAAATTATGGATCAAAACAACAAACATAAATCAATGATATAATAATGAAGAGTTTATTTATCCTTCATGTCACCCCAACAAAACATCATCATTAAATATAGAAAGACAAACAAAAAAACTATATAAAAGCAAAATGTTAAGCTCTATAGGGTCTTCTCGTCCTATAGAAGAATTTAAGCCTTTTGACTCAAAAGTTAAATTCAAAAATTTATTAAGAGACAGTTGATTTCTCGTCAAGCCATTCATTCCAGCCACTAATTAAGAGAGTAATGATTATGCTATCTTTGCACTGTCAAAATACTGCGGCTCTTTAAAAATCCGCTCAGTGAGCAGGCCAGACCTCAAAGTATTTTCAAGAGGACATGTTTTTGATAAACAGGCGGAAATCAATTTTGCCTAGTTCCTTATAATAAGTTTACAAGGTAAAAATTTTATATAAATAAATATACTAATTGTATCATTATTACAAAAATTTTAAAATTAAATTAATAATCTTAACAAAAATCCTACAGAAACTGTAGGTCCCCTTGCTCTGTTGGCTAATTCAGTGAACTGTTGCAACAAATCCTCTCTCAGGACTACACCAAATGAATTATTTAAAAAGGCTTCAGATAATGAAGCTGAACCAACAACTTCATGAGCAATCTGTCATCCTAGTACTCTTATTAATAACTTTTATCTTGATTATAATCTTTGTTTTGTAGTAAAACTGTAGTGGAGCATGTGCTGATATGAAACTTCCTGGCTGTGGCAAAGCCATTCCTCTGCAATATCCTTTCTTCCAGGAGTGTTAGTTCTGCAAGTTTCATAGGAGATCTTCTGTGAGGTTTGGAGGTATAAGACGAGGTACTGGTGGAAGTAAAGCTGTGAGGACAGGTCATGAGTCACACTTGGGTAGCTCAGTTGGCAGAGTACTAGCCCGTGAAAGGCAAAGTCCCGAGTTAGAGTCTCCATCTCGCACACAGTTTTAATCTGCCAGGAAGTTTCATATCAATGCACACTCTGCTGCAGAGTGAAAATTTCATTTGACAGATGATGTAACTGTGAGATTGGAGAATTGCAACATTTGCCGACGAGACAGGTCTATAAAAAGTGCAAACATATCTGACAAAGCCCATAGAATAATGGAACAGACTTAAAAGTGATTCACAGTTATGAAATTGATCCTTAATCTTCGGAAAACTTGTACTGCAGGTTACTGGTAGATGACAGACAGGAAATTGAAGCTACAGAGTTATTCGAAAACTATGTAAAAGAATGGCTCATTAGCCACTCCTGTTACAATTTATCAGAATATTTGTACTCGGCGTGTAAAGTCCACACAACTCTGACTTTATGTGAATCTTGACAGCTGATAGTGGTGTGCATGAAGTTAGATAATTGCGTTGTTGGAAGTTTTAGATAAAACAGCATTTGCATAGCATAAGAGAATGATCAAATATGCACTCCTGGCCAGGAAAGGTAGCAAATAACAAAATTATGCTTACAGTGAGTAGGAAAACTACATGTACGAGGGAAGCTCGGAAGGTAACCTGCAATGATTTGCAGCTGAAATGTTGAAATTTCATGATTATGTAGTTTGAAGTTTGCACTACAGAGGGTATTTTGTTTTCTTTTGCAGCTCTATTGAGAGAAGTCTGAACTATGAAATAAACATGATGCGCATGTTACCGTCGTCAACTTGTGAAGAGAAGTGAAGTGGTGTTAATTACTTGTGGACCAAAGGGCATAAACTGAGTGAAATTCACAGGGATTTGTATGGCATTGACAGGGATGACTGTATGGACTGTAGCAATGTCTCCAGGTGATGTGAATTCTTCCAAGAGGGCTGTGTGAACCTTAGTAATTCGCCACACTTCAGGTGGCCAGTAACAGCTGCAACTCCACAGAATGTTTCAGGTGGCCGGTAACAGCTGCAATCTCGCAGAATGACGGATCCATTGAGGCAACAATTTTGAATGGCCAGTGTGTGAAACTACAAACCTTATTGCCACAGTGCAATGATTCTTTTGATGTAGTGCACGATATTGTTGATGACATGTTGAAATTGTGTAAAGTTAGTGCTTGCTGGGTGCCTAAGAACCTGACAAATATCCCCAAGGCTCAGCAAATGGTGATAAGCTTGGATCACGCCACAGAGCAACGTGACTTTCTGAAAGTAATTGTCACTCGTAATGAGTTGTGGCTGTACCATCACATGCACAAAACCGAGCAGATCTATATGAGTAGAAACATGGCGGTTCCCACTGCAAAAAGAAATTCAAAGTGGATCTATCTGCTAGGAAACTGCTTGTGACAGTGTTCTGGGACATGCATGATGTGTTATTGGTGGACCTCATTGAACAGTGGACCACTTTGAATGTTAAGTTGCACTGTGTCCTTTGTGTCAAATGCCACACTGTTAATGCTGACAGTGTGAAATTCCTTCATGAAATGCTCGCCCCCAAGTTGCTACTCCTGTTCATTAGAAAATCACCAAATATAGATGAGAAGTGCTCCAGCATCCAACACGCAACCTGACCTTGCAGCCCCCGTGCAGGTCCAGGGGTAAGAACAGGCCCAAGGTATTCCTGCCTGTCGTAAGAAGCGACTAAAAGGACTTGCACACATTCCGGTCTTTATGTGATGGTCCCCTGTAGGGTTTTACCTCCATTTTTCAAAATTTTCCCGAAGAGTGAGCCAACTGGGGAAGCGCACCTTACGTGTTGCATAGTGTCCATTGTGCATTGAGATCTTTAGCCAAATTTCTCCTTGTCACATTGCAGTCCTGCCCATTCTCCATCTCTTGGGTGAGGACTCCTTCCTGGGTGTGTTTTCCACCATGCACTATGCAGTGTCACTTCCGGTGCCAACAATGACCATGGACTTCTTTGTACCTCATATCCAGGACAGGAGCCAGTCCGTTGTGGTGGGGCTACCCTGTTGGCTGTAGCCCCCTGACAACACAGAGATCGCTCTGCTGATGTTTGCGCCATTAACTCCCCTTGTATGCCAAGGAGTAGATGCCTGTCACCCTGGGGCATCAGGACTCCGGCAATGGCCATCCTGCCAGGTGGCCTTTGCTGCGGCTGGGTGGCGCTTGTGAGGAGGTCCCTGGTCGGAGTGGGTGGCATCAGGGCAGATGACACGCCATGAAGCGTAGTACGTGATCTGTTGCTGGTGGTCTGCCACCAGCAGTTTCTAAGCAGGCAAAGTCCAACTTAAATGCTAAGAAATATGACCCCAAGTCATTCTCCTCCCTGGCCACGCCATGAGAGGAATGCCAGACTAAGGATGGCAGTGAAGCTTATTCACCTCGGTACCTCATATGTACAAGATTTGATGGGTAATCTTTCATGTTCATGAAGCATAGTTTTTTGTGGAGCATTTGGAGGACAAGTTTGGAGGAGGTGGAGTGCTTGTCCAAAATGCGTTCTGGGTCAGTTTAGATAAAAACAGCATCCTCTGCCCAGTCACGGGCGTTACTCCTTTGTGGCAAGGTGGGGGATGTTTCTGTTACCATCAAGCCCCATAAGAGCGCAAATATGGTCCAGGGTATTATATTCCACAGGGACCTTCTTTTGCTGTCTGACGATGAGCTGCACACCAATTTAGAGCAGCGACGTGTTCATTTCACCTGGCGTGTCCATCATGGTCCGAGGGATAACCAAGTTGCCACCGGTGCCTTCATCTTGGCCTTCGAGGGTGACGCATTGCCCAAGAGGGTCAAGGTGATGATCTACCACTGTGATGTCAAGCCATATATCACTCCCCCCAATGCAGTGTTTTAAGTGCTGTAAGTTCGGCCATATGTCTTCCCGCTGTAATTCCAGCTCCACCTGTCGAGATTAAGGACATCCATTGTATCTCAATACTCCATGCCCCCGCATCCCGTCTGTGTCAACTGCGGAGAGCATCATTCACCTTGCTCGCCGAACTGCAGGACTTTACAGAATGAGAGGAAAATCATGGAATATAAGACCTTGGACCTACTGACCTACACTGAGGCTAAGAGGAAATTTGAGAGCCTACATTCTGTGGCTATGACCTCCTCATACGCCGCTGCTACAAGAACAGTTCTCACCCCATCAGTTCCTTGAATTCCTGTCACCTCTCAGAACTGGGAGACTACACCTGCCCCCTTAATGGTGGGGGGCACTTCCCTCCCTGTTGCTCCCGCAACACCTACTTCGGGAGCAACACCCCCACCCCCCGCCTTCTCCTACCATCGGGGGATTTCAGTTCCCACTGCTGAGCCAGAGAAGTGTAGTGCTTCTTCGGCTCCTCTCGCTAAGTAGGGGTCCCTTGAGTCACTCCATTCCCAGGATTCTGCTAGTGCGAAAGATGACACCTGCCCATGGCTGAAGAGCCCAAAAGCAGCTGGTCGTAGGGCTTCACCCTCATTCTCAGTCTCGGAGACTGATTCAATGAAGTCCTCCCAGCCAGGGAAACCCAAGAAACAGCACAAGAAATCGAAAAAGAAGACCCCTAGGAACAAGGAACTTGCTGTGGCGCCAACACCAATGCTACCTACAAGCTCTGCGGCTGAGGATGTGGTGGAGATTCTGGCGTCTACTGAGGACCTTGATCTTGCCAGATCCTCAGACACAATGGATATAGACTGCTCAGGCCAAAAATCGGTGGCAGCAGGTGACCGTAAGGTGTAAACTGCCTCATTGAATGTTCCATGCCTTCCCAGTCTCACGATGATGTCATCCTCCAGTGAAATTGCAGCACTTTTTTCCACTGTCTGGCTGAGCTACGGCAGCTGTTAAGCTTTACACCTGCTTTCTGCATTGCCCTCCAGGAAACCTTCTTCCCGGCAATCATGAGAGGTGGCCTCCATGGCTATAAGGGATATTACAGGAACCGTAGCGACTATGATCGAGTGTCAGGTAGAGTTTGCATTTATGTCCTAAACTCAGTCTGTAGTGAACCTGTGCCCCTTCAAACCCCTCTTGAAACTGTGGCTGTCAGAATACGGACAACACAGGAAATAACTGTCTGCAGTATATATCTTCCTCCACATGGTGCAGTACCCCTGAATGTATTAGTTGCACTGATTGATCAACTCCCTAAACCTTACAATGAAATGAATACCCCTAGCTGCGTACAGGTGTTGATATAAGTCAACAGGGACAGTTGAAAATTTGTGCCCCGACCCGGAGCCGAACCCAGGATCTCCTGCTTACATGGCAGACACGCTATCCATCTGAGCCACCGAGGACACACAGGATAGTGTGACTGTAGGGACTTATCTCTGGCTCACCTCCCATGAGACCCACATTCCCAACTTACTGCCCTGCACTATATTCGTAATGCCCCTGCACATTACACTCATTACTTGCGGCTTTTTGCCAATTCCTGTAAGAGTTCGGGCACCATTTGTGCATCTGCACAGAAGAAGATGGTCAAATGGCCGGTATATCCCTAAACCTTTCCCACTTTTGGGAGATTTTAACGCCCGTAACCCCTTGTGGGGAGACACTGTGCTTACTGGCCGAGCCAAAGATGTCGAAACTTTACTGTATCAGATCGACCTCTGCCTCTTAAATACTGTGGCCGCCACACATTTCAGTGTGGCTCAAGGTAGTTACTCGGTCATTGATTTATCAATTTGCAGCCCAGGACTTCTCCCATCTATCCACTGGAGAGCACATGACAACCTGTGTGGTAGTGACCACTTCCCCATCTTCCTGTCACTGCCCCAGCGTCAGGCCCATGGACACCTGCCCAGACGGGCTTTAAACAAGGCGGATTGGGAAACTTTGACCTCTGAGGTCACAGTTGACTCTGCTCCACATGGTAACATCAATGTGATGGTTGAGCAGATGACTACCACAATTGTTTCTGCATCAGAAAATGCAATCCCTCGCTCTTTAGGGTGCCCCCGGCAAAAGACAGTCCCTTGGTGGTCGCCGGAAGTCGCTGAGGCAATTACAAAGCATTGGCGAGCTCTACAGCAACATAAGTGACACTCCTCCCTAGAGTCTTTAAGTGTCTCCGTGCCCGTGTATGCCAGCTTGTAAAATGATGGAAACAGGAGTGTTGGGAGAGGTACGTGTCGACCATTGGGTGCCATACGTCACCTTCCCAAGTCTGGACGAAGATCAGACATCTTTTTGGGTGCTAGACCCCAACAGGTGTCCCCAGCATTACCATCAACAGCATGCTATGTACCGACGCAAATGCAATTGCCGAGCACTTTGCCGAGCACTTTGCTGAGCACTATGCTCGAGCCTCTGTTTCGGAGAACTACCCCCCCCCCCCCCAGCCTTTCACACCCACAAACGGCGGATGGAAAGGAAAGTCCTCTTGTTCACTACCCACCACAGTGAACCCTAAAACGCCCCATTTACGGAGTGGGAGTTCCTCAGCACACTTGCACATTGCCCTGACACAGCTCCTGGCCTGGATTGGATCCACAGTCAGATGATTAAACATCTCTCGTCTGACTACAAGCGCCATCTCCTCGTCATCCTCAACCAGATCTGGTGTGATGGCGTCTTTCCATCGCAATGGTGGGAGAGCACCATCGTTCCAGTGCTCTAACCCGTCAAAAACCCGCTTGATGTGGACAGCTATTGTCCTATCGGCCTCATGAACAATGTTTGTAAGCTGCTGGAATGTGTGGTGTGTCGGCGGTTGGGTTGGGTCCTGGAATCACACGGGCTATTGGCTCCATGTCAAGGTGGCTTCTGCCAGGGCCACTCTACCATTCATAATCTTCTGTATGGTGCGAAAAGTGGCAGTTGGCACTAAACAAAGAAAAGTGTGAGGTCATCCACATGGATACTAAAAGAAATCTGATAAATTTTTGGTATATAACAAATCGCACAAATCTAAGGGTTGTCAATTCGATTAAATGCCTACGAATTACAATTATGAGCTACTTAAATTGGAAAGACCACATAGATTATATTGTGGGGAAGACAAAACAAATACTGCGCTTTGTTGGCAGAACACTTAGAAGATGCGACAAACCCACTAAAAAGACAGCCTACATTACACCTGTCTGTCCTCTGCTGAAATATTGCTACGTGGTAAGGGATCCTTACCTGGCAGGATTGATGAAGGACATTGAAAAAGTGCAAAGAAGGGCAGCTTGTTTTGTGTTATCGCGCAATAGGGGTGAGTGTGTCAGTGATATGATACGTGAGTTGAGGTGGCAGTCACTGAAACAAAAGCGGTTTTCTTTACTGTGAGATCTATTTACGAAATTTCAGTCACCAAGTTTCTCTTCCGAATGCATAAATATTTTGTTGACACCCACCTACGTAGGGAGAAATGATCATCATAATAAAATAATAGATATCTGAGCTCGATCGGAAAGATTTAGATGTTCCTTTTTCCCACGCACCATTCGAGAGTGGAATGGTAAATAAGTAGTATGAAAATGGTTCGATGAACCCTCTGCCAGGCACTTAAGTGTGAATTGCATAGTAACCATGGACATGTAGATCTTGTGTGCCTTGAGTCTGCCATCCGAACAGCCTTTTCCAGACGCCAACACCTTGTTGCCGTCTTTTTTGCTCTATGCAAAGCGTATGACCCCACCTGGTGACACCATACCCTTGCCACATTATACGGGTGGGATCTCTGAGGCCTGCTCCCATTTTTTATCCAGAAGCTCCATACTTTCCGTGTCCAAGTTGGCGCCTCCCATAGTACTCCCATATCCAGGAGAATGGGGTCCTGCAGGGCTCTGCATTGAGTGTATCTCCATTTTTAGTGGCCATTAACAGTCTACCAGCAGCTGTGGGGCTGTCCGTCTCACCCACTCTGTATGCAGACAACTTCTGCATTTCGTACTGCTTGACCAGCACTGGTGTTGCTGAGTGGCGCCTACAGGGAGCCATCTACAAGGTGCAGTCATGGGTTCTCCCCCACAGCTTCCAGTTTTCGGCCACTAAGTCGTGTGTTGTGCACTTCTGTCGGCGTTGTACCGGTCATCCGAAACCAGAACATTACCTTCATGACGATCCATTCACTGTAGTGGAGACATATCGATTCTTACAACCGGTTTTCGATGCCCAATTGACTTGGCTACCTCACCTTCATCAGCTTAAGTGGAAGTGCTGGCAGCACCTCAATGCCCTCCGCTGCCTGAGCAACACCAACAGGATCGCTCTACTCTGCTGCAGCTCTACAAAGCCATTGGTCAGTCTCACCTTGACTATGGGAGTCTGATTTATGGTTCAGCAGTGTCCTCAGCATTACGTTTACTCGACCCAGTGCACCACTGTGGAGTTTTCCTACTGACAGGAGCTTTTAAAACGAGTCCGGTGACCAGTGTCCTGGTGGAGGCCAGAGTCTCTCCATTGCAGATCGGACGTGCACACCTGCTCACCAGTTACGTTGCACACATTTGTAGCTCTACTGAGCATCCAAATTACCATCTCCTTTTCCCTCCCATGGCAGTTCATCACCCGCATCAGCGGCCTAGGTCAGGGCTAACGATTGCAGTTCGTGTGCAATCCCTTCTGTCTGAACTGGAGTCCTTCCCTTTACCACCCCCCATCCAGGTCCATCCGCATACACCTCCATGGTGTATACCTAGGCTGCAGATTTGTCTGGAGCTTTCACATGTCCCTAACTACTCAGTTACTTCTTTCGCTCTCCATTGTCACTTCCTCTCGATTCTTGACGTGTTCTGGGGCTCTGAAGTGGTTTACACCATGGCTCGATGGCTGATGACCATTTTGGCTTCGCCTACGTCCACAGAGGCCATTTTGAACATCATTCCTTGCCCGATGGCTGCAGTGTATTCACTGCAGAGCTGGTGGCCGTCTCTCGTGCCCTTCAGTATATCCGTTGATGCCCCAGGGAATCGTTTCTTCTGTGTACTGACTCCTTGAGCAGCCTACAAGCCATGGACCAGTGCTACCCTTGCCATCTTTTGGTAGCGTCCATCCAGGAGTCCATCTATGCCCTGTACCGGTCCCGTCATTCAGTGGTGTTTGTGTGGACCCCAGTACACGTCGGAATCCCAGGTAATGAACTTGCCAACAGGTTGGCCAAACACGTTACGCGGAAACTGCTTCTGGAGATGGGCATATTTGAACCCGACCTGCATTCTGACTTACGTCGTAGGGTTTTTCGGCTTTGGGAGATGGAATGGCATGATGGTACACACAACAAACTGCGTGTCATTAAGGAGACTATGAATGTGTGGAAGTCTTCCATGCGAGCCTCTCGCAGGGAATCAGTTGTCCTCTGCCAGCTCCGCATTGGCCATGCTTGGCCGACCCACAGTTACCTCCTGCGCCGTGAAGACCCATATGTGGCGCCCGGTTGACAGTGGCCCATATTCTGGTGCACTGTCTCACTTTGACTGCCCAGCGATGAAGTCTTGGGTTACCGGACTTGTTGCTGCTAATTTTATCTGACAGTGCCTCATTGGCTGATTTAGTTTTATTTGTGAGGGTGGGTTTTATCATTTGATCTAAGTTTTAGTGCATGTCCTTTGTCTCTCTGTGTCCTCCACCCTAGTGCTTCTAGCGTGGAGGTTTCAATGTTTTGCAGAGTAGCTGGATTCTCCTTGTTTATTCTCATGGTCAGCCAGCCATGGTAATCTGCTTTGTTGTTTTAATCTCTTCATACCGTTTCATGCATTTATGTGGTTTCCTTGTCCCCTTTTGTCCATTTACATGTTTGTTGCCCTTCATAATTCTTGTGATTTTTCCTTTCATTCCGTTCTGAGTAGTCAGTCTCATTTGTTTTATTCTCACGCTTTTGGCATTGTTTTATTCAGAAGAAGGGACTGATGACCTCATAATTTGGTCCTTTTTCCCCCTCTTTAAATCCAACCAATCCTGACCTTGCATTGTTGGACTTTCATCAGTTTGGTGCCATGAACAAATTCCTGGCTGGCCAACATTTTTCGACAAATTTGGAAGTGAAGTCAGCAGTCTATAGGTGGCTGTACTCCAACTAAACAAGCTTAGATGAACAGGGCATATTGAAACTGATACCACGATGGGAGAAATGTGTTGAGAATGTTGGTGACCGCCTAGAAAAGTGGGTTGAAGATGTAAGTTCATTTTTGTTTTCTTTTGTTACCTATTAAATTTGTTGGTAATAAAATGATATTGTGTTACCTTCAGCTCTACCCTTGTATAATTTATTGGGGCTTTGGAGCTCCACATGATGCAAAATTTACTACATGGGCCGCCACCTCTTGCAGCAACCAGGACACTAACCTGGCTGGGATCCAAGTCAAAGTGAGATTTGATGACAGATATGAGTACATTCATCGTATGCTGCTTCAGCTGTGAGGCAGAGTTCATCAGTCATAGTGGTTGGCGAGTGGTGGTTTGCCAGTCTCTCGGAAACCTGTGTTCATATATTTTAATTGGCTGAGAGGTGACACATGTGTGTGGCTTAACATGTCAGAAATATAATGGGTGCTGTCCAAACTACAGGGTATATGAACCAGAGGTGATGGTGGTGTGTTCTCAGTGGCAACGTCATCGTCATATCCTTATATCTAAAGCTAGGTCTACATGGCCATGATAAATACAATCTGACAACGTTTGTTCCCCTTGGAGCTTAGTAACATGGATATGTGCATTGTGATACTGAACACCAAACTGAGATGACGTGATACAACTCCTGTGCCCACTGTCGGCACACTTTTCTCTGCTGCAGCATCAAGGGAAGATGCAGTAATGTTTCCCATGCTGACATTTTTTCATGGTACAACAAACGTCATAGTACTGTCTGTAGATACTCGTCTTACTGCAAACAAGCCTGTTCATGAACTTTAGGTATGAGACATGCGCGAGCAAGCAGTATATTGATCCAGGAGTGCTAGTCACGTGGGGACATTGAGAGCCTGCATCATGTTGAGTTTGACCCTCCAGAATATTTGCATGACAGTCGTAATATCCCCACCATCATGAGCAGCAATTTTGTGAAATGATGAACCACAGTCGTGATAGGTATCCAGCCTGCCATGTTGAATCCAATACATCCTGCTAGATGCTAGATGTTAATCCCCCTTATATGAGGTGTAACCTCCTTGTTGGTGAGGTGCAAGGGAACATGCAATGAAGTACCGTATTGTGTTAAAGGTACTCAATATTTTAAAGACTTGTATTGTAGTACAACAGGGTAACACCGCCCCCCTCCCATCCCCTCCAAGATTTAATTTCAAAATCTGATAATCTGGTTTAAATGTAAATCATAGAAACTGGGAGAAGCAAATGTTTTTGTGATTGATTCAAATAATATAGGTATGGAAAGAAAACTGCTGTTGATGAATGACATTCTTGTTGAGAATCAAGAAGCATGCCAATAAACATTGGGTAAATGTAAGACTGGCATTAACTACTGTGTCAGATATTGATTTAGTAGGAATTTTGGATTAATCAGGACATTGTAAATACCATCATTTATGTACATGTTGTAAGTGAAATATTTGTTCATAATGTGTTCTTCACAAAGTAAGTGACAGGCAGAGGTGAAATGGGTGATGATTTTATTGACACACATTACATTTCTTTATACATCATCTCTGCAAACCCTCTTCAAAGCAAATGTGACCTGGTGCTAAAAGTTTATCATGAGGTCAAGTGAAAAATCTTTGGAATGTTATGTCGAGCATTAGAACGCAGATCATCATACACTCTTGGAGTCTTACAAAATAAGGGTATCTGTGAGGTAACACCCTGTGTTATATATGAGCTTTAGTGTTAGTAAAGTTAAATTTTTCTGTTTTTGTAATTAACAGTTAAAGGAGGTTTTTCTTTTGTTGCATGTAACTGCATGAAATTTTCTTCATGGTAGCAGATGAGTGCTTGCTCACCTCTTTGCGGTTACCAGTGCATAATTGAGTAAAAAGTCACTGAAAAGTCTATGATGTGTTGTATTTTGAGTTTGTGCGAACAACGTAACTTCAGGTATTGTGTATATTTACTGTTATTCTCCATTTTTTTCCTGTATTTTAACACTAGATGATGTCGCTTTCCAATCAAAATCAATTCCACATCGAGAAAATCACCAGATGTAATAATTATGCAATTTGGACATTCTTGATACTAATTATGCAATTAGGGAGTTATCAATACAAAAATATGTTGAATGTCACAAACTATGGCCCTGTGTGTATAGTGGCAACACTAACCCAAAGAAAGAAGTTGGGGAAAAGTCAAAGTTCATTTTATTATTTGATCCAATCAGTTACGTGCACATACGAGTTGCAACTACAGCTAAGGAGGCCTGGAAGAAACAGGAGCAAGCTTTAGATGACAGTATTTTAAACAAATAAATAAGTTAGTTAGTTTTCATGTTCCATGGATCAATTTTGAATAATTCGTAATAAGTGGATAAGGGTGTTTTTTTAACAAAAACAAGATGCAGATTGTCTTGTAGCTCCTCTATAAACTGTTCCCAATTTACCCTTCCTAGCTGCCAAAGTCTTTGCGGTCGCTCCATGCCATCAGCGTCAGTCAAAAGTGACCACCAGATTGTCGGGCTTGGGAGCCACTCAACTTGTGGTATTAGTGAGGTGTCAGACACCCCTCACCACAATGTCAAGCACATCAGGGCAGCCATGTGCATTGTTTGGGTAGTGTGTCAGGCCATATGGCCCTAAGACTACCACATTTTGCTGCCAAACTATGCGCAGTAGATGGTGACCATCATTATTTGTTACTCAGGAATGCCGCTCAGTGTGTTTTGCATTAGAGTCCCCCACAATAAAAAGTCTACTGCGGAGAGACAGTAATGCTTCAACATCTCTGGTTTCCAGTGGCCGATAAACTGAGATATAAGTAATCTGACTTTGACATTTTCTCTACCACAACAGCAGTGGCCTCAAGTGTTGCTAGTTGTGGGAACTGTACAACATGGTGTCTCAGCGAGGTCTTAATGTAGATGGCAGTGCCATCTCCCACTGTAGAACCATCAGTGCAGCAACAAATTAAATTTGCCATCCGTGCTTGAATGCCAGGTTGTAAGGTTTCGTGGATGAGGCAGATGTCAACTGCCTTGTCACAAAGGAACTGCCGGAACTCTCCTACCTGGGAACATATGCTGCATGCATTCCATGTGCATATGGTAAGGCCGTAAACCGTATTAGGCGTGGTGTACCTGTGTTGTCTGTTGGTGGCTGGCCGCAAGGGCTGTCTGCACTGCCATCACAGTGACAGTGGGAAGAGTCTGGAGCAACACCCTGACTGTTTTAATGAGAGAGCAGAGCTCGTCTCTTAAGTCGTCGTAGTTTGCACCAGTGTCCTCATTTGAGGAGGCATTTACATTTCGCGGGCGTTTCCTCTCTGGTTCATTCCCGTTAATGTCTACCACAGCTTGTTGGGGAGCCAGGCATTCCCTATTCGGTCTGCACCTGCTAGTGACTTCAGTAGCGGTGCAGGCAGCTGGGTGTTCCCTATTTGTTCCACACCCACTAATGACTTTGTTAGTGGAGGAGTCTGCAGCAACCATTTCAGCCCGCTGGCAGCGTGATTTACGTCGGCGCGCAAGCAGTGACCATTTGACCATTTGCATGCTTTTCCACATGAGAATGTGCTGCCATAGCCTTAGTGTGGTCGGGGGAGGGGGGGGGGGGTTGAGTGCAGTACCCTTTCACCTTGTGACCTTACTAAAACTAAGGCCAGGAGTAACTCATCTGGTTGGAGTGTTTATTGGCACACTGCGTACTGTCTGCCTTTGAAAGATGTCACACCTGCTTTTGGGTGCAGTTGCAGCACTGAGGCGCTTGCTCTGGCTGTGCACTGCACTCACGACTTTCATGCGGCCCAGTGCATTTTATGCATTTGGGCAGCATAGTGCAGAACAGGCGTTGACACCAAAAACACTGTGCCGTCTGACCCTTGCCGCAAAACTTTTAAATCTGTTTTCCAGTGACATATGTGATGTTTTTCAGCTGGAGTACTTTCCTATTTTCTACTTTGTCAATCAGGATAACTGTAAACAGCGTGGTCTGTTTATTTGTGTACGGCATTTTCATTCAGGAGACCGCTCTGACACCAAAACCTAATTCGTGCAGCTCGTCTTTGAGGTGAGTTGGGTCCATTTGTAAATGTAGCTTGTGGAAGACTACCTTGAGCAACTTGAATGGCTCAGACGAGTGGATATAGTATGGCAGACCTTGGGTCTCAGCCACACCCATAACCACATCGTAATCCTCAAGCAATTTTATGATGACTTTGAAAGTGTTACGGCCTACTGTTTTGATCGCAAGAGACGACTTAGACTGGACCGCACTATTTAAGAGCTGTTGCAAGTTCTTAAAATAGCTCGACCATTTCATAACAATGGTAGGAGGTGCGTCCCTCTTTGGTCTACACAGTTGTTCATTGTTGTCATCGGTTGACACATCAGTGAAAATGAAATTCCCCACTAGCAGTCAGTAACAGCTGTGCCCGTGTGAGTGTAGCTACCTTGGCAGTGTGCTTCTTTTCCGCACTTGGAAACCGTCCTCAATGGGGAGGTTGTCCTTGGTGGCCTTTGTGCCCACTGCAGAATACTACTTCTTTGTGTGCACTTTTGGTGCCTTGCTTTTAGAGTCAGCAGGCTTCTCTGCGGAGATCTCAGAAGACGCCGCTGGCACTTCTTCGTGGATGCGTCCACTTCATGTTGTCTCCTCACAGTGACGTCCACCTCCATCTCTGCCTGGTCCCCATCCAGGATTAACCCCTTCAGGAACTCTAGACTTCCACTGACCACAGCTGTGGCTGCAGAAGCCTCAGAGACGTAGTGCAGCTAGTAATTGTGCCATTCGTGTGCGAGACAGGTGTCTCCTACGCGACGCCGCTTTCGCTCGCACTGGCAGTGCAGGGGCAGGTACCACCGGATAACAGCCAGGGTACTTCAGTGCCCCCCCCCTCCCCATACTTCTAAAGCGCGTACTATGGTGTTTGGGAGCAAGCCCCCGCCCACCATGTACGCTGAGTTACGGATCATGTCGTCTGTGTGCGCTGTGCGTCAGTATCCGTACTCGCACTATGAATGACGGCGTTCGAGTTTGGTCTCATTCTCCACAAATAATGTGACAACATCCTCCGACAGCCAATGAACTTTCAGCAGTTTTCTCAGCACTCTGCTGGGAACGTCTTGGCCAGTGTGAGTGTTAATCGTGGTTGTAGCAGTTATTCGGTGAATTTGTATTCAGTTTGTTGCAATTTGCTATGGGTGATGATGGTGGTAAGTGACATGTTCGGTTTACATAGCTCGAACGCTAACCACCTGACCACCCACAAATTTCCCCTGGACAATTGAGAGATATAATTTACAGGATACATGCTTTCTTATCACAGATGTTGCCAGATTTCAGGAACGCACAGCAGATGAACAGAAGCGAGTGGTGTCAGCTTCAGAAGTATTCAGCGGGTTGCCAGTTAAGGTAATTCATCTGTCCAGGCCTGTGGAAGCCCAATTTTCAGATCGCCATGGAAACATCACAGTAGTGACAAGTCTGTCAGGAATTTAGACGATTTCTTCAATGACGTTCTAAGACAACTTGTGCTAAACATATACAAGACAGAATTTCTTACTTTTTAAAAAACTGCGTTGAAAATGCATGAGACCATAAATTTTAAAGGCAGTCTTACCTCAATGCGAAGACTACTGAAAGACATAGGGTTCAAATATGTAAATGCAAATGATGACGAAAATTTTTAATGGAACATTGTGATATCACAGCTTCAGGGGCGCAGTTTTTAAGAAGTATTCTTGAAATAAGACAATCTGGCAATCAGAACTTTTTTACTTGGACGAAACATGGGTAATCCAGAATCAAACAAGGAAAAAGTGTTGGAAACTGACTGATGGTTCGGGTATTTTTGAAGTACCTGTTGATAAAGAGGGACGAATAATCGTGCTTCACGCTGGTTCTACTTCCGGATTCATTCCAGAAAGCAAATTAGTATTCCAAGCAAAAAAGAACAATTCAGATGATTGTCATTTTGAAATTAACTCACTTACATTATGGTTTAGGAAACAGTTTCTCCCTTGCCTGTAAAGTCAGATATTCTTACGGACAATGCGAGTTGTCACTTAGTGTTGTTATTGTAATTGTTGACAAGGCTCCCACAACAAGTACAAAAAAAATCCGGTATAATGCTGTGGCTTGCAAGTAAAAAGATACCGCACGCTGCCAGTCAAGCTCGGGCTGAACTGTTAAATCTTGTAGGCCCTACAATGTAGCGCGTCAGAAGTCTCGTGTATGAAATCGATTGTACTGCACAGGAGCATGGGCATTAAGTTTTGCGTTTGCCGGCACAATCCGACAGAGCTCATATGGGCCAAGTAAAAGTGTATGTCGCAGAACGAAACACGACGTTTATGACTGCTGCCGCAGACAGGCTTTTGCAGGCTTTAGGAAAATTTTCCAGTAATACATACAATATTTTTGTGGTATTAAAATTATTCCATTCAGAAATACCAGAATGTTTTATAACATACAATTTTTGGTGGCTCATCCATGTTGGAAGCAGTGAAGCACTACACATGGCAGCAATTTTCTGGTGTTTTACGAAAGTGATTATCTGTCAACTTTAATTTTGTCTTTGGACACAAACATTCGTACTTTCTGCAACGCAGGTGCTCTGGACGAAGCATCGTAACTTACTGTGCCAGACGACATTCCATATCTCATTCCTTTCGATCCAGCTATCTCACAGTGGTAGTCACGTGGTGGCGGGACCTTACCTTTCTGACAAATGACATTAAACGTAATAAAAATTCACCAAATAACTTTCTCCGCTGCCCCTTAAATATGAGCTTACGAACTGTTTGGCGTCTACATCTCTATGTGCTGTTGTTTGTAACTGGCAACACTGCAATTCCCCCATCTGCGCCTCTACGCTACACGGACCTGCGCGGCCTGCCTTCGTGCATGGATTCAACTGTAATTTCAAGGTAGATTATTATACTATAAGTAGCCTCCCAATTTAATGAAACGTTTTGCTCTAATATTTTCATTGAATGAGGCTGCAGCAGTTTTCTACTCTACTCTTGTACTCATTCGCAGTATCTACCAGCCTCAATGTAGCCTCAGGTGAGTAGTTTTGAGACCTGTAACGCTTATCGCTAATGCTTAACACACTATTTCTTCAGACGATGACTAAGTAAACATTAAATGACGCACGCGAGAGTACCTAAAGTGTTCTTCAGTTGTTACCAACCTAACTGGACATGAACGCTGACTGGGGAATATAATGGCGTCGTAGAATGCACAGATTCAGATTCTTTATTGGTCATTCAGCATTATTACATGCAATAGACTTCGTCAGATCAATTAACCTATTAATTTTATAAAATGAATTTTTACATGTTTAAGTTGATATTGGGTATTTCTAAAAATTCTTCTAATGAATGGAATGGATTAGTTAACAAGAAGTTATGTACATTTTCTTTAAATAATATATCAGGCTTGATTGACATACTGTTAGGCAACTTGTTATATATTTTAATTGCCATATTCTTATAACTATTGTTAGCTTTAGCTAATCTATTTTGTGGCAACAGCAGAGAACTACAGCTTCTTGTATAGTAGTCATGCCTTTGATTTGTTACACTTAAATTAGGTAGTTCAGCAAGTATGTTGTTAACACTTTCAAGGATATATAAATTAATAACTGTTAAATTTCTATATTTAATGAACATTGGTTTACAATGTGCCCTATTATCTACCTTAGACATTACTCTGATTGCTTTCTTCTGGATCACCATAATTTCATTCATTTTTCCGTTGTTTCCCCAGAGTATTAACCCATACCTTAAAACAGATTGAAAAAAAGGCAAAGTACGCTGTCCTTATGTACTCAAATGTCACACAACACATCAGTCTCTTCTACAAATATATAACTCTTGACAACCTAACCACTATGTGATCAACATGAGAGTTCCATGTTAGACTGTTGTCAAGTATGATACCTAAAAACTTTGCCTTTTGTTTTTCTATTTTTGTAGTGTTGATAGACTCAACCACATATTCTGGGTGTTTTCCTCATTTAATAGTAGACCATGTGTATTAAACCATGATGTTGCATTTTCTTTTGCCAATTTCATACTACTTACATGGTTTTCAAATACATGGTTTACAGATAGAAAAGTTGTATCATCTGCACGCGTATATGTCTTTACATTTATATTTCCTGGTAAGTCATTTATGTGTACAAGGAAGAGAAGTGGTCCCAATTTATATCCCTGTGGCACTCCATGTTGAACATCAAGTGTGTTTGACAGATGACTTCCTGTACTCACCACCTGTTTCCTTTTATTGAGATATGATTTGATGAGTTTTAAACTTTTATCACATATTCCATAGTACTCAAGTTTAGAGAGCAAAAGTGAGTGATCAACACAGTCAAAGGCTTTGCTCAGATCACATAAGGTTACCTGTGCGTGAGCATGGTCCTCAGATGCTGCTAAAATGTCTCTGACTAAGAGCTCTGTGGCATGTATAGCCGACCTTCCTTTTCTGTAACCAAACTGTGATGCACTTAACATATCATTTAGTTCTAGGTACTCATACATCTGCTGGCGTATTATGCCTTCAAAGTACTGGAACTAGTGAAATTGGTCTGTAGTTTGTAGGATCTGATTTGATACCCTTCTTAAAGACTGGAGTCACCTTGGATAGTTTGAGAGGATCAGGAAAAACCCCTTCTATGAGACGCAGGTTTATAGAATATGTTAATGGTGCTGCAATGTGATGTATGATTTCTTTCAATAGATTGTTCGACATCTAAAAAATATCTGTACTGTATGAATTTTTCATTTCTTTGACTATTTTAAGAACACTCTTTAAAGTGTTTCAATGATGATCTGGCCCTATTATGATTTAGGTTTGCACTCTTAAGATAATCTATATATGTTACATTGGGTTTACTAATCAACTTTTTGATATCATCAGCATAGCTTACAAAATAATTGTTGAATGTATCTGCTGGTATTGGGACTGTCTTGTCAAAGTTTCTGACTTCACCTTTAATTATTACTGACCAGGCTGTTTTGTATTGGTTTTTACTATTTTTTGTCAGATTTGTGTTGTATCTTTGTTTCACCAATTGTAACTCTTTCTTATACAATTTCTTAGTGGCTTTTTCGAGATCGTTAATTTCATTAGAATTATCTACTTTGCCAAGGCGCTTCAACAGCAGAATCTTAGTTTTCAGATTCTCCAGTTCGTTGGTGTACCACAATTTACCCTTTGTTGTTGTATGCTACTTCCTTTAACCAGGATGGTCTTTTAAAGTACCTATTACGTAATTGTGAAATGTGTCATAAACTGCTGGGGCACTGGAATCTCAGTTTTGAAATAATTTGTGCCAGTTAGTTATGCTCAGCTGATGTGTTAGTTTTCCGAGATTGTGTTTTGTTAATATTAAGGTATTAGAATTTGTTAACTTTTGTGCAGCCTTGCTCTCATCCCCTTTTATAAAATGTTGGTTGGTTGGTTGGTTTGGGGAAGGAGACCAGACAGCGAGGTCATCGGTCTCATCGGATTAGGGATGACGGGGAAGGAAGTCGGCCGTGCCCTTTGAAAGGAACCATCCCGGCATTTGCCTGGAGCGATTTAGGGAAATCACAGAAAACCTAAATCAGGATGGCCGGACGCGGGATTGAACCGTCGTCCTCCTGAATGCGAGTCCAGTGTCTAACCACTGCACCACCTCGCTCGGTTTTATAAAATGTCTTAACTCTAGTGTTAACATGCAGTGGTCTGAGAAAACAGATTCCTTTATCCTTGGTGGAGTTCATATCATGAGCACAGTTGACAAAAGCATTATCCAAGTACGCTTCTAGTCTTGGTTCTGAATTTACATGATGGAAGTTGTGCTGCCTCAGCATATTCAGTAACTTATTTAGAATGGGTTTGTTACATGTTACATCGAAGCTTCAATTACAGTTACTTATTGTTTCCACTTCGTTATGTAGCAGACTACACTGTCTAAATTATCTAAAAAAGTTTTATCATCTGAGTCAGGGAAATGGTAAATACATACTATGATAAGTTTCATTATATCACGTATGATCCCAGTAATTTCAAAGTATTTCTCTACACATGCCCAACTAAGATCTAGTGCTCTACACTCTATTTCATTTGAAACATAGATAACAGTACCACCATTACGGTACTGAGATCTGCAAAAAACTCTTTACATGTTTATAACCTTCTGGTACATAGTACTGTATTTGTTCTGGTTTAAGCCAATGTTCAGATAGACATAAGAAAGAAAACCTGTTCTGTGGCAATGACTCCTCCAGAATTACAACTTTACTTTCAAGACCCTGAATGTTTAAAAATAAGAAGTTGCTGTGACTTATCTGTGAGTTAGCAGGCTGGTTTTTCACATTTTTATTTTCCTCTTGGCTTGAAACTATAAAAAATTATCACTGAATGAAACAGATGTATTTTTCCTTTGGCTCCTCCTTAAGCATTGCTGTGCTGCTGCTCCAGTTGTTGGTTCTGCTACAGCTGCTGCTGTTCTTGTTGCTGCTGTTGTTGTTGCTGCTTCTGATGATAATAATGATGGTCCTGCTGCTGTTTCACTTATTTCTGGTGTTTGTTGTTCCACAACTGCTGTGCCTTTCTGTGAAATGTTAACATTTGGGGGTATTCACTTGCATTAATAAAATTTTACAATTGACTTGGAGAGTTGTAGCTTCACTGACAGCAAATTCCACATTTGAGTCTCCAGTTAACACACGCTTCCTGTCCATGAGAGGTATGACTTTTCTATCATCACACTGCACATTTGAGATTTTGTTTACTAGTTCCAAAATTTTTTTCCAAGTACATTTAGATGAGAATTGTGTGTTGTGTGAAATCTTTTCCCTAAATCGCTGATATTCACAACTGTTACATTTTCAAACCGCTTGCAAATATTTTGCATCTCATTATTTGCAGTTTCAATTTGTTTAATTACGCAGGACCATTCTATCAAGTATTAACCGCGTGGCACAGAAAAAACAATAACATTTGTTCCTCGCAGCTCATACAGTTTTCCTTTTAGTGAGATTAAGAGATCGTTTTTTTCGTTCCTATCGACATCATTTGATTCCGCCAGGAAGGTGGAAAAGTCCTTTTTGCTCAATGAGGAACTTTTTTCTTGACTCATTGATGTAGCAGCACTGCTCCTGGTTTCATTGTACAATTAAAATTAAAATTCTGACTGCTTGTACGCCGAAATTCAGTGCCTATATTTCGTCCTTGGCTGTCGGCATACAGTTCAATTTTACCGGTACTTGCTATTCCGAGATTACCTGTTTTCTGCCTACCTTTGCAGAAAGTATAGTCTTCTTTGGCACTTTTTATTATGTGTTTTTTGTAAACACACGTTTCAGTAGAACAGCTTAACTGTGGAAGATTTTTTGTGAGCACTTTCGCATATGATCTTTTACTTAACTGCTGCTGAAATATTCCATGTTTTACCTCATTCACAAAGTCGTTTGGTTTTCCAGATGGTATGCTCGAACTGTTAACAACACTCCAAGTTAACCCATTATTAGCTTATTTCTCAATTAGTTATCTCTGGATTTTTCCCAAGATTGTACAATCGGCCCTATAGCCCTCAGCTTTTAAGCAACGTTTTTATCAAACATATTGACAGAATCTTCTTTTCCTATTTTTGTCAGAATTCTATATTTGCCTGGAGGGCTTTCTCTGATGCAGCTTTCCTCTTCCTATTGAATCGTCTACTACGTACCTGGGTTTTAATAACTTCACAAATTTCTTCTTGTTCCAGATCCAGTTGAGAACTCTTGTTTTTTGCTGTATGGTTGCATTACATGGAACATTTTATAATGGCACTATACTGTATTTGCTGCAGTCCCTTCCACAGAACAGGAGTAGAAATAAATTGCGTAAGTGTTTGAAAACAGATTGAATTCTCCTATGTGGAACAGTTGATGGAAAATATGTGTCAATTATTCCTACACTTGATGCAGAACTCATTTACTGGTACTCTAATGACAGTATAAATGGACGTTTATCTGATGGTGGTGCAATGAAGAATAATCGATTCTAATGTGAACGGCATTTTGTATTTTGACTATCTCCTCCATCTGCTGTGAATGTACACTCCTGGAAATGGAAAAAAGAACACATTGACACCGGTGTGTCAGACCCACCATACTTGCTCCGGACACTGCGAAAGGGCTGTACAAGCAATGATCACACACACGGCACAGCAGACACACCAGGAACCGCAGTGTTGGCCGTCGAATGGCGCTAGCTGCGCAGCATTTGTGCACCGCCGCCGTCAGTGTCAGCCAGTTTGCCGTGGCATACGGAGCTCCATCGCAGTCTTTAACACTGGTAGCATGCCGCGACAGCGTGGACGTGAACCGTATGTGCAGTTGACGGACTTTGAGCGAGGGCGTATAGTGGGCATGCGGGAGGCCGGGTGGACGTACCGCCGAATTGCTCAACACGTGGGGCGTGAGGCCTCCACAGTACATCGATGTTGTCGCCAGTGGTCGGCGGAAGGTGCACGTGCCCGTCGACCTGGGACCGGACCGCAGCGACGCACGGATGCACGCCAAGACCGTAGGATCCTACGCAGTGCCGTAGGGGACCGCACCGCCACTTCCCAGCAAATTAGGGACACTGTTGCTCCTGGGGTATCGGCGAGGACCATTCGCAACCGTCTCCATGAAGCTGGGCTACAGTCCCGCACACCGTTAGGCCGTCTTCCGCTCACGCCCCAACATCGTGCAGCCCGCCTCCAGTGGTGTCGCGACAGGCGTGAATGGAGGGACGAATGGAGACGTGTCGTCTTCAGCGATGAGAGTCGCTTCTGCCTTGGTGCCAATGATGGTCGTATGCGTGTTTGGCGCCGTGCAGGTGAGCGCCACAATCAGGACTGCATACGACCGAGGCACACAGGGCCAACACCCGGCATCATGGTGTGGGGAGCGATCTCCTACACTGGCCGTACACCACTGGTGATCGTCGAGGGGACACTGAATAGTGCACGGTACATCCAAACCGTCATCGAACCCATCGTTCTACCATTCCTAGACCGGCAAGGGAACTTGCTGTTCCAACAGGACAATGCACGTCCGCATGTATCCCGTGCCACCCAACGTGCTCTAGAAGGTGTAAGTCAACTACCCTGGCCAGCAAGATCTCCGGATCTGTCCCCCATTGAGCATGTTTGGGACTGGATGAAGCGTCGTCTCACGCGGTCTGCACGTCCAGCACGAACGCTGGTCCAACTGAGGCGCCAGTTGGAAATGGCATGGCAAGCCGTTCCACAGGACTACATCCAGCATCTCTACGATCATCTCCATGGGAGAATAGCAGCCTGCATTGCTGCGAAAGGTGGATATACACTGTACTAGTGCCGACATTGTGCATGCTCTGTTGCCTGTGTCTATGTGCCTGTGGTTCTGTCAGTGTGATCATGTGATGTATCTGACCCCAGGAATGTGTCAATAAAGTTTCCCCTTCCTGGGACAATGAATTCACGGTGTTCTTATTTCAATTTCCAGGAGTGTATATACACTACCCTACACCAAACATATATGTTGCATATGAGACTCTCTCATCAAGTAGAAGTTTCATGAACCATTCAACAAGAATCGACCAAACAGAGGGCAAAGGATTTACAATTATAGTGCATCATGTGTGAAACGTCAAATACTTCAGTTCATCAAGTCTGAGAAAGTGTTGTCAAATACTGCAACAATATTCTGTTCTCTATATTTTGTACCCATATGGCAGTTATAAGCGTTGAGGGTCATGAAAGGGAAGCAGTGGTTGGGCAGGGAGTGAGACAGGCTTGTAACCTCCCCTCGATGTTATTCAATTTATATATTGAGCAAGCATTAAAGGAAACAAAAGAAAAATGTGGAGTAGGAATTCAAATCCACAGGGAATAAATAAAAACTTTGAGTTTTGCTGGTGACATTGTTATTCTGTCAGAGACAGCAGAGGATCCGAAAGCGCAGTTGCATGGAATGGACAGTGTCTTGAAAGGAGGATATTAGATGAATATCAACAAAAGTAAAACGAGGATAATGCAATGTAGTCGAATTAAATCAGGTGATGCTGAGGGAATTAGATTAGGAAATGAGAGACTTAAAGTAATAGATGAATTTTGCTATTTGGGGAGCAAAACAACTGATGATGGTCTAAGTAGAGAGGATATGAAGTGTAGACTGGCAATGGCAAGGAAAACGTTTGTGAAGAAGAGAAATTTGCTAACATCGAATATAATTTATGTGTCAGGAAGTCGTTTCTGAAAGTATTTGTACGTTTCTGAAAGTATTTGTATGGAGTGTAGCCATGTATGGAAGCGAAACATGGATTATAACTAGTTTAGACAAGAAGAGAATAGGAGTCTTCGAAATGTGATGCTACAGAAGAATGCTGAAGATTAGATGGGTAGTTCATGTAACTAATGAGAAGGTACTGAGTAGAATTGGGGAGAATAGAAATTTCTGGCAGAACTTGACTAGAAGAAGGGATCGGTTAGTAGGACATTTCCTGTGGCATCAAGGGATCACAAATTTAGTATTGGAGGGCAGCGTGAAGGGTAAAAGTCGTAGAGGGAGACCAAGAGATGAATACACTAAGCAGATGCAAAAGGATGTAGGTTGCAGTAGGTACTGGGAGATGAAGAAACTTGCACAGGATAGGGTACCATGGAGGGCTGCATCAAACTAGTCTCTGGACTGAAGACAACAACAACAACAACAACAACAACAACATATTTTGTACTTTCATGTTGGCATTACTAATCCTAAAAATAATTAATGTGAATTTCAGCTCACTGCTATCACATTTCCATAGTTGAATTAATTTTGTTACACACATCGACAAGCATGGCAAATCGAATCAATTCATAATTTACTCACACACAGTCTAACACTGTGATTCATCTCTCTCGTTGAACTCGATGTTATGAAAAAGGTTCTGTATCATCCTTTAGAATCTGGTTTATTAGGTGCTCTAAGTGGAGTTCTCACATTTGTGAGGGCTGTGTGATACCTCTGGTAAATGTCTGTGAAAGACTGGATCATTTTTGTGACACCTTAATGGTTGGTAAGTTTCATTATTTCGTGAAGCAGATAAAGAGTTTAAAAAATGTGCAATACAATGTACACTTAATTTTCGACAACTGTCTGAATAGACCAGTGTGTCAACTGCAGCTGACATGGAGAGTACCGAGTTTCATGCTGTTATTAAACATTTTTATTTGATGGACTGCACAAATCAAAAAGAAGTTGATGACCAATTATTGAAGACCATTTACTTTTTAATTAATGAATTAAAACATGGTCAGGCAAACACCGAAGATGAAGTATGATAGACTTTTTGCGTTTGCGCCGATTTGTGACTGGTGATGAATCGTGGATCAGTCATTACACATCAGAATCAAAATGTCAGTCAAAACCATGGACAAAGGTTGGTGAATGTGCATGGAAGAAGGTAAAGAGCATCTTGTCAGCTGCTGAAGTCATGGCCACTGTTTTTTTCCCATGGAATAATACTCATAGAGTGCATGGAAAAAGGCAGAACCATAGATGGACACCATTATTCTTGATTGTTGTATCACTTGAAATTTCCATAGGCAGAAAAAAGCCCAAAGTTGGTGTACAAAAAAGCGCTCATTCACCAGGGTAACGCACCATCCCACAGAGCAGCGATAACAGAGGTGAATGTGCATGACTGGGCTTTGAATTGATTCCACATCCACCCTGTTCACCAGACTTCGCCACTAGTGACATCTTCCTGTTCGCTAGCTTGAAACATTGGCTTGCTGTGAACAAATTTTCATGAAATGAGGAAGTTATAATTGCAGTCAACTAGTATTTTGCAGAGTCTGAGAGAACCTATTTTGCCAGTGGGATGAAAAGGCTGGAGGATCGCTGGACCAAGTGTATATTACTAAAAGGAGACTGTGTATTTTCTTTTGAGATTAAAAAAATGTTCATAGCGACACAAATACTCCCCATTCTTGACTATGGTGATGCCATTCTCCATGGACTTTCACGTGAAAATTCAAGCAGGCTGAAACTCGCGGTGAGTGCTTGTTTGTGAAATATGTCTTTTCGACCATATCACAGCACCCTACAAACAATTATCAAGGCTATGTGCTGGTAGAGACTTTCATACTCTATGTTTGTTCTATAATCGTCTCAATCATTGCACTCTTGCTAATTTGTCTTGTATTCTTACTCTACCGTCTGAACAGTACAGCAGAAATACTCATTATCAACAAAGTAAAATTCTCTCTGCATCATCACATAGCACTGCCATGTTCTCTGGATAATTTTCTATATAAGGAATTTAACTTTGGAAAAATCTTCCTCAAAATATCTGAGAAATTAAATTGCTTCCAAAGAAGAAAAGACAGCTAATGATTTACCTTCTATCACAGTAACTACCTCTCCTGCATTTTGTGCTCCTCATTCCCATCAGTCCCTCTTCCCAAGAACCTGATCCTTCCCCTGTCGGCAGAGATCTGTATTTATATCCTAGTTTTCCTAACAGACACTGTCATGTCATTTCAATCTTCTCGTCTTCCTTTGTCATTCCATTTCTGATAATACTAAACTTGGCTTCAAATGTGCTAAGCTAACCATTATTATTGGTACCAGCTGTGTAGGCTGTCGTTAGATGATTTAATCCTGTGTATTTCTCGACATGTCGAAACCAGGCTACACAAAAAGCTCGTTCGTGTAACCAGTGCCAAACTTTATTGGATGTGGTCGCAGGAGAAATGGCGAAAAAATACCGTAACTTCTGAGGATACAACTCATAACTCAGTGTTAATCTGCAAGGAACAGTACGTACGAGCTACCCCGTAACTACGTGCTAATAACTAAGCATGGAAGATACAAAAACATAAAAATGGTAAATCAAACAATAAACAAAACCAAAATATATATAAAACACAGTACCTCTGGTGGCTGGCGCAAAATGTTTGACAATGCAGTGTTTGTAAAAACATGGGCACCACACGTGTGACATAACACTGCGTAACAGCAGACGGGCGCTACATCAGCCCACTCAGAGGAAGCAGAGCACTATCCAAAAGCAGACCAAATAGATGTATAGGCTAGTCTTCTGGTTCATTCTGCTGGTGGGTTCGCTGGTGCCTGAGTCAGTTCTGGTGATGGTGGTGCTGATAGTGTTGCTGAAGGGGTGCTGTTGGATGGGCTGGTGCCTTGGAACGTCTGATGGGAGTGCTTCATGGAATATGTTTGCGGGCTTAACCCTGTTAATGGAAACCTTGGGCAATTTCACATTAACTGAAATGTTAAGCATCCGCCCCCCCCCCCCCCCTTGCGATTATACTATATGGGCGGATGTACAGTGGCTGTAGACATGGTTTGATGCTCTCCGTGCATAACATGACATAGGAGTCGGTACTGACATCTTGATGGTCAAAGGTAGAGGCTGTTCTGTGCCTGGAAGGCTGGTGAGGACAGATCCGGGTTACACTGTTTCTGGTCTGGTGGCGGCGGAGTGTTAGAGTCCACAAATTCGTCTGGTAGACGCAATGTCTCGATGTACACTAATTCAGCTAATGAAGCATCTATTCCCGTTTATAACTGTTCCTCAAACCCTGTAGCACCACAGGGAGGGCCTTAGTCCAATCAGTGCAGCGGCACATCAGTGCTGCTTTACGTGAGCAATGCCATCGCTCAGCTATCCTGATACTAGCCAGGTGGTAGCTCGTGGTTCTGTGCTGCAAAATTTAGCGAGTTGGGCGAAGAGATCGGATTCAAATTGCCGCCCATGGTCTATCATGATGGCAGCAGGAGCGATAACCAGTACAAAACTGAAGCTGTATGCTAACGTTTCTGCTTAAATATTGTCTATAAGCGCAGCTTCTGACCAGAGGGTGAAACGGTCAATTATCGTGAATAAATGGCATTGGCCATTGTATCGTGATAACGGCCCAACGACGTCGATGTGGGCATGGGCGAAGCAGGCAGTCATGTAAGAAAGTTCCCTTCAGATGTGTACACATGTTGACGAAATCGTGTTGTGCTGACATTTAATGCAACTCCTCAACCATTTGCCACAGTCTCTTAGCATTTCCAATCATACACAACAATTTGTCACCAGACACGTCACTGATCGTATGTCATGATGGCTCAGTTCGTGTACAGTCGCAAATGCGTCTCTTCTGAATGTGGTTGGTAGGAAAAGACGAAGTTTTGAGGTGGACACATCACAACACACTTCACTGTTGGTTCCGGGAATATCGATTAGCAGAAGGTGTAACACTGAAGATGTTACTGTCAGTAGTTCCTGGTCTATTTGTTGTGCTCCAGCTAGCTTTGTGTAATCTAATGTGCTGGAGATGCAGCCGACCTGAGAGAGAGAATCGGCCATCACGTTATTAATATTTGAGCTATAAAGGTGTAAGTCAACATTTTGTGAAAAAAGTCCCTGGCTTCCAAATGAGGCCTGAAGTATTTAATGTCCTCATACACAGTTATAAGTTTCTGATCGTCTGTACTCCATTTCCACTGCGAGAGTGACAGCTTGTTAGAATACTACTGGCTGCTACAAATCATTGCACCTCTGCTGTAGCACTGCACTAACTGTCGAGCGATATAACTACTGTCAGTGCCAAGGGCACAGTAGGCTTAAGCTACATGAGCAATCCAATGTCCACAATGCTCTTTATTGCTGCTTTAAATGCCAAGGTAACAATGTTAGCCCACGTTACGGGCGAGCTGATCTCGCTCTTCGAGTCAGAGCGCGATGGCTCTTGTAACTCAGCCAAGTGTGGCAGATGGTGATGATACAACTTTAACATACACAGAAATCGGCGCAATTCCTTGGCAGTGCTTGGCCATGCGATCTACGAGGTGCATTCAAGATCTAAGGCCTCCGATTTTTTTTCTAATTAACTACTCACCCGAAATCGATGAAACTGGCGTTACTTCTCGACATAATCGCCCTGCAGACGTACACATTTTTCACAACGCTGACGCCATGATTCCATGGCAGCGGCGAAGGCTTCTTTAGGAGTCTGTTTTGACCACTGGATAACGCTGAGGCAATAGCAGCACGGCTGGTGAATGTGCGGCCACGGAGAGTGTCTTTCATTGTTGGGAAAAGCCAAAAGTCACTAGGAGCCAGGTCAGGTGAATATGGAGCATGAGGAATCACTTCAAAGTTGTTATTACGAAGAAACTGTTGCGTAACGTTAGCTCGATGTGCGGGTTCGTTGTCTTGGCGAAACAGCACACGCGAGGCCCTTCCCGGACGTTTTTGTTGCAGTGCAAGAAGGAATTTGTTCTTCAAAACATTTTCGTAGGATGCACCTGTTACCGTAGTGCCCTTTGGAACGCAATGGGTAAGGATTACGCCCTCGCTGTCCCAGAACATGGACACCATCATTTTTTCAGCACTGGCGGTTACCCGAAATTTTTTTGCTAGCGGTGAATCTGTGTGCTTCCATTGAGCTGACTGGCGCTTTGTTTCTGGATTGAAAAATGGCATCCACGTCTCATCCATTGTCACAACCGACGAAAAGAAAGTCCCATTCATGCCGTCGTTGCGCGTCAACATTGCTTGGCAACATGCCACACGGGCAGCCATGTGGTTGTCCGTCAGCATTCGTGGCATCCACCTGGATGACACTTTTTCGCATTTTCAGGTCTTCATGCAGGATTGTGCGCACAGAACCCACAGAAATGTCAACTCTGGAGGCGGTCTGTTCAACAGTCATTCGGCGATCTCCCAAAACATTTCTCTCCACTTTCTCGATCATGTCGTCAGACCGGCTTGTGCGAGCCCGAGGTTGTTTCGATTTGTTGTCACACAATGTTCTGCCTTCATTAAACTGTCGCACTCACGAACGCACTTTCGACACATCCATAACTCCATCACCACATGTCTCCTTCAACTGTCGATGAATTTCAATTGGTTTCACACCACGCAAATTCAGAACATCTGTTCCAACATCTACTTTGCTTCGTTCTGTCTCTGATATGTTCTTGGGTGAGAACCTATCAAATTAGCTCTCCTTGCGAAGCTGACTCTCGCTGTATCAGTCCTGCTTTAAGCCAGTAGCAGGAGTTAGCCCCTGGCAGTGATTTAATTACATCTAGTACCTCTGCAGTGTACTGGAAATCTAGTTGGCTTACTACCAGCGCAAACTTAGTAGCATCTGCCGAAATTATGGAATAGAAAAAGCTGGCCTCCAACTGTGTAAACCACAAGGCTAGATTGTATAGTGAGCAAAGTTGTAGCCCTACAGCCAGTTGCCACACAGTCGCATTAGTAATAGCTGGTATGTCAGTCTTTTTGTAAATCTCTTTCGTGAGAACTAGTTATTTCAGTTATACTAGGCAGGCGATCACATCGGGGTCACCAGTTTGTCAGTGCAAGATGGGTAGGCTGGCGTTCGACGATTTGATTCTGTATATAACTCAATACATGAAACTGTGCTGTACAAAAAACGCTTTCATGCAACCAGTGACAATTTTTATCAAATGCGATCATAGGACAAACAGCAAACAAAAATATCTTCTGAGGATGTGACTCACAATTCAACATTAATCCACTAAGAACAGCACATACGAGTTATCTTGAACTAGGCGTGGAAGATACAAAACACAAAAAGCATAAATCAAAGAATTTACAAAACCAAAACGCATGTAAACTGAAGCACCAACGAAACTGGTATAGGCATGCATACTCAAATACAGAGATATGTAAACAGGCAGAATACAGCACTGCGGTCGGCAAAGCCTATATAAGGCAAGTGTTTGGCGCAGTTGTTAGATCGTATACTGCTCCTACAGTGGTAGGTTATAAAGATTTAACTGAATTTCAATGTGCTGTTATAGTCGGCACACGAGTGATGGGACACAGCATCCCCGAGGTAGCAATAGATTGGGGATTTTCCCATACGATCATTTCACGAGTGTACTGTGAATATCAGGAATTCGGTAAAACATCAAATCTCCGTCGTCGTTGCGGCCAGAAAAAGATCCTGCAAGAATGGGACCAACAACGACTGAAGAGGATCGTTAAAAGTGACAGAAGTGGAACCCTTCCGCAAATTGCTGCAGATTTCAATGCTGAGTCATCAACAAGTTGTCTCTTCAGTTGTCATTGGTCTCATTCTTGCAGGATCTCTTTCTGGCTGCAGCGACGTCGGAGATTTAATGTTTTACCGGATTCCTGATATTCACAGTACACTCATGACATGATCCTGTGGGAAAATCCCCACTTCATTGCTACCTTGGAGATGCTGTGTCGCATCGCTCGTGCGCCGACTATAACACCACGTTTAAACTCACTTAAATCTTGATAACCAGCCATTGCTGGAGCAGTAACCGATCTAACAACTGCGCCAAACACTTGTTGTCTTACATAGGCGTTGCCGACAGCAACACCGTATTCTGCCTGTTTACATATCTCTGTATTTGTATACGCATTCCTATACCAGTTTCTCTGGCGCTTCAATGATAACATCCGCCTCCACAGCAGGCTCCAGCAGCATCTTCTGTGTAATTCCCTTTGCAGTATACAACAGCTCTCCACTCACATCAGATAGGAAGATGTCGGAACTATATGAAAACACCAAATGTAGTTCTGGAATCAATGAAAATTTGTACTTACAGTAAGTGTAAACCCCCACCTTTCTCTGGGTGCTTTTGAAAAAAAAAAAAAAAAATTGTACCAACAACAAAGAATTTTACGTCAAAAATAGCGAATAAACTTGTACCAAAATAAATAATTTTATGCTTGCTACAACGAATATGTACTGGCATACTCCACGTCACTATATGTTCTGGCACATGCCTGACCACACCAGATTGATCTTTATATATCGTTAAACACTATAGCGTTGATTCAGCGTCAGAGTGTTGCTGATGGCATCGAAATATTTCGGATATATCACGCAAAATGTAGATCCCATCCTGCAATGTGTATTATTTTACAATAACAGGTGTATTTTACGAAATCATAAAACTTTGCCATTACACATATCCGTTCTCCCTTTGCTCCATATGCAGTTGGAATAGCAGATGGTGCCAAAAAACTCCCCCATCCCTGTCCTCGTCCATGTGCATGTTGAGAAAATTAAGAGATGCACATTCATCCTCCTGATGGTCGTTCTCTTTGTATACACGACATTTCAGCATGAAAAACAGTCACCAACGCCGGATAATCGACCACAGCGCTTTATGTATCTAACACTGACCAGAAGTCAATAACATTAGCTTTGTGTTCCAACAAAGACTTGACAATCTAACTGAAGAGCCGTAGGTAATCTCTCAACAGCAATTTGTATTGCAGAGTACAAGTTATACAGGTTCACCACACTCTAACACTTAGTTACATGGCAGAGGCATGTATTCATTCTCCCATTGCTCCATATGCAGGTGGTATAGCAAAAGGGATCGACTAGCAATGATATAACATATTCTCTGCAGTTTGATGTATGCAGGCTTCCAGAGTATACATACATCGCCATTCTAAAATTTGAGGCGTAGCGCCTCCAGAGAGAAGAAACTTAATTGTACATGGGCTTGGAAGTATTACACACAACACATACCTCTCACTTCTGATGAATTGGAAGCGTACTTGGACAGCAAAATGTGCTATGATAGCTTATACTGACGTGTGTCGCTTTGGCTCAGTTGGTATAGTCTCATACTAGCTTCCTAGAAGAAGAATCAATAGATTCAAACAGTAGGCCCCATGACGAATACAGATTGCAATGGTTTCACAACTAACTGTAGGATCCTCAGCCACCAGAACCACAGCGACCCTAACGTGTAACATTTCTTCAAGAGAGAATGAAATAAATTATTCTGGTAATTGGAAATGAAAATGTATTGTTAAAAATTCTCTTTTATGTTGGTTAAAAGTCACGGCTAATTGTTTCTCAGGGCGCTATCGCCAGAAATATCATACGTATTTCAATGTGAAGACATCCATCTTACAATGAATTTAAAAAAATCTTTCTTGTGTTTTACACGATAAACCAGCTAAATAAACTGCTTAATTATTTTTTTCTGTGAGGCTTGATGCTCCAGTATAGCTGCCTATGTGCAATGGGAGCATATACACTAATAAAAATTATTATTCATAAAATTACCTCTGACCTAAAAAATGAAATGGAAAATATTACAAGGCGCTGTTCTGTATTTATTGCGAGTATTATCTTTTTATTTCTTGCAAGTGATGACTATTAAAAGCGTTTTTATCATCTTATCATTAATGGCGTCGCTACAACAATTAACTTATACAAAATGGCCGGGGCAACATTTAATTATTATGTAAATGAATCATGGGTCAGATGAGGCACTTTTTGCTACCAACAAAAACCACAATCTATCATAAATAATTGCATATATATTTGACAAAATTGATAAGAATGCTACAAATGATAATGTTAATTATTTACAGTCCGTGATCTCTATGCGACCATCAGATAGGACATCAGAACCAACAAGACCAGGAAGACAAAGAAGAAGACCAAGAATCAAAATGTCCTTTTCTTAAATACTATGATACAGAGAGAGTAATTATTGCATATCTAAGGGCGCTGGTAGCGCTTCCATTGTTGATGAGTGTCAATAAGTTAATTTACATTACTTTTTTCTGGAGGCTATGCTATAAAATCCCCCTGGAATGTTATTTGCATAGTTACATACAGTCTTGTAAATGGCATTCCATGATAGCAAAATGGTTCAAATGGTTCTGAGCACTATGCGACTTAACTTCTGAGGTCATCAGTCGCCTAGAATGTAGAACTAATTAACCCTAACTAACCTAAGGACATCACACACATCCATGACCGAGGCAGGATTCGAACCTGCGATGGTAGCGGCCGCTCGGCTCCAGACTGTAGCGCCTAGAACCGGACGGCCACTTCAGCCAGCCCACAATAGCATATTATGTTTATAAAGGTCTACATCCAAACAGGTGATGACAGATTTAAATGATTTATTTTTTTATTAGTATTGAGTGGTTGAATTCGTCTGTGTCCAACAGATGACGACAGATTTATTATTATATTAATAATTTTGAAGTACACCTGCAACCTAACAGGTAACAATAGGTTTATGAGATTTCAATAGTTATGGTAATTGTTACAGTTGAAATTCTTTTACGTAAAAGATTTTTCTTTGAAGTTGAGTGCAGTCTTTTTCTTCGGAATGGTGCGTTGTATGCTCCCCCATTTCCCCACTGAGAAACTGAGGGAAAACCAGGGCAGAACTATAAGACTGTGCTCTTATCAAACGTTTAAAGACATGATTATATACATGGTCCATTTCTGTTCATTAATGTTTTGCAAAAAATCCAAATGTTCATTAATGATTTTAAAAAATCAGAACGTTCATTAATGGGTTTACAAAATCAGAATGTTCATTAGTGGTTTTACAAAAAATCGGAATATTCATTACTGGGTTTACAAAATTAGAATATTCATCATTAATCTCCGTCTGTGGTGAGGTGGTGAGGGCGTTCCTTCTGCGATGAGGTGGTGAGGACTTGGGCGCCAAATTGCGCCCCCAACACCGCGTACTGCAGGTCATGACATCACCGAGGCGAGTGATCAGCTGACATGCAACAGTGACGAGCTACACCCAACCGCATACCGGACGTGCGTTGTCTTCTACCCTCCTTGGAGGTGTTCGTCTCCGCCGCTCCACAGCAAAATTTCATGAATTTGAAGAACAGCAGCAGCATCAGTTCATTACATATCAATAGATGTTTATTGCTGTGGATGAGGAAAACACATAATTAGTTGTCCTGTTTTATTGTGTCACCCAGCAACCGTTTATGTCGGGGTGCATATGAATTAATCCTTTATTTATTTATGCATATGAAGTCCACTGTACGACACTGTTTAAATGCACAGTTCATCACAGTTTTGTTGAAGTTTACATTTCAGTTTCGTATTGCTGTATGACACTGTTCAAATGCACCTGTTTGTCACACGTTAACCTTAGATTCACACAGTTATTGTGCCCCAGAGTAGGCTGTTTATACGATCTCACTATTTCATCACACACCACACTGTTTCTCATGTCACAAAAAGGTTTTTCCAGACAGATTTGCACAGGTCAGCTGTTCTGTGCACTTGCGCGGGCGGGTTCACATTGTTGACTTTCTCCAGTCCATTCATTGATTTGATGATGTCCGTTTAAATCAGCTGTGTCTCGACTGTTTTAAATAATGTCCTTGTCCGAAACCTACTTTTTAGTATACAATGGCCTGTAAGCTGTCCCTATATTTAAACTTTATACCCTATAATAAAACCAACGTCTCTGGCGGTGTACTGTTCATATTGTTTCATGAACACTGTTCATCACTATAGTTCCCATGGATGACATTATTTTTGCTCACACTGAATACAGTTTATTGCCACAATGTTCATTCGGGTCTATGCACTCACAGTCACTTTTCTTTACAGTCATTTGTGGTATATTGACCGTTCATGGAAACTTTAACATTTTGTTTACGTGAAGAAATGAACACATAATTTATTTGGATGCACATTATAACTTATTACAATGTACATTAGGTATTGGTAGCATCAGTACCTCCCTGTTACGTTTTCTGGGTCAATTAAACCATTTTTTTGGACTTTACGACACTGGTCCGGTTTTTACAATAACTCAGGTTGTCACATACTAGGAAATATACAAATAGATAGACGTATTATCTGAATAGAGGACTTCTGAATATGTCTCTGCTCCTGCATTATTCTTTAAAATCTCTATGCTTGACTGTTCAGTTCACTGAAATCGTTAACAGATCTTAGTGATGTGATATCTTCATAAATTAGGTAGGTAAAACTATCTAGGTTCCTTTTATTCTTTTTCCTTATCCTTTGATCCTTTTAGTTTATTCATGCCTTGTACCGTTAGGTGAACTATGCTCATGGCCAATTAATAAACTCTTTAGTCTTTTCAAAAATTCAAGATATGCTGTTGCATTAGTCCTTATATATTTCCAAGAAATTCTATTATGATATTCAGTGCATAAGACTTTGACTACATACTTGAAAAAAACTTTCATTTTGGCTACAAATAAAGTAAAAATTCACTAATGAAATGAAACATTATTAAACTTAAGATTACGTCTATTAGGTATATATACACATTATTCATAAAAAATTTTCAACTGGGTATAAACATATTGGTTTCTTGTTCTCAGAATTAATCAGAAAATAACTACATCCATAAGGTATTGAAAACTGCAAATCAATGGAGGAAAGATACATTACTCCAAAGAACTTTTGCAATTGTTCCTCCAAGTTATCTGGCCTAGTCTTCACTGGCACAATAATTTTATTGATGTCACAAGCATCTAACACCAGACATATTTTTCCACTATCCTTTGTAACTGCTAGTAATGGGATGCTGTAAGAGGACATTGATTGCTCAATTATTCCCCATTCTTGCATCTTATGTATTTCTAATTTTTCTGGCTCCTTTTTCGACCATAGAACAGAGTAAGTAGCATTACAAAATGTTTTATGTGGTATCACATCAATGTTGTACGTATAACCTCTGATGACCCCTGGTCTCTCAGAGAATATTTTTCATTTGTTCTGTTAATATCTGAGATAAGTGTAATTGTTGCTCTCGTGTCAGATATGTGGATTCCTCTACTTTATCTTTTTGTTGATTGACAGGCTTCTGTGGTACTAACATTCTCTCCACTGTAACAGTTATAATCTCGCCCCCCAAAACACTGCTGCATATGCAGTATTTTTGGCAGGTTACACTTTACATTGACATTGTGACAATATTTGCCATGTACAGCTTTTGTGCGTAGCAGTTCCAGTTGCACTCTTACTTCTCCATTCTCTAGACTGCAAATACCTTGAGAGAGGTCCACATAGGCATTCCTTTCTCTCAAAAATTCCCAACCCAGAATACATGAAATTAAATGCTCCATTTCCCTAGAGTGACCAGATGCAATTGTATAAAAAGGACAAACAGCTTCAAAAAGCGGGCAAAGGAAGAAAAAAGAGGACACATCAAACGGGTCAATTGCAGATGTGGATCCAACCATCAAATTTGGAAAAGTCACATGACTACCGGGTATTACCGGAGAAAACTAGTAGTTAATTGTTACTGGTGGGTTATTCCCAGAGCAATATTTTTTATTTTAAATTAATAACATTGATAGTGGTGACAGTGTGGCATCAATTGTTTTTATATTTACGCGTAGATTTAAGATTTAACAGAGATGGCTGTCTAAACGTCACTCCTGATTGGCTACTTTCAGGTGACTTGTCGAAAGCTGATGTATGATATCCTCATCTGCAGTATTCCCCATCAAACATACGTTCAATTTTAATAAATGAGTTTATTATTTATAAACATAACATACATACATCAAGATTTTAAACATGGCTGCAGCAGCAACTGTTAAAATTCTTCACAATAAAGGATGGCAGCCAAAAACAGTTGCAGGATAGAATTTTTTTTATTAAAATTCTTGACCAAGGTTTCGGTACATATAAATATACCTTCATCAGAAGTAAAACTTCCTGAATAGAAAGACACATTCATTAGAAAAGCCATATCAACGAAAGTGAGAAACAGAAGCTTAAATAACGGTGAAATTGCTAAAGTAATACAGGCACACAATCTTTAGCACTTACTAAAATTACATCATGCACTGGAGAATAATAAAACAATTATGCCAAAAGGCGTCGTCAGTAATTAAAATATCATCTCCATTTGTACAACATGTGTAATGGGCACAGGATCAAAGCGAACAGTTTAACAATGTTACTTCGCCTATGAACTGTTGAGACACGAGTGTGAAGGCACTAAGGCAGATTGTTTCGCCGACAGAGGGCACTTGCATGTGCCAGACTCGCGCATATTACAATCCATAAATACATACATAAGCGCATCAAAAATTATTAAAGGTTGTGTTAATTCAAACTTTGTCTTAATAAATAAAGCGTATCACGCCAATTAAAGACATTTATGTAAACTAGAAATATAGAACCAAATTTACCTGTGTCCTAGTGTCAAACGGATAGAGCTTGCGCTTGGAACATCTAACGAGAGAGGGCACTACTGTAATGCGCGAGAGTCTCGCTTAACGTAGGCAGTGAAATACATACTAGCGAAACAACCAAAATGTTATAAAAAAACGAAACCATCTGTCTGTATGAATAAAACATAGTAGTCATTTAACCACATATACACATTGAAATTCATAATTAACAAACATCACAATATGTAGATCCCAACAAGACAGGAAAAGCGCATTTCACCGGCATCAACAAGCAAGAAAATAACTCCTAGTCAGCCAGACTATATTACATTAAGGCAATGAGGGGTTTGAAACTGTCTAAAAAATTTTTTTTGTTTCGAAGCTGCACCTGTTCATTAAGAACAAAACCATCTTTTAGAGACAGATGCTAGAAAATCTCTAATTCTTCGAGCAAGTCTAGTTTGTCACCTTTATCAGCTTCATGAAGCAGCTCTACGTCGTCCAGTTCACTTGGCGTGTGCTGTAAGAGCCATAGATGTTCAGCAAAGGTGGAATTATATACGTTTTCCCCATTTTTACCTAACCTGTGTTCTTTATACCTAACTTTAATGGGTCTACCTGTCTGCCCTATGTAATAGTTTGGGCAGTCGTTACAAGTAATTTTGTATACACCGGACTTAGTGCTGAGTTCTTCTCGTGCTCCAATATTATGAATTACTCTACGTTTGAGGCTATTATTTACGGAAAAACCAACTCTATAACCGTATTGTTTCTGTAAAAGTCTTTTAATCTTATATGAAACGTTCCCTAAAAATGGAATAGAAATAAAGTTATTACTCTCATAGTTTTTTGCCCTGTTATCTCCTAAAGTAGAAAATTTTACAGCTGTTTTTTTCTTAGCAATTTGGTCAATTAATTTAGGGTCGTATCCATTGTTAGTAGCTATTGATTTTAATAAAAATATTTCATTTTCAAAACAATTCTGTGCTAAAGGTGTACTCACAGCGCGATGAACTGCAGAATGAAAAAAGGCGATCTTGTGAGTTTGAGGATGACAGGAATCTGCTGGAATAATATTATCAGAAAAAGTTTCTTTATGGAAAATGTCGAAGCTAATAGTGTTACCCGATAACTTAAGTTTCAAATCAAGAAAATTGAGTTCTCTCTCGTTATTTTGTATCTCTTTTGTAAATTTCATTTTCTCGTGGAAACTGTTGAAAACATGAAACAGTTGTTGTAGATCTTGGTCACAACCCTGAAATAGTATGAGTATATCATCAACATAACGAGCATAAAAAGAAATCTTATTGCCTAACGTAGGGTTGTTTTTGAAGAAATTTTCTTCTAGTGCATTCATAAAGATGTCACCAAAGATGCCAGCTAACGGGCAACCCATGGCTAAGCCGAATGGTTGCTCATACATTTTACCATTAAACTGAAAGTAATTGTAATCTAGAACAACCTGCAGTAGTGACATAAGTTCCGACAACTGTAGCTCACTTAAAGTTTTATGTTGTCGAATGTTACCTTCAATAATCTTAAGAGTGATATCCACTGGAACATTAGTGTATAAACTTACGACGTCAAAAGAAACCAAACGAGAGGAAGAAGTGATCTCTATTGATTTTAGCTTGTTTATTACCTCAGCACTATTTTTAACAGAGTAATTGTTTTCAAAAACAAAGGCTTCTTTAATTTTAGTGTGTAAAAATCTCGCTAATTTGTGATGTGGGCTCTTTATTCCATTAACAATGGGACGAACTGGGTGTTGACTTTTGTGTACCTTAAACTGACTTCTAAGCGTAGGTGCTCTAGGGTTCATGTTAATTAAGGTTTTCTTTTGAAACTCTTTCATAAGATGTTTACTTCTTCTTAAAGTATCTCTAATTTGCTTTTGTAACGTAGGGGTATGATCCTGCTCAATTTCAAATATACCATTTTCTTCGAAAAAAGCCAAAGTTTTAGCAATGTATTCACTTTTATAGGCTACAACAAGCGAATTTCCTTTGTCTGATTTAGTGTTGAGAGCCTCATTATTTTTTAATTTACGGTTAATACTAGTAATAATGTTACCACCTCTCTGTTTTAAATCACTGTTTTTTACCGACTTGACCTCTCTTTCTATAATTGCGCTACATTCATGAGCTATCCTATTTTGTTGGGATTTTTCAGTTTTTACGGAGTCAAGACCAACTTTAAGGTCAACAATAAAATTATCTATCACTTTAGGATCGTTAATATCAGGCATGAAATTGTATTTAAAACCTCTCGCTAGCATGGCGCTTTCTTGAGGGGTAAAGCTTATAGAAGTTTTGTTTAGTACTCTGTCGAAAAATTGGTGTTCGCAATTGACAGTTCTTTTTGCATGAACAACATTAGATTTTGGGGTAACATTTTCCAGTTTATGAAGTTTAAAATCATGCCTACACTGAATTTCAACCTTACGATTGTGTAACCACTCATTAACACTATGCCAAACACTGTCTACGTGAAAGTTAAAATAATCTTTAGAAGTTCTAGTAATACGGAGATACAAAGAGTAAGCTTCTTCATTTAGTTTATCTTTCTTCTTATAAAGGTCACTGATTCTGTCACTCATAATTTGTTTCACCAGTTTAGCTTTAGTAGATGGGAACTTCTTACACTGTTTCACATTGATAAAAGCCTTCACATAATTCGGTGTCAAATGGCGTCTCTCACACTGTTTAGTGACGTCAATAGCCATACCTGTTTTCAGGATTTTAAATGAGATGTCCATGTATTTCGAAACAGCCTTTGAAACCTGGGCAGGTACATATTTCAAGATTTTAAACATGGCTGCAGCAGCAACTGTTAAAATTCTTCACAATAAAGGATGGCAGCCAAAAACAATTGCAGGATAGAATTTTTTTTATTAAAATTCTTGACCAAGGTTTCGGTACATATAAATATACCTTCATCAGAAGTAAAACTTCCTGAATAGAAAGACACATTCATTAGAAAAGCCACTTTCGTTGATATATTCCCATAAATACGTCCACCTGTGCCTGGGCACCAACAGCACGTGATACTTTGCAATTCTGAACTGACAACTCTGGCACTTTATGCAATTGGCACAATTTCTTATAGAAATCATAACTCATCACATTAACAGTGGCTCCTGTATCTATTATGATATTGACAGGTATACTAAGAACTTTAGCTTGAACCACAGCCTGTGTCAACTCGCTATCTACTTGTTTACATCTCTTATTCTCTGCTAAAAGTTCCTTCTTCTACATCTACATTGATACTCCGCAAGCCTCCGCAACACCATCATTATATCTTAACATATTGGCTGTTCTCCTTACTCTTTTGTGAGCTCTCCCCCCTGTCCCATGGCCAGCAACGGAGAGCTATTTGGGGCCGTCTTTGGTTTGTCGAATCAGTTGACGTAGGGCGATTGTCATTCGTCACATCAACGATTCTCACACTTTGATTCTAGTTCTGCCAAGCAAAGTTGTTTGAAGTACCTGTTTGACCAAGTTCGTTCCTATTGTTACTATTGTTTGAGTATCTTTCGTTGTTATTCTGGTTATCCTGTCTTGGATACCATGGCATTGCAAACCTATTCTTTCCCTGTGGCCCTGCATCTCGCATTTGCTGTTGATTGCCACCTCCTGGGCCAAATCTTTCCTTATATCTTCGTTTTCGTCTATATTGGGTGAACTGTTTCCCCAAGCCAGTCTGTTGTTATTAGCTTTGTCATCATTCGTATGGCTGTTAAATGACTGATTTCCATTCATAGGTTTACCATTGAGGTTTCGACCATTAGAACAATTGCCACAATTATTCCAACTATTTTCTCTATCGTTGTTTTTTCTTCAAACTCGTAACCATTTCCATTGCCACCTTGCATCTTTAAGTCTGCCTGGATTAGACCTATTGAATCCAAGGCAGGCAAGAAGTTATCCAAATCATTGTCTGGTACATGGATTAGTTTTTCTCTCATATTGGGTGGAAGTCTGGATTTTCATAGTATGATCACATCACAATTTGAGATCGGTTCGTCCCAATATCGCGTTTTGTTAATATATTTTTTTGAAATACTTTCTTAAGCTTCCTTGTTCAGGATTATATGCCTCTGGACTGTATACATGTTTTCTAAGTCTTTCCTGAATACAGGGTGACCAGTATTAGTTTAGAAATGCTTTTTCAAACTGTTTTCAGCTGCATCTGTTGCCCATAGAGCAGCATCTCCTACTATGTGCGAAACAATAAACTGTATCTTTTGTTTCACGATCAATGCTCTGGGCAGTGTATTTCGAAAACTCGTTATGAATACTAGAGGGTGAATGTTTTTCTTATCGGTGGCGAAGGTTTGAAACTGGCGGTGTTTGATTAAACTGTCCTCCATCATTATTGAAGATACAGTAGGCGAAGCCCCTGCACGATTCAATAATTCACTGCTAGAACTATATGTTCCTGCCTGTACCCCATAAAGTGGATTATTATAGGTGGCAGCGACCGGCGGATTATCGTGTGAAACATGAGAAGTAGGTATATAATTTCTCTCCATTCTCATGTTGTTTACCCTTTCCTGTTGTGTCTGATTAATTGGAGCAGTTGAGTGAACTGCGTGAATAGTGCGTGTCACTTCTGTATGTATTTTTCTTCTATTTGTTTCTCTTTGTCATCTATCCGTTGTTCTACTTTTTCTACGACCTTTTTTGTGTGTTCCGCTAAGCAATTCTGTATATTTCCTTCCTTTCCTATTTCTATGATTTCTACCCTTTCGGTTATGTTTTGGATATCTTCCTTGATGCTGTTTTGTTCTATCTGCAGATTTTGAACATCTGTCGTTAGACTGGCTATCAAATCTGGTAATTCTTGGTACGCTTGTTTTAAGCTGGCTATGTCTGCTTTCATCACATCGAAACTTTTCAGTTTTTTGCATATTCTGTTTTCCCTTTCTTGTCTCTCTCTTTCTCTCTCCTCCAGTTGCCTTTGGAACTGATCTAATTTCATCAAAATACCAGTTACGGCGTCGTAACCCTGTGCGGCGCACGTAACTTTTCGTTTACTCGCGGGTGCGGCAGTTTCACCTGCAACAGTTGGCAACACACTGTCGTCAGAGCTACGCTCGATCTCTGCGCGCTGAAGTGCAGTCTCGGTTTCATGATTAGTAATACTGTATTGCATATTTCTATGGGACGTAGATCCCATGGGAATTTCCACTAATTTGTTATCACTGTTCTTTCGTGAATCTGCATCTATATCGATCTCCCTCCTAGGCTTGCTACGTAATCTCACGGATTCTCAACGGGACAACTATCGTCGCGCGGTAATCACCACAAAAATAATAATAATACAATCTACAATTCCTAACACACAAAATCTACAACAAATATAAATTTCCTTGCTTACTGGAATTACTATTGGACAAACACTACAACTCGGCTCAAACCATGAATACTGGCATACAACACGACACACGAAAGCAAGAGATATTTTCAGAAGCCTTTACCTTCCTTTTTATTGTCGGCTTTATTCTTATTATCCAGATCTGGTATGTAGCTAGGTTCCAGGTCTTCGGCTTTCTCATTACATCGAAATTAATACTCCTCGTACACATGAAACAGATTACATGTACCAGCATTTATTTTCTTATCTTAAAAAGATATTCTTTACATATACATAAATTTTCTGGAACATTGAGCTCCACGTTGGGCGCCAGTTATCACATAACCTATTTTCAAAAGAGAATAAAATAAATTATTCTGGTAATTGGAAATGAAAATGTTTTGTTAAAAATTCCCTTTTATCTTGATTAAAACCTACGGCTAATTGTTTCTCAGGTCGCTATCGCCAGAAATATCATATTATGTATTCCAGCGTGAAGACATACGTCTTACACACGATGGATTTAGAAAAAAATCTTTCTTTTATGTTACATCATAAGCCAGTTAAATAAATTGCTTAATTATTTTTCCTGTGAGGCTAGATGCTCCAGTATAGCTGCCTATGTGCAATGGCAGCGTATACACTAATAAAAATTATTATTCATAAAACTGTATCTCTGGCCAAAAAAATAAAATGGAAAATATTAGAAGAAGCCGTTCTGTACTTATTAAGAGTATTATCTTTAATATTTCTTACAAGAAATAACTATTAAAAGCATTTTTATCATTTTATTATTAATGGTGTCGCTACAACTATTAACTTATACAAAATGGCCCTGGCAACATTTAATTATTATATAAATGAATCATGGGTCAGAGAAGGTACTTTTTGCTACGAACAAAAAACACATTCACCATACATAATTGCATATATATTTGACAAAATTGATAATAACACTACAGATAATTATATTAATTATTTACAGACCGTAATTATTGCACATCTAAGGGCGCAGAGAGCGCTTCCATTGTTGATGACTATCGATAAGTTAATTTACATTACTTTTTTCTGGAGGCTATGGTATAACTCCACACCTTTTTATGGGTGGCAGCACTATAACCTTTAAACTAACGCCGATTTTCATTGTAGACATAGCTTGGTGAGATGGAAATTTGATATAGATGTAAACAAAACGTTAAACTCCAACCCTCCTTCCTATAATAAGAATGTGATCTAATGCCCTGACTGGCACTGCATTTTATGTGATTTCTCACAAAAAATTTGAGTGTTTTACATTGTGAATGCCCACCTTGGCACTTCATTTTTAAGTGATTCCTCACATAAAATATGAGTGTTTTACATTGTACATAGGACATCTAAGATTTCCAGCAGATTTCTATGCTCTACTCATATGTAGTATCCAGGATTACTACCCATCAAGAATAAAGTCTCGTGTATGAATTTCTAACATGTTGTTTACATCTGACATTCCAACACTGTAAACCACTGAGCATGGTAACGTTATCTCTGTGATATCACCCTGCATGGTTCTAAGTTTAGAATACATTATGTCTGTGATGATGTCAGTATCCCCAAGATGGCTGACATGGGGATATGAATGCAGTCCCAAATAGTTGTTCCAATTCTGGTGGCACTGTAGTTGCCTACCCCCACCACTCATCCTCAGTACAGGGTTACTTGTCATCAAGCGAACCCACCACTTGTGCTATACACCCCATAGTGAAAGGCCAGTCATCATCGTGATGAAATGTCATCAGAGATATTCCACCTCCAGAGAGTGAGAGAGACAGAGAGAGAGAGAGAGAGAGAGAGAGCGAGAGAGAGAGAGAGAGAGAGAGAGAGTGAGAGAGAGGGGGGAGGGAGGGAGGATGCAGTGCCTGCTACACGTGAGGAGCAGCAGCAACACAAGATATCAAGCCAGCTTGCAGCTTACAACACATTGGGGTGGAAATCTATATGTTTAAGCAGCCACAGAAGTAGAAAGAAGTCAGTCTGGACACAAGCTCTCTGATGTAGCTCCTGGCATAAAAAATGTTAGTGTCATGTGACTAGGGCCTCCTGTCGGGTAGACCATTTGCCGGGTGCAAGTCTTTTGATTTGATGCCACTTCAGCGACTTGTGCGTCGATGGGGATGAAATGATGATGATTAGGACAACAAAACACGGAGTCCCTGAGCAGAGAAAATCTCTGACCCAGAGTGGAGTCAAACCCGGGCCCTTAGGATAGACATTCTGTCGCACTGACCACTCAACTACTGGGAACGGACAGCTCCTGCCATGCTGGACTGGAAATTAAATCAGCATGAAAAAATAAATAGCTTCCAGACTTCCAGTTTCCATTATCATATGAACCATTTCTCAACCCACTACCACGGTTTAATGCAGCTATGGAAGTGATACTATTTGCTGCAACATACAAGTTGAATGAGAATGACAATAAATGAATAGTTGTTGGCATCTTCTCAAATCATGAATTAAACTTAATAGTAATTTTTGGAAGTCCACGGGTTATTGACATGAAAATAGTGCTTTCAGACTATGTATGGTATCAGTTATGTCAGATTTCAATGCAAATAAAAGCTATGTTCAATGTTCAAAAACTACAGTGTTACCGGTTTGTCATACAATATGTGTGGTTGACTATCCAAGAACACTGAAAACATACAACCAGAATACCACACATTGCATTCACTGCTGGGGGCCAAAATTCAGAAACTTGATGTGCACTTGTTCAGTCATCTACAGTGCAGTGTATGACCATGGCGAATAGTGACCATATGTACATGATTTTTTTGAAGATGCCTGGCATGCACTTGAAGAGCTTACACATCAGAACTTTTGAGAGGAAGCCTTTGGTATGAATTTCAGTACATACTGTGCTTTAGTATGCAGTATATACAAAGTAACTGCTCTTCATTACCTGACATTGCTACATAATTATGTGCATATTTGTATTTGTTTCCGTGCCGTACTATGTTAAACCAGGATATAAAAGTGAAAATAAATGAGTATTTATTTCCATAAACTGTGTTTCATTCGTAAAAATAACTAAAGCATGTTGAAAAGAATATATAGTTAATACAGTTAAAGTAAAAATGATTTCAAAATTTTTTACGTGTTCAGAAATAAAGATAAACAGACGGTCAGAACATATCTTGCAAGGGGGGGGGGCTGGAAATATTTACCAATGGGCAGAAACATCAAGAAGAACTTAGCTCAACAATTGAACATATACAGAGAAGGGCAATACAAATGGTCTCAATGTGGACTTCCTCAAATTGGTCAGGTGTGTTTGTTACCATTACATCTAATTTATTTCTATTGTGGGTGAGGTTCTAAACTATGTTCTAGGTATTTTGCAGAGAAGCCATTTCATAATGTTTTACAAGATGCCTTGTCACACCCACACTAACACACTAACAAACTATAATTATCCTACTTGACTGTTGGATCATTAAAGTCTCCTCCAATGATTACAGTATGATTAGGGAACTTTGTACCAGCTAAATGGAGGTTTTCTTTAAAGTTTTCAGTTACATCATAAGGTGCATCTGATGGCTAATAGACGGATGCTACTACAATTTTACGCCTACCCTTTGTACTTAGTCATGTCCAAACACTCCACCCCCTTGTCTGACTGGGGAGCACATCTGACTACCATACAGCAGGACCGGGTTTGATTCCCAGAGGAGTCGGAGATTTTCTCCACTCAGGGCCTACGTGCTGTGTTGTCTTGTCTTCATCATCATCTACATGCAACTCGTCCAGTGTGGCATCACCTGAAACGATTCGCAGCTCGGCAGCTGAACTACCCCAGGAGGGGACTAACAGCCAACAGTGCCATTCAATCATTTCATCTCACATGCAGCTTCAATGTCCTCTTGGTGGACCTAAGTTTCTTGTCTACTGTGACATACACGGTGTTACAAAAAGGTACAGCCAAACTTTCAGGAAACATTCCTCACACACAAATAAAGAAAGAGATGTTATGTGGACATGTGTCCGGAAACGCTTAATTTCCATGTTAGAGCTCATTTTACTTTCGTCAGTATGTACTGTACTTCCTCGATTCACCGCCAGTTGGCCCAATTGAAGGAAGGTAATGTTGACTTCGGTGCTTGTGTTGACATGCGACTCATTGCTCTATATAATAGCATCAAGCACATCAGTACGTAGCATCGACAGGTTAGTGTTCATCACGAACGTTTTTTGCAGTCAGTGCAATGTCTACAAATGCGGAGTTGGCAGATGCCCATTTGATGTATGGATTAGCACGGGGCAATAGCCGTGACGCGGTACGTTTGTATCGAGACAGATTGCCAGAACGAAGGTGTCCCGACAGGAAGACGTTCGAAGCAATTGATCGGCGTCTTAGGGAGCACGGAACATTCCAGCCTATGACTCGCGACTGGGGAAGACCTAGAACGACGAGAACATCTGCAATGGACGAGGCAATTCTTCGTGCAGTTGACGATAACCCTAATGTCAGCGTCAGAGAAGTTGCTGCTGTACAAGGTAACGTTGACCACGTCACTGTATGGAGAGTGCTACGGGAGAACCAGTTGTTTCCATACCATGTACAGCATGTACAGGCACTATCAGCAGCTGATTGGCCTCCATGGGTACACTTCTGCGAGTGGTTCATCCAACAACGAGTCAATCCTCATTTCAGTGCAAATGTTCTCTTTACGGATGAGGCTTCATTCCAACGTGATCAAATTGTAAATTTTCACAATCAACATGTGTGGGCTGACGAAAATCCGCACGCAATTGTGCAATCACGTCATCAACACAGATTTTCTGTGAACGTTTGGGCAGGCATTGTTGGTGATGTCTTGATTGGGCCCCATGTTCTTCCACCTACGCTCAATGGAGCACATTATCATGATTTCATACGGAATACTCTACCTGCTCTGGTAGAACATGTGCCTTTACAAGTACGACACAACATGTAGTTCATGCACAATGGAGATCCTGCACATTTCAGTCGAAGCTTCTCAACAACAGATTCGGTGACCGATGGATTGCTAGAGGCAGGCCAATTCCATGGCCTCCACGCTCTCCTGACCTCAACCCTCTTGACTTTGATTTATGGCGGCATTTGAAAGCTCTTGTCTACGCAACCTCGGCACCAAATGTAGACTCTCTTGGTGCTCGTATTGTGGACGGCTGTGATACAATACGCCATTCTCCAGGGCTGCATCAGCGCATCAGCGATTCCATGGCCGGCCGTGGTGGTCGTGCGGTTCTAGGCGCTGCAGTCCGGTACCGCGGGACTGCTACGGTCGCAGGTTCGAATCCTGCCTCGGGCATGGATAAGTGTGATGTCCTTAGGTTAGTTAGGTTTAAGTAGTTCTAAGTTCTAGGTGACTGATGACCTAAGATGTTAAGTCCCATAGTGCTCAGAGCCATTTGAACCATTTTTTGGATTCCATGCGATGGAGGGTGGATACATGTATCCTCACTAATGGAGGACATTTTGAACATTTCCTGTAACAAAGTGTTTGAAGTCACGCTGGTACGTTCTGTTGCTGCGTGTTTACATTCCATGATTAATGTGATTTGAATAGAAATAATAAAATGAGCTCTAACATGGAAAGTAAGCGTTTCTGGACACATGTCCACATAACATATTTTCTTTCTCTGTGTGTGAGGAATCTTTCCTGAAAGTTTGGCCATACCTTTTTGCAACACCCTGTATACATTTCCCTATCCTGTTGGTGTATGCTTAATCTTGTCCAAAGCTCGCATTTCTGTCAAAATCAGGTCATAACCAGCTTTCTGAGCCTAATATTATGTGAGCTACAGTGGTTTTTAAGAGTGCTTAAAGCTCTGGCACTTTGTTACGAAAGCTTCAGCACTTAAACACGTGAGTTGTTATACTCTCATCTCTGGAGGGCATTTCTTTGGATCTTACACTGATACTTCTGGGTCAAAATGATGTCGCATTTGCACCAAGTCTTGTGAACTGTAGGTTATTGTGACTTGATGTGATGGACAGTGTGAATGCAGCCTGGCATGACGGTACTGTTATGTGACGTGATTGTGCCATGACAACCAATGTGAACTGGTCTTCAGAAAAGTTAAATGTTATTTTTCATATTAGGTGCCACAATCACCAAGATAAGCCTAACTCACTCAGTTCAGGTAAACAGGGATTTTGACATGATAGCGAATATTTGTATTCTACTTGCAGAAATTCAGAGAAATAATATGGTGGGTAAAGTATCAAGTACACTAAATACTAAGTGCAAACAAATGAAAAATCATTGCAGTGAGTCTTATGAAGAATTGAGATTCTTCTTCATGTGTATTTGGTGTTACCTTTGAGTCACAATTATAACTTATAAAATTCGAGAACAACAGCAGTACACAACATTAATCTTTGTATACTCCAAAACAGGTGTTTTGGTTTATACATTAATAGTTTAGTTTATGTGTTTTTCACATCTAGTAGTTCATATTTTTGGAAACTCGCAATGGTATGGAATGTATAAATAAATTTTTAAAAAAATGGCCTGCTGGTACACGTTTTATCACTGACAACTTGGTGACACTATGACTTTCATAAAAATTAGTATTTATTCTTAAGACAAAATAGATATTTATTCGTCTTTGAAACAGTTTCTTTATATCCAACAAACAAACAAACACAGAAAGGGGATAAAGAGCTAATTTACTGCACCATAGCCAACAGTGAGCTATTCCTGCACAATGATTAATTACAAACTGTATCAGTACCCATTATGGTGATTTGTGTTTGTTGTCTGTAAATACCCTATTACTCCCAAATGATTTCTATTTTCTATGGATTTGCAGTTTTCCCATTCCCGGTGGAAGTTTGTATGGCATGTCCTCACTCAAAGATCTGTGTGTGCAGATATCTATGCATGCAGATCTCTTGAAAATGTGGTATGTTCACATCACGCATGTTCGAATCTAGTGCTTGCCCTCCTTTTCTCGGTGTAGAAAAGAAATTTCAGTGACAAACGACCTCTCCTCATACTGTAACATCAAAGTTTACTTAATTTATTTAAAATGGTGATATTTCTCAACTTGTGTTAAAAAAAAAAGAAAAAAAACGAATAGGAAACAAAATGCTAGAAACAGAAAGACAGATCAAAATGATGTACATAGTGGTTGATTAAGCAAATGCAGTTTTCGCACATAAATTTACTTTGGGAATTGCAGGGTGAATTCGAAGACTGGCTTAATTATTTGAGGATGGATTTAGAAACATATAATTATCTCTTGGCGCCCATAACTCCTAGTATAGTACGAAAGGAATCTTGTGTGAGAAAAGCAATTTCTTCACACGAATGATTGAGGTGATGTTAAGATTCCTGGCAACAGGAGCTACAAGGATCTAGAACTTGCTATCGAAATTTCAAAACAAGCATTGACTGAAATCATACCTAACACATACGAGCTATTTACGGTATTCTGAAGGATGATTCGATGAAGTCAATTAAAGTACTTTGCTTCAGTTCTGAAAGTTATAGATCATATTTTTACAATTTTGTATGTGTTTGAGACACAGTATAGTTCAGTTTGTTTCTAAGTCGAGATTTTCGATTCCCTGCGTGAAGTCTACCAGCATCTTTTGCACTAGACTAGAAAATTCCACTCTAGAAGTCTAGTCAGGGATCATTGTACATCTGGAAATTTTTACTTGTGGTAGTGAATCCTACAGTTACCGCTAAATCGCTCTTGTTATGAATCACAAATTATATTAGGATGTAAGCGAAGTATAATAATAAGTGGAAGAGTAATAACAAGTATGTATCTTGTTCCAAGGTCTTCTATTATTAGCTTACTGGTAACGCAATACTTTGAGTTTCCTGTTGTTAAGAACAAATAAAGCCTACTTTTTGTTGCTACCCTGTCACAACTGATGTTAGATTATGGTATAGGACAGTACTGAGTGAATCCCCTGGCACCAGATCGAATAGATTTCGCTGCTTTGCTTTTTTCCGTAAACAGTCCGCAACGAATATTTTTTTATTATTATGTACTGTTTCCGTATTCGCTGTAGGGTCACCCGCTCTTACTTTCTTTGTTAAAGAATTGTAAGCAGCTGCCTTCTCGTCCATACCGCCGTATTCGCTGCTTTTAATTTTCCACAAAAATGTATGACTCTTATAAAGAAAATTCGGGTATGAACTATCTAGAACATTGGCATGTATCTGCCATTTTAAAATTCACAGTGTGCACACAGACGAGAGACACCTTAATTTTAGAGTCAGATGTGCGGCAGTCACCTGTCCATTCGCTCCACCTTGTCTGCGCAATGCTTAGCCAAGAACAATGGTTGATGTGATTCGAACCCATAGATCTGAGAAATCGCACTCAAACGTCTAACCCCAACTTCCAGGTTTACACACATGTCATATCTCAACAAATCTCCTGTAGCACGCAACGATCTTTTTGCGCAGACGTTTTGTATGCATTCATTTGCGCAGACAGCTCTTTACGTTTGTATGGAAATAAATGATGGTTGCCAAAGATATGTACCTTTGTGCGTAGATTGGGCGGGAAAATTTTGCACAGGCGTCTAAAGCTAGCGAAATGAGGGATGCTCAACTACCGGACCTACCGACAGATGGCTCTACCAGCTGATTACTGTCGTCTGTATTGCCCGCCATATTTGAATTTGCCAAGAAGTTTCTCTCGGTCTGTACGGTGTATAAGGAATTAAGGATTATCGAAATGGTGATTTCTTGTTCCGCTTTCAATTGTACGAAGCGATGGAGTAAGGAAAGTGACTTACCATTTCACAGGTAATAGGACTACCGATACAATACGAAAACAATACAGACTTAGTGCGTTTGCTAATTCGATGTTTTTGAACAGGTTTCCTCTAAAGCACCCAGAGCTGCTAAAGAAGTGGATTACTTCCGTGAAGCGGAAAGATTTTAAACCTACGTCTTGCAGTTTTCTTTGCGGAAACATTTTCCGGCAAGATGATTACGTAGTGAGCCCTGGGACGTGGAAGAAACGTCTCAGACCCGAAGCAGTGCCATCAATTTTTGACTTTCCGACACATTTGATGCCACCAAATAAACAGCCACGACGACATGTTAGGATTTTGAGTGACAACGATGCTTCTCCATTTGAGGTAGCTAATTAATTTCCTTGCTATGTGCGTGGTTTTGACTTTTGTGAATTTATTTCGTACGGACACAAATGGGCTACATAGGTCTAAGCAATGTTGTAATAGTTCCATATTTTTGTTTTTAGCGTTCTGTCCTGGAATCCGTGCTTGATTTGCTCTCTGCAGAAGCTACTGATTGCGTGGAGAATGTTGTCAATGAGAATTCTTCCGTGGAAAGCATGTCCCATTTATCCAATGCAGAAGCTGCGAATTGTGTCGAAATCGTTAGTATAATGATGTTTTCACACCCACAAAGTTTTCTTATAATATTTTTTCATCAAGCCTTGAGTTATTTCAATCACATATAACGAAATTATTTCTTTATTTCAGAGTGCAGTTGGTTCTCAAGTAATTGATTGTGGTATACAGTCGAAAGTAGAAATGGAAGACAAGGCGACCAAAACTTGCAATTTTTTCTCAGACATTGTGCACGAATTAAAACGTAAACTGAAGTGTGTCCGTGAAAAACTTCGAAGAAGAGAGAAGAAAGTGTTTTCCATGGATGACATCATAAGTTCATTGAAGGAGAAGGGGCATCTTCCTGAGAAGTTACATAACTTCCTCAATCATCAGAAAGGAACACAAGTGGAATTAGTGTGCAATTTAGTGGACAACTCTCTCTCGTCAAAGGGTAATAGATACACAACAAATGTGAATATGTTTGCGATGACTGTGTACTTTTATTCACCAGCAGCATATGAATACCTGCAAAAATTAATGCCTCTGACCCATAAATCATTGATTTCCAAATGGGTGGCAAGTGTCGGCTGTGAAACTGGCTTCTTAAAAGATGTTTTTAAGTACGTTGATTCGAACCCAATCGTAAGGGACCAGTTCAGCGATTCATGTCTAATTGTAGACAGTGTGGCACTTAGGAAGCAAGTAGTTTGGGACCAAGGAACTAAGCAATACACAGGTTTTTTAGAGTTTGGTGGGGAAGTGCCTCAGTCAAAAGAAGTAATAGAGGCATCTGAGGCTCTGGTTTTCATGCTTGTCTCTATTAAAGGCAAATTTATATGCCCGATTGCATATTTCTTTATCAACGGTGTACAGGCAAATAATCAAGCCACACTGATGAAATCCGCTTTAGAGAGGCTGCATAGTTCTGGCATTAGGGTTTGGTGTGTTACATGTGATGGCTGCAAGGTAAATATAAGCACTTTACGTACACTTGGCTGTACTTTAAATTTTTCCAAGGGTGATTTTAAGAGCTACAATGTTTATTGTATGTTGGACATGTCATATGATGAAGTTTGCCAGAAATGCTCTAGCAGAAGTATCTGCTATTGAGTCTCCAACTGGCATTATTAGATGGCATTTCATTGAGCAATTGAACAAGGTACAACAAGAAGAAGATATGACATTTGCCAACAAACTATCAGGACAACATATAAGTTATGTAAATAGAAAATGAATGTTTCATTAGCTCCACAGACTTTGAGTTCTAGTGTGGCAGATAGTATAGAGTTTTTGAGGAGGGTTGGTGATCCGAATATTAAAGGAAGTGAAGCAACAGTAGAATTTTTGTATAATATTGATAGGATTTTTGATATTCTGAACTCCAGAAATCCATTAGGTAAAGGGTATAAGAGCCCCCTGAGACTTGACAACAAATATTATTGGCTTGGTATTTAAAAAAAAAATTAAATTAAAAAAAATGGCTCTGAGCACTATGGAACTTAGCATCTATGAACATCAGTCCCCTAGAACTTAGAACTACTTAAACCTAACTAACCTGAGGACATCACACAACACCCAGTCAACACATTGGTATTTTCAGACACACTGAAAATTATATCAAAAGCTTAAAAATCATTGGTGTTCCATTGCTGCTCCATGCAAGAAGTACTTTTGCTTTTGGGATAATTTTCAATATGCAATCAGTAAGGCACATAGCTCTGACACGTATGCTTAGTGTTGAATCTCCTTTGAAGCATTTGCTAACATATAAACTGTCACAAGACCACATAGAGCTTTTTTTCCCCTGCATTCAGTCCAGATGTGGTTGGAACAACAATCCAAATGCATACCAGTTCAAATGTGCCACGAGAAAGTTGCTCTTGGGTAACAGTGTCACTGCAATGAATGGGAATTGCTCAAATTTTAATGTGTGTTGTTTGCCACCTGTTTATGATTTTCATTTATTTATTTATTTATTTATTTATTTATTTGATTAGCCATCCGTAGACATTTTGCAATGTATGGATGTTGTCAGTTTGGATACAGTGATTTTTGCAGATACATTGACACTTTTATATGCATTTACAGAGTATACAAATACAATGACATTTATCACTTAAATTACATTCAAGCAATTAAATATTCACTTATTGTTTAGAAACAGTGTTCCTGAAAATAGAGTTTAAGGGTTTTCTGTAACAGTACATGTTGTTAATTTCTTTGATGTCCTGTGCAGCTTGTTATACATTTACAGAATATACAATACAATGTCATTATGTCACTTAAATTACAATCAAACATTTAAATATTCACTTACTGTGTAAAAACAGTGTTCCTGAAAATACAGTTTAAGAGTTTTTCTGAAACAGTACATGCTGTTAATTTCTTTGATTTCCTGTGGCAGCTTGTTATACAATTTTACACCCTGATACAAGAAACTTTTTTGGGTCTTATGCTTGTTTCTCCTATCTAGATGAAGGCAGTGGCTTGTTCTTGTGCTATAGCTGTGTAAAATGCTGTTTGTACTATAATTCACTGTATTTTTCTTTATATATACTATAGTGTGGAACATAAATAAACAGGGAACAGTTAGAATACCAAGTATTTTGAATAGTTCTCTGCAGTGAGCCCACTTACTGCTTTTAGTTATAATTCTCACTGCTCTCTTCTGCACTTTAAAAACTGTTTGTAAGTTGAGTACATTATTTCCCCAGAAAATTATCCCATAGCTTATGACTGAATGTACATAGCTAAAATATACAGTTCTTAGACATTCATCGCTGCATACTGAGGAGAGAACTCTAAGTGCGTAACACGTTGTAGATATCTTTTTTGTGAGTTTTTTAACATGTTCTCTCCACCTAAGCTGGCTGTCAATATGCAACCCTAGGAATTTTGTGGTGGGCACTTCGTCTACAGAGGTGTTATGTAGCTTTAACTTTAGGGGACTGTTTTTTCTGTTTATTCTAAAGCGTATGCTATTTGTTTTCTTAATATTTAAGGTCACTTTATTCTCTGTAGACCATTTGTAGACATCTTTCAGTGATTCATTACAATTTTCCAACATTTGTGCTGATGTCCCACTGGTGATTATAATATTGCTGTCATCGGCAAACAATATCTTCTCTCCATGTCGGATATATTGTGGAAAGTCATTTATATAAATCAAGAACAACACCGGATCCAGCACACTTCCCTGAGGGACCCCAATATTAATATGCTGTGGATCTGACAGGTGTTTTTCTATGAACTTTGATCTACTGGAGACATGCGAGATCTCTACCCACTGTACTCTATTTTTAAGGTATGAATGGAACCATTTGTTGATTACCCATCTTACTCCTAGTGCTTCTAACTTAAGTAATAGATTCTGGTGGTCAACTGTATCAAAGGCCTTTGACAGGTCAAGGAATATGCCAGATACATAGTTGCCTTCATCCAGTGCTTCTAGAACCACTTTAGTGAAATGTGCTATTGCCATTTCTATATCTCTGCCTGGTCTGAAACCAAATTGGTCATTTGAAAGAAGGTTGTATTTGTTTAGATAGCTCATAAGTCTGTTCTTCATTATGGACTCTATTATTTTGGAAAATGATGACAGTAGGGCAATTGGCCTGTAGTTCTCAATGTTTTCTACATCATCTTTTTTGTGTAGAGGTAAAATTTTTGCATGTTTCAGATAATCAGGGAAACAACCGGCTTTGAAAGATTCATTTATGATATTGGTTAGGGGGGCTTTGATACTATTTATGCATTTTTTCAGCACAGACATTGGAATTTCATCTAAACCTGCTGAATTTTTGCTCTTTAATTTCCTTACCACATTACATACTTCTTCCTCAGTAGTGGGTAGCAATACCATTGAATTTGATGTATATTCCCGTGTTCGTGGATTATGAGATTTTGAAAAATTTTCCTGTAACTTTGTAGCTATACTACTAAAGTAAGAATTAACAAAGTTTGCTAGTTCTTTTGGGGTACTTGTTAGGTTTTCTTTGTTCCTGATTTGGGTGTTTATTTGCCTTTGTGTTGCTGTTCCTGTCTCTTGTTTCACTATAGTCCATGTAGCTTTACTTTTATTTTTAGCTAGATTTATTAGTCTATCATTGGCCTTTTTTTTTTTTTTTTTTTGCAACATTGAGCACCTTCCTATAGATTTTTTTGTAGTTTCTGTAGTAATGAAGAAAATCTGAATCACTGTTGTTGTTTTTTATAGAGTTTAGGTATTTAAAAGTTTGGGCAGATTTTCTAATTCCTGTGGTAATCCACTTATTTTTGGTGGATGTTCCAGTAGAACTTAGTGCTTTGGGGAAGGCTTCTTCGAATATTATCTTAAACTCCGACATGAATTTGGAGAATTTCTGATTCACATTATTTTCTGAATATACTTCTTCCCATCTTTCATGTCTTAATTGTAAGCAAAATTTTTGTATTGCTGCGTCTGAGTAGACTCTTTTAAACATGTGGAGGTTTACTGGTTTTTCTACAGAAGCTTTTACTTTTATGATTTGGCATAAATGATCTGACAGTCCAAGATTTTTGACAGTTATGACACAGTTTTCGCCACCTATATCTGTAGCTACATGGTCAATGGTAGATGTTGAGTGTTTGGTTATTCTTGTTGCACAATTAACTAAAGAGGACATGCCACAACTATTCAGAATATTCAGAAAAGTGTTACTGGTTTCATCTGCCTTAGCTGTGTTAATGTTTAAGTCACCACACAAGAGTATATTACTTTTCAGGGATGACACTTGTTCTAGGCTTTGCATAAGTTTTGAAAAGAATGTTTCTAAATCACCACTGGGAGAACGGTATACACATAGTACAATTAGTTTTTTGGGCATATCTACAGCTGGTATCTCTACTGCTGACACTTCAAAATGCTTGTCTACACTTAGTAGGATAATATCATTCCTGACTTTAAATGAAATACCACTCTTAACAAAAATACATGATCCTCCACCTTTCATTGAGTTTCTGCAATAAGAACAAGCTAGTACATATGAGGGCAAATTTATGTATTGAATTTCATTGACTTTGCACCAGTGCTCTGTGATGCAGATAACTGGACTGTCTAAGGATTGTAACTCAACTTCTAGCTGTTGCACTTTGCTTTTTATACTCTGAATGTTTTGGTGAAGCACTGTTAGAGATTTAATGTTACTTATCTTGGAGGTTTCTTTTTCATCATGCTTGTGACTAAAAAATCTTGCAGATGGGAGGGAGGCACTCTCTTCCGTCTGCTTGTTGCTCCATGTGAGGTTGTGTACTTTTCTGCCACTGCTGATGTTGGAACTGCTGCTGCTCCTGTTGTCTGTACTGCTTCTGTTGATTGTGCTGCTGCTGACGGTGCTGTGTCTGCTGTTTCTGGTATTGCTGCTTTTAGTGACACTGGTGGCAGTTGTGCTGGTGTTTCTGCCTCTAGTTTTGTTGATGTTACTCTTACTTCTACTAGTGTTGAGTTTTCATCGTTTTTGCTATTGGGATAGCCTGGGATGGCGGCTAATTCTGCTGTAACCTCCTTTGAATGTGTGTTTTGGTCATCATTGCTTTCTGCATGAAAGTCCAGTGGCATAACAGTTTCAGTTAAAAAGTCGTCTTGCATGTTGAGTTTGTCTAAAGTTTCACTGATTTTTTTCACTGAGCAGTCTTGCAAGAAAGCATGTAGTAGTGATGAAAGTGCTGCAGAAAATGAAGTAGAGGAGTGGTGTGCACTTCTTGAAGATAAGATTAAGTTCTCATTTCACAAGTAAAACATACTCTATTATATTGCAGGGTATGTGTCATTGCGCCTTTCAAGGCAGATCACATGCAAAGACTGTCTTCACATACTGAAGCCACCAGTAGTTAAATCTGCATTAGAATGTGATTCTCTCTATGCTTTTCCCAATATGGCCAATAAAAATGCATTTGTAAATTTTGTTAACTGGGGAAAACTGGTTAAAACAAGTGACTGCGTATACTCTGTTGCAGAATACTCAGAAACTGTTTTAGATGTTTGTGACTGCTGGGGATATGTGACAGAAATATATACAGGCCAAGATTTTGCATTGTGTTAAAAATAAATTTGTAGATTACCCATTTCCTGCTCTTGGTCATGATTACCGTTATGAAATTAGGATTGAGGACTTACATCAGACTCAACTTGTTTGTAAGATTGCATCCCTATACTCCTGCATACGCTTAAAAATGTGGAAAAAAAGCCTGCTGAGAAAGTTTTAAACAACAAATCAAGTATAAGGCAGAAGTTAAATAAACTCATATTGTTTAATCATGTATAGTGCTCAAATTGGAAAAATTATGTAATGGGACATTCCATGCATATGGGTGTGACATTTTGACAAATTTTTTAAAACTATTTTGTCCATAGATTTGTTGTTGTGTAATGATGAACTTCAAAAGATGAATCACATTGAAGTAAAATTAAGTCTTTACATCCTGTGTAGATATTGTAACAAAATTATAATTGTTTATTATACAAGCTTATTTTAAGATGTTTGGTGTTACAAAATATGCACTTGCATTAAAAACGGGTGATTTGTGTGAAATTAATGAAAAAAAAATGTTCTGAGACTTATTTGACAGATGGCTTTCAGTGTGAGAAAATATGTCCCTCAATAACTATGTTAACTTGAATTTTTCACTTTAAGAAAACAGTTTAATCACAGGATGGGTGTGATCTAATGAAGTATGCAGTGGCCCTATGTTTAAAACAGTAATGTTTGTGGATACTCTGCAACATAAGAGCAATAAAATTGTTACTCTGTTAATTCTTGTTTTAATACTTCCTATAATGAACACAATGTTACAGTTGATCATAAGCATTCTTATTACTTTATAACCATTCTAGAATAAGGGGACCTGAGTCAGGCAATACCTAATTTTCTGAATTTTGTCTTTATTTTGCTAGGATGTCTTTCTATTATATTTTCCTGTGTTGAGGGGGGGGGGGGGGAGAAGAGAATGAAAATAATCGTATAGAATTATCTTTCTAGCAGTACAAAGTGCAGAATACAGTGATTACAGGTACACGTGGAAATCTAGGAAATTTCAGTATTCATGTTACATGCCTAATTTTCATTAACATTTACCTTAATTATACGGTTACACTTTTTGCTGATTTGAACTGTGTACTACATGTTAAAAAGATTTTGTTTGGTCATAGTAATAAAAGCATTTCATTTTGTTAGTTCATATGTCCCATACGGAACTGAAATTATCGAGTTATGACGACAAAGGAAGGAAATAACATTAAGGAATCTTACTTCACAGAAATTATGTAACAATGGTTACACTTTTTGCTAGTTAACTTTAACATAAACCATTTAGTTTTCCATTAAGAGTGAAAGCAGTTGCACGAGTCACGTAAAGAACAAAGTTTCCCATAGGGAACTAAAGTATTTTACCTTTGAGTGATTGCAGACCCAAAGTATTGTGATCTTCATATTTCTATTTAAAAAAGTTTGTAACACTCAAATTCACAGACATTTTGGAATCTGTACATACATGTGTGTAGCAAAGTACTTTTCATGTGCCATGTGGAACCTTTAATTTTCTGGTTTAAATATAATTTATTTCATGAATTACCTTTAATACCAGCACTGTCTGAATGCATTATTTTCCATTTAGAAGAAGAAATATTAGTGTACAGAATAACAAACCTCATGAAAAATGCGAGAGATTGTTCTGTACAGAACTCGGAATGGCTCTTTATCAATAGCAGGTAAAAAAGAAGGCTTCTATTAAATGTTCGAAGAAACCAGTCAGTACCTCTTAATTCGCCATAGAGGTGATACAGTAATAAAACAATTTACTTTTTTCAGAATTTCTGCTAAGTATTAAAAGTGTGAAGACGTACTCACCTAGTATTTGCTTTACCAATAACCTGTAGTACAAGCACACGTATAAGCGGATAATTATGGGAGTCAAGAGTTATGTTAAAATTAAAGATACTGACTGTTATTACTTGCTCACAAAGCATTGTAGTTGCTGTACAGTTTATGCTGTATGTGGTGTACCCAATGTGATTCCTGGAGGACATAATATTCTGTTATCCCATGGGAGTGCACTGGTACCACACCTATTGAAAGTACGTTTTGTTGTGGAATAGTTGTATCAGATGTCTGTACCAGAAAACAAATCTCCACTGTGACACCCTTATGTTCTTGGTTTGCTATTAGCTATTATTACAGGAATACTCTTCACATGGAGGAGGAAGCATAGTGAGATTTTCTTTTTCATCATTTCCAACATTGTACACAACTTTCTTGTACTTTTATGTTATCTCATTTTTTCCCTTGATAATCGAAAAGAGAGAGGGGGGAAAAAAAAATTTTAAGCGAGCTTTCATAACTGAAAACTCTACTTGCGTCATTTGTTATTTTCAAAATGTTACTCTCTTTCCAAATACTGTCCTATTTCTTCAAACCAATTTTGAATTTCTCAGGTTATTACATATTATTTACTGTACATTGTTCACCAATACTTCTGTTATTACCAGATAGTTTGTAATGTGGCACTACCTTTGTGCCACTGGTATTGGCTAGTGTACTTTTGCAGATAAGAAAATCGACTGGACTAGATTGTCCTGTCAGTATAGGACAAATTCAGACAATATGGAACTTTTTACACTAAATTTGCAATATAATGTCACCCTTGTCTCACACAGATTGTAGCAGCCATTGGGGTGCCTGTCTGGCCAGCTTCTGCAGCTTTCACTTTCAGGTTTGTTTTTTGCTTGGGCCGTATACTGACAACCTGTCATTGCAGTGATTGACACCATGTCAAAGACTGGAATCAAGATTCAAAGAAATAGAATTCTATGGTTGTAATTCAGAGTGTAATTAATTTTGCTCACTGACATGTTTTGAATTCAATTTTAAAATTGTTTGGGTGTCAGACTGGAAAATTAGTTTTAAGACACCCCAACCTTAAAATTAACAGCTGTGATCGAGGTTATTTTCAACAAGTTCCTTCACTTCCTACATCATCATGTATCAGTCCAATATAATATTATTACTAGACTTAACTTCCAAATGATACAAGTCAAGCATTTAAGAGGAGCCTTATCGTTGGGCTTTGTGTTTATCTCATTTAAATGTATTTCTTGTCTCGTATCAAAGACTGTAGCACTGTTAAAAACTGGTGCTTCTACCATATCACTCAGTTTAAATACACCGTGTCATGTACAGGCGTTAATAAAATCATGGCATTTAAATTACTGATCAAAGAGAGTGCGAAATTCGTAAGTGCATGTTGCAATTACAGTGTCAGCATATTTGCAGATCGGTAATGCATCACTTCACATAAAGAAAAAATAACGATTTTTTTCTGTTTATACGAAAGTAATACTTTAATAGTTCAGTTGTAATTTCTGTTGTCAGTAAAGATACCCCTAAGCACACGATGTCAACTTTTTTTCAAGAGACGTCTTCACTGTTGTCCACACTTGATTTTCCGAATTATACCAGTAGTTAAAAGCTTCGGCAAGTAAGGTAATTTGTTGACCTCCATTGAATCTTAAATAGTGTTTTAAAAAGGGCAAATAAGTAAAGCACTCATAAAATAGTATACAATTTATAGGTCAGCTTGTCAAACTTTCAAAACACACTCGAATTTAGGAATTTCATAGCAGAACTGTCACTGTTTTTTCTCGCTAGATTAGAAACACTTCATTATGTTGATGTGTAGATATCTAGAACATCCAATATAAAATACTTATGAGGGCGCAGAACGAAAAACATTTTCATCGGTGTTTTGACACTTCGTTTTTTTGCCAAATTCAGATATGGCGGACACTCAGTGATATAATCTCTTGCCGGCACGCGCTAGAGCCATCTATCGGTAGGTCCGGTAGTTGAGCATCCCTCATTTCGCTAGCTTTAGACGCCTGTAAATTTTGCCGCCAAAGCTGCCGAAGTGGGAGCGTTGTAATCAGAACGGTGTGAGTTGTGTGAAAACTGGAAAATGGAAGGGTTTGATGATCCCGGTATATTTTTTTCGGATAATTTTGGCGGTGATGATCAGGCCAGTGAATCGCGTCTCACGCTGCAAAGTACTAAGAAGAAATTTAAACAGTTTCTGAAGCAGTTTCATGAAGGAAATTTTAATTATAAATACAGGTAATGTTTTCAGTTTTTGTGCTTTTGTAATTGATGATGAATGTTGTAAATACGTTTTGATGAAATAAGATAAATTTTGTGCGGACGTTTTACTCATATACTGCTATTGGCATTGAAACCAAAGACAGCATGGTATACGTTGTGGAAGGAATCTTTTAGATCATTTGCGTGCAATAAAAGATCTTGTTTTGATCTTCATTATGTATACGTGTTCGCAGTTTGTTCCTCGAAATTCGCGGTTTTATTATCATTGATGCAAGAACGATAGTTCTTCATTGTAGAGTGAATGGCGTAGATGTACAAAGGAAGTTACGAAACCACATAAAAACTATGATATTTTAAGTGTCGAAAGAGAATTTGGCTTATGAAATTATGCTAACAGACGACTGTATAACGAAAACCATTAGACGGCAGGTACTGTGCGGTTTGATCGTAACATTTATATAAAAATACAAACGTCTTATTAAGAACTTCTGTTTTACTATAAACTAACAGAAAACGCGTAGGTGTTATGAATACCCTAAAAAGTTGACTGATTTGTTGTGAATATGGTAAAATTTGAGTACTGCCGTGCTACACATTTCCTTTTGTTTTCTTCTCCTAAGTTCAGCGTGAATGAGCTTTAGATTGATGTTGCCAATCTCAAGGCTTCACTTTTAAGTGCATGTCTCGTGCACGAGGCGCCGTTATTTTTGTGCATATGTATTTTTAACGTTTTGCTACTATGAAAATTAAAGAGGGTTAAGGGGAAAGCAGTATATAAATTTAACCCTGTGGTAATTATAAAATCTTTGGTGAGAAATGGAATGTCAGATATGTGAAGCCATTGTTGAAATCCTTATCTTGTTTCACACACACTGAATAGTATTTGTTGGGCATGTAAGATTTTGCTTCGTTCTTCTGTACAAACACAGTATTTTTTAATGTAAGACTTGATTTATTGTACATCTCATATTGTTCTGCTTCATGATTGTATCTATGAAATTAATATTACCAGCTCACCTGTCTCTCCTAATATGCGAATTTAGATCACTGCCCCCCCCCCCCCTTTTATGTCTAGGACTTGTTAACTTCGTATAGTAGGGAATTGGCCTTTGGTCCCAAATCTGTAGCTTTTTTTTTTTTTACTTGAGGCCTCATTAGTAAATTGGAATGAACTACTGTTGCCACAGGAAATTAAAGGAAGGGCATATAGAATGTCAGCAGATGTTTTATTCTTATGACATTGTCAGTGGAAATATGATGAAGTCCATCAGAAATGATTTATCTGTGACATTGCAGTACTCTTGCCCAAAACTGTGTTGTTCGTTGATTCTTGTGTAAAATGCCGCAATTCATCCATACCAGACACAGCAGGAGAATAATGGATTAGGCTTCCAATTGATCCACTGTTAAACCTTGAACACATTATTGAGATAAGTTAGGACGTCTTGGACAAATTGGGCTTATTAGAAGATCACTGTCAAGTAATCTTTCAAAGTATCCAAAGAAATTCTGGCATATAGAAAGACTATTAGTGGCAGCAAAGTTAGTGTCCAGTCCTTAGCAAATGAGGCAGGAACTGAAATTTAGGGTAGCAAATCAAAAGCTGAAATGGTTGACTCTGCTTTGAAATGGTCCTTCCATCGGAAAACTGAGGAGAATCGCAGAGTTTTAATCCTCATACCACTGAAAATATGAATGAAATAAGTAATACTGTCAGTGGTGTTGAGAAATAGCTGAAATTGTTAAAACTGAACAAAGCTCCAGGCCCCAGTGGAAACCCTGTCAGATTTTATACTGAATTTGTGGCTGACATTGCCCCTCTTCTAACTATAACCTATCATAGATCTCTTGAACAAAAAACTGCGCACAGTTCGTGGATAAAGGCACAGGTTACACCCGTCTACAAGAAGGGTAGTAAATCTGATTCACGAAACTAATGTTAAATATCCTTGATATTGATTTGTTGTAGAATCTTTGAACATATTCTGAGATCAAACATAATGTGAGGTATCTTGAACAGAACAACCTCCTCAGTGCCAGCCAGCATGGATTTTGAATACATCAATCATGTGAAACCCAAGTTGCACTTTTCTCACACGATATACTGAAACCTTTGGATCTGGTAGATGCTGTATTTCTTGATTTCCAAAAAGCATTTGACTCAATACCAAGCCTACACTTATTGTCAAAAGTATGATTATATGGGCTATCAAGTGAAATTTGTGTCTAGATTGAGGCCTTTTTGGTAGGAAGGACACAGAATGTTATCTTGGGTGGAAAGTCGTCATCAGATGTAGCAGTAACTTCAGGTGTGCCTCAGGGAAGTGTGTTGGAACCCTAGCTGCTCATATTTTATATTTATGATCTTGCAGGCAATATTGTTAGTAACCTCAGGCCTTTTGCAGATGATGCAGTTATCTATAACGAAGTACTATATGAAAGAAGCTGCATAATAATTCACTCAGGTCTTGGTAAGATTTCAATGTGGTGCAGAGATTGGCAGCGTGCTCTAAATGGTCAGAAATGTAAAATTGTACAGTCACAAAATGAAAAAAAATGTAGTGTCCTATGACTATAGCATCAGTGAGTCACTATTGGAATCTGCCAACTCATACGAATACTTTTTGTGTAACACTTAAATGAAATGGAATGATCACATAGGTTCAGTTGTGGGTAAAGCAGGTGGTAGACTCTGGTTTGTTGGTATAATATTGGGGAAGTGCAATCAGTCTACTAAGGAGATTGCTTACAAATCAGTCGTTCGACCAGTTCGAGAATATTGCTCAATTGTGTGGGACGCGTACCAGATAGGAGTAGCGGGATATTGAAGGTATACAGAGAAGGGCACCACGAATGGTCACAGGTTTATTTAATCCATGGGAGAGTTTCACAGCGATACTGAATGAACTGAACTGGAAGACTTGTGAAGATAGATGTAAACTATCCATAGTAAGTCTATTAAAAGTTTCAAGAATTGGCTTTAAATGATTACTCAATGCATATACTACAGCCCCCTATATATTACTCTCATAGGGATCTTGAGGATAAGATTAGAATAATTATTGCATGAGACATTCAATCAATCGTTCTTCCTGCATTCCATACGTGAATGCAACTGTAATAAACTGATACAGTGGGACGTACCCCTCTGCTATGCACCTCATGGTGGTTTGCAGAACATAGATGTAGATGTTATCTTATTGAAAGACTTTAAAGATACAACATGGATGCCAGCCTTAATACCTCAGAAATGTAATGGGCGCTTTCCAATTACGGATTATTGAGCCAGAGATGATAGTGTTGAGTACCTGATGGCACATCATACTGCCACACAAGTTGCTGTTCCATATGACAGTGACGAATGCAAACTGGGAATGTTCACTCTCAGAGCCTCCTCACACGTCTATTATGACGCTGTACACAGAGCTGGTACATGTTGGAAAAGATGTGACTTCAAGCTTGAGCCCAGAGTTATTGTTGGGTGCGTGAGGATTGGCTCTCCTCTTCTAGTCGCTACAAAAAAGGAAGCCCCAACACTACTTATACTAAGTATATAGGAATCGATGCATGATCATGCTGTCTGTGTGGATACTTGAACAATGTCATTGTTTGACTCAAGATAAATGATGTGGCTGCATGAGAGTGCACAGCTGAGGGAACAATATAATTTTTCCTCTGATGCTGGTTGCATTGGGTTGTAAAGATGCTGCACAGCAGCGAATGTGGTCCTCCTTAACTGACACATTTTATATTCACATGATGTTCATGGAATCCCATTCAACATGATCGAAATGTTACAGAATGATAAACATGGTCTTGATAGGCCACAATCCTGCTGCTGTCTAGTCCTGTCACTGCTGGTAGGTGTTTCTGCATAATACATTAGATGTAACCGAACCACATTATGAAAAGGAAAGTTGCTTCCTACCATATAGTGGAAATGTTGAGTCGCAGATAGGCATAACAAAAAGATTATCACAAATAAATAAAGCTTTCGACCATTAAGGACTTCAGAAGATAAACACACACACACGCGCGCGCACACACGCACAACCGCAGTCTCAGGCAACTGAAACTACACTGGAAGCAGTAGCACCAGTGTGTGATGGGAGTGGCAACTGGGTGGGTGTAAGGAGGAGATGGGGAGGGGTAGGGATAGTATGCTGGGGGTGGTGGACAGCAAAGTGATGGAGGTTAGATGGAGGGCATGGGGGAGGGGGGGGGGCAGAAGTAGTGGAAAAGGAGAGAAATAAAAAGACTGAGTGTGATTGTGGAATGATAGCTGTGTAGTGCTGGAATGGGAGCAGGGAAGGGTCTGGACGGGTAAGAATAGTGACTAACAACGGTTGAGGCCAGGACGGTTACAGGAATGTAGGATGTATTGCAGTGAGAGTTTCCATCTAAGCAATTCAGAAAAGCTGAAGCAGTCATTGAAATGAAAGATGTCATGTTTGGCAGTGTGTTCAGCAACAGGGTAGTCCACTTGTTTCTTGGACACAGTTTGTCGGTGGCCATTCATGCGGACGGACAGCTTGTTGGTTGTCATGCCCAGATAGAATACAGCGCAGTGGTTGCAGCTTATCTTGTAGATCACATGACTGGTTTCACAGGTAGCCCTGCCTTTGGTAGGATAGGTGATGTTCATGACTGGACTGGAGTAGGTGGCGGTGGGAGGATGTATGGGACAGGTCTTGAATCTAGGCCTATTACAGGAGTATGAACCATTAGGTAAGGGTTTGGGAGCAGGGGTTGATAAGGATGGATATTGTGTAGGTTTGCTGGACAGCAGAATGCCACTGTGGGAGGTGTGGGAAGGATAGTGGCCAGAACATTTGTCATTTCAGTGCGCAACAAAAGGTAGTGGAAACCCTGGCAGAGAATGTAATTCAGTTGCTTCAGTTATGGGTGGTACTGAGTTATGTGGGGAATGCTCCTTTGTGGCCACATGGTAGGACCCGAAGTTAATATATTTCCATTCTGCTTTAGGAATCATTAACTTAAAAAGACTGCATGAATGGTTCTGCAAAGGGCTCAATATCAGGGCTGACTCAGTCTTTCCCTGCAATCCCGTCCAGTAAGTGTCCCCTGATGCAGGGTTCTGGGAAACTTTTCTGAACTCCATCCCTTTTTAAGCCTCAACAGTCCTGCAGCATCAAAGGAAATTCTCGTCAAATGTTCTAACCTTATATGGCAGACAGGCAACTTCCCGAACTCATGGAGGGAGGTGGTCCTGATAACTCTCCTGAAACCAGGACAGGACCGTTCGTCTCCCAATAGTTTCAGGAGTATCGCCTTAACGGGCCGCATAGGAAAGACCCTGGTGCGAATGATTAATCACGTGGTCTGATTGTTAAAAGACCAGACCAGTCCTTAGCTGCTCTGTCTGGCTTTCAGAGAGTTTGGTCCAATGTTGACAACCTGACTCTGCTACAGGCAGCTATTCAGCATGCTTTCCTATGCAACCATCACTGCATTGGTATATTCTTTTATATCAGTAAGGCATATGATACCACTTGGAGATACTGCATTCTCACACAACTGCATTAATGGAGCTTTCATGGGCACCTGCCCATCTTCATATGGTCTCCTGTTTTTAAAAAAGAGGTCTAGCCCCTCCACGCCCACACCGGCATGATGGCCAACTCAAAAGGTCTACTGGCATCTCTGCATAAGGGTTTGATTTGATTTTAACAGGGAAGCTATAACAGCTTAGGTCTAACCTGCCACTGCCCGCACCAAAACTAAGTTTATTGTGCTGTGTCGCTCCCTGTATATTTAGTGAATCCAACCAGTGCCCTTAAATAGTGCAAAGAATCCCTCTACCAGTGTTTTGTTAGACAGGTCTAGTTGTCCCTAAGATTCTGTATCCTTCACTCTCCAGTGCCATGCATTCGAAGATTAGGTGTGATGCAGTTTCTTCACCCTCATCACAGATCCTGGATTTCGGATCCTCTTCCATTATACCCATTGTGTGTAGTTGTTTTTTGAAATTCCAATGCCCGGTCATCAGTCCAGTCATGAGTTTGATCACTTTCCTGTTCAATCCCAGGATTACAGAGCCACTTTTAAAATGCCTCTCGGGTATCATTACCTTACCATGTTTTTGTTTATGAACCTTGGTCCAATATCCTACGTGCTGTTTACTAAGCCAGAAGCCAGTTCCGTAGTTCTAATTTTATCATAGCCTTCGTGATTGTCAGGACAGGTCCCGGTCCAATAAATGGAGTTGTTGCCCCCCATCCTAGCCAATATGTCGGCTTGTTCATTGGCACAGATCCCGGAGTGGCCAGGGACCCGCACTAGGTTTACCCAATTGCTTCCCCCGAACTCCACCAGAGCCCTGTGGCATTCCGCAACAATCTTAGATCTAGTTGCAGGAGCTGCCAATGATTTCAGGGCTGCCTGGCTGTCTGAATAGATGTAGATGCTATGATCCTTGTAGCACCTACCATATTCTCCTCCACACATGCCCTGATTGCAGTAATTTCAGCTTGGAATATGCAAGCCAGTTTTCTTAGAGAGATGATGCCCTCTGGTCTTGGCTGAACCCCGTACACCTCTGCCCCAATGCCTTGGTCTATTTTCGACCCATCAGTGAACCAAATGATGTCCCCCGTACGGTGTCGAACTGTTTTTTTCCCCATTGCTCCCTGCTTCCAGTTATTATATTGTAAGGCTTGTCAAAGCAGTTGGAAGTTATTATATAGTCGGCAGGCATTTCCCCAGCCATTCCTGTATTTACCTCACTCACTATCTTAGTGTGAGATTCCGGATATCCGAATGAAACCCAGTTTTTGCCAGTTTTAAGTCTTGTGTGCCCCAGCTGCTGCCTCCACCTTGACCCAAAGATGTAGTGGAGGCATGTCCAGCATGGCTTCCATTCCAGCAGTTGGTGTGCTGCTAATTCTGCCTGTTATGGCTAAGCAGGCCAATCTCTGCACCTTAGCAAGCTCCTTAGCTGCAAGCCACTGTTCTACCTTCTTCCACCACACTATGGCCCAGTAGGAAATCCTAGGTCTGACCACTGTGGTGTACATCCAGTGCATACCCCTGGGGCTTAGGCCCCAGTTTTTGCCACAAGCCCTTCTAGTACTCACTAGAGCACTTTTGCCTTGGAGCAGATACTCTTAATGTGAGGGGCCCACATTAACTTCTCATTTAAGGTTACCCCTCGATATTTCACTATCCTCTTCACAGATAGTTTCATCGAAGAGCTTTAGATTCCAACTTTGAGTGTTGAATATCTCTCTTCTTAGGATTAACCCTCAGATCCTGTTTAATGCACCAATTTTGCATAGTGTCCAAACCTCTTTGTGCCATATTTATAACTGTGTCAGTAAATTTGCGAAGTATAACTATGACAAGGTCATCTGCGTATGCTTGGCAGAAGCATTGTCTGGAATTTAATTCCTCAATGAGTTTGTTCACCACTGGATTCCACAATACACAATAGAAGGGACAAAACTCCTCCTTGTGGACAGCCTCTATTGGTGTTAATTACCATATTTTCATTCATCATGGTAGCCTCTACCTTCTTTCCACTAAGCGTGGCCCTGGTCCACCTGCATATAGTGGTCCCCAGGTCATGCACCTCTGCTGCTCTTACCATGGAATCGAAGGTCGTGTTACTGAAGGCCCCCTCGATATCCAGGAAGATGCAGAGGTCTATTTCTTGGAAGTGAATTGCTTTCTCCACCTTCCCGAGTTGGTGGAGAGCTGTCTCACATGATTTACCTGGTTGATATGCTTGTTTGTTTGAATGTAGAGGGATGCTACTTAGCCTCCTCTCCCCAACATATACATTAAACAGTTTTTGCAATGTTTTGAGAATGGAGGAGGACGGACTGATTGGTCTCATAGCCTTAGCCTTGGTATGATAATTTCTCCCTGACTTTGGAATGAAAGCAACCTTCACTGCCCTCATAGCATTGGGAATGATTCCTACTGCTAGGCTAACCCTGAACAGCCTGCATAGGACTCTTATGAGCTTCTCTCCTGCCTGTCTGAGGAGAGTTGGAAAAATTCCATCTGGGCCAGGTGACTTGAACGGTTGGAATGTTCCTACCACCCATTGGATTTTATTAAAGTTCACACACTCCTTGGCCGATTCCCAGTCCTCTCTTTGAGTGCCTGAGAACCGTTGTCTCTCCGGGATCACATTCTGATCTGTGTTGTCCGGCAGAGCATATTGAGGAAAGTGAATTTTGAGGAGCAGTTCCAGTGTCTCATGTGCTGTCTTCGTATATTCCCGATCCTCCTTCCTCAGCATACTTCCTGGATTGGTTGATATTCTAGTGAGAATCCTGTGAAGTCTAGCTTGTGCAGCCATACTCTCCACTTCCTCACAGAATACCTTCCAGGATGCCTTCTTTGCTTGTCTGATTGCAAGATTGTAGCTGACAAGGGCCTCATGATGTTTAGCCCAGTGTCCTTTATGTCTCGCAATATTAAACAGTCTACAAACTTGTTTTCTTTGCATTTCCAAGTTGTTGTTCCACCTAGGCACACTCCTATTTGTGCACTTCTTGGTGATTGTGCAGTTGTCCTGATATGAGGTCACTATGGCTACTTCCTCAAATTCTACTGGCTTCCTTATCGAGGATTTAATTTCTGATAAGCCTAAGTCAAGGTCCCTCCTGTATGTCTCCCAGTCTGTTTTCCTGGGATTCCTATAGGTCATGGTCTGTCTGATTCCCATTTCAACCTTGAATTTAATGAACATTTGGTTCGATGAGGATGGCTCCAACACCACATGCCATTGTTTGACATAGCTGCCCATCTAATGGAACTAAAGGTTATGTCAATTACTTCTTCTCTTCTACTGTTCCTGAATGTTGGTTCATTGCCCCTATTCAGGACCTCTAAGTTGTTATCTAAAATAAGTTCAAGAAGGTACTCACCTCTACTGTTGGTGTCCTTGATGCCCCACACTAGGTTGTGGGCATTGGCGTCGCATCCCACCATCAGTTGGTCATTTCATGTATGGTCTGGAGTTTCTTAGATTTCTAGCATAAATCAGCTTACCTCCAGTGCCACCGAGGCCCGATACACCCACTTTATATAAATAAGGTTCTTGTATCAGGGCCACGTCCACTTCCTGCTTGCCCAGGCAGTGACTCAGGGCAGCAGAGGCTCCTTTACTATACTGCAGATTAATCTGCAGCATCTCCAGTCTGTCTTCCTGCCGTCTTTGAGGTCTGTAAGAACCCTGTTGGTGACCTGCAAGAACCCTAAAAACAATTTCAGGTCCTGCTCCCGCATCACCTTCAGGGACTCTCGGACCTCCACTACCAGGGTTCATCCTTCCGCTGCAACCTTCTGGTTGATCATTCTCCAATCTTCCGTCGAGACTTTTGGGTTCTGGGCCCCTATTTTCCTGAACAGTCGTAGGAGAGACTTCCTTAAGGATCTTTGGTACCCATATTGAGATCCTTGCTCTCTGAAGAAGCTCTGCTGCCATCTTAACCAGCAGCTTCACAACTTCCCACGGGGATATTATGGGCACCTTGTCCTTGAACCATTCCCCCGTGTGCACCCCCTCACAGACAAAAATGAGGGCACCATGATCTAGATAGGCCCTCCTGAAGTTGGGTCCTGGGCCAGCACCCCCACGCCCCCCCCCCCCCCCCCCCCCCCCATCTTTTCAAAGGGGGCCACATGTTCCTCCCGCTACGAGGTGATGGCTATCAGTGGACAGCCTTCCTGGATAACTGCCATCCTAAAAATCGAGACTGCAGTATTGTAGGTTTGTTTCGCTATTTCTTGCCTTGGTTTTTTCTGGACTCGCTTATCCAGGGAGGAGGGACTCTTTGATTCCTCCCTTATCTGCTTGCTACCTCTCTTTGAAGTAGAAGGTGTCTGTTAAAAGAAATTCAAGAAGATACTCACCTCTAGTGTTGGTATCCTTGCTGTGTGTCCCCTTCAACCTGAGACAGTTTCTTCCTGGGGTCTTAGGTTCAAGTCCCTTTAATTCCCTCCACTTGTCTTTAGGAAACCATTCTGTCCCTTCCTCTTTCCTCTTTTCCCTGAGTAGTTTCCTCCTCTGGGCCCCAGACAAGCCTTTGATCTTAATCTGGTCTAGCTTTGCAGTTACAGTTCCCACTTCTGGCTCAGGTCTAGATCCTGATTCAGTTGTGGGGATGCCTTCCATCAGTACTGACCCTGTTGTTTGAATATCTGAAGTCTCAATTTGCTCTTCAGTTTGTTTTTCTTTGTTTTCTTTAGTCATGTCCATATTGGTCCCACAGATTTGAGGATCTGCAAGGTCCACACCACGAATACCCCGCGCGGTGTAAGGCTACTTACTCAAGGAGGTCGCACGGTATCCCTGAGGCTCTGTTTGTGACACATCTTCCCATGTGCCACACACCCCTTGGCACGGATTGCATCACACCTTGGGTTGGGACAGGGAGTTGTGTAGGACTAAGAGTGGATAGTGAAGATGGGACGTTATGGGATGCTCTTAGTCTGATCCATCAATTGAGGCCTTTCCGGCAGCGGGTCCTCCACCTACAACATTGCCCTCAGCTTCACCCGGATACGCAAGCCTCTCCACCCGCATGGACAGTGCTTCGTCAAGGTTGTGTCCCCCGCAGAGTCTGCACAAGGGTTAGTTCTCGCTAAAGTGAGGTGTCGCAGGATGTGTGGGTACTGTGATGTTTGCATACGTCTGGTTAGGGTTAACCATTAATACGCACTCATCTGGAGGTAGATAGAGTCAAAAGTTGAATGAAGTGTAGTGGTTTGAAGGGCAGAGGAAAATAGTGCCAAGGCAAGAGCCAAGGGAAAATAACCTCTGAAATAGTTAGGTCGGGTAGTAAGAGCAGTAGCGGATGTCTTGCTCCCTGTGACAGGTCATGCAAGGATAGGTTTTGTTAGTAGTGGGTATCATGCATGTCGATCCCTTTGGCGTTGTGCGGTGATATTACTCGGTGGCTGTCGCTGGGTGCCGCTGTTGATCTCTTGGTCAGTATCAGCATACCTGTAACAGTTACGTTCATCATTTTTTTTGTGTCTTGATAGGTCATATGCCGGATGCAGTGTTGGGTGATGTTGGTGACTTGTTTGGGCGTCAGTGAGTGATCTTGTCGGTTTCTCTGCTGTGGCTTGTTGGTTGGCTTTAATAGCAGCTGGTATATCCAGTCAACATCGCTGATATGCAGGGGCTTTCCAGCGTTTGTTGCTTGTTGGTGTATGTTAGCTTGCTAGCCAGTAGTGCCTTTGGCCACTTATGCTTCCACTTATGGTTGTAATCGTTGTTTCCCAGAGTAAGGATGAAAGGATTGTTTGAGTGTCTTGAGTTCCCGTATAGTCGTGAGGTGTGTTTTATTGAATACTTCCTTGAGGATTTCAAGGTGGTATTCATTGTGAAGATCTATGGTGTGTGTGTGTGTGTGTGTGTGTGTGTGTGTGTGTGTGTGTGTGTAGCGTGGAGTGTTGCTAATGATTTCGTAGCACTGTGTTTTCTATGATCTGCAGGCGGCACTGGCGTGTAGAAGCTGCATATCCCCCGACAGGAGCTGCGTACGTCATCAGAGGTCTAATCAGTGTCATGTATATGGACCTTGACACCCTGTGCTTTCCCTGTTGAGCATTGGGTAGAGTTTGAGCCTTGCATGCGCTCTGTTGGCAACTTGTTCGATGTAAGTTTCCAGTCCGGCTAGACAGAGAGATATCTCGGAAACGTATTGGGCGTGTATGTAGTGTTATCTGTCTACTGTGTTGATGTTTGCACAGTAGTTTTGGTCTGCTTCGCACTTTTTGACATTTACTTCAATATGCTGTCATTCCAACCAAGGTTCGGCAGTTCTGAGTGCCGTCTGTATTCGTGAATTAATGTTCGACGGTTTCCAATCTTGTGCAAGGATGGCTGTGTCATCTGTGTAGATGGCAATGTTGTATTTTATGTTGCTGGGAATTCGTTAATGTACAGGTTGAACAAGATTGGCCCTAGGATGCTTCCGTGGGGTACTCCAACTTGGATACCATGTTTGCCCTGCATGTCAGTATTGAAACATCTGTTCTTGAGCTATGAGGTGTAAGAGTCCGTCCCAGAAACCAGCTATGCTTAGTTTGCGTATAAGGCCGGTGTGCCAAAGACGGCGAAAACTTTTTCAATGTCCAGGAACATGGCCCCTGTGGCTTTGTTCGTGTTGTAGCAGTGTTTAGTGGTGATTCCTAAAGCCGAATTGCTCCGGTCTGAGGGTGTCATTGGCGATCCAGTGCCTAGTGATGCGTTTTAATATTACCTACTCAACGAACTTGCTGAATGAGCGCAGCAGACTGATGGGTCAGTAATTTTGTGGAGGTAGTTGTCTTTCCCTGGCTTTCTGAACATCAGGACCTTGGCTGCCTTCCAGAAGTCAGGGAAGTGTTGGTGTTGTAGGATGGCATTCGTTATGTGTGCAAGGGTCTTTCCTGTCTCACTGGGTTTTTAGGACCCGCGTTGGTGCTTCGCTGTCAGATTGATTTGAACAGGAGAATGGTGTTCCTCAGGCAGTGTTGTAAGTGTTACCCTCTCTGCCATAGTCATAAACAGTATCACATCTACAGTAAGGAGTCCTGTACAGTGATCCTTATTCCGTCAGTTGCAACTAATAGTGCAGTGGTTAGAGGAGTGGGCTGCAAACAGATTTTCAGTTTTCTGTGTATAAGTGTGTGCGTGCGCGCGCACAATCAGTGGGGAAGGAGATGTTTTTCTGCTGGGTACCAGGGCACCAGGGAATTGTGGGAAACGAAAGTGTGGATCTAGCTGCCAAGGAGGTGTGTCTGGATCCTCAGGTCATTCAGGGTGCCATCCCCCTGTGTGCTATGATGTTGCTGTTGAGCTCCACTGTCTTGTATCAGTGGGAGGATGAGTGACTGGAAGTAACTGACAATAAGCTCCATGTTGTAAAGCCCACAACTTGGCCATGGCATACCTCCTTCCAACCACGTTGACGGGACGAGATCCTTTTCATTCGCCTTCACATAGGCCACTGCCGTATGATGCATAGTTTTTTGTTCTGGCAAGAGGACCCTCTGATAACCTCGCTGTTGAGCGCCCGTAAGCACTAAAACGTACTCATTAGAAAATAATGTAGACATAATGCTTATAATTTATCTTCAGTGTGAGTACATTAACATTGGTCATAATTTGTTGTAAGGACACTTTGCAGAAGAAGCCTGCAGTGGCCTTAATTAACATTGGATAATATGAGTCTAATGCAAAACCAGTTAGAGGAAAGAGAGACTTGCAAATAATTAAGTTTCGGCCTTTTCATGTAGTTAATATTATATTGAATAGCTGTTTTAATGATTCACAATAATAGTGTTCCAGAGGAAACTCAGAAGATAAGTTAACCCCACTGACTTGCCACTGGCAGTAAATATCTGAAGTTTCATAAAGCGGTTTGAAATAGTTTGAATACCTTCATGCAGACTCTACTGAAAATCATTGTTGATACTTCTGTCTAAGATAGTTGTGATAAAGGACAACCAAAATTGCAGAATTGTTCAAGTTTGGTTTATTAGGCACAGTAAAATTTCCGACAAGGATTGAAGGCTGTTGTGCAACAGCTATGGACAACTTGTTTTTGAGTTCAACTACCATTGGTGATGTCAGTTTATGTTAGAGACCCCTTGTAAGACTATCAACTTCTGACTGTCCAACTACCAAAGTATGTTTTGCTAAATATGGCACACCTCTCTCTCTCTCTCTCTCTCTCTCTCTCTCTCTCTCTCTCTCTCTCTCATTTCCTTCACTCCCTCCCATAAAACCTGTTGGGTTCATTCGGATCAAAGAGAAGAAACCAAATAATAATTTAAAAGTTGTTTTTACTAAAATAAAAATAATTGTTTGTATCCTGCTGTACAGTAAAATTTGTTTCCTACAGAGACACCTTGAAAAGACAATACAACTTGGGGCAGTACTGGCTCCAGGTTAATTTGGAAGATCTAGCAAGTTTCGATGAAACCCTGGCGGAGAAAATGTACAAGCAGCCAACAGAACATCTTCCCATTGTATGTACACTGTTGATTACCTTTCATTTTTGTGATTCTTTCTTTCATAAAACTGGATATTAGATGTATTTTAATTTTTAGTTCGAGGAAGCAGCGAAAGAAATTGCAGATGAAGTAACGGCTCCAAGACCCCTTGGAGAAGAAGCAGTGCAAGATATTCAGATACTACTGTCCTCTGATGCAAATCCTGCTAGCATGCGTGACATGAAGGTACTAGGAAATAAATGTTCTGATTAGTAGACTATTGGTTATTGAACATGAATTTTTTGTTCCGTTGATTACTTAGACATATTGGTGGCTGCTGCTGCTGCTACTGCTACAAAAAATGATAGTAATAATTATCATAGCACCGGAGTGTTGTAGCCTTGTTACAGTATATTAAGCAAGATTTGAGCAGTGGACCAGAACTGGTGCCCAGGCAAATTGTGCAAATTCCTCTGTAAAAGATGTTAATTAATCTGAAATTAATGCTCCTCTAATGGCAAAATCTGTATGTGCACTGTTTGGATTTTACGTGGAAATCATTTTTCTGGAAGGTTTCTGAAGTATGCCACTTCTATAATTAAAACATGTATGAATCGGTGTAAACTTTTCACTGGAGGTAGAATAAACAGAAATGTTTTTATTTTTTTATCTAAGAATCTCTCTCTATTGTTCAGATGTGATAGCTCAAATTCTAGGTAAATGTAGCACGTAAAATTCATTCTTACATGAACTGAATATGCAGAAACAGTTAAGTGATTGAAATAAATAAAAATTGCATACTTATGATAAAATCGAAAACTTGCTTTCAAAAATCTAGTATTATTTGGATTTTAAAATTGAAAACTTGTTTTCAAAAATTACCATCTTTTACATTTTAAATACTAAAAACACTTTTTTTTAATGTGCACCACTATATGTTTCGAAATTGGGTGATTCAAATTTTGTAAGAATGCAGACAAATACGTATAATTAAAGCTCATCGTGTAGTTTTGTGAAAGCTATATCCATTGCCACGATGTAAGCAACATGGTTCGAAAGACCAAACCTATACCGGACCAGTCATGTCCAAGTCAACAAAAATCTACGTTGGCTGCCAAGCTATGGCAATCTTGTCAGAATTATGGTAGAGTAACAGTTGGTAACCAGAATGAAAGATGCTCCTGTCACAGCACAAAAAAGGTGAGTATGTCCTGGGCAGAGTTAGGACTGTAAAAGAAGGGATCTACCTTTACGAATTATCTGGCAGCTTCAAAGACATTTCCTCCTGCAGTGTCGGGGGCTGGAATTCACCAGTGGTCCTTCCTTGCCTGTCTTAAGAGGAGACCAATAGGAGTCTCTTTAATTGGTCACATTTTTACCTGGTATTTTGACCGTACCAATGGAGTGGATCTATGTTTGCACCCGAAATCCAGCACAGTGGGGTTATCGTGTACCCTCTCGGTGGCAGCCTCCTGACAGTGCAGGGATCACCATACTGCCGGTGCCTTGGTTGTAAACTCCCCATGTCAATTGGGGAGTAGGTGTCTATCAACTTCAGTGTATGTGAGACTCTGGGCATTGGGTAGATTTGCGAGGTGGTCTTTGCCTTGGCAAGGTGGCACCCACAGGGAGAGATTCCAGTTGGAGTGAGTGATATCAGGGTGGTTGATCCACAATTATACGGATCAGACGTGACGGTAGCCAACAAACATGTCTCTCTCAACAATCAGGACTAGTGCTTTTAATGCAGGGATTTACAATCCTATATCATTTCTTTGACCATGCTTTTAGACAAGTGCCTGGTAAGGAGAAATGGAAGTGGACAGTTTGTCAAGTTTTTGGTTCATACTCAAACTGACAGTGGATCTTTCACTGCAACAAAGCCACTGTTTTTTGTTGAACATATTGAAGATCAGTTTGGGGAGGTTGCAGCAATAGAAAAGATGAGAAATGGATGTTTGTTGATAAACATGTTGCATGTCTACCAATCCTGGGCACTTTAGACCTTAGTAAAGGTAGGAGATAGACCGGTCGCCATTTCTTTTCTTAACAAGCTCAGTAGAATTCAAGATTTTTGTCTTCCATCAGGATCTAACACTACAAACTGATGAAGAGCTTCGTATTAATTTAGTGCAGAGTCGGGTACATTTTTTTCGCCTCATCCAGAAGGGACCAAAAGATAATGGCGTGGACACTGGAGCTTTTATCTTGGCCTTTGATGGCAACATTTTGCCTGAGAAGGTTGAGGTATGGTTTATAGGCATAATGTCAGCCCTTATTTTCCTCCTCCGATGAGATGTTTTAGGTGCCAGAGGTACAGACATATGTCCTCGTGCTGTCTGGATAGCTGTTGGGCATGGGGACAGGCATTCCGTGAACGTAGCCCTTGTGACCAGCCCCTCATTGTGTCAACTGTCCAGAACTGCCCACTCGTCATTCACTGTAATACTCATTTGTTAAGAGGGAGAAGAAAATTCAAGAGTATCAAACACTTGACCACCTGTCTTATCGAGATGCAAAGAAAAAGTTTGAAAGACTTCATCCAACTAATACAGTCTCAAATCATGAGACTGTTGTGTCACAGTCCGTACCTCATGCGGTAACAAGATATTGCACGACACCTCCTGGCCCTGGTTGTTTTCCAGGGCACCACAGTTTGGGGAGGGAATGTCAGCTCTCACACCCCCTGCTCCTGTAGCACCTGTGTTTCTCACACCATTGGTGTAACCAGAGGTCCTAGTCATCATCTAGCATTGTCAGGGATGAGGCTACCTGTCAAGATGGCCCCCTCTAAAGAGAAGGATCAGCAGCCACAGGCCCAAGAAGAGGACAGTCCTCTTCACTCCCAGAATATAAAATGGGGAAATCTTCACAGAAATCAAAGTCTTACAAGGCTAAGAAGGGTGAACAGAAAGATAAACTACTTCTTGAGGCTTCAGATGTTCCGCTTCATTGCTGAAGAGGTTGAACCTGTGCACCTTGACAATGTGTTACACAATCAGGCGCACTGCAGTCACATCCAGCTTTTTTATTCGCCACTTTCTTCTCAGACCTGAATCCAGTGCTCCTTCAGTGGAATTGTAACGGCTACTATTGCCATCTGCCCGAACTCATTCATTTAGGGTGGCTGTAATTGGCATAGCACTTCAGGAAACTCAGTTTACCGCAACACATCTCCCTGCTCATAAAAACTACAAACTGTACTGTATCAGTTGTGTTAATGTTGAGAGAGTATCCAGTGGCGTTTGTACCCTTGTATGCTCTGATATTTTCACTGAACAGGTATCTTGTACCACTGAACTAGGGACCAGGGCCGTTGGTGTCTACCTCTCAGTTCAGATGATGATCTGTAATGTTTATCTACCCCAGATGGATCTTTCCATTATCATGAGCTGCTAGTGGTACAGCTACCTCTCCCCTTCTAATTACTGGGGACTTCAATTCCTATAAACCTCTGTGGGGTGGCGACACTATGTCTTGCAGAGGCTGGGTGCTAGAACATCTCCTTTCAGAGTACTGGACATCTGCTGCAGCACATTTCAGAGCGTCCCATGGAACATACTGAACTATTGATCTCTCAGTTTGCAGCCCAAGTATCTTACCTTGATTTAGTGGCACGTCCAAGGCAATCTGTATGACAGTGACCATTTTCCTGTTATTCTCTCGCTCTCCACTTGGACCGAATGTGGTCCACATTGGTCACTTCAGAAAGCTTCAGTGCTTGGGCACTTCAGTGGCACAGATAATTCTAATAGACTCCGGACAAAAGTGCCTCTTTTTTTTTTAATGGAGAAAAGGAAGCAGGAGTTTTGGAAGCAATATGTATTATCTTTGTGATCCTACTCCCCATCATCCCAAGTATGGACTGAACTCTGTTGCATTTGTGGCTATCCTCCACCCATGGTGGTTCCTGGGATCATTGTCAGTGATCCCATGACACTTGCCGAATGTTTTACAGCACACTTCACCGAAATGTCCATTTGGAGTAATTACCATCCTCATTGCCTGATCCAGAAACATCTCACATCACTCCTTCCATGGACACGATTCTGTCGTACAACATCCGTTCTAGTGAACGGAAGTTTCCAAGCACTTTGGCAGAGTATCGACATGCCCCCTGGATCCAACAAAATTCACAACGAAATGCTGAAACATCTTCGTACTGACAGCATGAAATATATCCTCAGGCTTTTTAATGATATTTGGTGGGAAGGAGAATTTCCCTCTCAATGGTGGGATGGTATTATTCGTGCCCTGAAAGTGGGAAAAGGATCCACATACGTTAATTATCTACCGGCCAATCTCCCTGACTTATGGGCTGTGTAAGCTGTTCGAATGTATGGTCAATCGCCATATTTGTTGGTGCCTTGAAGACAGAGGGCGTATATCTTGACTCCAAAGTGGTTTTGGGTTTTCTGGTTCACCACATATCATCTGGTTCGTCTGGTATCCAGTGCGCAATACTTTTACGCATTGCTAACATCTGATTGCTGTGGTCTTTGGCATACAGAAGACATACAATACCACTTGGTGACATCAGATACTGTCTACACTACATGAGTGGGGTTTTTGGGGCAGTTTACCCATTTTTATCCAGAATTTCGTATCTCTCTGACTACTTTGTGCCCGGATAGGTTAGACTGTCAGCAACGAATGTATACAGAAAATTGGAGCCCCTCAGGGATGGATTCTGAGCATTACACTGTTTGCTGTCACCATCAATTTCATCAGAAATACAGTGGGCTCTGCAGTCTCTGCGTCACGATATGTGGATTATCTTTGTACCATGGCTCTGCGTCACCGCACCGCTTAGCGCCAACTTCGGGGAGGGGGGGGGGGGGCGGCTGTCTGGAGAGTACATGACTAGGCCATGAATCACGATTATCAGTTTTCTCCTGCAAAATCACTGTGAATCTTCCCCCAGAAATTTATCTTGGTGATCAGTTACTTGAAGTCGTTGAAACTTTTCAGTTCATAATTATTTTATTTGACAACAAGCTAACTTGGCTACCACATGTCTGCCGGCTCAAGGCAGCTTGCATGAAGAAGCAAAGTGCACACAGTTTTCTTTATTTATGTCTCATGGGGCGCACACTGCATAGTTCTTAGATTTTTGTAAAATCTGAGAGCTGATTTTATCCCACTTGGACTATGGATGTGTTCCCTATGGGTTGGCACCACTGTCAATAATGACCTTGCTGGATCCTGTTCACCACACTGGCTTGTGAGTGGCAAAGCCCTGTTGACATCCTTCTGGCAGAAGCCGGTATCCCACCGCAATGGGTTAGACCACAGCAGTTTCTGGCTAATTATGCAGGCACAATCTGTCAGATGTCTACTCACCCATGTCACTCAATTCTGTTCCATAACCAACAGTTCAGACTGTTTGTGCATTGCCCAAAACTGGGTAGATTACAGGGATCCGACTCAATACTCTACTGAAGGACCTCCTACAGCCTCCTTTAGTCTGTTTTCCTGGGGCTCCCTCATCACACCTCCCATGATCTGTGTCCTGTCCTGTGATATGGATGGACCCCTTTTGTGGCCACAAGGATGACACTGATCCTACACTTTTCTGACTCCTGTATCGTTCGATCCTCCACGATTAATCTAATTCATTACACATGTACACGGGTGGGTCAAAAGTCAATGACAGGGTTGATTACGCTTTTGCACATGCAAGGGGACATTAGAAGCACTCTCTGCCAAATGTCGGCAGTGTGTTGGTTGCCATATCTCAGGCTCTGTGGTATGTCAAATCCCTGGTCATAATGAACTTTCTAATCTGTAGCAATTCCCTGAGCTGCTTGAAAAGCATATCCATGTGTTACCCCAAAAATCTTTTGGTCACCAACATCCATGACCAACTGGTTGACCACTGCAGCTCTGAAAACTGACTACCTTCATCTGAACACTGACTGAGCCTCATGCCTCATATGAATTCCTTACTCTCCCCCCACCTTGTTGTGCCTTTAGACCCTCTTGTGTACGATGCTGCATGGGTTATCTCGACCGAGACTCGAACTCGGGACCTTTGCCTTTTGCGGGCAAGTGGTCTATCAACTGAGCTACCCAAGCACGACTCCCGCCCTGTCCTCACAGCCTTACTTCTGCCAGTACCTCGTCTCCCACCTTCCAAACTTTCTTTCAGGAGTGCTAGTTCTGCAAGTTTCGCAGGAGAGCTTCTGTAAAGTTTGAAAGGTTGGAGACTAGGTACTGGCAGAAGTAAAGCTGTGAGGACGGGGCGTGAGTCGTGCTTGGGTAGCTCAGTTGGTAGAGCACTTGCCCGCGAAAGGCAAAGGTCCCGAGTTCGAGTCTCAGTCCGGCACACAGTTTTAATTTGCCAGGAAGTTTGATATCAGCACGCACTCCGCTGCAGAGTGAAAATCTCATTCTGGAAACATCCCCCAGGCTGTGGCTAAGCCATGTCTCCGCAATATCCTTTCTTTCAGGAGTGCTAGTTCTGCAAGGTTCGCAGGAGAGCTTCTGTAAAGCTTTACAGAAGCTCTCCTACCGAGTGCGCGCCGATATGAAACTTCCTAGCAGAGCATGTGCCCACGAAACGCAAAGGTCCCGAGTTCGAATCTCGGTCCGGCACACAGTTTTAATCTGCCAGGAAGTTTTCATTCCAGAATTTATTTGCTATTACATCTACATACACCGATACAGTACATTATGACCACTGCCCGACACGACGTTGGTTGCTGCATGCTGGTGTTGTGGGCATGTAAAGTGGTAACAAAAGTGTGTAAGTGGAGCAAACATGGACTGGGGATCACCCTAGCAAAGGTAAGGGCTGCAAATGGAAAAATCCATTGAGATAAGCAAGTTTGAGTAAGGGCAGATTATTATTATTATTGCACAGAGCTTGAGAACAAGTATCTCAAAAACGGCAAAGCTGGTCGAATGTTTGTGTGCTGCTATTGAGAGCATCTACAGAAAGAAGTAGGACGACCTAGAAACTACCAGTAGATGCTAAATGGTTGGATGTTCACGGCTCTTCAGACGTGGGGTTTGGAGGCTTGTCTGCTCTGTAAAGTAGGCTAGATGGTGATCTCTGGTATTTCTGCCGAAAGAGCCCAATGGTGGTGCACGCATAAGTACTTTGGAGCACACCATTCATTGTTTAACATGGAACTCTGCATCAGGCCACCCATACATGCTGACTTGTTGACCCAGTGACATTGTTTTGATTGCACCAGGCACAGGGCCATTGGCATTTGACAGTCGATCAATGAAAACTTGTTGGCTTTTCATGCGGATCTCATTTTCCCTCACTAGGTCTTTGGCCATCTGCACAAATGCCATCATTGAGGCAAATGGCTGCTCAAAACATGCAGCTCACCACGGGTGCAGGCTGGTGGGTGCAGTATTAAGATACAGGAGACATTCCTGTGTTTGCATAGGGGTGGTAGTAATCAAAGACATGCTGACAGCTGCGAATGACTTGCATACCTTCATGCTTGATGTCTTCCCCAACAGTGATGTCATCTTTCAACAGTACTCGTATAATTGTCCATGTCTCAGACACAGAATCATGCTAAAGTGGTTTGAGGAGCATTATAATGAACTCATTTTGATGTCTTGGTGACCAAATTTGCCTGATGTAAATCCTATGGAACTCATCTGTGTCATTATTTGACATCACCACCACGTACACAAATCAGTGTCCTGTTATTTACACCAATTACATGACCTGTGCATAGACATCTAATGACATGTACCTCCACAAACCTAGCAACAAACTGTTGGATCCCTGATATGCGGAATCAGTGATGTATTTCGTTCCAAAGACGGACAAACAAGCTGTTAAGCAGGTGGTTATAATGTTCTGGCTCATCTGTGTACATGCTCTGCAAGCTACTTGTTGGTGTGTAGCAGAGGGTATTCTGTGTACCGGTGTCATTTCTCCATTTGCCTGTGCCACATGTAAGTGGTCCATGAGAGCAATTGTTGGTAAGCCTCTGTATGAGCTTTTTTATTTTCATAGTCTGGATATGTACATTTTTCAGCAGTAAATTACACTAAGATGCACAATGCCTCTCTTGTAGTCTCTACTACTTGAATTTAATGAACATCTCTGATGCTTTTGCACTTACAATATTGACGTGGAATGAAACACACTGCTCTCCTGTTTCCTCTGTTGATACTATGTATTACAGATCTCATACCGCTGAGCAATATGAAAGATTTCATGAACAAGGGTTTCATTCTCATCAATACACGAGTTACCGAAGTGGAGTCAACTGAAAAGACTTCGACTAGGCAGCTGGGTTCCTCACACATGGGGCTTCTGGCCTAACCACATGCATCATCATATATGAACAATGGTTTTGTGAGCTACCTTCTTTGTAGGTTGACTAAAATTCTTCCAATGAGACTGTCTGGAATTTATGGTGGTTGTTTTCAATCACTCTATATGCACACTTCCAGATATTTAATGAGCGTGACTGCTTCCATTGACTGTTATGCAATCACATAATGTGCAATAATGGGTGTTTCTGCCCATTTATGTGCAACATGTTACACTTATTTGTGCTTAGGATCAGCTGCCAATCCCTAAACAAAGCATCAATCCTCCGCAGGTTGTTCTGCATTTCACTGAAACTTTCTAGTGTTGAGACTTCTGTGAATACATAATCATTTCCAGAAAACCTCATGGAACTTAAGACATTATCCAGTTGATGATTTAGTGTATTTTATGGACTCTAAGACACTGTTCCCCCTATTACCTGTTGCCACTTCCCACCTCTCTTCACCCTTCTCCCTCTTTAACGTGTCCAGATCCTCCCTTGCCTTGTCTTAAGTCAGCTTGAAGAGCTGCAATTTTCCCTTCCTGTTCCAGCATTTTCCTATCTCTACTGCAGATCCTACAATACCACTGGTGAGCCTCAGTCATGTCTCCATTTCCCATGCCACTAAATTCGCCCCAAAGAAAGAAACTACAGCACCCATCACACCACACCCTGGAACTAATGATCCTACGGCATGTCACACACTTCTCACTCATGGTAAAAACAGAAGTCGTATAAACTGATTTAAGTAATGACTAAAACGTAAGCGAAGGACCCTAGAAACTATTCAGGCAGATATAAATAAATTGAAAGAGTACTGAATAAAAAAAACTGGTGATTACATACAAGTTTAAGTTACTGTTTACTTAAGATACGCGTGCGTGAAATTAAGCCTAAAATCCGTGCTATAGGTGCAAGAAAAAAAATAAACTTCTTTCCCGTTTAATCTTCTTTAACACGTCACTAACACTTCCACTAATGTAACAACACTTACATTTATACCAACTGGAAACGTTTACCTACAAGTTCAATTCACTGCTTACTTACGATTTGTGCGTGTGAAATTTGGCCTAGGATTCGTGCTACAGGCACGAGAAGAAAAATACGCTTCTTACCCCGTTTAATCTTATTTTATACTTCACTAACACTTCCGCTAATTTAACAACATTTAGATTATATTTATAACAACTGTAAATGTTTAAAAACAGCTTAATGACAATGCTTTTTATAATTATTTATTGCAGCAAATACTCGAAGAGTCCACATCGGCGCAGTGTTGCAAACATGATCAGCAGGCCCATTTACTATTGGTTTTGTGATATGACTTTTTTTCCCTAGATGTGTCTACAAAGATACTATTAATAGCAGTCTCAGAGCATTTACACATCCTAGTAGCAAAGTCCCCCCATGAACCATGGACCTTGCCATTGGTGGGGAGGCTTGTGTGCCTCAGCGATACAGACGGCTGTACTGTAGGTGCAACCACAACAGAGGGGTATCTGTTGAGAGACCAGACAAACATGTGGTTCCTGAAGATGGGCAGCAGCCTTTTCAGTAGTTGAGGGGCAACAGTCTGGATGATAGACTGATCTGGCCTTGTAACACTAACCAAAACGGCTTTGCTGTGCTAGTACTGCGAACGGCTGAAAGAAAGGGGAAACCACAGCTGTACTGTATAGTTAAATGACGATGGCGTCCTCTTGGGTAAAATATTCCGGAGGTAAAGTAGTCCCCCATACGGATCTCAGGGAGTGGACTTCTCAGGACAACGTCGTTATCAGGTGAAAGAAAACTGGCGTTCTACGGATCGGAGTGTGGAATGTCAGATCCCTTAATCGGGCAGGAAGGTTAGAAAATTTAAAAAGGGAAATGGATAGGTTAAAGTAGAATATAGTGGGAATTAGTGAAGTTCGGTGGCAGGAGGAACAAGACTTTTGGTCAGGTGAATACAGGGTTATAAATACACAATCAAATAGGGGTAATCCAGGAGTAGGTTTAATAATGAATAAAAAAAATAGGAATGCGGGTAAGCATTATTGTGGCCAAGATACACACGAAGCCCATGCCTACTACAGTAGTACAAGTTTATATGCCAACTAGCTCAGCAGATGATGAAGAAATTGAAGAAACATATGATGAGATAAAAGAAATTATTCAGATAGTGAAGGGAGACGAAAATTTAATAGTCATGGGTGACTGGAATTCGAGAGTAGGAAAAGGAGACAAGGAAACGTAGTAGGTGAATATGGATTGGGGATAAGATATGAAAGAGGAAGCCGTCTGGTAGAATTTTGCACAGAGCATAAATTAATCATAGCTAACGCTTGGTTCAAAAATCGTGAAAGGAGGTTGTATACATGGAAGAACCCTGGCGATACTAAAAGGTATCAGATAGATTATATAATGGTAAGACAGGGATTTAGGAACCAGGTTTTAAATCGTAACACATTTCCAGGGGCAGATGTGGACTCAGACCACAATCTATTGGTTATGAACTGTAGATTAAAACTGAAGAAACTGCAAAAAGGTGGGAATTTAGGAAGATGGGGACGTTGATAAACTGACTAAACAAGAGGTTGTAGAGAGTTTCAGGGAGAGCATAAGGGAACAATTGACAGGAATGGGGGAAAGACATACAGTAGAAAAAGAATGGGTAGCTTTGAGGGATGAAGTAGTGAAGGCAGCAGACGATCAAGTAGGTAAAAAGACGAGGGCTAGTAGAAATCCATGGGTAACAGAAGATATATTGAATTTAATTGATGAAAGGAGAAAATTTAAAAATGCAGTAAATTAAGCAGGCAAAAAGGAATACAAACGTCTCAAAAATGAGATCGACATGAAGTGCAAAACTACTAAGCAGACATGGCTAGAGGACAAATGTAAGAATGTAGAGGCTTATCTCACTAGGGGTAAGATAGATACTGCCTACAGGAAAATTAAAGAGGCCTTTGGAGAAAAGAGAACCACTTGTATGAATATCAAGAGCTCAGATGGAAACCCAGTTCTAACCAAAGAAGGGAAAGCAGAAAGGTGGAAGGACGATGTACTTGAGGACAATATTATGGAAATGGAAGAGGATGTAGATGAAAATGAAATAGGAGATACGATACTGCATGAAGAGTTTGACAGAGCACTGAAAGACCTGAGTCGAAACAAGGCCCCGGGAGTAGACAACATTCCATTAGAACTACTGACGGCCTTGGGAGAGCCAGTCATGACAAAACTCTACCATCTGGTGAGCAGGATGTATGAGACAGGCGAAATTCCCTCAGACTTCAAGAACAATATAATAATTCCAATCCCAAAGAAAGCTATCAGTTTAATAAGTCACAGCTGCAAAATACTATCGCGAATTCTTTACAGCCGAATGGAAAAACTGGTAGAAGCCGACCTTGGGGAAGATCAGTTTGGATTCCGTAGAAATGTTGGAACACATGAGGCAATACTGACCTTACGCCTTATCTTAGAAGAAAGATTAAGGAAAGGCAAACCTACGTTTCTAGCATTTGTAGACTTAGAGAAAGCTTTTGACGATGTTGACTGGAATACTCTCTTTCAAATTCTGAAGGTGGCAGGGGTAAAAAAACTGGGAGCGAAAGGATATTTACAATTTGTACAGAAACCAAATGGCAGTTATAATAGTGGAGGGGCATGAAAGGGAAGCAGTGGTTGGGAAGGGAGTAAGACAGGATTGTAGCCTGTCTCCGATGTTATTTAATCTGTATATTGAGCAAGTAGTAAAGGAAACAGAAGGAAAAATTCGGAGTAGGTATTAAATTCTACAGAGAAGAAATAAAAACTTTAAGGTTCGCCGATGACATTGTAATTCTGTCAGAGACAGCAAAGGACTTGGAAGAGCAGTTGAACGGAATGGACAGTGTCTTGAAAGGGGGATATAAGATGAACATCAACTAAAGCAAAATGAGGATCATGGAATGTAGTCGAATTAAATCGGGTGATGCTGAGGGAATTAGATTAGGAAATGAGACACTTGAAGTAGTAAAGGGGTTTTGCTACTTGGGGAGCAAAATAACTGATGATGGTTGAAGTAGAGAGGATATAAAATGTAGAATGGCTATGGCAAGGAATGAGTTTCTGAAGAAGAGAAATTTGTTAACATCGAGTATGGATTTAAGTGTCAGGAAGTCTTTTCTGAAAGCATTTGTATGGAGTGTAGCCATGTTTGGAAGTGAAACATGGACGATAAATAGTTTGGACAAGAAGAGAATAGAAGCTTTCGAAATGTGGTGCTACAGAAGAATGCTGAAGATTAGATGGGTAGATCACATAACTAATGAGGAGGTATTGAATAGAATTGGGGAGAAGATGAGTTTGTGGCACAACTTGACAAGAAGAAGGGACCGGTTGGTAGGACATGTTCTGAGGCATCAAGGGATCACAAATTTAGTATTGGAGGGCAGCTGGAGGGTAAAAATCATAGAGGGAGACCAAGAGATGAATACACTTTGCAGATTCAGGAGGATGTATGTTGCAGTAAGTATTGGGAGATGAAGGAGCTTGCCCAGGATGGAGTAGCATGGAGAGCTGCATCAAACCAGTCTCAGGACTGAAGACAACAACAACAACAACAACAACAACAACAGTAGCAAAGTTCACAGTACGAAGTAGATTGAATGATAGTGTTACTGACGGCAGTGATTGTTCAGTGACAGAGCTTTTCAATAAATCCACATTAGTCACCAGCAACCACTATTCCTTGTTTTTCATCATGAGATGGGACAACAAAGCTTCCAGATTTTTTATGAAGGGGTTAAAATTTCCTAAGGCGATCTGTATATACCTACTATTATAAAGGACTTACTATGAAATACTACTTCTGTTGCACAAGCTACGAACTGCAGCTCTTAGCGGAGTTCATTAATACCAATATTCTTGAAATAAAAACAGTTTCTGACATTGTGGCAACTTGTCCTTTCTCCATATTTTCTCTACTGAAGTAAGAAGCTAACTTGAATCATGTAACATTTAATGTATCTATACCAGTAGTCACAAGATGTTCAGAGAGGCAGATAATATCAACTGGTTTGTTCAGCTCTAACTCTTCAACACAAATAAGCAACTCATTAAGCTTACCCCTTAGTACGTGGATATTCTGATGCAATAGTGATAACTGATTTTGTGCACTGGCTGAATTACAACTGGATGAATCTAATTTTCCCTCTCAATTTTTGAGTCTGTTTAGTTTCAGTCAGAAGCTGCCTGCATGAATTGTGTACGTTAAAATTTGCTTTCTGGCTGCCTGTTTTATCAATGTGAATGCCATTTTCAGCCTTTCTCTGAACATTTTTGTTTCTGCCCTCCCTACCCTGCTGATTTGTCACTTGTAACTATCGGTACTTTACCACTTGTGACAGGCCCCCCCCCCCCCCCCACCCGCTATTTAAATTATTTGCTGTTAGCTCAGACAGTTTTCCCTTCTTTTTCCTGTTGAGGGCTTGTATGTGCAGTCCCATGTGTTCTTCTCTAAACTGATTTTAATTTTCTTCCACAGCCTCAATCCAAGGTTACAAGTCTTTGTGCCCCTCTGATTTTGAAAATTTAACTGTGATTTCTTCATCACAACAAATGGTACCTATTCTGTTGAAAGGTCACCAGTTTTTGTCTGCCTTTTAGATACTGCTGGCAGCAAGGAATGCATCTTCATTCTCTAATGGAATGTATAAATATTCTCTACCGGTTCAAATAATCATCATTGTAACATACAAATTTAAACCTATCTTGTGTTTGGGGTCACTCACACATGAACCCTAAACAATCAAATTTTCTAGTGGTAATCCTCTGCCATAAAAGGCTTCAAAAAGAGTTTTGCTTTTGACAGGACTTTGACAAGTTCAATTTAGTAAATGGGTCGCCGTGTTAACTGTGCAATGTTTGGGCGTTCCTGAAATCATAGAACAAGCAGCTTCACGCAAAATATGCATTTGTCTTTTTGCTTTTCAGTTTTCTCATGGTGTGTCCATGGTGCTCCTTTGTTGGGTTAAGTCATTTTCACTCAAAAATGTATCTAAATCAGTATTCAGTATTAATTTTTAGACCAGTTTCTCTCTCCACTTTTGCAGTAAAGTTTTTGATCAAGCCTTCAACCCTATCCTGTTTTTTCATAAAGAATACTTTGCAAAAACCAGAGTAGTCGGGCAATAGCTCTTGATGAACTGACAGGGAAAGAAAAGCAGTTGTTGGTTACCCCCACTCTTTGTTCACAAGTGACAAAGTCATCGATTAAGGCCTCTCCCTTAACTTTCAATAACCCTCTCAAGTGCGTGATGCTCTGATGGCTCAGTTTTTTTATGCCAGACAGTCAAGTTATCAACAAGTGTAGACAATTTTACCAGAACAGAGTATGTTAACTCATACACACTATCAATATTGACCAATGAAAAGTCACTAGTGCCATTACTGTCAATCGTAGAGCGTTTTATCGGCACACATAAATGTAACCATTGACAGTTTTGACAACAATGTACTATACATTTTATTGACATTAGGGTAATGCAGAACGTCACCTTTACTGTTCAAGAATTCACACTGGTCCTTGTCTGTCACTAAACACTTATTTTGTCCAACACAGTTCCTGTCAAAAACAGACTGAATTTCTGTTCAGGCACAAAAAGCACTCTAAGTAATTAACGTGTAGATAAACCCTTGCCATGCACACAGTTCCACCATACCGCATTCAGTCACATCAAGAAGTTATCATCACCCACAGAAGCTTTCATTGAGCTTCGCATGCTGTCCAGTTTCTCAAACAATTCTCTCTAATTGCACAAACGCTTATTATCACCTGTACTCATGAACCAAGAATCTTTTAGGTCAACTCATTGACTCATATTCATAAAGGCATTTACATCCAGAGCTTTTTTGCCTTCTTGGACTTCAATAATGTGCAGTCTGACTTCAAATTACTCTTTTACAATAATTGCAGCATTTCATTTCTCCCTTCACTTTATTTTTACAATCTTTGCAAAATGGCCCCCTTTCCACAAGTGTAAACAGGTAATTTTTTGCTGCCTGCTTACACTGGCCAAAGCTACCTCCAGCTGATCAGACCGATTGTTTCCTCTCTTCCTCGAAAAGCATTGACTGTTTCTCTCTCCCTCAAAAAGCAATCATGAAGTAATGTCAGATTTGCTGCTGCTCGCGATACCAAGTAATGTCAGATTTGCTGCTGCTCGCGATACCATCAAAGAACTCTGCCACTATCTGAAAAACAGACGTACTGTATTTTACAGACTGTAAGACGCTATGGACTACAATGTGCACCTTAATTTTAATCCAATTAAAAAAAATCCAGTTCTATTATTAGATTGCAAAACCAGACTAAAATGAAATTCTTAGTATATAAAACCAGACTGACCTATAAAATTCCTGAAAATTGTAATCTTCTAGTTTTGGCCATTTTACATTCAGTCCTCTATTTGCACGTTTAGTCTTTTAAGTTCAGTGGCAACATAGACTGCAAAGACGCATCATAGGATACACAGTGTTCTGGGTTTATGATGGCGGAGTAGGAGGGAAATAGTGATAGTAAGCTTGTGAATCTCTGCAACTAATGTTCATTACATCGGTGCACTACTGCTGCCAGTTGAATCCAGTGCTGCCAGATAGAAATAGCTTTCCCGCAGCATCGAATATATGTCCATTTTTAAGACTGGCAAGAATTTTAAATCTGACACTTGATTTTTTTTTATTAATTTCAAGTATAAGACATTTAAATGCACCTGAATTTTGGAAGCAATTTTTCAAAGAAAAAAGTGCATCTTACAGTCCGTAAAATACAGTATGCTACTTGTAATCAGGGACAGTAAATGAAACTCGATAATAAGTCTGTGTACAGATTTTATTTAAACACTTTGTTTCATAAAACTCAACTTGGATGACAATGACAAAACACAGAGGCTTAAAAAAGTGTCTGAAAACGGACATTAACATAAACCAAAACAAGTGGTGGTGTCCCCTTAAAACAGGGCTAACAGCACACCACTAACAATAAGACAAAAACTTCTTAGGATTTTCGGTCTGATTGGTGGATATAATTTTACTATTGAATTCATGGAATGCTTTATGAATGGTGCTCCTCATACTAATTTTTTGTTCGTTCATTTTTTTTGTCCATGAGGTTTTGGCTATTTTTAAATCTGGACAGAAGCATCTTTTCTCTTGGAGCAGCTTTCTAACACTGCTTTCGAACCACAATGGTCTTTCCCTTTCCACACAATTTGCTTGGCACAGCTTTTTAAGGCACTTTGTATGATACCCTTGAATCTTGCTGATTTACACTTTTTTATCAGAGTTGACTTTCATATTGACAGCTCAGGTAAACTGATTCTTGCTGCACTTAATAAGCAAAAATATCATCTTACCTTTTTTACATTCCTATTTATAGCCTTGTTCAGTGATGCTGTAATGGATTTACGAACACACGTTCCCTGCTTTATACTAATTGACTCAAAACACACATGCCTGTATGTAACCAAAAGTTGTAAGGTGTGACCCTTTATGAATTGGTTCTCTGATTAACAGCTCAAGATACATTTTGAATAAGGTGTTTAGAATAATTTCACATAATTCCCTGTCCCTACCACCCGCTGTAATCATTTTGTCTCCCATTCTATAGCAAGCAAGATGATGTATCCCTTAGTACAATAATGTGACCTGGAAGTCTATATGCAACCTTCTCCAAGTTTTACCTCAAATATTACTCCCAAGCCCTGAATTACACAAAAGCATCCAGTCACCATGTTTTCCCCATCTTTAATACTTATCTGAAACCATACTATTGTGCATTTGGGTACTGTACCAAACTCACTAAATATTATTAATAGCTATAAACACGTTTCCACGGGTGGCTTTCAGTCTTGTTTTTGTGATATGTATTCCAGTTGGAATTCAGAATTTCAGTGCTAATAACATCCTGTTTCAGCCAGATTTCTGTCCCTTGTACTGTTTGGACGTTATTACCATTAAGTGAGACTAGTTGTGGAACCTTTTAGTGGATATGCTTGCAGTTAACTAATAATGTATTAACATTTCTTTCTGCGATCTGTCATGTTGAATGCTGCTTTTTTCATGAATGGGGCAGATATTCTTCCCTGTCTGAAATCAGAACTTATCTTATTGGGCCTTTGAATAGATTTCCCTATCCTAAAAACCACACATGTGCACATCATATGTACTCTGCTACCTTAGTAGCCACTTCCTGTGTAGTGGCATGTGACATATTAAGGAGGATCCAACAATTCCACTCAGTAACAAAGGTTGAGAAATTCACTCCCATGCTCGTCACAGAATCAACTAAGCCTTTCATTTGTACCTTCCACTTGACTTCAAAGCAGATAATTGTGATTGATCCTGTGAATGATGCTGTAAAACACTAGCTCTGTTGCCAACATGTACACGAGGCTAGCTGTCTTCACCAAGGTAGTTCACTGCCAGTTGGAACCAAGGATTGTCTCTGAACCAAGGCGGCAGGCATCATTCATAATGACATGGGCCACTATTTGCAGCTGGGTGCAACCAGTGCCTCCATTTGCCACCAGCGGAGCCTCTTCCACATTTCAGACAAGACTCTCAGCAAGCAGAGTGGACACAGGCCTTGTAACACAAACTACACACTATTTTCTTGGAGAGTTCCATCACCTGCCTAACATTGGAACTCCTAATGGCCAGTAAATCCACCCTCTGTGCTTGTCCAGAGCTTATGGGAAGGTGTAACCCAATCCCAGTAGACAAGGCATTCTGTACTGGCTCATACATTCTTTCAGCAGTGGGCAATACCTTAAAAAGAATTTAAGGTCTGAGGTGACAACTGTGCGGCCAGTACTCAGTTCAGCCCAGAGATTTGTTGCCTGGCCTCTGCTCACCATTGTCTGTCAGTGTGAGGTGACCAAATTGGTATCCGAAGTCCCTGCAAAATCACTGATCCAAGACAATGCTAAAGGCACCAAAAGTGTGAAAGCATCTGTTTTGGGCACCTAAGGCCACTGCAGCCAAGGGCAGCAGCCTGAAGTCCGTCAACCCATGGCCAACATAGCTTCCATCTGATTTCAGACAGTGGCTGATTCTCCCTGCATCCATACACAAATGCACAGTACCTACCAGTCTTTAATCTGTTTTAAAACAATTTTGTAATAATATAACTGTCACTCAAGGAATTGTTAGATGAAACATAGAGTATTCCTGCTACACTGCCTCTGGTTATCACTACAGTACAAACTAAGGCATTGCGATACCAATGCTTGATATCAAACAATGGAAAATCTGGGATGTAATAATGACAATATTATGATATTATGCAAAGGATAGATTGCTACAAACCATATAGCGCGTATGTTGAGTCACAGGCAAGCACATCAAAAAGACTGCTAAACAAGTAAGCTTTCGGTTAAAAGGCCTCCTTCTGAAGTAGACAACACATGCAAGCTTTCGGTTAAAAGGCCTCCTTCTGAAGTAGACAACACATGCATTCATTCACACAAACACAACTCGCACACATGACTAGTGTCTCTGGCTGCTGAGACTAGAGATAGTTACTGTGTGTGCGAGTTGTGTTTGCATGAATGTGTGCATATGATCATAAGGCCGTTTGGCCAAAAGCTTATTTTGGCCTTTCCGGTATGCCTGTCTGTGATGCAACATCAGCACTATATGGTAAGTAGCAATCTATGCTTTTCATAACATTGTCACTGTTGTTGTTGTTGTTGTTGTTGTTGTGGTCTTCAGTCCTGAGGCTGGTTTGATGCAGCTCTCCATGCTACTCTATCCTGTGCAAGCTGATTCATCTCCCAGTACCTACTACAGCCTACATCCTTCTGAATCTGCAAAGTACAGGGCTATTACAAATGATTGAAGCGATTTCATAAATTCACTGTAGCTCCATTCATTCACATATGGTCACGGCACACTACAAATACGTAGAAAAACTCATAAAGTTTTGTTCGGCTGAAGCCGCACTTCAGGTTTCTGCCGCCAGAGCGCTCGAGAGCGCAGTGAGACAAAATGGCGACAGGAGCCGAGAAAGCGTATGTCGTGCTTGAAATGCACTCACATCAGTCAGTCATAACAGTGCAACGACACTTCAGGACGAAGTTCAACAAAGATCCACCAACTGCTAACTCCATTCGGCGATGGTATGCGCAGTTTAAAGCTTCTGGATGCCTCTGTAAGGGGAAATCAACGGGTCGGCCTGCAGTGAGCGAAGAGACAGTTGAACGCGTGCAGGCAAGTTTCACGCGTAGCCCACAGAAGTCAACGAATAAAGCAAGCAGGGAGCTAAACGTACCACAGCCGACGGTTTGGAAAATCTTACGGAAAAGGCTAAAGCAGAAGCCTTACCGTTTACAATTGCTACAAGCCCTGACACCCGATGACAAAGTCAAACGCTTTGAATTTTCGGCGCGGTTGCAACAGCTCGTGGAAGAGGATGCGTTCAGGGCGAAACTTGTTTTCAGTGATGAAGCAACATTTTTTCTTAATGGTGAAGTGAACAGACACAATGTGCGAATCTGGGCGGTAGAGAATCCTCACGCATTCCTGCAGCAAATTCGCAATTCACCAAAAGTTAAGGTGTTTTGTACAATCTCACGGTTTAAAGTTTACGGCCCCTTTTTCTTCTGCGAAAAAAACGTTACAGGACACGTGTATCTGGACATGCTGGAAAATTGGCTCATGCCACAACTGGAGACCGACAGCGCCGACTTCATCTTACAACAGGATGGTGCTCCACTGCACTTCCATCATGATGTTCGGCATTTCTTAAACAGGAGATTGGAAAACCGATGGATCGGTCGTGGTGGAGATCATGATCAGCAATTCATGTCATGGCGTCCACGCTCTCCCGACTTAACCCCATGCGATTTCTTTCTGTGGGGTTATGTGAAAGATTCAGTGTTTAAACCTCCTCTACCAAGAAACATGCCAGAACTGCGAGCTCGCATCAACGATGCTTTCGAACTCATTGATGGGGACATGCTGCGCCGAGTGTGGGAGGAACTTGATTATCGGCTTGATGTCTGCTGAATCACTAAAGGGGCACATATCGAACATTTGTGAATGCCTAAAAAAACTTTTTGAGATTTGATATGTGTATGCAAAGCATTGTGAAAATATCTCAAATAATAAAGTTATTGTAGAGCTGTGAAATCGCTTCAATCATTTGTAATAACCCTGTATGTTCATCTCTTGGTCTCTCTCTACGATTTTTACCCGCCATGCTGCCCTCCAATACTAAATTTGTGACCTCTTGATGCCTCAGAAATGTCTTACCAACTGATCCCTTCTTCTAGTCAAGTTGTGCCACAAACTCCTCTTCTCCCCAATTCTATTCAATACCTCCCCATTAGTTATGTGATCTACCCATCTAATCTTCAGCATTCTTCTGTAGCACCATATTTCGAAAGCTTCTATTCTCTTCTTGTCCAAACTATTTATCGTCCATGTTTCACTTCCACACATGGGTACTACTCGATGTTAACAAATTTCTCTTCTTCAGAAACTCATTCCTTGCCATTGCCAGTCTACATTTTATATCCTCTCTACTTCTACCATCATCAGTTATTTTACTCCCCAAATAGCAAAACTCCTTTACTACTTTAAGTGTCTCATTTCCTAATCTAATTCCCTCAGCATCACCCGATTTAATTTGACTACCTTCCATGATCCTCATTTTGTTTTTGTTGATATTCATCTTACATCCTCCTTTGAAGACACTGTCCATTGCATTCAACTGCTCTTCCAAGTCCTTTGCTGTCTCTGACAGAATACAATGTCATCGGCGAACCTTAAAGTTTTTATTTCTTCTCTGTGGAATTTAATACCTACTCCGAATTTTTTTGTTTTCTTTACTGCTTGCTCAATATACAGATTGAATAACATCGGGGAGAGGCTACAACCCTGTCTCACTCCCTTCCCAACCACTGCTTCCCCTTCATGCCCCTCGATTCTTATAACTGCCATCTGGTTTCTGTACAAATTGTAAATAGCCCTTCACTCGCTGTATTTTACCCCTGCCACCTTCAGAATTTGAAAGAGAGTATTCCAGTCAACATTGTCAAAAGCTTTCTCTAAGTCTACAAATGCTAGAAACGTAGGTTTGCCTTTCCTTAATCTTTCTTCTAAGATAAGGCGTAAGGTCAGTATTGCCTCATGTGTTCCAATATTTCTACGGAATCCAAACTGATCTTCCCCGAGGTCGGCTTCTACCAGTTTTTCCATTCGGCTGTAAAGAATTCGCATTGGTATTTTGCAGCTGTGACTTATTAAACTGATAGTTCGGTAATTTTCACATCTGTCAAAACCTGCTTTCTTTGGGATTAGAATTATTATATTCTTCTTGAAGTCTGAGGGTATTTCGCCTGTCTCATACATCTTGCTCACCAGATGGTAGAGTTTTGACATGACTGGCTCTCGCAAGGCCTTCGGTAGTTCTAATGGAATGTTGTCTACTCCCGGGGTCTTGTTTCGACTCAGGTCTTTCAGTGCTCTGTCAGACTCTTCACGCAGCATCGTATTTCCCATTTCATTTTCATCTACATCCTCTTTCATATCCGTAATATTGTCCTCAAGTGCATCGCCCTTGTATAGACCCTCTATATACTCCTTCCACGTTTCTGCTTTCCCTTCTTTGCTTAGAACTGGGTTTCCATCTGAGCTCTTGATATTCATACAAGCGGTTCTCTTTTCTCCAAAGGTCTCTTTAATTTTCCTGTAGGCAGTATCTATCTTACCCATAGTGATATGCACCTCTACATCCTTACATTTGTCCTCTAGCCATTCCTGCTTAGCCATTTTGCACTTCCTGTTGATCTCATTTTTGAGACGTTTGTATTCCTTTTTGCCTGCTTCATTTACTCCATTTTTATATTTTCTCCTTTCATCAGTTAAATTCAATATTTCTTCTGTTACCCAAGGATTTCAACTAGCCCTCATGTTTTTAACTACTCGATCCTCTGCTGCCTTCACTACTTCATCCCTCAAAGCTACCCATTCTTCTTCTACTGTATTTCTTTCCCCCATTCCTGTCAATTGTTCCCTTATACTCTTCCTGAAACTCTGTACAACGTCTGGTTTCGTGAGATTATCAACGTCCTATCTTCTTAAATTCCCACCTTTTTGCAGTTTTTTCAGTTTTAATCTGCAGTTCGTAACCAATAGATTGTGGTTTGAGTCCACATCTGTCCCTGGAAATGTCTTACAATTTAAAACCTGGTTCCTAAATCTCTGTCTTACCATTATCTAATCTATCTGAAACCTGGCAGTATCTCCAGGGTTCTTCCATGTATACAACCTCCTTTCATGATTCTTGAACCAAGTGTTAGCTATGATTAATTTATGCTCTGTGCAAAATTCTACCAGGAGGCTTCCTCTTTAATTTCTTACCCCGAATCCATATTCACCTACTACGTTTCCTTCTCTTCCTTTTCCTACTATCGAATTCCAGTCACCTATGACTATTAAATTTTCATCTCCCATCACTATCTGAATAATTTCTTTTATCTCATCATACATTTCTTCAATTTGTTCATCATCTGCTGAGCTAGTTGGCATATAAACTTGTACTACTGTAGTAGGCGTGGGCTTCATATCTATCTTGGCTACAGTAATGTGTTCACTATGCTGTTTGTAGTAGCTGACCCGAGTTCCTATTTTTTTTATTCATTATTAAACGTACTCCTGCATTACCCCTATTTGATTGTGTATTTATAACGCTGTATTCACCTGACCAAACGGCTTGTTTCTCCTGCCACTGAACTTCACTAATTCCCACTCTATCTAACTTTAACCTATCTGTTTCCCACATTGCCACTAATGCTCCATAAATAACACACGCGCTTTCAGTGACTTAATAGGCTCTTGTCACACAGTTATACACAGATACTATTCACTTCTTAACAGAAGCGTGTGAGAAGAAAACTCTAAACAAAATACTATGTAGGAACAGCGATACTATAGAAATCCTGTGAATCGGCTGACTCTGGAAACAATGCTGACTCCAAACTCAAGAACATTCTATCCTGCATTCCTTTCAGTTTGACATGTCTCACAATTGGAGTTAAATGGACTTCAGGTATTTATGAATATAACATGTTATTTGGAAAGGTAAAGTCGTCATGAAGCCGAAGGTTGGTGGAGCTCCAGAGTGCTTGTTTCTCAAACATGTTACGCTGAGTTGAATTAAATCTGATTGGCTCAGTGGCATGGACAAACAATCCACTATAGAACTGTCATGTGCTCTATATATTGCTAAGAAATGCACTTCCTTTATGAAATGGCGTGCAGGTTAGAGTCAGTTTCTCTGTCTTGTGTTAACTGGATGCTGTTGTTCCTTTTAAACAAGTCGTAAAAGCCTCTATGGAAAGTAGACTTACTTTGTAATAATCTGGAGGCTATGTAGCTCGTGCAGTAAAATGCTTCTGCACTAAAAGCTCAACTACATCGTTCACCAGGGCTTCGATTACCTCTTGTGCCCTGAGAAGATGAGGGATATCCTATCCACATCCCCCAGAGTAGAGTTCCATTGCCTTTGGCCATCCGTATCCCAATCCTACTCCCAATCCTGCAACTAATAGGTCGTATCCTTGTTGTCATCCCAGGTGCAAAACCCATACACCCATAGCCACCACCTTCTGCAGTCCAGTCACAGGCAGGACCAAGTGTGAAAGCAACCTTGTTAAATGCCAACTACACTGAATTTAATGTACACCATTCTATTGGGCAAGACATCTAATCAACCGTCTGCATGAGTGGCCACCGCCAAACTGTGGCAAACTAAAATTTGACATCCATTTGCCAAACATGATTCACACCATAACACAAATGAGTTCAACAAGTGCTTCACTATGTGAGCCATTTGGATACTCCCTCCCAGCACAAGTTTCGTTGAACTTCAGAACTACACAGGTGGAAATTCTCTCATCAACACATCCTGTGCTCGCACAATCCCCCTGCCTGAACTTACACTAATCTTTTCCCACTGAATCACCTTGCATTTTCCCATCTCCCCTCTTCTGTCGACACCACTCCTCCCCCGTCCACATCATGCATGGCCTTCTCCCCCCCACTCCCACCGCCCCTCTCTTTTCGCCCTCCCACCGCCCCTCTTTTCGCCCTCCCACCGCCCCTCTTTTCGCCCTCCCACCGCCCCTCTCTTTTCGCCCTCCCACCGCCCCTCTCTTTTCGCCCTCTCCACCGCCCCTCTCTTTTCGCCCTCCCACCGCCCCTCTCTTTTCGCCCTCCCACCGCCCCTCTCTTTTCGCCCTCCCACCGCCCCTCTCTTTTCGCCCTCCCACCGCCCCTCTCTTTTCGCCCTCCCACCGCCCCTCTCTTTTCGCCCTCCCACCGCCCCTCTCTTTTCGCCCTCCCACCGCCCCTCTCTTTTCGCCCTCCCACCGCCCCTCTCTTTTCGCCCTCCCACCGCCCCTCTCTTTCCGCCCTCCCACCGCCCCTCTCTTTCCGCCCTCCCACCGCCCCTCTCTTTCCGCCCTCCCACCGCCCCTCTCTTTCCGCCCTCCCACCGCCCCTCTCTTTCCGCCCTCCCACCGCCCCTCTCTTTCCGCCCTCCCACCGCCCCTCTCTTTCCGCCCTCCCACCGCCCCTCTCTTTCCGCCCTCCCACCGCCCCTCTCTTTCCGCCCTCCCACCGCCCCTCTCTTTCCGCCCTCCCACCGCCCCTCTCTTTCCGCCCTCCCACCGCCCCTCTCTTTCCGCCCTCCCACCGCCCCTCTCTTTCCGCCCTCCCACCGCCCCTCTCTTTCCGCCCTCCCACCGGTCCCCTCTCTTTTCGCCCCTCCCACCGGTCCCCTCTCTTTCCGCCCCTCCCACCGGTCCCCTCTCTTTTCGCCCCTCCCACCGGTCCCCTCTCTTTTCGCCCCTCCCACCGGTCCCCTCTCTTTTCGCCCCTCCCACCGGTCCCCTCTATTTCGCCCCTCCCACCGGTCCCCTCTATTTCGCCCCTCCCACCGGTCCCCTCTATTTTCGCCCCTCCCACCGGTCCCCTCTATTTTCGCCCCTCCCACCGGTCCCCTCTATTTTCGCCCCTCCCACCGGTCCCCTCTATTTTCGCCCCTCCCACCGGTCCCCTCTCTTTTCGCCCCTCCCATCGCTCCCCTCTCTTTTCGCCCCTCCCACCTCTCCCCTCTCTTTTCGCCCCTCCCACCTCTCCCCTCTCTTTCCCCCCCTCACACCGCTCCCCTCTCTTTCCCACCCCCTTCCCCCACCGCTCCCCCCTCCCCTCTCCCCCTGCGCCCACCGCTCCCCTCTCTTTCCCACCCCCTCCCCCCACCGCTCCCCCCTCCCCTCTCCCCCTCCTCCCACCGCTCCCCTCTCCCACCTCCCCCCCACTGCTCCCCTCTCCCCCACTGCTCCCCTCTCCCCCACTGCTCCCCTCTCCCCCACTGCTCCCCTCTCCCCCACTGATCCCCTCTCCCCCACTGCTCCCCTCTCCCCCCTCTCCCCCACTGCTCCCCTCTCCCCCCTCTCCCCCACTGCTCCCCTCTCCCCCACTGCTCCCCTCTCCCCCACTGCTCCCCTCTCCCCCACTGCTCCCCTCTCCCCCACTGCTCCCCTCTCCCCCACTGCTCCCCTCTCCCCCCTCTCCCCCACTGCTCCCCTCTCCCCCACTGCTCCCCTCTCCCCCACTGCTCCCCTCTCCCCCACTGCTCCCCTCTCCCCCACTGCTCCCCTCTCCCCCACTGCTCCCCTCTCCCCCACTGCTCCCCTCTCCCCCACTGCTCCCCTCTCCCCCACTGCTCCCCTCTCCCCCACTGCTCCCCTCTCCCCCACTGCTCCCCTCTCCCCCCTCTCCCCCACTGCTCCCCTCTCCCCCCTCTCCCCCACTGCTCCCCTCTCCCCCCTCTCCCCCACTGCTCCCCTCTCCCCCCTCTCCCCCACTGCTCCCCTCTCCCCCCTCTCCCCCACTGCTCCCCTCTCCCCCACTGCTCCCCTCTCCCCCACTGCTCCCCTCTCCCCCACTGCTCCCCTCTCCCCCACTGCTCCCCTCTCCCCCACTGCTCCCCTCTCCCCCACTGCTCCCCTCTCCCCCACTGCTCCCCTCTCCCCCACTGCTCCCCTCTCCCCCACTGCTCCCCTCTCCCCCACTGCTCCCCTCTCCCCCACTGCTCCCCTCTCCCCCACTGCTCCCCTCTCCCCCACTGCTCCCCTCTCCCCCACTGCTCCCCTCTCCCCCACTGCTCCCCTCTCCCCCACTGCTCCCCTCTCCCCCACTGCTCCCCTCTCCCCCACTGCTCCCCTCTCCCCCACTGCTCCCCTCTCCCCCACTGCTCCCCTCTCCCCCACTGCTCCCCTCTCCCCCACTGCTCCCCTCTCCCCCACTGCTCCCCTCTCCCCCACTGCTCCCCTCTCCCCCACTGCTCCCCTCTCCCCCACTGCTCCCCTCTCCCCCACTGCTCCCCTCTCCCCCACTGCTCCCCTCTCCCCCACTGCTCCCCTCTCCCCCACTGCTCCCCTCTCCCCCACTGCTCCCCTCTCCCCCACTGCTCCCCTCTCCCCCACTGCTCCCCTCTCCCCCACTGCTCCCCTCTCCCCCACTGCTCCCCTCTCCCCCACTGCTCCCCTCTCCCCCACTGCTCCCCTCTCCCCCACTGCTCCCCTCTCCCCCACTGCTCCCCTCTCCCCCACTGCTCCCCTCTCCCCCACTGCTCCCCTCTCCCCCACTGCTCCCCTCTCCCCCACTGCTCCCCTCTCCCCCACTGCTCCCCTCTCCCCCACTGCTCCCCTCTCCCCCACTGCTCCCCTCTCCCCCACTGCTCCCCCCTCCCCCACTGCTCCCCTCTCCCCGCCTCCCCCACTGCTCCCCTCTCCCCGCCTCCCCCACTGCTCCCCTCCCCGCCAACTGCTCCCCTCCCCCCCCCCCCCCCCCCCCCCCCCACTGCTCCCACCCCGCCCCCCACTGCTCCCCCCCGCCCCCCACTGCTCCCCCCCGCCCCCCACTGTTCCCCCCCACTGCTCCCCCCCGCCCCCCACTGCTCCCCTCCCCCCCACTGCTCCCCTCCCCCACGCCACCACACTGCTCCCCACCCCCCACTGCTCCCCCCCCCCCCCCCCCCCACTGCTGCCCTCCCGCCCCCTCCCCCCACTGCTCCCCCCCACTGCTCCCCTCCCCCCACTGCTCCCCTCCCCCCACTGCTCCCCTCCCCCCACTGCTCCCCTCCCCCCACTGCTCCCCTCCCCCACTGCTCCCCTCCCCCCCACTGCTCCCCTCCCCCCACTGCTCCCCCCCCCCCCCCACTGCTCCCCTCCCCCCACTGCTCCCCCCCTCCCCCACTGCTCCCCGCCCCCCACTGCTCCCCTCCCCCCACTGCTCCCCCCCTCCCCCACTGCTCCCCGCCCCCCACTGCTCCCCTCCTCCCACCACTCCCCACTCCCCCCTCCTCCCACCGCTCCCCACTCCCCCCTCCTCCCACTGCTCCCTCCTCCCCTCTCCCCAACCTCCTCCCCTCTCCCCAACCTCCTCCCCTCTCCCCAACCTCCTCCCCTCTCCCCTTCGCTTCTTGACCCCCTCTCCCCTTCGCTTCTTGACCCCCTCTCCCCTTCGCTTCTTGACCCCCTCTCCCCTTCGCTTCTTGACCCCCTTCTCTCCCCCTCCCTTCTTGACCCCCTTCTCTCCCCCTCCCTTCCCACTGCCCCCTTCTGCCACCCCATATGTTTCAATGTCTCTCCCTTCTCTCATCATTTTCTCCTCATTCCGTCTTCCCCTCAACTCCCCCCCCACCCTCTCTCTCTCTCTCTCTCTCTCTCTCTCTCTCTCTCTCTCTCCGTCATACTGTGTGTGTGTGTGTGTGTGTGTGTGTGTGTGTGTGTGTGTGTGTGTGTGTGTGTGTGTGTGTGTAGTAGTAGTAGTAGTAGTAGTAGTAGTAGTAGTAGTGCTCGATAGCTAGTGTTAATGCTGTTTTCTGTTGTGTGTTTCTGTGTTCTGTGTATTGATGCTATAGGGGAGTGGTTACCGTTCCATTATTTTATGAATTGAAGTTCACAAATCACAAGTTTTTTTGTAAACTGTCTTATTCATTTGAAAATGTTGCTGAACAATGGGTATGTGTATGCATTTCTTGAAACACATTGTGATGGCGGGCCATAACATGGACAAGGAACAGGTATGATTTACAAATATGAAATATTCTAAGAAAGTGTAACAAATCATAAAGGAAGGACATGAAACATTTAAAATTGATCCTATCCTTGGCTCTGCACAACTTCAGTTCAAGTTAGTTAACATAGTTTTTGACAGGCTCATAGAATCATTGATAGGCTGATACATAAAGGGTGGCAATAGCAGCAGCAGCAGTAATAGTAATAGTAGAAATAGGCATAAAAAGTAGTGATAGTGGTTGAATGATGATAACTATACTGGTAGCAGTGATAATATTGGATTTAAAGTTCTTTTTCAGTGAACTTTCCTTGTATCTTTTACTTGCTCTCTTTTTTTTTAAACAGCTTTTGCTGACAGTTCAGAAGTACTAGCCCAAAAATTTTGATTTCCCCCGTGTTGCTATAGTCTGGGAGATGTTATTGGTACTTACAGCTCATTAGTGTCATTCCATTGTAGCAGGTAATAGGCCAACGACGGACTGCACTCAAGCGGGTAGCAGGAGCCACATGTTCTGCAACCTTGATACGCGCATTCTGAAACGTACCAGTGAGTGTCTCACACGAAACTGGTGCTGTAGTTTGTGTTAATCGTTCAGTTTGTAGTGTGTTTCATTTTCTTAAGTGTTAATATGCTTCTGTTTCATTTTAAACGATTTCCAGTGCAATGAGTAGTACCAGTCCAACATGTGAAGTGAAATGAGGAAGAAAAGTGTGCTACACAGCTAGGCCCCTGAATTCATGTATTCAGTAAGGGACTACTTTCAAAAAGAAAAGGGAAAAAGGTTAGCCCTTATATCTTGTTGCTCGAGTTGTTAAGATGATTGCAGTGGCTTTGAAAATAAGAAAAAAGCCATTTCGTAAAAATAGGGAAAGAACAATACATTATAGATGGCAGTGAGAGTGGTACAACAAGGTTCAGCACGCCAGGAAAGAAGCGGCCGAGAAAGAAGCAACTGGCAGCTTTGGCCAATTTTGAGAATGACACTATTCATTGTCATTTACATAACTATTGTAAGAAAAGGGAACATCCTACTCTGTCTAAATTACTCGTGTCACTTCAGAAAGATGGTCTTTCTAAAGGAAACAAATTTTCATTATATACATTGCCGAAAGACATAAGCTTTAGCTAATCTGTGTTTAACAGATGTAAAATATTGATGGAAAGGATAGATTTAGTTGTGTGGTGCAGATTTCTGTGCAGTATCATGATATGAGATTCAAAAATATACTATGGATAGATAAACCCTTGGCATTCATTACTTAGAGGCTGGAGTGATGAAACGCCTGAGGGGACCATGGCAGTGCCTGTTGGAAAAGAGAGCCAAATAATTGTTTTACATGCAGATATAGTGGACAATTTTGTGCCGAAGTGCCTATTAATGTTTCATTCTAAAAAAATTCAGGTGATTACGACAGAGAGATGTGCAGTGTGGTTTTCAGAAGCAGATTGAGATGCCGCTTATGATGAATCTGACAAGTCCATTAGTGATCATCATGTACAGTTTCCCTTATCATTCCATTGTTCATGATGACACCAACTTTGGCAATGAAAAAAGGTGATAGTATTCAGTGGCTAAAATGATGAAAAGTGGATTTCAGAGGTTTGAAGGAGGCAGAATTTCTTGAAATTGTGGCACAAAAGAAACCATAATTTCCAATGTACGTAATTGGTGAAATTGTTAAAAGGCACAGGCATGAAGTTGTTGGGCTTCCTCCATACTGTTGTCACTTAAGTGCCATTAAAGGGTTGTGGGTGCAAATAAAAAATTACATTGGTGCAAACAATAAAAAAATTCATGGTCTCCAAAGTTGAAAATCTTTTAGCAGCAGTCAGTCAAGTAAGCGAGACCTGGGCAAAAATTGTAAACAGTACTGCAAGTATTCTCAGAGAGGCAGCAAAAAATGAAGGCATAGTGGAAGAATGCGTAGAAAATTGAATCATACATATGGGAGGGAGCAGTGATAGTGTGAGCTGTACTGAAGGAGACAATTTTGAATGCTATTCTGACAGTAATGAGGATTGTGTTCTCCTATTAGCATAACAACACCACACAAGAATTTTAGGAGGGAGCATGCCATTGACCTATTATCATATTGTGAGTACCATCTTCAGATTATAACTGTTAATATACTGATAAATTATTCTGTCAGGTTTGTAGATCTGATTAATATAGCTAATATTTAACAACAGAAACAACTGCAAATATTCAATGATTTGCAAAATTGGTTTTCATTTCAATTGTATGGTTTGACAAATAACTATGTGGAATAATTTATACTGCTGCAGTAACTTTTTACTCTTATTTTATTAGTCCGATGTATTTCGGCAGCATGCTGCCATCATCAGGTGCATTATACAGTTACTTATACATCAGCTGATAGGTTATGTTCAAATTATTCCACATAATCTTATAAATGCAGTCTCAGACCTCAGAGCATCCATACAACAGGGATAAATTTAAAAATAACTTGATATTACAGCATATTATATACTAAGTAGTTCTCAATTTTTTGAGATCATATATTACAGGTAGCAATTGTGAATACATTCGTGTGTACAAATATGACCTGCATGTTGTCAGTGCTTTCGTTTCTTGTGCTAGAGAAAGTGTGTAAGTTGTAACTAACTGGGTGCGAGTCCTGTAAGCCACGTTCAGCAACATTGCAGTCTGCCTCCGTGAACCGTCAGTACCAATCATGTCTTACGGATTATAGTGTAGGACTTTGTTCTTTGTTTATTTATGCCTGTTGTTGTTTGAATACCGCACTGAACATTTATCACTAATTGTGTATGAGTGCTTATAGTACCCATTATCATTACAAATAAATAAATACGTAAATAACTAAAGTATTGAGTTATTTGATACTTACAACATCTATCACTTCCGAGATAAAATCAATAAACATTGTAGTCCATGGGTTCTGCCATAAAAAATGCTCGATACGCGGTACACATGTTATCCTTATTATTTGCTGTAATCTACAGTTTCCTTTTCCAGCACTTTTTGATTGTTGTGATTGAGAAGAAAACTTTGATCTTATGTTATGCTGTGAATAACTTTTTATGTTATTTTTTCTGTTTTCTGTAGTCTGAAACAGTGTCACGGCTGGTGAAAATTCCAGGAATTGTTGTGTCGGCATCTGGTGTTCGTGCAAAAGCAACACAAATAGCTATACAGTGCCGTTCCTGCAAGAGTATTACAACTCATTTGGCTGTTAAGCCAGGTCTTGAGGGTTATGCATTGCCTCGGCGGTGCAATACGTGAGTTTATGCAACTATTTTATTTTCACACATGACATTTTTATTTATGTGATAATATTTAGGTCTTGAAGTTTCATATGTTTGTACATATGTAGTTGTTTGGCTGACTTGCTGGTTTGTATATACCTGTAAAATTGCAAACAACCAGAACGACTGGCCAGTACCTGGCTTCAGGAGGTGAAACTTTCATGTTATGTAGACACATTAAAAGTTTTAGTTCTTCATGGTAGTTGGAAAGGGCAGGGGTTTGGAAGATGGAAGATTGATAGCCTTGGGAAGGAGGGGCAGGTCAGTCAGGCCCCTGGTGATTTTCTCCCCAGATTTGAACTTTCTAAAACTCTTGACAGTGACTGCTTAAAAACTTCTGACCATAGGTAGGGTAAAAGCTTACGAATGTCTTAAAATTTTGCTGTTGGCACTATTATTCATTATTATTGTTAGTTGCCCTTTGCAAATCATGAAGCATTTGTATTGTGTGTGGTACTGGAGACATTGTGTCACGTGTAAAGGCAAATTAGCTAGAAAAGATTACATTAGATGCATATCAGAACATTATCAGTAGATATACACATGTATGTTTTGCCAGTTTTTCTACATTCTCGCCATTATTGTCCAACCAATTACCTACGTGCCATGGGCTAGCATTTTTAGAATTCTCTGCATAGAATGCAATTCCAACTTACTGAACAATGTGGATAGAAATTTACACATGAGAAGTAGACATTTTTCATGTATTTTTGAAGCACAGATACCACAATTTTTTTTGCAAAATTTGTTTGTGTGGAATAGTTTCAGTAGATCTGAGGGACACCAGTGGGCATAGACTGACTATTTGCATTGTGCATTGATGTAAGATATATGTTGTAATTGGCCGGAAGATGAGGTGAGAAAATCCCATTGCATCCATTCAGTTTCGGTCCAAGAATGTTGATATGTCACTGCCTGTAATCTGTGAATATATGTCAACCCTTCTGGAGGGTATCTTTCAAATTTTTGATAAATTAGCTTTTTCAATTAATTCGCTGCGATTTTACTCTGTGGAACTGGGGATATTGGGACCAAGTTGGCTGTTAATGTGTGGTTTTCTAGAATGTCACTTGCTTGTTCAACATGATTTTTTACCCTGATGTTAAGCTTTTCAGTGCTCTTCTCATTGCGTTCATTCATACACCTTTTAAATTCCTGCTGTTTTAACTTTTCGTTCATTCACTGCAGAAAGTCTATAAATGCCATGTATACTTTGTGAATTTACCTTAATTATGTTTTTTTGTGTTGTGATATCTAATTGTCTGTTGCTATCACAGATGTCTCATGTGAGTGATAGTTGACTAAACATGTACTGTTATGATTGTTTCATGGCTATGTCCTGTTGTGGGTTTGTTCATATACTTGACAGGCTTTTACGTTGGATACTACCGAGGTTGTACATTTATGGGGTTAAGCCATATGTCTTATCTGTTGCTAATTATTTTTTCAGGGAGCAGGCAGGTCGTCCAAAGTGTCCTTTGGATCCTTTCTTCATTGTCCCTGACAAGTGCACCTGTGTAGACTTTCAAGTTCTGAAATTACAAGAGTTGCCTGATTATATTCCACAAGGAGAGATGCCACGTCACCTTGAACTTTACTGTGACAGGTATGCATTGCAGTTATGTTAGTTTAAATGCATAGCAGTCTTTTCTCTCATGCTGATGAGTTAATTCATGAAGACAGCATTGACCACAATAAACAAATATCATTATTGCCCTGGTCAAATGATGATCGCCATTGTTATTCTGTCATCTTGATGACAATTGAGCGAGGGGCCATCTGATTGACCACAAGGAGGAATTATTACCTTAGGACATAGCTGCTTCCATTTATTAACTTTGTTTATATTTCTGGAGTTAGTGTGTACTACAGAGATGAATATTTGCATTCTGTAGCACATTAGTTCTTGCTGTGGAAAAGAATAAGCTAAACAGTTGCACATGTATCTAAAGAAAAATTGGAAAGAATGTCAATTTTGTTTATCCCACACATTGTTTCTTATTTTTTGACATGCACATGTTTAACTAAGTTAGGAAGCTGAATCTATCAACTTCTGCTTACCTCGTTATGGAACACAGCAGATTAGCCATCAACTTTGAGCTTGTTTTGAATATCATAATAGTTAACTAGAAGTAAGGATAGTGTGAATGTGATGACTCATTTTTATATAAGTTTGGAATCATAACGCCATTAACACATACTTCATGTGGATATCGTGCTAGAAGTGAAAGTCAAAGTGAGGACCAGCGTAATAGTCCTGGAAATTATTGGAATTTTGATTTAAGAACTTCATGGTAATGTCTGTTATTGGGTCCGGGATAGGAAGCAGATTGATACAATGCATACACACACCATTCATATACAAAGTGATGCATGCAATGTCTCTTTATAGTTTTCAAAAGTTTTACAATGACAAGTACCATGAGATGTGAACATGTACTTCAGATTGTAGGTTCTATTGTGGTATGTGTTTTCAGCCATTTACCTTTTGTTCATACTTACCATGAGAATGCAAACAAAGCATGAATTTACAAATTTATGTTGCATAAACACTCCCTCTTCATGTGCAACTCGCGAGTGAATAATTTTTATTTTGCAGTTTTTGCTTCTCATTTTATTACAAGAGAACAGAACAAAACTTTGCTATCCAAATAATATTGTGCACATTAGTGACACAGCCTTGCTGAGTGGCAGAAGGGTGGAGGAAGTAATAGAAAACAGGATGCATATTTAATGACTCCATTTGATACAGTGGCAAGTACCCCCTGCCATGCACTTCACAGTTGTTTGCAGAGGAAGGTTGTGTTTGCTTTTACAATTTAATGCGAATTTCCTGATGTTGCAGTGTAGGGAATTTAAAATGATAGAATATACACAATGTTAGTATTTATAACTAATGAATCTATCCTAAATTCACATACAGGTACCTCTGTGAGCGAGTTGTGCCCGGCAATAGAGTCGTAGTACTGGGAATCTTCTCCATCAAAAAAGTTTCAAAACCCAAGGTAAAATTACTTTAAGTATAATCGTTACAATACCATAGAAGAAAATTAAATTGCTGTTTAACAAAATAATGTTGTCAAATGCTTTGTTGATAGGGCACAAATCACTGTTGTGGTAGTGGAACATCCACAAGCTTTTTAAATGTATCAGTATAATATCGATAACAAAGTGCATCTGCTGTCTTTCTTAGCTCTGCTGTTGAAAAAACAGGAGATGTTCATTATTATTTATTGAGAGCAGGCATTGCATGCACGGGAAACAGCAACAGTTGAAATAAGTTTTTCAGGACAGCCTCAAGTCTTACTCAATAGGTTTTATTGACTGGTTTCGCTTTATAATATTAAAAGAGCATCATCAGAATCTTTGGGGTTTACAGTTTCAAGTGCAGTGGTTGGCTGATTGCATTGTTGGTCAATAAAACCTACTGAGTGCGATTTGAGGCTGCCGTGAAAGACCTTTTGTTATTGTTTAACTAATAAGTTTATTAATGCTTGCCTTTCAAAACTGTTGTCCGGAAATACACATAATGGGCTATCAATTATCATGTCACGAAAGGGACACACACTTATTATTTGATTTGTGGAAGATCACATCCAGCTTTGAACTCCACATGCTTTCTTCGCATTGAAAATCTGTACATTAACATTAAAAAAATTGAAATTATCTAAATTAGAAAGCTGCAATATTTGCATTTGTGTCTGCACAGTTGCAAGTACACGTATAAAAGCTGGTGTAAGTTTAAGTTTGAAAGTTGATGTTTTAAAATAATGTAAATTCTGGGAAAAACAGCCACTCGCCTACAGCAGACTGATGTTTGGCGCCATTGATAGGTGTAAAAGTAAATGATACTTAAGCTTTTTAGCTCTTACTCTTTTTCTAGCAAAAGTACACATATTCATATACTCAATGACGCAGGCACCCAAACACACACTCCTGTCACCGCAGGAGTTTTGCATTTTGGTGTCTGCCTAGATGTGTTTACTTTTGATAGAAGAGGAGACCTCGAAAGCTAGTGTGAATATTGTTTGTTACATGTGTTTGGACACTATGTTTCAGTCTGGTATAGAGGTGAATGGTTGTCTTTCCCTTATTTTATGTAAAGTTGATGTTTTGTTTTGTCTGTACTAAATTCCTTGCTTCTTTGCTGAGTTATGGAAGAAATTGGAATGTAAAATTCAGGTGTAAGTTACTGATAAGAAGTTGAGTGTGATAATATCTAACATAGACAAAAATAATCTTTGGATATTATTTTAAAAGTACTTGGAAACACCACTTTTACATTTTTCAAGATACTTCAAAATGGTGTAAAATATGAGAAATAACTTTTTAAGTGGTAGAAATTATTTATGGTCCTGCCTTGCATTTTCGTAGTGTATGTGTAGTATAAGTAGATAATAGATATCAAAATACCCACTAGGGACTTGTTTATTAGGCAATATAGGGTATCTGAATTTTGTACACCATCCTTTGCTGCTAACAGAACTGGAACTGGTAATTGTGTGGGAAGTAGAAATGTTTGATCTAATTTCATTCATCGTCATCGATGTTTTTGGGAAGCATGCAGTTGTTATTCATTATTTAAGAATGAAACGCTGCACCAGTTACTTATTTTTTCATGCTCAATGCTTTTTGAGAATTTATTCTCATCGTCAAGTGCAAATATTCATGTATTTTGTGTGATGTGTGCATATGTGCTGTTCTATCTCTCTCACTGTGTAATAGTGTTTTTGGGGTTATAAGGTATGTCACCACCTCCATTATGCCTAAAACAAACATGTATATGCACACATGCAAACCATCATTCACATAGTTTGTGAAGGAAATTTCTCAAAAAATACTTAATGTAAATATTTGCACTTGACAAGAAGTTAAATTCTCGAAACGCGTTTTTGTACGCGTGAAAAAATACGTAACTGGTGCTGTGTTTTATTATTTAAACAAAATATATAACTTGTGCTGTGTTTCATTACTTAAACCAGAAGCATTTTAGCAATGCAAAAACTCAAAGCTTAGCAAAAAGTGTTTTGAGAATTTATCTTGTTGTCAAGTGCAAATATTTACGTCAAACATTTTTTATGAAGTTTCCTACACGTACTACATGAGTGATGGTTTTCATATGTGCATGTGTGTTCTCTGTGTAAAAGTGGGCAAACAACGAAACACGGGAAATATGCGTTCAAGGTGCCGTGACAATCACGAAGTTGTACAATGGCAGTAGGGACAGTTTCAAAACTTGTGATCCCTCGTTATTTGAATGAACCTAGTTGTTCCAGTTTTTACCATTCAGATCTGTTGAGTGGACTGCCATTGTGTCAAGAAAGTTAACTGCATAACATTTGTAAACACTATTGAAGGCTAAAACCAAGCCAGCAGTATTCTTGTTTAATAAATCAGTTTTTTCTGACAAAAATTGTTTCATAAAGTGTAAAGGACAGGAAAATTAACAATACGTTAACGCAAAATCAGGACCAAATTAACAATGTGAACACAGGAAATTTGATGCAAGCCATGAAAAATGTTGTGAATATTGGGAAAACATTAATTCTGTAAAAGTGGGGTTAGTTGTAATTTTACTGCTAATATAAACACGTTTCATTTTGGTATTCAGAGAATAGTTTTATGTCCATCTGCATCATGAGACATGATTTGAAAAACCCAAGAAAATTTGTGTGATTCATTTGTAACTTATTTTATCTGAATTTTATGGTTGCTTGTTGGTGTGTTAGGAAATATTGTTAGTAGAGCAAAAATTCACACTTATGGTACTTGGTGAGGTGTTTCGTGGTGTTTCATGTTGTCGTACTCTTCAAGCACGATCTGTCACCCAACATATGTGTATGTCAGTTTAGTAAGTAATTTCTGGTCACCATTCTCGAAGTTAATTACCTGTGTGGTTGTGTTGTGCACTGCCACATGACAGTTTACTTGGATGTCTTCTCTCTCTTGTGATGTATTGGTGCCGGAAGAGAGCTCTACTAAATGATGTAAACAGCTTAGTGGTAATTCTTCTGTATTTTGCGCCCACTGGTTTTCATACACAGCTTCAGTTACAATAATGGATGAACAGATCTTGTAGCTGAGGACAGACACTTGTCTTACCATGACATTAGTGATCAAAATGAGTGACAGTTCTGAAGTTCTGAAAAAGATGATTCATTGTTTCTGCTGGTTTACATTCTTGAGTACCTCTCATTGTTCTGCGACCTCAAAGGCACCATCAAGCTTTGGCACCCAAAGAACAAGCACTCTGATACAGCAGGTGGAGAGGCTTATTCGCTGTCATGCCTTGTTGATTTCCAGAGCTTATGTGACTTAAGTTTTATCTGCACAGAGGTAAAACGAGAACATCCAGGGTGGGACATTTTATCCTTACCAACTACGTAAACAAGCACCTTTAATCAGCCTAAGAGAGTAAGAGTGGTACGTGTTATGCCAAAGTATCCAATGTTACACTACAAAGGACAGTTGTTTGGCTTTTGTAAATGCATTTTCATGAACGTGAAGTATGTAGTATGTCTTTGACTCTAGCTGAGTAAGATAACTGGGAAATGATAAGTTTTCTTCATATTCTAATATCCTTTTGGAGCAATTTTAAAAATAAATGGGGTAAAAATGCTAATGGCTGTTGGTGTGGAAATGGAAAATCCTTTGTGGAAAGTGACTAAAGTTAACAAGCTCATCTGAAGGTTTAACATTGTCCATCCTGGTAGTGTCTTTCGACCGCTCAACTATACTCTGCGTAGAATGAGATTTTCACTCTGCAGCGGAGTACAGTGGTCTTAGACCATTAACGCGTCATATCTGGTGGAGTCCCCCCAAAGCCTGTGAACACAAGACTGTAGTCCAATCTGTGAATGATGGCGGTTCACACATGTCGTGGCACAGACAGGGATTGCATTGTTGGCAATTCCAAGCGACATTTGCAGTATGTGCATGTGTGTTCTTTCCGCTTGAAGAAAATGTGTATCCTGCAAATTGTGTTCATTGCTTGCCTATCCAGAATTTATCACTTACCACCACAATCAGTAATGACAACTCACAACAAATGGAAGAGAAATTCACTAAACAACTTACTACGATCATGTTTAATGCTCGCATTATCTATGGATTTCACAGCAGAGTGCTCAGAACACTTCTGAATGCTCATTGCCTGCCGGAGAATGCGTGAGGTAGACGCGCAAAACAAGCTTAAAATCGACCGCGGTCGTTTTTGGAAAACATTAAATGAATGAGTCAGATTGTCATTTCAGATAAAGTTCGCACTCTTTTTCATATTCAGTAGTGAATTACATGTTTTTATGCTGTTTGGTGAATTTCCCATGAAGGGCATACGTCTCCTCTTTGGTTACATTGAACAAAATAATCATGTCATCTACATAACACCAGTAATAACTGTCTTGTCAACAAGAATTGATTGCCGTATAAAAAGCTTATTTTCCATATTTTTCTTGAAGTACTTGGTCCTCCAAGAGCACTGGTGATAAGTACCGTGATCTGCTCTTCTTCCATGCCTTCTCTGGACAGCACTTCTGCACTCAGTCCATACCACCAGTGTGAGTCTTTTAGTCAGGATAATCTTCAATGTCCTGGACCATGTTTCCCAGTAGTATTTCAAGTACTGATTATGATACGTGGTTTTTGTTGTGTGTTATATGCCCAAAGTAGAGTTTTCTTCTCACATTGGTTTTGAGAATTTGTAAGTCTTTGTTCATACAGTGAAACACTGCCACATTTATCACTTTAGCTGCCTGTGATATCCTTCAGTGTGGCCACATTTTGAAATACTTCACATTTCTTGTGCAATACTGTGGTAAGTGCCCATGACTCAACTCCATCAAGCTGGATACTGAATACGTAGCATCAAAGTAGTCATCTGTGAAGTTTGATACTTTACTTCATGACTAGTCAGAACTTTATTTTCTGGAAGGAACTTTTTTCAAAATAATAAAGAAGAATGTTAGTTCTTAGCATCAAGCTACAGACCATAGCTATGCCTTTACTCTGCTTGGATTTTTTTTCATTTAAAATGGAGTAGTTGTACAAGATCCGTTTTAAAACTTTGGCAACTTCAAAGAGTTCTACACCAATATTACATCCTGTGATGTCAGCAATGCAGTGTGGCATTTTGTTATACATTTCCAGTTCATATGGCTGCTCTGCCTGAGCATTGTGTAACACTTACCTGTCCAGTCACCCAAGAGGATGCTGTCGGGTGCGTGCCATTTTAATCACTTATTTTTGTTCCACTGTGGCATGCTGCAGACTACTGCTTGAGGGTTTTACTTATGACAAACAGTCATGTATTTGGGAAAATACTCTTGGATTGTTGTACTCAAAGAAATAATATGTTGAAGGCGACTTCTGAGCTTGCGTTGTTTCTACTGAACTGTATCAGTTTCATAATTCTTAATTTGCAGTTAATGATGACACTTTCTTTTTGTTCTACAACACACCATTGTCTTAATAGGTTTGATGTGTGCTTTAGTGACTGGAAGACTGACAAAAATCAATATTATTTATTTTTAACAATCTAGGAAAAGACAGATGTCTACTTACTATAAAGAAGACACGTCAAGTTGCAGACAGGCACAATTAAGAGAAGAGACTTGTGTAAAGCTTTCGGCCACAGCCTTCATCAATAAAAGGGAGACACACACACACACACACACACACACACACACACACACACAAGTAAGCACACCTCATGCACATATGACTGCGAACTCCGGCATCTCGAGCTAGAATGCAAGTATCACTTGTGATGCAAGCAGCAGTCTGGAGGAGGTGGGGAAGGGAAAGGGATAGTAGTGTATGGGTAAGGAGAGACATGAATGCTGTCTGGTGGAATGTGGAGGAACTAGACTGCCAACAGTCACAGCCTCGGTCTCTCTTTTACTGATGAAGGCTGTGGCCAAAAGTTTTTTAGTTATGCCTGTCAGCAATTTAACATGTCTTCTTTGCGGTAAGTAGCAATCTATCTTTTCTTACATTGTTGATATTGCTACCTGGAGTATCCATTATTATCAGTTTTTATTTCTCAGGTTGTCGTAGTCACTTAGTTGATACTTGTTTCTCATTTTTAATAATTGATGGTGTTAATGAAACATGGTTGTGCAGTATGTGTAGGATGAGGAGTAAAACAATGCAAATCTGCTTTGTGTGTTCTTAATTCCATGTTCACTGCCCTGGTTCATGTAAAGTTCCTTTCTTTCTCCTCTTAATTAAGGCAACTTTGTGTTGATGAAGTTGGTACATCAGTTTGTTTCTGTCTCATAACAGACGTTTGTTTATAGTTTAATTTAGATTCTCTCTCTCTCTCTCTCTCTCTCTCTCTCTCTCTCTCTCTCTCTCTCATGTGCACGCATGAGAGAGAGAGAGAGAGAGAGAGAGAGAGAGAGAGAGAGATTTATTAGTAGTAAAACTATTTATTGAATATCCTTCATTGACAACAGTATTTTGATTTTTGCTGATACAGAATAATTGAATCTTCCAATGATGTTATGTCAATAATGAAGTGATAATGAATGATGTACAAATGTAGGTATGTTTATTTTGACAGAGTCGTGGAAGGGAACGTGCGCTTGTTGGTGTTAGAACACCATACTTGCGTGTTGTAGGCATCAGGATTGATGCTGCTGGTTCTGGTTTTAGCAGTCCACAACCAGTGACAGCAGAGGAAGAAGACTCCTTCCGTCGTTTAGCAGCTAGTCCAAATCTATATGAGCGTATTGCCAGAAGTGTTGCTCCCAGTATCTTTGGGTTTGCAGACATCAAGAAGGCAATAGCTTGTTTACTGTTTGGAGGTGAGTGTAAAAACTATGTAATGTTGTAAAACTTCAAGATATATTTTCATGTTTACTGCATATTTGTGCTTGCTTTTAGTACCATAGTACTTGAATTTCCTGTATTAAGAAGCTTCTAGTTGCTATTTTGTCTAAACTGACATGGTGAGACCATGGTTGTGTACAATTAATGTAGGTTGATTCTTACAAAGAAGAAGACAGCAAATGGCCACTATTAATAATGCTATTTATTCAAGTAAATAGCACCATAACAGGTTTCGAATTGACAAATTTATCATCAGACGGCTATTCACAAGATGCACTTTACATAGTCATCAGTTTTCGATTAATTTTTTTTTTTTTTTTTTTTTTTTTTTTTTTTTCCCTCCCACTGCAGCAAAATATTCTTGGTGTGTTGGTGCCCTTCTGTAGAAAACAATGTTAGAAGCACCCTATGTGAACATAACTAACCTCCAAATGATGTAATACAGAGTAAACAAATGTGTGGGGTTAAGTGGTTATAGTATTTACATCAAAAATTCTGCAAAATTTTGTTACAGAGTTGCAGGATTGTATTTTTGAAATATTGCAAAGTATATGCAGCACTTACATGATTTGCATATCACCACACACACACACACACACACACACACACACACACACACACACACACACTAAAAAGTATTTGCCACATGTGAAGTTGACACAAAGACGGCAGTTTCACAAATACAACAGTGCCAGAGATGTTCTCTCTCAGATATTACAATATATAGATTACTTTGATTTCACAGTATGAATGTTTATAAAGAATAAATGTAACATCATGAACGATTGCAACACACAGATAAACTTTACATTATGAGCATATAATATTGCAGACAAAGTTGACAGATGCAGTAATCAGTTTGTGTTAATGCTACTTACAAGGTATTATGTAAACACTGTGCCTGGATATAGCACAATATTATGAAACTGCCATCTTTGTGTCAACTTCACATGTGGCAAATACTTTTTGGTGTGTGTGTGCGTGCGCGGGCGGGCGGTGCTTTGCACAATATGGTGATATGCAAATCATATAAGTGCTGCATATACTTGGCAATATTTCAAAAATACAATCCTGCAACTCTGCAACAAAGTTTCATGGAATTTTCGATGTAAGTACTATAACCACTTAACCTCACATATTTGTTTACTCTCTATTACATCGTTTGGAGGTTGGTTATGTTCACATATGGCGCTTCTAACATTGTTTTCTACTGTAGGGCACCAGCACACCAAGAATATTTTGCTACAGTGGGAGAATAAAAATAGAAAACTGCCGATTATGTAAAGTGCATCTTGTGAATCTTGTGGCAGCCGTTTGATGATCAACTTGTAAGTTTGAAAACAGTTACAATGCTATTTACTTAAATATCATTATTAATAGTGGCTGGTTGCTGTCTCCTTTGTAAGAATCAACCCACATTACTTCTAGTTATTCATAAATAAATCTGTTAGCCTGTCAATTGATAGTCCATAGTGGTATAATAGCAAACGTTTCTTTTATATTGCTGGTACCAACTGTGAAGCAAGGTTTAAATATACACTGTTTGCTTTTTTATTGTAATGTTCAATTAGTTACTGCACATTTTGAACAATGTCAGATAATCATTCAGAATATGAGTATATGCTAATACTATGCTTAAACTAACATTTTCAAGAACCCAGTACTGTGACTTCCTGCAGGTTTTAGGTGGTGGTATGTAGTAAACATCAGCTTGTGGAATGCCAAATATTATTAAGATCTTGTAATTCAGGTTATAAGCGCAGTATAGTTTAGCTTTAATGTGGTAGTCGTGTGATGATGATCTTAAGTTTCAAGTAAGTGTGAAGAAATGAAATACAGTTAGCAGATCCAAATAGCATACATTTATCAAAGTTTCATACCCCCTGCGGCTCCGGGGTAAAAATAGGCCCGAGGTATTCCTGCCTGTCGTGAGAGGCGACTAAAAGGAGTTTCAACCGTTTCGGCCTTCCATGTAATGGTCCCCCTTGGGGTTTGACCTCCATTTTTCAAAATTCTACAGAAGTACGAGCCTTTTGGGGAAGGACACCTTACATGGTGTACCACTGGTCCTAAGTGCACTAAGACCTTGGCACTCAGCATTGCACCGGCATTGTAACCATACCCACTATTCCTCAAATTGGGCCTAAACGCCTGATGGGTTGTCCAAGTTACGCCCATAGTGCATCTCCACCTGCACCAGCGATCATGATGGACTTTCCATGGCACCAGAAATCCAGCACGGTAGCCAGCCCGTTGTGGTGGGGTCGTCATGTACCCTCTAGGTTGTAGCCCCCTGACAACACAGGGATCGTACTGCCGATACCTGAGCTGCACCCTCCCCACATCGGCCAAGGAGTAGATGCCCGTCTCCTTGGGGCATCAGGACTCCCGGCAATGGTCATCCTGCCAGGTGGCCCTTGCTGCGGCTGGGTGGCACCCGTGGGGAGAGCCCCTGGTCGGAGTGGGTGGTATCGGGGCGGACGTTTCACAGATGAAACGTCAACATGTATCAGGTCGCTCTGCGGCCGAGTCTTTCAAAAGAAAAGGTACCGTTTCTAGTTCTGGTTCTCCTGCCCTTTCCCCCTTGGCCACTCCATGGGAGGAGGGACAGGCCCGCCGGCTTGGGGCGAAGTACTTCCCCCGCTATTTGGTCTGTTCTCGAACCGATGGGGGGACGTTCGCCACCTCCAAGCCCATGTTCTTTGTTCAGCACATTGAGGACGTCTTCGGGGAAATCGAGGCTCTCAGCAAGATGCGTTCAGGGTCCGTCCTTATCAAGACCACCTCCGCCACACAGTCGGCGGCGCTCCAGGCGTGCGACCGCCTAGGGGACATCCCAGTATCCATTGTCCCACATCTGGCACTAAATAGGACGCAGGGGGTTATTTTTCATCGTGACCTCCTGCTACAATCTGATGAGGAGCTCAGGGCCAACCTGGAGCGCCGAGGCGTGCATTTCGTCCAGCGAGTCCAGCGCGGCCCCAAAGACCGTCGCATCGACACCGGGGCCTTTATCCTCGCCTTCGAGGGGGACGTTCTCCCGGAGAAGGTAAAAGTGATGTGCTACCGGTGTGATGTGCGACCTTACGTCCCGCCTCCTATGCTCTGTTTTAGGTGTTTGTGCTTTGGGCACATGTCATCACGGTGTGAGGCTGAGCCCCTTTGTGGCGATTGTGGACGTCCTCTTCGTGAGGAACATACATGCACCCCACCACCTCGGTGCGTTAATTGTCCTGGCGTCCACTCGCCTAGATCCTCAGACTGCCCCGCATATCAGAATGAGAAGAAGATACAAGAAATCAAAACTTTGGATCGGCTCTCTTATTCTGAGACCCGGAAGAAGTACGACCGCCTCCATCCCGTGCCATTGACCACCTCGTTTGCCTCAGTTGTGTCCACTCCTTCCACGGTATCCTCACCCCTATCCTGTCCCCCCTCCGCCTCCTCCGCCCATCAGGGGGCTCTGCCTCCGCCTCCCAAATCCCTCCCTTCCAAATCCTCCTCCCCTGTGGCCCCCACCCCCTCTGCCCCAGGGGCCACCCTTCCTCCTCCTCCTCCCCCCACGCCCCCTGAGAAGCGATCCTCTTCTCAGGCGTCCATCGGGGAAACGTTCTGGACCCCAGCTTCCGAGGTCCGGCGTTCCAAAACGGACCCCGCGCGTGAGGACCTTCTTCGGGTCCGGCCCACCATCCCTGTGCCTCCTCGGCCTTACAAGAAGGCCTCCAAGAAGAAGTCTCTATCCCCCTCTCCACCCCGGCGCGTTTCGTCTGACGCTCCATCCGTGAGTCGCTGCTCCCGGCCGTCCTCAGTTTCGCCGGGACGCTCTGCTGCCAGGCGCTCCGCCGGCCTTTCGTCGGCAAATGATGCGGCCCGTCCTACACAACCAGGGACAGCGGCCGCAGCTGGCGACGAGTCGATGGAACCGGATCCGCCTCCCGTCGGTTGTAGCGTAGTTCCCGCGCAACCTGGCCCTCCGCGGCCGTCGAGGTGACCAGCTCTTCCCCCGTCTCGTTCCCCCAACCTTTTGACTAGCGATGGCGTTGTTTCATTGGAACATAAGAGGTATTCGATCTAATCGGGAGGAATTACAACTGCTGCTCCGCCTGCACTGTCCGCTCGTCCTTGGTCTCCAGGAAACCAAGTTGCGCCCGACTGACCGTATTGCCTTTACCCACTATACCTCACCCCTGTGGACGGTATCCCAGCTCATGGTGGGGTCATGTTACTCGTTCGGGACGATGTTTATTACCATCCCATCCCATTGACCACCCCACTCCAAGCAATAGCTGTCCGCATTACTCTTTCTGCTTTTACTTTTTCAGTTTGTACCATCTACACTCCACCATCATCTGCTGTTAGTCGGGCTGACATGATGCACCTGATCGTTCAGCTTCCCCCGCCGTTTTTATTGTTTGGCGACTTCAATGCCCATCATCCCCTTTGGGGCTCTCCTGCGTCCTGTCCAAGAGGCTCACTCTTGGCGGATGTCTTCAACCATCTCAATCTTGTCTGCCTCAATACCGGCGCCCCGACTTTCCTTTCGGACTCTACTCATACCTACTCCCACTTGGACCTCTCGCCCGTCGGTTCGAGTGGTATGTCCTTTCTGACACCTATTCGAGCGACCACTTCCCCTGTGTCGTTCGTCTCCTGCAGCACACCCCCATCCCCACGTCCTTCGAGCTGGAACATACTGAAAGCTGACTGGGGACTGTACTCCTCCCTGGCGACCTTTCCGGACCACGATTTTCCCAGTTGTGACAGTCAGGTCGAATACCTCACGGCTGTTATCATCAATGCTGCCGAACGTTCCATTCCTCGTACTACTTCTTCTTCACGTCGTGTTTCCGTCCCCTGGTGGAACGAGGCTTGTAGGGACGCTATCCGTGCTCGACGACGTGCTTTACGCACGTTTCGCCGCCATCCTACGTTGGCGAATTGTATAGAATACAAACGACTCCGAGCGCAATGCCGTAGAGTCATCAAAGACAGCAAAAAAGCTTGTTGGGCCTCTTTCACCAGCTCCTTTAACAGTTTCACTCCCTCTTCTGTCGTTTGGGGTAGCCTGCGCCGGCTGTTGGGCATTAAGGCCCACTCCTCGATACCTGGCCTGACCTCAGGTAATGAGGTCCTTGTTGATCCTGTGGCTGTCTCCAACGCCTTTGGCCGCTTTTTCGCGGAGGTTTCAAGCTCCGCCCATTACCATTCTGCCTTCCTTCCCAGGAAAGAGGCAGAAGAGGCTCGGCGACCTTCCTTCCACTCGCTGAATTTGGAAACTTATAATGCCCCCTTTACTATGCGGTTCACTCGAACGTGCGTTTGCACTGTCCCGGTCCTCTGCTCCGGGGCCAGATGCCATTCACGTTCAGATGCTGGCACACCTTTCTCTGGCGGGCAAAAGCTTCCTTCTTCGTACCTACAATCGCGTCTGGACCGAAGGTCAAGTCCCCATGCGTTGGCGTGACGCCGTTGTTGTTCCTATACCCAAACCCGGGAAGGATAGACACCTTCCTTCTAGTTACCGCCCCATTTCTCTTACAAGCTGTGTCTGTAAGGTGATGGAGCGCATGGTTAATGCTCGGTTAGTCTGGATTCTTGAATCTCGACGACTACTTACTAATGTCCAATGTGGCTTTCGTCGCCGCCGCTCCGCTGTTGACCACCTTGTGACCTTGTCGACATTCATCATGAACAACTTTTTGCGAAGGCGCCAAATGGTAGCCGTGTTCTTCGACTTGGAGAAGGCTTATGATACCTGTTGGAGAGGAGGTATCCTCCGCACTATGCACAGGTGGGGCCTACGCGGTCGCCTGCCCCTTTTTATTGATTCCTTTTTAACAGATCGAAAGTTTAGGGTACGTGTGGGTTCCGTATTGTTCGACGTCTTCCTCCAGGAGAACGGAGTACCTCAGGGCTCCGTCTTGAGCGTAGCCCTTTTTGCCATCGCAATCAATCCAATTATGGATTGCATTCCACCTAATGTCTCAGGCTCTCTCTTTGTCGATGACTTCGCGATCTACTGCAGTGCCCAGAGAACATGCCTCCTGGAGCACTGCCTTCAGCGTTGTCTAGACAGCCTCTACTCATGGAGCGTGGCAAATGGCTTCCGGTTCTCTGAAGAGAAGACAGTTTGTATCAACTTTTGGCGATATAAAGCGTTCCTTCCGCCATCCTTACATCTCGATCCCGTTGTTCTCCCATTCGTGGACACAACTAAGTTTCTAGGGCTCACGTTGGACAGGAAACTGTGTTGGTCTCCACATGTCTCTTATTTGGCGGCCCGTTGTACACGTTCCCTTAATGTCCTAAGAGTTCTTAGCAGTTCATCTTGGGGAGCGGATCGCACTGTCCTGCTTCGCTTGTATCGGTCCATAGTCCGATCGAAGCTGGATTATGGGAGCTTCGTCTACTCGTCCGCTCGGCCGTCCCTCTTATGCCGGCTCAACTCCATCCACCATCGGGGGGTACGTCTTGCGACCGGAGCCTTCTACACTAGTCCTGTGGAGAGTCTTTATGCTGAAGCTGCCGAGTTACCATTGACCTACCGGCGCGACGTACTGCTGTGTCGGTATGCCTGCCGGCTGTTGTCTATGCCCGACCACCCCTCTTACGAGTCCTTCTTCGCCGATTCTCTCGACCGTCAGTACGGGTTGTATGTGTCTGCCCTGCTGCCCCCCGGAGTCCGCTTCCGTCGCCTGCTTTGACAATTGGATTTTGCCCTCCCTACCACCTTCAGAGAGGGTGAGAGCCCGACACCACCTTGGCTCCAGGCTCCGGTTCCTATTTATCTCGACCTCAGCTCACTCCCGAAGGAGGGTACTCCGGCTGCAGTGTATTGCTCATGGTTTGTCGAACTTCGTGCTCGACTTGCCGGTCACACCTTTATTTACACCGATGGCTCCAAAACTGACGATGGTGTCGGCTGTGCCTTTGTCGTCGGGGCCGCCACCTTTAAATACCGGCTTCTCGACCAATGTTCCAGCTTTACGGCCGAGCTTTTTGCTCTCCATCAGGCCGTTCAGTATGCCCGCCGCCACCGCCATTCATCGTATGTACTCTGCTGTGACTCACTCAGTGCTCTTCAGAGCCTTGGAGCTCCCTATCCGGTCCATCCCTTGATTCAACGGATACAGCAGTCCCTCCATTCTTTCGCTAATAATGGTGGTTCTGTCAGCTTTCTGTGGGTTCCCGGACATGTAGGAGTGCCTGGGAATGAGGCTGCGGATGCTGCAGCCAAGGCTGCAGTCCTCCTGCCTCGGCCAGCCTCCCATTGTGTCCCGTCATCTGACGTTCGTGGGGATGTATGTAAGAGGCTTGTGTCGTTGTGGTGGGATGCTTGGTCATCCCTCCAAGGAAACAAGCTCCGGGCAGTAAAACCGCTCCCAACTGCTTGGACAACATCCTCCCGACCATCTCGGCGCGAGGAGGTCCTTCTGACCAGGTTGCGGATTGGGCATTGCCGGTTTAGCCACCGCTACCTGCTCTCCGGTGATCCAGCCTCGCAGTGCCCTTGTGGTCAGGCATTAACAGTGCGCCATGTTTTATTGTCGTGTCCCCGTTTTAGACAATTTCGTGTTATCCTGTCCCTGCCATCTACTTCACCGGATGTTTTAGCTGATGACGCTCGAGCAGCTGCTCGTATTCTGCGTTTTATAACTTTAACTGGCTTGTCCAAAGACATTTAACCTTTTTACTTATTCTATCTGCATCTTTGTCAGGTACTTCTGGTGTCCCCCCATCCCCTTGAGTTTTAGCAGATTCCATTTGCTGTAACACCAGTGACTGGGCGCTAATGACCTCAGCAGTTGAGCGCCCTTACACCCTACCCAAAAAAAAAAAAAAAAATCAAAGTTTCATAAATGTTTACAAATATTGTAAAACTCAAAAGACAAGACATCCAAATAAAATAAGAATTTTCTGAAAGGCAGTGTATTTGATCTTATCAAACTTGTGTTAACATCTGTTTTGAAAGTGTGACCGGTAATCCCAACTTGAGTTGACAGATAAGATATTTTAATTTTTCCCTCTGAAATTCTGCCAAGTGTCTATGATCTTATTGCCCAGAATTGTATAAGACAATATACAAGTGCTGCTTGATCAACTGACTGTTGTAAACCAAATAGATAGGTAGGGCTTCATTCATAATGATAACCTTTGAAACCTCCCTAAGGATGGTTCATATGACATATTTCAGCTAACCAGAATCAATGTGCAGAAGTCAACTGCATCTGTGGCCCAGGTCAGGGTTTACAATTGCGGTAAACGTCTGGTCCCTTCTGTCTGAACTGGAGTCCTTTCCGTTACCACCTCTCCTCGAGATCCATTCACATATACTTCAATGGAGTACACCTAGGCCGCAGATTCTTCTGGACCTTTCGCATTGCCTTCAGGACTCCGTTAATGCTGCAGCCCTCTGCTATCACCTCCTCCCAATTCTTGACATGTACCGGAGCCAGGAAGTGGTTTACACCGACTGGTCGATGGCTGATGATCACGTAGGCTTTGCATATGTTCGTGGAGGACATATTGAACAGCACTCCTTGCCAGATGGCTGCAGTGTTTTCACTGCAGAGCTGGCGGCCATATCCTTTGCTCTTGAGCACATCTGCTCATGCCCTGGCAAGTCATTTCTCCTGTGTACTGACTCCTTGAGCAGCCTACAAGTTATTGACCAGTGCTACTCTTGCCATCCTTTGGTAGCGTCTATTCACGAGTCCATCTATGATCTGGGATGGTCCCGTCGTTCAGTGATGTTTGTGTGGACCCCAGGACACATCGGAATACTAGCCAATGAACTCACCAACAGGCTGGCCAGACAGGCTACGCAGAAACTGCTTCTGGAGGGGCATTTCTGAAACTGACCTACGTTCTGTCTTACGCTGCAGGGTTTTCGGCTTTGGGAGATGGAATGACGTAACAGCACGCACAACAAACTGCGTGCCATTAAGAAGAGTACGATTGTGTAGAAGTCTTCCTTGCGGTCCTCTTTCAGGGAATCAGTTGTCCTCTGCTGGCTCCACATTGGCCATATGTGGCTAATGCAAGATTACTTCCTTTGTCACAAGGACCCACCTTAGTGTTGCTGTGGCTAACAAATGACGTTTGTCCACCTCTTTGGTGGACTGCCCACTTTTAACCGCTCTGCAGTAGAATTTTAACTTTCCCAGCACCCTACCTTCGATGTTTGGTGACAGAGGGCCTCAACAGCAGCTGTAGTTTTACGTTTTATTCATGAGGGTGGGTTTTGTCATTTGATGTAAGTTTTAGTGCATGTCCTTTGTCCCTCTGTGGCCTCCACTCTAGAGCTTGTAGGGTGGAGGTTTTAATGTGTTGCAGAGTGGCTGGCTTCTCCATTTTATTCTCATGGTCAGTCAGCCATGGTAATGTTCTCTCTTGTTTTGATCTCTTCTGCATGTTTCTTGTGTCTCTCTGTGGATTTGTTGTCCGATTTTGTCCATTTTTAGTGTTTGTTGCCCTTCTGTCATTGTTGTGGTTTTCTCCTTTCTTCCAGCTGTGTTTTGTATGTCTCGATTATTTTACTCCCACCCTTATGGAATTATTTTAATTGGAATAAGGGACTGACGACCTCTTTTAAACCAACCAACCAACCAACCAGAAGTTAACATGTGTAAGAGATTGAAAATGTGTGTCAGTGTGGGAGGGGTGGGTTGCCTTACACCTCCTGTCTTCTGTAATCATAATCAGCCCCTTTTAATTATTAATGAACTTAAGTCTTTTTCTACAAAACCTAATTTTGTTTTTAATTGGATTTGCATAATGTGCCATGGCAGTTGTTCATTATGAAACTATAACCAAAGTGACACATCATGCCCTGCAAATATCCACCATGTTTTACTATCTTTTGACTTTTTTTCTGCATATTGACCCACCTCAGACCATAATGACTACTTGTTTATGGTTTTTCCCTTTGGCCTTTTTATTTGTGTAATATATAGAAGAATTCTTTAAGCTTTGTTAATGCCTTTCATTCACATGCTAAATTTGAAATTTTATCAGTGTCTTTACCTTAAAAAGAAACACAAAGGTTAGCTTTTTTGCTGAATTTTTAAGTTTATTTTTTCTGGACTCGCAGTTCAGTCTTCTAACTAATTTTGTTATAAGCTTTGGAAATGTCACATTTCCATTCTGCTCAAAAGGAATGACCTGAAGTATTTTTATATCCCAATTCACAGTATTTTACTGTCATAAATGACTTGTGTGACATTACTGGTGAAATTAAATGTTGTCGGCTCTATTGTATCTTGAATCACAATTCCTTCCCTTGACAGGCCACCTTTTAACTGGACACCCCTAATCTTTCAGAGCTTGTAGATTTGTTCTCATCTGATTAATGTCATTATTATCTCTACATTGATGAAAGATTCCAGATTACCTTCATAGTGACCTCTGGAAGGGAACTGCTAGTGGAGAGGTGACCTTGAGCAAAATATGGAGAAATGAATTAAAGGATAACACTGTAGGAGTCAGAACCTGGATTGTCAGAAATCTAAATGTATTAGGAAAGCTAGAAAATCTGTAAAGGTAAATCAAAGGCTCAATCTTGATGTAGTAGGAATCAGTTAGGGAAAATGGCAAGAAGATAAAGATTTATGTTAAGGCAAATGTACGGTGATAACCAACAGCAGCAAAAAATGGTTATGAATGGGAAAGTAGAACAGAGTGAGTTTCCTGTGAACATTTCAGTGATAAGATTATTCTTATCACAATCAACACCAAACCAGTGCCAGAGACTATAGTTCAGGTATACAGATGATGAGATTTATTATATGAGACACCTGAGTAGATAATTCAGATTTTAGAGGAGGATGACCAACAATTAATATGGGGGGGGGGGGGGTGGAGGGGAGCAGTATAATGGTAGAAGGAATAGAGGACGCAGTTACAGAGAATACAGATCTGACAGTAGAAATGAGAGGGGAGAGACCTTAGAGTTCTACAAAAACTTCAGTCAATAACAAATACACGGTTCAAAAAATCAGAAGACGAGATGGTATACTTCAAAAAGTCTAGGGCACATAGGAAAATACCAAATGGATTACATCATGGTGAGACGGAAATTCTGAAATCTGTTGTTGGATTGGTTGACATAACGAGGAGCAGATATGATGATACTGATTGTAATTTAGTGTTGAACAAGAATAGAAGTTTAAAAAACTCCTCAGAAAGAACCAAGGTACAAGGAAGTGGCATAGTGAATTATTGAGCAATTGTGGTGCACATTTGAAGGCTTTAGATACTACGTTAATGAACAGACGTTTTTAAAAGCACTAGTCATAGATACTGGGTGGACCTATATTTATAAGAAAGGTAATTGTGAAGAAATTACATGTGACAGAAGAAACACTTCAGGTGAATGGTGAAAGAAGGAAATATGAAACTGTACAAGGAAAGGAGGAAATACAGCAATGTAAGTCACTTAGATAATGCAAAGGAGTTGAAGTGAAAATTTGTGCAGGTGTAATATGAAAAAATAAAGAAGGAAATGATCATCGAAAGGCAGGATTCAGCACCCTGAAAATTCAAATTAACTTTCCAAGAATTTAAAAGCAAAGTTGTCATCATTGTAAATGCAGAAGGGATTCTACTATTGAACACAATGGGGAACAGGTAAGCCGGATTGGTATCGATGGAGGAGTCAGACCAAGTGTGTCCCACAACGTAGGGCTGGGGGGTTCTTTAGGCGTAGGGAAGCCAACTGTCCTAGGGGAGTAAACCCTAAAAAAATCCAGGTCCTCCAAGTCGGAGGTTGGGCGTGAGGCTAACAACCCCATCCCGGAAAAAAGTGCTGTTGCGGATACTATACACGTGCCTCGGAACAGCAAGGATTGCCTGTTGACAACATGGCGAGAAAAGCGGTTTAAGAGAAGGAACACGGATATTCGGATAGCCAACTGGAATGTGAGGACACTCAAGAGGCCTGGCAAGCTACAAGAAATTGGGAGTGAACTAGGTAAGTATAAAGTGAAAATAGCAGCAACACAAGAAACTAGATGGAAAGGGCAAGGAATGATAGCGTCGGGGGAACATTTAATGATGTATAGAGGTGGAGATACAGGCCTTTATGGCACTGGTTTCCTTCTACGTAGGTCTATGAAGGCTAATGTAATTAGTTTTATGCCAATAAGTGACAGAATGTGTTCTCTAAGGGCAAAATTTTTTAACGTTACAATAGTGAATGTCTATGCCCCTACGAAGGAGGCAGATGAAGATGCAAAGGATATATTTTATGCCAAGTTGGAAGAAGAAATAGGTAAAATTCAAAGACACGATGTGAAAATAATACTTGGAGACCTAAATGCAAAAATAGGGAAAGAAGAGGTATATAGAAGCATAATAGGAAAGGAAGGCCAACACAATGACAGTAATCGATCTCAGACTAATAGACTTCGCCAGTGGGAAGAACATGATAATCAAAAGCACCTATCACCCAAGGAAAGATATTAAGAAATGTACATGGGTATCACCAGATTTAAACACAAGAAACCAAATAGATCATGTACTCAGACAAAAGGCATGCATCAAATATTATGGAAGTTAGCAGCTGCAGAGGGGTAGATGGAGACACAGACCACTACTTAGTATGAATTAGATATAGGCAGAAGATAGATTTGGTAAGAAACCAAAGGAATAAGATAAGAATGAAACATAATATACAAAGGCTCCAAACGAAAGAAACAGGAAGAATATAGGTAGAAACCAGAAGATATATTGAAAGCAGGGGAAACTCTGGGAATGAAGATAATGTGGAAACTAAATGCGAGTCGTTGAAAACTGCCATTAGCGTAGCTGCAGAAAAGATACTGGGGAGAGAACAATGCAAAAGGGTTGTTAATTGGTTTGATGAGGAATGCTTAATGGTAATACACAAGAGAAATGAAGTGAGATGGAGAATGTTGCAAAGGAACACGAGGTTAGCGGCAGAAGAATACAGAGAAAGAGGAAAAGAGCGGATAAGCTTAGTAGGGTACAGAAAATGCAGCATGAAAGGAGAAGGATAGAGCAGGTGGATGAAATGGGAGACAATAAAGAGATCAGAAGGTTCTATGAAAGAAAAAGATATTTGAAGAAAGGTTTCCAACCTCGAGCAGTTTTCTATAAGGATAAGGACGGAAATCTAATTGGAGATAAAAGCAAAGTCCTGGAAAGGTGGCGAAAGTATTTTACCAAACTGCTTGATTTTAAAGAAGGGGATAAAGAAGAAGGAACCGTGATTGAGAATGAAAGGGAACAGGACTCAGAATGGGAATCAGAGTTAGATGTAGAGGATCGGGAAGAGGAAGTAGTACCAGAGCTAGAGGAAGTGAAGAATGCTATCAAGAGCCTGAAAAATAATAAAGCAGCAGGAGAAGAAGACATAGAGGCCAAATTATTAAAATATGGGGGAAAGAAAATGGAGGCGGCACTCCATGAATTGATAAGGGAAATATGGATAAAGTAGGTAATGCCCAAGGATTGGAACATGGTAATTATCTGCCCGTTACATAAAAAAGGCGACAAATCAGAATGTAGCAATTATTGTAGAATCTCTCTTGGAAGTAACATATAAGATATTTAGTAAAATTTTAGCCTCCAGTCTTGAAGGGATATTGGGGGACTATCAGGCTGGATTTAGGAGGAACAGATCCATGATGGATAAGATATTTTTATTAAGCCAAGTTCTAGAGAAGTTTTATGAGTATGACAAGCAACTACGTCAGTTGTACATTGATTTTAAGCAAGTGTACAACAGCCTACACAGGAAGAAAAGTATACAGACCCTGAAAGAATTTATAATCCCATTAAAACTGGTCAATTTAAGAGAAATGACAATGAAAGCAACAGTGTGTAAAGTAAGAATAGAGCAAGAACTGTCTGGTGAATTCCAAGTACAGAGGGATCTACAACAGGGAGATGTGATCTTTGCAATGCTATTTAATTTAGTTTTTGAAAAGGTGATGCGGCTAATGCTGATAAACCCAGGAGGAACAATACTTAATCGACAAGTTCAAGTGGTAGCATATGAGCATGACGTAGCTTTAATGGCAAGGAATGTTATGGCGCTAAAGGAGAACTACGATACATTAGAGGAAGCAGCAAGAGAAGTAGGTTTAGACGTAAACGTAAACAAAACAAAGTATATGGTGATGGGGGACCCCAATATAAACGGACAAAAGAATTCAGTAGTAATGAATGGGAAAGAATATGAAAGAGTGAAAACATTTAAGTATTTAGATTCTGTAATAACGGAGGACAATAAAGTAGCAGTAGAAATTCAAGAAAGGATAGTGAGTGGAAATCGTTGCTATTTTGCCTTGCAGAATGTATTTAATTCCAATAATGTTAGTAGGAATACAAAAATCAAAATATACACAACCATATTAAGACCTATAGTAATATATGGATCAGAAGGCTGGGTATTGACACTAAAGGAGGAGAACTGGTTATTGAGATGGGAAAGAAAGATACCGAGAAGGATTTTTTGAGAAGTGAGAGAGGAAGATGGCTGGAGAGTAAGGACAAATGTAGAACTACAAACAGTTTTTGGACAGATGGATATTGTTGTTAAAATTAAGCAAGGAAGAATAAGATGGGCAGGACATGTACAGAGAATGCCAGAAACTTGGAGTGTCAAGAAAGCTTTCATGGAAAACCTGACAGGAGAAGGTGAAGAGGTAGACCCAGGAAAAGGTGGGTGGACGATGTGGAAAAAGATCTAAAGGCGATGGGAATAAGAAATTGGAGACGGAAGGCGATGGACAGAGAAGAATGGAGGCAGGTGATGCACGAGGCCAAGGTTCTTCAAGGACTGCAGAGCCAACCAAGAAGGGGAGCAGGTAGGTGGCAAGAGAATTGACAATGTTTTCTGAGGGGGAGGACCTGGCTGCTAACACAATGGAAGAAGCGAAGTAGGAGTCGATTTGGAGGACAGAAGTAAGTAAGTATTGAAGTCGTAGACTGAAAAAATGTTTATAAGACTTCCAGTCAGACAAAGCAGAATGGATATATAACATTCTTCCAGTGTTTATACACTGATCAGCCAGAATATTATGACTCCCAACCTACTATCGATATAAACCCTACCAGACACTAGCAGTGTCACGTGACGAGGAACAACTGCTAGTCAGATGTATGCACAGTGCATTTAGTATCTGTGAGTGTTCTGTCTGTGTGTAGAATGGAAAAGGTGTGTGATCTATCTGAGTTTGACAGAGGACAGATTGTGATGGCCTAGAGGTTTGGCACCATTATTTCGGAAATTGGGTGACTTGTAGGGTGTTTCAACAGTGCTGTGGAGAGCCTCTTAACACTTGGCGAAACTGAAACCACATCCAGACATCATGGGGTTGTGCGACCACCCCTCATTGCAGATGTCTGGTGTCGTAAGCTAGACATACGGAAAACAGGCAGTGAAGTGTGGCGGAAATAACATCAGACTGTAGTGTTGGTCAGAGTAAAAGTGTGTCTGAACACACAGTGTACCATACTCCTGACAATGGGCCTCCGCAACTGATGACACATGCGTGTTCCAATGTTAGTACTGTGACATTGGCAACTAGGTCTGAAATGGGCAAGTGATCAATGGCTCTGGACATTTCGGTGCAGTGGCAGTGTGTTGCATTATCTGACGAATCATGATACCTTTTTCATCATGCCAATGGGAGGGTGCGAATCTGTCATCTTCCAGGAGAACAGCTCCTTGACACCAGTACTGTTGGCTGCTCCATTGTGCTCTGGGGAACGTAAGTCTTTGATACAGAACAGTGGAGTAAATTAATGGACTTTCTAAGGAAGAATGCAGTCGACTATGGAGATAAAAGGCTGATTAAGAGTCTATACCTACAACAGAACATAAGAGCACAAATTGGATGAGATGGTAGAGGAAAGCACAGATGAGAGGGGGGTGAGGTAAGACCACTCTCTCTGTTCAATAAAATGTGGGAAAAAGTGCAATAAAAGTAAGAACAACTAAAAAGATATAGAAAAAAATTAATATGGAAGGCGTAAGATGCAATAAGGAGGTGAAAACATGTACAGAAATTGTCAAGGAGGCATTTAATATGAGGAGAGGTGGCTTCTATGTGGGTACAAGAACAGGGACTTGAGGAAGAGACTGGCAAAGTGCTTATTATATGGATCTGAGGCTTGCACACTGAAGAAAAAGAAAGAAAGGAGAATAGAAGCAATGAGATGTGATTTGGAGGAGGATGGAAGGGATAAAATGATAAGACAAAGTGATAAATAAGGTGTCAGGAAGAGTGGAGGAAGAGAGAGAAATCTTAAAGGTAACTGTGAGGAGGAAATAGGATTGGCTTGCACATTTGATAATAGATTGTTTACTGATAGATGTTATGGAAGGAATGGTGAATGGAGGAGGAGGAAGAGGAAGAAGAAGAAGAAGATGATGATGATACTAGATGGTGGATAGTGTAAGGATAGAAAACAATGATAAGAAAACAGAGGGTGGCAAATGACAAGACTGCTTGGAGAGCTACATGTGAAGACCTGCTCTAGGGCAGAACACGTGGTGGTGGTGGTGGTGGTGGTGATGAGTTTGGCTTTAGGGAAAGTAAAGCACCACAAAGACAGTTGCGCACGACTTGTGAAGACACCTTGTCAACCACAACAAGCTTTCAGGATCTTAAATGGGCAAAAGATTTGAAATTCTCAGTAAATTAATTAAACACCATAGAGAAAGATACGAAATATACAATACACACAAAAACCAGGAAGGAACAATACAAATGGAAGACAAAGAACTTACTTGGATTACAAAGGGTGTCCCCCCATGAACCATGGATCTTGCTGTTGGTGGGGAGGCTTGCGTGCCTCAGCAATACAGATAGCCGTACAGTAGGTGCAACCACAACGGAGGGGTATCCGTTGAGAGGCCAGACAAATGTGTGGTCCCTGAAGAGGGGCAGCAGCCTTTTCAGTAGTTGCAGGGGCTACAGTCTGGATGATTGACTGATGTGGCCTTGTAACACTAACCAAA